>NC_089682.1:87730446-89213405 GCF_031753505.1 Anomalospiza imberbis | reverse complement strand
CCACTTGGAGAACCAAGGGCCAAGTTGATTATTTTATGGCTAGCAGACTGAAGTCAGTAAATGCAAACATACAGAAAGGCATTCATGCAGATATATATATATATATGTATCTTCCCATAAACTTGATATGGGATTTACAATACCCCCAAAGGGGATTTGAAATGGTAAAGTGTCATACAGACTTGTAAAAAAAGTTCTTATAAGAAAATGTGTTCAATATGAAGTCATAAAATACAGTAGAAGGTTTTTGAAAAGTCTAGTGAGTCAAAGGTTTATTGTGATTGCTCTTTTTAAATGCAAAGAAACCAAGGCCAAACTGAGCTATTATATGACAGGGCCATTTTTAAATATGATGAAGTAACTCACTTCAGTCTTTTCCCTCGTAATTTCTGTGGTAACCTGTCTTTACTGATATTTTATGAAATTAATGGAACATTAGGTTGCACAGTCAGTTCTAGAGGACCCATCCAATATATTTGACATTGCTTACCTTGTGAAAGTGAATTGAAATCTACAGGAATTAAGCCCATTATTGCGTATATTTCTTTTCTGAGTACCTTGGTTCCTCTTGTGGATCAAGTTTTATTATTTCTTTTATATATGCTAAACAAAATTTCAGCAAATCAGCCCATGCAATTGAATTATTTGGTCTTCTTCATATTTCAAAATGATTGACCATATCAAGAATTTTCTACTAATGTCAAAAACAATATAACAAAGTAATTCATACACAAAGTTCTTCATTTTAGTTTTAGCATCTTAACAGTTGAAAATGTTTTTAAACATGCACACAGAAATTCAAAGATTAAGACAATAGACAGAAGGGATTTTTCCCACTGCAAGCTACCACAATATGAATAGACATTCTTCTGCCACTTAGATGAATATATGTGGTAGAAATTCCAAGAGACTGAATGATGGCACATTTATTGCACAATAAGAAAAGCTTTAACACTTAATAATTAGAAGCTGATATCCTGAATTTTAAGGTTTCATACATCATCCAAATTATACATGCTTTGAAAAATAAATCAACCATATGGAACTTTTTATATCAGTCACAGTTTTATTGCAATAACTATTTATAAACTACAGGAAAGCTCGTCTTTGCCTCAGTTTTGGTCCAGTAATCCCTCAGCTTCTCTGTTTTCTGAGAATTTTATTTACTCATTTGGGGTTTTTTTTACCACTGGAAGGTACATTTTGTCACAAAGACCATAATTCTGGAAATCAGAATTATAAAATTTGATTTTGCAGGCTGTTTTTCAAGACATAATGATATACTTTTCTAGAAAGGAATTCAAAGTATACAATTATTTATTTTATTTCAAAGTTTAACGATTCATTATTTCCTGGAACTCTACCTTGTTTGGATTCCAATCTCTACAGTAAACCAGACTACAGCTCAACAAAAGAAGTTGATAGCTCTCTCTATGAAGGGAAAAAGTGTTAGTGTAACTCCGCTTCTCACTTAGAAGCTAAACAATTCCTCTCCTCATATTATTCTGATTAATTAAAATTCTGTTACAGAGGACATCATTACTTTGCCAATGTTAGTCCCATGACAGTTCCATCTCAAGTTTAGTCTGTAAAATATTTGAAGTAGTTTTCAAACACATTTCTGCTTTTAGAGGAATGTTTCTTAATTCTTTATTTAGTGAATATAACTTTCACGAGTTAAGATAAGCAGTTTGTTTAATAGCTTTCATAAGGTGCTGGATTATCTCTACCGTGGTTCTCATAAATTGACACTAGGGGAAAAACCCAATGACCGACTGATTTCTCATTATTTTTAAAATACCATATAACAACCTTGGTCATTAAATCTGCTTTACTCTAAGTCATGGCACTTTTATTCACTTTTATACTAAATTTAGTAACTAATTTAGAAACTACCAAAATGTGGAATTGTGATTACTATTACCCTTACTGAGGAACTTGACTTTCTTTTTAGTGAGGGCCTTCTGTCAACTTTAAGCAGAGTTATTGGAAGATCAGAAAGACCACATTAATTTATCTATCTCCTGAGTAGAAGATGAATCCAAAAAATATTAAAATGTTCCTTAAAATATTATGTCAAAATAGCTGTTTTAAGTGTGACATTACCTTTTTTCAACTAGCAACTGTTCCTCTCTCTTTGCAGCAGAGTTAATTTTGCTTTTATTATGACCATGGGTGCATGACTGTTTCAAAATATTGGGAAAGGGCAATGAGCCAAAATCATTATCTTCACTTGAAGTGTTTAATACCAAATGTAAATATTGTAGGGGCTTGAGTGCCCAAGCCATCCCTCAAGGCTTTATGCATCTGACTATAAATGTCCCTGCTGCACTGTCAGTTAGTCACCATCACGACTTTGGTCCAGTGTTGTCAAGGAAATAACATTGCTTATCAGTATAAGGAGAGTGCTTAAATAACACATGGGTTGACTTCCCCACAAATACTCCTGTATAATTGAAATTGTTAATAGGCAATTAGAAAAATCAGAAATAAAAATATAATGTTTTAGATGTTAATTCTTCCTGTATATTTCATGCAGCATTAAAACCTTTAGTATCCAGTGAGATACTGTTCATAAAAGGAGAAAGTAAGCTGATGGCTATCTTCTAAATGCACTTCCAGTGGTCAGTTTTATTCTCTTGTCTGAAGAATGAAAGAAGCTAATGTCTTTTTCACTTCTTTATGGAACAGCAGCACCTGAGGGAGACAGAATTTATTGCAACAATCCACTGCCAGGAATACATTAAATACGGAGGAGCAAAGGATGTATGAGTATGTTCTACGTTCAGAGAGAAATGTGGAATGCAAAAAATACAGCATTTTTCCAAAATACCATTCATTAAGATTTAAATTCTTTTTCATATTAAATTCTTGGTGGTTATTACAGGTTCCTGCTTTTCTAAACTGAGAAATTTATTTATTGAATTATTTCCAAAGTTCTGTGAAGCAGATAATAAACTTAAAAGAACTACGGTGTTTGTTCCATACAAACCTAACATTACTCTGTACTATTCTCAGTCTAGAATCTTGCACAAATTGTAAAGAAGTATGTATTCTTCAGTGTAGGACCAACATTTGTAATTGAGGTTTAAATCTTCAGGGACTAGGAATTAATGATTTTCAGAAATAAAGCGAAAAGAAAAAGATATGTCAGACTAGTGTAGTCCATTGATCAACTTTGCACTGCACAGTGTATATCAGAATGCAGCTTCTTATCAATAAATCTCATAAAAAATCATATTTCACCTAAAACTGGACTACTTCTGTATTAATATTTTATTTCAGTTTTTTTAGTTAAATAGATATTTGAGTAACTTCTGAAATTAATTTGACTAGGTTTTTTATGCCACTTTAGGATATATATTTTTTTGATAAAATATGGTATGTCTTTCCAAGTCATCCACTTCATCTTTGAGCTTGATGCCTGCAACAGAATTAATCATACCAAGCCAAAAAAACAGGTGCCATAGTGCTATTTTCTCATAGCTTTGGCAGACAAGGTATGTAACCAATAAACACCTGTGCTTTTCTAGACTAGCAACTGGAGCACAGGATGCTTGATGTGAAAATGGGATTAAACGGGTGTGTTTATATATGTTGCAGATTCAATTAGTCAGTCGAGAGAACTTCTAGAAGACAGTTCATCTGAGATGAACAAATCTTATGGGGACAGGCCAAGGGTGCTGGGGCTGTTCAGCCTGGAGAAAAGGAGGCTTAGAGGAGAACTTATCACTCTCTACAACTGCCTGAAAGGACATGGTAGTGAGGTTGCAGTCAGTCTCTTCTCCCAGGTAAGATGCAATAGGACAAGAGGAAATTGCTTCAAGTTGCACCAGGGAAGGTTCAGGTTTCATCATCAAAAGAGTTGTCAAGCATTGGAACAAGCTGCCCAGAGAAGTGATTGAGTCACTGTCACGGGAGGTATTTAAAAGACATGGAGATGTGGCACTTAGGAACATATTTTAGGGGTGGATTTGGCAGTGCTGGGTTAGTAGTTGTGCTAGATGATCTTCAAAGTCTTTTCCAACATAAAGGATTCTAGGATTCTATGACTGCACAACCTTAAGGCATGTCAGAAGAACTGCCCATTAATATTGCTATTTCTCTTCACTGTGTAAACAAGATGACAAAGATATCTAACATGACTTAGGGCAATTTCCAAATATTTAAGGTAAGCAGATGAGCTTGATAGCCAATAATACCTCTGTCTAATTCATTTATCAACGATAAGCACACTATAATAATTTTTTTCCTAATGTTTTACTTAACCAGTCGAGTAATAGAAGCAATATCATGAAAAAGTAATGAGCTCAAGAAAAATGACTCAGTATCATCATCATACATGATGATACAAGAAATGTAAAATCATACTAAATCATACTAAACTAAGAGAATAAGAATTATTTATAGAAAAAATTCAAGACAATAAATGCCAAGGAATAAGGATTTATATTTCTAAGCAGTTTAGAAACAGGGAAAATAATAACAGCGAGGTTTTTAAAAGTAAAAATTTTTATTTCTTTGATCTGTATCTTGTATATTCATTTCAAGAAGAGTCAGTGTTTTGGACTGCATTTGTCTGAATGTATCACAGAAGGCTGAACTAATGAAACTTAACACTTATTTATTTATATGAGGAACTTGTCCATACAATGTTAAATTCATTGCTGTGGTAAGCAAGTGAAGTTATTGTCAGATTAGTGGAATTTTGCTTGCTTAGACCTACAATTATTTTGTCCCATAAAATAAGTGATTTGTGTAACAGCATTTTCAGCTAGATATTATTCTTTTCATATTGCTCTGGAGGAAATTCTGCAGAGGATTAAGGATTCTTTGTAATATCACAAAGGGTATCTGGGCTGAAAGTTTCTGTTAAAACACCATTTCTTTGCTCACAGGCTTGAACTCAAATCATACCTCTGTCTAAAAGGAAAGGTTCCACATTGCCTTGCAAACTTCTCTTTTCATGACATTTTGGGATGGCTGACAGGAAGTTTTCAGGTTATGCTTGACATTTTGATAAGTAAAATCACATGAGCAATCTTACCTTTGCCTAACTCTTGCTGTGTTGCTTTTCTTTGCTTTTGAACTGCTCTGGAAAGGAGACAATACTCATAATATCTTTTTCATACCATGTGAAATAACACACAAGAAATTTACGTTTGCTGTTCTCAAATCTGATGAATTAACATGATGATTATTTTATTTACCTAAACATATTTAATTACAGTTCTAGGTTTTACTTTCAAACCTAGAATGAAGAGAAATAAAATGGATGACTTAAACATAGACTGATTATCTCTCCACCAATTTAAAAGTCAAGGTGAAATAGATTTATGTTCACCACACCTAAAAATCTAAAAACTCATTAAAAATTCCCTTTTCCTAGACAATATAAGGGAAGGCAACTGGGTATTATAGTGATTTTCAGCAGCATAAAACCCTTAAGGGAATTTTAGTGGGTTGCAGGGAAGAAAGCAGCTGAATCAATGGTTTGCTACAGTTTTACTGGTTTTTATAGTACTTCAAAGACCATGTCTCAGAAAAGAGTGTCTCTGACACTGAGAGAGGTAATAGCTGAATTTGGAAGAAAAATAGCTGGAATGATTGCATGAAATTCATAAATTTTCTCATAGAGGCCTGTGACTTCGACCTTTAATTGCAAGGAAACAAAGACAATTCACATACCTATAATCATCAAAATAGCTGTGAAGTCATTGTCTTTTTTCTACCAGAAACAAAGTTGAAGAATCCTAATAAATATTTGCAGTGCTTTTAATAGATAAATAATTTGGAGTTGAAGTGCATAGTGTGAGTTGAATTAGAATGTATTGGCAAAAAGAGGCAAGAATTGGAAGATTAAAACTGGATGAGAATATGTGGTCTTTATTGTTGAGGTGGTACACTGTATGGAATAAAAAATTTGTTCAAGTTCCTGGAAATTAGGTGCAAGACAAGTAAGGAGGCTGTGATAGTCACTGTGACCACTCAAGTGGCTCGGTATTAGTGTATAATTTATGGGTGCAATTGAGCATAAGAGCAGACTGAACCTTCTGTCATTAGATCAAATATGGGCTGCTCTTTTCAGTCAATCAAGTTACTTCTTTATTATTTGCCTGTGATAAAAGGTTTGGGAGTGTCAGGGAAAATCCTTTAATATGTTGGTAACGAAAGAGCACACTGTGACTGGCACTGAGAGAAAAACAAACAAAAAACCACAAACAACCCTGCTTTAAATTTGATACACTTAGCAGCTAATGTATTCAGAGAGGAGGTTCAATGCTGTAATCTGTGTGAACCTCTTAAAGTTCAACAAGACCAAGGGCAAGGTCCTGCACATGAGTCAAGGCAATCCCAAGCATACGTACAGGCTGGCCAGAGAATGGATTGAGAGCAGAGCCCGGAGGAGGACCACTTGTTGTGGTTGACAAGAAACTCAACCTGACAAAGCAATGTGAACTCGCAGCCCAGAAAGCCAGAATAAGAAGGATGTGGATCTCTTGAAGTATGTTCAAAGGAGGCCACAAAGATGATCAGATGATTGAAGCACTTATTCTAAGAAGACAAGCTGAGAGAGTTGGTGTTTTTCAGCCTGGAGAAGAGAAGGCTCTGGGAAGATCAACAAGTTCCTGAAGAGAGCTGGAGAGGGACTTTTCTCAAGGGCATGTAGTGACAGGACAAGGAGGAATGGCTTCAAACTGAAAGAGAGTCGATTTAGATCAGATGTCAGGAAAATAATTTTACTCTTAGAGTGTGAGACACTGGTACAGGCTGCCCAGAGAAGCTGTGGATTGCCCATCCCTGGAAGTGTTCAAGGCCAGTTTAAATGGGACTATCAGCAACCTGGTCTAGTGGAAGACACACAGCAGGAGGGTTGAAACTGGATGGTTTTAAAGGTCTCTTCCAAACCAAAGTGTTCTATGCTGACTCTGTGTGCTATTTTAGTGGTATTTACTCTGTGTATGATGTGCATTTGTTCATTTGAGTTTATAAAGGGATGCATGAAAAGAAAGAATAGCCCTTATCCCGTGCACAATAGGTTGTTTAGCATATGTTGGTCATAGAGAGACTTACTTTCTCATAAATGAATCTGGAATACTTCCCAGAATTGAAATACCTCTCAAACATGTAACTTTGGCTGACAGTGCTGAACTCCAAGTAAAGAATGGGATACTGCTTTTCTGTGCAATGCACATTTGGGATTCTTCATCCTCCCAAGAGATTTTTTGATTGCTACTTGCTGTTCACTTCTGTGGAAGTAAAAAAAAAAAAAAAGAAAATTATTCTGTTCTGGAGTCAGGTACTGTGTCAGCTTTATGTCTACATGTGTAATTCTGATATTTTTCTTGTGATGAGACTATTTGGTCAATTGTTCAAGTAGTACATGTCTAA
The DNA here is from genome assembly GCF_031753505.1 of Anomalospiza imberbis. NCBI lineage: Eukaryota > Metazoa > Chordata > Aves > Passeriformes > Viduidae > Anomalospiza > Anomalospiza imberbis. The sequence continues at coordinate 89,206,013 of NC_089682.1, read as the reverse complement.
TATATTTACAGAATTATTCCTGAGTTAATTAAGAGTGGAGGAATTAGTTAGATAAATAGAAAATGAATAGTTTTGCATTTGCTCACATCTTCCATCTGGACTCTCCACTTCTATCCTTGTTCTTTTAGTAAATGAAAACTAGTTTAAAAAACACCAAGAAAAATATATGAGATTTTCACCCTTCAGATTAATAAATAAAGAGCACTGTTGTTAGATCTACTTTATTCTCAAGTAGATGTTTCAATTTTTTTTGAGATTTTGCATTTTTGCTATATTTCATAGCATGAAAAAAAAAAAAAACATGAGAAGTCCTTGAAATTTCCTCTACAGACATTACTATTTACTTTTTTAAATAATAGAGAGCAATGAATATTCAGTGAGTGAGCAAAAATTCTGAATAGTTTAATATATAATTTCCTAAAATTCATGTTACTTGGTGCCCTCATGAGGCTCATATAATAGAGAATCTGAGAAATGAAATCTTTCCATGGAGAAACTGCTAATATTTTCTACTAAGATCTTTTCTGTTGAGACAGGAAGGATGGCATTTAACTCAAGATTACTGATGTCTAAATGAAGTTCTTAAAGTGCAGATGCTTATTTTACTTACAGATTCTGTTCAGGCATCTTAAGTTTCTAGTGAAGTTGAGTCAACACAGGTTATGTAGTCTAAAAGAGCTACTCACCTGTCCCTGGCATAAGACACCTGTGTTTTGTGCTGAACATCTTCCTAGAATCCATTTACTTTATCAAGCTTTATTTAGTCCTTTTTACGTACCGTGGTTATCTTAGATGCTTTAAGGTATTTTATTTGACTGTCATCTGGTGCTCTAAATGTTTTGACTATCTTGTATGTTCACTGAGGTGTTTTCAAAGACATGTAGATATCCTGAATACCTAGCCTATGATAAAAGGTAATGTGAAAATGGAAAGGTACTAGTTGACTTATCAGACTTGGAAAAACTCCCTAAACCTTTAGGTAGTAGTCTATTATTAGTTCCAGTTTTTCCCCTTTAGATACAGAAGAAAACGCTCCAAAATATCTTGTGACACTGGAAGTTCTTTTGAAGAAACAAACTAGATTTAGCAGCAAAATCACATTTCTCAGTATTCTATTTCCAGGTATATGTGTATATGTAAATAATTGCTAATAGTTTACTGTTAAAACACAAAAGGTAACATTGTGAATGTTTGTTAATATAAACTAATTATGTTCGCTTCAAGCCAAAATCATTCTGGTCACATAGTGGTAGACTTGTGTATTAGCCAAAGTTTTAAACGCTAAGTTTGGGGAAGTATCTTTGCCTAGATGCCATTTAGATACATGAGAATGGAAATTGGGTTAGTTTGCACCACTAAGTAAAACAGGAGAACTGTGTTGGCTTCAGGGAAGTGCTGAAAACAGGAGGTTTGCCCTGAGGATATACACTAATTTAAGCTTGCCTTCTCTGGTCAGTGGTTCACTCCCTTTCAAAAGAGTACACCCCAGAGTACAAAAAGCTTCTCAAGAAATAAACTTTTTCAGATTAAGGTCATCCTTCTCTCCTGGAGTTGTGAAACTCAAAACACTAATAAGACAAGAAGGAAATGAATAGTTATCAAGCTGATGAATATGAACCAGAGAATTTATATGCAAAATAATATCCAGGACAAATTATATCTTAAAAGTTAAACTCCATAGTGATACATTTGGTAGTCTTAGAATTATATATATATGGAAAAGAGGTGAATGTGAGAAGTACCTAAAACTGCTGTTTGGAGCATTTATCACACAATACATAAGGACATTTAATAATACAAGTATATACTAATAGCCACTTATAGACTAGGTCACAGTTATACATAACAGATGTCATGCACCTGTATTTGATGGATGGAAAGTTCAAGTCCTGAATTTCTGAGGACTGATAAAATAGCAGATCATTGTGAAAACAGATATGACGACTGACTCTGTTCAAATTCAAATTAACTTAGTTTACAGTCTACAATTTCTTTAAAGTATATAGGTTATATGGTTTATATAGTATAAAACCAAATAGTTTTATTTATTTTCTTCTCGGGTGGACTTCATTGCATGCAATTTAAGCCATCCAAGCATTAGACATCCCATCTGAATTAATATCCAAGAATGCTACTGAACTGCTTTCACACAGGGGCCTGGTGCCATTTGTGATACCCTTGGAGGTTTTGGTGTCTTACAAGAGTTATTATGTTTCAGGTCCCTGATGGTGTACTGAGTATCATGTAGTATCTTGAATGATCTTAGTAACTGTGAACAAACAGCTAAATTTGGGTCTGAATTTCTTACACACTACTGAACACTAAGTTAATAGATCAAAAGAGAGAGCCACATGCAGCAGCCTTGTCTCCTATCACAGTACAGGATGAATTATCTTTTGAAGGTACATTTTTTCCCTCTATTAATGTTAAAAGCATCTAGACTGACAATTTAGGCTAAATGGGAAACTTTTAGGAAAACAAAATTAGGTAAGATGATTACCACAAAAATTGTGAAATACTGTAAACTGTATACAGAAGATCTACATTTCTGAAATCAAACTCATGAAAACTTGAAGTTCAGGCTTTACTCTTGTTGGCCAATAATAACAGTTCTCCACTGGAATGTTATGGTGTTCTGTTCACACTGTTCACACTGTTTTCAGTGTATTTGCTCACACTGTATTTTACCACACCTCAGGAATGCACTGTATAAACTGGCTTGTGAAAAAAAAAAATCACAGAGATTTTCCTTCAGTGAAGTGGTGAAAAAATTACATTAAAGCCTCAAGGTATTTTAAAAAGATAGCATATGCTTAAATACAAAGTGTGTTTAAAAAAAAAAAAAAAAAAACAACAACATGTGAAATGAATATTCAGTAGTTTATAAGGACATTTGTATTTATTATTATTGATGTTAAGAGTGTATTTCTCTAATTATCCTTGTTCTGAAATAGCATTCTATTTATTCTTTTAAAACTATAATATTTACAGGCTAGAAATAATTTTGGAAGTAAAAATGTAATTCTTGCAATTGTTTCTCACCCTTTAGTACCTCTTCTCTGTTTAACATTAGCCTCAGAACACTTCCAAAACATCTTAATTTCACATTGTCTTTCTATATTTTATGTATTTATAATTTTTGTAATAGATATCATGGGGTGATCTAGGTTTTTTTTTTAAGTTCACACTTTGAACATCTATTAAGATTGCATAGTATGCCACTGTGGAGAAATTGTAAATTAAGAATAAAACATAATACACAGTAAAATAAATTCAACAGAAAAACTGTCTGAGATTTTTGATGACAAAATTTACCTATCTGGTCATTGCCCTTATGTTTGATTGTCACCTTATTTTTATCAAATCAGCCACAATAAAAAAGGTTTGTTACTTTTAACACCATTTATGATTTAAACAATAGTATTGGGGCAAAGAATCTGTTTTTCTTTTGTTCAAAGAGCTTATCAATAAAAAAAGTAATATTGCAAAGGATTATCACAGCCCTGTTACACTTGGATCTCTAGTCCTGTTGTACTTGCAAATGTGTTTGTTCCCAACAGCTGAAATTTTCAGTTTATTTCTTGACCTTTTCTTACCTAATGGCAGAAGTTTCCATGGGCTGTAATGGATGAAGGTTTTAATTATTCTTTATTTTGACAAAGGGATGTGAGGTTTGACCTTTGTTAGCAAAGTAACAACTTAAAAGTGAAGTGAACAAAGGATATAGCAAAGGTTTTGTCCTCATGCCAACAGCAATACTGAAGCAGGCCATCACTTATATTTTTTACCTTAGTACAACTACATTTAAACTGGGATTCTTCTTATTTATTTATGAGAATACATTGTAATGTGTAACCATCTGGTATTTCAAATCCAGCTTTGCCTGATAATTTTCTGGTGTCTGTGTCTCAGGATGGTATACTGAATTATAAGAGATCTGAAGTATGGAGATTTAACAACTCTCTAATTAAAGCTGCAGCATTTGTGCAACAGATGAAGCCTATTTCAGAATAAATTAATATCAATAAAAACTAAGAAACTAGCCTGGGTGTTTTGTGGGAAGCTGCCAAAGCAGTCATGAGGGGTAGAATAATTTGCTTAGCTGCAGTGGCAATACAAAAAGTATATCTTGAGTACCAGTGTAAATTAGAAAAGGAAGTTAATGAGATGAAAAAAGCAACATAAATAGCAGGTACCTTAGGACCCTCCAACTTTTGATTAAACAGAGGGAAAGTAAATGTTTCATGGTGAAGAACACAGACAATGTGTTAAACCTTAATGAACAAATGTACTCAGAAAAGGGGAATAAATCCAATGAATTATTTACATATCATTGGAATGGAAAAGTGAAATTTTATTTTCAGTTTGAGAATGAAAAGACACTGCAACAGATCATAATCCAAGAACTGTAATAAGATTTCCTGCATGTTCCTTATAAAACAGATTTATCCTAGCTAAATATGGGTCATGAGGAGATAGTCTCCTTATCAGAAATTCAATTGCCATGGATTAAAGAAGGAAGTAAGATGAAGTTGTTTCTTCTGGGATCAGAAGTTGACAACAAGCCACTGAAGCCTCTCAAAAAATCTCCAACAGACTAGACAAAATCAACAGTATTAAAATAAGTTGCTTTTGTTTGCATGACTGAAAAAACTTTTATTTATTTGACTTCCTTCTCTCTTACAGAAATGGAAGCATTATAATCTGCAGTGGAAAAAAAATCTGTATGATAGATCATATATTATTTAACATTGGCCTTGGTATAAGAAAATATTCACTTATTGAGATAATAGCCATTTTCCTTATTATGTAGTCTTTCATTCAACAAAAGATAAGTAACATACTCAACATAGATATTGGGGCTTGCTGCTGTTAAATTTGATGTTACAGCAACATAATTAAAGAGGGATGTGAACATGAGTAGACTGTAATGTAGCAGTTTCTAGCATCCTTTACTCAATACCATAATTGAACTATGTTTTAGTTGGTGACAGAAAGAGGATTCATGGAAAATGAGTATGAAGGAAAACAAAGGAAAAAAGACAAGAAAATGGTATACATCATGCATGAAGGCATTCTAACTACAAGGAAGACCAAATTAAAAGGTTAGATCAAAGTTCATTTTAAGGAAGGAAGATCTATGATTTTCATAGATTAAAGTTTTTCACAGAAGTCAAAGGCTTTGAGGCACTTCCAGAATTTTAAGATCTGCTGTTCCTAAGGGACTGGCAAGTTGAGAATACAGTTACACTTTTAGAACTTGTCACTGTAGATTTAAATTTTTTCCTTTTCAATTATTTGAAAACGTGCACTTGGTTTATGGTTCTTGTAGACAATATTTTATTGAGCACAAAGCCTCACTGAAACAATTTCTTTCACTTTCTTGAGTCCATCAGAGAGTATGGCAGAGAATCTAGACTTTAGGCAAAACAGTTGTTAAGGCTGCACAAGGGTTACCTGACTCCACAGATAATGTGTCTTATCCAGATGATGTGCAGGAGCTGCACACATGAAGTGAGTGGTTCATAAGAGACTGCTGAATTAAACCTTGCAGCTGGCTTCACTTTAGTTGTCAGTAATCCAGTTCTTGCAGATATAATTAGAGACTTTTGTTCAATTAACCAGAACTTTCATGTGAATCCCCCATGTTCTCAGAGCAGAACCTTATTGCCTTCCCAAGCAGTTCTTCACAAGCATATAGAAGTCATGTCTGGTAGCAAAACTAAATGATTTGACAGGGCAAACAGGACTTTAGTTATTCCATAGGGGAAATCAGAAGTGTAGTTGAGAGAGTTCAGGGTCCACGCACAATGTGTATAGGCTTATCTGAGCTCAGTGTTGGCAAACAGGATATCTGACATCTGAGGTCAGATGTAAACAGCAGAGCAATATCACTTACCTAATTGGTTTTGGGTCATACTGAGCTAAGTTCCCATCTGGAGAGAGGGTAGCAAACAAAGGGCTTGTTTAATCATGCAGCTAAATGTTACTTACACAGGCAAACCCAGTACTGAAATTCTGATAGCAGTAACCTTATTAGCCACTGAAATTGCTGTGAACAGAATAAACCATATCGATTATTAACGTTCACAACAGTCTGTGCCCTTTGTTCCATAGAAGAGACCTTTGGGAAAGGAGCATTAAATGGTAATTATTGGTCTGACACATACAGAAAATAGTATCTTGTCTTCCCCAGCTGAAACACTTCATAGCAACAGTGACTGAAACATAAATCAGTAGGACAAGTTCTCACCCTCAGCTTCCCTCCTGTCCTATTTCTTTTAGAAACTGCACCACTGAGAGACCTTAGGTGGATGTATGATTCAGACTACATCATACTTTCTACAAGGGGGATATTGTTTTGGGCATCTAACCTCAAACTGAATGTAAGAAAAAATACAATCTTCAGGCTATTCCAGCCTTCAGATACAGTCAGGATTCATATCCCCCAAAGGATAGGAACATAATAAAATTTGTTCTCTTTTAAAAAATTAATATAAACATTTTAGAAGTTATTCCATTCTGTTTTTCTGGCTGAGCTAATTTTTCTTCTTAAAGAAGGGACTCAGATATTTTCCTGTGTATAAAATGGCACTAATTTTTCCATTTGTCAGCTGTATATCAAAATATTACTCTTGACTTTTTATTTAACTGGACCACAATTTTTGAAAAATGTTGGGCAGGAAAACTGAAGATTATGGGTATTTTAAAGAACAACCCTATCCAATCAATATGCTACAATGGATTTGAAAAACGTGGGAAAACAGATATTAACTGCATAAATGCAAGTCAAAGCACATAACCACAAAACATGTTGCTAGAGATTGTCATATACATTTTAGTGTATGGAACACTTGAATTTCCCAGGTCATATAAATTTTTGTGCAAGGTATACTTAAGCTTTCCAGTGCATATATTCGTTAGATCTGATAAATACTATAAGATCTCTGTCCTGGAAATTAAGAGAACAGTGGATGATCATTACAGGAGTTAAAGCATTAAGAAAACCTCACCTGCTAACAAGCTGGGAGATGCCAGAAATATTCAGGTGGCATTCATATGTTCGAATTATTAGATATCACCATGGTTTCATAGAGGCATCTTCCTAAAGACCAGTTACTTTTAACTGCCAAGATCTGTTGACAGTCATAACTTTATCACCTTAAATTGTAGGTAGCTCTGTGAACACTACTGAAATGAATTATTGAATTCCATGAACTATGGCTTATTTGAATTTTCCATTTCTACTGGTCTCAAAGAGACCTAAATCAAACTTTTAAACATCAGACCATATTTAATAGCTTTTCTACTGATCAGAGACACATGCTTGACCATTTGTGTATAACTGACATGGTAACTCTGATTGAAGCTATGTCATATACTTGACTTTCTCAATTCCTCATTTCTGCTTACTTCAGTAGCAGCACTTTAGCTTTTATGAAAAAAAATAATTCTGAAGGAAATTAATCTTCCCCATGTTTATAGATTGTTTTTTGCATTAATGCGTAAGTCTGGTCCTCCTTATATTCTTCTGGTTATTACTGAGAACAGTATGCTTATACTTATTCTTGAAGTCACAGGTGTACTGTTTCATGTTCAGTATGGTATAATTGTCTAGTTCAGTGTATATAGCTGTTCATAAATTTAGAAGTCACTGGCCTTCTGCACTTGTTTTATTTTTAGCATGGAAAGGTCTGATTCATCACTCTATTATTCAAACTTTAGGTGTAGTGCATTTTCACTGGAGGAAAATTGGAACAGTGTGGTTTAAATCAGGTTCCATTCTATTTTCAATATGATGAAAAGGGTAAAAAAATAGTAGGTTGTGTCCAGTTCAACTCTAATGCACTCCCTACGTCTGTGCAGACCAGTACACTCTCAATTTGTCAGCTATAGCTTGCTCTTTTCTTTCTAGAATCAAATTCCATGTCAACTGGGATTTGACAAAGAGTCAAATCCCAGTTCCAGTTATTAATTAAAAAGTAAAAACAAAACAAAAGTGAAAAATAAAGAAAAATCTATCTACAGCAAGAGTGATATGCCATGGAAATCATTCTGCTGCTAAGGAGATAATTTGAATGTTCAAGACAGCTGTGATTCTTTCTGCCTATCACAACTCTTTTTTCTTGTCAGTCCACACTGGTAACAGTAGAAAGTTCTTTCCACAGCCAACACACCATGACACATTTTCCTTGATACTTAGAAAGAGCTTTTAATCCATACTGTAAGATATGTGGGGTGGTATGAAAATCATGTACTTTTACATTGAAATTCCCTCTTCCCTCTATGTTAGAGATTAAGTCGACATTAAGATATAACATTTAACAATTGAATTAGGGGTAAAAATTATGAACGTGCATAGTTTTATCATCTATTTCCTCTAAGATATCAAATTAAGCCATTTTAATTCTTCCCTTATTATGTTAAAGATGCAAATAATATTCTTACTGTCACATTGACATGTGTAACTCCCATAAGAAATCTAACCAGTAAAAAGGTAAGGTTGAATGTCTTGCCTGAAAAAAAATATATATTGTTCTCTTATGCATCTGGTATTGCTGTAATATAAAACTTGTGGTATTTGTACAAAATAATTATTTCTGAAAGAATAAAAAAAAAAAAAGATGCAGCACTGTAAATTCAGAAAAACATAATTATACAATAGAACTACTGTAGATTTGTATCACCATGACTATGGTTACAATTTATGCTTATTTCATAGCTAACTTACCTAACTGTACTCTACTACACTTTCATGTAGCCTTTTCTGAAAAATCTGTAATATAAGAATCCTAGCTCTTGATTAAGAGAAACTGAGATCATAAGTTAGATTTTAAAGTGTAGGTAAATGCCTAAAATATTAGAGAGTCCCCAACAGTAGTTTCAAAAGCCCTTAATCTGCACTGAAAGTAATCGGCACCGAAAATTAATCTGGAAACGGGACTATAGTCATGTGCCATGAGATTACAGAGTAACATTTATTTTCACTGTCTCTAAACCTGTGATCTTTTAATTATTCTGTGAAAAGCAGAACAGTTGAAAAAGGAAATATTTAAAAAGATATGTACCCTGTTTTATTTGTTTGCTCCCTACAACATAAGGTAAAATAATCAAATTTAAAAACATTGTAGAAGAAAGCAATAAAATCACAGCGCAGGAAGGACAACTGATTTGAAGGAACACCCAACTGTTGAAATTGGAAAAGAGTGCTGTCTTTTTGGTGAGGGAAAAAATCAGTACTCCCATTCCTGAGTTGTTTATGAATTTTACCCTAAACAGTAATTGGATAAAACTGGGAGTTACTGTGGAGGATGCAAGATACATTTTTAAACAAAAATTGCAATCTTTTTTTTTCTAAAAGTGGATGATGTTTTGGTCTTTTTTTTTTTTTTTTTTTTTTTTTTTTTTTTTTTTTTTTTTTTTTTTTTTTTCCATAGAAACACCTATCTGTAAACCACAGATGTAGGCATGTAGCTTCAGGAGATGAGCAGTTCATTGAATGTTTTCCATGCTTTGACTATTTCTCTTTTCACCTTGCATCCTATGTGTCTTATGCCAGGTATCTTCAGGTGAACGTTCATGTGTTCAGCTTAATGCTGTAAACTTCACAGCCAAAATAAAGCTCACACTTTTTTTTTTTTTTTTTTTGGTTATGAGCCATTTAGTATCATTCAAACTAATCATCCTTGGAATAGAGATAAAACCATAATTCAAAATTAATCTCCATTACCATCAGGAATATTATTTGACATTAACCAACATAATTTTGACAGATTACTTAAATTCCTTACATTTTAAGAACAATAGCAGCAACAAAATATACAACCTTTGACAAATACGGGGCTTTCAAGGAGTTGATTCAATGCATGTCATCACAAATCTGCTGGAAGCACACTAAGCTTCCAGCTTGAGAATGTTTTATACCTGTGCAATATGCTGTGCCTGTACAATATGGTTCTTTGTCACAGGCACAGTGAATCTGTGCTGTGGATCTGTTGTTTCAAGGACAAGTAAAACTGACTATGTGCTACTTGCTGAAGAGTTACTCAGTATGTCATTGTGCCATTTTGCACGATTTCTGAACATCCAAGAAAAAGCATGATGCATCATCGGTCAGTGCAGCAGGGCAGTGGATTAGAGCAATACCTACAAAAATGTGGTTTTGGCAGCTGAGACAGTATATTGCTCTAAAATGCTTTACAGTATTTTGATGCACAGATTCTGAGGGATGGTAGTCTTTCAAATGAGATCCACTTCATAGTTTTGTGCCTGTCTTTATTTATTAGCAAGCCTTCTTGTGGTCGGAACAGCACTAGTGAAATACACAAAAGACACTTCTTTGAAATACAAAACTCATCAGTTTATAGTGGTTCAGAACCTTCCATCTATTCATATGCAGGGAGTTCTGGAATAGAAACGTGTTTATAATAATAATTAACATAATACCTGCATAAATATTAACATAACCTATATAGGTATTCTTGCTTTGATGGAGAATTCACTTTAACTTCTTCTGCCCATTGAAGAAATTATTCAATTACTGTTTATGTGCTCAAAGTAATCAAAAATTTCAAGCCATATGTGGAGATCACAGAAAGAAAATCACAACAAAATAATACATAGCAGCATTAAGAGACAAAACAAGCCAAGGAAAAAACCCAACTGCAAGCAGAATAAGAAAAGAAGAATTTGGACAAAGAATTTAAAAGACAAGCCTTAGTAAGATTAAAAGAAGAAAATGAGAACAAAAAAATGATAGCTAAAGAGAAGGATAATGTCAAACAATAAAACTGGATGACATAAGTATCATGTTATCTTTTTTACCTTGAGGACAAGACAAGCAATCATGCAAGAAACCAATAAGAGAGAATGGTTATAGAAAATTCACTGAGAGGTCTGACAACAAATTAGTATCATGATAGAATGGCTAGTACTTGGAAGACATGGGCCTACTTTCAGATTTCTACACAGCTAAATACAGATAAAAGTAAAACCTGATTATATTTAAGGAATGTGAGATAAAGGTTTAACATGATCAAAACTTTCCAGTTTTATCCTGGACTGTATCAAAAGAAATAAGGCCAGAAGGACAAGTGAGGTGATTTTCCACCTCTATTCCACTCTTGTGAGACCTCTCCACCTGGAGTGCTTCATCCAGCTCTGGGGTTTCCAACATTAGAAGGATGCAGACCTGACAGAGTGAGTCCATAAGAGGCCACAAAGGTGCTCAGAGAGCTGGAGCACCTCTCCTGTGGAGTTGGGAGACCTTATAGCAGCCTTTCAGGACTTCAAGAGAGCTGAAGAGAGACTTTTCACAAGGACATGTAGTAATAGAACAATATATAAAAGCTTTAAACTGAAAGCAGGTAGTTTTATGTCAGGAAAAAAAAAAAATCCTTCCTGTGAGGATCATGAAACAGTGGAACATGTTGCCCAGAGAAGTTGTAGATACTTGTGGTGGTTTGACTCTGGGTGGATGACAAGTGCCCACTGAGGTTGCTCCATCACTTCCATCCTTAACTGGACAGAGAAAAGAAAATATAAGAAAAAGCTCTTGAATTGAGATAAGGACAGGGAGAGATCATTTACCTATTACTGTCCTAAGCAAAACAGACCTGACTTGGCGAAGTTAATTTAATTTTCTTACCAATTAAAAAAAAAAATCTCAGAAACACCTTCACACCACCTCTCCCTTCTTCCTGGGCTTAACATCGCTCCTAACTCTTTACCTTCTCAACCCCCAAGGGAGATGGGGAACAGGGTTTAGTGTCAGTTCATCACGTGTTGTTTTCTGCTGTTTCTTCTTCCCCCTCAGGCTGAGTCATCCTTCCTTTGCTCCAGTGTGGGGTTTCTCCCACGGAAAACAATCATTCATTAACTACTCCAGTGTGGGTCCTTTTCTCAGGGTTCAATCCTTCAAGAACAGGTGCTGCAATGTGGGATGTGGGTCACTCACAGGGTTACAAGTCCTACCAGCAAAGCTGCTCCAAACACTCTCCCCATAGTCCTGCAGAGAAACTTCCCTAGCATGGAGTTCCCATGGGGTTGCAGCTTTCTTTCAAGCATCCACTTGCTACAGCATGCTACACTTTTTGGTCTCCTGCATGGTCTGAAGTTGGATCTCTTGTCCCACATGGACCTCCATGTTCTGCACAGGCACCTTCAACCTCACCACTGTCTGCAACACAGACAAACTCAGCTCCAGCACCAGAAGCATGTTCTCTCTCTCCTGTTTCATTCACCTTGGTGTTTACAAAGTCTTTTCTTTCACATATTCTCACTCCTCTCTTCTCTGCTGCAATTACTTCTGCCCAATAACTTTTTCCACTCTTAAATATGTCATCATGGAGGCATTACTACATCTCTGATTGACTAGGCCTTGGCCAGTGGTGGGTCTGTCTTGGAGCCAACTGGCATTGGCTCTGCCACTCATGGGAGAAACTTCTGCCAGATTGTCACAGAAGTCACCCCTGTAGCACCCCCCTGCTACCAAACTCTTGCCATGCAAACCCAAGATAATGACCCATTCCTGGGAGTATTCAAGACAGGCTGGATGGGGCTTTGAGCAACATGGTCAAGTGGATGTTTTCCCTGGCCATGGCTGGGGAATTAGAAATAAATGGGATCCATTTCACCCCAAACCATTCTATGACTCTCTGATACTCACCAAATTCTATTAAAAAAAAAAAAAATACAGGGAGGGAGGGAAAGAGAGCGAGAAGTTTGATGGGGGGCAGGAGAAAGTTTAACACACAAGATATTCAGAAATTAGTTAAAAATTTGAAAGAATTCAGATAATCATAACTGTTAATATTTCTGAACAAAAACTGTTCAATATTTCTAAAAAAATAATTTTGTCCTTTCAATATTATCAGTTCTACTTGTGTCTTTGATTCTTTGATTATGCCTCTAATGTCTTCTCAAAGCCTTCATTTTAAGTAATTAAAGATTTATAGATGAGGTCTGCACTGCAGTAAGTATTGTCTTGGAATACAAAATGTGTATATATTTATCTGAAGATTAGGTCTGAGTGGCTATTAAATTCTGAAAAGTCACTGAACTGACATTCCACCCTTATCTTTCTCCATGAGAGCTACAAACACTGTAGATTGTGAAAGGAAAAAAAATCCAGGGTTAGAACCAAATCTGTACTTTTACTGCTTTACATCAAAGTAATTTAGAAAGTTGCTTAGCTATGAAATTGCCATAACTTCCTCACCTAAATGCTGTAATTTCATTATGCAGGTCTTTAGTGTACCTAAACTTAAGTATACTGGCTCCTTGCACACGGCTATTCATGTAAATGATGATGCAGCTATTTATATTGATACTTAGAGTGAAAATCTTCTCCCCTAACTTGAGTTGTCTATAATGTGGAAGTCTACATCTGAGACACACTCCCTACAATCTCTTTATAGTTCCTCCAAGTGAAGCAAAGAGGCATTTTTAGGAAGTAATTTGTTCATTCTATTTTAAGCTGATTTTAATTGTTCCCTACAGTTGGTTCCTTCTCTCTCTCTCTCTAGGAGCATAAAGGAATATATTAAGAATGCTTGGGAAAATTAGTTTTGGCATAGATATTCAGAAGGAGATGTCGACATTTAGACAGAGGAGGCCTGCCTTCAGATTCTGCATAGACAAACATAACAGAAAAGGCTGTGGTAGTTCCAAATCTGCCTTTGTTTTGCGAGTGGAAGTACCATATTTGAATGAAGGCTTTAGCCAACAAAGCACTGCAAACACATTAATGAAGACTGCTGCATAGGGGGCATGTATATGTGTTTTTAAAGGTAAGCAAAGATTAGGGACTCAGGTTTCTAAAGAAGCATTAATTGCTAAAATGGTCTTTATATGAAATTGTTTTTTCAAGTGATTTTTCTTACTGGTTTCTCAGCTATGTTTTCCTCTTCTTGAGACAGTTTGAAGTTGCAAAGTAGCTGGGGACTATATAATTTAAGTCTCTTTGGGTGGGATTCAGTTCAAGACACTTTCATATTCATATTTATACTTGAGATAGGTTTCTGAACTTCCCCTATGGCCATTGGAAATATTGGAAGTGCAACATATATGGGAAATATTAAATCTTAAAAACATAGAATCATGAAAGTTGGAAAATTCCTTTAAGGGCATCAAATACAGCTATTAATCTAACAGTACCAAGTCCACCACTAAACCATGTCCTGGACGACCATGTCTTTACATCTTTTAGAAACCTCCAAGGATGTCAGCTCAATAACTTCCCTGAGCAGCCTATTCCAGTGCTTGGCAATCCTTGGAGGGAAATAGTGCTTCCTAATATGCAAACTAAAACGACCCTGATGCAATTTGAGACCATTTCCTCTTGTCCTATTACTTGTTACTTACCAAAAGAGCCCAATACCACGTTGTTACAACCTCCTTTCAGGTTGCTGTGCAGAGATCATCAAAAACTCACTTCAGCATCCTTTTCTCTGGGTTAAACAACACTATTTTTCTGCTGTCCTTGGTGCATTGATTCAGCCTGTCTGATCCCTCTGTAGAACCCTTCTACCCTCCAGCAGATCAACATTACCGCCAAATTGGTGTCAACTGCAAAAGTATTGAGAGTCCACTCAATCCCCTCTTCCAGGTCATTGATAAAGATTAAACAGAACCGGCCCCAAAACTGAGCCCTGGAAGACATCATTTGTGACTGGTTGCTAACAGTATTTAATTATAGTCACCACCACTTTTTGGGGTTGATGACTGTTGTGAGAGATTAAATAAATCTATAACTATTAGCCAGTGACAATTCACAGGATTCACTATTCTCCATTTCAAAGAAACAACAGGGCCAGAGTAACTAGACATCTAGTGTTCATCCCAGAGCTTTTAAATGATTGTGGTTTAAATCATTGTCAGTAAGTTAGTAAAGAAATTGTATGAAGTTCTTTGCAATTATACCTATTTCTAGAAATTAAAATTTTATAAGTACTTTTTAATCCTTATCATGGTTGTCAGTGTCATCAGTTTAATAAGAAATTTGTCTAGAAAATATTATTTTGCTTTAATGTGTGTTCATGAGCAGGGACCTTTTAAGAAGATAGCCCAGTAAACTAAATAAGTCTTCATTTGAGCACATAGTTATGTGTTTTAATTTTGTGATTTATTTTTCTGAACAGAGGTGACCACACCTTTTTTTGTTTCTTCATATGTAGCACTTAGTGTTTTTTCTCCAAGTTAGCTAAAGATATAGCAGTTTCCCTTTAGATCAGAAACATGACCATGGCTGCAAATACATGTTTGTTCAAAAAATAAAGTAAAATAATCAAAAGAAGGTGCATTTTAAAGAGAACATTGCTCAGATTGCCACTTTTGTTCATACAATCACATAAATCCTTTAACTGTGACAATTCAGTAGCAAATGAGTGATGTATAGAGGTGAGTTGTATTGTTAGTTCAGTACTCTAGGTAGAAGATTCTGGAGGAGTGGGATGGGGAGCCGAGTGATGGACAAGGCACCAAGGGGGGAACAGGGGGATGACCAAGCAGTTTCAGGGACATTGACATTGAGGGTAGCGGCAGGAAAACTTGGGGCAGAACCATCGTGAGAAAATGGGGGGTTAAGGGACAAACCATTACAGAACAATAATAAAACTGTAAAAACAAAATACAACAATTAGGGAAGCTTTGAAGCATTCTGAAAACTGCACACCAAAGTTGTGTGATTCATGGCTGTTCAAGACCACATGGCCTCTACATAAATAGGATATATGTTCTGTATGTAGCTTAACGTGCTGATGGATATACCTAAATATCAATTTGTACTTGTGTAGACTAGAGGTAAGTGGGAAGCAAAGAAATCCAAATTTTTAACTGTTTTTGAGGCTGTCCTACACTCAGAATTTATGGCAAACTATATATTTTTTAATTTTCAGAAAAGTAATTTATAATTTTTTTAAAAATTTGTGTTCCATTTCAGAAGCTATGGAGAGTTAGCAAACAAACTAGTTTGACTGCCCAAGTACAGCATGTTTTTAATACTAAAACACCTCATTCAAATTCTTAGGTGATTGAACAAATTATCTTTTTGTTGCCCTAGGCTATATCTAAAGAGCATTGTCCTCTGTCCCACTGCTCTTTTCCATGCAAGGTAAAAAGAATATGTTTATAACAGTCAGCAACCTGATAAAACTACTCAGACATGAGAATGAAGTGACTGAAGAAACAGAATTACTTCAGTTATGTGAAAATACCATCACAATCAAATAATTTATGATTTCAGCATAAAAGGTGTGCTAGTTTTCTGAGACAGTGAGGTTTCTTTACTGAAGATAAGTTAGCCTCCATCAGTCTTGTCAACTGAACAAGACACAGAAAAGGTATAACCCTATTAATGAATTTTAATTCTAAAATACCTCAGCTGAAATCCCTTAACAGCTGAACTTCTTTGTCTACCAAGGAGTCTGAGTAGTGTAGTTACTGTCAAAAGTGTTACGGACACTTTTAGAAATACCAAATAGATATTAACCAAAATAAAGTTTAATGTGTTCACCAGATAAATGGTTGCACAGGTACAGATACATCTGCTATCCAAATTTGAAGTGTCATGTGAAGCAAGGGAAAATATCACTCTGCATGATATCATTCAGAGAAGAAACTAACCCACTTGAAACTCATTGGCATATATTTTCACTACTCAGACTACTAGTTAGTGTGTCAGAAGCCAGTCACCTTGTTTGTATTCTGTACTCAGAGCTGGAAAATCCCTCTTTTATAACTTAGATAAATTATCTGAGTCTGTGTCTATCACTTGTCTATTCTTTTTTCAAATGATGTTTGAAACTTTCAGAGGTCTTACACAAATGGAGGCAAACTATTAGAAATTGCTAAAATCTAAATTATAACTTAAAGTATTCTAACATAGAGGACTTATAACTTCACCAAACAAAGAGCAGATCACATAAAACACTGCCAAAAAGGGAATCAAAACTCTATTCCTCCACAGTGACTCTATCCTAGTTATGAAATAAGTTCTAGGCAGTGCACCCCACTGGCTGCTCAAAAGAGCAGGTTAATGATAAAAGAATAAGAACGTAAATAAGACTGGCACTGCTCTGACACTTTTTCCTTCCTTTTGTCTTCAATGCAATACCAAAGAAACAGCAAATGGTCCATGTTTCTTTGATACTGAAGCCACACACTTTGTAAAGCTGAACTGTTTTACTACTTCACACATGACAATACAGTTTATGAAATATGTGCCAATATGATCTTGAGCATCCCAATTGTCACAGTCTCTCCTGTTACACAGGTTAATGTCTTTGGCCCCCTCTTTCATCTTTTTCTTGGCTTTGATAAGAACCTCTCAGTATCCACATTCACTACTACCTTTTTGATTTCAGTGCTGCAAGTAGCACTTGTAATTTAAGACACCCTCTTCAAAGGTCTCACTGATGACCTCAGTAAGCACCTCAGAAGGTGATTCCCGTCCTCCTGTGGTTAGAAATCTATTAAACCTGAGTCAAATGAATCTTCTAATAAATGAAAACTAGAATGAACCAAAAAACTTGGAAACTATTCATTGCCATCATGCTTTCCACAGAATACAGGTTTCTTTTTTCTTTTGATGTGTTTTTTTTTTCTTTCACATCTGAAATGCTCCATGCCCTTACATGAGTTTTATCTCCAATTATTCTTGCATAAAAGCCATGCATATCTAGCCTAACATAATAGTGTTTCCCGTATGGATGAAACACATCTATATAATTTCTTCCTTCAGAACAGATATGAAGAGTTGTTTTATCTCCAGGAAACTAACCTGCTTCAAAGATACCGTACATTTTGAAAGAGCCATACAGGGTACAATTAGGAAAGAGGGAAATATGACATATCATGCTCAGGATCAAGCTCAATGCATTCCATTAGCCTGTGAAATTGACTAGCCTGTGAAAAAGTCAGATGAACAAACATAGATTAAATATATCCTAAGCATGTATAAACAGAACACAGACTTACAGATTGCCTTCTAGAAATAAGAGATTGATCTCATTATTGCTAATATTTTCAAGGCAGAGTTGAATCTATCCCATATTTAATATATCTGTCTAGAGTTATGAAATTTTGCAGATTGCATTTAAGTTAAGGTGCATGTGAAATAAAACAGGGAAGAGCAGAATACTTTGAAATACCTGCTGTTTTATTTACTTTTAATCCACTAATTAGAATCAAACTGTGTGGAATCAGCCTTGAGGGGGTTCAGAAGACTCAAGACTTGTACAGCATCAGGTGCTACAGTCTTATTTCAAACAGATTAAAAACATAATTATCTAGCATGTACTACATAGGCCATTTAAACAGACACCCTACAAACATTTGTGTTAGCCAGAGAAGTGGTACTTTAGCAGGTGCAGACTGATCTTGTGAAGGCTGTCTAAATGTGTCAATACTGACTGCCCTGTGACCAAGCTGGAGCTTTAAATATTTCACAAGTTCTATAAGGCCATTTGTATGACCTAATCAATTTAATATTGAGGTATCAGAGCTAGGGAAATGGGAAAAAATTCAACTGTGCTCTCTTGTCACATCAGGCATTTGGTCTTGCACTTGATCTCCTTAATGAATTTTGCTCTTGGAAAGCTTAAGGGATCAGATGAAAGATGTGCAAATCACAGAGACCCTCATTCCTCACCCACCCCCTCATCATGTTTAATATACCAAGCCCTCAAGCTGCCATCACAATTCATTTCTCAACATGCCACCTGGGCTTTGTAAACTTCAGCATCTATACTGGATCCCTGCCATAATTCAGCAGGACCACTAACGGCTCCTCATGACACTAGGGAAGTAAATGCATGAACAAAAATTAAAAAAAAAAAAAACCTAAACAAAACAAACAAACAACCAAACAAAAAAAAAAAAAAAAAAAAACAAAAACAAAAAAAAAAACCCAAAAGACCACCTACCTATCCATGCACATGCATGAAGGAAGTAATTTCACAGAAAATCCCACAACATCTTTCTTCAGGGTGGGCTAACAAATTTCACAGTGTCATGGTAACATTTGAGTACATATACAAGAAGCCTGGCACATATCAAAGAGAGGAAAAGAAGAATCTATGCCCAGGAGAAATTCACACAAGTGAATGGGATGAACATTATCATTCTTGCAGCAGTAAAGACTAATATGTTATGAAGAGGCAGACTCATGATAGCCACAGGATGCTGGGTACTGAGATGGTTCATGAAACAGTCATATCTGATTCAGGATTTGTAAAGACTTTTTCAAACTTATGGCATTATGTATCTTACTCCAGAAAATCTGTGTCTGTCATAACATGGTCCAATGTCTCAGCTTATATGTAGTAGTCTGTTATTTTACAGTTTGTTCTTCTGTAGCATGTTTTGATATTCCTTGTTATAAGTTTGCAATGGTTCATTCTATGTACCCCATTTGGCTTCCCTAATGGTTCAGTCCTGAGTAGTTTACCACAGTTTTCCCTGTCAAAATGTATGTCAATCTACATGTCAGTCCACCTGTATACCTCCCTTGTTCCCTTGTCTTACCTCTGTATATCAAAGCTAGTACACTCCTTTGGTTCTGGAGTGTTCCCTGTCTTTCATCCCTTCCTTGAAGCAGAATTGGATTGTAGGGTTTGCTCCCTCCACATGTTGGCTTCTATTGGGGAGCCCTTACCCTGCACCCCTCCCCTAATGCCCTCGTATTGGTCAAAGGTTGTGTCCTTCCCGTGTTCCCTCTGCCCTTTAAAAGTAGCCCCTTCAGGTTCAGATGTGTCATTTGCTCTGCCCCACTTCGAGATTAAATCCTTGGAGACTCAGATAGGTGTCATTCCCTTATTCCTCTGCCTCAGTTTCCTCATGCTCTGTGCCTATGCTGTGCTACCCATGCCGCAGCAATCACCGCCATCCGTACCAGTCTCGGCAGAGACTCGGGGGCAGCCACACGCGTGTCTGTCCTGCGGCCACAAGCGGGACAGCGAGCCAGCGAACCTCCATCCCATGGCTGCTGAGAGCCAGGCGCACTTGTAAACTTTGCCAGTCTGATGCTATACTGAATTGTATAAAATTAATTGTTCTTCATAAACTTGTTCCACAATTAGCTCATTCAATAGCTGTATAAAACTGTGTGCAAAGTTCTCCATTCTGGAAAAAAGAAATCTTAACCAACCACTAAACCCAAAATTTTCCACTTGGGTCATCCAAAATACAAGTCAGTAAGAGGCGGTACCATTCCACCAACTTTTGTACCAATAGCAGGTTAACAGGATGAGACAAAGAAAGAATAAAATAATAACAGAAAAAGGAAAGATGGTAAATGAATATAGGAAGGCAAGTGAGTGTAAGAAGAATGACAAAATACAGAGCCTTCAAAAGACAAAGCCTTCCAAGGTATACCATCTAGAACTTAACTGAGTCATGCATCTGGTCATGCCATGGTTTGATAGGAAGACTGCCTCCCTTAGAGAAGCTGAATCCCACACTTAACTCTCTTGGAGGAAGAATGTGCTTACTGTTACACCTTTTTATAGGGTGGATTTTTTTTCAGCTTTAGGATTGTTTTGATGATTCTTGTTTCCATATTGTCATTTTGTTTGGTGAGCCAAACAGAACGAGAAAGGGAACACAAATACAATCTACTCCTTATTTTACACTAAAGGATAGGCCCACATCTCAAGGAAACTACCCTAACCTTGCATATTCTGAGAGAGAATAAATAAGTTACTTTCAATCTCTGTCTTATTAGATCCTTTTTTTTGTATACAACAATACTGTCAAGAAACTTGCTTGGTTTAGCACAGTAATGCTTAAACTTTAACAAATGTTTTAATTAATGTTTGCTGGGTATCTTGCTTACAATGAAGTATTTTCATAAGAGAAACACTTGTTTTCTGAGGAAAGAAGGTTTGGTTTTCCTTTTCTTAAAAAAATTTGTTATGGTTTTGTTGTTGTTGTTTTGTACAGAGAATGTGTCATGAGCTCCTAGAGGTATGAAATTACTTAGTCATACACAATATTTCTTGTCAGCCTCACCCTTTGAGGTGCAAGATAGAAGGAAAGATTTATTGTATAAATAGAAAGGAATCAGAGATCTCTTTAAAGTGGAGTGCAGAACATTACCTGAGATAAGAAAGGCATCCTTGCATATCCTAGTAATACCAGCAGTACCAAAGATGGAAACTGAGAACATACAGACTAGTAGAAAACTGTTTGCCAGGAACATTTTCTGATGCTGAATCTTTATGAGACAGCAGTTTTGCAACTTTCTTAAGTCAAATAATGAGAATGAAGTTTCAAATTTGCTCAGCTAGTGATGATACTAGTCTTGTAAAAAAAAACAACTTGGTCCAAATAAGAGTCCCAAAGATGATGAAAAGGACTGGGAAGGAGGAGGAAATGCAGAGAGAGCTGGTTTTGTTTAGCCTACAGAAAAGAAGGTTAGAAGAAGATCTTATCATCATGTTCCAATATTTAAAAGATGGGTAAAGATAAGACTGGGACTCCTTTTTTACAGCTCAAAGAGGAGAGGTAATAGGTACAATTTACTCCAGTGGAGATTTTGATTGGATACAAGAGGAACATTTTCATAATGAGAACAATGATCCATTGGAATACCAAGGAAGTGGTGAATTCCCCCAACAGAGGACACTTCAGATTCAGCTGGGCAGGGCTGTGGGCCATGTTGCCCACACCATACTTTTGCCAATAATTGTTGGAGCAAATGATCCTCAGAGTACCTTCCAACCCAATAGTCAATGAATCTATTATATGCTGAAAATGAAACTGTTTTTTCTTTTTTTTTTCTTTTGTTTGTTTTAGTTTTTGGGGTTTTTTTTGTTTTAGTTTTGGTTTTTTGGTTATTTGGTTGGTTTGGTTTGTTTTTTTTGTTTTCCTGATCAAGCCTGGATTTTTCTGAACTTCTGTGTAAAATTTTTGCAGTTGAAATGGCTTTTATGCTAAAAATTATGTTGCTTTAGATCTGTAAATCTAAACTTTATTATTCTACCTTTATTTTTGTTGTAATGTTAAAGAAGTCAGGTGTGTATGGAAAATATTACATTTTGACCTTAGCATAGGACCCACGGTCCCTTCTAGTGGAATTATAATCACATAAGAAAGCATAGGAAATTTGCTAAGAGACTATTATTGCAGCAAAAACTTTTTTTTTTCTCATTATTAAGGTGAAAAATCAAAATATTGATAAACTACTTTGAAATAAATAAAAATGTAGTCGTTTTATTAATGCAGTAAAAGTATGTAGTAAATATAAATACTTATATTTTCTAATATTAATTTGCTCTGTTTGGATAAGGTTGGATGAAAAGCCTCAGGTTGTGCATCATCATTGCATTTATTAAGTTATAACACTAATTTTGAACTGTGTGACTGCATAAATATTGATAAATATTGCAGGACACATACAGCAAGCAAAGAACTTTCAAATAATATTGAATTTTACACCAGAGACACGCTTTTCTTACACAACACCAACCCTTAGTGAAAACACTGCAGACCACAATTCAGTTTAAAGCTTGATTAAGCATGATCAAGAAACTGAAAAGAATTTATTTCTATTTTCACCAACCATAACTCTCTGAATAATCATCTCAAAGCAAGTACTTTTATAAAAAAATAGAAAACATATTTTATCATTCATCCCATTCAAACGGGGATTTTTGGTGATATCTCCAAACAGGTTTAGTATATAGCCTGGTGTATGTGTGCACATATACATGCATATGTACATATATATATACGTACATGTGCACTTGTACACATGCACATATATATATATATAGTATACTTAACACACAAATGGGGATGATTTTATATGACAGATTTACACTTCACAATGAGTTTCTGAGGATTTGCTCTCTTTCCCTCTCTAGTGTCCCTCCCTTCACATGTATACATGGTACACCTCTCGTGTTCAGCAGACTTCTGTCACTCTCTTGAGGCTTTCGTCCATTTCTTAGAGGTCTTCATCCTGGCAAGCTGACAGTATCCTTAAATGCTTATGGAGTATTCCAATTCCGTCTTTTTTTTAAGCACTTCACATTATGTCAAAATGCCATTCTGGATAGCTTTGATCAAAATGGATTCCTTTTGAAAAAACCTGTAGTAAAGACAGCTGAAGTAGACACCTTCCTGAAGATGTCTAATTCACTCCAGATTTCTTAGGTACCCCAGCTTCAGCTCTTGATGGCTTCCTTTGATATCTGTACTTACACAGTTTATTTTGATTAATGACATTAATTAATTTTGGTTTTTTTTTTTTTACCTCTTTAAATAAACCAGTAATAGGTCAGGATTTTCCAACACACATAACTCAAGTCTAAAAGTACAAATTAGTATAAAAATATTTTATACATTTTTCATTATCTTGCTTGAAAACAAATTTGAAATTTTGCAATAAATCTTTCTTACTAAGCAATTTGAAACTGCACAGGAGTTCATTATTTTTCTTATTAGCTAAATTTCCATAGCAATAGCATGCTGATAAATATCATCAGTGATGCCATAAATTTTACTTAAATTAATACAAACGATGATGCTTTATTAGTATGCACAATGGAGCACATCTTAAATAATCATTAGATTCAAAAGACTATTTTCTTGACTCTTGTAATTTGCTGTACGCATGTCCAGAAATTTACCAAATATCTTTTCAAACAAGCATTACACTAAAAGCTGTCTCTCCCCTTTACTCTGCTATTCTATGGTTTAGAATGCACAAAGGCTCAATAACACTTAGGAAGAGAATCAGATTTTTCACACAGAATCACACAGAGTATTCTGAGTTAGAAGGGACCCACAAGGTTCATCAAGACCTACTCTAAAGTGAAAGGTCCATGCAGGGATTGAAGTCACAACCTCCATGTTACTAGCACCATATTTGACTTCAGAATACTTAAAGAGGGAACGTGGGGGTGAGAAAGCCATCTGCAAATGATGTATCAGATTAGCTAGGGGAAAGGGAGGGAATAAATTATGTGGGTTTTTTTTAACAGTTTAAATACATAAACCAAATAATGTTTTTATCACTCAAGAGTAAAGCAGTTAACAGATTGTCTAGTGGGATTTAGGTTTGTTCTGAGCAATTCTAACTCACATCCTCTGATACCCTGATTAGACCGTGGAATCACACAGCACTGAAGGTAACTCCTGCCCTGCCTGATGCCTGGTAACACAGAATGATGACAAGAGCTTAGCCTTCTAACATATACATCAAAGTGTCTCCTCACTTTAAACTTCCCTCTGCACCCTGAGATGGAAAAATAATATATGGTTTTAAGAATGTGTTGCTTTATTACTGAAGAAAACTAAGAAGAGACCAAAAAAAAGATAAGTAACTCAGAGGGAATAGCCAGTCAGCTAAGGTTGGCTAAGCTATGCAATTGTGCTTTGAAGCAAATGAACCTTATTTTGAACCACTTCAAACAACTGGAAAAGAAAAAAAAAATCCTATCAAATCTGCCATAAGGGAAGCATATGTGAACTGCACATGGTCTGAGAAATGGGATAAAGTATCTAAAAAGGTCTTTTACTGTCTTTATGCTCTGATTCATGGAAACAAGAGAGTACTTAAACACATGCTTACTTGCAGGCATCTGTTTTACATTTGTTCTCTTCAAATAAGAAAGCCAATAGTTAAGTTTATATGTGGTCCAGGATGGAAGGAAATATAAAACACTCTGTCAGTGAGGTTCTGACTTTGGTCCCTACCTTTGCAGTATAATCAAAGTATCTGCTTAAGTTTATCGCAAGATATTTTTAGGCAAGACACAAATAAACTGTCAAGATCAGCTTTCAGATGTGACATACAAAAGCTCCAGGTGTATATTGTGGTTTGCTTAGTGTCAGAGATTTGGTTTCATACACTTCTAGGAGAAAGTTATTGTAAAATTTTTTAAGAAGACACTGCGGGAAAAAAAAGGTTGGGTATGTGCAGGTGAAAAATTATCAAGAGATATACCTTAATATTTGGGATATTAATTTCAGTACCTCAGCTCAGGATAAGCATTTCCCCATTTAAATTTTTTTTCTGATTCACAGTAATCTTTACTTTGTGGACTGATTAAACCCCAAGTCATGGACCACTTGAAAAATAAATAAATACAAAACAAAACACTTCACTGCACATAGATCTACCCCTGGGGAAATGATAAGAGATCAAAATATGTGACAGATGTTAGTCACATTGCTTAATGCACTACTGGAAGTTGCTCGGATACTGTGGTGATGAGTGTGGAGTGAGAACCTATATAGATTAGAACCATTTAGTAAGATGTATCCCAAACAGACTCATTATATAGCTATTACTGCAAAAAACTTGGAGAGGAGGTGATGCATGAGTTGTAGAATAGCAGACTTGTAAATGTCTTTGTATATATATGTTCTCCTAAAAAAGCCTTGTGTCTATTATTAAATGATAAGTAGAACAATTGTTTTCAATTTTAGATCATTTATCTATGTTTTAATTTGCCATTCTGTTCATGAAGCATCAAAGATGCAACAGCAAAGCCTTTAGAAAAGCTGCTTAGCACAATAATTAGCTTTTGTATTGAACATAAAAGGCAGTCATGAACTCAGAATAGAACAGTAATAGATGAACCAGAAAAATAGAATGCATCTGCCAGAAAAGATGGGACAGTGCTGTTGGTTGAAATACTCTCTGTTTCACTCTGGATTCATGCAAGTCTGTTGGTTGCAGGTCAGACAAGATAAACTGTGCAAATTGTATTTGTCTTTGATTGGATAGATGAAATTTGCTTAAAATAAATTATATAGTTTAATCAAAAGGAATTTTTAATTACAATCACAGAATCACAGAATATGCCAAGTTGGAAGGGACCCAAAAGAATCACTGAGTCCAACTCCTAGTGGTGTGGAGGACCCAAGGGTCACAACATATACCTGAAAACATTTTTCAAATTGTCCAAATGCTTCTTGAGCTCTGTCAGGTTGTGACCACTTCTGTGGGGAGCCTGTTCCAGTGCCCAACCACTCTCTGGATGAAAAACCTCTTCTTAATATCCAGCCTAAATATCCCCTGATACAACTTCAGGCCATTTCCTTAGGTCCTGTCACTGGTCACCACAGAGAAGGGATCAGTGCCTGCCCCTCCTCTTCCTTTCAAGAAGAAGCTGTAACTGCAGTGAGGTGTCCCCTGAGTCTCCTCTTCTCCAGGCTGAACAGACCAAGTGACTCCAGCTGCTCCTCATACAGCTTCCCCTCAAGGCCCTTCACCATCTTTGTAGCCCTCCTTTGGATTTTCTAATAGCTTCATATCTTATTTGTGGTGACAAAAACTGCACATGAGGCTGCACCATTTCAGAGCAGATTGAGATAACACCTCCCTTGATTGGCTGGCAATGTTATTGTTTCCGTAGTAAATTTCTAAGGGATTTGTATAGGACAGAAATTAGTAGTATAAACACTATACTTTCTAAAAAGTTATCCTAGCAAGTGACCAGGTCTATACATTCAATGCCCATACAATGGAGGAAAACTCAGGTGTTCAAAACATTCTGTGTCTTCACCAAATTTCATAATCAACTTAGAATTTAGGTGGTAAGCTTCAGTTACAAAATTCTAATGCATTAACCTATTTAAATTACTGGAATTGGAAAAGAAACCTTTCTTCCTGTGCTTTTATTTGTTGCTGTCTCTGCACTTAAAGTACAGAATGCATTCATCACATACGATGATACTGTTCTGTCTCCTTTTTCTTTGCCAGTTACTCCAGTTATCTCATAAAAGCATGAAATGACACTTTATCAAATAACAGCTATTACATAACGGCTTGTAAATGAAGCAGGATTGCTAAAGTCAATCACAGCTATAAATTAAATTTGGCTGTCTCAGATACCAAAGGCAAAAAATGAGCACTTCAGAACCTGTATTTTTTTTTTAAATCATGCAAAAGAATCTTAGAAGGTTCATGAAATTTTTGACCATTTTTTAAGATTTGCCCACATTGCAAAAACTATTTTTTTCCTTAGTATCACAAATAATGATTCATTAAAGAATTTCTTTTTATGTTTATTCTTTTCATTTTTAACTTGTCTAAATTTACTCAAAAGTTTTGCATAGAATAACCTAATTTCACCTAAGTATGAGAATCTAGTAATGAAAATTTCTCCCAGTATTCAGACACTCACCTCAGAGTCTACAAAATTGGATAGGTGAGATGTCAGCAAAATCCAGATTTCTGTTAGTGAATTCATTAAAAAGGGATGAAATGCTACTAGTTTTAGCAGTAATGCTAACCGTCATAGTACTGTACTCTAAAGTATCAATTTTTAGTTCCAGAATGCTTTGTAAATTGGAAGTGATAGATCCTCACGTGGCTTTTGGGAAGAGAAAAAAATTGTTGCTAGCCTTTTCAGAGAAGTTTCCTGTTGATTTCTAACATATTAACGACATGTTAAGCATATTGTTACAGAACACAAAACAAGCCTTTAAGAGCTGCAATTTGGAGTCAGGAACTCTTAACCCTGTTCTGACTGCAGTGGACCACATTGTCTCTCATGCCTTGCCTGAAGCACACAAAGTATAGAGCACTCAACTTGTTGGATGTAAAGATAGTAAAGATAGCTCCAAGGTGAACTCACACTGATGGATGAACATTCAGAAGCAGTTGTGAAAGATAAAATAAGCTTGACTTTTTACTTCAAATCCTTATCATGAATGTTGGATGTGATGTCTTACACACAGGTATGAAA
The DNA here is from genome assembly GCF_031753505.1 of Anomalospiza imberbis. Classification (NCBI taxonomy): domain Eukaryota; kingdom Metazoa; phylum Chordata; class Aves; order Passeriformes; family Viduidae; genus Anomalospiza; species Anomalospiza imberbis. Next base: position 89,178,309 of record NC_089682.1, on the reverse strand, counting down.
TTTTCTTCCCTAAACTTCTGTTTCAATTGATTGTCGTTAAGCTGGTACTCAAATTCCCATCTCTTGACATTATGATTAGAATACCTTTGGCTATCAGGTAAAAAAATAAAAGAGATCTGAAAGACCAAAACACTACAGAACCCACTAGAACACAGCCATTTAGAGAAAAGTCCAACAGTCTCCTAAGAGAAAGTAGTAATATCAAAATGATTCTGTTCACTACTACAAAGAAACTGTAAGACTCATCAAATTTTCTTTGCAACTTCAATAATTTAAAAAAACTCATGACTGTAGGCACTCTGTAAAGTCAATAGAGTCCTAAGAAGCTCCAGAGATAACTCAGCCAATCCCAATATATGAGGTGACACGAATTTACAGAGGCAGTGAAGAAAAACCACTGTAGACTATTTGATCATATACTTTGTATCAGAGATATTGTTTTCAAAAGATGATCCATCATTCCTTAAACTTGGCTGGCTGCCATATGACTACCAAGGCAATCTCTAACTCCCTCTCCTCTGCCAGATATGGAGAAAATCATGGAATCATAGAATTTTTTATTGGAAGGGTCCTTAAAAATCATGTCACCCACTATAGACAGGGGTGTAACCTTACACTAGATCAGGTTGTTCAAAGCCCCATCCAACCTGGCCTACCAGGGATGTGTCATACACAGCTTCTCTGGGAAACCTCTTCAAGTGCCTTACAAATAAAGAATTTATTTCCAATATCTAATATAAATCTACCCTCTTTCAGTTTTTAGCCATTAGACCTTGTCCTACCAGTACAGCCCTTTGTCAAAAGTCCCTCTCTAGATCTCTTATAGGCCTCTTTAGATACTGCAAGACTTCTATAATATCTCCTTGAAGCCTTCTCTTCTCCAGGTTTAAGAACACCGTCTCACCCTGTCTTCATAAGAAAGGTCCATAGGAAAAATAAGACGAAAAGCTTGAGGGCTGAGATAAAGAACAAGTGATCACTCATCAAATACCATCATGGGAAAGGTAGTCTTGGTTTGGGGAAGATTAATGTAACCTACAGCAATTAAAAATACAGTGGGATAGTAAGAGAACAAGGACAATGCAAAAAATACCTTCTCTTCACTCCTAACCTTTGTCCTCAAGTTCATCTTTAGTCTCCTGTTCCTGACTCTTCTGTTTCCCTCTCCCCTTGAGTGACACAGGTGGTGTGATCAGAGCGTGTGATCATGTAACACCTAATCTCTGTGGCTCCTTCTTCACATTCTTCCACTGTTTGCATGTGAAGTCATTCCATAGGCTGTAGGTCTTAATTATCTGCTCCAGCATACGTCTTCTCCATGGTAGAATCCTTCAGCAACAGACTACTAGAGCATGGATCCCCTATAGTGAAGCTGTGTGTTACTCTTCTCTCGGCCCTGGTCAGCTCTCAAGCGCCCGTCTTGGGCGTCTCAGCTTCTCTTTGGGGCTGGGGCTCACCGCAATTCCTGGGTGCTTCTGTTGCTGTGCTCTGGGGTGAGCTGCTGGCTGCACTTCGCCATTGGTGCAAGGGAAGAAACAAAGAGGCAGGGAATTTGTCCAAATCTATCCGCGCAGCGGCTGGATGCTTTATTGGCTGCGAGACCTGAGGTGGAGAAGCTGCAGCCCGCTCCCAACGTCACACGGACAAAAATGGCCCTGAGCATGGAGCAGAGTGGGATTTTATAGGGGCAGGACAGGACAGACAGGGAGTCCCTGCCCAATGGATACAGATGTCGTGGTGATGACGTGTACTACAGCGACCAGTGGGAACATGGCAGGGGCGGGCACGGGGCTTTGGGGCAAGTGGGACGGCGAGAATGGGGTGACGGGCATGGAAACCTCAGGAGTAGGCAGGGAGTGGTTACAAGAGTGACAGGGGGAAGCTCCAATGGCAGGCAGCCTGGAGCTAAACATGGGGGGGGGGGGGGTGGAAAGGGGGGGAAATACAAGGGATGCATAAGAGTACACAGAACCAGCAAACTAACAGAGAAAAAAACCCATAATTTGAACCCAAACCCAGGATGCAACACTATAAAGCCACAGCTCCTGACAGAAAACCTGCTTCAATATAGGCTGCTTTCCTTTCTGCCAGGAGCTCACTCCTGGGGCTATCCTTAGGCTGCAGATTTCTTCAGGTCATCTTCACCTGCTTTGGTGTGGGATCTTTCACAAGTTGCAATGTGGATACCTGCTTCACTTCAGTCCTCTACTGCCTGCAGATGGCCAATCTGCATCATTATGGTCTTCATTGCAGGGTTGAGCTGCAGGGGAGCCTCTGCTCCGGTGTCTGGAGAACTTTCTTCCACTTCCTTAATGGTTGTTTCCATCACATTTTTCTTAGTGCTCTCTCTCATTCTTGATATGCATAATTTTTACTCTTAAATATGTTATCATAAAAGTGCCACCAGTTCAGCTTTGGCCAGCAGTGACCATGTCTGTTGGACATGATGGCAACTCCTGGTCCTTTCTCATAGAGGACACCTTACAGCTCCCCCTGCTACCAAAACCTTGACTCAAATCCAATGCATCCAAAACATTTGAAAACATTCTTTAATCTTTACTTTAGAACAAATCTTATTGCTCTACTTCTGACATAGCTTAGTATCAAACAATTATATCCATTAAATGTGTAATGTAAGGTAATAAAAATGGACTTAGACCATAGGTAATAAAAATGGACTTAGAAACCACCAATGTTGTGGTGTCTATGTTTGTTTTAAACATATTTCATAATGGATTTTTTTCAAATCACAATTGATATAGTCATAGCATAACACAGTAGAACATATGAAATAGATGCTTTGATCTACTGCTATTCTGCAGCCCTAGAAAAAATCCATTTCAACAAAGATGCATAAACTTATTCTCACAGAAGTCTCAGGGATATGCTTTAACGGGCATAGCATTCATTGGACATGGTTTCTTCAGAGAAAATTGCACTAGCCTATTGAATTTCTTCTTGTAGTGAAATGTTTTCCTCAATGATTTTCCCAGACTTCTTACATTTTAATAGCACAAGTATTATTCATTTATTTTATTTTCTGTTTTATTATTTAGTTATTCAGTGTTGTAAAGTTGTTCCATTTTGTTGTTAACCTATTTCTGCCTGAGTGTTTCCTGTAATTACTTCATGAAATCTAAATTGTCCTCTGTCAGGAAAGAAGGATAATGTAAAGAAAAGCTTGCATTTATAATTATAAAAAATAATAAAGTCTATTTAAATTAAAACATTCTTTCTCTAAGTACACATATGCATAACTACCACAGGCAAATCCCACTGTGTCCTCTGCATTTGGAGAAGGCCACTATTGAAGCCTTGCTATATGCCAGAGAATCTACAAAAAATCTTCTGTTCCATTGTCAGTGAAGATAATGTCCTAGCAAATACAAATGCAAATGCATGGGTGGAGGAATGTGACTATGTTTTCAGTTGTTAGTAACAACTTGCAAGGGTAGTTGCAACTTAAAAACAGAACCTCCTTGGCAACATTCTCACCATCAGGGACCTTACTGTCCACCTGGGAATGTCAACAACTGGTTCAGAGCTACATAGCACCAAAGCACTGACACTTTAATACTAACAAACATCTTTTGTATTGGCAACAAGTCCAATTATAAGGAAGCCCGAGGAGAAGTGATGGAGATTGATTTTCAAAGGTAAGAGCACAACCTTGTCTTTTTCTTATATTTCATATTTTCCACTCTATGCCACTCTTATGGACTTCCCTTGTGTGGGCTCCTTACAGAGGATATGACTGTTTTTTTCAATTATTTATACAAGAAAATGTCAAAAAGTAACATCACAATTGCAATGATTTAATAATTGATGATGATGATAATAATAATATTTTAAAAATCATTTGTAATAAGCAGGTCCTATTTCCCCTCTGATTTCTCTGACTTAGAAGGGATTTTATACAAATATCATAAATGTTTAATTGTTTTTTTTTTCAAGCATCTCCTAAGCAGAAAAGAATAATCTGAGATTAAGTATATTTAAGACTCTATTCCTAGAGAGTTACAGTAGGGTGACGTTTAAGCTCCTTGACAAGGCACCCTAGGCCATGTGCACACCTCACTAGTCCTACAGAGACTATCTGAGTATCAGTGTTCTCAACTTCTACCACTCTTCAGTCAAATGCAAAAATACATTCACCATAGAAAATAAATCTTTTTTTGAAAACAAAGAAAACAAAACAAAACTGAATAGTAATGTATCTTTCCAAGTTCAAATCTTAATAATAAATAAATAATATAGGGAAAGTTTTTTAGAATATGTATACCTGGTAATCATAAATAATGTTCAGACCACTGAAATGCAATTTTACCTATAAGAACTGTGGTCATATAATGAACAAATGTTCTATATTTCCTTTGGAGGTGGCAGGGCTCTTCTACAGTTGGATTCAGTCTGTTTCATGTAAATGGGAAGTGGCTTCTATCAAATGAAATAATAAAACCATAGAATTTCACTCATGATGGTAAATCAAGCAGAAAGAATCTTCTGTTCTCCTATTTTTCTTACTAAATTCCCATGAAATTCAGGTGGCAGTGCCCCAATTATTGTTTCATGAAAAGTGTAGTATATGTATTTTCCTTTTGCTAACAAAAGATTTCCCCCCTTGATTCTTTGCAGCAATAATAACAAAAAAGATGTGTAGCAACAAATGAAATAGAAGCTCACATAAACAAAAATAGTTGACATATACTAGGCCATGTATGGAGGCAACCAGAATTAACCAGCTCATCTTTTTTATAAAGTAGTCATTTAAAATATTCATAATGTTATGTTTTTGATAGTGGTGGTATGTTTTTAGACATAGCTAGTTCCAGTTTAGATTGACATACTGTCATCAGTTATGCTTCACCATCTGTGAACATAATTAAGTTTACCCTTAAATTTGATTTTAGAACATCTCATTCACAAGTGACTCTTGTTTACTAAACACACTTGGAATAAGCAAAAACTGAATAGCATGAATTTTCAATAAACTAGAAACAATTTTTCATGCAGGCCTCAAAGGGCTCTAAATGTATCATTTACCCATTCTCAATGTATAGCACACCTGAACCCTTTCCAGGATTCAGGTACTAACTTAAGCTTTGTGTGCCATTATTCAAATCTCATTTATACTGTTGTGATTGTCTATGACTCTGAATGAAAAAGAGGTCTTAAAATAGATGTAAATGCCATTTACATACCTTAATAATTTAAGGTAGTTAAGATTCTTCAGTTAAGAATCAGAAATTATATATGCTTTTTTTACAGAGGTAGTAATTGATACCTCATAAAATATTATGTTAATTTTCCAAAATCCTGAAGTACTGAACTCCATGGGGAGTATACTACAGCAACTTTCATGAAGTCCTCTAGATCTAACAGATAATGTCAGTTTACATCATATGTCTTCTTTACCCTTATTGGATAAGCATACTATTTATAGCTAAAGTAGTATTGCTTCCTGTTTGAACAATTGTGAATTTTTGATCCATTTTCCTTATACATTCTAAAACCATTCCTAAAAATTACCTGTTTTCCTGGATGTGCCTTTCTGTTAACCAATTTGCTAAAATATATGTGGAAAGCACACACTATAGGGATTCAAAATCAGTCAAAGTGAATTAATTTAAAAATTCAAATGAAGATTGGTGTTCTTTTTTTTTTTTTTTTGCTTTAATATTCTCAAAGCTCTGATCTTGTTAATATATTAAGAAGAAAACTGGCACCATGAAGAAGCTGTTTACATCTCCTAAGTGGAGGCCTTTCTGAGTGAATGAGAAAACAAGGCAAAAATCTAATTCTGTACTACCAAAACAGTGTGGCAACCCTACCTCTTTTACAAGGTCAAAATAAGAGAGTTACTACCAAATCCTTCAAAACTACCATGTCTTAACACTTCTAAATCTTCATAGTATTTATCCATAAAATACCTCTTAGAGACAGCAATGCATTCTCATCCCAGTTTGCATACAAGGAGCTAAGACAAGGACTACAGTGCAGAATTCAGAATGCACTTATAAATTTAAAAATACAGAAGCCTGAAGGAAATTAGTCTGCAGGAATGTAAAGGACACTCCACTTGATAGGTGAACATTGACATTGTCTTTGCTTGTGCACAGGGCAAACAGGCCAAAGAGAAATCACTCATCCCTGTCAAGCAACATTCCTGCAACAGGCTCTGCTGAACACCAGCTTTTCACATGGGCTATTTGGGCTGTTGAGTGTTGCTCTGTTTTCAGGCACGACTAGGATTTAGTGCTTCCTCAAATGCTATGTAAGATGTCAAGATCAGTATATGGAGTTAAAAATGTACTATTTTGAGTGGGATTTCATCAGCTGCCTGCGGAATGGGAAAAGACTGTAAATGAAGAACTCTGCTTTTTCTGATAGATTTCAAGTTCTATTAGTCAGGGAGATATCATGTCCTAAACCTATCTTAATATTTTTTTTCCTAAATTCTTGACACCTATTTCATAATGAGATGTGAGATGAAAGGTAGATCGCAAATTAAAATTAGATGTTGCAGGAATCTGTCTCTGAATTTGATGTCCTGCTGCTTAGCCTCACTTGGACTTGGTACTAACATTAACAGGGCATCTTCACAGCTTGTAGCACAACTCAATCCCATTAGAATGTGTTGTACACAGTCAGTCCTGTGGGGAATGTTGGGATTCTTCATAAGCAATTCCCTAGCTCTGACTAGACGCACACATTCCTGTGTCTGCCAGCAATATTAACTGGAAGTGAGAGAAAACGTTTGGAAGTGTTTGGAAGCAGAAACTTCAGACACTAAGCCTCCTATGACATGCTGGCAGTGGGTTTGAAAGACAGCTCAGCTGGTTCCAACCATAGCCAAGTTCCCAGGACTGCTCAAAGAGTGTAATGAAGCAGAGCTCTGTTTTCATTAAGCTTCGATGCCTGTCCCTCTGTACAGTATCTCATAAGCCTTAAGTAACCTGGCCCAGTGATAGGAGACCCCTGCAAGTTTGGAGAAACCTTTAAAAGATCCTGTTGTCTAGGCATATCTGTCTGCAAAAGCTTGGTATGGTCAGAAGCCATAGGGATAAGCATCTTCATAAGATTTTGGAAGAAAAGAAAAAAAAAAGTAGGTGAAAAGATGTATATTTGAAGAAAGTGTTTCTTCTGCAGCATTAAAAAGATCTAGCAGAAGTTATGTCAGTAGTGCTTAAAGTGCCTGAGAGACACAACAGTGGAAACCTGCCAAGTCTCATAATGAGAGAGAGGCTATACACACCTGAGGCTAGATGCTTCCAGAAGCCTTCCAAATTTTAACCTTCTTGAACAAAGCAAATGTAAGGCCAGCTCAGTGCGTGTGGCTCATCCTCATATGAGAGGCTTTTGGTGGGTAAACCTCTGTCCAAGAGTCAGTAAGAAATGGGAGAGAGGTTAGGAGAGATTTGAGAAGAAGAGGATGTGGCAAGGGAAAATAGCATCATTTTCTCCCCAGAGAGAACACAAAAAAATGCTTGATTAGTACCAGTAGTATCAGTAGATAGGAATGCACTTTATAATTGGTGTATCAGAAATGGAATGGAAGAAGACCAGAACTGAATAGGATTTCACACCTTTCTTTTACTGCTCACATGGGTTTTTAATAATACTTTTTATAATACTGGTACCTTAATATAATGAGGAATTTCTATTAAAATTTTAATATTGCTGAATGATTTTATTCTTTCTCTTCGGAGGTTTATGATTTTTCATTTGAGTACCTTGTGTCTTATCTAATTTTTTTGATCTCTAACAATGGTTTACATGTACATCTACTACCTTTAAAGATCTGACTCCCTCCATAACAGGATACTAAGCACATAAACATTAGTCAATAAGAGAATGCTGATGATGGCAACTTCTGAAAAATCAAGAAGTTTTACACAAGCTCTAAATAAATATGTCTAAACACAATACTATGAATACTAAAGCCACAATTTTTTTGACTACATTCAATTTCTGAAAACATCTGGAATTTGCTGCACTCATATATGACACAAAAAAGGTAAACAATGGAGCATATAGCTGTGAAAGGGAAAGTAAGATCAAACAATTGTTAGTGCATTCTGGTCTTTTAATTCCTAAAACTCTCCTACAGTGGGAAAGTAGGAAAGGAAAATACCTCTATAGAGATTAAGAGGTCTGTAAACGTCCACTGAGGATTAGCAGTTAATATATGTTAAGAATGGATTCCAAATGCTCACAGACTTACTCCCCTTAAGTTGCAGCAAGCCAAATTCTTTCAATTGAGATAGGCTTTGTCAGGGATACTATTTTCTGCTTTTTCTGTTGGTTGGCAGTCTCTGTTTTCCAGGGTGTATCAGAAAACATGTGTATGAGACACAGATTTAGATAAGTGTGAAAGAGTCAGAAAATACAGGTCATAGAGAGAGATCTGTTCAGAGGTTAGTGCCTTGTGTTTGAAATTATAAACTAAAGCAAAGCTAAAGAGAATTATTTGCAAAAAGTACCTTTTGGAAAGTAAAAGCTTCTCTTTAGAGCAGGGAGTGACAAGGATGAAATTTGAGACTAATGGCTTAACTTCTCAACTCATCTTTTTGTCAAGCCTCTTTCATCATACCACCTTATAAATCAAGTCCAAATGAATCCCTCCCAAGTGAGCATCTTCTCAGAAAAATGACAAGCTATGATTCAGAGACAAATTCCTAAAAGATCTCAAGCTTCAAAGGGTTTAACGCACTCATTAAACACTGAGGAAGACTTTAACTTGAACCTTCCAATGGTGAAGATATGATAGTAAAATTTCAATTTTATTATTTTTAGTTTTTGATATAGCTTCTAGTCTAAAAGATACTACTTTCCTGGTTTATACTGGAAAAATGCTGTTTCAGAGAAAATGTAATGTGGGATACAAAATCAAGCTCTGCTTTTTTGCCTCATTTACCTTCAAAAGAAATAAAGACTGTATGTTCGAAAAAAAATCCAGATTTTCTAATTAATTTATGATCATTATAGAATCCACTTAATGCCTTTTGACTTTCAAAGGAATGCATATAAAACTGTGTAGTAGAAGGTAGGGCATTCAGGATAGTAATAGGCAGTTTTGATTCAAAATATGATAAGCAAAGTTCAGAAGTAATTTGTAATTTTTTTTGACACAATACTATATACATGAGTTTGTATGTGTGACAATGACATCTTGCAAGATAGGGTTTTTTTTAAAAAGGTGACTGTACTAAGTCGTATTATGTTAGTGCTTTTATTCCTTGAAAAATTTTGTTGCCTTTGCTTTAGAAGTCTCTGAATTTATTAAGCATCAAAATCCTTTTACAGGAAAATCACTCATTTCATCAAAGAAATCAAAAACTCAGTGAAGTCTATGTCATCTGTGCATGAGATAGGAGTCAGAGTGTAATTAGAAATACTAATTTAGTTGACTAACAGAGCCAGAAAGTAGCAAAATATTATTTTTTAACTTTTTAAAAATTTTATTTTTGACACAAATTTCCACAGAAGTAACATACTAACTCCATTAGGCAAGGAATACAGATAACAGAGCTTTGATCATAACTGAAAACACTGAGTACCAATTACTAGAAAAAAAATATTTTCCAGTCTCTGATTAGAGAACTGCAGTGAATTAAACACCTGCCACACTTCACACTAATAAAGAAAGATTGATTTCTTTGGGATACCTATTTGGCCATAATCATAGCAGGTCAGATGTTGCATACCAGATGTATTGAAAACCTCTTGGCTATGGTATGTAAATCTTTGGATTTGGTTTTGACTCTGAATGTAGTAGTTGTTTCTTGCTCTCCTCTTGCTTTTCTCTAGACTCTTCTCAACATTTGACACTTTCTGACACTATACCAGGCATCAAGTTTCCTGCTTCATAAATGTTTTACTTTAACTTCTTCATAACATATTGCATGTAGATAATATCGAAATAGCTGTTGAACTTTCAAGGCTGCTAATTTTGGCATGGACATTCTCAGAAGAAAGTAGAAGGCAACTCTGAGAAGAACTATACATAATATTTATAACATTGTGATAGTTTATGATAATGGAAAGAACTCAGAAGCTCTACCTTTATGAAAGAAATACCAAAAGAATACATATGCATTGGTAAGGAGAAAGGAGTGTAAATATTATATTGTATAGTCACACAGATTTATGTATGCTGTTGCTGTTATGATAAATATGAAGATTTATTGTCAGCAGAGGATGACGAAGACATAGAGTATTTAAACAAAATATGTGTACAGAAGGCAATGGAGACTAATGGAAGCTGGCTAATTCCAATGCAAGGCTAGTCTTGAATAACTTTGAATAGTCATAGTGTCTGGGAAAAGTACACAAAGACTAGAAGAGAAAAAATATCACTCCTATATTCAAGGAGGATAGAAGGAAGATTTGGGGAACTACAGTCCAGTCAGCATCACCTTAGTCACTCTGAAGGTGATGGAGAGAAGCCTCCTGGAAAGATTTTCCAGACACATGAAGGCCAAGGAGCAAGCTAGGAATAATTATCATGGATTTTCATGGATGAAATCATACTGGACCAACTTGATAGATTTCTACAATGATGGGGATAGCTGATGTATTATGGATGAGAGCAGAGCAACAGATACTGTTTACCCTGACTTCAGAAAGCTTCGGACACTGTTTCACATAACATCATCACAGAAAAACTGACAAAGTAAACTTTAGGCAAGTGAACAGTGAGATGGATTAAAGACGAGCTGAATGATTGGTCCTACAGGACTGTGATTGATGGCACCAAGTCCTGTTGGAGGCAGTTTCTAGCAGCCTAGCTCAGAGGTTTGTCTATCCATACTCTAATATTCTTCAACATCTTTGTTAATGAATCAGATAAGGATGACATCTTAGCAAGTCTGCAGACAATACAAAACTAGGTGGAAAGGTTTATACAAGATATAGTTATGCCACCATTCAGAGGAAGCTCATTAGGCTGGGTGGGTGTCAGCAAGAGTAAATGCCAAATCCTGCACCTGGGGAAGAAAAAGTTGATACATCAGTTTATGCAGAAGTGAAACCATCTGAAAAGCAGCTTTGCCAAAAAAGATCTTAGGATTCTATTTGACAACAGGCCAGCAATGCACCCTCAGAGCAAAGGAGTCCACGAACCTCCTCAGTTGCACTAGCAATGTTGCCAGCAATTTGGACTGAGGTGATCTTTCCCCTCTGTTCAATACTAGTAAGACTGCACCTGCAGGATTGTGTTCAGTTCTCAGCTCCCACTACAAGAAAGATATAGACTTAACAAATCAAGTAATCCTTCAGAAAAAAATGATTTAGTGATCGGAGCACCTTTCACAAAAGGAAAGCTGAGGGAGACAGTATTTTTCAGCATGGAGAAGGTTCAGGGAGGTCTCATCAATGTTATATGTATATCTGAAGGAAGAGAATGAAGAAAAGGGAGCCTAATATTTCTCAGTAGTGCTTATTGACAGGATACAAAAAATGAAAATCAATCAAAATACACAAAATTCCATCTGAACATGAAAATCGGTTTTTTTTTTACTTTTGTGAGGCTGGTCAAACATTCCAAACAGGTTACAAAGTCTCCATCCTTGGAGAATAAAAAAAGCTTAAGTGGACGTGGTCCCAAACAACCTGCTCTAGCAGGACTCTGCTTTGAACAGGGAGAGTCAGACTAGATTAATTTAATAGGTCACTTCAAACCTAAACAATATTGTAATTACTATATTTTTCTCTAATATGCATATTTATTTATTTACATATTTGTTTGCTTGTTTGGCTGTTTATTTAATTCTGTGAAATGTAATAAAAGCCAGTCAGAAAAAAATATAGTTGGAGATGTACAAAGGAAGGCAGAAGAAAGAAATTAAATTTAGTAATCAAGAAGTGGCAGTAGGCATAATGATAATTTTAATACTGCAATTACAAGATTGTCAAGTGAATAAAAAATGATGGGTTTAATGCTCACTGTTTTTACTGGTTTTGAGGGAGTTAAAGAGAATGTGCTAGCATTCAGAGCTCGGCTGCTGTGAAGGAATGCAGTGGATGGTGTCAGGTGAACAGAGCAGCAAAAGTCTCACAAGGTTTACTGCAGAGTTGTGAAATCTGTCAGTTTTGTCTGTCAGAGAAACTAGAACTTTTAAACTCTGCCCTTAAAACTGGATAATCTGTCACAATAAAAAGTCCATAAGACCCAACCACTAAATGCTTGTAGGTTTGAAGAAAGAGTCAGAAAAAAGGAAATCAGAGGTACCTGTTTTTTCAGTTCCACTACAAATTGTTTATTTCTGCAACTGGTCCTATAACCTGCAAACAAGGTTTGACTGGCTGGGAATATGAGGGCAGAGCGGTGGATATTGTCTACCTGAACTTCAGTGGAGCCTTTGACACTGACTTCCACAAGACTTCCATGGACAAGCTGACTGCTTATGCGCTGGGTGAGAAGACCGTGAGGTGGGGTAGAAAACAACTGAGTGGCCAGGCCTAGAGGGTGGCAATCAGTGATAGGGAGTCTAGTTGGAGGCAAGTGACTAGTGGTTTGCTCTAGGGATATCAGTACCGGGTCCAGTGCTGTGTTACATCTTTATTGATGTGGATGATGAAGCAGAGTAAACCTCACCAGGTTTACTGATGAAACAAAACTGGGAGGAGTGGTTTATACCCACCCTGTATGTCTTGGTGGACACCAGGGTAAACATGAGCCAGCAAAATGCATTGCTGAAACGAATTTCAATTACATCCCAGGCTGCATTAGGCAAAGTATTGCCAGCAAATGGGGGGAGATGACCCTTCCCATTTATTCAGCATGGAGAGGCCACACTTGGGGTCCCATGTCTGGTCTTGGACTCCTCAGTACAGAAGAGACATGGGCATTCTGGTGAGAGCACAACAAAGGCTACAGGAATAGCACACATATAAGAAAACCCTTGAGGGGGCCTTTTCAGCCTGGAGAAGTGAATTCTCTGGGGGATATTATTAATATTTATAAATACCTGAATAAAGTATGAAAACACAACAGTCAGGCTTACTTTAGTGGTGCCCAGTGACAGAACCAGAGGCAATGTGTCCAAACTGAAAGACAAAACACCAGAAAACACATTTTAAGACTTGTCTCTGACAGAGAGAAGAGGGCTGGCACAGGTTTTGCAGAGACTTATGGAGTCTTCCACCTTGGAGATGTTGAAAATCTATCGGGACGTGCTCTTGAGCACCCAGCTCTAGGTGGTCCTTCTTGAACAGGAAAGTTGGACCAGATGACTTCCTGAGGTCCTTTCCAGCTTCAGTCTTTCTGTGACCCTATGAAGGTTCTCTGCCTTGTTCAGACAAATGCACTGCAACAGCCTAATACACTTTTACTCTAAATCAAACAAATGTAATCTATAAAAATGCACTATCTACATTAGATTAGCCACATAATAAAAAACAAACCAAATATTTTTTGGTATCCTATTATGTGGTCAGCTATTAAAAAACAATTATGAAACGTATCATGTCTTGGAAGAAGACATCTTTACACATCATCATCTTCACCACCATCATCATCATCATCATCATCATCATCATCATCATTTACTGGTTACTAATAGCAATAGAGATTTTGTGAAAAACTGGTTATGTTTTCTCAACTCTATAGAATTTTCTTCTAGGCCTCAGAAACTATGACTCTGCTAACAGTTCATGACCAATCAGTTTAAATCTGGACATCTGCTGAGTTCTACCATATATTTGTCCCCTTGTTACTCATTACTCAACACCACCCATGTATGGAAATACAAAGGAATGTAAGAACAGCTGTACTGGATGAGGCTGAAGGCCCTCCTAGCCAAGTATAACATATCCAGCAGCAGCTTGGAACAGGTGGTTAGAGAAAGGGTGAAAGGAGCATGGCAAATATTAAATTATGGTTTCCCTCTTTTTACTTTTTGCAATTGGTGATGTAGGAACTTCATAGGACCACAATTTCATCTGGATGTTAGTGTGTAATCTATAGATTGATCCCTCAGCTATTTTTTTATCTCCCTACTGAACTTAAAAATATTTTCTATTTCTTTGGAAAGTAAATGTTATAATTAAATTGCAGGGTTTTGCAGAAAGTGTTTTTAAGCATTCTGTCTAAAAACTCTACATAGTATTCCTAGTTCTACAGTTATCTGAAATTCAGAATGGTTATTTCAAATTCATCTTCTCAGTGCCATTCTTGATTAGATTATCTCTACTCTTTTCATTTACCTTCTCCAGAAGATGAGCAATTGTAATATCAGTTTTTTCTTCAAATGGAATCTGTCCCACACTCCAGATGTTCTTTACTGCATTTTGTACAAGTTTTAGTTCTAGATGAATTAAAAGTGAGCTGACAGAAAGAGCATGAAATATCTAAGGTGCAGATCCATGACTAAATAAATTTTCCTCTTAATTTTTCTCCTGCTTATAACTTTAGAATATTTCACTGACTTTTACATGAAAATTTTAATCACATTTATGTTGTGTGGCCTTCTCCGTGATTAAACATAATATGCTTACAAAACTTAGTTACCCTGACAGAAGATTTGGGCTAACTTTTGATATACATCAATCGAGCACTACCGGTAACCTGGGCAGTCAGTTGCGCAAAAGCTCACCAATTGCCAAATGGGCCAGCCATGACGGTCTGACAGACAGCCTGCCACCTAATAAACACCAGCTGACTGAGGCAAGACTCAATTTACTCATCATTCACTTCATTGGTACATTCAGCTATTGGCAACTTAAAATAGTTAGGCAAGTACATTTTCACAATGAGAATACATCATGATTTTGGTTAAAAATGGTAGTCTGAAGAGCAAATTCAGTGACTCTGGGTCAGCAGTCACTATGTGTATGATTTTAATACATAAAAGTACAGGTTGTACTAAATTTGTGAAGAATTTAAATATGAAAAGCTACAAATAAAGAAAGCTATTTAAATCTTGTGTGTAGTTGCAGTGGAGTCTGGGTCCTTGTGCTCTTTCTCAGCTTCTGTGCAGTTTCTTGCTGTTACTACATGAGCCCTTTCTTCCATTTTTATTTTCACTCCCATAGCCTCATCTTTTATTCTATATGGATTCCCTTTTGCTAAGTAAAATCAATATCTGATGTACAGTCAGAGGTTCTGTCATGTCCACCAAGACACCAACTTTCTCACTTTTTGCATTTGGCTATCACTTGAGACTTCTTTCTATTTTTTTTGTCTTTCAGACTGTTTTACCAGGGTCTATTTACTATACCATAACAAAATAAATATGTCATATTCTATACATGACTTGTTATAACTTTTGTTCCTAATTTCTCGTCTGTTAGCTAGTAAAACATCAGTTCTAGGATCCCGGCTTTCCCTTGTTCTGTACAATATAAACGAAAAGAATGCAGTAACAATTTAAGAAACCAGGTAAGAGAAGGAAACAGAGACTGCAACTGACAAAAAGGCATATTACTATATTGTTGAAAGTTCATTATGCATTAATGCCCTGAAAGATTAGTAATAATTTTGAAAGCTTTTAAAACATGTATTAAAATAGTTTTTGTAAATACCTATAAAGTCAATAGACAGTACATCTTTAAAGCATTAAGGCTCATAAAAACCTTGGTAATCTGTTGCTATGTGATTTGGTTTCTATGAAGTCTGTAGAAACTGTTTTTTAAAATTTCATGTTATGGCTAAAGGCAGACAAAATCTTGAATAGGCTCACAACTGGGACAACTCTAGGATTAAAATAATTTTTAGAAGGTTGGATAAAATATTAAAATGGAAAAGGAAAAGCAAACACAGATAATTCCCAAGATACTTTGGATACTATTCTAACTCTCAGGTTTTTAGAGGAATATTTATTCAGTAGTCAGAATCTGTGTACATTAAAAATCTAAAGCTGACAAACAACTCCAATTACATGGCCACATGCAAATACACTGACAGTTTCTGGATATAAGGAATAGAATTCTCCAACTTCTAGGGATATTTCCAGAAACCAATGTCGGAGAAGCTTTTTATTGTTTGTGCTCAACTTTATATGTTTGCTATTTGAGCTTTCTCTCACCTTATTGTTAGTAAGATTACCAATGCAAAGCAATCAGTTAAGTCAGACTTGGTATTTGCTCTGTAAGGCAGTAGAGGAAATTCATCAGGGTATCCACACACATACATTACACTATTTACACTGGCACTGTGATGAATTCCTACATCAGGACCATTGATTGTTTACCAACATGGATACCACAGGATCCTGGATAGGATCTCTATAATCTCTCCTCAGGTACATGATTAAGTAGCAAATGACACCCACCAGCATCTGGTGAGCTGTCAGGTGCCAGAAGGTGTTTGTAGTGGTAATTTGGCCATCTGCAATCTGTGTTGTCAGTGTATTGTAAGTTATCACTGTCTCAGGCAATATTAACTTGCAATGTTCTTCTGACACTTCTTTAGTGGGTTGTGAAGCAGACATATGGTACAAAATACTTCCTAGCTAGCTCCTCCCACCTTTCCAATAGCAATGACTGCTGTTGCTTATCAGTGAAAGTACTGTGGATTGTGCTTAAGTACTGTGGATTCTCTTCATGGTACTTTAATATTAATACTGCTTACGTATTTTTACTCTGTTTTAGGTGTTCTGAGTCACTTTTGTGGCACGCTTCTACATTGTGAAGAACACAAGACATAGGAACATATGGCCCATGGTAATTACATATTTTGCAAATTACTTAGCAATTATACCTGAAGTTACCAAGTAGTTCTAAAGCAATTACCTTATAACTTGATTTCGGGTTCTGTAATAAGAG
This sequence comes from Anomalospiza imberbis, assembly GCF_031753505.1. Taxonomy (NCBI): domain Eukaryota; kingdom Metazoa; phylum Chordata; class Aves; order Passeriformes; family Viduidae; genus Anomalospiza; species Anomalospiza imberbis. Next base: position 89,161,542 of record NC_089682.1, on the reverse strand, counting down.
TTTCAGTTTATATGGAAAAATAAATAGATAATTATATTATAGTTATATGGTCATTAAACAATGGCCTAAATAATTAGGATTTTAATTTATTTAAACTTTAAAAAAAATGCATCTGCTAACAACTTTTGTGCCACTGTTAGTTAAAACAGCTAAGATATATTTTTTATTTACGGAGCTCACAAAATGTTGCTGACCCTCAAGAACTCCTTGGACTTCATGAACTTTGTGGGTTCTTTCCAACTCAGGATAATCTATAATTCTATGAAAAGAAATATCAGATAATCCCCAGACTGTAATTATTTCCGACTGTTATTGCTATCATTCTTACTGGAACACGTAAAAAAATATGGTTTTTTTTAGTTTTTCTTTTTTATTTTTGTAATATGTTTTCTCATGGAATGAATCTCACACATAGAAACCACTTAGAATTTAGAACAAAGTAGGAATCCTCCAATGACTCATTTTCAGTGGAAAAGCTAAGTGACCAAAACTGTGGACATATTAAGGTAACATTGCAGCTAAAGGAAAAATTACCTGATGGATGAAAATGCATTTTTATTTTTAGACCAACAGCTTCTGACATGGAGAATTAGAATGAGAAGATAGGAGCCCAAATGACAAATGTATTGTGCATTTATTTAATGGGTACTGAACAGTTCAGGAATTGTTAATAATAGTCAGGGGCTTTCATCACTGAGTTGTTAAGCTTGAATCTGGCCCAGGTCCACAGTGACTGAAAGTCATTACAGTTTGATAATTCTTCAGTGTCCTATGCAAAATGAATTATGCTCTTACACAGAAACTGATGGTCATTAGTAAAAATTACTACCCACTGGAGAAGAACAAGATAGATAAGTAAAAGTGTGGTAGAATAGGAGGTTACACAGAATTCAGATTCGTTATCATAGAAAGAGAAGGGGTTACATGAAGTATATCTATTACAGAATATTAAGAATATTAATGTAGACATTATCAAAAGATTTCCTTCTGAAATGTTTTATTCAGGCACAATGAAGTGTCTTTTCTGTCTTTTTTGTCCTTGCTGAAAAAATATCCAGTCTGAAAGTTTGGTGTCATTAGTTTTAGCATTATAATCTAAAATAAAACACAAACCTCCAAATGTTTCTAAACCTGTAATGATTAGTTCAGCAAAATAGAATTAGCACTTAACTTCATTTGGAACTGTTTAAGCTACTTACAAATCTGACATGTTTGACTGGTGACAAAAGAAAATAACAACTTACCAAACCTTTTTTTATTAATTTCCTCTTCATTTCTTTCACTCATTTAATGAAATAGAAATCATGATCTGCAAACAGTAGTGTGAGGGGTTTTTTTTTTCTTTTTGTGTGGCCTTTATTTTTCATTTGTGGCTTTTTGATTTTACAACACAGTAGAAATTTTAAGCATTTCAACAGTAGAAATTAAGTCTACTGATAAGTGAGTTAATGAGTTCTGTGTATCATTTATTATCCTTTACTCTGTGGTAAAACAGAGGAAAATTGAAAGAAAGAATGCATATAAATCCCAGAATTATTGATTCCTTCAAACAACTTCAATCATCTTCAAACAGCGAAAAATATAATCAGATTAAATATCTCAATGTTTCATGAAGATTTCTTTATTTGCATTCATCTCTATGGAATACTTTGCTGAAAGCAAATTAAAAGTTTCTTTATTCAAGACAAAGTTGATTTGTCCAATAAAAAAGAACACAAAGGCAAACATTTCTACACAGACACATAAAGTGAAATTTATGAGATTCTTAAGGTTATCAACATACTTAGTACATAATGGAATAAATACTACCATCTTAGATGGCCATTTTATTATTTCTTACTCAGTAACTTAGCTTCTCTATAAGCATTTCTATCAAAATTCATTAAAATGACCACATGACCAAATTTTCTTATCAGCGTTACATGGGAGAAAAACAGAGAAGGAAAGCAAACTGCTGCTCTTATACAGATATTTGCTCTGCCATGGTACTTCACCTGTATATTGTTCCTATAGTGCTGCTACTGTTCCCTCAAGAAGATCCATAGGAGGAATGGTTCACGGAAGTACCTCTTCACCTTGCATATACAGGTCAGTGTGTGTATCTTCCACAGGAAAGGTAAGGGAATGTAAGTTTTTTACTTTCCAGAGTTTCTGAGGATAGGTGTGCTGAATATTATTAGGCATAGTAATTTAATAAAGAAAAAAAAAAGTAGATATATTGTGAATTTTGCAAAAGAATCTCAAAGCCCTAAACCAACAAACAAACCAATCCCCCAAAATTATGCCTATTCCCAGGTTTTCATGTTTTGAAATTCTACATCCTAGAATGAGCAACCTGTCTCAAATGTGCATGACATTCAAAAGCTCCCCCAAATAAACTCATTTCCAAGTACTATATGTTTTTTAAATTACAGCTTTTCCATGGATATGTCAATAATACCATCTAACTCCAATTCATAGGGAGAAAGCAAATCCTTCTGTTAAAAGATTCAAGGCAAAAGCACAAAACAAACCATTGATTTCCATGCCCTGGGAAATAACCTGACAACTAATTTTTCTTCATGGTCCTATTTTCCCCCTTTTACAATAAGACAAGAGTGGAATATGCACTCATTCATTATTTGAAATATTTGTTGACTTCAGGGAATGTAAATTCTTATTTAAGTATACTACTTAAAAACTCGTTGACTTCCTGTCATTCCTTCAGTGCACGTTTTAAAAATATATGCCCTTTCTCAGGCTAAAGAAATAGTTCTATATAAAGTAAGCTTTATAGAGGGAATCCATAGGCTCATATTTCTAAGTGGATATATATGCATTGCTCTCACCAAGACTCTTTTGGCTTGTATCTTTTCTTTTTTCTCCCCCGCCCCCCAACCTTAATTCACTTTCCTTCCAGCAGTGAAGGTTTAGGACCCTCACCATATACTTATTCACAACTAAGTGGAATTTCTATTCTTTAGGGGAACACAGTTTTGAACGTAACCTATACAGAAATCTGGGTCTTCACCATTCACACCATTACAATTCAGGATCCCGCACCAGAATTTTCACCAAAGATAGATAAGAAAACTAATAATAATGAAATACAAATATTCAACATGAAACATTAAATTTAGATAATTTATTTCAAGAAAATTAGCTTAGCATGATTTCTGGAAAATACCTCTTAATATTTCTATTTTTTAGGCCTTGTTGATGACTGATTTATTTATTTATTTAGTTAGTGATTCAGGTTTTTATAGGATTGCTAATGTTTTTCTGAAAAAAAATACCCCAAACTTTCCTTGGATAAAGCTTTTTGCAAAAACTTGAAGAAAATTTCCAATTGATAACATATGCTAAAACATACCTTTTACTAGAAGTAATATTAAGTACTTAAAACATCTAGGGATTCTTCAAAGAAAAGAAAATAAGCACTTGGAGGTAATACGAAATGACAGTGAATATTGCACCACTGCCTGAGTTTTCTGGAGATGGTAGATACAGACTATGAACTAATGTACAACATGAACATGTTGTGAATTATTGTGCCAATAAATATGTACAAATTAATACATACCTTTTTATAGATACAGTTTGGCATGCTTAGCTGATTCTATGTTCAATATTGCAATGGTTGGAGAGCCTGTTATATGCAAAATATCACTTACAAATGAAGATGATCTTGCAATTGTTAGTCAAATAAAAGCCCAGTGGATTGCAGGAATTAAACCTTGGAAAAATCTGAATAGAGGTGTGGACTCTGCTACAGGGTCCAGTCATTTCCAAACAGCTAACTTATTTAAGAAGTTTTCATTAATTAAACTTTTCCATGTAAGGCAACATCCCAACCAATTTGAAATCCGGAGAACAGAGAAAGAATACAACCCCAATCTTACAAACTCTGCCATATCTCCAGGGTAAGCACATAGCAAGTTAAGGTTCTAGTATCTGTAAAATGATAATTTTTCTTGGTGTCTTGGAGACAAAAGTGAATACAAAATGCAGTAAGGAAGAATCAAAACAATGAGTGATCCTGAAAGAAGCTAAAAAAGAGGGATTTTGATGGATTATTTGCTTAGAGTCCTCTTGCTATTGAACTATTCCCTCTTGCTTGATTATGCCTGTGTTTAGAGAATACACCTTGAACATTCATTGCAAAAAAAGAGAAATACTGATTCATTAAAAAAAAAAAATTAGTTTTTTCATCATTTCTCCTCATTAAGAAAATGTTGATATGTGACAACATTTTGACAAAACATTAAAAATAAAGAGTTATAAAGGAATAATAGAAATAAGAAAAAAAATATAATTTAAAAAATAGGTTTTTCCATCAGCTTAAGTAAATAGTAGAATAATAATATTTACGTAAGCACTTTCAGGTACTCATAAAACTAAAAGGCTTTATTTAAACATTTTTATTCAGAATTGAGAATTCAAAGAAAATACAAGGCCATAAGTAAGAAGAATATATCTGCTCCTCCTCTTTTAGTCCCAAAATAAGTGATATATGTCCCAACCTATTTATTTTTCAAAATTTAAAATGAATTATTAATTTATCTTTGGCCTTATATGACAAAATATAAGATTAAGATTACAAAAGACAAGTAAAACTCAAAAACTTTTTATACAATTTATTTTTTGAACTTGGAAAATTACTCTATCTTTAAAAATGTAAAAAAAATAAATCTGCTACTGCAAGTATAATCACTTTGCTTTCAAATGTCATGATGGTTGTCTCTGATGTAGCCCACTTATACTGAATGGGAAAACACTGAATTAAAGACAGCCAAGGAATGAAAATTTTCAGAAACTTCTCAAGATCTTTTGACTATATGAGGATTTATCTCCCTTTGGATGTATAAGAAAATTAATTCTGTTTTTCAGAACATCTCTTAAATATTACAGTGATGTACATAGAACTAAAGCAGGATGGAAAGTGCATGTATCTTATTATTGCTATAATTATTAATTTTATTATGATTATTCCCGATGCTTTGATTTCAAACTTTTTGGTTAAGCAGAAATATTCTAAAGAATTTATATGTCAGACCAAAACAGCTTGAAAGTTAACTGCTTACAGCAACTGGCCACAAACTAGCTACAGAGAATTAGTCACAGGAATTATTCACTGGAAGATTGTGAATAATGAGCTAATTTAGGAAAATCACAATCTGTTCATGGACAATTTGTGAGCTGAAGAGAGTTAAAATTCATCAACTAAATTATTTGTTATAAATTATTCACCAAGCTCTAATGAGCACCCAAAAATATGGCTGCTTATCTGAAACTTATTCAAATTATCCAAAGTGTTTCTGTATGTGTAGGAAAGTCAGAAATATTATTTTGTACTTTTTAATATCTCTTGACAGTGTTTTCATTTTTACTTATGTTCCAAGCTAAAGTATGTAGCACAGAACAATGCAAAATTAAGAGATCTTAACAAGGAAGGAAGGAAGGAACACCCTATTTCACATCTGAAAAAATATTTTCACTGATCTTAATTCAAACTTTTTGTGAATGCATTCTACTTTAGTTCATTCTTTTAATATAGTAGTTTGCATTGCTATAGCTCAGCCTTCTGATTCTGATATATATAAAAAATAAGATAAACTGACTGAAAATGTTACTGGACAACATATTTCCATACTATATATTCCTGCCAGTGCTAATTCAACTTTCAAACAAAAAATTCACCTGTTGCTCTCTTTGTCATCAATAATACTACTTTTGCTGTATCTTTTCAGTCTCTCACCACATAAACAGTGAAATCATCCCTTTTCCCCTTTATCTAGCAATGCTGATGATAAATGTTTCAGTAATCTGTGACTTTTATTTTTATGTGGTTTACAGTAGCTATTAGAGAATAATGACAGCACATTATAATAATTTTCCTCAATTGCAGTTACATGGTCAACCTAACTGCTACAAGTGTGTAAGCTATTAGGTAAAGCACAAGCACAATGTGCTTCTGCACATTAAATGCAGGTGCAACTGCATCTGCAGTCAGCAGCGAACAAGCATCACAATGAATAATATTTAAATACTTGATGCCGGATTTGACAAGTACTGAAGGCAGTAAAGAGATTTAAATTCATTTTAAAGGGAGCTAGAAAAATATTTTGGGTGGCAGTTGTGGGGTGTTGACTTTGGTTGCCCACTAGTTATCTACCAAGTGTCTCTGTCACTCCTCTTCCTTGGAGTAAATTTTCTCCAAAATAAGAAGAAAAACCCATGGGTTGAGATAAAGAGAGTTTAATAAAGAAAACCAAAACCTTCACATGGAAGCAAAGGAAAAAAAAATCTCTATTTCCCTCATGCCACTTGGAGAAGCATCCCATCAGTGACTGAATATCTCAAGTGGCATGCTCAGCCACTTCCTGGGACGAGGACCTCAGTACACACAGAAGGTAGCTCAGAAGACAAATGTCTTAGTAAGAAATTCCTCCCTGTTCCACTATTTTCCTTGTCTTTGTTGCTGAGCATTAAGTCATCCAGCATCTCTTTGGTCAGTTTGGATTGGATGTTCTCACTGTGCCCCTGCCCCAGGTTTTTTCTCACTGTCAGTCTAACAGTCCTAGGCTGGAGAGAGCCCTGATTCTGCACCAGCTTTGCTCACCAGCAGACAAAACACTCTAGTGTCATCAACAGCTTTCTGGGTACAATAGCAAGGCACAGAACTATAAACTATATGGTGAAGAGGGGAAAGTTAACTCCATTCCAGTTAGGTGCAATATGGCAATTTATCTTATATAATTTTAGTCACATTGTAGAAGGTCAATTAATTTCAAGCAATTTTCTGTATGGAACAGTATTTTAAGTTAGTCACCATAGGCTTCCTTTGTATTCTATGAGAAGAAAAAGGCATGTAAAGAGACTGATTTGTCACAACCATTTTAGATTTCCTATTTCAGAGCAAGATTAATTCCATTAAAGGAAGGACACACAGTGCTACAGTGCCCAGAGAAAGACTCTAGATTCATTACCTCACATAAAATCTAACTTCTATACACCTATGATAAAGGACATGAGACTCACTGTAAGCTGAGAATGCAGTTTCCTTAATTCTTTTATGTACCTAATAGAAAAAGAAAAGGGCTCCTCTAGAAAATTACTTTAAAGTTTAGCTGATCTGAATAACATCTGAAGATTTTTTCTTCTCTCTTTTATCTTTGTGATAACAGGACTGCAAAACAAGGAATTTATATCATATATAGAAATTACAAGAGAAAAATGGTGTACAAACATTAAGGTTTAAGGAGCATCAGCCAGATTTCTAAACCTTGCTAAGTGAATGTGAGACATAGTAACTAAACTTTGACAATATTGGTGGATTTTTCATTATGTGAGATTGCACACACAGTATTCCTCACTTGTTTGTCAGTGTTAATTTCTTATTATACTTCTGTGATTTTGTTTCAGGTTTAGCTTTGGTTGGTTTGTTTGTTTGTTTGGATTTAGTTTTAGTTTATTGAGGAAAGATTTAGAAAAGAAGTTCACTGCAGAAATTACTAATATACACAAAACTCCTCATCCTAGAACAGTGACCCATTCTTAGAGTGAACTTCACATTTAGGCTGGTATACAACACTTTGTCTTAGTTACCTAAATGTTTGACTCCAAATACTGAGTTTATGTTCCAAAAATCATGTATTTTCACTAAAGCAAAATAGGTATTCTCATGGTACAACTCATAGCCTGTTGAAATCAAAGTAGGTAGATACAAGCTCTGCTGATGTGGCTGATGTGCTTACTGTTTAATCAGTATGATACATGAAGTCTAAGTCAATAGTTCAGATATAGATACCTAAATTTTACATGTCCAGAATGAAAATAATCCTCCTTTTATTGTTTTGTTCTGGTTTAGTGTTTTATTCTGTATTAGTGCTTTGCTTGTCAGTACAGACTGGGAACCAACAAGCTGTAAAATAACTGTGATGAAGGACTGGTGGTCCCGGTGGACAACAATCTTTTTATGAATCAGCATTGTGCCCTGCGGGCCAAGAAGGTGCGTTAAGAAGAACATTGCCAGCAGGTTGAGGAAGGTGATCCCATCCCTCTAATCTGCCCATGTAAAGTCACATCTGGAGTGCTGTGTCCAGTTCTGGGCTCCTCAGTACAACAGACATGGAGCTCCTGGAGCATATCCAGAGCAGGGCAACAAAAATGATTTTTACCACAGCCCATGCATTACATCACAGTTTGGGGTTTAGGTTAGGGGTTCTGATCTGTTAGCTAGCCGTGATCTGTGTACCCCTGTGCACCTCCTGTGTCTGTTCCCCTCCTGCAGCTGTTCGCTCCGGGTCCCTGACTGTTGGAGCTTCCGCTGTCACTCCTGTGACCACTCCCCGTCCTGCCCGGAGGTTTCGGTGCCCGTCACTCGGATCTCCCAACCCCCGTCCGCCCCAGAGCCCGGGGTCTGCCCCGGTCGTGTCCCTGTTGGGCACCGTGGTTCACGTCATCACCACGGCGCCTGCCCCCATTGGGCAGGAGGGCCTCTGCTCTCCTCGCCCCGTCCCCGATATAATCCCGCACCTTGGTGTGTTTGCGGCCCTTTTCCTCACACGCCAGCTGGGAGCGGGTCACAGCGCCTCAGCACAGCTCCTTGTGGCAATAAAAGACTTTCAGCCTTCCACGCGTGGGGAATCCGGACGTTCCTTCACTCTTTACTGGTGTCTCTCGCTCGTAGTGGCGAGACTCCGCTGGCACCCCCACCTGGACTGCGGCACGGAGCCGAATCCGGAAACACGCGGCCATCCTGGGTCCTGGAGAGAGGCGGTACCGCTCTAGGTGCCAGAGCTGCCTGGGGACCAGGAAAACACAGCGAGATTCCGCGCCCATGAGTTTTCTCACTTTTCTGATTCTCTTCTGCATCCCACTCAGGGAAATTAACCAAGTGCCAGTATTCTTAGCTGCTGGCTGAGGTTAAACCACGACAAGTTGTCAAAACAAATGTGAATTTTAATGTCATGATCTGGAACTGGAAGAATTGCCACCCTGGGAAAATACTAGACCTTTTCAAACATTCAGATTTTACTGAAACTTCAAAAATGGTGTCAAAAAAGCTGAAGATTTATTTGTATGGAAATGCAGAACACCTGGGTGAAAAATGGAAGCAGAGAGGGAATCTGAAAGAAATATGAATGTGTTAGCAAAACCAAAGATGTTTTTCAGAATAAGAAAGAATTTTCAAAGTTTTTCAGAAGGGAAAAAGAAAACAAAACAAAAAAAACAGGAGAGATGGGAGATTTTTCCAAGCTCTATCTCTTCAGATTCAGTTGCAATGTCTATTTCTAAGCTAGACATTGAGCAACTAAAGAAGGGATTTGGGGGTGACCCACATTAATGAAGTTGAGAGATACTTTTCACACATCTATAGGAGATCCAAAGTTACAGCTTTTGAACCTGCTGCAAAAATAATTTATTTAATCTTTCTACAGACTGAAAAAACAGCCTGACTTTCAACTATCTCCTTTAAGCTTTGTTTTATATTTAATTATAAATAATGATATAAGGAAGGGTGAACTTCCAGTTAAGTCACAAAATGAAGTCATAGGAGATAAAAATTCAATATAACCAACTGCCATATTTTGCCTAAGTAATTTAAGACCAAAAAAATTTCCATCTCTTCTTTCCATCCAACTTGAAAATGAGACTACAGAACCCTTCAGAAAGGCATTATACCGCTAAGTTCTGTGGCATTCAGATGTTATTGTGTGGGGCGATATAAAGATAGATAGCTGAGGATTGCAGAATAGAGTGTTTCTACTACAACTTCTCAGTATCACTGTTCCTATCTGGATTCTCCAAAATACATCACTGTCTGTTACATTTCATGCTCTCATATGTGCCAAAGATAAATAAATAAGATAAAACACCTTTCTCTGAGTAAACCCTTTATTTGGTATAGCTTAGGGCCTTGCAAGCTTTTACATAAACCTAGAACAATAATTGTGTCCCACAGTTTGCATTTTGTGACTTATTACTCAGAGATCTACAGTTAGCACCATTGGTGCTAACTTGTCATTTCCTCTTTAATTGGGAAAGGCGAAGATTTTATGGAAATTATAAGTCAAAAATGTTTATCTGCATTTACTCTTAAATTATCAGCAGCATAAATGCAGAATAGCTCAGATTTCAGTGTCTTTCACAAAGGCACACAAGGTATGTGTTTTGTAACAAAATTCAATTTATATATATATATGTATATGTATATGTATATGTATATGTATATGTATATATGTATAAATATGTACTTGGCTTTCCTAGACAATGACTATTGTAAGATCAACATTATAGCTACTACACATGTATCTTGATTATTGAGTTTCTCATTATACAAATACTGCTGATTTTTTTCCTTAAGTTTATCACAATAATTTTGTTATGATAGTTTTATTTCAGCAACTCTGACACTGAATAAGCTCATCATGATCATGCTTGAGAAAACTCTAATGGTGATAAAATTGTTCTTCTATTTGCCTTAGGATTATGTCTACATAAATGAACTAAATAAAGCTAAACTTTAATTGGAAAAGTTAATTCTTTAATGAAACAGTAGATGAGCTTGTTCACTTCGAGCTCAATTAACACTGTAATTGTTGAATACAGTATGACTGATAATACAGCTTTAAAGTAATGTAAGAAGGGTACATACACCTTCCAGGTCCTATGCTGCTGATTATGCATATCACAAAATAAAGGACACACTGCCAGCTCTGTAGCTGCAAAATCTACCTCCAAATCTCACTCCTATAATATCTATCTCTCTCTCTATTTAGGAAAGATTTTTTTTCCTGTTGTTTGCTTGGCATTTTTGTAAAACTTTTAAGTAGTGCCACAGCTGAAAGCAAACCCAGTCTCTTAACAGGTTGTGGTCCAGTACACATACAAGTTGTGCAGCCACATAGGCAACTGTAAGAACTTGGACAAAATCAGTAGCAACATGAAAATATGGGTTTACTGAAAGCACATTCAGGTCAATGATTATGAGCTATTCAATTATATAACTATATTAGGCCTCAGTTCTTTAGTACATTACACAGTTAATCTCACTATCTCCACTGAATTCAAAGGAGAGACATGAATACATGATGTCTCTATATCTTAACCTTGGGTAGTCTTCCTACAAAGTTTTATATCAATTATGCTTGCATGAATTTATATGCTCATTTTTACTCTGCCTACAATAAAAAGTCAGATGTATCCAGAGCTTATATTACTCTACTTTCTTTACCTCTAAAAACTTACAATGGGCAAGTTTTGTCAGTATCTGAACTTGTGTTGCTGGCCCTTAGGTTATTGATTCTTTACATGGATTCTCACCTGGATTCAGCTGGATATCAAGCACTTGAAGTGGCTTACCAGTGAAATCCAGTATTCTAAACAGAATTTACCTGGGGCGGTATGACTCCCTTCTCACCCTGCACTTCGCTCTAGATGGTGCTGAGTGCAAGTAGCCTATTAAGCAGTAACAAGTCCCCACACCGCCACTGCATCCAGATAAGCACAGGAAAAGTCTGCCCCTTGTGTCACCTTACTAAATATGTCCAAATGACATAAAAGAACAGTGTCAAAATGGGTAAGTGAAGAGAAGTAGCTGCCTACCAGGATAAGTGAATTTCCTAACTCCAGCAGTTGTAAATGGGTTGGGCTTTTTGACCTATCACTCAGCATGATCTTTACAAGTCTCCTCAACAGTAATTTTTAGAAGGTTTTTCTCTTTTTTTTTTTCTTTACAAGCCCTCTTAGTAATATTTTTCTTACAGAGCTTTAAATTTAGGTGTGACTTTGGGTGGTGAGTTTTTGAAGCACATTCTTTGCTAGTCTAAGTTCTCAGGTTGATTTAAGCAGAAATATAATTAAAACAATAATTAAAACAAAGGAACTGCTACGAATTTGTAAGATCAGAGCTTAAAAACTGTAAGGCAAGAGAACAGAAATATGAGTCCCATTACACACCTTTAACAGGAAAAGTATATCTTTTTTGCTTTAAAGAATATATAGCCACAGGCATATGCAAAACCATTACTAACCTCTCTAAACTTTCCTTTAAATCTAAATTGTGTTTAAAAATAAAGAAAATTAACCTATCACATTCAAAAATCATAACCTTATAGTTCAGTTTCATCCCATTATATCTAAGTGAGGAATGGAAATATCCAAATTTCTGCACAGTTGAGAGAAAAGAGGAACCACAAAGGGATGCACTACATCACCAAGTATAGAAGTTTCTCTACTATTTTAATTATACTAGAAACTTGAGATTCTGCACATCTAACTTGAATATTTAAAGGTGGCATCACTGTGATGTTTTATGGGACTCTAAATTTAACTTTTTTCAGAACTCTTTGTAAGTGAATTGGAGGACAAACAATAAACACTGACAACTCAGTTTTTAGTATCTCCTTACTAGCAGGATGTAAATCTGAGCTCCTCAAGGCTCTTCCAGGAATTGAAAAGTCATTTTGTCCTTTATAAGAATTGATCCCAGTCATAACAAAAGACCAAGCTATCTTTATCAAAAACTGTACCTTGACTATTTTCTTCCTTGCTTGCTGAAGCTCTGTCAGCACTTGAAGGTATATGCTCCTCTGTTTCTTGCCAGATTTGAAAATGACCAAAGCCATAAGAAATATTCTTTGAATACAAGTTTTTTTTGAGGCTGTTTACACTTAGTTGAGTGATTAATGGTAAACCAGTATCCTTGGTAAAACTCTAATACAATTTAATGGGAGGAATCTAATATTCTTGTATTAACAGAGAAGAAAACCACCTCCTCGTGTGCCATTTTCTAAGGTGTTGGACCTTATGTTTCGGGCAATCTAGCAATGGAATAAGGATAAAGAAAACAACCAATGACAGAGCAGAATACACTGAATTACACTGTAAAATTAGATGCCTCTATGAACTCCAGCATTGAAGAAAACTCTCCTTGAAGATTGTAGACTAGTTTGTGTTATAAAGGATCTTTAAAGGTCATCAAGTAACCCCCTCTCCTGCAATGAGCAGAGACATCTTTAACTACATCAGGTCACTCAGAAGCATATCCTACCTGACCTGATGGGGCATCCACCACCTCTTTGAGAAACATGTGCTAGTGGTATACCAGTCTAACTGTAAAATAAAAAAAGAAATCTTCCTTATATCTAATCTAAATCAATATTCTTTAAATTTAAAACCATTACTGCTTCTCTTATCACAACATTCCCTAGTAAAATTTAGCCCCATCTTTCTTGCAGGCCCTCTCCAAGTACTGAAAGGCCACAATGACATCTCCTTGGAGCCTTCTCTTCTTTACACTGAGCAACATTAACTCTCTTAGCCTAACTGCACAGGAGAGGTGCTCCAGCCCTCTGATCATCTTTGTAGCCCTCCTCTGGATCCTACAGTCACTACACTGTTACTGATTTATTTTTATGTTCTACTAATACCTCAGGTCAGGCTCTGTTTTTCTTATTCAGGGATAAAATAGCAATTGTAGACAATGGGTGTTGTAAATGGGCAAGATATAAAAAAGCTGAACAGGAGAGATACATGAAGACAAATAATCGATACCATACCAGAACAGAGCCCTGGCCTTGGTGGATATGCCATGCAGCATGAGACAGGCCACATCAGTATTTTGGCAGAGGGCTGGGCCCAGTTAAACTCTCTTTATGCTTAAATGGCTCCCTACAAATAGCCTGTTAATGATAATGTCATTGCCATGGTGACAGTAACATCCAATTGCCAGGCACCATGGGAATTTCAGCCAACTGTATCTTCTCCATGAGTAATGTGAAGCAGAGAGGTCATGTACACATCAAATGTATCTGCAACTGAATGTGCTTCGGCAGCCAAGTTGAGTTAGTCTCCATGCTATCAATTAATTTTCAAACTGCAACAAATGCATAAAATAGGAGCAACCACTCAATATCTGGTAGAGCACATAACAAAAGTGAATCCATGTAGCATTGGTCAGCACATGGAAGCAGAAAAATGAGACATCAACTAATCCATTGCTACATATGTTAAAACCAAAAAAAAAAAATCAAGAAAAAGAAGATTTTACAAACTTATTATCTTTAGAGAGAAATAGCAGTCCATTCCCATCTTGCCAACTCAACCTTCCCTGACAACAATTTTTCTTGTCCAGATTTATGTTAATATTACACTCATTAACTTGGTAAACCTGTGAATTCCGGCTGTTAAAACCAGATTTCATTCAATTATACTAGCCAACAAAAGAATCTTAGCAAAGAAGTGAAAACATTAATTAGCTTCTGTTTCCCTATTTTCTTGTGGATTTCCCCCCACCCTTTCCAGTTTCTCTTTCAAAATATCTTTTGGCTATCGTTTCTCTTTTACAAAAATTTTGTCCTTCAGAGCTTCATTTTTAGTTCTCTCTGTCTTATCGCCATATTAAGTTATATGCCATCTACCATGATGACTCACAAATCTCTTTCCTCAGCTTTGGTTTAATTTTCATACCCTATTTCCTGATACATTATCTGGATTGCCCTTTTAATTGTCAAGACTTAGCATTTGAAATCCTGAGCTTTTCTCTTTTTCCCAACTATAAACAATTTCCTTCTTCCCTGATCTACTCACACTAACAGCCAGTAATTTGGTCCATTCTATTATCCACTCCTTCCTCCTCTTCAGCCTCCTTAGGGCTCAACTGAATTTTTGCTTGCAACACACACTGGAAAGGATCCTTCCTTTCGATACCCACAGTTAAAAATGAAAATGTCTAATTTAAATGTCTTCTTAGTAATAATGACAATGTGCCTACAGGTACTAACTGAAAAAATAGCTTTTGGAAAGGGTTTTAAACCTATGTATAATATTCTAATTATACATATATTATTCTAATATTCTTTTCTATTCTATTCTATTCTATTCTATTCTATTCTATAATATTATGTATTTGACTGAATCTTTAACCTTGTTTTTAAATAATAAATAATGGGTAGCATATATATACAGTGAATCAGTATAATTTTTAGAGTAGGTCTAAGGTTGGATGGTTCATCCTGACTCCAATATACCTTTTCATCAAATGTGTCATTCTATTTCTTCTCTCTCCCTGGCTGTTCATAACTGTGACACAAGTTTTTAATTTAGAAGTAACAGACACTCTACTTTTTATCTTTTTAAATGCTTGAGTCCTTTAGCAGTTACATATTGTGGTGGTTTTAACACCAGCTGGAGCTTAAACTCCAAAGTGGTCACTCTCACCCTGTCTGATGACAGAGAGACAAAAGCAGAGACTACGGGTTGAGATAGCAATTTACTGAAACCTAAAAGCATTGGGTTAAGTAATGCACAGTAACAACAGCAATATTGATAACAAAACAATACAAAAATGTTGTTTTACCCACAAAAAGGTTTCAACAACGTCAATTTAGTTCCATGTGGCTGTCAGGACAAAAAAAAAGATGGCAGTGTCTGCCTGTAGGAAGCTCCCTGCAGAGTTTCTTTTACATTACAAGCTTAACAAAGAATGCTTTGTCTTGATGATCTTTAGAAAGTAGATATTTACAATTTCAAAAGATGTTAAATTTTCTAATCCAGCAACACTGTCATCCAGTGGGATATATTGGAACTTTTGGATGTTACAGGTATAGAAACAAGCTCTAATTCCCATTGCAGTTAAAATAAGTGTGAAGAACTGTAATTCAGCTCACAAAAAGTGTGGATACTGTGAAAAATATATAACCTGACTATTATCCTGGATATACACATTTCACGTGAGTCTACATTCATTACAAGTGCTACATTTATAACAATTGTAAGATACATTTTCTGCTTTCATTCAGCTAAAATCATCAAGAACTTTTTTTACAACAGCTGTTCTTCTTTGGTCCTGACAATCCCACAGTCGTTAAATACTTTAAATTTTATATTCTTTTCTTTACAGTACTTCTTAGATATGGGCTTCTTTTGGCTTCTTGTTCAATGCATTGCAGGGAAACTACCCATTTCCCACTGAGGGAAATGGGTAGTGTTACACATGGGATCAAGGTATCAACACTTACCTTTGCTGTGAAAAATGAAACCAGCCTCTCATTAGCTTTTGTTTTCATCTTTTATTCACTGAAATGTCTGTACATGCCCTCTGAGACAGTTTATTATAATGTGCAACAAAAAAAAATGTTAAGAGACACGTAAAAACTTTGGCAATGAATAGGAAGTGGACCTAATAAGACTATTACTAACCTAGACTGTAACATGCTATACAGTGGTAACAAATTGTTTACTTGTGTAAACTGTTGAGCTGGTGTCTCTTTCTCCCTTATTCTATTCTTGCAAAGGTCATCATTTTGGTATGTACGGTTATGCCCCATTTCTTACTATTCAAACTATGAAAGAAAATATGATGCACCTTGACACTTTTCAAGTGTTGGCATTGCTATAGTTTAGAAGAAGGAAAGTATACAGCTTAGTAGGAAAAAAAAACCCTGTTCTTTAGAAAATATCATAATATCATTACTTCAACTTTTGTCTAATCTTAAAACATGAATGATTTACATTTTATCCTTTAAATATTAGAATATGGTAAAAATTATGATGCATAGAATATTAGACTTTTCCTACTATGTAATATAATGTGAAATAATGCCATTAAGTGATGAATTTTTGCTTCCTCAAATTGTGATGATAAATAATTTGATAATATTATTTCCTGAAAGCATTCAAAATGAGTATGTTTCTTCAAAACAAATTTTATGATATAATTTTATATAATGAATAAAATCAGATTAAATAATAATTAAAATAAAAATTAATTTATTAAAGTTTGTTCTTAACTTAGGTAATAAATTTGGAGAAAACATTCATTTTCTTGAGTTAAACATCTATATATATATTTGTCTCAGGAATGATGTTTTTAATATAAAGTTTCACAGAAAAACTAGTATGAAATTTAGTACTTCAGTTAAATAAACCATTGATTCTGTACAGTGGTAATAGAGTCACCATCTGAAGTAGTTCATCAGTTGCAAAATTGGTTTTCAAATTATAGGGTTGATGTTGTTGAGATCACCATCTTGAAAGGGCAATTCTTAACACTATAACCTATGCTCTCAAACAAACTAGGTTTTCTTGAATAGTTGTCTGCAGTCATTTGTTTCATAAAAAAATTTATGCCTTAAGTACTTCATCAAGTCCATAAAGAGGAGAAAGAACACATTTGCATGAACACAAATCTCTATATATAAAATATAAACATATATACACAGAGGTATGTATACATATACTCTTTTGATATTTGAAATCTAGCTGTTATTGATTGTACTGCAGTTATTTCAGATTCTTTCCAGATATTTTACATGGATGTTGAGTTTTGATGGGACATTCTTAATTGCTTCTTTCTTATTAAGTTGTGAGTAAAGTGTGATCTAAGTGAAAAAAAGAAAACAAAAAGTTCCAGCTTATCTGGATTGGCTGCTGAAAAAGACGGATAGAGAACAAGCTGGATTAGTAAAAGCCAGCAGTTTACTTTCAAGGTAAATTGCATGCATTGAGAGCTGAAAATATTCCCATGAGACTGCCACCTCTGCAAACAGTGAAGTTCAGGCTGGTAGGTTTCATGACATTATACTACATTTTATGAAGTCACATGCCAAAAATATATTATGCCCAATTAATTCAGTGCTTTGTAGATACAGTAATTTGGAAATGCTGATGACAACAGCTCCTGGCCAGTATATTCAGAAGCAGATTTTTTGTCAATATGGCTTGCAGGACTTGTCCCAAAAAGCTAGGCTGCAAGATGACATATGAGAGAGTAAAATTTCTACATGTGACCTTGTGCCTTTGTATTTTACTTTCAAACTCTTTATTTTCCTCTATGAAAATAGTATTAGAAGTACTATCCGTTTTTTATATATTATTTTAGAGCTATATTAGTCTGTTTTAAATGTCTAAAGAGCATGAGAGCATGATGGAAGTACAGATTGTATCAGAACTTTGTGCTTCTGAATGCATGGTTTCATACATGCTTATTACATATCTTTTCATGCCCTTTTGAAAAGTATCCTCCCTCCCTTTCATCCTAGTTTACCATGTGACACAAAGGTTTTGTTTGGGTTTTTTTTCTAGTAGAACAGAATGACAAACAAAGGGACAGTTGGCAACTGGCAATGAATAACTAAGAACGGCTGTGTGATATACTGATAGAAAGGGATGAGGAATTGTGCCAGTGAGGAGTTCAAAAAACATTAAGGAGACAATTTAAAAAAAAAATCCATTTCAAATCTTTATTAAAAAACACTGGCTTGAAAAAATGCAGAATGTCAACAAGGGTTTAGTTCTATGTGTGCCGCCTAATTCCAGAAAATACATATCACTAGATTTTTCACAAATATTTGAGAATCATTTGCAAAGCAGGACTCTGAACCTTTTGTGCAGTCTGAACTGCTACATGAAAGGAGATCTTTGCAATTTACAGAATACATTCAAGAACAGGAACAGACATGTGAAATAAAAATAATTTCCATGGCACCTTCCTAAATTTCTTGTTAATTCATATCAATTAACACCATTACTAGCTGAGAATACAAATGCCTATAATTTTCTCATAAAGTAATAATTTTCTTTGTGAATTCAGTATGTACCTTTGGCTGCAATGTATTCTATTATATTTCCACTCTAACTTGCAAACAAAACTTCATTTTGTCACCATTTAATTTGATGCAATTCTTCCTTTGCCTTTTATATCATGGAATTAGTCACTTGAAATTCTCCTTGGAATTGCATCTCTTGCTCTGCTGCACACTCTACAAGATCACCTGTCTTGCCAAGAAAATAATGGTAGACAAGGGCAATTTTCAGAATGATGAGGCTCTGGCCAATTAGAATAAATTGGAATAAAAAAAGCAACGACTAAAACCAAAACAAAAATATATCCAGTTTAAAGAAATGTTTATGCAACATGTTAGAGCACATGACAATTTTAATGTAGGATTTTTTATCTTAGTTTTTATTCAGTGGTAGATTTAACTATTTGTCTGAACTCCTTTAGTCATCTTTCTCATCCTTTCTGAGAACACAGAGGAATGGAAGAGAGCTTATATTAGGAAGGAGCAGATAGAATACAAATGTAATTGTTTTGCTTTATGATTCAGCAGGCATCCTCCATTTTACAAAGGCAAGTAGAGAGATAAAAAAGACTTCAAATAGACATCTGACCATGCTTTAGAGGTATACTAATGTTACTGTACAAGCTGGCTTGTACTGGGAATATAATTCAGTTATAAATAAGAAACACAGCTGGCTCCATAAAACCAGCCCCTGGGTGGACTGACAGGAACCTCAGCCAATTACATTCCATCTTAAGCTGCAGAAAACTCTCTGGTCCGGGAGCTGGGAAGTGTCAAAGATCAGACCAATGAGCTATCCAGACCAGGTTTTTCAAACCCCCTTTATAAAGAGGGGCTCAAGGAATAAATGCTCTCAGTTGCCACATGGATGTCAGGGTGTGTGTTGTCCCTGTCTCCAACCACCAACCCCATGAAACACATGGAATTATTAAACGTAATATACTACATTAGCAGTAACTATGTGAAAAATGAAAATTATCCTCTTAAAAAAAATAATGTAATAAAAAACCTCCACGATTAAAAAAAAAAATCTCAATAAATATTATCTTCAGTGAGGTGAGACATATACAGAGAAGTTGCACCGCTTTCCAAGACACTAAAAGTCTCATTCCAGTCTCTTCATGGTTTCAACATGACACAATTCAGTCATCGCTGAAGATCCTGAGAAAGCTAAGTAACACTTAGTAGGAAAACTGCTTAACTAAAGGCAAAGTTATGAGTTAAGATACATCTACTACTGAAGCTAATACTTAGGACTCAGCATGATCAGAGTTCAGAGAAAAAAGGTTAATGATATTGAGAGATGAGTCATACTGACAATAAACAGGGGACACTCATCAGGTTTTATATTTGTAGATCCCTCAGCAATATTTGATATTGTGATTGCTAGCTCATTTAAGAAATGTGTCAAGTTACAATGAAAATATTAATAGTATTTGATTTTTTTTTCTCTTTGTTCATGATTTGTGTTCATACTGTGGGAAAAGTGTGTTATTTTTTTCTGTGCCTTATGGTTTTGGTTCTCTCATCATCCAGGCAGGGTACGATATGGTTCATTTACAAAGGTTCCTTCTCAGTGGCTCTCAGAGGCTGTTTTCCAAAAGAAAGAACACTTGCAGGTTTAATCAATGTCTTCAAAAAGACAACTAGGAAATGTTTCCGCCCAGGTCACTGTTATATACCGTGGTATACATATGACTTCAAACATAAATTCAACCAAATCTTTGATATTGCATTAAACTTTGTTTCCCCACAGTTTTCTCATCTCTTGACCATCCACTTCAGTAGTTTGAACTCAATGTGTATCTTGAGTTGGACTGCATTCAATATTTCCATTCAGAAAGAAACATGAAATTCAAAGAAAGACATATATGTCATTATTCAACCCTTTCTTGGCCTGGTAGGAAATGATTTCCTGAATGAAGAATAACTGACTGAAAGCCAGCATGAGAAATACAGAAATGGAGAGAAGATATTTGTAAATCTCACACTGATAGTGAAATCTTGGTTGTTTCAGGTACAAAGTCACAAGTGGACAGTTCTTCTTTCGCAACAATGCATTCTTTCGCAAATACACTTGTGTTCCTTGGTGATCATAACATCCTCCACATTCTAACCTTTTTTATCTGGCTACAAGTCTCTAGATTGACCAGCAGTATATCTCCAACCCATCCAGCTTCAACTAGTCCAATATATCTTCCTATCAACAAAAACAACTACAAATAATGGGTTTCTCCCCCCAGTTTACACTGCTTTACACATGAAAAGTTATATAAGTTCTTCTTATGTAGAAACACATAAGGCTTGAGGCTTGAAGGGAATTCTGGTGGGTCACCATGTTTAACATCCTATTTAAGAAAAGTTGCCTAGGCTTCTGGGTGTGTGCCCAGGACCATGTTCAGATGGCTTTTCAATAACTGCAAGGAAGGAAACTCTACAAACAGCTGTTTTCCATCACCTCACAGTGAGAAAGTCCTTTCCTGGTGTTCAGACTTTTGCTTGATCTGTAATATAATCCTTTTTCAGAGGCAATATACCTCTGTATATTACCACCAAAAGGATGCACTGATGACTCACATCTCACTCACAGTGCAACAACATCCATGCTTAGTCTGCACTGGTGCAAGTTAGTCTGTCTCACCTGAAGGACTTGGAATTTTTCTTTTCTCAATCAAGAAAAATTAAGGAAAATAAAAAATCTGAAACAACAGGAAAGTTTACTGAAAAATAAGGAAAAATATGAAACACGTAAAAGAGCAAATGAAGACATAAGCTACTTAATATATGTACTAATGAGAACAGAGACTAAAAATGAAAAATACCTTGTATGACTCCAGGAAAGGCTTGAAAGAAATACTTGACTGTATTCTATTTAGACTGTACTTCTCTTTCCCACAAGAAACAGGGAAAAAATGAGGGGAAGAATAATAAACTGAAAAAGGGAGGTCTTATTGTATTTCTACTACTGCAAAAAGATGATAGAAAAGGGTGATGAAAAAGTAACAAATCATGGAGAAGTCATATTGCAACAAACAAAAAAGGCCAAAGTGAAAGACTGGAAAAACACAATTAGGAAAAAGATAGGAAAAACTCAAGGAAAAGGTAGATTTGACATTAAGATTGCTGCCATATAATGGGTTTGACCTTTAAATTACTGAATTTACATTTTTCTTATCTCTGCATTGTACTTAGTTCTAATGGAAATTTTACATTTTAAAACACTTTGATCAATCCATCAAATTGAGCTATTTATGAACCTAAATAATAACAACTGCCCTTCTTAAAATGTATTTTTCTAAATTTGTACACTGTAACTGCCAACAAGGAGCTTACAGGGTGCTGAAATTAGTCATGTATGTTTCTGAGGAAGTATTTTTTGACATTTCTCAGAACAATTTAGATCTAAGTCAGTATGGCCCTTATTAAATTAAATTGCACACATGCTGAATGCTTGATATCACATTTAGTTAGTCCAAATGTTATGAAGAATACTGAGGCAGATGATATTTAGTTTTTATAAGCACTGGTGATATACATAACTTTTCTAATTCACTTGTTTTTGCAAGTGCAAAGATTAGGAATGCAGCCAGGTAAATTTCTTCTTTATGCTTTTTCTTCTCTTAATTCTCCTAAATAGCACAGAACAAATAAAAAACAAATCTAGAAAATCCTTGGATGTTTGGAGGAAAATAACTTTGTTAAGGATATATCAGGGTTAAACAGTATGGCATTTGCAGAAAGTACACTTATGAACTTACCTGCCTGTAAGTTGCAACCTAGTTTGAACTTTACATTACCTTCAAGTATTTCTCAGAGAATACAGTACTGATTCTGTACTTTGAGGGGTGGGTTGTAATAAAGTATACCCATGTAACATTATGCAGTATTGTGTTTCATTCTGTCTAGTAGGGTCTATAAAAGTAACTTATTTCAAAGAACATTGCAAACATACTTAAATAATAGTATAACTTCAGAAGTGAACCATTGAGAAAACTTGCAGTAAAAATCAAAGGTTGCCCAAGGTTACAACTAAATCAGTGCCTTAACAGAAGCTTTGAAAATTCATACTACATATACATTTCTAGGTAATTTCTTTTCTATCTTTCATGTTAGCAAACAAATTAATATAATTGCTCAATTAAATTTATCTATCTTGCTTTCTTTAGGTTAGATCCTCAAGAAAAAGAAAAAAAGGCAAGAAAGAAAAGTAAATTGAACAATAAATGTTTTGGTAGTCCCTATTTTCTGTCTCTTCTTTTTAGCATTGTTTTGGATTAACATTGACTATATTCCTGATGTCTAGCCAGATGTTCTCTCACTCCACATCCTTGACTGAATAGCAAATATTAAAAGAAAATATTAAAAACTCATGGGTTTAGTTAGATGGTAGTGTTTGCCTTCCACATGGTCACATCATCACATGGATGTGTTATCACAAAAACCGACTTGGTGAAAATTTATTGCCAATTAAAACTATAGGACCGAGACAAACAAAGACAAAACTAAAATAACACCTTTTCCCTACCCCTTTTTCCAGGCCTAGCTTCACTATTTCTTTCCTAACTCCTCCACCTCCTTCCCTATGGGCAGTACTGGCAGGATGGGGAATGGGGATTGGGGTCAGCAGCAGTCTGCTGTTCCTTCCTCCTCATATGTTTTGCTTGCTCCAATATGAGTCCTACCCACAGGCAGCAGTCCTTCAGAAAATGCCCAACTGCTCCAGCATGGCATACTCCATGGTCTGAAGGGGAATAACTGCTCTGCTTTGGTCCGCTCCAGGGGCTGCAGAGGAATGTCTGCTCCAGTCTTTGGAGCACTTTCTCCACCTTCTTGTTTGACCTTGGTGTCCGCAGGGCTCTTTCTCACACATTTCTCCCCACCCCTCACCGCCTTACAGTGTTTTCCCCTTTCTCAAATGTGTTTTTCCTGACGTGGCCCCGCCTTGGCTAGGAACTGTGGGGCTCAGCTGTACCCTGCAGTGGGTTTGCTGGAGCTGCCTGAAACTGGCCTTGTGCGGCATGGGACAGCTCCAGCCATCTCTCACAAAGGCCACCTCTGCAGCTCCCTACTACAGAGACTCAGATCTGCACTCAATACAAACAAAAGCCAAAGTGAACTCCCCCACCACTCTTATTAAAATATAAAAATACAAGAGACTATAAGAAACAAATAAAATAGAATATCAGTATATGATGACAGAACAAAATTTGAATTACAGTCAAACTGGATCCTATTGGCCTCCAGAGATCAATTTCTTCTATGGTTTTGAAATTCTATGGTAAAAATAGATCTAATGCAATGAGATCACCAGTAAATTAATCAGTTAGAGGATAATTAATCAACAAATGAAAGAATATTGCCTTTATCAATAGCTATTTAAAAGTTAAAACATTAAAAAGAAAACTAATCACACAGATTCATTATGTGGGTTTTGAGGAAAAAAAAAGGCAGGAAAAAGAAATTCAGAGATGGCATGACTCAACCCTCAAAGCTGATGACCCCTCTTGTTCTGTTGATTATGAGCAAGACCTTGATTAACAGAGTCTTGCTAGTTTTTTAGATTCCTAACTAGCTTCAATATCTCTTCTAGTCTTGCTATCAATTGCGATTAATCCCAATTCAAATTTCCAGTTTCAATATCAGTGAAACTGAGTATTCATATTCTAATATACTTTAGGACTCTTACCAGGGCAAGATATGCTGTTCATCCTGTTCTATTTTTTTTCCTTGCCTATTTTCAGTTGATTTATTAATTTTGTTCAAGTGAAAAATTTTTGATAAGTACTATCTTCCTTATAATTAATTATGCTATTCTTATGGCAAGGACATGTTAGTCCCTGATCAAGCTTGCATGGTCTCCTCAAGATACAAATAATAAATTAAATTAAATCTCCATACATAGAGTCTGACTAATAAAAATGGAAAATATTTCAGATTTTTGTCAGTAAGAAAACAGCTTTTTCAGATACTGCCCTTTATTTAACTGAATGCTAATATCACAACTTTATATTTTATTTATTTCTCACTATTATAACAAAAACATTACACTACAGGTACAATACAACTAATGAAAAATTGCTTCTTGCATCCTAAAGCATGATTTACGAAGTAAAATCTCAACCTTTCATGAGCTTTAAAATGTTTACTTAGTGAAGAACCCAAAATTAACATACTTAACTTGTTTTTTACTTAAGATTGTGATTTTAGACCTTGTGAATTTAGATAATTTCTTATAGTAGTGTAACTGCTTAGAAGAATTTTTCTGGGGAACTCACTTGTAACCAGAAAAGGTTCATATGTCACTTCCTTTCCTAACTTCTCTATTGATCAAAATATTTACTGACTGATCTTTTAATGTTTTATTTTTATTATGTTTTTATTGCAAGATTGTATTTTGCACAAACTAAGTTTAAGATCATGTAGAATGATATGTACATTTCTGATAAGAAGTCAATCTAGAAATATGGTTGATAGAATATTTTCTTGTGCGCTGAACACTTCTTTATTCAATTTCTTTGTGTGCTGAAAAATGTTCTTAATATCTGATGCATTGAACAGCACACAGATTCAGTACAGTTCCTTCAGGAGAAAGCTTGGTAGAACACTCTTTAAAATGCATCAAATAACAAGCTTATATTATTCAACTTTGTGTAATATAGATTTAGTGTGCATATTTTTCTAACATCATTCGCACCATTCCTTTTTCCCCGAATTCTGTTTTGAAAGTGTTAAATGTTTTTCTATAGGAAATAATATAAATAAATAATGTGCCACTTTAGTCATTCTTTGCCTTTGTTAGTGAGAACAGTAAGGCAATTTGATATAATCTGCCTGGAGATCCTTCAGTGATTAAAGTAAAAAACATTTATAAAGAAACTAAATGAGATCCTTTAAGTGAACAAAACAAGTTTTCATAATATCATAAGAATTAAGATTTCACAGCATGATCTTGCTACAGAGATGCCAAGAACTAGCATGTATTATTAAAACATAAATGAACTTTTTAGATGCTAAAATGATCTATACACTATAAGAATGTTTTAATGAAGACAGAAAATTAAATTTAAAAGCATTACCTCATGAAGATTAAAGCTAAGGATGAAGCCAGGTTAAAAGATTTTGAGAGTTTATTACACCAGCAATAAACAAAGTATTTTATTTCTCAAAATATGATATGTAGACAAATAATGACTCTTACATGTTCTTTTCCACCCCATCTGGATATGTATTGTAAGCCCAGGTTGTTAAAAAGGATTTAGAGTTTTTCCCTAGTAGTTCCTGCTTTGGTGTAGGCACTTAAGAAGTAGATGAGGTGAGGAATGAGTTATTCCCTACTACAAAAAAGTAGTACTACTTGTTACTACTCCAGCAGAAAATTACGCTTACTACTGACATTTATATTTGGTAGGCCTTTGTCAGTGTCTGCAAGGCGGATTTTACAAGAAGGGCTGCAAGGAGGATCTGGGAGCTACAGGTGTGTCAGTCTGACTTCAGTTCTGGGGAAGGCTATGGAGAAGATCAGTTTAGTTCCATCACAAGACAAACAAGAGATCAGGCTAAAACAGCACAGATACCTGTGTCAAAACACTGTCAAAGCCACAGAAGGAACTTGCCATAAAATAAACCACTGCAGTGGGAATTTGAAATAAGCTCAGAAGGCAGGAATTTGCAATAGGAAAATGCTAATTCCAGGCATGATGGAAGTAAGGTCTGGTTAGGACATCATGGTTAATGCATCTAGAAAAAAATTCTCACTGTAGCAAAGTGGGAATGAAAGCTACTGCTCATACACATATCACCCCAAATGATGGGAACATCATCTATGCCCTGTGGATACCTGAAATTTGGACTGCATAAAGGTTGTACCCCCCAAAGAACAGCTCTGGGACCCCCACCACTGGTGGGGTGAAAAAGGACCAGCTGGATACTGCTGGATTAAAGGGTGGTCAGTATCTTCTTCTTGACGTCTCTTTCCCTGTTCCCCTTTTCTATTTCATTATATCTCTGCCTCACTTATACTCTTAAATTAAATCCATATTGGTCACTTTGGTCTCATTTGCACCTTAATTCCAGCAGAGACATTTCTCCCTAACTGGATCATAACACAGGCCCAGTCAACATGGGTTTGGGAAAGGCAGGTCTTGTTTGACCTACCTGATCTCTTTCTATGAAAAGACCACCCACGTAGGTGATGAGGGAAGGGCTCATGTGGATAAACCCTTTCCAACATGTGGATGTTGTTTACCTAGAGTTCAGTAAAACTTTTGACACCATTTCCCGTAGCATTCTCCTAGGGATACTGTCTGCTCAGGGATTGGATGGAAGTATTCCTATATGGGTAAAAAAAAAGGCTGAATGGCCAGGCCCAGAGTGCAATAGTGAATGGAGTTAAATCCAGCTGCTGACCAGGTACAAGGGGTGTTCTGCAGGGCTCTGTATTGAGGCTGGTGCTATTTCATATCTTTGTCAGTGACCTGGACAAGGAGGTGGAGTTACCTTCAGACAGTTTGCAGATGAAATCAAGTATGGCAGGAGTGTTGACCTGCTGAAGGGCAGAAAGGCTCTGCAGAGTGATCTGGAAAGGCAGGATTGATGGGCAAAGGCCAATAGTATAGTATAGTATAGTATAGTATAGTATAGTATAATATAAGGCCAAGTGCCAAGTCCTTGCACTTTCTACCCATTTCTAAAAATGTGTGCAATATTTCCCTTTCTCCAGTCACCAGGGACTTCATCTGGTTTCCATGACTTTTCAAATATCACAGATAGTGGCTTGGCAATTACATAATCCAATTCACTCAGGACTCTGGAATGTGTCTTGTCTGCTTACATATAGTTGTGTATGTTCAAATTCCTCAGGTGGTCACAAGTCTGATTTTCTCTTATGTAGTTAGGGACTTTACTCTTCCAGTCCCTGTAGTCCATCCACAAAAAAGATGCAGGAAGAGAAGTTGCCAGTGAAGACAGACAAAAACATTGTTGAGTACCTCAGCTTTTTCCTTGTCTTCTCTTAGATAGCTTGTCAGCCTTGCTCATCAGTGGGCACACACTTTCTTTGAGCTGCCTTTTCTGGATGAAATACTTGCAGAAGCCCTTCTTGCTATTCTTTGTCAAGTTCACCTCCAGCTGCACCTTTGTCTTCCTCATCCCATCCCTACACAACTGGGTAGCCTTCCTATACTCTTCCCAGAATACCAGCAATGAAATACCAATTTAAAATAGATTTCCTGCAATGAAAATATTTATTGTCTAGTAAATAAAGAAACAATGTTTTAGAAAAGATAATGTATAACTCTATAAAACCATAACTTAGAAAAGCAAATATATATCTATATATAACTAAAACAGAGACACAATTATTTTATTTCTAAAAAAATTCTTATGCTGTCTGGAGCGATCTCTTAAATAAGCATTGCTGTTGTGAAACAGAACGTAGAAAAGGAGTGGAAGACGTTTTATTTTTTTCTATGCTTTCTTTTGTTTGGTTGGGTTTTTTTTCACTATCCAAAAGCACTTTAAAAGGTGGTAAATGAAATAATTTTTCTTTAAGCTGAGTCTCTTTTGCCATGACAGTAAGTAGTAGGGATTTCCCTGTCTTTGTCTTGATGGACAAGCATTTTAATTTTATTTTCTTCTTCTGTACACTTAAGAAAGAGTAGTGAGAGAGTAGCTTGGTAGGTATCTGGCAGTCAGAAAATGTCAACCCATCACAGCAGGTTTAAGCATTAAAGTCATATATTTCCAATAGGGTCTACACATATATTTAACAAGCTAGCAATATTTGGGTTTTTTTTAGTTTTACTTCTTTGCCACATCATGTATTATTTATTATTATATCCTAATAATTACTTTATGTCATATTTACTGGTTTAGGAAAAATATTTTATGGTATATGGTCTTTGATTTGATTGGTTTTCTTGTTTGGTTGTTTTTTTTTTTTCAAGTTTTCAACAAGTTCTGTAAAAGATTCTAAAAAAATCCATGCTTTAAACAGAAATATCATCAAATTAGGTCATGTGAGACTAAAAAACATGTGAAAACCGGGATTCTAATGTGTGAAGAGAGGTAGCGTACACAGAGAGAGTTTGTATTTTAAAGAAATTTAAAAAGCCTAGTACATCATATCTTTCAGCTTTGCATGACCTTCCTAAGAATTTAAGATTAAAGATCAGTGCCACTAATCAGTGTACTGGCACATATCCTGTGATACCTTGTTGCCAGCAGTAGTCAATAATGTTCAGGAAAAAAAAGATCCCTGGTACACTTGGAACAAATACGGGATAAAGTTCCCTTCAAAAAGTGCTTATTTAGCATATCTATCTTCTTTGACCTGCTGATTCGAAAATTCTTCAAACACATTATGTTATCTGCATCAGAAAGGCAAAGATGTGAACGGATATTAATGAACTATCATACTTATTATGACAAAACAGAAAATTATTCTTTATAAGAGACCACATTCACAAACATAGGATTAGCTTTTCAATACACATGCTGAAGCAATTTATTTTGCCATTTTTCCAGGCTCTTTTATGATCTAGTGTAAAAGTAGTTGAAGACATTTTCTTACACCTCCTTTCTCCATGTATAAAACACTTTTAGGAAAAAAAAATTGAATATGGAAAGAGTGAATCTTTTTCAGTTTTTGCACTTCATTGTCATTAACAGTATATTTTTATTTAAGATCGTGTACTATCTCCCTTTTACATGAAAAGACTGGGAGGATAACAAAGCTGATGATGAAACATGGTATAGGCAACATATTTCACCCGTCTTTAAAGTCTTTAGGCATGAAACACAGTAAAAGTGTAAAATATGCAGTAGAACTTGTAAATTGTGCCTTAAAATAATTCTACTAGAAATATCTTTTAAAAATTGCAGAAAAACAGCTCTGCAAAGCATTCCTCATTTCAGATGATTCATTGCCTCCAGGTTTAGGTATTATGGGAAAGATAAATGCTTCCATTTTGACATTTTAAAGTTCATTAGTTAAAAGCATGGAATGAAAAATGTTTTAATACTATTTTGTTTGAATTTCCAAATATTCAAAATTTATTATTTGATTTAAGAATACTTTTGCATAATTTGAGCCAGAAGGAATATTGAACATTAAGTTATCCAATATAGAAGCAAATGAATTTAAAATCTGCTGCATTCTTAGTTATTTGCTATCAACAGAATGGCACTGAAATGCTCATGTTGCGGGAAAGATGTTTTTTCACTTTTGTTGTAAAATGAGTCATCAGTAAAGCCCTATGTATCTGCCTGTATTGTTATCTAGCTACATGCCATGGACATAGAAGCTGATATAGAGAGCATTTGGATTACTTAAATCATACACCGCTGTTGGAGTCAGAGACAAAATTAGAAGTCTTTTAAGTCTTTTAACTGGTAGTCACTCAAAAAGGCAGCATTAGCTTTTTTCTTCAAAATAGTCCTGCTATAAATCTGGAAGGGTGATGCAGGCCTAATTCTAGAAAATGCTTCCAGACACATAAGTACAGGAAAATCAGATAGGGTTCACAAAGGGGTGCATCATGAGTTTACCTTGATAAAACCCTCTGATGAAATAATTAGCTTGGTGCATGGTGGGAGAGTGATGAAGGATGTTTATCCAGGCTTTATTAAGGCTTAAGATGCTGCCTCACATAAAATCCCCATAGACAAGCTGTTAGAGTCTGGCCTAGATGAGCAATGGGGTGACCTGAATGCCTGAGCCCAGAGCAATCAATCAATGGCTCAAACTCTAGTTGGAGGCCAGTGACTAACAGTGTACCCCAGGGATCAGTACTGGGTACAGTTCTGATTAAGATCTCTATTATCTGATATATGTGATGGGGCAGAGGAAACCTTGGCAAGTTTTCTGTTGATACAAAACTGGGAAAGGTGGCTGATACACCAAAAATTCCTGCTCCTATCCAGAGGGACCTCAACAGGCTAGATAACCCAGATGAGAGAAATGTCATGAAATTCAACAAGAACAGCAAAATCCTGTACATGGGAGGAACATCCCCAAGCATGAATATATAAGGAGCCACACAGGTGAAAAGCAACTTTGTAAAAAGAGCATTGTCTGATTGAAATGGTGTCTGATTGAACAGGTGTCATCAAGGAGCCCTTGCTGCAAAGAAGTTCAATGTTATGTTGGGTGCATTCAACAAAGTTTGCCAGGAGTTTCATGTGAGTGATCCTTCTCTTTTCTCAGCACTGATGAGGCCACTCTTTGGGTCCCCTGTCCAGTTCTGGGCTCCTCAGAATGAGAGAGACGCAGATACTGAATAGTCCAACAAAGGGCCACAAAGATGACAAAAGAACAAGAGCATCTCTCCTGTGAGAAAAAGCTGAGACATTCAGAACTGTTCAGCCTGGAGAACAGAATTATCAGGTCTAAATATGTTAAGAGAGTATCTAAAGGAGACAGAGCCAAACTCTTTAGTGGTACCCATCCACAGAACCAGGGGCAATAGAAAAAAAAAAAAAAACAAAACACAGGAGGTGGTATCTGAAAATGAGGAAACACTTTTTCACTGTGAGAGTGACAGGTTGCCATGGAGATTGCAGAATGTACATCATTGGACATATTGGAAAGGCTGGTCCTGGGAAACTACAGGTGGCCCTGATTCAGAAAGGGGGACCAGAAGACTCTTCAGACTTCACTTCCATCCTCAACATTTTTGTGATTCTGTTACTGTGATGTCGTAATGGATTTTCTCACTCTGATTATCAGCTGACTATTGTGAAATAACCTAGAGAAGGGAAGCCTCTAAAATGTATGAAATCGCTGGCAAAATTAGTTGTGTACCATCGAGTTCTATCTTAAAGACATGTCGGATGCCCACTCTTGCATTTGAATAGACTTTATCTTTGGGTCTATGACTAGACCCTTGCAAGACTGGATTCCTTTTATTCAGCTCAAAAGAACAGTTATTTAAGTTGAGATTTTTTTATCCCAATGGTATTCCTTTCCAAGGAAGTTTCTGAAGAATTATCATCCATTTGAAGATGAGAAAAACAAGACCTTTTAAAAAGAAAAAGGATAATTACAATAATAAGACAACAACTTTATGACAAAAGGAATAAAATAAATAGGAAAAAAAGCTGTGTGGAAAGCACTGGACTGAGAAAGAGGGAGAGAGCAAGAGACTGCATATGAAATCTAGGTGAGATTCTAGATATGAAACAAAAACTATACTCTCCAAATAGTTCACAGATAAATTTTTATAGTGCTTTGATTGAGAAATGTACTTATTTAGCACATTATCCACTTTGTTGATATGAGAAAGTAGGGTGAGAAAAAATAAATTTTATGTCCATTTTAATATCAAAAAAGAAGGTATCAATACTATATACCAATATCAAAAAGAGCAATTAGTAAAGGTTGAAACGTTAGTCACAAATGACAGATTTCTAACTCTCATTGTCATCCAGAAATAAAAGAGCAAAAAGGTTGAGGTTCTTTGTGAAGATCTCAATTTAAAATAGTGATTCAACATGAGCTCAGAATTATCTCTTCATGCTTTAATCTATAAACAGATTATGAAGATTTTTTTTTCAAGCTTTGTTTTGCCAAAAAAGAAATCAGTATCAAATCACACATATTTCCTTTGTTTATGCAGGTAATATTGAAACTGAAATTCTGAAGGAAAGGCACTTTAAGAAACAAGAAATATGAAAATTGTTAAGGTTTTTGCAGTTTTAAGTTTATTACAAAGAAAAGAAAAATAATTTCTGAATACAATAGCTAAAAATTACATATTTTTGCATAGCAATAATGCGATTTTGAAAAAAAACCAAACTACTAGAATTTTTGCATGTATTGACATAGAAATTAAGAGAAGTCATAATTGCCCTCTCTAATTCTGTGAAGACTGTTACACATCTCTCATCAGTTACTGTAATTGGCAACATCATCATACTTTTTCTAGGCTGGAGAATTTGGGATGGAAATAATCCATCCTGGATGTCCTTGATCTTTCCCTATAGAAAAAAAATAATGCTAAAACAAATGTATGTTTTATTTACATTTGAAAAAAAAAACACTGTATTTTTTACATAAGAATTTCTTTTCTAAGCACCTATTTCAGGTATCTTTTTTTTATGGTCTTATCTCTTTGAACAGAAAAATAAAGCAAGAGAAAAGAGCACTTGAAGTGCAGTCCTAGACCATAGCCTTTGCTAGACAACAGAGAGTGATGAATAGACCATTCTATATCCCATTCTCTCTGAATTAGTACCTTAAACCTTATTTTTAAGGCATTTTTATCAAAAACATATATTTCTATATGACATGATTATTTATCAGGTGAGGCAGCTTCTTTTGACAAAAGCTTGCAAAAACCACTGGTGAAGTATTAGGCAACCTGAAACTCTCAGGCACAAAACACTGTTCCCTTGAGGTTGAATCTTTGGCTTCCTGAATATGTCATTTTAAAGAACAGCAGATACATCTTCCAGATTCAATTATGGAGAGGTGACACCATCATTTCCTCTTAATATAACAGTTTATCTTGTATTGTGACGATCAGGAAAGCCAATCCTAATGAATAAAATGTCAAGCATATGGGGATAGGAAAGATAGCTGAAAAGGCTCATCAGATCAAGATATGAAGCAAACCAACCCTGGAAAATTAAATAGCAAATGATCGTTTTGTGCATAGACTGGGCTCTTCTATGCATACAACAAATTTATTGGTTTAATTTATTTTTAAATAAAAAAAACAACTCTTTGGGTTTAAACACATCACTTGTCTATAATAAATCCATCATTGTTGTGTCTTTCTCATATATGAATTTGAGAAGTAATCTTAGCACAACTAAATCATTGTTTAATGTTTGTAATGTACACAAATCATATATGCAACAATCTTTTAGTATTTGGTCATAGCATTTGCCATAAATGAGGATATGGAAAAATTACCTCATCTTTTCCACACATTATATGACATGTGTGACTATGTGTGTAATTTGAAGTGTCTGATATACAATAAGTTTATTAATATGCAATAAGTGTTCACAAAGCAGGACTCAAACAGCAGGAATCTAATTATTTCAGAAGGCACTAAGAACCAACCTTGTATTGCACTACCTCTACAGCTTTATGCAGCAATTAACAGTGGCAATAAAAATTGTTGTTCACATAGAATCATTTTAGTTCCAAAAGACCTCTGAGATAGAGTCCAGACTTTGACTGATCATTAATTTGTCGATTAGGCCATAGAACTAAGTTCCACATCCAGTTGTTTCTTGAGCAATTCCAGAGATGGTGACTCCACCACCCCCCTGGGCACTCCATTCTAATATGTAACAACACTTTCCATGAAGATATTCCTCCTGATGTCCAACCTGAACCGCTCTTGACACAGTTTGAGGCTATGTCCTCTCATCCTCACACTTGTTGCAAGGAAAGAGAGGGTGACCACCACTGGGCTACAACCTTCTTTCAGAGTGCAAAATGGTGAGCCTCCTTTTCTCCAGGCTAAACACTCCAAGCTTCCTCAGCTGCTCCTCACAGACTTACTCTCTAGCCCCTTCATCAGCTTTGTTGCCCTTTTCTGAGCATGC
Organism: Anomalospiza imberbis; assembly: GCF_031753505.1. Taxonomy (NCBI): domain Eukaryota; kingdom Metazoa; phylum Chordata; class Aves; order Passeriformes; family Viduidae; genus Anomalospiza; species Anomalospiza imberbis. The sequence goes on along the minus strand of NC_089682.1, from coordinate 89,127,412 downwards.
TAGAGCTTCTCAATGTCTTTGTTACACAGAGAGGCCCAGAACTGAGCACAGGACTTTGGCGCAGCCTCACCAGTGCCAAGTACAGTGGGAAAATCACAGCTCTGATCCTGCTGGCCACACCAGTTTTGATACAGTACAAGATGCCATTGGTCTTCTTTGCCCCTTGGGCACAAGACAGTTGTTAACCAGCACCCCCAGGTCCTTTTCTGCTGGGCTGCTTTCCAGCCACTCTGCCCCCAGCCCAACATGTTTCTGTGAGAGTGACTACATCACAACTGTCTTCTACATAGTGGTCTCCGGCTCCTCCTGTTTGTTATCCATACCATGTGCATTGGCCTCAGTGCACTTCAGCTGGGTTGTAGATTTTGCCCATAAATCTGGCATGCCACAACAAGGCTCATCTCTGTTGAGCCTGGTCTTACCCTCCTCTCTTCAAACCGAATTTGAAGCCTGCTCAACCAGCCCTGCCGACTCACAGGCAAAACTCTTTTCCCCCTTTTTTGATGGAGATAGTGAATCTCGTCCGCCTCCATCATACCTTGTTGTGTGTAAACTGTCCCATGGTCAAAATAACCAAAATTTCATCCATGACACCCATCTTTCAGCTACATGTTGATCAGGTGGGTTATCCTGTTCCTTTCAGCCTTATCCCTGAAAATAAAGGAATGAGGAAATTCACCACCTGCTCTCTTGTCCCTTCAACCCATCATTTAGATTGTCCTAGGACTTGTCTCATCAACCTCGTCTCTGTCAACCAGGACAGCAAGCAATGGGTATTAATCAGAAGGCTGGAGTAGTCCAGGCAGGCTCTTGTCTCTGTTACCTGGGCCCCAGGGCGGGCAGCTGCTTGTGAACCCCCTGTACAACCAGATGCAACCATCAACCCTGGGCTTGCCTCTGTTGCTGCTGCTAATTCTGCTGCTGCCTTGTTGTTTTGGGCTTTTTTCTACAGAACAATATCTGTAAATTTTTATAAATGTTCTTGCTCTGCCATCAGGGAAAGTAAAGACCTTTTGAAGTGCCTTGTGACAAAGGCGCTAGACTAGTCAGCTAAAGATTATCCTGCTTCTTTTGTTCTAAATTTTATCTCTGACTTTCCCATTTCTAACAAAGGAGAAAGATTGAATAGTCAGCTGAGAACGCTTTTTTTATGAAGGGTAGCAGGAGAGAAAGGAGAAAAAAAAATAGCTCAGACTTGCTCTGTCCTGAAGAAAGTATTCCAACTTGTATTGTGTGGAATAAATACACTTTTTTTTTTTTTTTTTTTTTAGTTTTTGATCTCATTATTAAGAATCCACCCACCTGAATGTTAAGAAGATTTGTCATTTTGCACCCTGGTGAGTAAAAGTGTTTACGAAAGAATGGTGATTCCATTTTAAGTGATTCACAAGCCTTTTCTTGTTACCTCCCACAACAGGTTGCAATTAAAATCAGTCAGGAAGAAAAAAAAAAAAATAATTTTGATATCTGTGTAGAACCATGAAAACTGGACTTTACTTAGATATTTAGTTAAGTGATTTCAGGTCTCCTCATATACTGAATTTTGAAACAAAATGAGTTGATGCTTTTGAGGACCTATTATTGGGCTTTTAATTAACTCTTCTATCCTGAATTTGGAACAACAAAAACCACTGAAGTTTCAGTGAGATATCAGTGCTTCTGTGCGAAAATCTTCTTGTTAGCATTTGCTACATAAAACTTTAAATTATTTCAAGCATCAAACTAAGGTACAGAAAGTCGATCCAGATGAAAGTGGAAGGAACCAGTGTTTCCCATGGAAAGTTTCCTACAAACTCAGGTGGAGATCATCATCATATGATTCTAGTAATGATTTGTCATAATCTCAAAAACACTTATTTTCTATGCATGCATTCATCCTGCAAGTTTGGAGTATTTATAGATGCAGTGAGGGTTTCTAACTACTAGTGTGTTTGTGAAAATTACTCGCCATTGAAAAATACAAATTTAAAATTCTAGTTACCATTCTATGGTGCTTGGCTTCAACTGAGTTCTTGTAATCAACTAAATGTGGGCATTAATCACTTGTTTAATTTTTTTAATACTAATTTTTAAAAGTTCTTGGATCCTAAAGAAGCAGCAGCCTGTAAACTCTGTGTATTTTCTTTCTCATTATTTTCTCTAGGACTATACTAGTTATGAATCTTAAAAATATTTCAGTATAATACAACAATTAGTTCAGTAAATAATGAAAACATTCAAGAAATTTGTGGAAAGAATAGCATGCTCCTTCTATTTTATCACAGTTAGTTTTTTATCTTGAATAAAATTATAAATGTAGCAAAGTTTGAAGTTTGTATGTTCCTTATTCAGTTGCCATGTCTGGAATGCTAAATACTTATTCCTCTATTGTATTTCAGTCTTTTCATTGCTCAGATCTAGAGAATAAACACATTATTACCATTAAAATCTGAGCTGGGGAATGAGTAAATCAGAAATTGAAAACTCTTTGATGTCCTATATCATGTAAAATAGGTAAAGTAGCTAAGGAAGACAAGTCTAAAGTACCTTGATTCAATTTGTGCATAAGAAGGCAAGAGGCGTTGTGGTGCCTAGGGGAAGGTCATGTAAGAAGTGCAGAGCCTGATTTAGAGCCAAAGGCCATCACACACCTGGGCTTATCAAAAGTTTCAGAGAAAAATGATGGAGTGCATTTCAGGCTGCAAGCACTGCAGTAAGGACAGCCTTTTTCCGATAAATGCTGAATAAAAGCTTGCAAATCTATAGTGCCAGCTGACCTCTTTCTCTCTCATACTCATGAACTTTACCCACCTCCATTTTCCCTCCTTCCTCCTAGCAAAAAGAGATACAGGGTAACTTTTTATTAGAAAACTAAACAAAAGAAAATTCAGTATTTGGACCTGATCTTATTCCTATACCTTACAGATTTGGAGGGGTTTTTAATTTTTTTTTCTTTTTACCTTTTCCTTTGTTAAACAGAACTGACTACGGATCTTGGTTAAATGAACACTGCCACTGGTTAAGTAATTGCAAAACATTAGAGTCAGTGTGAAAAAGAAAGCAAGAGAGCTCCAGTGTGTTGTTTGTCCTTTAAAGAATTTCAGGAGCTTACATGTTTTGTATGCACAAAACACAAGCATCTTTTGTGGTCTTTCCCTTCTCACAAAGGCTAAACAGAATTCACCGTGAAAGAAATAAAGAGCAATTATTACTCAAGTTAATATATACACATATATGTTACAAGCTGTGTAATTTTTTCTTTCATCTGAATGGCCTATATTTTAAATACTTTAAAATAACTTTGCAGCTTGATATAATTATTCTAGTAAAACATAAGACCGCATGAAAAGCTTATTGAGCTGTATAAATTAAACAGTATGGTTTTGTGGGTTTTTGTTTTGTTAGTTGGTATTTTTTTCTCTCTTCTTTCTCTTTCACTAACAGCTATATCAGAATTATATCTCTTTTTACTTACTACTGAGAATTTTAAAACATTGTATCACTCCTAAATTATATGGTCATATAACTACAGTGTAGAGAATGCCAATAGTAATTTTCTACTGCATAGGCTAGTACTGCGGAAGCAGGTATGAATGATTATTTTTCATTTAAAAAGTGACTGATTTTTCAGCTACTTTCATTATTACAGTCTTTGGACATACCCTTTTTTATGTATGCATTTTTTAGTGTGTTTGAGCTTCTATATAAACCAGTACACAGGCATTTACTAGCACTTCACTGAACCAGTTTTGGGAAACTGTGTGAAGAGCAGAATCAGATAAAGAAAAGACAATGTGAAAATCAAAAACCTTGAATAAAGCTTTCCAGCTCTGCCTATAAAATGATTAATACATATATGGGTGGTTTTGCTTTTATTTAGTAGGAGGAGCTTCATGATAAGACATTGAAACTATAGCTCCCACTAACGTCTTTTACTGCAGTAGACCTTTTATGTAGCTGTTAAATTTTTGTTATTGTTTTGGATAGAAAACTATGAAAGTTTATATATTAATTTATATCATTTATATATATTAATTTATATATTAATGGGATTATATTTACATATCTAACTATTTGAGAAAATACTGTTGAGTTTTTTCCTATGTTTTGTATAAACACAAAGAGAAAAAAAAACAGAATCAAAACAAAAACCACCCACCTACGATAAAAGAAATTGCATGTTATACATGCTATGGAATTAATTAAAGATTAACATTTAATGGAGTTTTTGAAGGCCAGTAACCTTCTCTCATCATAAATATGTATTCAATATTACTGTGTGGATCAATGCAGTACTGGGCAGTAAAAATGCACTGCATACAAAGCTGAAGCTAATAAACAAAATTTTACCAGGTATGTACATGCACAGTAAATAATCTTCATGCATGAAAAAGTTAGCTTTACAAAGTGTGCATGTCCATGAGGTTTTCCTAATATTTCCAAACCAAGTTCTCCCAAACTTTTATTTTAACATCACTTCATTTCTCTCTCTTTTTTCTTTTCCATTTATTTATTCTTTTTCCATTAGACAAAATATTATCTTCCTTCTTCCTAGTAGCCCATGATAAATTAAATTTTACGCAATTGTTTGAAATATATTTTCAAAATATTAATGTATTTCTATCACTGGACAGACTTTTTTTTCTATTCAGACTCTGAAAGCAAGTTTAAATAAAAAAAATATATCATAACTTCTATGCTTTGAATCAAACTGTGATAATTATCTCCTTCAAAGAAACTGTTTCCTCCTCAGAGGAAAAGATGGCTGATGAACAGCTTCTGTTTGCTACTAGCACTATTCAGTTTGCACGTCTACAGAATGAAAAGGCAAAAGGCTGGGTGTGAGTCACTCTTAACTCTTTCATTTTTCTTGGATATTGTTAAATTATTATAGAATCTCAGGGAAATACGAATGATGAAAATATTTTTCTTCTTTTCCATTCTAATAGAATAAGATTTTTTAAAGTATAACTGTAAATTTGCATAACATAATACTGCTAATATAATTAGTTTTTATTTTGTAAAATTATATTTGTTTTTTTCCTAGCAAGCAAATGTAGACACCAAGAATCATTCCAAAGCAAGAATCGTACTCCTTAAATGGACTTTTATGAAAGAAAATTGTACCTCATACACCCAAATTTGTTTTAAAATGAAGTCAAAACTCTTTCATTAGAAAAAACTCCAACTCAATACGCAAAGTGTAGGCATTAAAAATAGAAGACAATGTTTCTAGATCTAATTTACATATGCATATTTATTTTATACCCCTTAATTTTACCTAACTATATGAAATGACAAGTTTTCTTAGCTTCCTTAGTTTGGTAGATGTATGTTAAGATACGAAATCATAACTGCATCTACTTGTATCAAATAAATAATGAGTTTTTGCTGAACTGCAATACTTGACATTATGAGGTTTACATCTTCAAAAGTATTTCAGACTGCATTTTTCTATTTTGTTGGAAGTCATGCTTATTTCATCAAAAAAGACTCATTCCTTCTGCTTATAGCCATCTAACTGAATACCTTTCTCATATTGTGATATTTCTGAGTCATATGCACACTCTCAGAAATCAAAAAAAGTCTCTCAGTGGTCTTTACACATGGTATCCATCTTTTTCCAATTTATTTTTTTAAATTTGTTAAGAGAAATTTGAACTTGTTTTTTTATGGAAATAAAATGATCAATACTAAGGAGAAAATTTTCATAGTACCTGTGACAGAAGACATTTCATATTGCTATGTCATCTCTTAGACCTGTTAACTACCCAATTAAAAAATATGTGAAAGGGCCATCCTCCAGCCTAATGATAGAGAGATAGAACAAAAATATGCTAATACTCCCAGAGTTATTGTCTACTTATCAGTGCAGGAAATTAAAGATAAAACACTTGATTTCACAGACATTCATATGAGTAAGATATTGAATATGGCACAGTCATCAAGAGAAATGCCATATGAAAACCCATATGGCTCCATAGACAAGTGCTAACAGACTTGTGATTTGCTCTTAAAAAATTAAAAGGAACAGTGTTTCCTCTAATGAACAACAAGTGCATGGAAAAATGCGACAGAAAGACAATGGAAGCAAGGCCAGAAAAGTAGAAGAGAAAAAAGTAAAAAACAAACCATACTTTATTGGTGCATGATCACTTGTCAAAATTTCCATGTATTGAAATAAATATATTCTACAAATAATTTATTGTAATTTCTATTTCCTTAGTCACTTTTACTCCTTCAAATTTTCTGACTATACTCAAAGTAATTAGGGAAATAAAGAAAACCAGACATTATCCAGAACATAAAGAAATAACTAGATTATTGATAGATCTTTTTATTTTGTTCAGGGCAGGCCATTGGGATTTGCCATAAAACTGACAGCAGTCATCCTGGGCAATTGCTACAGAGAACCACTCAGAGAGTCTTTGTATAGTTGCTGTCTTCTACCTGTAAATTTTTCCTGAATCCCACCACTGTCAACAGCCCAGTGGGATGTACAATTTGTGCCTTCTATCTCTGGAACAGAAGATAGAAGAATTTGATATGGTTATACTTTCTGCCTCATCATTTTTCACACATTAAATTGTGAAATGATAGAACAACCTAATTTGGAAGCAACCATAAGCCACATTATAAAGTCAAGGAAAACTTATATTTTTAACTAAGTTTCTCCAGGCATTATTCAGAAGAGCTCTGAAAATCTCTGAGCAAGGAATTTCTGAATCCTGGAATAAGTTGGCCCAGTGTTTGACCACCTTGTTTGCTTTTTTTTAATGTTGCCATTTTCTTAATAGCAAGAGGAAATTTTCCTTGATGTAACTTGCATTCATTCTTCTCATCATTTGCCCTACTATAAAGAAAAACTGGGTTAGGTCTTCTAAAAACACATTCGATAGTGGAAGACAATGTTAAGTTGATGCCTTAGCAATCTGTTCTCTAAACTGAACAAAGCCTGTGCACTTAACCTGTCCTTGTGATATTCTATAATCACAGAATCACAGAAGCAAATAGTTTGGAAAAGACTTCCGAGATCATTGTGTCCAGCCTTTGACAGATCACCACCTTGCCAACTAGAACAGGATACAAATTGCCATGCCCAATCCAGCCACTGTATCATCTCATGGATCTCCAGTTGCTTGCTCCAGTTTGTCAATTTCTTTCTTGTACCAGGGAGCCCCAAACTGGAAGAAATACCTTATTTTAAAACAACCATATGACAATAGTCACTTTTAAACTGTTGGCTATGCTTTCATGGTAAAGCCAAGGTGGAATTTAGCCATCAGTGCTATGTTTGAACGGAATAATTGGAGTATATGAGGTCATGAGATTCTTTATAACCTTATATAGTCTGTAATTTTGCAATTTAAAAATGTGTAAAAAAATGTTAGGAGGAGGCAAAAATCCCATATTTCATTGGCCTGAGGACAGCAGTTGAATTCAGGACCAAATCACAGATTTGATATGACTGACATCTTCTGCTTCTCAGGACAGGTCTGGGAAGAAAGCACATTTCTGACATGTCCAAGTTCTGCAGATTATTGCTATTGTTTAGTTCTTCAACTGATAACAATATAAACAAAACAATTCTTGTAATATCCTCCAACATCTCTTTTGAGTAACTCAAAAAAAAACATAAAATTGAATGTGTGGATATTCTCAGTCCAGTCAAAGAGAAAAAGAGGAGGTTTTTTAACCAGGTGAAGAGCCTGAAAGACAGTTGAAAAGGAATGTAAATAATCCCCTAATCTATCTTTTTGTTCACATTGTTTATAGATATGTTCTGCCATTGTGCATCATTCACTACACACCAATGGTGTGAGATGTTTTTACTCTAGGAGCAATGAAATTAGTCTGCATGATGTTCTCTATAAATAGAATAGCACATTTAAAATAAATCAATTCATTCTCTTTACCTTTGACTTAGAGTCATTCTCGTTACCATCCTGCTCTACAGTGACAGAATGGAAGTAAAGGGCTGCCTGAAGTTCATGAAGTTCATGAGAGTTAAGGTCTTCTTTTTATTTTGTAAACTGCAGAATGCCCTGTAAATTACAGTTTTTAGTTCATAAATATAGGCCTAATAGCAAGAAACAAAATACTGCTTCTGTTGCCCCTTACTGAAAAAGTAACACATACTTATTAAAAAACATTTAAGCAAGAATTCAGAATATTTTTGGTATCATTTTCATTCAGTCTCACACTCAATTTTATTACTGTGAGTAATAAAGCCTTGTAATGCTATCACATGAAGAAAATAATTTTTATTCATCTGGAACTTTGCATTTTCTTCCCTGAATGATAAGATAATAATGTAATTTCACACAGAACAGTAAGTCAAAGAGAGGGCAGGGTCCAGAATAGCAATAATTTTAAACACAAACCTTTTTTTTTTTTTTTGTTATTTTGAGAACATACAGTCAATACTGAAGAGTCAAAGAGACCCTGTTTTGTTTTAAAGGACTCAATTACTTCCAAGTGTTAAACATTGGTTTTAATTGTATGTTTTGTTCATTTTATGTTTTAGTTTTTCATTCTAAGTTTACCTGCAGGGTGTAATGCAAGATATTTAGGAGAAAGAAAGCTACTTAAAACGCCATGAATGTATGTCAAACATGTATGGTGAGGAATGTTGGGTGGGGAAGTGTATTTTGCCCACTATAATAATCTACTTAGTAAATTGGAGGAAGAACTACCAGAATGCTAAATTAATCTAGAACTTTATGGCAACACTGATGATGAATTCACAGGAAATGCCTAGTTTATTTACAGGTAAATTCTACAAATACGAACTGTGAGTGTTTTGTGGGAAATGAATGCTTGAAAAGGAAATGGTGCGTGTTATGAGAAGGAAGGCACTATAGGAACTTGTCTTGAAGCCATAACTCAATAAATTTTATTGTGGTCACCAGCAGAAAAAATTCAGGCCTTTATGGCCTGATCTAAACATCCCTGAACCAAATAAGAAATTTACCAGTGACTTTGATTTGCTTAGAACAGCCATAAGGAAAAAAAAAGGGAGACTCAAAAGCATGAAGGGCAGTTAAGTACCCAACTCCCACTGAATATCAATATCATGTATGCTATCTCTAACTTTGGAAATATTACTTTAAAACAGAATTTTAAATATTTTTCTTTTGTTTAGCAGAAGCATTTATTACAGTAGTAGTTAGGTAACTCCCCAAACCCTGCGGCCACTGTAAAACACTGCATATATGTGGGTATTAATGATTTTTTTTTTTTTTTTATGTTGGCACAGTTAGTCTGAATTTTTGGAAGCATACAGGAAACAATATTAGCTTTCTTCTAACAGGAGAAAATGTGTTTCATTTTAATATGAAGGTACATGCATATTTCCACTATCTAGGGAAGCTATGTAATTCACTGAATTATACCTCCAGGATCAGGTCTAACATATTTGGTTGTAGGATTTTACAGTCAGTAAAAGTCACAGAAGCCCCTGCAACCATAACAACCTCTGCATCGCACTCATCACATATTACCTTCAAGTCACAGGCTATTTTGTTGAAGATGCTCACATAATGACAGCGTCTGTACCTTAGTCCTTAAAAAGAAAATGCTTTTTTCCTGGCATTTTAAAATTTTCAGTATTTTTTTCTCTACATAATTTGATTATTCATTTTTCTTATTTTACGATCTTAAAAAATCAACATCAAAGAAAAAATAAGTTATTAAAGGAAATAGATGGGTTGAAGGAGGCTGAAATAGATTTACAACAAAAAAAGATGATGAAAATTGGGTGCTGAGTATAACTCAGTGTTTTTTTGTCATGTCTCTATACTCTTTGGAAGAATTATAAAGCAATTTCTAAGTTTATATCCCCTAGAAGCATGCCTGTATATTCTGGTGTAAATAGAGCTGTGTGTTTCCCATTATGCTGAAATTAAACACTCCCTAAAAATTGTTTTCCATGATCCTAAGTTTATATATATATTGTATTTCTATCCTCTATGGTTTCAAGAGATATAACCTCAAACACATGAAGACACTGTAAACTGATGAACTGTCTTTTGCCTGAGGCAAGTAGAACACCAGAACAAAGCCTCTGAGATGTATGAATTGCCCCATTCATCTCACTCTAAACCTCCAAGACTCTTTATATCCAAGAAAGTAGAATTTGCCACTATTTTTCCAAGGATTTTACTGTTTCCAAAGATGAACTTTATTGATACTGTTGTGATATCAGCCAAATATACATAGATGGATATAATATATACCTAAAATAAAAATATCTCTAAATAGAATTATAGTTTCCTGGGTTTCTGGTAGCAGGCCATGGACTTTTCTGCTTTCTTATTTTTTGTGGATAGGAGAAAATGTGCTATCCACACAAAATAGAGTGCTACTCAAAGTTAATTTTTAAACTCTTAAAAACAAACTAACAAAAAAACAAAAAAACCAAAAAAAAACCAAAAAAACCCTGCAGTATTTTTTCGTGTTTTTTTTTTTTTTTTTTTGTTTTGTTTGTTTTTTTAATGAAAGTGGGAAAACAGGGAAGATCAGCATGGCATCAAAAATTGCGTCTTAATTTCCATAATTATATTGAAATTATATTTCTTTGAAATAATCTTGCAGAATGTTGGAATATAAATTGAGATGGACTTATCATTTCCAGTACTGTCCATTAAGTTATACATATACCTAATTCCTACACATCTTTAAAATTCCTGTAGTCAAACATAAAAATCATGCTAATTAATATTATAATCTAAGCTTTATAGGTGTGTGTACTGTTTGTGTCATGGTAAGGCATTTGGACTAAATTCTATGTAGTAATTTGTTATTACAAAGAAGTTTTCAGGTTTGTTGTACAAAACTCATATAAGATCTTGCTGTGTGATCTGTACCCTTTGCTGCTACTCAGTGCTGAAGGCGGCTTACTCTGAGGGCAGAGGTGGGTTAGGTGGCCTCCCAGATGGGCTAGATGTCACTCCCAATGTATATAAATCCATAATTTCTTGATTCTGATCATAAGTAATATGCACTTTGAAGAAAATTTTTTGTATTTGGTATAACATACCTTTTCTTTATACAAAACTATCAATTTTTACATTGATATTATGAATAAAATTCATATTTTTATGATTTTTTTATTGCCAACTCATACTGCACCTGTACTTTTAAATATTTTTCTATTTGTCAAACGGTTGAGTTAAATGACATTCAGTTATTTACTGTGTGTTGGTCAATTTTATTGCATCTAGATGAATGCCTGAAAATGAAATCAATATTAAAAAAGAAATGCTTGAGTGCATAGTGAATACTCTTGCAAATACTCATAAGCTTTGGAGGCTTTTTAATGGATATAAGGGTATTTTCTGAAGAAGGGCAGCACTTGCTGCACATTTTTGCAGATAGTCTCCTTTGCACTGATGTTCATGTCTGTATGCTTCTTTCAGCATTGTCCATATGTGTTCTTTTTTACCCTGAAGACAAAAATGCATTTCTGCTCCACCTAAAAAAACCCACAGAATCAGAGCTGAGTTCCTAAGATTAAATCCAGAAACAAACTTTCACAAAAATCTAGATTTCATCATGGTAGCTTTGCCTCAGAGCAAATGTTGTTATGAAAAGCTATATCTGATTCACAGATTCAAAACCTCTTCATATGTCACTTGAAAATCTAATTCAGTATATTATTATCCACCCCATAAGGTTTGCCATGTAATTTAATTTCCTTTAGCTTATGGGCAGGGAAAAAAACAACCAAAAAGTTATTTTAAGACAGAAACACATTGCATGACTAAGAAGTAGAGGCTGTCTGGAGCTACTAAGCAATTCTTTTAAGGACAAAATATATTCTTTTTCCTGTCATGGTAACCTAAGTAATATTTAACTTTGCAGATATAGTAACAATGTATATTATTCCCGGTTACACTGGGATGTTTGGATACAAATTAAAACAAAAAAGAAAATAATCAACCTGGATATCAAGGGTACCCGTAGTGGAGTTGTTCTTCAAGACAGCTGTTACTGCAATTAAAAAAAAAAAAAAAAACAACAAAAAAAAGCTTTATTAAACTCTACAAGAGATAAGATGAAGATTTTTAGGTAAGAAAAATTATAGAAAAGTTAAAAATCAGGAAAACAAATTGAGGGAGGAAAGGATGAAGTAAGCCTTCAAGAACTAAAATGAGACAACAAAGATGTGGAAAATTTAACTTAAATATAATTAGTTACATAAAATATAACTTGAATACAAAATTGAAAAATTAAAATTTAGTGTAAAATTCAACTTGAATACAAAAGCTTCAGTTTGAAGGTGCAGTTATCTACATATTAACTTCCCTAAACTTCTACTGTCATTCTGCTTGAAACAGTGATTCCAGTGAAATGTGTGTGCCACATACAACACTCAAGTTGTGCACATTGGATAGGCTTGCTGCTCTACATGATAGAGATTGCCATCTGATTTCCATCAACCACAGGCAGGTCTTTTATAGGTCCTCTGCCATACCTGCAAGTCTCTGAACATGTCCCAGAAATGATAAATTCTCTGAAATGGCATTTCTTGCTTATTCAAGGTCTAATGTAATTAGATGACTCCATGTCTGTACCTACAGTGAGATGAGTAGGTGTGCAGATTTCCTTTACTGTCTTGCATGCAATTTTACCTGTCCTGGGAATTTCAACACAGCCCAAAGGTAGGAAAAATTTAGGTCTCTTAATTCGCAGGTAAATCCAGACAGATTGCTTAAACTGTAGGTCACATGCAGGCAGAAGATAGAAACTGAAGGTTTTTGAACTGTAGTGTGAAAAACAGACAAATAAAAGCATACCAAACACACTCTAGTTAGCTCTTAATTACGTTAATTTTTAAGCACAATGAAGAATATGTGAAAGCTAAGTTTTTGACTCACATCTTGACTTCCTATGATGTGAACACAATGTAAAGAACAGAGTGATGAAGCAGATTATATTTAAATACTTTTTTCAACATACAAACAGTATGTAATGGTTTAATCAGGTTAAATTATGGTTTAATAAAGTGAAAAATTGTAGCCACTTTATGCAATAGTAACCACTGGAATAGATAAGACGAAGAATAGTGATTTTACTGCAGTGGGTGTTCCTTATATAGGACTCCACTGCTGTGAAAGCTTAAGCCAGAAAAGCCATCTTGAAAGTGGATTGCTTGATGACAGATTGTCAGAATGTATTAAGGTTCTTAAGATAACAAGAAATGCTATGTGATAGGTAAAATTGCCTTGTGTTCGTAACTTACTGTGTCATTTTGAATGTTTTGATAGGGGATGCCTAATATCACTGTGACATTCTTGGTTCTGAAAACTGACTTATTAATTGCATTACTGACATTCTGTATCATGCGCAAGCTAGTGTTTTTTCTCTTAGTTTCAAGTTCTGCCTTAGCAAAAAGATATTATCCTCATTCTTCTTGAATTACCCCAACATTAGTCAAAAGTAATATAAACCCTCAGATGTTATTGGCTCTCAGAGCCAATTAAGAGATTAGCATCATAATAAGTACCAAGTAAACACCTACATCTTTTGTTTCCATTTCTTCTCAATTATTTTCTCCACACCATCTCAGTTTTTCTGAATTAACTTGTATGCAAATATACTGCTAAGAGATAAATAGTATTATTCTTGACCATGATATGAAATATATAATATCAGGAAAATATGTTCTCTTACAAGAAAATTCCACTTGTTTAACAAGTGTATTTTGAAATTTGTCAAGTTGAAGAGTCTGTCACAAGGACAATCCTAAATAAAGCCAACCGAGGGGAAAAGTTAAACAGTGAAAATTGCTTAGCTGTTACTCATAGAACTGCAAGTTAAAATCAGAAATAATAAAGTAAGTGACTTTAATGGATAATTTCATAAATGCTTTATTGCTCCATCCACCACATATTCCACCTCTCTGCACAATTCTTTCAGAATTTTTCATTAGATAGGTAGTGTTCTTTGTTTCTGAGTGAAGCTCCCTTGATGTCTTCGGTATATGCTCTCCCTTCATTTCTTGTTTAGCCCCGTGAGTACTACAAACATTTTTCTACAACAATAACTTATCTCAGTCTGAAGAGCTGTCCCTCAGAGTATAAGTTGAATCTAGAGTGCAGTTTAACTATATTAGTAAATGACAGAGAGCTAGGGGAAAAATTGTTGAATTAAGCATTATTAATTTGCTAACTGTCTTCCTGGCTCTCTTACAGAGGGCTCTATTTTCTTCTAAGAAAGAATGCTGCTGCCTCTTAGCATCATGGTGCAAGATGAGCTGTATATCCCTTGATCAAAAGGCAAAGTTTTCCACACAGTCAATTTTTTCTTTTCAGTCTCTCTAGTTAGGCTTGCCCTGCAGTCAGGAAATAGAGACAGGAATATGAAGAAGTGGGTATGAGGGTTAAGTAATTTCTGAGGTGGGAGAGTTTTTTTCTCTTTTGAAGGAATCTAAAGGAACAGATCTAAATTCTTAAACAACTCACTAAAGCACTTAAAGTAAGGTGGAATGAGTATGGACTATCTTGACTCCATCTGATAACTAATAGGCCCCTTTTCTTGAGTTTTATGCAAGCTCGCCTTAGAAATATTAACTCTTCACTTTGACACTGATAAATAATTTCTGAGCTCAAACTCTGTGAAGTTTTTGGGTTTGGTTTTGTTCTGTTTTGTTTTGCTTTGTTTTGTTTTGTTTTGTTGAGAGAGGATTGATGGGTTTGTTGTTGTTTTTGGAGTGGCTTTTGTCACTGGCTTGGTTTTGTTTTCAATATACAGAGAAGACTGTAATGGTTAGGAGTTTAGGCTGAGATTTACGTTAGGACACTAAGAGTTGAATGTCACTTAGTGGTTTTATGTCCATACATAAAATACCTATTAGAGCTGGCATCATCATAAAAATTATTTCCTTTTTCTAAAAGAAAATGACAAGGTGGTCACTGTAGGTAACTAAACACCTTTACTGGCCTTTACTTGCTTGCATTTATTTTCCTGGAGATTTTTCTTTCATTGTGACCTGCCTCACTTGATCCCTCTCTTCCTGCCTTCTTTCTCTCCTGCCTACTTACCCTCCTATCCACATTTCCATGATAGCAATCAATTTTTAGGTTTTAAAATACATAATTATGATAGCATATAGTCTAGTTCATCAGTAGGAAGAGATTAACACTTTAATAAAATTTACTTTCAGTAGGAGTTAAAGCAACTTACACAAGCAACCGCATTGCTCTCAGTAGATACTCTCAGAGTTAAGGAAGACATACACAAGCTCAGTGAACTCAGAATGAAACTTACAGTTGCTTATTAGTTATAAGACCACACTGCTCTTTGTCTTTTTCATTTTTCTTTGTATCTGTGTCTCACAATGTCTTCATAGGCAAACTCAGGAAGTGTGAACTGTGTGAGTGGAGAGGCAGTGGACTGAGAACTGGCTGAACAGCATCAGTGTCTGTAAAGATGTAAAAAATAAGTGTCAAGAGTGAGGCAACAGGTGAAAACTGATGCACAAGAATCTCTATCTGAATTTGAGGAAGAACTTAGTGACCAAGTACAGGAACAGATTGCCCAGAGAGGTTGTGGAGTCTCCCTCACAAGAGATACTCAAGAACTGCCTGGATGCAATTCTGTGCCATGTGTTGTAAGATGACGCTGCTGGAGCAGAGAGGTTGCACCAGATGACCCTTTCAGTGTCCCTTCCAGCCTTACCCATTCTGTGATTCTCTTTTTCTGTTATTCTGTGATTTGGGATTTTTTCTTTCTTTCTGCAGTGTACTTTCTCTTCCTGCAGTGATAAATATGAAAACAGTCTGGACTACTAGAGAAAAAAAAAAAAAAAGGCTGCTTACTCATCATAGTAGACAAAGGAAAAAGAAAATCCTCAGCTAACATTTATTGTACTTCCCTTTCTATTTATGGTTTGAGAATTTTTTTCCAGCTTTTAAAAATGAGTTTTGAAACTTTTTGTATGTTTGACAAGCTCTGGTATGCTGATATATTATCACAATCAAGCATAAGTATCAATGATAAAAATCTTTATAATGGTTTACTTTAACCTAAATTGATGTAAGATATCTATTACTAAATAAACCCCAGCACTTATGTACTGGGGTTAAATATTTGCATGATATTTACATGATACATTTTTATATATTAATGTATCCACCTTACACAGGAATCCCAATGCACCCTTTTATTTTTTGCATTGAAATGCTTTAGGCAAATAAAGAAAAATTGGATTGGTAAAAATATGACAATCCCTCTACCATTGTTTTGGAACTTGGCTTTTAATAGATGAAGTTTGAATTTTAGTCCAAAGGAAGAATCTGTGATTGTTTTCATAAGTGAAGCTGTTGTTATTATTCTCAGTTTTGGTGACAGATTTGTCACAATAGCTTTTTGGGGCTGAGGGGTGAGCATCACCAACCAGTGATCAGCTCCTACAGGCATAAGAATTGATGGCATAGAAAAGTTTGTGCCCAGCAGGCGTGGAAACAGCTGCTGTCTGCTTAGGTTAAGGGACTTTTTGCAAACGTGACAGGGACTGCCTCCATTTACTACAATTAAATGTTCCAGTCTTGCCCTAATAAAGCTCATGATTTAGATCAATAAGCATATTTAAAATTCAAATGCATACACTTACAATTATACTGTTAATAATTTTGGAAGCTCTTTCACCATTTCATGCTGCAGCTCTAATAATAATAGCCCATAAGCATAATTATAGAGACTTCTGTCCCAGAGATTTGAATAAAACTACCACAGGAAAGCCAATGGACTTTTACATTCTCCATATGTGTCTGTGAAGATTTTTTTTAATGCATACCTAATCTTTCCATACATAAAAATACATACATACATTTTTTTATTGGTTGCTGTTCTGTTATTGTAAGCAAAAATTCATATAGCTTGGATGTTTGCCTAAATTTTGTCAATAAGCCATGATGTGCATACAACAGCGTTTGCAAACATTGCAGTTAATTGTTCTTTTTTCTTTGTTGTTATTGTTTTTTTGAGAAAACTGGAGTTGTTTCTCTGAATCTTTCTGTGTCTGTTCTTCTCAGAGTTTAAAAACAAAAGGACAGAGTTCAATAGCATTCAAAAAAATGGAAATTCTAAAATGATCTCAATAAAATACATTCTCTTGTCAGCACCTTATGCCATCAAATTTCTCAAATGTCTGAATCGTGTGGGCTTAAATAATAGACTAATTAATAATTTGCCAAATAAACTCCCTGCTCTAATGAACATGTTAAATATGCCCATATCAATTAACTACAGCAGGTTTTGATCCCATAGTTCATCCATTGCCTGTACATTGAATATGAGTAACTAAAGCTGTATGTCAAAACTGTGTGATTTCCTTAACCATTATAGTCTTTTAGTGTGCTAATATTTAGCTGTTTCTCCCTTTTATGCAGATTGCCAACACTTTTATAATGATTCTTAGTAAATGGCTAATATTTTTATCCTAGAAAGAATTAAAGAAAGGAAACTGAAGCCTTCTTTTTCTCTCTCTCCCCTCTTCCCCTCTTTGTTTTACTTTGGATTATACAGAAAGCTGTCATCACATTTACCTCAGTCATCACATTCTATATAATCATGTGCAATAAACCAAGATCGTTTGCACTAAATAAAAGAAATAAAAGAAATAAAAGCAAATCCAGCCCAGCCAAATCTGAACAGATGAGAAACTCTAATTACCTAGTGGCTCCCAGAACCTTATGCTGACAATGCCTCAACCCAGGCCTCATCAGTATCGCCAAAATCTGAAATGCAACCCCAATGAGACATGGCCATCAGGAAAAAAAAAAAAAAAAAGCCAACAACTTCTGAATAGTGACTTCTCTATCATTCATTAAATAAAAAGAATGGTAAGAATATTTTCATGTCCAAGCAATTGTTTTTCATCTTCTTCTTACAAACTGTATGGCATTAGATAACACTTCAGTCCATTGTTTGTTTCCTCCACTTATTTGTTTTGGATTATGAACTATTTTAAGCAAGAGCTTATCTTACAAGCACTATGATTATTAGGAAAATACATTCCTAAAATACTGACCTCTAGGTATTACAGAAATGTTATTACTACTGTTGCCAAAATGACTCCCATGCAAATTGGAAATACTTGTATCAAGTTGCCCATAAATGAGCATAAAATATGGTGTAATAATGTTACAGGCCTGAACTCTGTCAGATTAGCTAGAAATATTTGACTGGAAGTATTGCAGCATGGAAACATTGGTGTTCATCATAATATGTTTTGATCACATTAATTTCTGTCAGCTTCCAGTCTTGTACAAATGATGAACTCTAGTAAAACTATTCTAGTAATTCCCAGTTTCCATGGTACTGATGCTATAGTCTGTGGATAACTTATGTTTGAAAGTTTAGCACTTTTTACAGATTCACCTGTCCTTTACTCTGCACTTCAAACAATTTTTTAAAAATTTAACTTTTCTCCTTTCAGCAAGTTACTATCCATCCAAATTTCAATTCAGATTGGCCTAAGCATCCAGAAACTTCTAGGAAGAAAATCCAAAACTGAAAAATTATTTGGTAATGTAGGTAGAGACAGTTGTTTTGGTAGTTCTTTGCTGCTACCTAAATTCACATTTGCTTTACTTTTTTATTTTCCTTGTGGTTACATAGAATTGTTAATATAGCGGAACATGAAAGTGTCCCTGAAAAGGAAATTAAGAGTTTCACGTACTCCATTGGAAGCTTAAGCCAAATAGTTTCAGCTGCCTGTGTGATCAGATGGTGTGAGGAAGGGGTTAGGGTAACAGATTGATCAGCACTGTACCTAACATCATTAAAAGAAGAACAAAAGCAGTATAACCACTTGAAATACATACACTGTAGTTTTTAGAAGAAATTTGTTAAAAGAAATGTGAACAAAGATTTTAGTTTAGGTCAGATATTTTAGCATGGCAGCTTTACCTGCTGTTAAAAAAATCAGCTATATAATTAAGCCATATTTTTATAAATGTGAAATTGTTCAAGGGAAGATAAGTCCAGAAATGGGGGAGAAAGACAAGGTAATAGAGTTTTAAGTGTGGCTGAGAGAACTCAGATGAAGAGTCTTGAATGACTGTTTTTCACTCAGTTCCTTAAACAAGAACCCACATATCAAAGAAAGCACAGTGGCAGTGTGATATGAAACAAACTGTTTTATAATGTCTCATCTTTTGAATTGCATCAGTTCTCTGCATTAGGCTCTTCCTGTTTAAACATGTATTTACTGGACTCTTTGTCAGAGACTGAAATGTTATGGTTAATGGCTTAAATATTGTTATGAAGGACTTTTTGCTCATTATGGCAAAACTGAATAATGCAACTGTAACCACAAAAGCCCACTCCTCCTCCTGAATGCCTCCTGACTGGAACTTTGGACTACGAGTTAAGCTGCCTAAGGGAACTTGAGATAAGAGAAGGTGACACTGTTGTCCAATTATCTCAAGACTGGGAGAGGTAAACGAGGCTGAGAGAGAAGAATGTATCCTCAAGAAAACCAAACCCAGCAGCTGTCCTGAAAATCAGCTCTAGCAGGGTTAAAGGTGAGGGAGGCCACAGCCCACAAGCTCATCTGCTGAAGCCAGGTTTGCACACACTCCCCCACAACGAAAGGAGAGTTTTGGGGTTTGGTGTAACCCCTGGTCAGAGGGAGTGAACATCCACCCTCCCTCACACAAACTACCGCAATTGCAAAGCCCCCACCCCAGGAAGGCCACACCACAAGACATTCACATGAGGGCAGCTGAGGGGGTGTCATCATCCATCAAAGACCCCCAAAGTGCTCCCCAGACTCATTGCTGAGGCCCTGCAGCAGAGCACTGCACATGATGCCAAGTGATGCAATGCATCCAGAGCCTGCTGCAAGAGACTGTGTCCAACTTAGCCCTCCCCATGGCGAGGTACTGTGGCATTCCCACCTGGCCCAAACATGATAATCCATTGAACCCTTATGTTTTCCAGGGGACCCTCACCTCCAAGAAGACCAGATGGAGAGGATCAACAGGAAGCCATTGGGATCCACGGAGTGGTGATGTTATCTATCTATCTGTCTCTGTCACTACCTGTCTCTTCTCCCACCTATTTTCTATTTCTTTCTCTCACATTTCTTTTTACTTGCTTCATCTGTGGCCCTACAATATTTTTATTGCTTCCTATACCATTCCTGCAGTTCAAATAAAGGTGAAACCAATATTCACCCTTTGAACTTTTCCAAGCAGATGATGAACTCGCCCTTGCAGTGAGCTAGCCCAAGTGGTGATTAAAACACAATAAATGTATGCACTTAAACAGAGATCTCTCCTAGTCATCTCTGAATTGTACTAGATAGTTACTTCAGGACTCCATTTATGTATTGTAAACATGAGACTGAGTATCACCTAAACAGCATAAAGATTATTGTACTTCAAAATGGATACAATGATAAATGTCAGGTGACTCTTAGGATGAAATGATGCTTGATGCTGTGTGTGGTAATTCTTATGTTAATTGCTCACTTACCAATGCACAGTCACAGTGATTTAATATTACAAAGTTTTTGAAAAAAAATTCTGCATTTATACACCTTCTGGAAAAATATAGTCACATTTTCTAAATGTCACATTTGTCTTAGTACTATGAAAGGACTGTATAGTGTTATTTGAAAAAAACAAAGAATAAGCCTGGTCCAACCAAAGTCCACATGATCTAACAATCCATGATGAAATTGTTTCGATATATATGTCCTAGTGGGAGATGCTGAAAATATGCGGAGACAATTTAAAATAAGGTAATTCAGGATCTAAATGAGAGCTTTTTATCTTGTGCAGAAACTCCATGTAGAAGTATTAAATAATATTAATGTTCTAGTGGGCGTTCATTCATAGTTCAGATTTGAAATGAGAGTCTTCTCTCCAGAAATAACATTGGGTCTCCTGACTAGTACTTTGTGTGGTTTATCTCATTATAAGACAGCTGAGGCTACTGTATGAAATATTTCCTCCACTTCAAAATTGTAGGCACTGAATAGTGAGCTCAGTGAAACTTGGTCAGTGATGTCAGGTATTATCTTCATTGACTGCAGTAATACAGGCTTTGACTGGTGACCTACTGCCATATATCAGATTGGCTGTAGTAGTAACAGTGAAGAACAAAGAAACATCATTTTTATTTTGCCCACAGCAGGATCAGTCTGCTGCGGTCAAGAGTCTTCAGTAAGCAGTAGAGACATCCACGTGGATATGTACAGAACAATCCATATTCATGTATGGTAATTTCATGTTTACATAATTTAGGTATTTAATTTTGTATAAACTCTAGAAAACTTTGTTCAACAACTGTTTGGTGTATCTTAGAAATTGTCCAAATTTCAATTCCCTATCATCCCCCATGTAGTTGCACTCCATGAAGGTCATGTGGTCTATGTCTTCATGTGAAAAAAAACCCTCCAAACTGCAAATTAAAGCAGCCAGCCCTCCATTGTCCAAAAATCCTTTCTGAATTTTCCTCTTGGCAGACATCCATTTTAATATTTCTGAATAAAGAGATTTTTCTTGAAGTTTCTTGTGTAATCTCTGGGAACAATATTTTCATTGCATCAAAAGTAGAAATGGATATGATTGTTCTTGATGCAAGTTTTTCTGTAGTTTGATCTCACTTCTGTTTTCTTCTTTTCATGAATATATAGTGCTACAAACTGTAGGGAATGAACTGTTAGTTCTCTAAAGACCAAATCTGAACATTTTAGATTAAATTACTTGCATGTACTATACCATTCAGGCCACAGATACTTATATATGTGGATTCTTCTGGCAGAATCTTGCACTTTTTCTCACATTTTCGATGTCCCAAGTTTTCATAAAATATTTAAGATAAAATCACTCCAGCCATTTCACCTGGTGCTACCAAGAAGAGCTGGCTCCATCATCTTTGTAAACTAGCATTAAAACTGTTGTGAAGAACATTTTTATTACCCCTTACTCTTCTCATCACGAGACCAAAATTTTGCCACTTTTGATCTCTCTTCAAAGGCCATGGAGTGTGCCTTTATATTATTGATAACATTCCTTACTTCTTTTCCATATCCATCTTCAAATGGTCTGACCCAAAAGCATGAAGTACTCTAAATGTGATCACCATACCACTATGCAGAGGAGAATAAGTTCCCCTCTTACACCATACATTCCTGCTAAAGCAAACAGGAGTACAAATTCTCTTATTTACACTGAAAATACTTTGTAGTCTCACACTGAATTTGGTTTCCATCCGTTACATCTAAAACACTTCCAGTATGGACAATCAGATATACAAAATGGATTTACTTCTAAATAAGAAAACAAAATATTTAGTTGGTTTTTCTAATGTGACATATATAAAATTCAGCCCAGAGGAGAGAAGTGCTGGACAGAAACGGTACACAGGTTGGGAAACACCTCTGTAAGTTGTCTCATCCAAGCTCTCTGCTCAAAGCAAGTCCAGGGAGACCACGCTCCCTTAGACTATTTCCAGTCAGATTTTCATTTTTTTTCAGGGATCAAGACTTCACAGATTCTCTGGCTATTACATTGTTGGACACTCAAAGTATTTTTCTTCTATTAATCTTTTTTTGTTAATATCAATTTTTGCCCATTGCCTGTCATCCTATAACTGAGTGTGAATTGTAAGATACTCTTTTAAGTGTCCCCTTGGGTATTTATCCTTGTTGATATGATCCCCCTGAGCCTTCTCATCTTCATACTGAACAGTCCCAGATCTCTCAGCCTCTCCTTATGACAAATCCCTTATTTACCTCTGTGGCTTTTTGCTGGACTTACTCCACTGCACACATGGGGTTTTTTTGTGCTGTTGACCCCAGCCAGCACTGGACTCAGCACTCCAGATGTGTGCTCAGTGCTCAGAAGAAGGGAAAGATCACTTTATCTGATCTGCCAGGCATTAGCTTTCTAATGCAATCTAGATTGTTGTTGGTCTTATCTGTTGCAAGGGTGCATTGCTGGGCCTTGGTCAGCTTGTTGTCTGCTCCCAGGTCCTTTTCTGCAAAGTTCCTTTCCAGCTGGTCAGACCCAAGACTGTACAGTTGCATAGAGTTATTCCTCCCTAGATGAGGGACTTGGTGTTTCCCTTTATAGAACAGCATACAATCCCTTTTGGACTATTTCTCCAATCTTTCAGTGCACCTGAATGGCAGCAAAACCATCCGGTAAATCATCCACTCTGCAGGGTTTCAGATTACATGAAAACACAATGAGAGTACACTCTGATTATTCTGTGCACTCCATTATCCTGTTCATTAATGAAGATGTCAATAGTACTGGGGCCCTGTACTGATACCTAGGCCTCAAATTAGATTTCCTGCCAGTGGTCACCATACTCTGAGCCTGACCATTCAGCCAGTTTTCAACCCACATCAGTATCTCTTCATCCAGCAACAGCTTGTCATGGGTATCTTATGAAGGCAGTGTCAAAGACTTTTCTTAACAGTAATTTTTATTGTGTTTAAGGACAATTTCTTCTAGAAGCTACATTTTTTATATTCTCTCTGTTATATCAAGTGTCCTGTGGGCAATACATTGATTAGATATTCGTCATATGTACAGATCATAAAGCCTGATTAATCAATCTCTATGCTGCATATCAGCATTAGAAATGATTTATAATTGTGATTGCTGTCTAGGAGAAAGTATGATTGACGATCTCTGTTCTTAGATTTGTTTGATTTTTAGACATATTGCAGATATGATAATCCTAGAAAAATATCTGCTGTGAATATTTTATTATCTGTAAAGAGCGTAAATAATAGTAAGCAGGCAGAATTTTTAAAATCTTCTAAAAATTGCACAGATGGCTAGGTATCCCTTTTATTAACCTTATCACTTCCCTTTTCACTCTATCTGAATTATCATATAAAATCCTTCATGATGCTTTGCCTCTTCTGATGATGTTCATTAAATAGCTCTAAACACTGGGAAAATGTACTGTAGTTTTAATGTGGCTTTTCAGCTATTTGATAAATTGTCAGCAATGGCACTTCAAGTAGATATGGGCAGATTTGGAAATCTTCAGCTGACTTCATAGAACACATCCAAAGCTTTCCCTGTAAAGAAGACAGAGGTTGTTATCCAACAACATCTATCATGTGTCATTAAATATCTTTAAAATCAAATTATACCATAGAAACAGTAGCAGAATGAATTTTCAAAAGTACATTAGCAATTACCTAATAATTACAATACAATCAAAACTAGAATAAAACAATTAGGTCAATTTTTGTAGTCTTTGTTTCCAATGGAGTTGAAGACTAATATAAAACATAGTAGTTATATTTGAAGCAACATTTTTTTTGCAAAGTTGGATTGAAATAGCTAACAAGCATTATTCATCATGGTGCACCCATACTGAAAAGTATCTATTCTGGAGAATGAGAAGTTTCAGATTCCCCTGCTTTCTACCCTTTTTAAGCTATATATAATGCATATACATATTTATCTTCTAAACACAAGCTACTTCTCTAACTCTTGTATTGGTTTTTAAAAAATATTAATCTCTCTGCATTCTTCCCATTGCAGAAGTTATATTTCTTAGGTTTTTCTAAAACTTTTGAACCTCTGAATAGAAGATGTTTTAAGATCAGGAGATTTCCACACCCACCCCCCTGCCTCAAACTAGTATTTCTGATAATTAGACTTACATAGAAAACAGTACAGGAGAAGATATCAGCATACTAAATTTCTCATTCTCATGATGTTACCTAATTCTGAAATATAGTCAGTGGAACAAATTGTCTTGGGTTTGGACTTATGTATAGAGTGTAATGAAACCCACAAGGTCAGTTATGGGAAGTTTTCGTAGTTTGATAGAAAGTTCTGTGTATGATAAAAAATATGAGATGCCTATTCAAAGTATATCATAAAATATCTGATGCCTACACATTACTTCATCTCTAGGTTGCATTCAATCTCATCAAATAGTGGCCATCTGTGCACAAAGAATAATTTTGCTTTAATTTTCAAGGCCACTAATAGCATCATTTGATGGTATATTGGAAGTCCTTCCGTGCATGATCCTCTATGATTTTACTCTTGTGTGGTTTCCTAGAAATCTCAATGCATTTTTATCACTTGATACAGTATAGAAATGTTTATTAAAAAAAAAGTGTATCTGTATATATACATTTATATGTATATGTTATTATTATAATTTCTCCAATAATTTGTCATTAAAATCTATCTAAGACAATATTACTAGCATCCCATTTCTTTGGTTCTTTTCAGCTTATA
Organism: Anomalospiza imberbis; assembly: GCF_031753505.1. Taxonomy (NCBI): domain Eukaryota; kingdom Metazoa; phylum Chordata; class Aves; order Passeriformes; family Viduidae; genus Anomalospiza; species Anomalospiza imberbis. The sequence continues at coordinate 89,102,189 of NC_089682.1, read as the reverse complement.
TAAATCTGTGGGGAAATGAAAGCAGTATCTGTTCAATGACCCTCTGTGTTTAGCATTAGTGGACACATGGAATTAAAATAACACTTAAATTTTGGATACCAATATAGGAAAAACATGGACCAGTGAGTATCAGGTATCAAATTTTACAAAGGAGCTACAATGTCAAAAATAATTTTTCCATTTCATTATTATCTTCAGGCATGTGGAGGATTCAACATGAACCTGTTATTGAATGACAAACAGAAGATGAATCCATCCAATCCCCAAGCCACTGTAGTCATATGCCAAATGTCATTTTTTTGTGGATGAGGACAGAAGTTTCAAAGCAAGATGCTGACAGAGAGAAATGTTATACAAAGGATCAAACATGTTAATATTCCCCTAAGTGGAAATATTACACAGGCCAAAAGAAAAACCATGACATTCCCTACTCCTGGGGAAGACCTTTCAACCTTTTCTGACTCTCTCTGAAACCCTGATCAGAATAAAATAGAAGCAAATTACTTCACCAAAATTAAATCTACCACTTGAACAAATAATTTTTTCTTTCATATCTGATAAACAGAATTTCATGTGTTGTTAGTCATAAGTGAGACATGAGAAAATTCGGGTGGAATTTGAGCAACAATATAGTGTGCATGTCAATGCCTAAAAGGCTCCTAACAACTGAATTGAGTAAAATAAGCAAAGGTACTAGCAAAATATGCATGGTACCACATATATAATTCACTAAAGTAAAAATGTGTGAGTGAAGCTTCCTGATACACATTATCTCTAATTTCTAGAGGCTATTATGGGATCAATTTCACTTCTACAAATAACAGAAAAGGTAATGATAGCAGTCTACATGGGACCCTTTGGTGCCTTAGATCTTGGAGGATCAACTCCAAGCAGCCTAGCAGGTAAAGTTTCCTGACAAAACAAAGCAAAACAAAACAAAATATCACACTTTTGTCAAAACCACCATTCATTTCTCCCTATTAGATGGGAGAGAACTGTATTTACAGAGTCAGCAATACAGAGGGCATATAATAAGAAATCAAAGCCAAAATTTACTCATTTTTATTCTGAGGATATAATATTGTTCTCCATTCTGGACATTTTCTTTGAAGGATCATCAGCATGTCTTATGAATAGCCTCCCTTTGGACTGAAATATTAAAGGAAAGGGAAAACCAAAATATTATTTTAGTAAGAGTTATGGGGATATCAACAAGTAATAAGGCATAAGAACAGCAGATGTCTTGGGCAAAAAAAAAACAAAAGGATGCTGAGGACCGACCCATCCATATATGGTTTGAATGCTTTACTTCAAATTAATACTTGGTTGGTCCCTGGGGCTGAATATCATGCTGGAGTGGGTGCACACTGACCTCCTGGAGCACAGTTCATAGAATCATAGACTCATTTAATATTGGAGAAAACCTCTAAGATCATTGAATGCAACCCAGAACACTGTGTTTCCCCCTAAACCTTGTCCCCAAGTACCACAGTTTGGAGTTTATTTTTATCTGAATGGATTAAAGCTGCATTCTCCTAGAATGAGAACCTAAGTAAAGGAAGTTGATATGATCAGATTTACTGCAGACATATGCCTCTGATCCAAAGTCAAGTACTGATGTAGATATACAGACAGGCAATTTCTTCTTTAGTTTTACTGACAGATTCAAGTAGCTGTCAAAATATGAGTTATATTCACAGTATGGTGGGTTTTTTTTTTTTTCTTAATATGTAAAGTGATGAATTCTATTCAGTGGTTTTTTTTTCTTTATTTTTCTTTTATTTTTTAATAAATAAGATGCTTTTATGAGAGGTCACTCAAGCAATTCTTCTGTGTGTATGTGTGGATGAGTGGGTGGGTGGGTGTGGCTGTGCATTTCTCTGGGTTTGGATGTAATTATTTTTCATTTTAAAGAATACAGACATGAAAAACACAGAAGAGATACAGACAATTTAAGAAAAAAAAAATCTGCAATACCTACCATGAAGTGCTGGGTCAATCTTGGCAAAAACCTTAATGTCCACCCAGTTCACATCCCCAAGGATATGCAGAAGAAAAATAGGAAGAACAGTTGCAAGGATGGCCATGTGTCAGGATAGACAGGAAAACAGCTTATTTACCATCGTGAGAAGAAGAAACTTGAGGAAAATTAATTTATTTTGAAGTAAAATGAATACTCAATTACTGATTTTTGTAGTAGGAAACAAAAAGTCAAACAATAAAAAGAATATATTTCCTTATTTTCTTTCCCAGGTTCAACTTCAATTGTTTGTCTCAGATTCCTCACCCCGAGTTCTGCAGAGAGATGAGGTGGTGGGAGACTACAATCAGCACAGAGAGGTTTCTTTTGCTGCTGCTTCCTCATATTCCTTTCAATTTCTCCACTGTGGCCTCTAAAATGGGATGCAGGGAATCTCTGCTCTGATACCTGGTGCACCTTCTGCTCCTGGAACAACTGTGTCCAACACAGGGCAGCCCTGCCTACTTCTTACAGGGGCTACCCCTGCAGCCCTCCACTTCCTATACCTGGGCATGTCAACCATGCACATAAATATTGTCTTTTCCATGTATTTCTAAAGGCAGAAGTTAGAGAGCTAGCATCACTTTTCCTCCACCCTTTTATACTCCTCTCAAAAACTAAGTATCATATAAATGGAATGGTTATGCTGTAATCCATACTAGTCAAGAATGACCTGGAACTCTATCCACAGCATTGGGCAGGAGGTTGAAAAAATTATATATATAATAGAAGGGAATTTAGAGGAGACATAAAGAAATAATGGGTTAAAAGGCTTGAAAAAAGGAAGACCTTTGAGAAAAGGCTAAGTGAACTGGTCACACTTATTCTATAGACAAAAAAGAATGAAAAGACATATTATTTTCCTTGAATCTGAAAAGCTATAATTTAAGTAAGACAGAGACCAATTGATCCCCTTAGACAGTCAGAACAGAAAGAGGAATTGTGGGCTTCAGTGGCAGAAGAGAATTTTGGATTAAATATTAGGAATATATCTTAGAGTTATGCTAATAGTCTAGGAAAAGACTGAGTTGCAGAGGGTAAACTAATTGGTCTTAGTAGAGATATTCGAGGTTAGGGTTTGACACTTATTCATAAGAAATCTTTAAGTAGGCCTGAAATCAAATTTGTTGAACTAACCAAGTAGTCTTGACCAAAGGAATCTTCTAGCCCAAATCATGATTCTATGCATTTCCATGTGTTGTGAAAGGAAAGCACTCTGGCAGTTCCAAAAACCAGACATTTATTTTTACTAAACAGGGTGTGATGTGTCTGCGCACTGGGGAAGGGAGTTGGAAACAGGAGGTATTGCAGTCCTAATACTTCTGTTTACTTTCATGAAATGGTTGCCTTAATGCTCATTCTAGGCAAATTTGTTTGTTAATTTTTTTCCTTAATTGTTATTAATTCATGATGTTTGTAGGATTATAGACACAAAGCAGTGAATAAAGTTTGCTATTTAACTACAGCATGAGAACACCAAGAACAGTCAGCTTTCTCATACTGTTTCATAAATGCAGTACATTTTCAGCTGAGAAGGCAAGAACAAAATTGTGTCTCCATATCCAGACATCTTCCTACTGGGGTTACAAGCAGATAATTTTTACTTGTAGTATGCACTCTATCACTTATTCTAAATCAATGTTTTCAATCATTTTCTTATTGTTAATGTCTTTTTCCCCTAAGAATAGAAAAGAGAAATTATTTTTAAAATATTTTATGCTTTTGCATGCAAATATCTGTTCTGAAATTAGATTTGCATACATATTTAATAAAAAAACCCTTAATAACCACCCAGTAGTCATTACAAATACATGTGTACAGAGAAATATATCTGCACAGATATTGTTAAAAGACTAGGGTCTTAAATACAGTTTATAGATTTGAAACAACTTCTTTTATCTGTGTATAACTGTTCTGGCAATACCTTGCCTCAGATGGCAACTAAGTATCACACAGTACTCACTCCCCTACACTCTCCCTCCAGTGGCATGGGAAAAATCAGGAAACAAGTAAACCTCCAGGGGTGATATAAGACCAGTTTCATAATTGAAACAAAGTAAAATATAGTATTACTAATAATAATAATTGTAAAGAAAAATTAAATGAAACCCAATAAGGGTTTCAGAAAAGAAACCAAATAAGGACAAGTGTGTGTCAGCTACCTGCCATGACCTCAAGCAGTCAAAATGCACCGGCTAGAGCTGCCTGTATGAGGCCGGGTGGCCGCCACATGAGTGCGGGCACTCCAGGGGTTGGTGACTGCCTCCCTGGTAATGCTGATCGCTGCGGCGTGGGTAACGCAGCTTTGGTAGCTTCACAGGCTGAGAGGGAGACGAAGGGACGAGAGAAGGACACTTTGCTTGCGACCCCTAAGAACTTTTATTTCCCCATGTGTGGTTGAAACGAAACCCCTTAGAGCGTGATGCAATGCAAAATGCCAGAGAACAAAGGGTTACAGCTGATTAAATAGGGGGTGGGCGGACAGGGGTGGAAACCTGCCTCGCCCTATGGGGACAAACGAGATAGGGTTTCACAACCAATGGTGACATAACAGAGGTGGGAACAGCGTCCTGGGACAAATAGAAAGGCTAAGGTGGGGTGATTGATACAGGACTTTCATGAAGAAGCTGGGAGTGGTTACATGACTGACAGCTGGCAGGGAGTGAACGACCCTTGACTGATGGAACCAAACAAGGAGAAAACCGGGAGAAGTGAGAAGATTGACAGGTAACTGTGGATCTGAGCAGAGGGAATTCTCGGGGTAAACAACTTGGAGCAAACTACTGTGAGGGAAAAGTAGGGGAGTACAAGGAACATACCTAACTAACATTAATTAAACTCCTGACTAAACCAACCCAAACCACAACACAAGCGATGCATCATTGCTCACCATCTGCTGACCAAGCCAGCCCATCCCTGAGCTAAGATTGACCCCTTACAGCCAGCTCAACCAAGTTTATACACAGAATATGATATTCTATGGAATGTAATATCCCTTTGGCCCGTTCAGCTGGCCTGACCCTGCTCCCACCCAGCTTCATGTTCCCCTGCTGACTGGCAGAACATGGAAACTTCAGCATTCCTTGACACAGAGTAAGCACTTCTTAGTGAAACTTAAACATCAGTTTGTTATCAGCATTATTATCATACTGAATCTAAACCACAGCATTTTACCAGCTACTAAGAAGAAAATTAATTCTGTCCCAGTCAAAATGAGGAGAGTAACTCAGTAAAACCATATTAAATAAGCTGACTAGAATATATAAGCCTCAACCAAAAGCTGACATTAAGCCTTTATACGGTGTTGCTGTGTGTGACTCAGAATCCTAACCCCAATGTAGATGCAGAATTCTGATTTTAATCTTCTAGGAATTTCTACTATACTGATGCAAATTAGTTCTTTTCAATGGAGCTACTTTTTAATTATATTGTTTTTTTTTTATTTTTAATATCCCAATAAGGCCATCCTTTCTGAAGGTGCTACTTATATCTTGTGAGGTAAAGCAAAATCCCATACCTGCAGACCCCTGAAATGATTCTTGTGGCATGGAGCCATCTCTGTTAAAATATATATAACAGTTATTGAGTTATGTTTTATTTCTGGCATCTGGTCTGCACAGTCTGACATTTATTAGATGATTTTATTTTATTTCATTTCATAGGTGTTAACTTTTTCAATTGCTACCTTTAGGTTTTCTTACCTTTGCTTTCCTTATCTCCACCATCTTTTTCCTGTTACATTCAGGGATTAGGGCAGTTTCATCCTGTTTTCCCACTCGAGATATTGTCGCCTTGTAGGAATTCTGTCAGTGCTTCCTGAAGCATGCAGTTCTTCCCGTCAGTTTACCTCACAGACGCAGCAGAACCAAACATTTCAGAAGCTGATGTCAACCAATTATTGTCTTCCAACCATTCCTTTCCATGACAGACCAGGAGTATGCTGAAGCACATGCTGTATTTCATTGTTTTCATCAATCTGTTGTGTGGTTGGAGAGTAAACTGTGCCTTCTTACATTATGATTTGCATCATCAAAAGCTAGAGTAAAATATAAATTTATTCCTTTATATGGACATCTTTGGCAATATGTCATATACAACAGGCCCAAATGAGAGTTTGGATTTCTTAACAGCACTTTCCCCAGGCATGAAACATATATTTGATTTTCATACAAAGACCCATTTTATCTCCACCTATAATACATTTCCAAACTGTTGTCTGTCATATTAGTTCTTTCTACCTTGTTGCTTGTAAGGCCATGTGATAGCAAAATTGTCAGAAGTATTATCTCTCACTCTGTGTAGGCAATATTGGTATTTCCTACCAAAGATATAAAGATAGTTATTTGGTCCCATCTCTAAAGATAACCTTTCATTACTATATAAAATAAAAGATTACATGGAATAGGTATTACCTCATTTTCTGAATATGTCCTTACTTCACCAGTTTCCACAATAGAAAATACACGGATAAAAACTCCCCACAATATTGTGTACTTGGCATGTTAAATAGTGTATGCTACAAAAATTATAAAGAAAAATTGTCTTTTTCAGCTCTGAAGCTACAGTAAAAACCACAGCGAAAGGGTTATGTTGAAAATAACTGTAAGGAGAAACAAAATGAAGGGAAAAGAAACCTGGCAAGAATTTGGGATTAACCTCTTCCTCAGAGTGCTTCACAGTTTTGCTGAGAGGGTGTTTTTGCCGTTATTTTGGTTTGTTCCCCTTCCATACAATGCACCCTGATATTTTTGTTTTTAGAACCTGAGAATTATGATGTTTGTTTTCTTCTGATTCTGAGGTTTGTATTTTTTTTCTTTTTCTTTGTGTTTTAAAAAGCCTGTTATTAACTTTTACCCAAAAATTTATAATACCTACATTCACAGACACACCTTTTTCTATATCCTTGTTCAATACAAAACAAATTTAGACAACAGCAGCCTAACAGTCTACCAACCAGGAAATATAGTGGGGTTTTTTTGTTTATTTTGGTTTTTTTTTTTTTTTTTAATTACTACTGTATATGAAGAAAGACGATTCAGCTATTCAGGAAAAGAGGGTTGTTATCAATCATTTGCACTGAAAAGATGAATATGCTTGATTTCTTTTTTTTTTTTGTTCCAGTCTGAAATTAACAGTTTAGTTGTGATTACAAAGTTAACACTAGTAGACACACTGAGATTAAGTTTGCACATAAGACAGTAACATTAGAGAGAACAAATAAGTGAATTTAGTTGAACTAGGACAAAGTTTTGAGAGGTGATGTTGGAGTCAGTTTTGTGCCTTCCTTAAAGGAGCTGTAGGGCCACACCTATATTATTGGAAGAAATGATGCCCATAAACATTTTTGACAATAATGCCATTCACCAAAGAAAAATCTTCATCCTTATTGTTGCATTCTTTGATCCTCCAACCAGTGGTCACATCTAAAATACTTGTTAGAAATGCTCTTTGTGCTAAAACCTTAAGTATGCACAGAAATTGTTTAGGAGAGTAAACATTTACCTGGGACCAAAGCTTATCATAGATCATTCTAGTAATTAACAGAACAGAGAGTTGAGCTCAGTACATGGGAATTCTCCATGGTAACACATGACTTGCTAATACTTCAGTTTCTTCAAGGAATATTTTTGATACCTGTACACACGATTTTCTGTTTTCACATGTAAAGCCCTGTGTTCCTGGATTTCTGCATCTAATTTCTTTCAAAATTAGGAGAATAATTTTTCCCACCATGACAAAAAAGTGTTTTCTTGCTACTTCATGTGTTTGCAATCATTCCTTATATCTACAACACCTACCTTGTATAAATTAAACCTTTCTGTTGAAGCAGATCCAAAGCCTCACTAGCCACCAGAAGACCACAGTAACCAGACTATGGATAAGTGTGGCTCTGGCACTTGCTTTCAGGATGATTCTCTTTAGTGTTGTGCTGGTTTTTCATTATTCGATATTTGGTGAAGAGGCAAAAAATCAGCCAAGGAAGTGATTCTCTGTGAGGAAAGTGAAAAAATGATTTCAATGATGTCATGGGTGCACTGGTGTTTGGCCAGCATGAACCCTTCACAAGTGTAAAGAATGTTTTGGAAAAGGTGGGGAAAACAGTCTGATCAATATTCCTTACCATCCAGACATATCCACTTGTCCATCCTCCCACAGCCGAATTCAGAGTCATGCTGTTGTTGCTTCCGTGAGGGCACTGATGATGGACCAGGAAAGGACACTTTGAAGAGGTAATACTATTGAAACAGCCTTATTTATCAGAATTGGAATGGCTGCCATCCTGTTGCCTTCATGAAACAACTGTCTTCCTTGTCTGCCTTTCATTCTGAAGCAGCCTGACATTCTGACAGTCTTGAGACTGCCAATTTTGTTGCTATTCCTGCTGTTGAGGCTCCTTGTCTCAGGCTGGAAGTAGATGTGTGTATAGAGGAGAGGCAGTACTAAAGAAAGCTTCATTGGGAGGTTTCTTAAAATCAGCCATAGAAAATTTTGCAATCAGCAATAATTGAAAGCAGATTGGAAGCTGGAATTTTGATACACATTTTGTACTTAAAGATTAGTCCAGTACCATGTTCTAAACTGTTGTTCCAAAGTTTTCTGAAGTCACTGTAAAGACTCTCATTGAACTCAGGCAAATTTTATTTCCAACTTTATGAGTAGATTAGGTATTTCCTTGCTTGGTCAGTGCAAGCTAGTGCCTCACAAAGTGCTATGAGGCACAGTGAATCTTTTTGCAGCATCCTAAGCCTAACACTGATTGACTTATAGCAGATATAACATGTAATATTTAAGAGGCTAAAATGTTTCTCCCCCCAGACTTTTTCTCCTCTCAGACTTCATGAAAAAGGTTGACTGTGGCCATAGGCGCAACTCAGCTAAAATTAACAACATGTAGATACAGACAGAAACAAGAATGAAGAGAGAGCAAGCAGTTTAAAGAGTATTTAGCTAATGCTAAAAATATTTAAGACTGCTGGGCTTGAAAAAATTAATATTAGAGAATTTCAGGACTTCTCATTCTTATCTCTCAACTGCTACTTATTATTCTTGAGAAGTGAGTAGGATTTATTTAAGTGTGAGAGTCCTAAGGAATGATAGTCCTCAATTAAACCAGATTCCAGTAAAGGGGAAAAGAGAAAGCTGTAAAAATTTGTACAAATGAACAGAGAAACAACACAAAGAAAAGTTCCGCTAGCTATTTATTCAACAAACATTGTGCAAGTACAGAGAACACAATAGTGAAATAAGAATCAGAAATTACAGATTTTTCAACAGAAAACTATGTAGAACTATCTCAATTGCATTTTTTTGAGAAGTGAGAAGGATGGGATAGAGTTGTTAGAAATCTACAGGAATCTATCTGGTAAAAGCTGTTGACAGAATCTTATGTGTTCTATGTGCCATGATTGGTCCATGGAAAAAAAAAACAATATGATTGGTCCATTGGAAAAAAATAAATGCATAAAGAAATGCAAGAAAAAACCCCTTTATTAAAAGCTGTTTTTTCAAAATGATAAATTTTTTTTCAAATGAGGTCTCCCAGGGCTTACCTTCACAATGCAGTGCTTTGTTACAGAGAGCTAAGCTCATGCAGTACTATTCAAAGGCATTCTCAGGAATGCACCCTCTTCCGTATTGATTACTTTACAGATATAACTGTTCTAATTGTGAACACAATTTGCTAAAAATTTAAGTTTATCCAGCATGGCACTATACTAAGTATCTAATGAACATGTCTTAGAAAAAACACTATTTATTATTTTTGTTAAATGTTATCTTGTATGGTGAAATGGGAAAACTCACTTAAATATGTGGGCTGCCACCAATCCTGGCAGGATTATAAAATATATAAAGAATGGGATTTGAATTTAGAATGATTATCCATTCCAGAAATGGTATGAAACTGATAAGAGTAAATTCAATATAAAAATAGGAGTAATGTCAAATTAAAAAGAAAACAAAAGTGTAAATCTAAAATGGAGATGCGAAAGGATCAAGTTGAGGCCAAATAAAAACATGAGGTCAATTAAAAAGAAAAAAATCCCATATTGAAGGGTATTAAGAAAATAGCTGTAAAAAAAAGTAATATGAATATTTCCTCTCTCCTAAATAAATTTGACATGGAAATTTTCTATAATCTTTGTAAGATATTTTCTTATAGAGTATCCATTGCCCTAAGAAATTATTATTTTTTTATATATGATACAGTAAACAGATGCTTTGAATTGCACCTCTAAGATATGTGGAAGGTGAATCTTTTTAAAAAAGTCTCATTTTTCTTGTTTTCAAACCCCTTTTAAATAAAAACTTGAAACAATTAGAGAAACTTCAAAAGCTCATGAGATACTTAGATGCTGTGGTAAAACAGGAAAATTTGATCTGCTTTAAAAAAAAAGATTAAAGAAACTCTATTTGTTTGATCTAGAAAAATGAAGGCTGGTTTAGACCATAACACCAGTTTTTATATGCATAAAGGATAAGCACTGAGAAGACAGCAACTAGTTGTTTTTCAGATCAATGAAGAGCAGGACAGAAAAATGACGTATCTAATTTTCACTCAAACATATTTCCATGAAACACTGAACTATCTTATTCTGGGAGCCAGGCATATGAAAGTGACAGGATAATTTATTATTCAGCACACAAAGAAAATTGTATCAAAATGTCCATTCATTTCTACTGGACTCCTTGTAAAATAAAGTGGAACTGTAAAATAAGTGTATATATCAAAGTCTGGTCCCACTTGAGTAATTGGCTTTGCTAAGATGTGTCTCTGCAATTATTCCAATCACATAGTGAAAGTGCAAATTTTTCCCTGGGTCAAATCCCAAGTAATCTTGCAAGTTTAGCAGAAATGCTGAAGAAGGAAATTTTGATTTTAACTAATAATAATTTTTTGAAATCAGAATACAATTTGAAGCAAAAGTTAAAAATACATGTCAGAAAATCAAAAGGAACTGGACAGTTTAATGCAGTCTTATTCTGGGATAAAACCAAATGGAAAATACAAAGGGAATCTTTTCACTTTGATGTGAGAGAAATATAAACTTTTACCAAAGAAATAGTATATACATTATGATGTGACCAATGTAACAGTAAAAGACATACTAACCATTGTGATATCCCACAGGGTTAAAATTACCTACACAAAGAATAAAATATTACTCACTTTTTCTTATCAATGAAATCAAAATGTTTGCTACAATTATATTTTCATCTCGTTTTCTCTCCTGTCACTGCCTGCATCTTCTCCTTAATATTTTCTTCTTCAGTACCTGCCCATCCATACTGAACTCTTACTGAGAGTAAAAAAAAAAAAAAAAAAAAAAAAAATTAAGTGCTAAACCTTTAATCCAATTCTGAGCACACAGAGATTTTCTGATCAGGCTTATGTTTGGCACAAGGTAAGTCCAAAACAAAAGAGCAGATGGAAAGATGGCTTAGCCTCTTACAGTCCTGAGGTCTCACTTCTGAATCTAAAATTATTTTAACTTCCTACTGCCACAACACAAGGCAGTCCTTAAGAAATGTTGCAATCACACAGCAATGTTGCACTACATGTTGATCTAATGATAAGAAGGGCCAGTGTATCATGTATGATATACAAAATTCAGTGAGGTAAGTTTATTTTTTAGTCTATTTTTCTGAATCAATTGTACTTGCCTTCCACCTGTATAATCTGCTCATTTTCCTCACCAGTGCAGATCATCTTCATGCATCCTATTCAGCGTCAGGATTTACCAATGTAAATACAGCTCTTTGCTAAAAAATATAATTACCTCAACATAGAGGCTAATGAAGTCTAAATAGAGACTCATAGCAAATAGTTGTTAATTTAAGGAAATAGAGACCAAATTAGGTTAATTACACTTCCTCGGCCAAAATAATGGTAAATCATGATTATAATAAGTATTGCCATTTTTTTACTACTAGGGGCTCAAGCACCATCTGAGATGAGAAAATTGCTTCGATTATTTGAAAATATATGATTCCTGAGATTTTAGAAGGAGCAGAATGCTGTTGTCCATCACAGTGACTAGGGGAATTGGTCATCTCATTCCTAATGATACATCCAGTTGTCCAACTTGAAAGTTTGAAAAATCTATGCTTCCAGAAGGGTCACTTTTTTTTTAAGTAATTCCATCTGTAACTAGGGATTTGTAAAGAATTTCAAAGTTACAATATATATAGGAGACAAGATCATCACCAATGCTTGGTGAAACTGAAGTTATTTGTGGTGACAGCACTAAGTGATCTTCTTCACAGTGATGGGATGAAGTGCTTCTGGCTGAGCCAGGGGCTGAAAGTCACAGGAACAAGATTTTCCAATTCAAGGCCCAGCTGCAAGCAGCAGTAGACTTTTCCCTGATTTGCCCTTTTGTTGCTTTTGAAGCATTATGCACAAAGTGTTATGCATATCACATAAAATGGGATTCAACCAACAAAAAACCTAATGTTTTAGCTACTGACAAACAGTGCTTGCACCGCTTCAAGGCTTTTCTTTTTCACTCTGCTGCCTCAGAGAATAGTCTGGGGATGAGCAAGGGGATGGAGTGAACCCAGCTGGGACAGCTGATCTCCCAACTTACCAAAGGTATATTCTGTACCATATAAAATCATGGTCAGCAATAAAACTGGGGGGAAAGTATCTGCTGCTTGAAGGCTGACTGGGCATTGATCTTGTGGTGGTGAGAAAATCCTTTGTACAATTTACAAAATCATTGAGGTTGGAAGAAATGTCTAAGATCATTGCATCCGACTGTTACCCTAGAACTGTGTTATCCCACTGTGTTCACCATCAAACCATGTCTTCGAATGCCACACCCACTTTCTTTTTGAAGCCTATCAAGGATGGTGAGTCCACCACTCCTCTGGGCAGCCTGGCCTAATGTCTGATCATCCTCCACCAATTAAGAAATATTATAAGAAATATATATGAAATTATTCTATTTTGTTCCAAAATCCACAAGAACTGTTTTATCAATGAAAAACTTAAACAGTTTATAGTAAACTTATTTCTGTCTCTCACACTTGCACTTGTTCTTTATCTTGACACACAATGTCTTTTTTTTTTCCCCTTCTGATTCTCTCCCTCATCCCTTTGGGAGGGAAAGCAAGTATCTGGGTGGAGGCTTTACTGTCACCATATTCTCAAAACTTTAAGTTCTGATGCAAACCTGAAATTAAAAAAAAAATATATTATTTGCTTCCTAAAGACACTTTTTTTTTCAAAGTTATAAATAAATACAGTATATTAAAAAATGTTAATTTACTATAGTTTTAAAAATTGCAAGCATTATCATCAATATTAATTCTTTTGTTTGCCACTCCATTTTAACTGCAGTCAGTGGAAGAGTATTCAATGCATGAAGAAAAAGCTCTTATAACATAACATGGACAAAGATCTGTCCCTTGCTGCTGCATCTGTATAGTTTACTTTTTTCACAATGCAATGAGCATAAAATAGGTGCCTATACAGAATGGAAAATGGAGTTTCAGACCAGTTCCAAGTCATTCATCCAACTTGAATGAAACTCAAGTCTCCTAAGTAAAAAACTTGCATATTGACCCCTCAGAGTCCCAGTCATAAAAATATACTATGCCTCAACATTATAATTTTTTATAATTCCCAAGTCTGAATGATTTTCTGATATCACTAAACTATTTTACATCATCTATTTTGGTATCCATATTTTGAGAAACATGATATCTGTAATATTCTGTAGAAACTATGCAACAAAATAAAGAAAAAGGAAAAACAAATACTCAAGCTGATATTAAACTACATATGTAAGAGTAAATTTAATACATTCCTGGAAGACAGAGAAAAAGGTATAAGGTCATAAGACTGTATCTTGATAATTGATGAAGACACAATATTTCAAGTTGCTCATTGCAGCTGGGTCACTTTGTTAATGCAAAGAAACCAGTAAATTCCACTGGGAATAAAGCAGCATCCATACTACCCCTTCTAAGAAACTTATAACTTACACCCTCTTTAAAAAAATAAAAAACAAAAAGATCAACCTCAAGTGGATGCAGTCCTGTCAGAACCTCTGTCCATATTAAGAGTATTAATAATTCCATTTGGATCTTCAATTGCTAATATGAAGAACTAGAGGAACATTTGAACCTTGAATAGTTTTGCCTGTGCCACTGAATTTGGCAATGGCTTAAGGCTGAAATTCATCTCATCACACTTTGCAAATTTAACATAGTTATGTATTTAATGTAATCAAGTTGTAAAAATTTTCTCTTCTGGAGAGATTTAATGAGACTCTTCTGGAACATACATTATTTGACTCCAGCAGAGACACTTTAGCCTCTTTCACTGTTGCTTAAGCTGAACTTAATAAAAAGCTGCTTGTGAAATGGGTTCTTTCATCTCTTCCACATTTCCTTGTGATTTTCTCTTTCTTGTCCAAGCATAAGGATTAAGGTACCAGTTTGACTGAGTTGCTTGAAAATTAATCACTATTCTGCTGGGTTTGCTTTAAGATGAGCTTCTTCCCTGGAGCAGTGAGAATTGATTCTGGAGCCAGACATAAGGGGAAGACTTCTGTCTTTTTGGCAGAAGCCCTCAGTCAGTCTGGTTTCAAATTTTATGGCATAGTTGCTTGATTAATCGATTTTATTTAATTAAGTTTATTTAAGATCAGGCTGGTTTTGACAGTGATTTTTTTTTTTCACTCTCCTTTTGGCCTCTGCCTTGTTTTCTTCTGCTTTCCAATAGGAAACAGGGGTCCTGTTACAAACCGGTTTAATCACAGAGGAGAAAAGAGAACTAGCTCTCTGTGAATGAAACTGAAAGAATTTTGAAGGTTCAAAACATTCCCAAAAAAAGAGATGAAACCCAAACAAGATTAAGTGTTGATGGCAACCATTTGATATATTTTTTATTTAATAGTAAGAGAAGCAAAGAAAGACTAAAATAGAAAAGTTAGAAAAAGATAAGGTTACTTTAAAAAGCATAGAATAGGTCACCACCACACTGCGCTACCTTTGTTGCTGCTGAGACGGGGTGGGGGGAGCGGAGCAGTTTTTGCTTTTTTCAGCTGTTTGAAGTGACTTACATGCCTTCTCCGATCCCAGGAGCGGTTTGGCTGGGATGCAGCAGCCCATCCCCCGGGATGCAGGCGCGGTGCCCGAGGCCGCGGCCGAACCTCGGGGCACTGGCGGCGCTCTCACCGCGGGATGCAGGAGCGGCGCGGGGGCTCCGCAGCTCGCTGTGACTCCGGTCCGGGGCTGCAGGGTCGGGGCGTTCTCCCCAGGCGGGCGATGTCACCTCCCGGGGGCCTCAGAGTGTTCTGCAGCCGGCCATGGTGGTGGGGGGAAGGCAAAGGTCAGGGATTCTGCCCCTCGCTTTCCCCTCCACGTTTTGCACCAGTTTCGCCTTCTTTTTTGCGTGCCTCAAGGCGAGTTACTCGCAGCCCATCCCGCACACAGTTTTCAGGTGTTCAAGACTGATTGTGATAAGCAGACACAATGACAAAATACTTTTTGAAGCCTTTCTCCTATTATCAAGCTCTTACAGGTGCATAGTCCTGTGTAAAGGAGAAGAGTATCAAGGAGGAATACAGGTGCACAGTTTGATCACCAAGTAGTTCAATTCACTCCAAAAGTCAGTCAGGGTTATATCCAAAATGTAGGAGGGACAGAAAAAAAGGCTGGTGAAAAGAAAAAAAAAAAAGACAGCAATAAAGGCTGGATGCAAAAGTGCAGGACCATAACTTTCAGTAGAAATCCAGGTTGCTGTCAGATTCTGCTGATAATACATATTCAGGACAAAATATGTAGAACAGTTTGCCCTCCTGTGTTATCTTTAATTTCAGTGTTCATCAAGAAAGAATGGAGAACTAGATGAGATTACTTACCCTGGGGTTTGTGTCATACAAATCTCATCTTACATGACAAGAAATACTGACATATTTGAACTTTAACTTACTTCTTGAATTTCCCTTAAAAATAAAAATAACTAACTAAACAAAGGAAAAAAAACACAGCCAAGAGGATATCAAACAAAAAATCTTTACATGCAAAGTTTGAAAACCAAATTGCCTCTCTCTTTCTCTGATTTCCCCAACAACCATAATAATGCAAAAGATTATTTATTTATATTATTACTATTTTTATTATACTAACAATTTTATATTGCTGTTATTAACAGAGTGTCTAGAGATAAAGCACATCTTACTCTTTCATTAAATAAGCAAGTTGAGGATATCACAGATATGATGTCAGGTAGAAAGCATTTCCTTTTTTTCTGTATTAAAATCACTTTGATTTGATTATTTTATGCATGATTTCTGATAGTATAACATTATAAATATGTCCATAAAAAAAAACTGCTTTAAAATTTCCACAAATGTATCAAGTTAACATATTGAAAAGCATGTGAAGAGAAGAAGCTTGTGAACTGAAAAGAGGCTCACAGTGTGCAGTCCAACAGAGTGAAATGTGGTAATAAACTCAGGACTGGTAATATTCATTGGCAGAGGCTACTGTCTAGGAAAAAATGCAGTGTATTACGTGGGCTAAAGAAAAGGATTTTGTACTCATCTGTGAAATATGTAGATGTAAACTAGAGCAAGTAAGATCTTCGGCTGGATTTTCAGAAGGACGCTAAGAAGTGGTTTCTTTGTAGCTGGATTTTCAGAAGATAAATTAGGATATTCATAACTTAGAGGAATTTTCTGACTGAGGTTTCTTAGGAAATCTGGGTTTAGCTGTTCCAAAAATGCAGTATGTGAAGTTTTTTAATTTAACATTTTTGGAAAAAAATAATTTTCAGTTATGACCTGAGTTCCATTCCTGTTACTTATAAAAAAAAATCTGATTCTTCTTGTCTATTTTAAATAGCTTTGTCCCCTGGAACTCTCTTTGAAGGGAGAGAATAATCTTTCTTGTCTTTCTGACTTGATTTCTTTTTCCTTGAGCAGGGTCTTACATCTACATGTAGATCCAATGCAGGAGATAATCTATCTTCTATTGCCAGCGCAAATAAATCTGCTCTAGACTTACCTGCACTGCTGAAAAAAAGAGAAAAGCAATAGTATTGACACTTAGATTAAAGAGATTTGATACTCTTAGGTCTGGATAGTTAGAATTACTTCATACAGGAAAAATATAAATAGACTTAAAAAGGAAGAGATCATGAGTAGAGCTGCAGTGTGTGTTTAAGCACAACTTCTTTCTCCCTGAGTTATAAAAATATTAAATCTAAACCCAGTATTTCAACAAGAAATCCTGAGATTCGCTCACTTTGGGACTTTTCACGCTATGGTGATAGTGAATGTGTAGGATGGAGATGCAGTGCAGTGCCAAGTCTTCTGAAGGCCAGACAAGCAATGCAAAACTACATACTAACAGAGGGGAGACTTACAGCTGACTAAGGAGGGTAGGAAATAGAGTGACATAGACAGATTTTAGCTGATCATAACATAGATGCAAGATATTCTCATGTCATACATAAATCTCTGTGCAGAACTTGGCAATGGACCCTAGCAGAAAGTGTCTTAAATTATCAGTGGTGAAAGACAAAAGTACATAAACACACACAGTCACAGAGTAGTGTACACTGGGTTACTGAATATTGGTAAAACTCAAAGATAGGTAGAAAAACACCAAGGTAGCTCAAATTAAATATAGAAATTATGCTGTGTCACTGCTCTAATTTTTAATTTTTTTATATTACATAAATTTACTATATTAATAAACTTAATTTCCCTAAGGCACTTTATATTTGTATATATGTAAAATGGCATATGACTATGTAAATATAACAGTCTAGAAGAAAAAATAACACAACAATTATAAAGCACTAACAGTAGATATGTGGAACTAGAATCAATGCATTTTTAATTTTTTAAATTTTAAAGTAAATTAGCATATTTTTCTTCTACTGTATTTCTTTATTTTGTCATCAGCTTTTCTAGCCACCTGTTCCAGTTCTTGCCTTCTTATAGCCCCAAATCTATGGATGAATCATCTTCATCTGCTGCTGGTCCTCATTTGCTCTCCTGCTTAAGACCTGGTTCCAGCTTGCTTTAAAAAACCTGTGAAAACACAATACAGGTAAAAGGACAATCAGTTCAGGCAGGAACAATCACTGCTTTGGCTTAAGGGTATGGCTGCCAGCCATAAGCACATCTGTCATATTGCTTTGAAGAAAAGTGAAGCTTCATATAGGGCCAGAGATGCATTTGCATAATCCTTTTGACAATAAGTGACAGAACTGCAATAAGGTCTATTTTGGACTATAAAAAAAAATGTGAGCTGTGAGGGAAGAAGTTGAGGTGGGAATAATAAGACAAATATTGAAGTGGAAATAGGAAAGAGCAGATGGGTTAGATAGATAATCTGCATAGTGGAAACAAGTATTATGTATGAATGCCTTTCCTGAAAATGGGTATTTTTCTACCGGTGTAGGTATTTCTGAACAAAGCAAGAGCACTAGAAAATTGAAATAACACAGGAAGATCAAAAAAAAAATGAAGATATTTTGAAGTATAAAAATAGTTATAAGACAGTGCATATTATTCTGCTGTGGAAAACAAGGAACATATTAATTTATGGGAACATGTAGCACGTGAGTGTTAGGAATATTGGCATGTGGGACCTATAGCCAGTGTATGATCAGGACTACTTTGTATTATGTGATATTGCATAGATATGAATGATCCATGCATAACAAATCAGTGTTTAAATATTTAAAGAATTTATTATTTTAATATCCTTACAATGGAAAAATATTCAGAACTGTATGTTGTCTGTACATTCATATTATGCACATACTTTAAATTTATTTTAAAAATTGAACTGCATGTTGTAATTATATTTAGAGATGATCTAAATTTTATTTAGATTTACTAAACACATTGTTGATATTGATGTTGTTTACACTTTGAATTATTGGCAAATGCAATTTGAATTGTCTCATGTGTGATGGGTCAGATATATCAGATGCCCTTATTTCCAGAACTTGATTATGAAATACACTCAAATCAGATTCTTTCAAAAATACAAACAAAAATTTTCTGCAAAAAATGTCTGTAAACAAAATGTAATAGTCCACAGAAGATACAAGGTAGTTGCATTTTGATTCATAAGTACATTGGTGGAACAGGAAAATAAAAACACAATTAATGTTTTCAGTATGTCAGATCGTAGCTATCATCAGCTCTCAAACCCTTTTGGTGATTCACACTGTGGTGGAGTAAACTCATATCTTGGCCCATCTCTTGAAAATCTAGGTAACCAGGGATAGTCTCTCTAAGACTATATGCCTTCTTCTTTGTGTCTTACTTTTAGGAAAACAATATTGATACAATCTTGCTCACTCTTGTGAATTAATTTCTGAACACTTTACTGCAAATTGTTGAAAAGATCTTGCTGACAGGAACAAATTCTGTGCAATTGAGGATAATTTCTTTACAGTGGCAAATGAGCATTTATTGGACGCTTGTGTGCCCACAATCCAAAAATGAGCTATCAAGAGCTCATACAAATAAGGACAATATTTAACTTGAGCTGCAGATGAGCTTATTCCTTTTACAGGGCAGTCAGCATGCAAGCATTGATCTAAGATAGTTGAAGTAAATAAGATTTCAAGTTGTTTAAGCAATATGAATAGAAATAGTTACATTCAACTCAAATATTTCAAATGTGCCAAAAGACAAGAAATTTTAGGACATATACTTGCATTATGACAAGGACTTCCTGCTTCCCTTCTGTGCTTCCATAAAAATCTTTCATCTGTTTCAGACTTGGGTCTGTGATCTGGTTATATTTAATGGCTATTTTCTATTCATATTATAGCTATAATATATATTACATCATATCTACATTATACTGCATTTTATATATATGTATATATATATGAATTATTTTATTTTCACATTTCAAAACTGAACTGCTAGGCTTGCAGCTGAAAAATGAAAAAAAAAAAAAAAAATCCAAATCAGAATAAACTCCTTTAACCAGAAAGAAGATCTTGGTATTTGGTGTATTTGTGACTTTCTGAAAAAACAAAACAAAACAAAAAAATCACATGAACTTTCCCATTATATTCTCCTTTTAATGTGATCCTAAGTAATATGATACTATCTTCTTGGTGCTGTTTATGTTTTATAAGATCATATAGGGGGTTTGGGTTTTTTCTTTCACTTCTAAAATAAAAGTAATTAAACATAGTACTTTATGCCCACATTGTCCCTGAAGAGATTTGCTACTCATCCAGATGGCACCTTACCTCCTTGCAAGGTCAGTTTAGAGACTTTGTAGCAGCCAAAGTTAATGAGAATAGCAAATATAACATATTTTTAGTAGAGAAGTAACTGAAAACCTGTATTGCTGTATTCATTATACCGCTGGCATGACTTATATTTCTCTTGTCTGTAAGTGTCTCCAAAGACACAAAACACACACCAGAATGGAATAAGCTGACTTCTGCAATGAGCTCTTCATAGACATGACTGTTTTTTAACAGAGGAACAGAAAAAACCTAGGCAAGCAACCAACCAAACCAAACAAAAGCTCACCCCCAATAACAACAACAACAACAACAAAGCCCAAAAACAAAACCAAACAAAAAATCCCACAATGCAAGCCCCTCATAGACAGCTACTTTGTGTTAAATGTTATGTGATATCTGCTTTACTCAGCATGAATGACTCTTTTAAAAAATTATTTCAGTAAGACAGAGCACTCTTACTACCCATCAAGTGGCACTTTGTAAATAGGCACAAACAGTGCAGCCAAGGAGTTAATCAGATCTCTAGCTTTCCGCCCTTTGTTGAAACAATGTTATTCAGTAACCTCAACAGCCTATCTACCTACCACCTTGACATTTTTTCAGACCCTCAAGCACTCTTTGCTTCTTTTTCAAACCCTTGTGATATGCAGGAATGCTCCAGGCACTGAACAAGTCAAGAATTCCTCCTGGTATTTGCTTGAGTATTTTCATTGAGAGATTTTCCTTTAATCAAAATAAATAGTCTGTTTCATGCCAAAGGTGATCTTATTGACAGATCCTAAAAATGTTAAATGAGAAACCTGTTCTGTAAATGTTGCTTTTCTAATTTAAAATCATTACCGCACTGGAGCATTGACATGGTGTTATTTGTTATAATTTCTTCTTTGGTTAGTGTAAGTTATTCCTGTGATTTCTTCTTTGATTTTAGCTTTATTTAAAATCATTAGCAAGCATTTACATTTATATTTACAATCCTCACAGTGAACCAACACTTGGAAGTGATGGAAACCAATACTGTTTTAATATTGGGTTTGGCATTTGCTAAATTAGATCTCGTAGTTTTTCAATATACAAAACTACAAATCTTGTAGTGTTTCTTCGATTTGTGTTTCTTAGTAAGTTCTTTAATAGATTTCATATTTCTCTTGATATTTAGCTATTTCTAATTTTTTATGTGTTAATTCATAATACGTGCAATGAACAATGAAGCAATAGTCATAAAATAAGGTGAATAACTTGAGGTAGCATATGGATAATTAGACCACAGCATTGTAGCATAAAATCCTTGTATTTTAAACTTTACTATATTTCCAAAAGAAGTCAGACTTGTGGTTTTGCACTCTGATTTTAAAAAAATATTTTTATTTAAAATACATAGAAATCATCCCACAGCAGAAGTATTACTAAGCAGAGCAAGATCGTGATCATTTCAGAAAATAACAAAATTAGTTACACAGCTGTATAAAGAAAAGCCATTTCATAGACTTCCAGTGCCTCTTATCCATATATTGCACATTGATTTTATATGGAAAATTTCAAGAATTTGCTTTGGGAGCATATCTAAAATAGAACTGATGACCTCTATGGTTACAATATTGTTGATTTATCTAAGAGCCTTCTGAAATCTTTCCTCAATTCATGTTTAATTTCAGCCTCAAAACTGAAGAGTTTTAGTCTTTGGGTGCAGATAAGTAGCATTGTTATTGAAATAGTTCAATTCTGATGTAATCTATTTTAATTTATTTCAATAATGCAGCAGACTTAAGTTTTTTTTAATTTTCTAAAGACGAAACATAAATTACCCACCTTCAGAAATACAGTATACACTAAAATACACCAAATAGTATTTATGGTGGGCTTTTTCTGTTAGTAATATCAAAGTCTTATTAAGGTCATGGTAGATCTCCATCCATATCTTTACTGTTTCATTGTTACAAATTTTCCTGGGGGCTTCCTATTTTCATAGTCATTGTGCTGAACATCACAACTGTTATGTTCATTTTTTTCTCTTTTTATTTCACATTGCTTTGTGTATAATATTGTAAGAAATATTTTATTCCTACCATGAAATTAAAGGGCAGGCAGGTGTTCAGACATCTCCAGGAAAGCAGGGCTTCATCACATCAAATGTTGACTTCTGAAGACAAATGTCATCACTTCTAACATCCTTCTGCTTCCCTTAGCTGAGCATGATGTCATCACCAATCCAAAAGCTGGTCCCATACAAGCTATTATAGAGAAAAAAAAATCTTTCAAAGTGATTACCAGTACACTGTGAGATCAGAGATATTCTGTTTTGGTTGTTGGTTTTGTTTTGCTGTCATGGATTTCCACATGTATGTTTTAGGGTTTCCTAACTTTCCCTTGCTCTGCAAATATCTCAAGGGTTGAATACTGAAAAGACATTATACCATGCTTTAGTTAAACAATATTAAAAAAATTGCCTTGCTTTGACTGTCAAAAGCAAAAGAGTGTCTGCTCATTACTCAATAAAGAATTATGTGCAAGCAGTGCAAAAGCAGGAAAGCACAGAAAAAGCTTTGTAGTTTTTGTGCTTATCTTAATTCTTTTATTGTTTTCTTCTATCTGAAGACATATCTAATTCTAATCTCCATTCCCCAGGAGTAGCTAGCAGATTTTAATTTTAGTCTTCAAAACCTGTGTTTTAATGACAACTATGATGGCTAGATGATGCAAGAGATTTCTGCAAAAAGACCTTCCCCAGCCTGGTGTGAACTTCTCATTATTCTCTCCGTACCTCCTGTAATAGGGAAGACAATCAGCTTTTAGCTGTCATTGTTCAGATTAAGCTGCACTGCCTGTTTCCTGTCCAGGAGCCTTAGGTGGAGCTCTGATGAGAGGGACATGGTTGCTGAAACTTAGGTATGATCATACCCAGCAGCCAAGCTGAGATTTTGTACCTTTATCCTTTCACTGGGAAGCTATTTGTTTCAAAATCTTTAGCCACCTCTCACTGAGATTTACAGAAAGTGAAAATATATAGGTCACTTACAAATTCCATGGGAGGTACACCCCCTCCCACCCTTCCCTCTAGTGTTAGAGACACATTTTTGAGGGCCTGGGGGTGTTTACACACTGCCACCTGCTGCTTTGATCTCCTTGATCTGAGTTTGCTCTGCTCTCAGCAGCACTGGTGATCTGCTCCTCTCTGCCTAATTCTGCTCATCCTCAGTTTGATCCAGAGCCCAGAGGAGTCAAAGACTCCTAAGACTTCCTTTGGCTTCAGTGGATTTTGGAGTCTGCCAGATACATAATTAATTTATTTCAATGGGCTATGAATCAGGCTTTTTGTACTGCCAGATGTATAATTAATATTTCAGGATGAATTCCAGGTAGCTTGCTGGTTTGTAAGGCTCTTCCTACTGTCTCAGTTCCCGTCTCCTGTGCAGTAAGGTCATAAATTAAACTCTTATATTCTTAAAAGAACAAGCAAACCAATAAAATTAATAAAACCGTGTTTCAAGGCTTTTAAATACTTAACATTTCCACAAGAAAAATACCTCAAAGGACATTGCAGTCTCAAGACCAATAGCTTTTTCACCCCTAAGTCTCCTAATGAGGTTGTATTTTCATCATCACATAAAATTCATCTTTGACTGCAGTTTTATAATTCTTTATAACTTAAGGGAGTATTTCAAATTGTTTGTGTAGAAAAAAAAGAAAAAAACAAACGCAGGTGAATTTCCTGAGATTGTCTGGTATCATTAATTTTACACATTGCTTCAAAAATCTTTCTTACAACAATGATTAAAAGTGACCAAATGAGACAACTGGAGTATTTCATTCTTCTGCAAGGGCTGATCCTGAAATTAAATGCATTCTTTTTCTATACCCTCACAAGTAGCTTTTTCTTCCTTTGAAGTCTTACACAGACTCCAAGACAAGCCTGCCATATTCTAGCCAGCTAATAGAGTCTCACTCCTCAAAAGAGTACCGTCTGCAGCCACAGTTTTTACTAATGCATCCTCTCACCTTTTTAGTCCAAGGCAAATTTTCACTTTCCCCAAGTGTCGTTTTACACCAGAAAAGTGTGTCTGCTCTAGCCTTATAAATTAAGTGTACACCTAAAATAAACATACTGGTAAGGCCACGAATGAATTTGTCTGTGTTCTAATTTTATTTCATGTCATTGGTACAGCTTTGGCAGCAAACTGGTATGTAAAAATCAGTGGATATTTGAGATAGTTAAGAAGTACCAAAATTGTTTTGTGAACTGACCAAAACAATGCTTTTCTTTCACTGATCTCCTACTTGCCTGTCTTTTGGTTGGATGACCTAGACTAGTTTGCTTTTTTTTTTTTTTTTGGTTGATTGGTTGGTTGGGTTTTTTGTTTCTTTGTTTTTATTTTTTTGGGGTTTTATTTTTGGTTTTGGTTTTGGCTTTGGTTATTATTGTTTTTGGTTTTGGTTTTGTTTGTGGGTGCTTTTTTGACGGGAGAGGTTTTTTTTCATTTTTTTTTTTAGTTCCAGATAAATAAAAAATATTTGCAAAGCTGTGCTCTGACATTCCATCAAGTATTAGGAAAAAAAAATAATATTGCATTGTATTTCCATTGACTGTTGTTCCTAATTTTCACATGACAGAAAATTGTATATGAAGAGTAACTTAGAAACCAGTTCTGATGAGCCTTAAAGATGTGATCAACTTAAAAAGGAAATCTGAACAAAAACTTTGAAATTCACTGCCGTAGCTTGCTTTCCAATAATTTCTTCTTTGATTTCAGTAGGAAATCATAAGTGTCATAAATTACATTCTTTTTTTTTCAAAAATAGGTTATTTTTATTTAATGAGGGCAGTTCATAAACACTGAATGATTATCTTAATGAAATTCACAAACTGCTTCATCAATCACTAAGTTTTGAAAAAGACGGAGCAAGAGTGGTGAAAAAAAAAACTCTTTCTTGGTCATACTATGATTTATGCTAAGTGTATGAAGTACTCCATGGCTATCTTTTAAAAAGCTGGGAGTTCATCAGAAGATTGTCAGGTACTGAAGCTCTCAAATTTAAATATTTTGGCAGTTGCTATTAACTAGTGTTTTCTGCTGTTCTGTGCTTTAAATAGACAATGTACAAAATATTCAGAGCTGTTACTGGTGCTTGAGAATGAATCCTATCCACGACCACATTTTCTCTGAGCTTTAAAGAAAAGTTGTTGACACAGTTTAGCAAAAACACTTAGTCTCTTAGATATCACTCTGCTTCTGAATAATCTTTTTAGTGTAGAGATCAAAAGAAAAGCTTTCATCATAGATCTTGAATTGGACTCTAATCAGTGTAAGAGTTCCATAAGCTTCAGTGCAAGACCTTTTCATTTTTCTCGTGTGAAGATCAATTAGATCATAAGCTTTTCAGAACAAACATCAGATTCTTTCAGTGTTTACTACACTAAACAATGCAAAGCACCACAGTATTGGCTTCAAAAAAACAAACTGTAATTGACATGTTTGTCTCAGAGTATGGAAAGATCAAAACCAGTGAACTACTTTCACTACTCAACTATGTAAATTGCATCAAGACTAAACTAGCCATAGTCAGTCCCACAGATCAGGATGACTGCACAGGTGTTAGATGCTCTTTTAAATGTCACATTCTTGTTTTCAGTTTACATAGGCAAAAATAGTTTGCTTTCTCTTTGATTTTAAAAAGGCAATGTATTTTTTTTCCTCCATGATAGAGCGGAGTTTTTTAGCATAAGTGGACAGGAAAGGTATAAGGAAAATGCTGCCATGCCAGTTTTGCTAAATTATATCTTTGGAAGGAAATACGACTACATCTTTTATCTTTTCCCCTAAAGCACAAAATTCTTATTAACCATGTATGATGAGGCAGTGTGTGGCTGGAATTCCTACTGTAAATAATAGAAATTGCACATTTGGAGAAGTTATTCAAACGTTATTTGAAGCCAGTGGGGATCATTCCATTGATTTTTAAATGGTTAGAAATCGGCCTTTAGCCTTGCTTTCTGTTCATGAATCATTGAGAAGCCAATCCTGATGTCTCGTTATTTGGAAGTATTGGACAAATAGTTTTGACAAGCAGCTTCTTGTCTATGGGCTGTTTCCAAAATGTTAATTTTGACTGTTTGCTGTTTAATATTCATAATGTGTGATTAGTCATCTATATCACCATGATATTACTTCTATCTAATGACAGACTCCAGCTATCTGGGCTATAGCATCTATCCATTTGCATTCTTACAATGGAGCAGATCACTGTTGTAGTATATGAATGAATAATGAACAGTAAATGTTGAATGGTGAATAATGAATAGTAAATAATTTATGTACTCTGGTAAGATTTTTAAAACAAATATTCACTCATGCTAATGTCTGTGAAAGTTTTGGATTTGAGAACATTTTTACTAATGTTCAGCACCAACAGGAATATTTTGAAATAATACATAATAACTTCAATATTATTTATGATTATATTTTTAGCTGAAAATTAACTTTTTTTTAAAGTTTTGGATTAGGTCTGGAGAATAAAAAAAGGTGGAAAACTACATTATTGATAACAAAAGTGGTCAAGGTTTTTTTTGACTTTTGCTTTTCCTCCACTCAGAGGCATCCTGGACCTAAGGGAGTAATGAAAATATCTTCCATATTTTCTTCTTCATATCTGAGTTAAATATATCCTCTGGTTTAACACTCTACTATCCAGGTTATATACATCATTAGCTTGGGAGAATCAATATGGATATTTCAACATCAAAAATAAAAATTAAATTACACTTCTTTTGAATCAATTGCTTCATAAAATAGAAGCATCTCTCAAGGTCTTGGACTCAGTTATTCACCATCTTCACAATCATAGCTGCTCTTAATGTTTTTTTTCTTTTTCTGGTTGGTTGTTTTTTTTTTGTTTTGGTTTGGTTTTTTTTTTTGGTTTGGGTTTGTCGAGTTTTTTTCTTTCTTTCTTTTTTCAATTTGGTTTGGTTTGATTTTATTGAGGTAATTTTTGTTTGGTTGGTTTTTTTAAGGCTTTTTCCCCTGGTTTTGGTGTAGTTTTTTTTTCCTTCTTTTTATCCTGGATCTTTGTATCTTTTAATTATATTTTTAAGTTGTAACTTTTTCACTTGTTGACTTTCATTTTTCTCTGTTCAATTTTTGGCTTTTTTCTAATTATTTCACTGCCTTTAGTCAACATCAGTGTTTTGCACTTTATTTTGTTAACATATCCTTTATTATTTTCAGTAATCACTCTCTTGTACACAACTTCCCTCTTTGCTTGCCCACCTCTTTTCCTCATCACATTTTTTCCTACGTATCAGCCAAGTTGTCTTGCAGAAAAGGTGGCAAGTGATTCTGATGTAAACAGAACACTTCTTGCAAACCTTGTAATGCACAGCATATTATCAATTACATGTTTCTAATGTTCATGGATGTCTTTCTGTCCTTTTCTGCTGCAAATCTTTAATTTGTCATTTTCTCTGATTTGATCCAGGACTCATTTCCAATAAATTCTGCCTGGCACCTTCTGTCTCACAAGGCTACTTTTTTTTTGAATACTTATATCACTCTTAATACAGACTGAGAATCCTCCACCACATACAACTTCCACCTCCTGATCTGTTATAATCTTCCAATTAAACCAAAACAAGTTAAATTATAAGAGAATGACTGAGAAGTAATCCCTAAGTCGAATCAATGCCTGGCTTAGTGAGAAACCACTACTGTGGATTTAGAGACATTTGATGTTGAATAACATCATAATCAAATCCTGTCCATTAGACATAATTAAATCTCATTAGTAATGTGACAATACAAAATATCTTCTAATTCTCCAGTCCGACTGTGTCATGGTCTGTTACTCTCTGTTCTTTTAGCTTATGCTAGGTCTGGCTGGGATGGAGGTAACTGCCCTCCTCACTGCCCATACAGTGCAGTGCTTTGTGTTTGTAGTTAGAACAGAATCTCTAAGACACCAGAATTTTGGCTACTGATGAGCAATGCTGGCACTGCATCAGTACTGCCTCTCCACACCAGAACACACCCTTCCCTAAACTTTTCCAAAGGTCAATAGGCTGATGATGGGCAAGAGGTAGGATGGGAAGGACACAGCCAAGGCAAGAGATACGAAACAACCAAAGGAAAAGTCCATGCCATATAACACCAGGCTGAGCAATAAAAGCTAAGAGAAAAGAGTGTGTATGTCTGTAAGACATTAAATATTAAGGAATTTATAAGCAACTCTTATGCCACTTGAGGCCCTTCTTCTTAGGAAGTAGCTGGATATGATGATGGAACCTGATGATGGAAGTAGAGGAATTTTTATTTGTTTCTGCATATGACCCTTATTTTTAGTGTTTTTTTTCTTTTTAATTTTCTTTCCTTTCTTGCCTTTGTCTTGACTCACAAGTTTTTTATCTCATTTTGTTTCCCTGTACTGCTGAGGAGGTGGAGTGTGAGAGCAGCTTTTTGGCACTCATTAGCCAGCCAAGGTCAACTCATCACATAGATATTCCACATGACAGGAGTTTAATCTTTGAACACCAAATTTACTTTGAAGGTATTTGAAACTACATGGGGTTTTCATTCAACAAAGTGATATGGCAGCATACTGAAATTACAATGCAAGCATGATATAAAAATTGAAGAATAAAGTCAGAACACAATATAAATTTGATTCCCATTTCCAGTCTCTGCATGCTACCTTTCATCTTATTGGATGAGTGAGCCAGCACAGTCCTCCAAATGAGGAGTAAAAATGAGCCCAGGAAGAAGGGAGGGAGAGGTGGAGGGAAGATGTTTTAATATTTTGTTTTTACATCTCATTATCAGAATCTGATTTGATTTCTGATAAATTAAACTAACTTTTTCAAGTTAAGTCTGTTTTGCCCATGACAGTAATCAATGAGTGATCTCTCTCTGTCCTTGTCTCAAAACATGAGCCTTTTGTTTCATTTCTCCCCGTTGACCTGTGAAGAGGACAATGGTAGAGCAGCTTTGGTGAGCACCTGGCATCCAGCCAGGGTCAACAATCCCAGTTGAGGACTATACAACACTAAAAAAAGAAATAAAACCAAAACAAAAAGTACCCCTTCAAAAAGAAAGGATAAAAGATGAGATTACCACCTATCTTTTTGGAAATTCTCACTTTTCAACACTGTCAGCATCCAAGTAAAATCAAAGAGTTTGTAATTTTTTTTTGGTTAATTGTGTTTATAAACAGTAATTCCCAGTAGAGACTGAAAATGGCAACAAGTCAAAGGTTTAATCAAGATAATCTTTGATTTTTTTGTAGGAGCAGCACATTTTTCTACAAACTGTATTTAAATTTACCCATGGATGACAGAAGATATACTAGGAACTTTTACATAACTTCTTTTTCCCCTTCTGTCTTAGACAAGCAACTTCTTCAAGAACAGAGGAGAAATTTCACCTGATTTTTGTCCTGAAATGCAAATCCTTTGTATATTTTTCATCCTAGGTAGAGTTCTGAGCTGCAGTGTTCAGTATGGCTATAGGAGAAACATCACCTACATAGAAAAGATAGAAAGTAGTCAAACAAAACTTGAGGAAATATACTGAGAGGAATTTACAAACACACATGAAAGTTGTTGCAGGGAAGAAGAGGATAAACTGTTTTCCAGGTCCTATTCTTTCAGATTACAAGCAAAAGTAAAGGGCTTGAAGTGTAGCAAGACTAGCATATTTCTATTGATAAGGATGGCAAAGCAACAAGGGACAACGAGATCCTTGGGAAAACTGTAAAGTTCTCACATGAACAGACACAATAGGATAATTTTTGAAGCAGAATACATACATATCTGTCAGGAATGTTATAGGCATATTAAGTCTTCATAGGGCTAGAAGGAGACTAAGATAGCACCTGACAACTCTTTTAGAACATTTTTCTACGACTCTATAACAGACAACTTAGTTTTTGGAATAACTGTGGAAACTGTTTCCTTTCTGTAGCAAGGAAGGGTCTTTGCTGCCTTGGTTTAGCAAAAATTCTCCTGGCAGATCCCTACGTACATCAGATTTTTCCTAGAGAAGCATTTACTATGCCAATATAGATATGCTGAATGGATACATTTCCTTTTTAACTACACTAATCATCTGAGGATTTATAGACAACAAAGGGAAATAGACACACAGAGTGTATGATTCATCTGACCTACTTTAAATATCTATTTAAAGAAGTAAATTCTGTCCTTAAAGCACCAATTAATCTCCAAAAGAGTGACTAGGATTTCTATCTCAAATAAAAATGCCTTAAATGAGATTCCCATCCACTTTTGCTAAACTTATGATGGCAACGGTGATATGAGTACTATATAAAGAAGAATAAATTATAAAGTTATAGATAGGATGTTTGTCCCATGGGAGTCCTGATGGAAAAAGTAACTATCATCACAGATGAGCAATTTATTTGCGTTCTGTAGTGCATTTTGAGATGGCCTGACTCACAGCAACAACATTCTGCAACTTCACTATATTTCATAGAAAGTTTTTGAATTTTTCTAATTTGTTTTAGCTTTTCTCCTCATATACACAAACTTTCACAGATAAAAATGACACATCTCTGGCTGCATCCAGGTACACTATAAATGTTGGGAAGCAGTTTCACTGTACAACCACTGCAACCTCATGTTGAGAGAACCTTATGTATTGAAAGAAGTAAAAATGAAAAAAAATCAAATATCTTAGAATTGAATTCCTAACTGCATAAGCCTCATTGAATTTTGAGGAAGTTTTACTGATTTGTATTTTTAGCAGATTAGATCTACAACTGCCAAAATTCATGTCCCTCTTCTCTACATTAAATAACATGTACTTATAAGGAAGATCAGATTATATTTTTTTCCTTCTTACAAATAAACCAAATAATGTTTTACTTACTTACTTTCAGCATGGCCATAACCCATTTTTTAGATTGTTAGAAAGAAAAATAGTATGTCTTAAATCAACTTCCCGATCAGTTTTTTTTTTCATTTCTTTGTTACAGATGCCACAGTTCTAGAGAAATTAAATGTTAAATATGATTTTATTTCTTCCTTGCAAAATAAATAAATTTATAGAAACTACTTGTCTAGAGCAATTAACAATTAGAGTTTTACAAAACTGTTTCAGGCAAAGTAGAGGCTTCATGGTTCACTTTCTGAGACTAGATTCCAAATCCAGTTGTATTCAAACAAAATAAATTGCAGAGAAGAACTTCTAGAATTTCATTTTAAAGGAAAATTGACAAAACACAATTGATTTCTAGATGTTAGAGAGTGATGATACTTATATTGTATTTAGTACATGCTGCATTATTAAATATTAGTTAAAATATAGCACCCATCTTTTCTTTGAAAAGGTACCTCTTCTGGTTCTCCAGGATTTAGCAGAATTGGATTCTTAATCTCCTGTGAAACTGTAATGGTACCTTGTCTTGCCCATACAAAATTAATATAATGGCATCAGCAAATATACTAATTGGAAAATGAGAGAATATGCAAAAAAAAAAAAAAGACTACAAGCATTAAATAATTGCAAATTCTATGCCATCAGCAGTGAAAAGATTAGGAGACCATTTCTGATGCATTCATCATATTTAGAGTGATGCAGAGGTCAATGGAATCAACAAACTTCAGCATGTGCATAAAATTGAGCTTCAAGGATACTTCAGAAGAGAAAGTAAAAAAGATAATTAGTTTAACATTACACAAAAATGTTCTGTGTTTCTTCAACCAAAGGATTTTGATGTCAGGCTCATGTTCAGCATCCACCACTAGTTTCCTATGCCATTTCCATTTCCTCAGACTAAGTGTAGTGCAAATTGACCTGAAGTAGATACTGAATGCTGTCATTTTCTACATAAAAGAGCATTGCTTATGACTATATATAGCTCTTTTCTCTTATATAAATTTGTGTTTGGATTTTGCTGATAATTAATCTTCTGACATATAGCTCATAACAACCAGGTGCTCCTTTTTTGCAGTTACATCTGTAAATATAACAGTTGGCGTTTTCATAAATTGCAGGTACTGAAATTATTCAGTATGGACCAGATCCTGGAGCTGTTGCCATTTCAGCACCTTCTTAAACAAAAACATAGAATGATTGAGAAAATGGTTGTTTGACCCATTGAAGACTGAATAGAAACTGGTAGGAGTTTTTATTGCCCAATATGACATGATTCTGTGCGGCATTGGGTTTTCTTCTGCCCCGGTCCCGGGCAGCTGGGGGTGCCCGGCTGGCACACTGCTCTTGGTGAGACCAGAGCCGCCATGTGGGTGCGGAGCTCTAGGACTGAGCCTCCGCGTGGGTCTGCCACACCCATGGCCTCATGCTGAGGTGAGATAAAGGGTTAGAGGGAAGTCACACTCTGCCCGCGTGGCTGAGAACTGTTTATTTCCCGCGTGGCTGCAGCGGTGGACAAAGCAGCTGTTCCCAAGCCCGTGTGGGCAAAATGGTGGCTTGGACAAAGGGAATATGGGGTTAAATAGGGGGCGGGCAGACAGGGGCAGAAGCCCCCCTCGCCCAATGGGGACAGGTGACAGGGGAGTGACGCAGACTACAGCAACTTACGGGAACATTACAGAGGCAGGTACAGGGTTCTGGGACAAATGGGATTACAGAGGTGGGGTGATTGACACAGAACTTTCTGTGGGGAAGGGGAGGTTACAAGATTGACAGGTGAAAGCTCCTATAGCAGACAGCTTGGAGTGAACCATTTTGAGGGGGAAATAGGGGTACATAGAACCGATCTAAATAACATTTATTGAAACCCCTAACTGAACGAAGCCGGCATGTAACAATTCTGCTCTATGCATTTTTCATAAAGTTTTAGAAAACTGCTGTGCCAGCAATTCTGTAGCTCAAAAGTATTACTTATTTGATTAAAGCTAGTCCACTAGAGGCAAGTTAAACTTTAATGTTCGAGATGAATCTGATGAGGACTGTTGAGGCTCCACTAGGCATAAAGAACTTCTGTAAGTATAGAAACAGGAGGATGATGAGTAAGGAAAATGTGGGACTGTTGTTGAGTGGACCAGGGGCCCTGGTGACAGTGTGTGGACAAGGCTGAGGTACTGACAGACTTCTTTGCCCCAAACTTCACCAATAAGACTGTTCTTTGGAAAGCTAAGACCCCAAAAACAAGTTAAATCTGGAACAAGATAATTTAGAGACTGATCCAGATTAAATTTAATGATCTAACCCAGCTGACCAAAACATGACTTTTATTTTACATCACACCTAACATAAATAGTAGAGACATTTAAATACACTGTACCAGAAACCAACTTTAATAGTCAGTGAGACTAATAAATTAGATTGTTTCTGGGCAGATATCATCTTGTGATTGACATGATAAAAGTCCTAGGTTTTTAATTTAACAGAGCAACTTTCTCACAAGAAATACGAAAGCTGTAATTAATTAACTTATTACTATCTTTATGTCAAAACATTGAAGCAAAACATGTCTTCACTAAAACCTTTCAAGACTTGAGGACAGCACAGATTTTTTAATTCAACTTAACACTATATTCTAAAAAAAGTGGCAATCATGAAATCCTTGTCTATTTAGAGCACACTTTTAAACAGAATTTAATTCCAAATTAAAAATCAACATCCACTTTGTACCTTCAATTTCTGAGAAAAGAAGCATTTCCATGGTGTCATAAATGCAAACAGCAGAGTTAAGTTTCACCTTAAATTTTAATAGGTGGCTATTTATAGAAGGAATTGATTATTAACATATAAATATTTTACAAATAATTGTAACAGATTACAATTTTTTTTCCAAATCACACTTTAAAATACAGTTATTCAGTATTCTGGGAATACTGACTGTACAGTAGTTACAAGCCATCTCAGATTCATGTTGAGTCAGATAAGATACAGCAGTGGAGCCTTCCCCCTGCTTAACATTGCCTCAGTTAGTTGTGTCTCTATTTGTGTCCCTATGAGGAGAGGACATCCTTAGCAATGTGGGCATAACTCCTCAGTGCCCCTGGTGGCTCTCGATCAGCCTGTGGTACATTTTTTTTTTTCTATTTAACAGTAGGCTCAGATGGGAGGCTTCTAATTGATGAGAAATTGAACTGATGGTTATTGCAGTGAATAGTATGTTAAAGGTGATTTGAAGTGACACATACCCATTTATCAGAGTTTATAATAATCTTCAGAATGGCACCAAGCTGTGTGGAGTGGTCGGTACACTGGAGCGAAGAGATGCCATCGAGAGGGACCTGGACAGACTTGAGAGGTGGGCTGACAGATCCTCACAAAGTTCAACAAGGCCAGATGCAGGGTCCTACAAATGTGTAGGGGCAATCCCAGGTCCAAGTACAGGCTGGACAGAGAATGGATTGAGAAAAGCCCAGAGGAGAAAGACTTGAAGATTTTGGCTGATGTGTAACCCAATATGAGACGGCAATGTGCACGTACAGCCCAGAAAGCCAGTTGTGTCCTGGGCTGCATCAAAAACAGCATGGCCAACAGGCCAAGGATGCGATCCTCCCCCTCTATTCCACTCATGTATGACCCCACCAGAAGTGCTGCATTCAGCTCTGGGGCCCCAGATTGAAGAAGGACATGGATGTGAAGAGGCGAATCCAGAGGAAGGCCATAAAGATAAACAGAGTGCTGGAGCACCTTTCCTGTGAAGACAGATAGAGAGAGCTGGGGGTGTTCATCCTGAAAAAGAGCAGGCTCCAGGGAACTCTTCTAACAGCCTTCCAGTACCTAAAGGGGACTACAAGAGAGCTGGAGAGGGACTTTTTACAAGGCTCACAGTGATGGGACAAGGGACAATGGGTTTAAATGGAAAGAAAGTAGATTTAGATTAGAAATAAGGAAAAAATCTTTACTGTGAGGGTGGTGAGGCACTGGAACAGGTTTCCTACTCAAGTTATGGGATGCCTCATCCATGGAAGTGTTCAGGGCTAGATGAGATGGGAACTCTGAGAAACCTGGTCTAATGGAAAGTGCTGGAACTAGGTGATCTATAAGATCTTTTCAAACCCAGTCCATTCTATAATATGGTGAACAGTCTGGACTTAGGAAACTAATCACCCCACTTGACTTCTTGCAGGACAGAGTAATTTTTCTGACCCACACGAAATTTCAAAAATGTCAACACTCATTCTAGTCCTCTTCTGCCAGATCGGTCCATGTCTCACAAACGGGATGGGACCCTGACTGTTTGCAGACTTAGGATTTATTGTCTGTCTGTATCATATGAGCAAAAAGCAAGAGACACAGGAAAATAACAACATCCATGCAACTCCAGATCAGAGACAAGATGGCAGCCCATGTAAAGCCTTTTTCTACGGGTTCTTTGAACCAATAGCATAAAAGAAAAGGTGTAAAGTCATTATACTCTAACCAATTAGAAAAGGACCCACGTGGGTTTAACATTAACAAAAGGACTTTATGAAACTCAAACAATACACAATAATTCATTATTTAAGATGGAAACTTTTTCTATCTTTGCAAAGCATATATCTAGGACTTTTCACATCTTGAGCTATCAATAAGTTCTTGTTCTTTCTTGTTCCTTATGATAAATATAAATGTACTCACTTGGTTCTTAACTTCCTAGCTTCCCATGAGAAGGTTTAGAAATTTCCCAGCCTTTCTCAGCTTTAGAAAGTGTCTTTTACCTTTTTATATTCCTACAACCTAGTTCTAGAAATTCTTTATTACTTTTATTTAAAAAATCTTACAACAACCAGAAAATACATTTATTTTCTGGTCTTGCTATTTTACACACTCTCTCTCAGTTTTCCTTATTTCTCAAAGTTTATTCACCCCTGCACTTAGACATGGTGCTATTGCTACACTTTGCTGTTGCTAAATTATATCATACTGAAATTAATGAATATCTGTTTAATTTTGTCTTTTGCTTCCACCTTTCAGTAACTGGCAATCTAGTAATTGAAAACTTTGTAGTGAGTTTCTTTCAGGTGTGATCTGTACTATTATTTCAAAAATTCCTTGATCTTTGGACATTTCAGCAAATGGTCATGGTTTACATGTCATGTTGTGCATTTGTAACAATTCTCCAGGTGCCTTTCTAATCATTTTAGTATTGACAACACAAAGTACATTTTCATTAGGTTCACTGTAGATAAATACATACATAGGTTAAAACCAACCCAATTCTTCTTTAT
This sequence comes from Anomalospiza imberbis, assembly GCF_031753505.1. Classification (NCBI taxonomy): domain Eukaryota; kingdom Metazoa; phylum Chordata; class Aves; order Passeriformes; family Viduidae; genus Anomalospiza; species Anomalospiza imberbis. The sequence continues at coordinate 89,065,781 of NC_089682.1, read as the reverse complement.
GTTGATTATTATCATCACTAATAAGCAATGTCCTAAATAGTGAGTTTACTTTCTTAGATTTATATGTATTCATGTATTTGTCATGTAAGCCTTCTTCCTGAGTAGCCCATTGCTGTAATATTGGCTAAGCGGTGAATAGATATAGATATTCTAGTTTCATTCTTAGGAAAACTGGACAGAAGAACTTAAAATAACAGAGATGGGTTTAGTTGGTAAGGTTCTGAGAATTTCTTAAAAGATAAAAAGACATAGCTCTAAGAGGCTGAGATAGATCTTGTCTCTTTTTTTATGCATAAGTGTAAAAGAAGTGAGAGGAGTAGCCCAGGGTGAGAAATTGCCGGGAAAGAAGGAATATTGTGTACTGGACCATACATATGGAAGAAATAAGTATTTATTTGGAGCTCATTCCTTGAATTTAGGTAAGAAGATAAAAGAAAAAAATCGCTGAATGTCTGTTTCTATGTATTGTCGTTATAAGCCACAGCAAGTATCTTACAAGATGGATTTTTATAGATCAGTAACTCAATATTCTTTGCATAGCTTGTAAATCTTTGTTACCTATGCAAATGTATAGACTTCATAGGTTCTTATACAAAATGTAATTGTGCAAACTTCAAAAGATTTATTAAACAATTAATATATAACCTTTGCATGTGGTCAGAAAAGTAAAAATAACACTAAAAAACTCCCCAAAGAGACCACCATTTCCCTTCTATTGCTTTATTATCTACGTGGATGTGTCCTGGAGAAAAACATAAAGTTCATTTATGGTAACCACAAAATTTGTCTCTGAAATCTTCAGCTCATAAACCTTACCTGGAAACTTGAGACATAAATGTAAAAAAAGCTGTTCTACAGGGACAGTGAAGCACCCTGGGGTTTGTATCAATGTTGCCAGCTCAAAAAATCAACATGTTTGAGCCAATAGATACTGAACTAATGCATGAACAGCTATTGCTTCTACAGGAAAAGCTCAGCACAGTCATTTGCGTTCTTCCTGGGAACTTTACACTTTCTGGAAAACAGGAAGGTTTGGAGCATCTCAAGAAAAAAAGAGACTTGAACACAGGACATCTATTTTCTCCATGGAGATGGAAAGCCTTGGCTCCCAATGCATGTTTTGAAATCAAAAACTAACTTCTCTTGGAATTGTCTCTGCTTATTTATAAAAGAACTTTATTAAAGACATCTAATTTCAGAAGAGAAGTTGAAAGCCAAATGAATTAAGATGTCTCTAGACTAAATAAAATGCAGGAAGTATATTTGGAGTTTGAAGGAGCCTAATGATATATCCAGCTCAATAACAGATTCATTTCCAGCTATCATAATATTTAGAGTTCCTAGTTTGTGGTCTTCACTTTTCTAAGTTTTTGGCTATACAGTTGTATAGCCAAATGAGGCTTTCTCCTCAACTGGGAGATTTGCTGTGAGATAGCACGGCATATTTGAATTTATGAGAGATCATTTTTTTTAACCTTTTTATTGTTTATAACTTATGCTGAAGGTTATATTGGTGCTTCCTTTCCAATATGAATAACAAAAATTTTAAACATCTTTCATGACTTACTGACTATAAGAGCTGATGCTTGAATGCCAACAAAAATGCAATCATCTTTTGTGTGCTTATGACTCACAAAATTTCTTCTTCATTACTATTTTAGACTAGAATATTGTTCAGCCTGCCTGACCTCCCTTTGTGAATATCTATCATTCCAGTTTATACCTAAAAGAGAGCACTTAGTTTTCCTCACAAAAATTACCTTCTGCTTCCTTTCCTGAATTTGTGGAACTTCTAGTCTTTCACTCAAACCCAAAATCTCAAAACCTGTCCTTGAAACCCACAACTTGAATGTGCCTCTTCTCAGTGTGATTTCACTGCTCTCTGGATTTTGCAGTTACATTTCTCTTTTTCTGTAGTGATGTCTGCCTTCCTTATCCAACCAAGATACCTAAGTAGCTTTTTATACCACACTTTCATTTGTCTTGGCAATTGATTCCTATTTATATATCTAGACTTAATCTTCTTCCCAGTGATATTATTTTGGCAACGCCACCTGTTTTTGCACAACTGTACTGCTCCTTGCTTTGTTTTTTTTTTTTTTGGCATCAAGCATGAAACATTTATTGTTTCTTTCAAAGTTCTGCCCTGTTTATCCTCACTTGATCATCATTTTTCATTTAAAAAGTCACATCCTCATGCCATTATGTCAGCCTTCCTTCCTTCTTAGTTCAGTTTTCAAACACTGCCTTTCTGAATACTTTGGAGTGTATTGGGTTTTGATGGAAAGGTTTTGGTAGTGGGGAAGCTACAGGGGTGGCTTTTGTGAGAGGCTCCCAGAAGATATTCCTATGTTGGTGTCCTGCTTCCAGCCAGGATAGGGTTAATTTTTGCAGTAGCAAGAGGGCTCATTTTATCAAGTCAAGTCTATTTTGCCTGTGATAGTCATTGGTGGGTGATCTCTCCCTGCTCTTATCTTTAGCCATGAATTTTTTGTTATATTTTGTGTTCACCATCCAGCTGAAGAGGTGAGTGATAGAGCAGCTTTGGTGGGCATCAAACATTCAGCCAGGGTCAACCCACAATAGAGAGGAACTTCATGTAAATGTGATCAAGACTATTTCATTAAGTGCCTTTGATCCTCTTCATCTGTGGGACCTCCATTTAGAAATCTGCTAATGCAGACAACTAAATGATGACCTTTCACTGTACTTCTCTATCTCATTTCATGGTTTGCTTTGTTTTGGTTTTTTTTTTTTTTTTCCTTTGTATTTTATTTTGGAATTTGAGTGTCTGTGGATTAGGAAATGGAAGGATTTTCCCATCCCATGTTTCTAAAATACCTATAACATCAGAGTCCAAACACTCCCAGGGGCAAGATCTGAACTATCACCTAACTCATACCATATATCCAAAGGAAAACAAGAGTACAAACACAAATTTCTGTCTCAACTGTTTAGGGCCTAGGAGACAGAGACATTTCAGTTTTCTCTAGAAATCTAGTCAAAATCTCAGAAACCCTGCTGCTACGTATGGGCAGATCTGGTATTCTGGGTGAATAAAGGATTTAAATGTATATTTTATAGTTAGTCACATGGGGACCACAAAATAGCAAATTTGTGCTTGAGAAACCTGCAGTATTCCAGACCAGAATGGGAAGTTGGCATTATTTTTTTCTAATTTGGAAACCAGACACTTTTTGTTATGGGACTCAAACTTCAGAAAAGTATTAAACTATTAAGTAATTAGATTGAGAGTAACAGAACCCTTCATACTTATTAAAGAGAGGATTGTTGGCTGTTAAAAATACCAGTTTCCAGAAGAAACCTTTTGGATACTCTGTTTCCAGAGTCTCTGCAATCTTACATGACCAGTAGTAAAAATGAAATGAGTGTTTTGCCTTGACAGTTGTGGGGAAACATACAAAGTACGTGTGAAGGGATATGTGCTCTGACAGCTTTTTTACCCAGAATCCTAACTGCATTAAGTATTTTAAGAGACTAGTTTTATCTTCATATAGACCAACATGCAGCTTTTCTGTGCCGTTCTTAAATTCTGATGTCACCAACTTGTCTTGCCTGCCTGTAATCCCTGTGTCCTAGCTAATCTAAAAGTAATTCCCATGTGGCAGCTTCTAAGATAAGGATCTATGCCTTAATTTCTGCATCCTCTGAATAAATCTGTCCTCAATTATCTTGACTATTCTTATGTGAGCTCTTTGACTTTGTGTATGCTATTAAAGCATACTTATACTCCAATGAGCAATCTGTAAAAAATGTATAATTGGATTCTCTGTGTGTTGTCTCTCATTAACTCTGTCTTAAGTGTACACTGTTGACAAGTTTTTAAAAAAACTGAAACCTATTCTGACAGTCAACCTTGCAAATTTGTCCTTAGATCTGCAAGTCAAATTCTGACACTATTTAAATTCTACAAGTGAAGCTTTGTTAATAATGCCTTGATTATCTGTGAGCACAAAAAAAGAAAAAAAAAAAAGCCAGCAACCACCACCCTAGTTCATATTCTCACAGGTTTATAGGTACTGGAGTATGGTGCTAAGAAGAATAAAACAGTAAATATACAATCAGTACAATAAGCACATCTCTACATAGATAAGTAAGTGTAAATCATACTAAATACATGGAGAAATAAAACATTTAAATGTAAAAGAGCTGTAATTTTAGACATGCTCAGTATTTCAGAGAAAATATTTAGATGTTTGTTCATGTTCACTATGAAATTAACAAATTTTATGTGACTGCTTTGTAACACTACCTTGTCTAAGTAGTAAACTACCCTGTGATGTTACATAAAATACTAACTTTTTCAGTAATTTTTTGAAAAAAGATAAGTGCATGGGCAAAGAATTAATAGCAAAAAATTTTATCACATATATAAATTATATACATAATATCACAAATGAAGGAGACAAAAAAAGAATTTTAAATCCACCTTTGAACTTCTTTCTGTTCTGAACTTCATTCTGTTAGAATGCCAGCTGCTGCTGGCAAAGTCTAAGCAATAATCCATCCTTCCCAAGTCTTCAGTATCGCAGGGTCTGAACCAAACTCAAGCTCAATACAAAACTGCACAAGGGCCATGCTGCCTTGGCTGTTTCCTGCAGGGTTCCTTTGGCTGCTAAGGAATGGATGGAGCCCTGCATATTCTAGTCCACCTCCCTTCCCATGTTTGATTCTGGTATGACCCTGACATGCCCCACACCAAGGAATGGGGTAACAGATTGGCTGTAAGGGCATTTGTCCACCAGAATTTTCTGTGGCTTAACAAGAATCCCCTTCAGCTCTTTCCATTCTGTTTTCTTTCAGCTCTGTGCTACATTGTTAAGCAACATTAGTTCTAATGAGCATTTCAATATCTCTTCTAATTGTTTTTTAAACTAAGATACATATGTATTTACTATGTTTCCTGTTCAACTGTACATACAAGTAGACAAATGAACCAATGCACAACTTAATCTGTTCTCACTGCCCCTGAGGTACTTGGAAACATATTCTAATGTTATAATTGCATTTATCCATATAGTTTCCAGCACCTTTTTGTTGTGATTTATAATACAGTATCAAGTATGAATTAATACTTTAGTGTCTCCTGCATTTTTACCATTCTTTCCACTGGGATCAGCAAGCAGATGAGAGTCTCATTAAAGTTCTTGGTTGTATTAAACACTTCTAATGCAACCACTGATAAAGTGATTTGGGGGAATCTTACACAGGAATCTATTTTTTCCCAATTAGTATTTGAGATTATTAAGAAGGGTGGGGTTTTGGTTTATTTTAACATTAATATGCTGTTATCTGTTTCATTGTCTGTTTAACAAATGTCCTTTTATTAACTTCTACACCATGAACAAACTTTTCTGATAATTTTGATCTTTTTCTAGTGGAGGTGAGTTGTAATTATTTTTACTGTCCTCTCTAATTTTCCCCCATGTTTAAATGCTAACCCTGTGAGATATAGACTGAAAATATTTTTTTCTTCTACTGTCAAGAAAATAGAAGTTATAGGCATTATTTCATTATTTAAACCCTATATTTGCATAGTACTTGATTTGATTTTACAGACTCTGCTAATGCCAAAATGAAACTAGTTTGACAGTACTTGCTGATGGCAGAAACCATAATTTCTTATAAAACACCTTTTTTCCTTCTCTCCTAAAATGAATCAATGCAAAACAAAACCTCTCTATGGGTGAAAAATAGACTGCATTGAAATAACTCAAAAAATTGTTGCTAGTTTCAGTGAAGTAAGAATTCTATCTTTATTTCTTGTCATCCTGTTTTATCTTATTATTCCAAAAGAGCCTAATCCACAGTCATCAGAAATCATTGTAAAGAGTCCTGCTGATATGATGTGGCTCACAAAATTCAATATGGTTTTGTGGGTGCCATTTAATATTTACTTCAGCTGTTAGCCAAGAAAATGTATGGCAAAGACAATGTATCGTCATATATATGCACTGAAGTTTTCATTCTAAACCTTAGGTTATGGGGTTATTTGAGTTTAAAATGTGAACTGACTGCAAGAGTAATGCTATCACATGCGTAAGAATCTCGTGGCTGCTAACACACTCTGTCTTGATTTTTAGGGGAAGAAGAAAATTATACTGTTCTCAATTAAAAGGACAACTGTGATTTCTTAAATAGAAGGAATATAATTAACCATGCTGGATTTGGGCTAAGAATTGAAAATTAAAACTCTGTCTCATAAAAGTATCATGGGGCTTTTAACAAACAAAAGTTGTCACTAGCTGGCTTTCATGTGTTCTCTGAAAACAAAGATAGTCTGGCTTTGGTAACATTAATTTTCCATAGCGTGGCTCTTAAAATTGGATATTTATTTTAAAATAATTTCAGCTGTGATTTTCAGAGAACTAGGATTAAGAAGTGATTGCATCTCTTCCTGAGGGTTATTTGTGCACCCAGACACATCTCTGAAATTAAATCTACATGAGTATTAAACCTACCTTTTAACTAGTATTACAAGATAAGAGACTAATTACTCCAGCTCCATTACTAATACTCCAACTGATATGCATTTGTGCACTTCAGTTCTTTTCTTGTTACATTTTTTTTAAATATTCAACAGGTATAGTCATTTAATCCCAAACTCATTCAATGCCCTTGATCTTAAATACAAATGCTTGCTCTTCCCCCTAGGAAAATAGTGCTTTTTTACACAGGTCTGAAGGAAAAAAAAAAAAAAATCAAACCAAACTCTTTCTGTCATCAAGTCCGTTGGAGTTTTACACCCACAGGGCTTTCCATGGAACGATAATATATATACTCAACATGTGAAAGAGTCTTCCATATCAAGAAAATCTTGCATTTTTATTTTCTCAAAAATTTCTAGATATAATAAGTGCTGTGTCACTAGCAAGAAATAGAAATAGATGTGACAAGAACTTCACAGACTTCTCAAAATACAAACTGTTAGGATGAATTCTGAGAAGTTTCTTCATTAATGGAATGATGATTATTCATTGTCAAGGCAGCAGAGAGGTTGCATAGTTAAACAACCAATAGACCAGATGACATTTCAGCTGTACCGCTGTCACAAGCAGGTTGCTTACTTATATATTACTTATAAACCTACAAAGCTTTAAGCTTTGTAGGCTTTTTCAGTTGCAAGAGGCGAACTGTGGTGAGATTCCACAGAGGAGACAGAGCAAAAGTATGTTTCAACCATTAAGTTTTACAAGCAGTATATCAGCTGGTAACACAGAAACCTTGGGTAGCAGTTCAAAAAAGAAGGCTGACAAGCACAGATGCCCATGTGAAAATTCTTCACTAAGCACATCTGAGAGCTGGAATTGCACACTGCATTTTCTTTTGCAAAGAGGCTCTTCTTTGAGTCCTTCATTGCTGCCTCAGCATTGCGTTTCAATGCAAGCTTTCTCTATATCCTTTTTTCTTTGTTAATTTGGTCTCTTTTCTTTCCTCTTGGTTTCCCGAAGGGAATAACCTGTCTGGCAGTACTGCCAAAAATGTTAAAACAAAAACCCATACGTGTTGTTTTAATTTCAGAATCAAAAGGGTGAATTTGGCCCACACTACTTCATTTAGTTGAGGACTATTGAAGTGTTCATGGCAGGAAGAGAAGGTTAATTGATTGACCCAAGTAATATTGATTAATTGAATTAGAAACCTGTGTGTGAGTTCCTTAAAGTTACTGAAAGTGGCTAATATCTACAATAATATTTTTCCATTTCATTAATATACACAAAATGTCTACTGTCCATGAAATTTATGTATAGGTATAAAAAACTGAATAAATGAATATGTTTTCCTTATTGTCTCCGCGCCTAATGGTTGAAATTGTGTAATACATTGACAAATACTCAATAGATAAAAAGCGGAATTGTTACTGAATGCAAAAAATGTGCACATTTTAAGACTGGACAAGATCAAATGGTAAGATCAACCACTGATATAATATCCCATCCTTTCACATTAGAAAAAAAAATACAAGGTTTTAATATTATGTGCAGTAAACTGATCAAGAATATTTTTGATGCTAAATATTTCAGTGCAAAAATTTTTTTTTTTTATTTTCTAAAGAGCTGAAACTCTACATTTCCAGGGGGTTTTGGGGTTTTTTTTCAGCTTCAACTAGCACTACAGGGCTCAGAGGGAATCAAAAGGTTCCCTTTGAAACAAAAATTTCCAATTTGAAATTAATTTTAGTTGGATAGCAATATCTGAATTGTTGATCTCACCTTCTTCAAACCAGCTCCCTGTGGCCTCTAAGCAGACATATCTTTTTCTATGCTCATATCTTACTAGTATGTTAGGATGTTATAGAGATTTAAGTATGCATTTCTTTCTGAAGCTGACTAACTTTTTCCATTACCTTTACTTCATTAATTTATACTGAAATATATTAAATTGTACAACTCTCTTTTTAGGTTTTCTAGAATATTTATTTCATACTGCGCTTGTAAATAATGGGATTTGTTTGCTGAATAGTCATTAAACAATTTTGATGGAAAGTTCTGTTGTGGTTTATAAATTTTCAATTTAATTAGGCCCTTACCTTTAAGTTATTGGCTATTTTGTATGTTCTTAATAATTGTATATAGTAGGGGGTGTTTTGTTTTGTTTTGTTTTGTTTTTCTTTGAGACAATAGTCTGTGACCATTGAGCATGGGGGAAAGTATTACAGAGCTGTTAGGATGAGAAGGAAAAACATGTTTCACAGACCTCAGGTTAATTAAGGCAAGCAGAATGTAATTCCCTACTTCAAATTTGGCCAAGAGAACATTATGAGAAACACCATACAATTTGTAATGACCATTTTTTTTCAGCACCTTGTTTTTATGTTTTATCTGAAAGATGAGATCTCTAGCATGAGAGATGATGAGATGTTCCATCTAACATGTCTGGACAGTACTAATGCTGTAAAAAATTGTCAACTCCTGTATTACTCACTAATAGTGTCTCCTTAAATACTACAGAGGTCCACAGAGGTTTTTCTTCCATCTGTATATGGACTAGGCTGATGTCATTTAATACAATGGTTCTTGTCTGATTACAATTTAAACTTGTTTTTCTGCAGCACTACAGATGATTACATTATCTCTCACAGCCAGCACTCTGAAATGGAGCAGCACTCTAGAAATACACCCTTTTGAGGACAATCTACAGTTTGATTAGCATGGTAGTTTATGGCCAATGGGGTGCCAGGAGTAACTCTGTAATAAACCTCTGCATTAAACAGTGATAGCAGAGCAGGAGAGGGAGTAGATTCCTCATTTGTTTTTAGGCATTGCTTCCTCACATCAAATGGGGAAACTGACAGGGCTATAATGTTATCGGGAATGCATGGAGTTTTGGATCTATACCCTAAATATTGGCAAGAATAAATATGCTGCCTGGAAATCAGAATAATTTATACTATCTTTGAGTCTGGTTGAATCTCTTTCAGTCTGTTTCCCTCTTGCTATCTGTCTGTTCAATGGACAGTATGTCTAATTCAAGTTTTATGGTTAAGTCAGAACTTCAGCTGTCTGCTTGCAGCTCTAAGTTAAAGTAGGTGAACACGAACATATGCAAAATATTTTTGTAGAGTTGGTGCACAATGTTCAGTGGAAATGGTACAGCATTTCAGTTGACAAGTATAGGAAGTCTTTCATAGAAAAAATTAATTTATTATTATTATGCCTATTTTGATAACATCTTCACTTAAAAGCTTTTACAATGTTTTAATTTAAAACTTTAAGCCAGCATTACCCAAGTAGTTATAAAAATGCTTCAACTTGCTCTTTCTCGAAATTATTCTTTGAATTGTGTCAATATTTCTTTTGTTATAAATCTTTCATGAAACATTTGAAAGATTTATAACAAAATGCTGTTAAATGCTGTTTTGAGTACTGCCCCACATAAAAGTCAAAGGCTATGTAGTAAGATTTCTTTCATGCCCTCATACTTCTTCTTACCTGTTCTTTTGCTTGTATCTAGGTCTGACATTTTTCCTAGTCTTCCTGTGAATCTTAGTCTTTGTAAACCATCAGTAGGGTTACTCTTGCAATAGAAGGGTCCAGGCATTGATCTGACAAATCCCTACTCATATTGGTAAGTTTAGTCATATAAGAATATCTTCTCATGTCAGTGCCCTTTTTTGTGATGATAAATTACACAGGTATTCATTATAAACTGAATCTTCATTTTTAATAGTTATAAACAAAATGGAAACAGATTTGCATTCTGTAGTAATAGTGTTTTCCTGTCAAACTATTTTATTGTCCTTTCAGTCCACAAAACTTTAGAGCCATTTCCCAGGAGAAAGCCTTCAGCAAAGTAGAGACACTTCAGAGCACAGCTAGGTACAGAATACAAGAATTATAAAACTGTCATAAATGTCAGGATGTATTGTAATCAGCAGCACAGTAGCTGTGCCTGGAAACCAGCCATTTATTCTAAGGAGTTCTTTATGGTCTGGTAAATTGCATTAAATTTAAACAAGATTGTAATGACATTTTATACAAAATAATATTTTAATAATCCAAGACATTGCCAGTTTCATGGGAATTACATTTTCTTTTTTTTTTTTTTCTTCCACATTATCTTTCTATCCTTTACTTTATTCTTAGACTTTGGTTTTACCATACATGCCAGCACATCGTCTCTCTTTGTTGTACAATACACGCTTCCTTGCACACTTCTTTATAATATCAACACTCTGAATTTAGTCTCCCAAGTGGTAGTTTTTGCACCAGTGTGTCTTCATTGATCACAGTGGAGTTTCCAGAAGTTCAGATGATGGCACAGAAGATCAGAGTGACACTCAGGAACTCTACCATTATTTAACTGGTGTATGGTTTAGTTTTCAGATGTATTAAAACTAAAGCTCCAAAAATAAAGCAACCTCTACACACAGTAAGGAAGCAAAGTCAAACAAAAGAAAAAAATCAATGTGTTGAAAAAAAAGAAAATAGTATTTCTGAAAGGGAATAATTTGACAAACAGAAGTTAGAGCAATATAAAAGAATTCTACATTTTTATGTAGAGAAATAAGAGAACACAGAGAAGGCAAAATTCTCACAAATAAATAATTAATGTTTAACCATTAATCAGTATGTAGTCTAACATACATTATCTGTGCAGCTATAGTTAACCATGTTAACAGAATAATTGCTGTTCTGTGGCAAATTGTTCTCTCCCTCTGCTTTCCTCTTTTCATCTGTCTCCCCTACCCATCCCTGCTTCAGTTCATTTTCTGTTACATGCCTTAAACTTGTATCTAACTTTTCTGTTAGATACAACAGATTTTTGACACTTTCTGTAGTCAAGTAATGGTGAACACAGGTAATATATTATTTATTTATTGAGCACCGTGCCCACTGGGAGGCAAATTAGTATTCTGTCCCTATCCCTCACTGCTAGACACTGCACGCACTTGGAACACATTACCACGTTAGACCAGTTGTGAGGCTTTAAATTAGATTTGTGACTTGAAAGTCTGAATAAGAAAACTAATAGAACACAAAACGAAGCAGAGGGAAAATGAGATTAATTATCTACAATATTTGGACTGAACTGTTGCTGATGCACTGTGTTGTAGAAGGCTATTTTTGTGCTACAAATGTGCCTTAATTTTGCCGACATTAAGATACTTGCATGGTTGTGAAAACACATTTATTTACAGTTTCTAATATACTAGACTTATTTTTTAAATTAAAAATAGATATTTTAAAAAGTTTGTATAATCTTCCCCTCTGTTGTTTTGCTTTACTATTTTGAGATGGGATGAATTGTAAGCACCACAGGGACTGTAGAAAATAATAGTTGAAATAAAAATTTGAATACTAATGCTGATTTAGAGGAAAATTAGGTAAGATTTTTTAATGTAAACTTCTTAATTTTGTGTCATGTTAAAAGTATTAGAGAAAATTATGCATTCAGTGAATGCATCAATGAAGTTTTTTAACAGGGAACTGTATGCACAATGCAAAAACAGATAATTTTTTTCACCCTTTTCATTTTCCTTTTCACTCATATGAAAGACACTCTCACATTCAGTATGAAAAAATATCAAAGACTAACATAAGCAGTAGCCAAATTGCACATTTAAAAGTCTGATTTATCATCGCCTCTGCAAAGGCTGAGCTCTCAATTCATTTCTAAAACTATTTCCCAGTGATTTAGGCAATTCAGGTAGACTAAGACAATTCACCTGCAAGTAGTATTGAGTTCAGGGACCTATATTCTTACATAATTGAGTTTCTTTTACTTGTTCCTTCTTCTTTTCTTGCTTGTTCCTTACTTCTTTTTTTATTAAGTGAGACTGCTGATATTTAATAAAGGCAAATTTATGGTGGAACATCAAAAAATGTTCAAAAAAACCATAGCTTGCACCTAAAGAATCTCATCAGTTTTGCTGTATATTACTCCCTCTTCAATATTTGTATATGTTTTTCTTTACATAAATAGCCTTCATCTACTGTCAATGCTTTTTACAATTTCCATATAATTTATTTCTTCTAGCTTATTGGATCAGAAAAATATTTTCTACTATTTTTGGACTTTTAGGAAGCATGGCTAAATGAATATCTAGGTCCCATACCTATGTAAACAGAATACACATTAAGAAGTAGTGTATAACCCTGGTGTATTTTTAAAATCCAGTATCTAAAACTGTAAGAGAAGTTATGGATGAAGAGAAATGGGATAAAATCTCTTTTCTTTTTATATTCATATATGCACGGTTACACTGACTACACCCACACATAAATATGTATGATTGAAATGTGTTTAAGACATTTTGTTGAGTGTCCCAAACATATTTTTTTCTTCAGAAAACATTTACTAAAAATATCTGAGTTATAAAGAGAATTTTTTTGCATCTTTTGAGTACCATATTTTGAAAGAACAAAGGTATATTAAAAAAAAAAAAGAAAAGAGAAGTAATGTGCAAACAGTGATAGCTAAGGAATTCAGACAGTTGATAAGGGTAGCTAAAATAAATATGAGTGAAATATATATATACATGTGTACCTCTGTCCTGATCTATGTTACACCAGAACCAAAACAATCAGTGACATTTACTGATATGGATATTAAACAAAATCATGTACCATGATGTAAAAAATGCAGAGTTATTTAATACATGTTTCTGTTGGGCATCAGCAGGAAAACAATGAAAACAAAAACCTCTTGGAACAAGACAGAAGAATAAATATCAGGTTTGATATTGATAATTACATGTATTACAAAGGGCACTAAAAATTTTAATGAAGTTAAACATTTATTTAAATGCAGAACTAGACGACTCAAATGTAAGAACCCTCAAGAAATTATCCACAATTGTCTGTGAGCTGTTTAAAATAGACATTTTCAAACAGGAACAATGAAAAGCTCACAGAGGGTTTCAAAACAGATGAACTGCTGTACTGGTGTTTTAAAAGGTTATAGGAGAGAAAATTAAAGGACAGCTAGGTTGATATCAATCTCAGACAGTTATAAAAAAGCTGGCATGGATGTAATCAGTAAATAACTAAGAGTTTAGTAGCATTCAAAATTAATGTAAGCCAGTGCAGTTCAATGGAAAATAGCCCTTCTTATACAAACTCTTTACTGTATTTTTGAGGTTACAAGGTTGGTTGATAAAGGTCAATATGATGAATAAAATATTCAGGCTTCTGTAGAGTACTTAACTTCACATCACATGAATTCATGGTTTAAAAAAAGATTATCATAAAGAAAGGTATCCATATTTAATGTACATATTATTGTGACTACTACTAAGTTGCAATAAGAAACTAGATGAAAAATTATTAGGCACCATGGGTGAAAATTTTTGTGATTTCCTGAACATATCTCACCCTAAGGTTATTCACTGTCTATATTGGTAGTTTAAAATAAAATATAAATGAAGAGTGAGTAAAATTACTGAAAATTACCAGAATAGAAAATGTGGCAACAAAGAAATAAAGAGGTAAACCAGGTAAACACATTAAAGTGAGACATATTATTTAGTAGAATGAAGTACATTTTTAACACTTTATTTTTTAAGATGAAGGGGTGAAAGATTCTGTCAGAATAAACATCAGATCAGACTAGTGTGATTTGAGCTGATCTAACAACTAGGTGCTTATCCAAGCTACACTCTCCCTAGACTATGAAAAATATGTAACTCTTCTTTCTCCTTTACCTGTGCACCGGAAAGTGAGGTTTATTTTTCTTCTACTGTTTCCAAGAATTAGAATGAAAGAATATATAGTACAGGATACAGCTGGAATTTTGACATACCACCTTTACACTTCTGTGGCATTTGCCACCTATAACCCTGCCTTCCCTGCTGTCACTGACTACAGTTAACATGATCTTCCCAGGGTTTTCCTTACTTCCAATTTTGCCTCTCACTTTATACCTCCTTCCTTCATCCTCATAGGTATCCACATTTCAAGTCCACGTGTGAAAACTCACATCAGTACTGTTCTGAAGATAATCAACAGAATTCATTTACCCAGATGTGATTAAGAAATTAAGCTTCATCACCAGCTATGCAAGAGGAAAAATACTATTCCTGCACCACAAGATGAGATTAATGATGCCATTACTTGACTACTATGACAAGTTCTGGTTCTTGTACTTTAGGAAAGATGTTGCAATTTTAGAAGCTTTGGAAAATAATAACTGGAATGAGGAAGGATGAAGAAAATGGCTCATGCGAAGAAGCTGCAACAGCTCTGTGTATGGAATTTCTTCAAGGACATGACTTCATCACAATCTACAAATGTCTAGCTGAGAAATTTTGTGGCATTAGGCAAAATGAGATGCAGTGGTTTGAAGACAAAGTCAGCTAAATTAGACTAGGTATAAAGGTAATTTCAGAGAGATCTAAACAGAACAATGTCCCTAGGAAAACAATGGCTTCACTATTGAGTTTAGTTAGAAAATTAAGCTACTTAAAAAAAAAAAAAAAAAAAACAAAATCAAAAAGAAGTTAGCAACATAATTGCTAAGCGTGCTTCTGTTGTGCACATTATATAAAATAAATAAGATTAAGTAACTGTAACAGTCCTCTTGGTTTTAAAATCTTAGCAATCCTCTATATACAGCCTTTGCTCACTTTTGTATGCCTAGCACTTTTTAGTTAATGGCTAAAAACATTGAGACAGTCACTTGAAAGAGTATCTGAACACCTACAGTGCATTTTCTATGGAATTTGGAAAGTCATCAGGAGAAACTTTTCAGAAATATGCTTCTGACAATATAGTGGTACCTACTTAAGTTGAAGAAGCTTTCTTAGTTATAAGATAGTCCTTCTCTAAACTCAGTGTTTATGTGCTTAACATCCTGCATCCACATGAGCTTTATCCAGGATATAAACCAGCCATCTTTGATAAAGGGCTACTGGGTATCTGCCATAGCTCTGACCTCAGTAAATCTGGACAGCTGACTACTCTAAATGATTTAAACACCCATACTAAATTGAGAATATGAGATTTCTCAGCTCTGGATTGGCCCAATCTGGGTAATTGTTTGTTGTAGTCTTGATGATCTATAATGCAGAATTTCATCTCATGACCATTTTCCAGAGGAAGACACATTCATTCCTTGACCTTCTGGCTAGACGTAGATCAGAGAAACATCACTATGCTACAAGGATAGTTTGGATTATTTTCATTACTCGTATTAAAATTTTCGCATTTCACATGAGATTATCTGGGGCTTGACGCCGCGCCCCGGCCGCAGGAGAAGGGAGCGGCGCTGGCTGCGAGCGAGCCCCGAGCCCGCTTTCCCCTCGGCCGAGTCCCGAGCGGCCGCTCCCCGCCCCAGGCACCGGCGGGCACAGGGCGGCGGCTCGGCCGTCGGCTGCGTCGAGGGACCGAGGCAAAGCAAGAGGGAAGGGAAGGACCCTTTGCTTGCGCCTCCGAGCAATCTTTATTCCTCCCCGCACAGTGGGGCAGCGGCGCAGAGTGATGCAGTGAAACGGCTCGAGGCAAAGGCAAGGCAAAAGGCGAGAAATAGCAAAGCCTGCGGCTTTTCAATGGGGGCTGCCCCCGAGGGAGGACAGCCTAACAACACATCAAGGGCTAGACAGGAGGAGTATGGAGTGGATATGTTTAAACATAAAACCAATAGGGAAGGGGAAGGGGAGAATGCATACATAATGTGCCAATGAGTGAAGGAAAATATCGTAACTGACAGGGAAGCTTCCAGATAAATGGGTGTAGCAAACAATGACAGACAAGCTGCAGGGGCAGGATTTAGAATATAGAGAGGAAAGGGTCTGGAAATAAGGGGGGTATACCCCAGGACTGACATGGGGAAAGGTGAGAAAGCAGGTGGAAAAACAACTTTGGGAGAGACTATTAGGAAAACTGAACAGGGGTGAATAGGGACATACAATTACAATTATATTAAACAAATTCTTAAACATAAACTTCAAAATCCCACTACTACAGGGGTTCATTGGTATTCCTAAAAAAGCTAAAAGTTATGCAAGTCAGAGACTATTTGACAATTCTTACCCTGCAAGCACACTCTCACTTGTTCACTTGTGAGAAGGTTCACTAGGAAGATGCATAATTGAAAATTTTATAATAAAAACCTAAGAGGTCCCTTATGGAACATGGCACAGGGACTGGTACCTCTGTTCAGCCTGACAAGTGTACAAGGATTTGCAAGGAGCACCGCACTTCCTATGGAATGGGTTGTGACAGCCATGTCCAGTCATTTCTTGAACGCTTCCAAGGATGGTGAATCTACTACCTCCCTGGGAAGTCTGTTTCAATGCTCAGCCCCTCCTTCCATGAAGAAATTATTCTTGATATCCAATGTGAACTGTCCCTGGTGCAGCTTGAGATTATGTTCTCTTGTTCTGTTACTTACCTGGAAGAAGAGGCCAACTCACACCTGCTACACCCTCCTTTCCAGTGGTTATAGAAAGTGATAAGGTCTTTCCTGAGCCTCCTTTTCTCTAGGCTTAACCACCACAGGTCCCTCAGCTGCTCCTCATAAGGCTTACTCTCTATACCCTTAACAATCTTTGTTGCCCTTCTCTGGACTCACTCCAGCACCTCAATGTCTTTCTTGTAGTGAGGCCCCAAGAACTGAGCACACAACTTGAGGTGTGGCCTCACCAGTGCCAAGTACAAGGGGACAATGACTCCCCTGGTCCTGCTGGCCACACTACTGCTGATACAGGCCAGGATGCCATTAGCCTTCTTGGCTACCTGGGCTCACACTGGCTCATGTTCAGCTGACTGTCAACCAGCACCTCCAGGTCCTTTCTATAGGGCCTCTTTCCGGCCACTCTGGTGATGTAGTTCTCCTATTAATTTCAAAGGCAACAAAATCTTAATATCTGTCCTGATGTTCTCTTTTCTGTGCTTGATTGCTTACCCATCCTTGAGGCTTTGTCTGCCAAACCAGCTACAAAAGTTACTGGACAACAAAACCCACTTAGCTTGCAAATAAGATGCAAAAATATCAGAATGATTAGATAATTCTTAGCACCAATTCAGATGGAAAAAGGGAAAAAAAGAGAAGAGAAAACAAAGAAAGTGACAGTCTTAAAGTATTAAAAATTACTAAGAGATCAAGGAAAAGATGTTAAAATCCTTCAGGTGAGATTAAAAAAGAAACTTAGATCATTCTGCAACTCTATCCTCCAATACCCTTTAATTTGGGCTTCTTAAATTTTAAGAAGCATTTTAGATATATTAAAAAGAGAATGGTTTGATAACCTGGTGGCTAAGTACCTGCATAAACTAGGAATTAGAATATAGCATCTGTATTCTACTTTTATCAACATATTGGTGTGAATCAAAAGACATTATTTAAAAGGGAAATTAAACTTCAGTCTAGTCTATGTTACAGAGTAAGTAAAAAATGAGGTTTGTAGTTCTATTCTCTGAGGAGAGTAAATGAATTCATGAGCTAGACACTAAAAAAGAAGTCTTTCCATCTCTGTAATATTTTTAGTGTGTCCTCTAATGACTTTTATTCTTTGTTTCTAAATTCAGTTCATGGGTTTGGGCTTTCCTTTGTTGTCATTCTTTCTTTTATTTTATTTAGATTTAGTTGCTTAATAAAAATAGGATTTTTTAAGTATCCAAAAGGCATAAGACTTAGCATGTAGGCTTATCCAATTTCCCACTATTTTCTTAATCTAACTGAGCTCATGAATATGTGTGATCACACATACATATCTATGCATACATATATATGCACCTAAACTTTCCAAAGGCCTACAAAAGTTTGTAGGAAACTGCAAATCTGTGACTAAAGAACAACCATAAAATGGCTCAGATTATTTTAATTCTTGGTTTATTCACATTCCAAAAGTTAGGCCAAACAGCTCCTTTCTTCTTTTCCACATAAACAGAAAAATAGTGAGAAAGCCCTAAGAAGACCTTAAAGTTAGAGGACTAGCAGTCATGGAACTGTAAATATTGAGAATAACCAGGAGAATACAGAAAAAACAGATCAAGTTGTTCATTAAGGGTAAGATAACAGTATACAAATTACTGCTTCAAAGAGCAGAAGAAAAGGGCATTTTTAGAGTAGTGTAAGAAGTATTAAAAGAAAAAGAATATAATTCCATTTTCTGAAAACCATGCGAGTTTCCAGTTACAAAGCTGTGTCAAATGTGTAATAGGGAAGCTTTTATTGCTTAAACCATTTAAAACCAGACCAAATAACATACTTTGAAATAATATTGTACCAGGAGGATAATGAGCTAGTAGACTTTACCCTTTTAAGATGTCTCTGTCACTTCAGTGTTTATCCTAATCCATTTAATTAGCTATGAAAACATTAATCAATAGGGTCTTTTCTGCCAGTTCAAAAACAGGAGCTTCTGAAACAGTTATTGTAAAATGCTATATATAATATCCATAAAATTTTATGTTTATTTTAATAGAGATAACTACACTCTTATTAAGTCTTTCCTCAATTTTTTTCTTCTGAACTGAAGAAATTCTTAACATTCTTTTGAAAACAGTATCAGGTCAGTATAGCAATTATGAGAGTGTCTACAGGTATTTCTTTGGACTGTGACCCCTCCTTTTTTATCCACTTTTAAAAATTTCGTATTAATTAAAATATTAATTTTGAAATAAGGATCAGTGTTTCTGCTGTTTTGAAGAAAATAAGTATATTTACATTACACTACATCATGCTTGTTTTTCATTAAGGCACTAGAAAGGATATGATAGGATATATTCATATAGCTGAACTTGCCTGTTAACAGTAATATGAGAAATGACAAAATGTCTTTGAGAACATGAAGTAGCAGTGTGTATACAGGGGTATAATTTTATACAGGAATCCATTTGCACTGGAAACTGGTTTTGGGTGAGAGAAAGGAAGATTATTAAGAATGGGATATAGACAGGCACATACTAGTGGTGTTGAAACAACTGATACTGAGAAGAGAAAAAATTGTGCAAGGCAGTTATTTCATATTATTGAAGTTTGAGAGGGATATCTGAATTCCAAAGAAACCAATATTATCTCTGATATATTATAAACAGACAACTTTAATGGCAAAGCGCCGTTAGTCCTGTACAATCTTGATGTTAATCTTCACATTATATTCTTTTTGCATAACAATACTTTCAGCTGGCTTTTCAATATTTTTAAGAGCAATTGTTTTTAGCAATGACAGTGACAACCACTATTAAGTACCCTTTTTATTTTTCACTGAACTAATCATGAAAATAGTTTAGCAGAATACATTTAAAGACCTAATCTGTATGCTTTTGATATTATCAAACATTAATACTTATGCCTAAAACTATTCTTATTTTTTATGAGCTTTATTTCTTATTTCAGCTAAGTCGTTAGCTGAAATGAATAGGTTAAATTCAGTTCATCATATAGTTAAAAATGCTGCTTTGCTAAATATAAGATATAAACAAATGTCTTTCTACCCTTCATTTCTTAATTATGTTGTATTGCCACATATTTCTAGCTGCATAACAATTAAGAAATTTATTGAGAGAAGAATTTAAGGCATTAGTCTTTTTTCCTTTTTTGTCTTGAGAATACATGCCAAATCAGATATTGACACTCCAAGAAGGGCCTTAGGCTGTTCTAAATGTTATTAATGACTCTCTCTATGTTCCAAGATCTTTTGATATGTCCTGAATAGGAATTGTATGTTCACCCGCTAAATTGGAGATTTGAAAATCAAGGTTTGGATCCGGAAATTATGAAGATATTGCCAATATTGATATGAACAGATATGAGAGAAAAGTTGCTCATTACTTCATAGTACTCACTATCTTTGCACTGCTTTGACTGACAGTGAAAGCAACAACAAGTAGGCTTTTCTGCAGAGGAGACTCTCCATTTTTGGCAGACTTTGCCAATAAATTCAAAAGTTAGATGCTTTGAATCAGGGTCACAGCCAGAATTAAAATCTTAGTGCTTCAGCTACAAAGAAAATACTGCATAATGTTTTCAAACTGGCTTTCTTATAAAATGGTGATATTAGAACCACAGTGTACCATCAGCTGTGCAAATCAGACTTTCTAGAGTCAAAATGTTAGTTTACTTTTCATGAATCAATTTTGATCCTGAAATAAGTAGGCACCTTTCCAGCTGAACTTACTGAGAGTGACAGCTCTCGTTTATGATTAGCTGAATTGGTCAACATTCACAGTAGCAAAAATAACTGAGATGCCTAAAACAGGTGAAGTTCAGTTTCTGTTCACTTTCTCAAATGCTAATAGTGAGAAAGATGGGAACTTTCAGCAGGTATTTTGTGAGGGTGCCTGCACACTCCCTTTGCAGATAGCCAAGATAACTTAGAAATGAAAATCGGAGTGCACATGGAGATTGAATGTAGTCAAAATGGTCTGGAGGGTGTTTGCTCTCAAAATGGTCACATCAAGAACCTAACTGCAGCCCAGACAGGGCAGCCCAATACCACGAAGGGATGCTGGGGAAGGGACTGTACCCACAGTGAGATGCCACATGTGACCAGTACTCAGCGCCACCTCACTTCTAGGTATACAGGACCTTGTAGGGGGCTTTGTCACACAGCTGGAAAGCTCACATCACTCACAGGAAGTGAGTAACTGGAAAAACTGCTGGAGAGGAATGTCACTGGTCTCTGGCTGCAGTGTAGGGGAACTATAGGAGGGCACAAAAATTTTGGAAGGTTTAATTACTGAAGGGTGTTTAGAAACGTGTAGTAACTTATTAGAATTTTGTAAGTGTCTAGCGTTGTTGCTTAACTGTTGTATTACTGATATTGATCCTGAATATATAGGTCACTGATTTCTGGATAATTACTTGTCATTAATAAATCACTAAACTGCTTTGATCTTAATTTCATTTAAACTATTTAACTGGACATTTTTTCCTGGCAACACAATTCAGGGTATCTAAAATGTTTCTGTTCCTCTCCACTAGCAATAGTTTTTGACTGTTCTGCGCTTAGGAGCCTTAGAAAAAAAGATGGAAGTATATCTGAGTTAATGCAACCAGCAACAGAATCTGAATAGGTATCTGCATTGCAGGGAATTAAGCTGCAAGACTCCATACACATATTAAAGAAGTTATCACAACTGGAACAACAATCCCTGGGGCAGGGACATTTAAATGAGAGAAACTGGATTTTAAAATCTTGTTCTGGGGAGTTGTACTGTTTCTGACAGTGAAAGATGGTTGCTAAAAGCTCTCAAACTTTACTGAAGTTGCTAAGCAATGATCAGGAAAAAGAACTACATTGTCCTACCAATACTGTGTAAATGTTCAGGTTTTCTTGTTCTGTTTTTTCTCTTCAAGGGGTGAAGAAAGACTGGATAATCATGAAGATGTGATACTTTCTGGGCTATTTTTTTCAAAGCAAGGACTACAGGCTAGTGTCTATACATCATGAAAGTGCTTCTATTTTGCATAGCTCAAAAAAAGGAATAGAAGAATTAGGTAGGACAGGCTATAAAGGAACCCAATAAACAAATAATTTCAATTATCTCATACAAATTAAGTAGGTCTGGTCTCAGTTAGGATATGTAGCCAGGGAAAGACGAGGTGCAAGGGCCTTACACAAAGGAAAAAGTCTGATAATTATGAGGTCTGGCAAAGGATTTTTCGATCACTGCAAACAAATAGCTCTTAGTGTTTCCCCTAATTATTTTTATTTTACACTTTCAGGGTGCTACACAGACATTCAAATGTAATTAAATAACAAAGCTACTTTATGCAATGATCTCTCTCTTTTTTTTTCCTTAGTCTGGCTATCAATGTCTTGCACAGGAAAACAAAAGGCATGTTGCCCCAAGCTCTACCTGCTGCATGCACAGCCAGCCCTCCTCCCCCTCTGCTGTCACTCCTGCTGAGACTAACAGCAACCATGTGTCATCCCAGCTCCTCCTAAACTCGTTGATTCTCCTGAGAAGATCCACCTGTCTCTGCAAATCTGTTAACTGATTGTCTCCTACCATAACTAACTGACAATACGTAATACATTCTCTTACCTATTCCTTCTTAATATTCATGTACACTCCATATACAATAGGCACCAAGTGCAACTGGTGTCATAACAGATGGATAGAGCAAAAAGTGTATATATTAGAGGAGAAAAAATAATGTGGTTTTTTTTGTCCATTTTCTTTTCCCTTCTAGGGAAGCAAAACACTTTTTCTATTTTGTTTCCATTCAAAGCCCCTTGGTACCTAAACAAGATAGAACAAGTTTAGATATAGATTTATTTGTATTTATTAGATTTTAAAGAAGAACAGCAGCTTTTTATTGCTCACATTTTTCTATAACTATTGCATTTCTATTCTGCCAAAAAGACTCACTTCTATCTGCCAATCAGTGTCAACAGCCAATCTCATCAATGTAACTGGACATTTATTTCACAAAATTAACTTACATCCTGGTTAGCGTTATTGATTATGACAAGTCAGACTGTAGGATTACTAACTCGGTAACTTCAAACATATGGAAAATCTCATTTCTGATTTCTCTGCAATGTGGTTATCCAGGAAAGAAAGTCATAGTAGAAAATGATGTAGAGTTTAACAGTTATTGAAATATAAAATAATAATTGCTGCTCTACTGGTACCTTGATATATAATTAAACAATGCATATTTTAAGAAGTCTCATATTGCATATCCCCATAGCAGGCAACTACTTCCATGGGGAGCATTTTGTAAATGGAGAAAATTAACGGGCTAAAAGCCAAATTATCAGAGACACTGACAAAAGCAAGGGAAAAATCAGTGTGAAGGATAATACTCCAGGCTTGACTTGTTCCATTATACTTAGTCATTACAGAGAGGCTCTCAGGTCACTGAATGATTTGTTCTGCAATACATGTAACTGTGCACAATAGGCTAAGTGAAAGGCGGTATCCATCATAACTTTAAATTGCCTTGCTTTTGTCAGTTTGTGCTGTGCCTTTAACATTACTTAAGTATAACATGGGGAATATTGTTATTAAAGACATATTGTTCCTGAATTATCCAGCCTAAAAGAATCTAAAAGGATATACCTAAAAGGTAAAAAAATGCCAGGTGTGTGGTACCTAAGCTTATTATCTGAAACTGAGTGACTTATCTTGCACATATTTTGCCATGTCAATTAATTTGTTTGACAGACATCAGCTGTAATATTAAAAGAAGGAAACTGGTCAAAGAGGCATAGGAAAAATATTGAGCAGCAAAGCATATTGGTGTTTTTTTGATTTTGGTTTGTTTTTTTTTTTTTTGTTTTGTTTTTTTTTTTTTTATGGGGGCAGGGGAGTTGGTAAATTATTTTCTCTCTGTCCCACTTTTGCTTTGATTAAAATAATTATTATATAAACAACATGGTTTTCTGTTTCAGAATAAAATTGATGAATGGTGATGCATGAACTGGTGGATATGTGCACATTATGTCAATGTCATCTTTAGAGTGTAAGGAGTAGCTTTATGATTTCAACATCAAACCCACAAAAGTCTTGAACTAATATGAAATTATAATGGAGTCTGAAATTCTAAAATTAATTGTTAAAAAAATCAGCATCTAAATCCAGCAAAGATACTGAATGTTGAGGCCAATTGGGTGAAGCTCAACAAGGCCAGGTGCTGGGTCGCAACAACCCCATGTAATGTTATGGGCTGGAAGAAGACTGGCTGGAAAGAGGGCCAGGAGAAAAGGATCTGGGGGATTGGTTGGCACCCAGCTGAACATGAGCCAGTGTCTGCCTAGATGGCCAAGAAGGCCAATGGCATCCTGGCCTGTATCAGCAGTAGTGTGGCCAGCAGGACCAGGGCAGTCATTGTTCCCTTGTACTCGGCACTGGTGAGGCCACGGCTTGAGTGCTGTATTCAGTTCTGGCCCCTTACTACAGGGACACTGAGGTGCTCGAGCATGTCCAGAGAAGGGTAACAAAGACGGTAAAAGTTCAAAGAGCTCAAGTCTTACGAGGAGCAGCTGAGGGAGCTGGGGTTGTTTAAACCTGTTTTTTTATTGTCACTCTCTAAAACTACCTGAAAGGAAGGTGCGGAGAGGTAGGATATTAGGATAAATTTCTTCACCAAAAGGGTTTTCAGGCCTTGAAACAGGCTGCCTGGGGAGAGCTTGAGTCACCATCCCTGGACATATTTAAACTTAGGCACATGGTTTAGTGTGGTACTTGTAGACTTGGCACTGGTAGAACTGGCAGTGACAGGCTAACACTTGCACTTAATGGTCTTAAAGTTGTTTTCTAACCTAAATGGTTCTATAATTCTATAACCACTGAACTACATGGTACATATAAGATGTCTCACTTCCATTTGCTCTAGCCCATTCCAATGCAGAGAAAATTTGGATTTGAAATCATGCCAGTGTAAAGGCTCTAAGTAGGACTATTGAGACTGACAGTGTTGTACAAATGTGAGCAGGAAGGAATTTTAGGTGTCTGCAGGCCTAGATAGCAGGCTTAGTAGAAATTTAGAAGAGCTAATTGATATTTTAATATACACAGAACCCCAGAATGTTTGTATTGAAAGGGACTTCTCAAGATCATCTGGTCTGGCCCTCTGCTCCAACAGGGCCTGTAACCATAGAGTTTCTGGATATGTTTAGAGATGGAGACTCCACAACCTCCCTGAGCAATTAGTGCCATACTTATATGAGCTCTCATGTTTCCTGTTGTTCAAGAGGAATATTCTGTGTTATAGTGTATGCCACTGGTTATGTCACTGGCTGTCAATGAAAAGAGCCTTTGCTTCATCTCCTTGCCACCAGCATGTACCCAAACTTTGGGGTTTAACCTCCCTACGTGCAGGAGTTGCCGCTTCCTTTCAGTGAAGTTTCACTGTATGAAATTTCTGCTAGCCTTCCGTATTAAAGGAAAATACTGAAATGTTTTTTCCTCATACTTAACTTTGAGAAGCTAACTAACTTTAGTCAGTTCAGATAGAAGTTTAGATAAGAATGAAAGTTCCACATCTCCTTACATAGTCAATGTCAGTTCCTACTTGTCTCTAGAATACATGAAGGAAGTTTACTGTCATCTGAATACATTGACATATAAACATGATTTACAGGTTTCTAAACCAGGGTCAGTTTAGGAGTTCTGTTACATGCAGCTTACATTTTCATTATTCCAGAATGCAGCAGTCTTCAGAAGGCAGAATAAAACTAGTCAGAGAAGTTAATGCTACTGCCTCATCCTTCTGAAAGAGGAAGGATCAGTCTGGATCCCCAAAACCTTGCTGGATTTACTCCTGAGCCCTTGTGTTAAAAAGAAAAAAGAAGTGTATTTGTGTCTGGTACTAAGCCTTCTAAGTCTGAAAACTTTTTTCACACTGGTTTACAAAAAAAATTGTCCTGAGTGCAGAAAACTGAGCAAATAAAAAAATTGGGAAAGGAACTATGGTTATTGGTTTACATATTTCATTTTTCCTAAGAAAAAGTATAGTTTCCCAACTACATATTGCAAGAATTGTTTTAAGGAATAAGTTAGTACTTATGGCCTGGTTCATCAGTTCAACTCATTATGTGGAAAAGTATTTAAGCTACAAATGGAAATCACATAAGTAGTTAATGACATAGTATTGGAGCAACAGCAATGACTGCTGAGAATTAACAGAACAGTGTGATAATATGTTTTGGGACTAATAAAACTAAGCATGACTATTCAATAGAACTCTGAACACTAGGAAAATGTTTGGTAGGTGGAGAGGATTAGCTCACAGATGGCATGTTGCCTGATGCTCTGCAGCGCAGCAATGTAGAGGTTCCAGAAGTGCTACTGATATGAGATATGACACAATTCCAGAATAATATGACTGTTAATTGGTTATTCTGCATCAATATGGTTCTTCCTGCATGACACTGTACTGTGTCATATAAATGTATCTTTACAGAGAAGGGACTAGAAAGGAAGTTGTTGCAAAAAAAACTTCTGCAACAAGAAGGCAGCTTCAGTGTTCTGTTATGTTTTATTTTCACAGAAATTCAACAGCATATTTCCTGATGATTTTGGTTGTTCATGGTCAGATTGCTGTTGTGCAGATGATTCACAGAAAAAGTACTAATATTAGTGAAATATCTTGCTACATGGATTATAAAAATTGCTTCATCCATCACAGTAAATTTTGGTTGATAAATTAAATAAAGCTTAAAAATCTGTAAAAGTAGGACTACTACGTGTAAATTTATGAAAAGCAAATTGACTACTTATCATTCCTGCCTCTGTGAACATTTATTATATACAGGAGTACTCCTTCAACAGCTACTCTCTTATAACTTAAGACAGGGAACATACATGAAAAACATAAACCACAAGCTTGTAGCAGTAGAAATGTAATGTTAGTTTATTTCTCTGCTGAGGTATGGAAGTGTAGATAGCTTGTTTTGATACCACAAAATCAATTCAGCCCTCTTTGCTGTGAAAAACTACCAGTTTTTGTTTAGCAAGTACTTGTGAATTTGATTTATTGTGAATTTTTTCTAATCCATAGCAAAGACACTTTATTTATATATATATATATATATATATGAAATGGCAAGTTTCCAAGTCTAAAAACTGACTTTCATTTGTATATAAAATAAGAAAAATCTTGAGGTGAAACCAAAAGAATGTATCTCTGTTTCCATACTATAACAAAGCCCCCTTTTTACACACATGTCACTCACATATCTTCATTCCCTCTTTTCAAGTTTATTGGGTTTTTTTCTTCTTAATTTCTAATATAATTCTCTCTGTCTTTTTTTCTTTTTTTTTTTTTTTTTTTTTTTTTAATACAAGCTCTTGTAAATGTAAATTGCCTTTTAAATAATATTCCTTGGAAATGTTCATAATCATATTTGTTACAAATCTGTTTATGACAGATTCTTACTGTTTGTGCAGTCAGTCATTAAATATATTCATGTGTTGCATGACAGGTTTAAGGGAAAGCACAAACAGTTCTATAAAGGATTATAATTTATAGACAAGTATCATGGTCCCATGCACCTTTAATGATAGGAGGTCTGTCTGGAGAAAATACATGAAAAGACTAGTGATTTGGGCATTGCTCATATAAGGCTTGATGTCTATGGCCAACATAAACCACTATAATAATCTTGAAATTAATGGGATGAGACTCATTTAAGCAACATTGGCTAGCTGACTTACTGTAATGCATTGGCAATATATTGCCAGAATTGACTTAGTCGGCACAATAAGTGATAAAACTGCAAAATCTGAGAAGAATTACCCCCAGTAGCATAACTTGAATTCAGTGAATAATTGCTTAAATATTGGAATACAGCCCATCCCATATAAGAGAGTAAACAGATCACATATAATGCATAAAGAGATACATATTTGCTCATAGTAGGTATAGCTTACCTTTTGACACTGTTACCTTTCTCCAATCAGTATAAACTGGACTGGGCACAAGATATACTAACTCAAGCAAAAAAAAAAAAAAGTCCTTTTCAAATGTATAATTTTAGTGAACTTTCTAAATATTATGTTTACCTTATCATCTGTTTTAATCCGGCATCATTTTTCGCTGCCTGTTGTGGATATTTCCATTATTCATTGAATGTCTTACAAGCATAGATGAGTTATTATCAAGACATAATAAATGTGTACCTTTGCTGGTTTTATAGTTTTGCAATAGTCTATGTCATGAATGTCCGGTTTCATTACATGGTTTCAGAAAATTGTCTAAAATACCTGCATGGTTCTTTCTACTTAAATATTTATATGATACTTTGCAACAAATAATCATTCAAAACCCTGTAATATAACGCAACAGTAAAATTAAACTGTATTTTTAGCTATACATGAATTTTAAGCTCAAATGTATTTGTTATCCATTGTATATGTAAGATAATAGTAACTGTTATTTTATGAGTTAGGTCTAACTATCATGTAACAAAACATGACATCCAGTGCTACTAAGGTTTACATGCTTCTCTATGAAGCTAAATAAAATCAACAGAATAAAATTCTGGTCTGGCCTTCGATTTTTTTTTTTTTTTTTGTGGGAAAAATGAAATTACCATTTATTACAAATTTTTTCTACACTCATTGGATTTTCCAGATCTTGCAGCCCCCTTCCATGATCTTTTCACACAATATTGTCTTTTTTTTCCTTTTTAACTAATGAACAGCATTCATACAGGCATTTAAGTTGCAAGAGATTTTTTTTTCCTTTACTCTAAACAGACAAAGTACAAAATTATATACCTGGTGTTTGCTGACCTTTTTCTGTACATAATTTTTTATTTTCAGTAACAAACAGATACAAAGGTGCAGGGAGGAATAACAAGCATATACAAGTTGCAGAGTGATATGGAAAAGAAAGACCTCAGAGACTGCAAAAGAGGGCAGCAGGGTGTCCACCCCAAGTGTATGATATCGATAGGGAAGCACCTTAGAGGTATTAATGGGAAGTGGATTCCCATGGGGGTTCCCTGATGGTTTGCCTTACAGGAAGAGCTTTATGGGGAAGCTCTGCTATCTTGTTTTTGGGAAATAAAAACATCTGGGCATCTCTCTGAAGTGCCTGTACACCGCACAGCGTTACACATACAGAGAAATTAGAGGGAGTTTTTTTTTGTTTGATTGATTTTAATTTGGAGGGGAGTTAAATGTGTAGGAGCTAGACTACCTTTTATTGGTTAAATCAATACTTTTTTCTTATTTTACTGTGATCTATATGTTGTCTTTAGGCAGGTTTTTTTTCTTTTTTTTCCTATTTTTAAACTAACTACAGGTTTGACAAAGGTAAAGACTGACCAGTGAGGCAACTACAGTAATGACTAAATCAAATATGGTGTGTTTTACTATCTGATTTTCAGAGAATAGGATACAGAAGAAGAGATAATACAAATAAAATGCAAGGGAAGAAGGAAAATGTTTCTTTATTGCATTCAGTCAAACAAACCATGATCCTGTAAGAATTTTATTTTCTGTTTTTGATTGAATATGTTCACTTTAGCCTAATATTAACCTTAGCTTAGGTTAATAGCTATCAAGCTTTAATTTGTTCAGAAAATCAGGTGCAATTAATCCCACCTAAACATAGAAAACGAAACTGAAAATATTTTGGAAGACCCCTTTTATTACAATTAAGCTCATATTTTTTAAGCCCTGAGTAATCTCACTGATCTAGGATGAAATTAATTTCACCCTAAAAGTGCCTATTAAGTTATTTTGACTACTACCATTAATTCTCTCTGTTAGCTAAAAATGTACTGACCCTAAGTAACTGAGACCATAACACCATAAACTTTGAGAGCTCAAAAGTTGTATTCCATTCCACTTTCAACTGGATTAATTTTGCCCATTCAGCCAAGAATGAAATTAGGGTGCTAATTTTTTTAGCTGAGTCAAGAAGTACAGGTGGCTCCATATGCCCCAAATTACATGTTTCAGCTTCTACACCACTTTTCAAACGTGTGTATGTTTTTCCAGGGAACTTGGAGAAGGATTAGGCTTAAATGTTGTTTTTCCCATCAGTAGGATTTCTTGTTTAACCCTGAGCTCTTCTTGCTTAGATGGCCAATTTTTGATTGTTTCTAGCAAGAAGCAATGCTCTCTTTGATGTTTAGTTGTACCTGCCATGTTCTAAGGGAAAGGGAGGATCCTCACAAAGTGTTCTGTGTTCAAACGCAGAACAGAAATTTCTTGGAGTGACTATTATTTTATATAAAGACAAGCTAAAGTCTGAGCTGTGCAAGTTCTGTCTTTTTGGGTACATAACTCCTGAGAAACCTAACTGGGAATTACAGAGGAAAATATGGTATAGGTCAAACTTCAAAACAGAATTGATAGACCGAGCCAACCAAGTAGCCTGCCTGGATTTCTGCACTCCTTTTTTGGAGGGGAAAAAAATATTTTAGATATCTTAAAGAATACTTTAAAACTGAAAGCAAATTGTATGTTTCTGACACAATGAAAGTTCATAAGTTTTTCTTATTCAACTTTGATAAGAGCAAGCCTCTGCTTTGAGAATGACTGAGGCTGGTTTGCAAAGAGGTGAAACATTTAAAGACTACAAGCAGTCTTTTTAATTGCTGAGAAGCATCAAGACAGACTGTCTGTAATTTCAGGAGAAAATATAAATTGTGTCTTAAAAATTGATCTAAAGTGTTCTTTCTTGGCAACTTTGTAAGAGTAGTTCATGACCCAGTAACCAGTGTTTCCATCCCTCCAGTGTCAATGTACCTGTATGACAGCCTGTTCTTGTGATTTGTTCAGTGTGAGCAGGTAAGCCCTCAGTGCTTTGATCCACCGTGCTGTTATAATGAACTCATTTGACATTGGCTGAACTCCAGATGGCACATTCAACAGGCATTGCTGTTCTTCAAAGACCCTGGAAACATTAGCTTTAACCTTTGCAAGTCCTGTGTGATGTTTGCCTCCATTTAATACATCCCCTGTTTAAGGCTGTCTTTATTCTATATTAATTTGCTAGCTTGTTTCATCACTACTTAAGATCTTAGACCGAACAGCTTCTTAATGAAATATTTTCTATTTTGGTGTGGGATGCTTGGTCTCAAAAGCCATTGTAAGCTAGCAGTATCCTGTATTTGGTATAAATGGCAAGGTTTAGGCAGTGGGAAGGGTGCTGCAAGAGTTGCCTTTATAAAACAAGGCCAGCAGCTGCCTTGTGGTAGATGCAGCCAGTTGGTTCCAACCAGTTCTGCGATAGATCCACCACTGCCCATAGCTGAGCCTGTCAGTAAGGCTAGTGTCGCAAAGTTAAGAAAGGGCAAAATCCTGAGAATAAAAAAGGAACAAAAAAGCCAAAGCAGTGGGTGGTGTTCTGTGACAGCACAGGTAAGACCTAGAAAGAGCCTGTGACCCATGGTTAAACCACACCAGAGCAGATACTTCTCCAGAAGGACTGCAGCCCATGTAGGACCCACACTAATGCACAGGAAACAAGGAAGAAGGGAGGAGCAGCAGAAGACAAAGGAATGAGAACAAAGCATGGCATACAGAAAATCTTGTATCCTGACTCCAACATCTTGCACCACCCATCACCTCACCAAAGGGACTGAGAATAGCCTGTGTGGTAACAAGGAGAGTGGATAGCTGGAAGGGGGGATGCAAAGTATCAGGACTGAAGCTAAGCTTGTGAAGGGGGAAAGAGAGGTGTTTTGCCTAAATTTTTTGTTTGCCCATTTTTGCTCAGTGAGGGGGATGAATGGTTTTATGCGCCTTTTTTTTTTTTTAATTAATTTGGCAATTAATGTAATTCTCCCAAGTTGAATCTTTTGTACCCATAACATATATAAATCATGATCTGTGTGGCTTCCTACACAAATCAAAACAACTATCCCCAACTATGCAGAGCCCCCCTCTCTCTCCTCCCCAACACGCAGTCAGGAAAATGGATAAAACATATGCTGTATCCCAGTATGGTGGCTACTGTTAATGGTGTTATCATCCATATTAGAGTAGATATTTTCCTGAGTGGGTTAGTCTGTTAAAAACTTTAGTGACCTTATTAGACATACCCTGTGCTGATGTTTTGTTTTTTCTGTGTTTTTAAATATTTTTTTCAATTAAGAAAATAATGAAACAGTTAAAAGCTTGTTGGGAAAAAAAAAAAAAAAAAAAAACAAAAACAAAACAAAACCCAGACATTAAATTAATTACTGTGTTTAAGGCAATAAAACTTACTTGGTAAATATTTCAAGTGTTAATCCAAGTCTCTATTTTTAATACTTTTTGGAAACTAAAAGTATGTCAAAGTGATATGTAAGGAATCAATTCTAATTTATTTTCTCTCTCTTTAATATTTGTTGTGAAATCTGTAACTTATTCTGTAGCTACAGGAAACGTTTTTATGTAGACAAAAACTTACAATTATTTTCTTTCTTCCTCTTTCTTTCTTTCTTTCTTTCTTTCTTCCTCTTTCTTTCTTTCTTTCTTTTTCTTTCTTTCTTTCTTTCTTTCTTTCTTTCTTTCTTTCTTTCTTTCTTTCTTTCTTTCTTTCTTTCTTTCTTTCTTTCTTTCTTTCTTTCTTTCTTTCTTTCTTTCTTTCTTTCTTTCTTTCTTCCTTCCTTCCTTCCTTCCTTCCTTCCTTCCTTCCTTCCTTCCTTCCTCCCTTTCCCTTTCCCTTTCCCTTTCCCTTTCCCTTTCCCTTTCCCTTTCCCTTTCCCTTTCCCTTTCCCTTTCCCTTTCCCTTTCCCTTTCCCTTTCCCTTTCCCTTTCCCTTTCCCTTTCCCTTTCCCTTTCCCTTTCCCTTTCCCCTTGTTTCCCTTCCCCCTACTTTTCCTTTCCCCCATATTTTCCTTTCCTCTTTTCCTTTCCCCTTTTCCTTTCCCCTTTTTTCCTTTATCCTTTTCCTTTCCCCTTTTCTCTCCTTTCCCCTTTTCCTTTCCCCTTTTCCCCTTTTCCTTTTTCTCTTTTTTCCTTTTCCTTTTTTCTTTTCCTTTTTTCTTTTCTTTTTTCCCCTTTTTATATTTCTTATTTTTTTCTTCAAATGGTTCTCCATAAAAGATAACAACAAAATTTTGCTGGCTAATTTCCATAAAGGAGCAACAATAATGTGTACCTCAGCATTCAGTGCATGACAAACATCTCCTTAGATTCTCTCACAACTCCTACCACTCCCACCATAATTTTCTCAAAAGAGATATTGGCCAAATGTCAGCCAATAACATGCCAAGAAGTTTGAGCAGGAGTTGAAAATCTGTAGATACTTTTTAAGGAGTTTGTGATTTACACACCACTTCTCTTTAGTGCTAACACAGCTTTCAGGTGCCTAAATGAACATCATTATTTGTGATCTAATGCCAGAGTAGGTGCTGTAGGGTGTTCAACACATTACATGGTTGAAAATTAAAAGGGACCTACATGTGAGAGGCCACATCATTTAGAGGCAGCAGCTGGCACCCAGGTAGCTAAAAGAGCCACCTGTGTTCAGGCAACTGACTCTTAGGCTGCTGTTTCCTCTATATGTATATCCTAGCCCAGAGAGAAGAAAACCAGCACAGTGTTGTAATACCAGTGTGCCACAATATAATGGCAAGTGAACTCCTAATCACAGCTGTATAGGAAATAGGTCTCTCCACACTGAGAGGTACTGAAACAATAAACAACTGATTGTGAAAACAAGAAATAATATTTGCCCTGAGATTAAAAAAAAAAAAAAAAAAAAAAGGAAACCCCCCTGAAAGTACAAATAAAATCTTGTGTCTGAATCTTGAAACATTCTGGTTTCAA
Source organism: Anomalospiza imberbis (assembly GCF_031753505.1). Lineage (NCBI taxonomy): Eukaryota > Metazoa > Chordata > Aves > Passeriformes > Viduidae > Anomalospiza > Anomalospiza imberbis. The sequence continues at coordinate 89,032,143 of NC_089682.1, read as the reverse complement.
GGGTTTTTTCTCTTTTATGTCTCCTAGGAGAAAGACAAAAACAAATACTAAAACAATTATAATTTTGAAGGTCAAACTGAAATGGGAAAACAGAAATATATCATTTTTCACTGCTCCTAGGGGCTGTAATGAGGGATATTCTTTAAGAATTCGACATTTTGATCATCGACATTTTGATTTGAGTTACAGATTAATTGGTGAAGTGGAACACTGATGTTGTGTTCAGAATGACACTTGGATCCCATACTTGAGCAATCTTATAGAACATGAATGATAAAATTAAACTGGGAGATACACCCACCTATCATACTCTTCAGTTCCTGGGAACAAGCTAAAGCCACTCTGACAAAAATCTCCTGAAGCTAATACAATATAGATGCTGATAGCTCGACACCTCATGCTTCCACTGTACAGAAAGCTTCAATTGAGTCAAAATAATTGCTGATGTAGGAAATGTGGACTGTATTTCTTCTGTTTCTCCCTGTGTCCTTTTCAGTTGGGTGCATTCCTCTCTGGTTTGAATGAAAAGCAAAATACCAAAAGTTATGAAGAGAAAGACTCAAACTTCAAAAGTTTCTGCCATTCCCATTCCTTAAATCTTCCTGAAGGAGTGTGTGTGTGTGTGTGTGTGTGCACTTTTACTTTAAAAAAAAATTGTAATTCATAAAATCCTTCAAAATTTTAATTTCCTAAGTTGTTGATGTTTTTTACTGAGTTTATGTTAGGTGGGAGAGCTAGATCAGAGGTTAAAAGGCCTAGGGCCAAGCTTGCCATTATCATTCTGCCTAGGGACCACTTCTCTCCCTTTGGAATGAGTCATCAATGACTATTATATCATCACAGATCACAAGCTAATAATATGCAAACACTTTCTTGAATTCCTCAGCACCATCACTTTTGGGTTCCACATGTCCTTATATTTCCTTTTGGCAGGGTCCAGGTCATAGCATCACTTTTGTTGAAAAGCATTGTTTAGTCAGTAGTCTTTTGAAACCTATAGTTCTTAGGTTTATTGTACTCTCCTTTGCATTTCTGAGTTTAGGCTGGTTTCTGTGGATCTGCAGACAACATTTTTTCAGGAAGGTGCTAGACATTGCAAAGCACAAATGCCTTAATTTAAAACTTAAATATGACAGAAGGCAGCATATTTTAAAAATTGAACAGCATAAACTCATTACTACAACTTAATATCCATGTAACAGAGGCATCTAGCAGAATCTGAAAGTATTTGACTCCAATCCAGATTAGGACAGTATATTCCTCTTTCTGACATATTTTGCTGTCAGGCTTCCAAAGACAGGAAAGCTGTTCCCTTCAGGAAGTAAAAAAAAAAAAAAAAAAAAAAAAGAAAAAAAAAAAAAAAAGAAAAAAGCTCAGAATTTATATAAAGAGTATTGAGAATAAGCTTGTGATTCTTGTCCCTGAGCCCCCAGGAATACTGCAGTACTCGGCAATCATTAGAAATCCTGTAGAAAAGACAAATCATGTAAAAACACTGAAATTTCTGCTGTCAGATGCCCTGTACTGTGAATTTACAGTGTTAAACTTGAAACATCTATTGTAGATCCCTAAGTCAAGAAAGCAGGTTGTTTCACAGTGCTAATCACATGACATAAAAAGAGTCTGCATCTCTCTATTAACTAAATAAATACTTAGAAACTGAATTGAGAGGCTTAATATTAGACATTGCAAATACTTGCTGTCCCCTCTGTCAATGCCATTTTTTTGAAATATAAATCTGAAAGTTTTCTTGTTTCCAAAGGAGCGAATTTGTGTCATGTGATGTCATGAGGAGTTATTTAATGTCACACAGCATTATCAATAGCAAGGTTTTCTATAAAAAATTGCTCTCATACTTTGCTCAGCTTTTTCTCCCTTAAATGAATGGAAAATAGATTGTTTAATGAAGAAGAGAAAAAAGAAAGAGCACAATGAAACTCTTTATTAGTCATTCTGTCAGTGATTGAAGAAGTGGTGTTTACCCAAAATATGATTGTCAAATATAAGAAGAGAAAGAAGAAACAGTTACAAAGGTGATATGAATTTATCCATGGGATCCCAAAATAATGACCACCACTGAAAATGTTGGGCCCTGTAGCATCTCCTTACTTCTTTCTTTCAAGGAATAAGTGAAATTTTGAAGTATGAATCAGAGAATCAATAAGGTGGGAAAAGACCTCCAAAATCACCGAGTCCAACCTTTGACCAAACACCATCATGTTAGCCACAGAACTAAGTGCCAGTCAGTTTTGGAATGTGCCCAGGGATGGTGACTCCATCAACTCCCTCATCCTAGTCTTCAATAAAAATATTAAACGGGACTGGGCCCAGCTCTGAGCCCTGGGAAACACCCCTAGTGACCAGCTGCCAACTGGATACAGCACAATTCACTACCATTCTCTGGGCACAGCCATTCAGCCAATTCTTAACCCAGAGAAGAGTGCACTGGCAAGCCCTGAGTTGAGAGGATCATCAGGAGAATGTTTTGGGAGAGAGTGCTTTACTGAAGACTACTGAAGTATTGGAGTATTTAGGTAGACTAAATCCACAGCCTTCCCTCATCCGCTAGGGCAAATCACTTGGTCATAAAAAGAGATCAGGTTGGTCAAGTAGGACTTGCCTTTCCTAAACCCATGCTGGCTGCACCTGATCCCCTTGCCCCTGATTTTCCTATATGTGCTGCATGCACTCAAGATAATCTGTTCCACAACTTTCCCCAACAAGGTCAGGCTGACAATTCCTCAGTTCCCCAGATCTTCCTTCTGACCCTTCTGGTAGATAGGTGTCACACTGGCCAATCTGCAGTTATCTGGGACTTTCCCAGTTAACCAGGACTGAAGATAAATGGTGGAGTGGCTTGGCAAGCTCTTCTATTAGCTCCTTTAGTACTCTTGGGTGAATCCCATCCAGGCCCCATAGACTTGTGTGTGTACATACAGAGCAGGTTACCAACTACTTCCTCCTGAGTTGCAGAGGGCTTATTCTGCTGCCTATCTGCCTACCAGCTCATGGGGCTGATTGTGTTGAAGTTATCTGGTCTTTCTGTTAAAGACTGAGGCAAAGAAGGCATTAGGTACCTCAGTCTTTTCCTCATCCTTAGCAACAATGTTCCCCTCTTCCCTACATCCAACAAAGAATGGAGATTTTCCTTTGCCCTCCTTTAGTTGTTAATGTACTTATAGAAACACTTTTTAATATCTTTCACAGCTGTGTCCAGGATGAGTTCTATTTGAGCTTTCACCTTTCTAATTTTTTCAATGACTTAATGACATTCTTGTACCCTTCCTTAGTTGCCTGCCTCTTCTTCCAAAGGTCATAAACTCCCTTTTTTTCCCCTGAATTCAAGCAAAATCTCCCTGTTTAGCCAAGCCAGCTTTGGCACACAGGGATGGCCTGCTCTTGTTGCTTAAATATGTTTAGCATTCCTTAACCCCTTAGTTTTAAGGATTCTTTCCCAGGGAACTCACTGCATCAATGTCCTGGCCAAATGTACTGGCCAAAATCCACCCTCCAGAAGTCCAAACTAGAAGTTTTGTTGACCCACTTCATTACTTCACCAGTCATCTCAAGGTCATTTGCCCACGATCGCCTCTGACCACCATATCTCCCACCAGCTGCCCTTCTCTACATGTAAACAACAGGTCTAGTGGGGCATCACCCCTGGTAGGCTCACTTACCAGCTGTGTCAGGGAGTTCTCTCCCACACTCTGAAGGAACCTCCCACACTGCCTCTTTGCAGTATTGAGTTTCCTGAAGACAGCTGACAAGATTTCCACAAGAACAAGGGCTAGCGATTGTGAAACATCAGGTAGATGCTTATAGAATACTCCATCCATAATTTATGTCACAATGCTTCTTCCAGCAGTGGCATTTTACTGTGTGGAAACCTTTGTTGCCTGGAGGGGTGGCTGTGCTCTTCCACAGAAACTGCTGCACAGTGTCCTTCTGCACATCCTCTTTGTCTGTGGTTGCTCATGAGAGTTGCCAGGTCCTGCCAGGTCTCCCTGCTCTTTTTGGGGATTCCTTGACTCCAGTAACCTCCTCCTTATCTCCTTCAGGTGTTTTGCCACAGAGCTTGCCATAGTTGCTGCTGCTATTGCTGCATACCTTGCTGACTGAATTCCTGTAATGACCAATATTTGTCAGCCTGTGCAGATTAATCTATTTGAAGATATCCACTTAGATGTGACAAGTATTAGTATTGTTATTACTGCAAGAAAAAGACTAAATATATGCTCTTAAAAAAGGTAACGTGAAAAATTCCTGTTTATCCTGAAAAGTGCTGGGGAGTTTTTTGCTTGTTTATTTGTTTGGTTTGGTTTCATTTTTTCAAATTTCCTTTGAGTTTAATCCCATTAGTTCTACATTAGAATTTAGTGGGGTTTGCAGTACTTAAGTCTTATTACTTTGTATTTGTCAATATTACATTTAATTCCCTCTGTGACAAATCAAATCTAACTCCCTTTTAAGTTAAGGTGTCTGTAGGGCCTTCATTCATCATCTTTCATTTTTTTGTCCTCAAAAAATGCTACTGTACTGCAGTTGTTCTTTGTGTTTGTAGGTCATCTTTCTAAATTAAAGCACATAACATGCAGTACTAGCCCCTCTGGACCTGAAAAAAACACTTACTCTGGTTTAACATAGCTTCTTTCACAGGAACTATCTATAGTCATTGCTTTGCTATTTTTCAACCTGTTCTGTATCTCTCCCCATATCTTGCCCTGGATAGCTTAAGCAGAAACATGTCACGTGGACTGTTACAAAAGGCTTTCTGAAAATCTAAATTCTGAAAATATGTTATGTCATCTGCTGGGCCCTTAGCAGCCCTGCCTTTGTGTAAATTCTTCTTCCCAAAAATGCAACCAGCAAAAACACTGAGAAAATTATTAAGGACATAATTAATAGCTCTTTATTTACTGACAAGTGATTAAATAGGACACACACTGCCAGAAAGGTACCTTGCAAACGCTCCACTATGTATTTACTCTGACTTTTCCCACTAATAGTAGTGATGAAAGTAACAATAATAACAATAACCCAGTAATTCTTATCTACTGCCTTACAGAGTCTAAGCTACTTGATAATTGCAGAAAAGCCCTATTTGTAAAGGTAGTCCAATTAAATACATATAAATGAATTGAAATGTTTAATTGGCTGGCAACTCAGTAAGTATCTGTAAAACATAGCTGGTCCTTAATCAGAAGACAAAAATGAGCTGTCATATGTTGTTATCTACTTGCTGTTTGAAAACCAGAGCTCTGAGGCAAAGGGGATGCCTTTCTTTTATTACTGTGCCCCAACTCAAACTAAGCAAAAAAAGAGAGACAGAGCAGATAATGGACCCCATTCATGAATGCAAAAGGTTATTTCTGAGCAGTTATTGCATTGTTTATGCCAGCAAAAATTGCATAACTCTCATTCTCTACACAAATTACATGTTTTCTATGCTTCATTGGACTTTTTACATAGAACATAAATGAAGCTTTTGCAATAGGTGGTACAAAAGCTGCTATTGGAGCCAGTTTAAGCCTCATTATTAGGCTGGATGAGAAATTTGGCTTTCTTCAGGTTTGCTGCAAAGTCAACAGAGTCCAAAATTCTCTTTATGTTTTTATTTCCTTTCAGCACCCAGTTTCTTGAGTTTTTTTAATGAAATGAAAATGGAGGTTTTCCAAACAAAGTTGTGCTAATTGCTTTAAGACACAAATCAGAGCTTAATATGATCCATTAAATGTTGCCAGCCTGGGACGGAGAAAGGGCTTCATATGTTGACTGAACAGCAGGACTGCCTGGCCAAAAAAAAGGTCACACAGTTCCACAGAGCCAAAACACAGCACAACAAAAATTTTCAACTGTATTGCTGCTGTGAATATGGGGAGGTCATGGGAAAGGAACTTCCATTTCTCAGTCCAAGAGCTGCTAAAGTGGTATCCATTCACCCCCATATGATGCTACAGATTATCTTTCAAAAACAACTTTTGATGGGTTTCTTTGGTGTCTGATTTGAGCCTGAAGTTCAAGCTAGCTACCCTGTAGTTCCACAACTGAATTTAAAGATAGTAGTGAGTACTGCTTTTGGAAATCATGTTCAATGCATGTTCGAGGCTCAGCTGAGGCTATAAATTTTGGGTGTGGTGGTGCTGCAGAAGCTGCCAAGGCCACTGCTTTCCCAAGAGCGTCTCCCTTAGGGAAAGGCGGATAGCTCAGGGTGAGCACCAGATACTCGCATCACCATGTGTGGAGTGCAGGTTGATGGAATGAAGAAGCAGGAGGGGTTCTTCATTTGGAATTCCAGTGGCAATTTATTCACTAGCACACCATAGGGGTCCAGGGACAGTAGAACCAAGAACAAAGGAGGGCCCAGGGTTTTATATGGGATGAGGGAAGCGGATCTTCAAGTCTGAGGGCCAATGGGTATGGGGACCAGGGGTGATGCAAAGGTGGGGTCACAGGGAAACAACCAACAGGGATACAGGGAAGGAGTTGCAGGGAGTGGGAACCAATAGGGAAGGCAGTAGTAGGGAACATTCTAGAACCATGGAGAACAGGGGTGATGTAACTGGGGTCATTAACATAAAGAAGCAGAGAACTGTGGGAATGTGTCTCACTGCATCGCCCTATCTCAGGTGAGTGTCCTGCCAGGGCATCCCAGTTTCTGCATCTCCTTCACTGACGTGGGATACAATATTTGGGCCCCCTCACTACAAGAAAGACATCAAGGTGCTGGATCATGTCAAGAGAAAGGCAAAAAAGCTGATCTGAAGGGTCTGGAGCACAAATTTTATGAGGTGCAGCTGAGGGAGCTGGGAATGTTTAGTCTGAAGAACACAAGTTTCAGGGTGGACCTTATGGCTCTCTACAACTGTATGAAAGGAGGTTGTGTGAGTGAAAGTGAGGTAGGGATTTGCCTCTTCTCCCAAATAGAAAGCAATAGGAAATGGTGTCAGGTTTAGTGAAGGATGGTTTAGACTCAATATTGAGAGAAATTTCTTCAACAAAAGACTCTAAAGAACTGGAACAATGTACCCAGGGAAGTAGTTGAGTCACCATCTCTGGAATTATCTAAAAGGTGTGTAGATATAGATCTGAGTAACATGGTTTAGTGGTGAACTTGCAGTGTTCAGTCAATGTTGGACATGATGATCTTAAAGGTCTTTTCCAACCTAAATGAATCTATCATTATGTGAAAGCACATATATTTTGCACACATTATTATGGTAGTAGAGTTGGATTTAGCCTGATTAAGCTGCTTCTGTTAAGAGAGGGATTTACAACACTATTGCTACCTCTTATTATAATTACTGCATAGAATATTTATGTATAGAGAATATTTACATAAAAAAACATTCCTACCTGTGAGATTGCCCATATACATAAACGGATTAATTTTGCTCTATTGAATTGTCGGTTTCTCTTGCAAGGAGACTACAAAACATTCATGCCAAACCTTTTTTTCCAAAATTTGATTCAGAGTGGATGTATATTTGTCAGTTTGATGAGCCTCCCTCTTTTCCCGTTGTGGGAGGAGGTCTTGGAAGAGATCTACCGGGATTACCATGGGAAACTACTGTGGTGTAGGGGCATGGTAATAAGATTCCCGCCGTTCCCTATGTCCATCATTTGGTGTACCCTCCCCAGTTAATGTCAGTTAAGCAATGGTACCATCCCAGGTTCTGGAAAGTTCTTTGTTCTAAGTTCTGTTATTGGTTCCCTCCTTGTAACCACTCCTTCCCTTATCTCCCATTGGTTTGTACTATCCCTATCCCTCCCACAAGATCTTACCCCACTGGAGGTATGTACCCCGATCCCACCTCCTCTCTCTCGGCTATAACCCCTATCCCCTCCTTTGGGGGGGGCTCCGAGGGCTCTGGTCACTCAGACCTCGGAGTCCAGGCACTCAGGGTAGCTCCCCTCTCAAGAGGTTGTCTCCCTTTGCTCCTTTTACCTTTTCCTGCCTTTTCCTGCCTTTTCCTGCCTTTTCCTGCCTTGAATAAACCTCTGAGAACTGCAGCGCTCCGTGTGCCGACCCATCTATTTGGTGGATTCGAGCTTTAGTCATCTGGGGCTCCTGCAGACCTGCGACCGGCAGGCTTCCCCGCGGGACCTAGGTCCGGGATGCCACATCCCGTCTTGATAGTTAGGCATGAAAATATTCCTGTTAGGTCCCATGGGTCTTTTTACAATTATTCCCTGAATAACTAATACCCAAAAACTCTTACAACTGAAGCAGTTTGTAAACAAGGAGATTTATCAAGGTAGCATCAGAAGTCAAGATGGATGCCAAAAATTGTGCCTATCACATCTAAATCCTTATTTTCACCTACTAATCAGAGACCCTACTGCCCAACCAAGAGCAGGACTTTAATTCTGTCTGAAGTTAAAAAGCATGCCTTCACTCTCCTTCTAGTATTCATCTATATTCTGAAGCACAGAAAATTACCCATTAAAGTTATTTTTATGATTAGCTTTTTCTTGCTTGGGTGGGGTGTGTGCTATCTTATTAGCTACTGTGAATCAGCCTCAGCCCCTTTGGTGTCTTCTCCAGAAATATTACTTTGGAATCACTACATTTCATTTGCTGATGAGGTGAAAAGAACCTAATTATTCTGACAATTTTATCTAAGGCTTGCAGATTTTATGTACTGAGTATATAAAAAATAACTTCTTGATGAATAATCCTCCAGGAGTACATTTTTGTAACCATCATCTGAAATGGTCCTTTTTACACACAGATATGCAATTCTTCCACTGGATGATAAATAAATTTGCTTTACTTCAGGGATCACTGTCCCAAAATACACACATATAGATAAATATACAGAAATATACATATAAATTTTAATTGAGCTATAGCAACCTCTATACAGAACTGTGAATGACACTGAGACAACTACTAAAGCTTTTATAATTTTCACACATTAGCCATGTGGTTTCTGTTCTATGATTTTCTGTCCTTTAGTTTAAATGATGAGTAGCTTTTACTGTTGACATGTAAGAACCAAGAACTATAGCAATACAAAAGCCAGATATGGCCTATTAACATAAAATATCCCTTCAAAAATGCATAAAAATAAATTTAACAACAATGAGTTTGCAAAGTCAAACTTTTAAAGGGTCAAAGTGTTAGTGAATATGATTGGTCTGAATGACCATAACGGTCCTCTCCAACCTAAATGATTCCATGATAATACTGTTAAAGTTTTGCTGATTCTGGTAGCACAGTTGAGGGAAAGGCACTACAACACTTTGTTTCTGAGCACAGCCAGTGGCAAGGCTGAGCATGCATTCCCCAAAAGGGACACACAGAAACATTGGCAATACACACGGAAAGCCATACAGGACTGGACAGATAGAAAGATGCAAACACAGCACAAAGAGTTGCCTAATTTTGTAACCCTTTCTTCCAGTCCAAGGTGAAGATCTGTTAGTGGAAAAGACTGCAGATATACAAAGCTGATCATCCCAGCAGCATGGACTTGTGCACCAAGGGCAGGAACTTGCCCCAGAACCTTGTTTTCCCAATTTCTGGCACTCCCAAAGCCAGCGATGCCCTTTCAGCTCCTCACAGCTCAGAACCCCTCACAAATACACTCGTGTGCACACATATTTTTGTGCACACATACATACATTCATGAGCCCACACACTGTTGATTCAGTCCGCCCAGTAAATTACCTTGAATTCTCAATCTATCCTGTAGATCCATGGGATTCTCTTGATTCCAGTATAACCATGTAAATATGACAGTAAGCCAACCTTTAGACCTCTTGGTCACTGTGATAAATGAGTTGGACACTTCTGGTCACTCCAGTTTTCAATTTTCAGACATTCTTGTCTTTCCAGTATCTGGCTCGTTCTTCTGACTGCTTTAATACCTGGCTGCCAAGCCTGTTATCCTACTCATGGGCTACTCTGCCGTGATATTTGCAAGCAATCACACGGACACATATAGTCACACAATATGCAGGTGCTGACACTTAGACATGTTGTCCTTTATGATCTGTGGTCCCACATCAGTTGCTGGCATTCAGCACTTGTGGCATGTGCACACATGAACACAAAATAAGGGGGTCCTCACCCAGGAAAATAGTAGACATGCAATTTGGTAAGAAGACAGGACATACTGTACTAATCACTCCCAGAGCATGACCACACAGCATGACAATCTGTCTCTTGTTGCACCTTTGGTAGTTCCCCTAAATATCCTGTAATTATATAATCCCATGGTAAACTTCCCCAGCATCCCATACCTAATAAATTCCATATCCGTAGGCAGTGACACCCTGCTGTGAGGTAAGGCAAACAGCATTTCCCATTGACTGATCTTGACGTGTCTCACCTGGTCCCCTTGGGGCTGCTGCTCTCCCATAGCAGCTCAGCGAGGAGTGGGGCCAGAGCTTCTCTCTCTGATCAGCTTATTGGGGTTCTGCTGACAGATATTGCTTCTCTGTGTTCCAATATATTTACAGTTATGATCCTTTAACCAAGTAACTGAAAATATAGAGATATCATATTCTTATTTTCTTTCAAAGGATTGAAAACATGGATAGAATCTGGTTTAAAGTAAGAAGTTTTAGTTCTTTGAATTCACAAGGCCCCTGTAGAGGGGATCCACATATTTCTGTTAAGCTTTTTCACTCTTCTTAAGCTTCCTCACTTTTCTGTGTGTTAAGTGGAGAGTTATAGATTCCCCCAAAGGATGAAGATGACATAACTGGGATCCCCTACTTGGAATTATTCTCTGAATATCAGTCTCCAAGTCTAAGATTAGCCTCTTCCCTGGTCTTTACTGTCTCCACAATATCCACTATATTTTCTTATTGTCTTCTGCCTAATTTGTTGTATGTCCTGTATTAATGCCACAGAGTCTGTTTCAAGTGTGAAATAAAAGACATCCCTGCACCTATGTTTCACTTCATTGCTACTCAGCTCAGAGCTTCTTTCTGGTCCCTTCTCTTTAGGCCAGTTCAGGACAATAATGCTTTAGAAGAAGGTAGCCCCAAAGAGATGTTGCCAGTGGTCTTACTATGAGGGCTTTGTGCTCAGGTTTCTTTTATTTTTCAGCCTAGATTACAAATAATGAGCAAGAGGTATGTGACTATGTCATGATGGGTAGTATCTGTTTGTTCCTAATATATATGTTATGCTGGTTTAAGAAAACATATTACTAGGTCGTGAAAATTTCTGACAACGAAACTACTCCTTCCCTTTAGGACTGCTGAGAATGCTTGGAAGGGAATAGCTTCAATGACAGTAGGAGGGCTTTGTGAAGGAAAAATGAGAAGCAACTCTAGAGCGCAGCAATGAGACTCAGACAACACTGAAAAGGGCTGGAAGCTGTCAGAGAAGTTTCTGCTGTAACAGGAAGTCTTCCTAAGAGTGGATGGCCTGTACTGAACCCACTGCAAATCCTGTATTTGCAAGACCAACTAAAACCAAGGGTAAAAATTGGAAAACATCTTCCAAGAATGCATGTGAATAGAGAGGAGGTGACATAAACGTCTATTGTTTCTCTGCTGTCATTCTGTATTTGAAAGGTAACTGTTATGATTCATATTCTAATAAAAAATTGGCTTTCTATTGTGAAAGTCCTTTTAATCTTTTTTTCTTCTCCTCTTTAGGGAAATGTTCTGTTAGGAAAATGCATGAGCTGTTCCATACTTAGTTTCAAACACAGAATACACGGCTGAATTCCTTGCCAAGGTCCAAAGTGAGGATGTGCAAAAAGCATCAACATGGGTATCCACGTGACTGTTAAAGAGAGAACAGAGCAAAGCTGCAAAAGAAAGGAACATAAATTAAACATTAAGCCACTATAAAATCATCAGAGATAAAGAGGACACAATGGGAAGCTGAACTGACCAGATGGTCTGAAGATCAAATATGCTTTTAGAGTTTTGTTTTCATCTGCAATCATCATGGAAGCAGAGAAAAGGAGATATACCCTGAGTGCACTCTGAAGAAATCACTAACAGTAGAAAATTTCACTAAATGCTGTTTTTTTATGCTGAAGATGATAAAACAAAATTCACAAAATCTGAACTCTATTTTATTGGAATTATATTTTTGGAGGTTTTAAAAATTATTAGAAACTGCTTTTATTTAGACACTGTTTTAATAGCTTTATGTTTTACTTTAGTTTATATATACTCTATAAAAGCCATATTCCCTTCTGAATTCAAAAGAATACACAAAGATGAATGATAGGCTATTTTGCATTAAATATGACATATCTACTTAATAATAAAGACATGAAATTATATTTGTACAAACTTATACAAATGGAAAATAATGCTCCATTTCTTTGTAGTCTTCATCTATTTTATTAAAATTTGTGAATAAAGGAGTTTAAAGCAGAAATGGTGAAGTGAGAGAAAAAGAGAAATAAATATAAATAGATCCTGATTTGACCTACTGCCACCAGAAATAGTATTAAGTTCACTTCAACATTAATTTAAATACAACTAAAAAAAAGTGGGTTAAAAGAAAGACAAAAAAAGGAAATATGAAAAAAAATCTTGGCATCATCATCTTGCTGTCTTCAAACTATTACTATTAATAAGAAGTAGAAGAGCAAATGAGTAAAATTTTTCCCTCATTATGTACATGTGATCTAGATGTCTGGGCTCCTATTATAATTAATAAAGACTTAGGGCAGGATTCAGCTACACAAACATGGGTATATTCTGCCACCTCAGATGCCAATACACCTAAATGGAGTTGGCAGGTTTGAGACAGAACTTATGGAAGATATGCAGCCTTTTGGAGATCAGCCGCTAGAGTTTGGGCATGATGCCTTGTCTGTCTTGCATTTTGGTACCTGAAGCCTGCCAAAATGACTGCTGTAGTTACAGCTGCAGAGATATGCAGCAAATTCTGATCCCAGCAACTGGCATGCTACTTGCCAAAAACCAGGAGTCTATTGTGATTTCAGGTATTTTAGTGTATTAAAAACATCTGGTTTAGCATCCAAGTCATAGGACCTACAGGAGACCTATTCCCTTGGCAAGTGACAGATAGAGGCCAGGAAAGCTTCTCAAATAGCTGAATATATTTAGGAAAGCTTAGTAAGGCCAAAATATCTTGTTGTTGTTGTTGTTGTTGTGTGTCATTTGTAACAGTGGAAAGTAACTGAAATGTGTGTAAGGATATTCATATAATGGTGTACTTGTACAGGTGAGAGAGCATATGGGTATGCCTATTGTGTATGCATTAAGTTATAAAATGATTTTTTGTCAGTAGATAATTATTTTACTACAACCTTCATTCTTAGCTATTTCTGGGCTACCTCCTTAACTGATCACTCATAGAGAAATTAATCTATTAACAGTGTGGGTATAATCATTATGGGGGTATATCAGTGTGGGTGTTCTGTCAATCTAGTGCACTTAGCTGTGATACCCTGAAGTCAGGGTATTTATGTGTCCTTTTCCTGGTGGGTCTACAAGCCAGGTTTAATAACATTTTCCCTCTCTCTTTCTACTAGGTCTATGAATTTTACTAGGTTTATTAATTTTCTACTAGGTAAATTAAATTTATTTCATTTGCAAAATGTATTAGCATTTTGATCCAAGAAACTCAGGGTTCTGTAATTACTTGGGAAAAATTAATAGGACACGAACGTTTGTAAATGAGATACAGGATCTCTAAATTCTGAGCTCAGACTTTTAGCAATTTGGGATATTCCTTTCAAACAAAGATTAACTTGTCTGGTCCCTGGGCTCTGGATTATTGCTGTAGAGGCCTAAAATTGATTTATACTGCCATTCTGGATCACAGAGTTCGTTCTATCCTGAACAGAAGCACTCAGATATCTTTAGAACAATCTTTAGCTAAGCAGTTAGATGCATGATGTTTCATCTAAGCTCCATCGTGATTCAAATACAGACTGAAGAAGCACACAAATTGTATGTAATTCCCTAGTGAGAGTCCTGCTATTGACAACTTTTGAATCACCTTTGTGAACATATTCCTTCATTTCAGCTGTTTCAATATGCCAAGTCTGAACCTAAAAATAGCCTGAATGATTTGAATGTTCAAATGAAGTTTTAATAAATCCTACAAATCTCCTATAAAAATCTGATCTCACTTCTTCCTCTCATATTTGAAAGAATCTTCAAAGTACAAGTGTCTTCCTCATTCTCATTAAAGACAGTTTGGTAGGAAAACCTCTTCCTCATTCTCATTAAAGACAGTTTGGTAGGAAAACCTTTGGGCTTTGTTTACTTTTTTTTTTCCTTTTTCCTTTTCCCTTTACATATCCTCACCCATATCACACTTTCAGAGTTGTGAGTTTTAAGGACAATAATACTTTCTATATTTATATTTTAAAGGCAAATCAGGATACTCAGTACCAGAAGCAACTCACAACAGCAGAGCTAATTTGCACTTGTCCAAAACATGCATATCTGCACATAAATACAACAACCCTCAAATAACTGTTACCAAGCAGGAAGGTAAACTAAAAGTTGATTTTTTAAGCAAAATTACCTAATCTCCAATAAGCTTCTGTCAAACTCTTTTTTCAAAAAAAAAGGTATTTCATCCTTGTCTGTGTTATCAGAATTTGCATTTGTTCACTGAAATATGAATTCATGTCTCTGCATTCTTTGTGGATATAATTTTGTATCCATTGTTACAAAATAGTCCTGAAAATGCATCCATTTAGTTTTAGTGGCAAGTATTTTAACCTCTATATACTTATTTCTTGTCAAAATAATGTATTAATATCTGAATTGTGTGGAACAGGATATTTTTCACCAGCTGGACATCTCTCTTACAAAGAGAATATGTCTGCACAGCTAATTTACACATTGCAAGATGAAACTAGCATCCCATCACTCTGAGACAAGGATAAGTTCATACACATTTTAATTCTCATTAAATCATTGTGCTAGAGATAGAGAAATGCTATGCTGTTTCTGTTTTCTAGGTTTTGGGTTTTGTTTCTGGCTTGTTGTTATTTTCCCCCCTTACATTCTTGTGCACATAAAAAAAATTCAGGCTATTTCCATACAAATTATACTTTTCCTGGATTGATTAAATGCTCTTTCCTGAGACCATAACTGGACTGTCTTCTCTCAAATTGCCTATGCAGAATATTGAAAGGGTCAAAATAGTGCAGCATGCTATGGTATTTCACAGAGTAGAAGAACATGCAGATTGCTCTTGTTTCTCATTCTTGTAATAAGGGATAGCAACAAGAAAAGAAAATGGCTGAAAATGGTTTTGTTCCCATGTGTCAAATACCATAATTAGAATAAGAAATGCTACAAATTAACCCATTCTCATTACAGTCACTATATTATAATTTCATGGTCTTCTTCTGATGCTGTACTCTTGCTAAGCACATTTACATCTCATCAGTGAACACAAGCAGCAGATCTGCTGGCGGTGAATGCTTGATTCACTCCAATTTATGTCTTCTTTTCAGCTGGGGAATCCATTGTGTGAGCTAATAGCAGGTTTCCCATTTGAAATGACTGCAGATCTCTTCACATTTGGATACAGTGCGAGTATTGTCATAATTTTTTTTTAATGTGTCACATAATTGTCGCATTATACTATGTGCAAGTAAAAGAAAGGAAATTTTCAGCATTAAATTAAACACAAGGGGCAAGACTGTTTTACTCTCAGAGATGTGTGGGGGAAAGACAAGAATCCTTTTCTCTTAAGCCAAGAGGCAAGTATAGCTGCAATCTTTGTGTTCACCTATATAAAAGACTTAACAACAATTTCACCATTAACCACACTATTTCTGCAAGAGTGATTGTCAAAAAAAAGAGGATTTTACTAAAACAATTAATGGGATGAATATATCCCTTTGTAGAGTGTTTGAATTTCCATGTCCCTGTTTAGAAGCATAATTTCCATTAAATTCTCATAAAATATACATCGTGTTTCTATTGCTAATTTAGTGCTGTACAAGTAAAAAGTGAACGTGAGTGACATGCTTATCTGACAATATTATTTTTGTGTTTGTTTTTTCTTCCCAAAACAGGGTGTGGGGAGAGGAAAAGCCATATTTGAGTCTTGTGCCTGGTCTGACAACTAAAGAACAACATACTAAAAGCTAAAGGAGGTTTGCTGTTGATGTTAATGGGATAGGA
Source organism: Anomalospiza imberbis (assembly GCF_031753505.1). Taxonomy (NCBI): domain Eukaryota; kingdom Metazoa; phylum Chordata; class Aves; order Passeriformes; family Viduidae; genus Anomalospiza; species Anomalospiza imberbis. The sequence continues at coordinate 89,016,036 of NC_089682.1, read as the reverse complement.
TTTTATTGAAAATATGTTGTCGTACTAGACAAGAGTGGTACATGCATTATCTTTGTAAAACCTTAGAGATTTTCATAAGAGATGCATGATCAGTGTCTCAAAACATGGGGTTATTTCACCTGTACTTAATCATTAGTGCTTGGATTTACTTAATCTAACTTTAGACATTTCCAATATAAATGTTGACATTCTGGGCAAGATTCAGTTGCCTAAGCACAGGAATGTAGTGCCACTGGAGGTCTTTTAGGATATTGAAGGCATACACAGGCCACCCAGGTAGGGCACAGAAGTTATGGAGACACATGGACTCCACTACCAAAGCTGAGCATCGCGTCTGGTATAGCACAATACCAATAAATGACATTACATGCCTACATTTAGGTGTCTGAATATTACTCCTAACCTGTCTATTTGGATGTTCTAAGGTCATTTCAGTTGTCCATACATTGGTGTATTTGTTTCTCGTATCTACATCACTCATGCCAAAGGTTATAAATATTCTGCATGTACTGTATCATGTGTGTTTACCTTAATGAAAATTAAGGTATCAATGAAAATTTTCATGTTAATGAAAATCTCAAAACTACCAGCTGAACCATTTTTGGCTTTGCTAGTTAAATCAAGCTAATATTATAATCAATGAGAAAAGTATTTCCTTTCATATCATTATTCCTCTCATCAGTTTTACATGTTTACTTTTGGATGAGATGAACAATACCCTGTAAGCTTTTTTGGGCTTATTATTTCATTTGTTTGATTGATTGTTTGGATTTTTCTTTTTTTCCTTTTTCTTTTTGTAGAGACAGTTTTATAAGGTACAGGTTTCTCAGCTTGAAAACTGACCTGTATTCTTGTCTTGCATTTCTTTTCCTCATATTTTTTTGCCTTAGTTTTTTCATATAACTAAGAGATAGTAATTCAGTAATTCCATAGCGATGCAGAAGCCAGGCTAACCACTGGCATGAAAGGAAGATTAGATGTAAGAATATGCCCTCACCTGTGCCAGCACAGTTACAAGTACTTATGAGTCACAAACCTGAAATTTATTCCATTCAATGACCCCATATTTCAAAAGACTAGTAGTAAAGATCTGAAGAATACTTCTCCAACTTCTGGCATTAAGCTGTTTTGGATATCCAGAAACTGTAGTTGTGCTCAGATTACTAATTACTAGATTAGTGAATTTGACTTTGCATATTGCCATGTGAATCTTTGTGTTTTAAACCTGCTTTATGTTCAAGTTCCATGGAGTAAAACACAATTCACTGGAAAAAGAACACTAATTTAGAATATGATTTATAGAGCTCTTCCATACCCATTTGGTTTGTACGTTCTAATGGTGAAAACTAATTTTTTAAACCATTCTCATACAAAAAAAGGCCCATACTTATCATAATTTTCACCATTCTATATTTTTTTCTCATTCTGTTTGGTTTGGGTTTTTTTTAACATAAGAAAACCATGATACAAAGTAGTGCAGCAGCTAAAAGAAACATGGTGAAGGCTGTGAAATTTCACCAGAATGCTTGAGAAGTTCACCGGACCTTTGACTGTGTTTGTGCTCGTATGGTGAAGACAACAAATTAGTTTCTACCTTCTCTATTGTCCAGCTGCGATATGTAATATTGAGACTTGAAATAAGGAACTAATTCTGTAATTACTGAAGGAATTTTCAGAATTTTCATGAACATCCATGCATCAGGTGTGATTTTTTGACACATGAACCCTTTTTTATGTGCATCATGGAATAGAATTTTTCAGCTACCTCTGACCCAAGTTAGATTTCAGTAAGTAGCCTCCAAATGAATGACTCTCTGCTGCATTTAATATCATGAGTGATACAGACCCTTCTTGGCTTCATTTTAATGTTAATATTAAAAGAAAAAGAAGCCAAAAACCCTCCAATCTGTCATGGATGTGTATGATAATTGACATAATAGGCCCTAACGGCTACTTTGGAGCATAATGGACCATGACAGATCCATTGGAGCTTACTCAGAGATGGAGATATTTTAATATAATTTAATTAAAAATAAAACCTAGACAAAATTATCATTCATTTGTATACAATATTATTATTGATTTAAATATTCAACTGCTACTCACACATGCACACAGCACACAGTACACATATGTATACACAGTACCTTAAAACAAATGGTAAGAAAAGAGCTACTACAAAGCCTTCTCAGAACTTACCTGATCAGAATGAAGAGTACTTGATGTATTTCTCACATATCTAACCTGGCTAGGTGAATGAGATACATTACTGTGGTAACTACAAGTCGAAGTTTTTGTGCATGGTAGTCATAGAAGTAACGAATTCAGGACTTGCAAAGTTTATCTTAGCATTTTAGTGACCTGACCAAGCTGCTAGCAAAATTTGTTTGCCCAGAGTAATGGAGAGAGAAGTGAAAGCTAAGAGTAAATCACACAGAGAGCAGGTCATTTTCCAGTGGTTCTAAAAGCTGCTTAGCTGGTCACACGCTGACTCATGTTCAGATGGCTGTCATCCAGCACTCCCAGATCCTTTTGTGACAATATCATGTGTTGCATGCTAATAGCACAGAATTCAGAAAGAAAAACAAGAAATCCATATAAAAATGTCCATTCCTTGATTAATTTCTTATATACTGAATCTAATTTTTTTATTTCATTTTTGTCCTAATTTTTGAGGGTTCTATGTCACTATTTAGAGTGCCAAGAAATAGCATACATTGAGGAAACATGGTTGAAAGAAGGAGTGCAAGGGAGAAAATTTGATCATGAGATCTTTGCTTATCAGCAGCGCTTACTGTCCCACATTTTACTTAAGCCGTGAGGTCTGCAGCCATGTTTCATTACTCACCAAAAGCCCATGGACTTCATTCCATGGACTTGACCTAAGCACCCAGGTATATTAACCTCAGTGAAAAAGTGTTTTGGTCCTTGTTTTGTAATGGAGATAGATAAGTCAGACTATGGTTAATGATTGAACAAGTGCAGAAACAATATTTTAAGAAATCAAAAGCTTCAATCTAGGTCATGGAGATTTTGCTACTGGGCATATTTTGTATCAGAACTATATGCTTTTCCTCTAAGTTAACAAAGATTTTTGTTTTCTACCTCAGTACTTTGGAATCTCTCTGGAGTCAAAAGAAAATGATCGGAACCTCAAGAGACAACTCAATTATTTCAAACCTCTCCTTTGGCTTTGGAATGAAGTTTTTCCCCATCAAGTAAAGAGGAACTCTTAATTGCCATCTTCCACATTGTGATTGGGATTTATCTCCTCACTGACTAAAGAGGAAGCATGGTTGACAAGATTAAACAAATTGAAGAGCTCTTAGGAAACTTCAGAGAGATTATTTTCTTTATGGAGAGAGACATTCTGAATTGCCTTCCCAGGACTCCTGACAGGTTTTGATCTAGCTTATAGGAAGTTAATTCAGCAAGAAACATCTTGCCTATTTGGCATATGAGGAAAACACAACTTCAAACAAGAGGGCTCATATTCCATCTGCGGAACACCAGGCTGCCTGTTAGCCATCACTGAGCTCCAGAATGAGATTGAAGTTCAGATATATCTCCCTGATTAATTCCATCTTGTTCGTTCTGTAAACAATTAAGGGGCTTAAAGTTAGCAATGTTTACAGTATTTGTACTAATTGTAATGTTTGTGATTTCACCATGTAGTTTTCTTATATCCTTCCTCTATGTGCTGTAAGAAAGGACACTATATTTAGGGACTGGTCTAAACTCAGTTGATATCATTCCCTCTACTTCAAACAATTCTGAATAGGACCTGACAGAGAAAAAGTGCAAATTGCCCCAATATTTGATAAATTAAGGCTAATCAAACAATAGGATGGAAAGCTCCCATGTCTTCTGAACAAAATTCACTGCTATATGTAAACTGTGTAATTCAGCCAAGAATGCCAAATATAGACTTTGTTAAATTGTTAATTACACCAGGTTGTTAAAGTTGTTTTTTTTTTCTTACTTATGTTATAAATGTAAATAATTTAGGAAAGAAATGCAGTGTAATGATACCATAAATATTTTACTTGCTTATTTGAAGGGCATAGTGTTATTGAAATACATATGGCAGTACATGCAAATGTTGACTTTGGACTTATCACTGTATGTTCCCAAAGTTCTCTTGGAAGATATATAACTTAGGATAATTGACTGATACTATAATATTTCATCATGTTAGTAACATTTTTAAGTATAATAATTACTGAACAATACTTTCAGAACATCTAAATAGAATAAAAATATTTTTTATATCTATACCCTTTTTCAGAACCAGGCTGTCTGCTATTTTTGGCCAACACTAGGGAGCACAGTTACTTGCTAACTAATTTGTGGGGATTGTCAGTCCAACTTAAACACTGAAACGTTTGTGTCTTCTAAGTTTAGGTCTGGTCAGAGCTTTGAGATGCTCTGGTGAAAATTGGAAATGAATCTGTCTCTCTTCTCAGTGACAGGGTTAGTCTGTGCTAATGGGAAAGGTCTCTTATCAGGGGTTCATGGAGACAATTAATTAAATACTTGTGATGGAGAACTTTGGCAAGTATGTTCTGAACCTGTTTTATGGTTGCTTAGATCTTTCACAGTGCAGTGACATCATTTTGTATCTTGCTCTTCTGTTGGGACTGTGGAGAATAGCTAGTGCTTGTAATGTCATTTTTCAGAGATTTTCTGAAACACTATGTTCTTTGATGTCTATAAGTAAAAGTAATCTAATTTACCACTTGTTGTTTGAAAGACTGTGAAAAACTGTAGAATATATCAATATTCAGGTTTCTCCTTTTCATTTTCATTTCTGTGAATAGTTTCAATATCACACAAAGTATGTTTTTATTATTCAGAACAGTCACTTTTAATAAAAAGACTCAAAAAGATTGATTTGAAAAAGTTCTCTATTTCTATTGTGATAGTCATCAGATTTGTTTTGAAAAGTGGTGTTAGGACTTATTTTGATACAAGAAATGTATATAAAATGAGTCACAATCAGTAAAATTTTGAACCACAAATTAAAGCTGTGTGAAACATATTGTTTTCCAGTTGTCTTTTAACATTTATATTTCTTTTTTTCCCATATATATTCTTTAGATATTCTGATCTCCTGATCCATGCCTGTTTGAGGTTTTGTGAAGACAAAATGAAAGGAACACCTTACCCCCAAGTATCCTTTTGTTGCAAATTCTTTCCTGTCATCAGTTTTTGACATGCTTGATGCTACATCAGAATGTGACTACTGTTTTAAGTTGCAACTGAGACTTCTATAAATCAGTGCCTGAGCCCTCTCTAGATCTTCTGGCTGCGCATCTTGAACGTGTGGCTTACATTTCAATGAAACAGGACCATACAAGAACATACTTGCAGCAGATTGAACAAAGCCGCAGCTCTTACAAAGTGTAATGTCCAGGTCTGCCTGCGCATTTTTTTCCCACTCATTTTTCTACTACATTTTCAGTTCTGTCAAAATGTTTCCTTTTTCATCAATTATTTGATGCAAATTTCTGCTGGTTTGCTCTGTTTTGAATCAATAGATTTATCCACTGGGAAGAAATCCTCAGGACAGTAAGATTATACTTCCATAAATGCCTCTGCTACATACATCTGTAATGTCACCAGAATAACTACCAGATGGAAGTCCCTGCTTATTAAAAACTGAGCTTTTTGTTTTTATCACCTCCTGTTTAGATTTATGAATGTCGTTTGATTTCTGTGGGCCTTGTGGACATTTATCAAATAACTAACAATTCTCAGAGTACAGCATTGTGAATATACACAGTTTTCAGGTGGAACCATGTTCCATGGTCTGAATTAATTACCTGAAATTTGTCATAGGGCAGAAATATTCTGTCATAAGCATGTCCCGGTTCCCCAGTGTTCGTACTGAGATCCCTAGCTATTTATTTGCCACTGTGAAAATTTCAGGGTTTTCAAAACATGTACATTCTGTGCTTGCCCTACTTTTGAATGTAGTCATAACTCTGTATATACAAAGACTAAAATAAAGAAGACTGCTACTGACATCACTGGGATTTAATTTTTGACTCCATTGGTAAGTTGGATGAAGGGACAAGCATTGAACAGGAGACATTTCATTCATGCTACGTTTATCAGACTCTCTACATTTGAGTAAATCAGAGATCCAAACAGCTAGTTTAATTTCCTCATCTCAAAAACAGCAGTCAAGTGATTACTTTTAGCAATATTTCTCCCTAATTCATTGCTTTTTTTGCTACATTACAAAACCCAGATGCTTTCTTTAAAAACATCACCAAAAATGGTCCTGCCTTAGGCTGTTCTCACTGTGCTTCAGCTGCTCCTGCATCAGTGTCACTCTACAGATCACAAATTTTCTTCTGTTTTTTTTTGAGATCTCAGAATTATTAGAACTGTGTTAATAACTGTATTTTAATAAAATATATTCTACCATCTCCTTTGGACTTCAGGCTGCTGAAAGAGGAGATCCAGTCATAGATTAGAGTACAGATACGAAGTCCTATTTCTTTTGGTAAATTAAATCCAACACTGCCCTCTTCCTTAGGAATCAGAAAGGGAGGATCAGCTCTGTCTTTCTCACTGATAATAAATTGTTTTATTCCCTTTTCAGGGTGTGATAGCTCATGATGTTTTAATTTTAATAGCTTAGACTGATGAGATCACAGCTCCACCATTAATATTAATTAGTTATGTAGCAGCATGGTGAAGGGACAGATCTAGACACCCCCCTTTCAGGGGTTAATACCGATTAATGTGAAAAAGACACTGGAGAAGGAAAAATTTTTTACTTGGATACTCTTTTCTCCCTTCTTCCCTTTGTATTGTGTTTTGATGCAGAAATTGCATACAATTGTATTGTATGACCAAGTGGTTGCAACAGCAATAATAATAATAATAATAATAATAATAATAATAATAATAATATACCCTCATTGAAAGTACCAATTAGGAGAAATGGGAATATACTTGAGTTGTACCTTTAACTAATAAGTGGATTTGGTGTCTTTAATGAATTTGTGATGACTACTATCTATGAGAATCTATAGGATCACGGATCTTGTAATAATATTTTTCCCTTATTTACTGGTCAATCTCATTTAAAAAATCAAAACAAAGTAAAGTACTAGTAAGGTAAAAATGTAATTTCAATATTGTAAAATATTCCTTTTATTTCTGATATTTCCTTTTCTGCTGCTGTCCCAAATCGGCTGTACATTTGATAGAAACTTAAATTAATTTCTGAAATTCCCTGAGTATCTGAACAGAAGCCAAGAAACAGGGTCTCATTGTTGTATGCCGGGTTGGTTCAGTTAGGGGTCTTAATAAATGTTAGTTTGTTTGGTTCTATGTACCCCTATTTCCCCCTCACAATGGTTTACTCCAAGCTGTGCTACAGGAGCTTTTACCTGTCAATCTTGTAACCACTCCTCTTCTTCCTCACAGAAAGTTCTCTGTCAATCCCCCCACCTTGGCATTCCCATTTGTCCCGGAACACTGTACCTGCCTCTGTTATGTTCCCATAGGTTGCTGTGATCCATGCCACTCCCCTGTCATCTGTCCCCATTGGGCGAGGGGGGCTTCCGCCCCTGTCTTCCCACCCCCCTATTTAACCCCATGCTTCCTTTGTTCAAATCGCCATTTTGTCCACGCATGCGACCTGGGAACCCCGCACCGCTCTGACCCCCGCTGCAGCCACACGGGAAATAAACAGTTCTCAGCCATGCGGGACAAGGTGTGCCTTCTCTCTCCCTTTGTCTCCTCTCAGCATACGGCTAAGAAGGCGGCAAACCCACATGGAGGCTCAGCTCTAGAGCTCCGCGCATGTGGCAGCCCCAGTCACACCGAAAGGCAGCACCGCTAGCTGGGCGCCCCAGCTGCCCGGGACCGGGACAGAGAAAAACCAAATGCCGCATCTCATCACAACTACTTCTAGAAACTTCTGTCATGCAAATATCTAAACTGCATGCGTAGGCTTTTTTTTAGAATCCTTATTAAGAAACTCTGAAGGTTTGATTCATGCTACAGTGGTTGCCTAAAATGAGTCTGCAGAATTAAACTTTTACAGTATTTATTATTGCTAAATGATTCAAGTATACTGCAGCAAAAGAGTGGACAAACCTAAGGGTGGACAGAGAAATCACAGTTCAAGTCACAACTCTAATCAAATCTTACTGTCTTTCATACCAAATAAACTAATCTTACTGCTAGTCTATTTCAATAGTTCATCAAACTGCTGAGTATATAAGGTTGCTATATTACTCAGTACAGAACTGGGAAGGTCTCTTCTGAGATTATTTTCTTGAAATTTCCTGCCTCAAAGCTTAGCCAAGATAAATCCACCATCTACTATTAGCTGATCATGTTACTTGGAAATAATCATTCAAAAAGATTTTGTTTTTTTTAAGAGCAAGGGCCAGATTATGCACCTCGGATAGGATAACCCTGGTTAAACATGCAAACTGGGCGATGGGAAGTGCAGCACCATGGAAAGAGATTTTGGGGATTTGGGTTGATAGCATGTTTAACATGCATCAAGTGTTTCCTGGCACCCAAAAGGGCCAACAAACAATGCCCCATGATGTACGAGGCACAGAATGGCAGCTGGTTGAGAGTGGTGGTTGTTCTACTCTACACTGCACTGCTGCAGCGTCACCTTGAGTATTGTGTGAAGTTTTGGACATGCAAAGGATAAAGACATCAGACTATTAAAGTGTGCCCAGAGGAGGGTGAAAGGTCTTGAGGGCAAGAGGAGCAGCTGAGATTGCTTTGTTCGTTCAGCTTGGAGAAAAGAAGGCTGCAAGGTGCCCACATCAAAGTCAACAGTTTCCTCAAGGAGAACAGAGGAGGCAGAGGGGCTGGTTTCCTCCCTCTGGTGACCAGTAGTAGGACCTAAGTAGATGGAATGAAGCTGTGGCAAGGGAAGTTCAGACTGGTCATTAAGAAAAGGTTTTTCACTTAGAGGATGGGTGATCTCTGGAAAAGTCTCCCTGGGAGTGTGGATATGGCAGCAAGCCTGCTAAAGTTCAAGGAGCATCTGATTAGTACCCTTAGTCATATGGTTTAGTTCTATGTTTCTGTGATTCTTTTTAATTATCTGAACATATTTTGAACATTCAGGAACTTTAATTGAAATCTCTGTTTGATAAATGTGTTTCTTTATCATTATTCTATTACCTTCAGAAACTGGCAAAGTGTCACTTTGGTTTCATAGACAGTTCTGTTACTAGAATGACTTACACTATATACCAGCTAGATCTAGTTCTTGTTCAGCTATCTCACCTCAAATGTATCATTCCAACAATGTGTGCACATTTCTAAGAACTCCTGTAAGATTCAACTTTTATATACACATTTACTTAACCTCTAGATGCACATAAGAATAATGATTTCTTTAGGATTTAGGGGGAAAGACATTTTAGATTATACTTGTATATCATGAAGATAGGTTTTAGCAATATGTTTATATTATTTCTTGTGCTATTAGTTTAAGCACAAGCAAAAGGATGCAATTTACCATCTGGGTGCAAGACAAGCACAGGTCTGCAGATCAGTGTGTTTTTAGTTTCTATAGATGTTGCCATTTTGATACTAATTCTATAACTAAGAAATTAATTGTACCATGCCTATTCATACTGCTTAGGATGTTCCTACATGTCTTTGCTCAATAATTCTGATAGGTTGAATTGTGTAGTACTGCCCATCATTTGTAAATCACAGTGGGATTAAATATATACACACACATGCACATTCATAAATTATCTATACTCTACAATCTTTATTGCATGAATTCAGTAAAAAATATTTTTAATGTCAGTGCTAAGATGGTCTTTTGATTTGCTGATGTACATATATTATTTTAGAAGTTGTTTGCTTAGCTTATGCGTTTTGCTAGATTAGATGCAATGTTTCAAATGAGCAAACATTTTAAAAGTCTTCAGAAACAGAATTTGGAAGTGTAAATTCAAGCTCCTTTCTAAAAAGACTTTTTATCAAATAGAATGAGACTTTTTAAAGAGCTTAGTTGTCATTGAAAAGACACTGATGAAAACTAGTAGAATAACTAGGACATTTTTGCCAATCAACTTTTTAACAATATTTTTTATTTTTAATCTCCTGACTGCAAAGTATAGCTGATGGGCTTTTGTCATGTTTTATGTATAAAGTTGATATGCATCAATTATTTCAGAAGCAAATGTATTATATGCTAAGCTGATTGCAAAGTATTGCTTGCCTTGCCAGAAGAAAAGAAAAAAGAAGACCAAAAAAAAAAAAAGACCCCAAAACAAAGGGAAAAAAACCCCTCCACTTTAAAGTTTGGCAAGTCTGTAAGACGCTATTAAGAGCATACAAGGGGAAACATCCATTCAAAAATATGTGAATTAGTTCAGTTTCATTTTAGGAAGAAGATAGAAATGAACTCCATAATCCAGAAATCTAAACTCCAATATTGATGGTCAAAATTGATTAGTAAATAAGAGATAAGATTAGTGTCTGTGTTATGCACACAATCACCTAACAGTGCAAACCATATAGCAGAGCTCTTTAGAGAGCAGAACTATAGTGTATCACAGGCCTGTTTGTGTTTCCACTGTTAGACTTACGATTTAGAACTACTTGAACTCATGGCATAGTGGGGAGGAAGTGGCAGCTGGTTGAACCTGTGGAAGGTGGAAGTGAGCATAGTGCTGTGATGGAAAGTTAATAGCTGTTATTGATATCCAAAGCTTCACCCAGTGCAACATCCACTGGAACATGATGTATAGAAGAAACTGAAGATTTAGAGACTCCCTGTCATCAGAAGGCATGAAGACTACCCATGAGCATGACCACAGGGAAGGACAGCAGACTACTGCTTCAGAAGAACCTAAATATGAGCTGGAGGAAAGACAGATTTGGGGCTACAACTCTTCCTCTCTCAAATTAGAATCTTGTGGAGGAACAGATTCTGCTGAGGGGACACCAAACACAGGTCGGAGAAAAGGAAGGAGGAAAACAAGTGAAAATAGGGGGTTATTTTCCAAGGGCCTGTGCCTCCAAAGAACAGCCTTACCCTGGGAGGCTGCAAAGGGCTTAGGGACCTGAGTGCATAGGCTGTAAGTTCAGGGTGCAATGACAAAGAGGGGGAGTTTGATTTGAGTGACACATTTCCTCATCAGCAACTTTAGGGTTTGATGCTGTCACAGATAACACAATGTTAAGGTAATACTGAAGCCATTAATTCAATGGAGGAAGTAGGAAATAGGCATATTTCTCACTAAAATTTCTTGTTGGTGAATATTCAAACAAGACCTGGGGCCTTTCCTCTAAATAACACAGATTGATGCAATATGCCACATGGAATCAGACAAGCTCTCTGAATGACCCAGGAAACACAGATAAAGAGGTATGTGAACCCAGTTCTTTTTACCCAGTTTGTAGTGAAAGAAAACACAATTCAAACCACTTACCTATAGATGCCTGTGCAAAGAGCTTAGTCCCCTGAATGACCTGTTTAGACAATGGAGAAAGGCAGATCCTCACAGACAAGAGTCCAGACTCCAGGTGTGCTGAACTGGACTCTGGAATCTCTTCTTCCTCTGTGATGGTTATATATGCAATACAAATTTGACTGATTATGTACATGCCAGCACAAATCTTAGTCTATCTTAAATATATGATTGCTGTAGGTAAGTATGTAACACAATTGCCACTTTGGCAATATTCATCAACAGTGTCGTTGCAAGCCCTGTCACACCAGCCAGATTCAATACTATTTCCAATTGCTGAAATGCAGGAAGAAATAAAAGTGTTTTATTATTTTATAGCATCTTTAGCTCTTCTGTGCTGACAATAAAGAGCTCTAATTTTTTTTTTTTTAAGATGAAATCTGTTCTGGAATAGTGGTGTGGCTTTTTTTAGTTAGTATATAGTGAAACTGTCAAAGTAAGGACAGTTGATGTCAGAAAGGTTCATATTTATTCCTGTTTAAATTGAGGTTGGCTGTGTTTGCTCTCATTACTGCTGTCATAAATGGTCAAGGACATCTAGGTATGTGTTTTCATAAATGATGTGATCATTCCAATTCAACAATTGTGACAACTGAGTCCTATAGCTCCATTACAATTTCTAAAGTGCTCCTGTTGCAGCACTATTTAGGAATCTGAAACCTACTTATCTCTTTTAGAAATGCAATTTTTATGACAACTCAAAGCAGCTTAATACAACTTCTTGAAACTCAGATTTCAAAATCAGAATTGTGCAGTCATCCAGTCCACTGTGATAGCGGACACTGTAGTGGAGGTGAATGAGAATTGCTTACGCCTTGGGGAATAAATTTATTTATCAATACTGAAATAGCTTCATTTTAAACAGCAAGGACAGAGAGAAGCAAGGGTGAAAAATCCTCTATCTAATATTTATCAATTTTAAACACGTGTCTAAGACCACACACAATTTAATTCATACATTACAGTGATCTTTCTCTTTGCTGCATGCAGAATTTTCTTTCAATTAAAATATAAAGGCACACATCAAATCATTTCTGCTTACAAAGACAAGACCACCTAGTGATTTTTGTATGTTTAATTCGTTGTCTCCTGCCACAAATGCTTGAGGCTTTGATTAGCTTTATCTTACTTGAAAGAGGCACCCCATGCAGGAGACAGGGTGATAAGCTTTCCTCTTGTCTCTGCAATTCTGAGGGAAGGTTGCTCCATTCTGATCCCTGAGCTACCTGGAAAATACACTTTAGAAATCAAACAGGCTCTTATTCTTCTTAACCACTCAGCCTATTTCAAAAAGCAAAATTTGATGAATTTCTAATGACTGACATGTTGAATTAAGTATATTTCCTAAAGCAAAGACTGCAAAGTCCTTTTTTTCAGTTCATAAAAAAAAGATTCATTTTATTTCCTATATACTTTTCTACTTCTCTTTGTGTTATTCGTGTGCATGTGCCAATATTTGTGTCTGCTTAATTATTTGTAGTTCACTTTGAAGACTTTCATAAACATGGTAAGTCCCATATTTATCTTTTTCCCCCAGACATTTAAAGATGGAAGGGGAAAAGATTTAGCCTGAAAAAGAGAAGGAATGATGAAGTAAAAAGTAAATTTGTAATTTTGAGAAGCCTTGGATTGGGTGTAATATTTAGGCAGAACTGAATGAATACACTTTGCCAGGGCTAGGTTTAAGATGTGCTACAATTTATAGTTATGTCAAGCTTGCCTGCAGCATGTGGATCAACTCTTTTTATTTTTTTTTTGTATGTATAAAAATATGTATACATTTAAAGAAAAACAGTTCCTTTACAATTATAGATACAGGGTGGGTTTAAATAAAAATACTGATGATTGTTAGCCACTTATAAAGCACCTTTAACTCAGGAATGAAGCCTGAGTTAAAATACAAAACTGATTCACTGTTCACAAAATATTAGAGAAATAAGAAATGATATGTTATGAGTACTCATTTTTCTTGCTTCTGCTTGGTTCTTTGGTAGTTAATTATTGGTATCATATACAGGGATAAAAATTTTACATTTGTCCTACATAGATATACACATGGCACTGGATATAATGGCAATAAATAACCTTAAATTGTATGCTTAAAAATAATGTCTTAAACAGATATCAAATTAACTGAGGAGTCTCTACCCATAGCTGGTAATTTTTCTTCTGTTTCTAGATTCCTTTTCTTGCAAAGAAAGGGTATTTTTTCTCTTGTGTTTTTAATTACATTTTAACTTTGACCCTCTTTTTTTTTAAACCTTTTTTTCTCTATAGCATAACAACTAGGTATAAACCATTATTACTGATTAAATTATTAAAACAATGGAGCATTAAAACAGAAATAATTTGCCATGTGCCTTATTTAGTTCCAAAAAGTCTTAAAAAAACAACAATAAAAATATTTTTCCTCACTTGCATCTGCTTACACTGTAAAATCAGGAAATATGTTAAAGGTCACAGATCAGAAAAAAAATAATTCTTTCAAACTGAAAGCAGAAGTCGCAGAAGTCATCAGAATTAAAATATAAGAAATTTGCAAAACCTTCAAATGTAAAATATTATATCTCAGAACACTGAACAGTGAAACTGTCCAATCATATGCTCTATTGTCAACTGGAAAATCGTAGCCTTCTCTAAAGGACATTTGAGGAATGGAAACAGAGCATATATAGACAAACTTGCCTGGCCGTGGGAATCTGAAAGTTCAAAACAGCTCCAGATTTTAATTTGCAATGTGTTTAACTCCTAATTAACCTATGAAGTTCAAATAGAAAGTGAATTGGGAAACAAAAAAAAAAAAAAAAAAGCACTCTTGTTTCCAGTATAGCAGATAAATAGGTAGCTATTACCTAGTTACTGTTTTTAGATAGTTTACCTCCTTAGAGATCTTAAAATGGGATTGCTTACCAGTAATGAGTTTTTCCCTAGCTAAGTGATTGTTTTTGCAGACATGTACTATGTTGAAAGGCCTTATTTGCTTGTAGCCTATATATACCTGTAATTTGCCTGTAAACTGTATAGAGTGTTTGTAGGGAAAAAGTGAAAAAATGTACTTAGTTCGGAAGGATTTTACACTGGTTCTGGCTTTTTTGAATGCATTGTTTTCTTTCAGCATTTAGGTTAACATTAAAGTTCATTAAGATGCTTAAGCTTAGTTGCATAAGGGGCATAACGGAGTAGGCCAGATAGCTTACTAAAATTGCAGTTCAGCTGGAGATTTTATTTTACTACATTTCAGAAAAAATAATGTCCATCTTTAAAGTTTAAACAAAGCAAGGCACTTTTTTTAAAAGCCTTTGGTACTTTAAGGATAAAATAGTCAGCAAAGATTTCCACCTCCCCAGATGTCATGCCCCATTTCATTTAACAACAAGAAGTGCTGGGGAAGGGTGCTGCACTGTTTCATCAGGGCTGTGTTTTTGGTATGGCTCCACAACACTTCACCAAATGTTAAAGTGAAGAAGCAGAAAGAGGTGATACTGTTGTTCTTGTGTCTCTGAATAGGATGGACAGGGCCACCCTTTCCGTGGGTCCCAAGCTTCTCTGCAACATCAGTGAAAAATTTGAGGAGAGGGCGACAGGAGCCAAGTGCTGCCACATTGGATCTGTTTGAGGAGATCCTTTTGGGAAAAGGGTGTTTAAGTAGTGTGAATATCTGTGAAAGAGATGGAATGCAATAATAATAAAATTATAGTCAATAATTAAATAAGACATTTTAAAAAGAATTTTGCTATCAATATGCCATTCACAAAGTTATAGCTAAGGTTAAGTTTTGCATTTAAAAAGAGTTTCTATCTTTTCATAATTTACAGAAGTCCCAAACAATTTAAGAGCACCTCCTATTTGCATATGGCATTTTTACTGCTCAATGAAAATGTGCAGAGAAAATTAGATTTAAAAAAAATATATGCCTTAAAAACAGTCAGTATCAGAAAGTTCATTTGTCCTCCTTAATAGGTCTTAATAATGTAATCAGTTATCAGAGAAAAATAAAATTAAAAATTTCTCATTTGAATATATTCTGAGAGGTTAAGATTCATTTTTCCATTCTACATAAATACAAGTTTTCCTGGATTCAAGCAACTAAAGTTACTTGGAAAAAAAAGTGTAGCTAATGCATAAAGAGAAAGAAGGTAAAAATATGTAATGGAATAATTTTAAAATCTATTATCATAAATTTCAGTTCAGCAGGTTTGGATTTTTTACTTTATACTCAAGATTGGACACAATATATTAATGTGAGTGCTACTTCAGACCTTTCAAATGTTTGATTTTTTTTGTTGCATAATTCACAATATTAATATTCATATATTATAGGATGCATTGGTTCTGAAAGCCTATTTAAATACTGCTGTATTTTAAATGGTTATTTAAATCTTAAAATAATGTTAGTGTCTAGGCTTAAACCTGCAAGCCCTCAACACAGACTACCTCTGCCCTGATTGAAGAAAGCAATTAAACTTTGTCTCATTAAAGTTTATTGACTTAAGCACAGGCCTGAAGCCAATCATGTGTTTAAATTCTGCTCCTCAAATAGATCTGATTTCCTGAATGCTGAATTAAATTCTAAGATATATTGTATTGACTGGATCATTGGCTATTAATGCAATCACACTCTGTGTCAGAAAAAAAGTTAAAGATACTGTATTCTTGAACTAAAAAGAGATCTCTGGATCCTGGGGTTCCAGTGGTGTATTCTAATAAAGAGAAGGGATGCTATGAGGCAGAATGTCCAAACAAAAGATAATTCATAGCTTGCTTGCTCTCTTTTTTTCCCAAAATATGGAAAAATGTCTTTCTCGTGAAGGGGATCAACATTGTCCTTTCCCAGATTAATTTCTAACAAAGGTGTGTAGTTCCTCTCTTCTTACCTGCATTAACACTTATTCTCAACCTTATACACATACAGGCCTTCTGGAGAAATTTCAACTGTCCAGCCTGCTTGTGTGGCCCTTAAAAACAATCTCACATGTAAAAAGGTGCATCTCTTTATACTTTGAATGGCTACATCACACTCCTCACCTCTGCTCTGTGCCCTGGTGACAGCAGCACTAAAATGCTGGTGGGATGAGAGCTGCCCTGTGCTCTGTCTTTGGTACCCGGATTAAACTGAACTTGCACTCCTGCTCGGGTCTCGCCTCATCACAGCATCTACTTAGATGATGCATTGCAGCAGTGCATCACCACAGGATTGTCAGTCAGAAGATGGCACAAGCTTGGATAAACAGATCCAAGAACAGGTTCAGTTTAATTACAGGACAGAAGGTGCCCTGATGTTCCTTGGAGAAAAAACACTTGTGCCAAGAATTAATATGCTCTGCATTGCTGTGCAGTGGTCTGACAAATATGTTGAAGCATCTGAAGAGAGTTCACAGAGACTTTGTCAAAAGAGTGGTTCTGAAACAAAGATGAAAAGTGAAAATCCTAATACCCTCAACCCCCCCAGATTCTAACTATAATCTGTATTTCAGTACTTCAGAGAAGGTTTACAGGGACACTGTCAGATTAAATTTGGTTTATAATGTAAGCTATATAAAGATAAGTTGCTGCTGGAGGAAACAGTTTTGTTATCTTTCTTAAGGATAAACGTTCTTTTTGTGCAGTTCCACCAAATAGCTAAACAAGGAGGTCACTACTACTTGAGGGAATCAAGTAACCATTAAAAAACAGTGTACACCAATCTAATTTAACATTTCATTTGCTTTATGACCCACTATCATAGTTATGTGTTTATTTTTTTAATTTGTTTTAAAATTGAACAGATGAGGTCATGTTCACAATTTATTACTACATAGTTGGTGGTCAAAATAGTATTTTATTACAAGGTGTTATGTTTCTGTTGTTATTTTTCTGAGCTCAGCTATTGCCATTTGAACTCAGAATCTTACAGTGGTATGAAAGCATTTGCAAAATAAAGTCCAATTTTATGACAAGTTTAAGCAGCAAGTTTATGAAGTCAAATATAAAACAGTGCCGAGTATTTATACATATGTATAACTGCATTAAGCATATGTACACATATGTTTATATATATATATATATATATATATATATGTGTCTATGTATCTGAACTTTAGCACTTTCTTCTACATATGCTTTTTTTGGTCTATTTATATATACAGAAATATATGCTTTTGTATGTGTTAACATATATGTGATAGTTAATACATAAACACCAAAATCAACACAGTTTTCCACATACTGTCATCTTTCTGCCAAGTTAAGCCTAGTTTATGTCATTCCCAGATTGTCTGAAGTTAGATATTTGTACTGACAGCACATCATTGTATTGTGAAGCTGCTAGGGAAAAGCCAGAACTGTTTGCTTCTGGGTTACAGGCGGGTTTTGAAGGGAAAAGTTTGGTTACTTATTACAACATTCAGCTGCTGTATTGGCAAATGTGGAGCTGGAACTGTAATAATTTTTTGAGGGGGGGGTTTACGCATAAAAATAAATGCGCAAAAGGCTAAATTGTTTGGATTATCAAATCAGAGTAATAGTCATTATCAGAGGATTATTAGTGAAGGAGTTTTATATGTTTGTAATTTATTACCCTAACTATCGAATATCTTAGGAATCAAACAAAACCTATTGTTCTCTTCTCCATGCAAGCAGAATAAAAGGTCCGGTGCATTTATAATACAGACAAGGCAGCTAAAAAAAAAAATCAGGGAAAGAGAAAAGAACAGAACCAGCAAGATCAGCTCTACTGTGTTTTCTTGTGAGACTTTGGAGCTTTTTTGTTTTGCCTTGTTTTGTTCTCTGTCTGGTGTTTTTCTTTCCTGGTTTGTCATTTTCGATTTCTTAGTGGGGATCATGTTAGTAGAAAGATAATGGGATGAAAACTAATAAAGACAGAGAAGTTTGAGATTTGGGATCACGTCCGAACACTCTGGGCTGCAGGGAATGAACCACACAGCCAGTTACTTCAGGGACAGGATATTCTCTGTATAATCTACAAGAAATAAAATAGAACTGAGATCAATCCCCACAAAAAAAATAAAAATATGTTGAGAGATGAACTCTGTTCTTTGCCCCTTAAAATTTTTCTACAACAGCTGTCCTGGCTTAAGTTTTTGCCTGGCTTATCCCTGTAATTCTTTTCTTGAGCATTTCAGGGCTTAAGGAGACCTGAAGTACAGGGGAGGAGGGATTGCCCCAGAGATCCAAGTTGCTCTTGAAGCTTCTTTAGTTAGTCAAATAATGTACACAACACAAAAGAATTTTTTTTCTACAAAAACAACTATTTATTGGTGTTTATCAGCATAATTATGCCTGTAATTCTTTCTGTTACTGTATAATGCATATTAAACTCCTTTGCCTGTGCAAATAAGCTGGATGTATCTGCTTAAAACCACAATCTAAATTATACTAAAAACATTATCCTGAGTTGTGCAAAGTTATTATCAAGAGAGAAAAGCTGTTTTATTAAAATTTAAACTCCATTGCTCATGGGAACAAAGGACATCAGGTGCGGTTAAGAGTCTGTCTTTGAGAAGTCCTACAGGTGCATTCTCTGAAGCCTTGTCATGGAATCATTGAAATGACAGTCCTCCTTGGAGCACACCACTGATCTCATCTGACTTGTACACCTGGGTCACAGTCTGTAGAGAGCAGACCACGTGGAAGGCAGGAGGGAAGGGGCTTGTGCACACCTTGCAATGGGTTGAGAACATATCTGGCATGTCCATCCAGACCTGTTCATTTGGAGGTGCCCTTTGGTTATTCAGATACAGCAGGAGTTAACCAGGCATTAAGACAAATGGGCCAGATCATCTACTGGACCAGGGCTGTTTTTAGAGTTACTGTTTCAAGCTGTCGGCAATATATGAAATTCATCACTGTCCTAGTTTATACTCAGTTAATGTTTTCATGGTTATCTTTATTACCATCTATGTTATAAATTTTGGGTTGTAATAAAAGCTTAATATTTCCATTATCTAAATAGAAAGGAATAGAATTGGTGAAAAAAAAACATGGTGAAAAAAAAAGAAAAATTAAATTGAAAATTGCCTCTATTTCAGAATAATCTAGCAAAGGATTGTTAAACGTATTTTTCCTCCATGTTTCTTTTACCTCCCTCCATCTTTGGTAAAGTAACAGAGATAGTGATTCTCCTACTGCTTTATGTTTGTGTATTTTTCTCTCTGGATATTTTTTCACTGTTTGACTGTAAGGCTTTCTGGCACACTGTGTTGCTCGTATCGTATGGCTTGCTTTAACTAATAGAGACATTTAGTGTGCCAAAACTCTGCTGCTGCACTGCTGTCTACTAGTCTAAAGCTCAAAGAAACATACCACAGGAGGAGAAAACACGTTATAATTGTATAACTTTCTGGGTTTTTCTTTTTTTTGTTATATATATTTTGTTTTCCTGAGGGCTGGGGGAGGAGGGAAAGGGCGCAGAAATAGGAATACTGGCATGGTTCCTGATTTGTTTGTATTCAGGTCAGTAGACAGTGGCAGGACTGCTTCTGAGCGTTTCTCTCCTACTGTTGTACCCTATCCAGCCCTGTGACAGGAACATCAAAAAAATTTGGCTTGTATTTCTGTTTTGTAATATCTGCCAGAGTGCTGCTCTATTTTCATCCTGAAGCATTGAGAAGCTAGTAAAACAACTGGATTATATAAGAAACCTTTTCCGAAACAAAGATTCTGCAGTATTTGAAGAATAATTGCCAGCAGCCATTTAGTTATCAATATATGCAGAAAAAGGTAATGTTCAAATTCTATTAAATATTGCCTATCAGACTATGGTGTATCTGGATACACAAGCATACATAGCACAATCATTTTGTACTACTACTCTCCATGCTTTGTAAGGCCTTGGGCTGACTACAAAATATCTGATCTGAGTTCTGCATCAGAAATGCAAAACTAACTCCGTTGCCTTTCTTTTTTTTCCCAAAAAAATTTTTTTTGTGTGTTTTTCCAGAAGCACACAAATGGGAAGAAATTAAGATCTGCTTGTAAGACTGGGAATTTCTAAGTAAAATACGTTGGCACATACTAAATCTCTCAGAGATACCTAGCATGGTCTATTGTCTATATATTTTACTTGCTATTTATTTTTGTTGCTTGTTTTTCTTCATTTGAGAGACATTATTGTAAAAGCAGTGTATCAACAGGTTGTCAAGATTAAAAGTCCCAGCCTTGGGAACAGCCCATTTTCATCATATCAGACATATCATCCTGGCTTATACATTACTCAGTTGAAGGAAAGAGACCAGAAACTAGGAAAATCAAAAAGCATAAAGTAGAAATTATCAATAAACAGATGAAATACATTGCTTTAATGGAGTCTACAGAGTTACTCTTACAGCCTTTCCCTAAAATGTTATGAGCCACTTGGAACTTGGGGGAATTCAGAGAAAGGATGATAACAATACACTGTAGTTTTTAGTGCCTTTCCAATAAGGGTCTCAAAACACTTCACAAACATTAATCAAATGTCATAACAGTGCTGTGGGATAGTAATATATTTGTTGCATCCTGGGTTTGGGTTCAAATTATGTGTTTTTTCCTTGTTAGTTTTCCAGTTCTCTGTACCCTCGTGCATCTCCCGGGTTTTCCCTAATGCGGTTTCCATGCCCGTCTCCCCGTTCTCGCGGTCCCACTCACCCCAAAGTCCCGTGTCCGCCCCTGCCGTGTTCCCATTGGTCGCTGTAGTACACGTCATCACCACGATGTCTGTACCCATTGGGCGGGAGGGCTCCCCGTCCGCCCTGTCCCTCCCCTATTTCATCCCACTCCTCGGCATGCTCGAGGCCATTTGCGTCCGTGCGAAGCTGGGAGCAGGCTGCAGCTTTTCCACCGCAGCTCTTGCAGCCAATAAAGCATCCAGCCGCCACGCGGACAGATTTGGACAAATTCCCTGCCTCTTTGTTTCTTTCCTCATGCTGACGGCGAAGCGAGGCCAACAGCCCACCCCGGAGCACGGCAGCAAAAGTGCCCGGGAGCCGTGGCGAACCCCGGCCCCAACGAAAAGCTGAGACGCCCAAGCTGGGCACTCAAGAGCTGACCGGGGCCGAGAAAAGTAACATGAAGCCGCATCTATTATTATTCAAAACCAACAAAAGATCCTTTAAAAATAAAAGCAAGCTAATGTTTCCATGTATTTGAGTGCAATCCAATTAAAGTCTCCCTTGGTGTGGTTTTAGCAGTAACTTTCCCTAACTGTGGTGAATAAGGGATTGGGTCAGCATTGTGCCCGAAACCACTACCAGCCCTTGCATATTGTACTCTTTCCTGGGATGTAATCTAATACTTTCGTGCGATACTTATAAGGCATCCATGACCCTGGATCCTAGAATTTTATCCTGCTACCTCCATTTGAAAAACAGAGAGTAGTACCTTTGCATTCAACCGAGTCTTTGGAAATGTCTCTCTCAATTTCCCCAGTTAGGAACTAGATCAGAGATCCACTTGGAGAGACAAGAAACAGATCTATTTATACATGCAAACCAGTTTGACCAGGAAAGAAAAAAAGACTGGGACAAGAAGATTTAATAAAAAAGTATCTAAAGTTATTGTTAAGCAGCTGCCTAGAGAGGGCTAACGACTATGCAGTGTTTTACTGTATGACTATCCATGTTTTATCACATAGCTGGTGAATCTAAAACTCTTTTTATGAGTAAGTATTTGTTAATTGTCCAATGCTAATAATTACTTGGCTCTGGATGATGTATGCACTAGAACTCCTGTAGTTAATATATGTTGATTTGATTATATATAAGAGGATGGACTCAAGTGAAAAATTAATTATAACCATAAAGGTTGCAGGAAATGGCTGACTGCTTAATTTGTACCTAATGTGAGGTTTAGGTTGTTTTTATTATTATAACTTGCTTCATCTTATAACTAAGTTACTGGGTTAAAACATTCATAAATATGTCTTGGAATGTTAGTTCATTACTAGAAACAGTGTCAAGAAAGCTTAGCAGTCATATCATGCAAACATCTATCTTATAATTAAAACTCAATTAATATATCTGCAACAAATATTTGCTGCTTAGGATGTCTACAAAAATTGCTTAATGGAATCTAAATTTAATCCCTATTAGGAACACTTTAAATTTTATCACAAATCTTTATCTCCATTTCACATTTTAAACATAAAAAGGGGCTTAAGAAGCCACATCATTTTAATCACAAAAGAGCTATATCTTGTCTAGATCAATCTTTAATAAATTATGTTATTCTGGCAGTCTGCACACAAGGGCAAAAATAATTTTTGTGGAAAAAATCAACCAAACAAATCCACATATCCAAATAATGTGTAATTGCTGTGCTTTTAAAATGCAGTCTCTTCTTTCCCTCCCTTGTGTGGGGAAGCATCAAACTCGCCTAGATAAGCAGATTCATTCATTCACTGAAAGCCTCAGAAAATCCAGGCAGTAGTGCTGGTAAAACCAGGATTTAGCTGAAAAAAAGCAGCAGGATTGGGTCCAGGACTAATATGTAGTGCTGTCAGTCTGAACTGTGTCCCTGGTGGATTTATACATTTAGAAGTTGATGGTGATGGTGACATTACTGAAAGGCAAAAGAAAGTATAAAACATCTGCTGGCAAAGAGAGCAAAACAAAACTGGTATGTGCCCCAGAAGGGTTGTAAAGAGAAATGGGGTTAACATCCATAGCAAATGCAAGAGGAAATAATTCTCTCAAAAACTAAACAAGGTGAAAGCCTGATTCCAGCATTCGACATTAACATTAGGGATCAGAAAACATAGCAGAAAACAGATTTTGTTGACAGAGAGAGGGGAAAAGGAAAGAAGGAAAAAAACCCACAAACCCTACACACCCCCCTAAATTAAAGGAGGCTAGCAGACTTAAATGTCCAGAGCTACTTTTAAAGAGCTAAATTCCTTCCAGGAAAGAAGGAAAGGCTGGAATCTATGACATTTCCCCTTGTCCACTCTGACATCATTGGTATGGGATGCAACCAAGTAATACTGGGTGAGTAGGGGAGTTCAACTGTTCTTCCTAAGTTCATATGTGCGTTGAAACAGTAGCTGTACGCCCTATATGTACTGTATTAAAAATCTTGCAGGATCTGGTAGTCAGGACTGTCTAAAACTGTTCAGGCAAACTGAGCACACTCAACATGTTCCTATATCACACTTTCAGAGAGTAAATTCAAGATTGTAGTTGCCATAAACTTTACTAGATTTGCTACAAAGATGCATATTGTGTTAAATAGAACCTGAGAGTAGTCACTTTGCTGACTTTTAGGAAAGTGACAGGAAAATCTGCAACATGACATTTGATCTGGTAATCAGATGAGAACACCTGAGCTATAGGCAACGTCTGGATATCACAATTCTGGTTAATAGCCTTGGAGTCCTCTTTCAAATGAAACAGTGTTAAGTGTCATGTCATGGGCCACAAACATGATTGAACAAGCAGATGAAGAATGATGCTTCTGGACTCTTGCCTTATTTTCCTGCGGGTTCATTTGTCTGTGTTTATGACTGCCCTCTGTCTCCAGGCTCCCAAAATTGTGGAAACATTGTAAAAATTGTAAAGATGGAAAAACAGTGCACCTAAAACTTTTAATTCAAGTACCATCCTTAGTTTAAACCTTATGTTTTCTTAGGTGTCTGAGAGGGGCTAGATTTTGCATCTGGCAAATAGAAAAAAGGCAAATGTTGTGGTTCAGTGCTCCCACTAAAACCATGCTGCCACTTGCTTCTTCTCCTTCTCCAACTGAAAGCACAAAAGGTAAAGATCATGGGTTGAGATAAGAACAATTTAATGGAAACAGCAATGAGTTATGAAAACTAACAGTAACAGCAAAAATATTAAAAACAAAAGGTATAAGATAAAGAAAATATTTATGCAGAAAGTCCACTACATTACCAACTGTTTATCCTGCCACGCTTTCTTGCCCCAGAAGGAACTTCTTGAAAACCACCAGTAAGACAGCCCCTTTCCCTCGCCCCTGACAACAACACGAGATGGTATTGAATAAAATTTGTCTTTTGGCCATGCTCACACAGATACAAACCCCACTCCCTCATATCTACTGAAAAAAATTAACCCTGTCCTTGGCTGAAACCAGGAAAAAATATGTAGGTCTTTACTTACATTGCCAAGTGGCTTCAGGTACAAAATGGGACTTCTGTCATGCTAAAGTATTTGAAAATTTGTGTCCTGACATAAATTGTATATTTTTCAATGTTTAGGTTAGTTATTTGCCTTAATTAATGTGATGCTAGAGTTTACTTATAGAAAATATGTATGAGCTACTCTTCATTCTAACAAACATTCTAACAAAAAAACTAAAAGAAGGATTTATCTGTCTTAAAATCAGGTATGTAATCTAAACCAGTTGTGTAGCTCTTTTTGTATTTGCTGAAGAGAGATAAGCACTGCCAGAGAGCTACATATCTCACCTGTCTTAAGCACCTATTTTAGGATACAGGAATTGTTCTTCAGAGGTTGTCTGCATGTCTCCTTCTTACAGAGGAAAATTTCAAGGCTTATTTAAAAAAAAACCCTAACACCTGAATGTCGGAAAGCCAAGGTGAGTCTCTTCCTATGTGTTGGCTTCCCTTAGTGAAGGTCTGTTCACCTCAATAAAAGGACGTATCCAGAATCGTCATCCAAGTTATTTTTATTCCTTAACACAATCAATGAGCATGTCCAAAGTGCAGTGTAGGATTTTCCAATCTGTTCAGTGCTTAAGCCTGAAAAAGTAAGTACCAAGACAGTGAAACCTTCAAAGCTTCATCCTTCCTCCACACAAGCTGTTCAATTTATCATTTCCTTATTGAAACATTTTTTTTTCCTAGACGCTACTAAACAGATTACAAAGTACCCTATGGCGAAGTAAGTTCTCCTAATGGTATCCTCTATTTGGGACTGAATTTCTCTCTGCCTTTTTTTTTCTGTACCACATTTATTTGCAGTTTCAGTGTCTTATCTGCTGTTCTTTGTCACTCACTGCAGTACAAATATCGGGGCAGTAGACAATAAGACAAATTTATATGAATATTCCTCCTGGTTATTAGATCTATTAATTGTACAAGTTGCATAAACAAGTTGCTAAAGAGCTCTTTGGTCTGCTAATTTTCATATTTATACACTTGTTACACTTCTTTGCTTCCCTTACTCTCTTAATGGAGCAGCATAAAGGTGCTGTGGGTACAAAGAGCAGCTGTGAGGAGGAAGAAGAGGAGTGTCAGCAGCATTAGTTGTTTTACTTTCATGCATATCCTTGCTGCCTGGTCCTGAATGCATCATGTTGATGTGTAATCACAAATAGCTATGAAAATTGTTGACAGTCGTCATTGAAGAGAGACAACACAGGAACTGTAGATCTGAGTGACTTTGTCTGGACACACTGTATATGTATGAAGGGTACATCCTCACTCATTTCAATGGACTTATTAATATTCTCCTTGCTGAGTTGAAAAGGAGAGTAACAAGGTGCAGTAGCTGGTTTTGAATACGCACTGTCAGAAGACTTTACATCATAAGTCCTATTGGCTTTAAAACTCAGGAAGCTGTGAGTATAACATTGGAACAACTCACCACTTCCATGAACAAAGACAAAAGTTGTCACAGATGGAGGGATGCACTTCCCTTGTAAGCGAGAAGTAGTAGTTTATTGATACAGAACTATGATTTGACTAAGTTTATAAGTAAATGTGATGGTGATTTAATCAGATTCAGCTGCAAGGTTGGTCTCCAGTGCTTATTGCATAGAGGACAGGGTCAGACAAAACTGTCAGGGAAACATTACTATTGAGACATGAGGCTCAGAAGGGACCACCTGTTCTAAATTCTTTTCTTAGGGGAGCTTATGTGCAGCTGGATCCATACATACTTGGCCAATGGTTTATACCTAAAAGACTATATATGCACAATCAATCCTTTATACCACTTAGCTGAGATTTCAAAGCTTTAGTGTGTTTATTCCAATTTACTTACTGAGGCTTAGATGTAATAAGGACTCTCTCAGCCTTGAGGAGTAACCTTGAGACATGTCCTTATACGAGGGGCGATCCTGGCGTGCAGCCCACTGCCATGCAGGGTTCCACAATGGGCCCTGGACTGTCCACTATTTATGGAGTAAGATGATTGACTTATATTTGCAAACCAGTCATATTTTGGGTTGGCATCCACTCAACAAGCCCTCAGCTGTTGAACAAGATTTATTTTATTTTACCTATTGTCTTGTTATGTGTCTCCCCAGAGTACAATTTAAGCCAGATGTAACCATCAAAACCACCAATGGTAGCCATTGCTCAAGCAGAAAAGAGAGAAGGGAGAGCACACAGCCACAGTCTGGGACTATACAAATAAATGCCAATGTTAAATAAATTATATAGAGATGTATATGAACATACAGACATATACTGGTATGCACTCATGAACATTAGCCAGGAAATCTGAACTCCCCTTGGATTGTTTAATGGTTTTATTGTCTTCTTTTATAGTTGATTTTCCTCTTAACACTTCCTCATCTTTCTGACTGCATCAGTTAATTTACATATTTAAAACAAATATTTAGTACGTATCTGCTTGATATCCTTACATATCTTCTGAACAGGTTCCCAAATTTTTGTAATTAGTATGTCATGTTATATTTTATATATGTCATATTTTCTTATTCCACAAGTAGAGAAACTAAAATGTAGCAATAACAGCTATCAATGGTTCAAAACTATTGGATCCTTTTCACTTTGATATAAGAAACGACAGCATACACCCGAAAATCCAATCACTTTAACACAATCTTCCAGCTGCATTGTGTGGCCAAGAGGATGTCTCCCATGCATAAGATAATAGAAGGATGTCATATCATACTAGCTGTAGGTGTCTGTTCCCTTCTGTTTCAACCCAAATATGTTTCAACTTGAGTAGGACGAAGTACACAGACCCTTCTAAAAACAAGCCAAATCAGTCATTTCAAGAATTAAAAATAGTCAGTTTAGAAAAAATGAGGTTACATGAAAAGCAGAGCTAAGGAAGCTTAATTTCCTATGGCTCTGTTTCTCTTTGTGGCACACTATAATGTGCCCTCCATCTCTTTCTTTGCTCTCTTTTTTCTTTTTTTTTTTTTTAACCAAGCATCAGATTCTGTAATTAGAGATAAATTACAGTTATGAATAAATAGTGTGTATGAACCTCTGACTTCTGTTTCCTGTAATGCTAACTGAACAAACTTCTCCTCATTGTTGGTAGTGCAAACTATTTACAAATCCTGTCTGTAGCCTGTACACTATATTATACAGGGCTATTATAGAAACTTCATATCTTTCATAGCTCTGTCACTTTGTCAAAATTGAATTTGCACAGAGGGCTTAGAAGGACTAATATACTTCTTTTGGTACTGTTTTTAGTTTTTTTTAATAGTGTAAGATCCAGATGTGCACTCCTAATGCCTCCACATCCAGATTTTCAACATCTCTGTGACTAAATTATATGCATTTATTTTACTGGTGTTCAACCAATTCAAAACTTCTCAGTCATTCTGGTATTATGACTTCTGTTAAAGGACTGTTTCTTAAGATGCACCTAAACAAAGATTTTTTTTCCAGGTCCTTATAAACATAGTTTCTCAGATACTGTGTTTTGCCATCAGAATTTCTTGTGCATTATCCAGACTTTTCTCTATATTTTAAACTGCAAATAGACATTCCTTTACAGTTATCTTACAATACTAGATTCTAGCCTTGACCATAAAATTACATGAGTAGTACATGTGAGGGCAAAAGAAGATGAAGTTTAATAATGGATAGTGACAATTAATAAGCATTTCTACAAAAGTTTAAACCTTCTCTGTTATTAAGAATAGTGATGAAGAAAGATGATATGTGGTAATTGGCTGCAAGATTATAATATTTCTCTAATATAATGTCACTATGAAAAAGAAATTACAATCAGAAGAGGTGCTTTTAGCAAAGAATAAGAAATTTGGGTAGTGATGTTCAGAGCACTGATATAACCTTATTTGAAATTCTGGACACTGTGCTGTTCATCCATATGCAAGATGACAAAACTAAACAGGTGTGGAAAATAAGCATTAAAGTGATAGAGAAACAGCTTTTTAATCATAACCAATGTTGCATTGCTCTGGGGAATGGTTCCCACCACCCCACCCACCACCCCCCCACCACCCCCCCCCCCCCCACCAGAGACCCCTGTAGCTGTAACCATGTTAGTTTAACCCTCCCTTCCTTTCTGGACCCAATTGGCTGGGAGCCAATTGTCCTTTCCTGAGCAGGAGACTAGAAAAGGCCATGGTCTTCCATTGTTTGCTCTCTTTCCCTCTTCCTCCCCTGGAAACCTCCAGGAATAAATGTCTTGGACCACATCGAGGGTTAGAGCCTCTTTTGGAATCTCTTGCCTTAACCCTGAAATATTTCCCCCAAAGTTCTCTCAGATCTGGGCTAGCCTTGTAACTCCAGGGGGCTGCAGGGGAAGTATTTCAAACCAAGAAATGTTGTCAAGAATTCTGAAGACTGATATAATTCCTTAGAGAAATGGAAATGAAGTAAAGTATCATAAAGCCACAAGAAGAAGATAAATAGAGAACTATTGCCAAAATAAACAAATGTGTATAAACTGGATCTGAATAAATTCAGTCTGAAATAAAAGGTTCATATAATAGAAAAAGGCAGGGGGACTGAGAAGGAGTTATCCTAGCAAGCATTAACGAAACTATTGATACTTATATTAAGAAGTCACCAGCTAGGCAACTGGAGTGAATGTTCTAACATTCCTCTGCAGTTATGTTCTCCAGGTGTATTTTGTGAGTATGACATCTCTGTTTATGTTTTTTTCTCAATGTGAACTGTCAAAAAGCACCCAAATTCTTGTCATATACTGTTTAAGAAATAGCTGAAAATGTGATTCAATTTTTTTCTTTTTTTTTTGAATTTTATAAGGACTGAGCTCCAGAGGTACTAGAATGCTGAATGCAAGAATACCATGCCATACATAATTAACACTAGACTTAAGCAAATCTGACAACTGAGCATGCAACTTACACTGAAAAGTATATCTAGGAAAGTACTTATTACTTTATTTTCTTAATTTATTTTTTGCTTATTATATTGTGTTCAAGAAAGAACACCTGCTGTACAGGGGTAATGCTTTCCTATTAATTTAATTGAAATTATTTATGATTTCTTAAGCATGGCAAAAAAACAACCAACCAAACAAACAAACAAAAAGTAAAACACTTCTTGTACTCCTCCCCAGCAAAAATTAATGGAAAAATATTTTATAGAAAAATATTTTGCAACAATGTTTTACTGAAAGAACTATTACAGAGAAATAAGTGGGAAAACAGATAAAAGAGAAACATCAAATTCTCTGCTGGTGTGCCTGTGCTTGCTTCTTTTTTGGTCAGCAGAAATATGGCCCTGAGAACAAAATAAAAATTTTAAGCATCAGAAGCATCTTTATTTCTGTGAAGGCCTGAAAAAATGAGAGCATTCATAAGAACACTGATAATAAGAACTTTGCTAAAGGGCAACTTGGGCCCCAGTTCTTCATAAAGGTTCACCTGGCTCTGTCACTTTTGTGTCCTTAGATTCTACTAAAATCAAAGGTGTATCAATCTCATTGCAAAGCAGCTGCCTTACTCATTCACTCTGCTGTGTGAGTGGTATTGGTCAAGAGAGAGACCAACATTAGTTCAGTCAGTGGTTACCTTACACTTCCCAACCCTTTTTAGAAGAAAGAAAAAAATAAACTGTCCTTACCACTAAGCAATGTTTTTTTTCAACTGATTTTAAAATAAAAATTAATGATTTATTATAAATAATACATAACTTCTTGCCAGACATTCATCCAGTCCAGTAGATATCAAATCTACTGGATGACTCAAATGTTTGGCAGTTAGGGAAGTAAGACCACTGTGGAGGCAATTTAGGGAACTTCTACTTTATCAGTAGTGGAACTATTCTATGATTTCTCAGAATGCAAAGATGTAAGGATGCAGAAACACTACTTCACAGTTAGAATCTATAGTGGAATTGTAGCAACTACTGTTAATTTTAATATTTCAATAGTCACACATTAGCTTCTCAATACCTGTCATGTGGACAAGTCTTTAAAATAAAATAAAAATAACCACCTTTTAGAGAAGCCATGAAATAGCTGTTTTGTGGCAGCTGTTTCATGCTGTTTCTACATTTCTAAAAATTCTACAGGGTATTGGTTAGTGGGATACAGGACAAGAGAGGAAGGTTGTGAAAGAGATTTCAAGCTTGTCTGACAGGTATACACAGGTCTGCTTTTGCATTGCCACATAATTTGCAACTGATGTACTTGCAGACTGATTTTGTTGTCATTTATAGTTATCATTATATCAGGATAACTTAGCAGAAGTCATTGGCATTTTATCTCTTATATATGAGAATAAATCCAATTAGAGCCCAGCCCTAAATTTTGAGAATGACGACAACAAATCCAATTAAGGTACATAGGTATGTACTTCAGATTTTTTTCTTTCTGCTTGCTAGGGTGTCTATCTGCTGTCTCATTCAATATGGAAGTCAACTGCTGGCTAATTTTTTACAGCAAATTCATCTAAAAAAAAGTAAATCCAGAGAACAGGTATTTTTTCATATAGAAAGGTGAAACCAGCAGCTTTTTTCTTTCATGATTCTGAAGTTAATAAAAATTATAAAGCAAAGAACCTTGCTCAGAGGTTTTCCTGACAAGTTCTAACATGACATTTAGAGAGGTTTCACAGTGTGTGTAAAAGACAGTATACCAAATTTAAACACCCAGGGCATAATATCCAGATGCACAGATGTGTATCTCTACAGAAAGATGACAAGTATGATGCTTTTATTTTTCCCTTGTTCTTGAGCAAGGTTGAAGGTTGGACTAGTTCCTCAGACCATCTAGAGCTTGTGTCTCAGACATGCACTAAATGGATCCAAGGGATGACATTAATTATGTATAAGCAGTGGATTTAGAGATATTATTCCAGTTATTCATCCTACCCTAATAGATATGTCAAGGTAACTGGAATGGGTTGCACTCTGTGGGTTGCTTTTCTCAACAGGAGACAACTTTAGGCTAGGCATTATGTTTTGGAGATAAAAGTTAAGTGAGACAAAACTGGCCTTTAATGGCTGTTCAATGTTCCTTAATGTCAGCATAAGATGCTAATACAGTACTTCCCTCCCTCAGCCAAGAAGGGTTCTCCTCACCTTGACCATAGAGAGTACCTTCTACATCTGTAGAAAAAGGAGGATGTGGTATAAATTATATTTAACATTGCTTTAAGGCACTCTACTGAATCCTGAAGACCCACTCTGCCTGTGAGTGATTATCACAGGGTAATACTGCCTGGTGTGTTAAAAGCACAAAAGAGTTCATTGCATCAAAATCCCAGGGGACCTCTTGTTGAAATTTCAGTCACTGCTGTGTTGAATCCAAGATAATATACTCTAATTTAGCCCAATGGTATTGAGAGTTGCTTGCCTGGTAGATTTTCAGTCCTGCTCTTTTCCTGTGCTCTGGCAAAGCAAATTCAATTTACTGGTCAGACATCTCTGTTCCATATACTATTCAGTATTAACTTCTGTTTTGTTTTGTTTTGTTTTCCTTTTAAAACACAAACTTTCTCTTCAAAGAATGGCATTCATCTGTGTGGGGGCAGATTTATATCTTGACTGCATATTTCCTATAAATTACCTGTTCGATTACTGTAAAACAGTGCAGTTTGAACATTTTCTTAGCACCATTTTATACACATGTTCCCTGTGAAGGTGGTGGTGGGTGAACTGCATAGTTTTGCAATAGATCTGTATTTCTTTTTTAAGCTTGATTAGTGTAATTGAAGAGGATTCCAATTACTTTCTGGATAGGGCTTAGTTTAATTTATGTCTGTGCAGTTCATTTCCCATGCAAATCCAAATTTTTGGCTATGAAATCAAATAACTTATAGCTCCCAGACAGCAATTTTAGACCTTCTCCTTTTAAAAATTAATTAAACTGCAGCATGCAGTTTTACGTGCCAGTATTAGAAGGGAGGTCAGAAACGAACAAAAAGTACCCTACATATCATAGTTCTGATCCTGACTCTCTTAACTATCTTTAGCATCAGGTAAAGTTCAGTGGCACTCTTCACTGCCCTGGATATTAACATCAGTAATTAGAAACAGTGACACAGTCATGAGGAAAAGCCTTGGAGAAACACCCTGCAGCAGCAGCAATCACTTCTAAATATACTAGAAAACAAGTTTTTAAAGGAAAAAAATGGTATCTGCTGAGGTCAGAGAATGTTACTTCACCAAGTATACAAATGCCAAGTATACTTCACCAAGTATTTCAATCTGCATATGCTTTGCCAGGACTTACCAACTATCATTAAGGATAATGAAGCATGGGAGGTAGGAAGAATTTTATTATTTATTCATTATATTTATAATTTCAAACCACAATGCTCCATAAATCCTGCTGTGTGCTGAAAAATAAGTGCCATCAGTAATGGATAGATGGTTTTCAAAGTAAATTTTATAATTTTCCATATCTTCCTACTCTTATAAGGCTTTTCTTAAGTAGCTGCATGGGAGAGCAGTGAAATATAGTTTTGGAAGCATATTTTATTACTCTATGTCTACTAACATGCATTACAAAAGACACAAAAGGCATTCTACTGAAGCATATGGTTATTGTTTAACACAAGCCACAAGTCATTAAGTACAGTAAATAATTTACACATCAGAAAATTGCTACTCATAAATGATTTCAACTCCTCTTTATTAGATTTTCAAGCATTTACCACTTTCAATAGTCAAATATGCTCAGTTTGAAAAGCCTTGAAGGTATCTAGAAAGGAAGCTTGGTATACATAAAAGTGTTAGTACCCTTCTTTTTGCACTGAATTTATCCAATACAGTACCTAGGGTGATGGCAGAGACACGGGCTCTTCAGACAACTGCTTTCAATTTAATCTCAGTAGGAATTTTCTTAGTAAGAAATGTGAGAGGAATGTGGGTTAAAATGAGTACAAATCTCTCCCCCCACCTCTTGCTTCCTTTTCTACCTTGAAGCCATAGTGGTCTAGATCAGTCAATTTATGTGAAACAAAACTTCAGTCTGAGAATAGCAAACAGGTTGAAATAAAAGGTGAGCTCATGAAATAAATCATGAAATAAACCATGAAATAAATAATTAAATAAATAACGAAATAAAAGGTGAGCTCATTAAATAAATCATGAGCTGGATTAAATTAGTAATCTTTCAGATGGTATAGTAAATAGATTGGAAATAGAAGGATGGATGGAATAACATTGATGTCTTCACTCCTTGTTCTCAATTTACTGCTTTTCAAACCAACTTAAGTTTTGTATGTTATTGGCTCTTTTGATCCAAATGCTTAGTTAAATTCAGGATGTTGAGGTTGTTTCTGTTAGGAAAATAAATAAATAATGAAGTCAAGTGGCATTTTTTTGGCTGTAGGTGAAAATATTAATTAAAAAGTTTTTTCTCAAATATCTTTTCACATTGGGGTTGCCATGGATTGTGTGGATTTCTGATCCTTCCCGGCCACTTTTTTTCGGATTGTCCCACTCTTTCCCTGCTGAATTGACCGCCAAAAAAGAATTCCCTTCATAAAATTTTTCTGCCTACTTGTTGAACATGTATCCGTAATTTGCAAGGTTCTAGGTAGAACTTTTCTTTAGTGTCGCTATCTAGTTTACTTAAGGAGTTTAAATTGTTTGGTTGAATTATACTAAAAGTAAGGCATTATGTATTTTCAATATTTTGAGGATTCTGACAGGCTCAAAAAAGTATCAAAATTGTATCTTATTTTATATTTATTTGAATTAAAGTAATAATAAATATTAATTATCTATTGAAAAGTATTCTAAAGGTTTTATATTTCTGAATAAGCACAACAGAGGTCTCATTTGGGAAGTCTCACCTTCAGGAATCAAGCCAGATATTGATTGTTCCAACTAATTATGTCACCATCTGAAAATGTAATTAAAAAGAGCTTTTGCATGACTTACTGTGTGACTAGCCATGAACAAAGAAGTGCACACAGGGGGACATATTTTGCAGTCCTTAATGAAATGAAATCCTGTTGTTTTCAGTGGTAGTTCCACTCAATTAAGAACCACAGATTTCAGCCCATGCATTATAATGCACAAGGACATTGTGCATAGTGGCATTAGAGATGATTTTAGGATGAATATATGTATGAAGGAAATACAGGAAAAAAGGAGTTCTTCATTCTACATGTAGTGTTACATATTCTTCATCAGGTTTACATATTCTTCATCTCTTTCCCTTGCTGTGAGGATTTATACAATACGGAGATATAAGAGAATAAAAGTTTCCCGCCTTCTTGCCTTTTATCTTACTTCAACAATTTGTAAACTTTCCTTCAGTTATTGCTCTGAACTGAGTTTTTAATGTTGCGTAACATGAAACATCTCCCCAAACCAATAAACTGAATGCCTGTATTTAGCTCTCTAAACTCCATTCATTACTTTTACTAGAGGATGAACTGAATTGCTTGAGTAGACAACTACTGCCATACCTTGTAAAATGAAAATAATGTGCTTGGTAGATATGACAGCAGGATCTATGGGAGCCTATTCTGGAGCAGTAGGCTGGGAAGTTTTCCTAGAGTATAGATTCCCCCTTTTCCTTTATGCAACAGAACTGAGCTCTAGGTATTCCACTTGTAATCACGTTCCAGGAATCAATCTTTCTGCAGGCTTGATGTATTTGACAATATAAGAGTACACCCAATTGGTTGTTTTATTTAGTGGAAATACTTGAGTACATTTTAAAGGATCTTCTTTCAGGGGCCTCTATCAGCAGGAGCTGTGTGTTTCAAGAAGCTGAAGCAGGGACCAGGGAATTCATCACACATATCTCTACCAGCCAGCAGCATGTTCTGACTCTTCTCTGAATGAAGCAAACAACAGAGTTTGAAAGTCCTATCCTTCAAAAGTGTTTGTGACTTTTCCCATTGCCTTGCACAGTTTGAATGTTTGTTGTGTCATGGCAACAGTATTGCTTTGATACAATGCTTAAGGCAGCTACTGAGTGAAAAAATGATACAATTTTACTGGGACACAGAGGAAAACCAAAACACTGTATTAATGAATAAATAAATTCAATTGGTAATAACTAGTAACTCGTTATATGGAGACTATGTTTTATTCTTGGCACCCAAGCCTATACTACTTGTGAGTAATATCAGAAGCTGAGTTGTATAAGAAACAGTGAGGCCAATAGGACTAAGGAAGAGATTTTCCCTCTGCCCTCAGCACTGGTAAACCACAGTTCATATCCTGAGTCCATTTCTGGGCCCCTCATAACAGTTAAGGCATTGAGGTGCTGGAGCACACCCAGAGAAGGGCAATGGAACTGGTGAGAGGTCTGATGTACAAATCTAATGAGGAGCTACTGAGAGAGCTGGGATTGCTCAGCCTGGGGAAAAGGAGGCTTAGGGGAGACTTTATGGCTCTCCATACCTACCTGAAAGGAGGCTGTGGTGAGATTAGGGTCAATCTCTTCTCCCACGCAATAGTACAAGAGGAAATGGCCTCGAGATGTGCCAGGGAAGACTGGATATTAGGAAACATTCCACAATAGACTGGATATTAGGAAACATTCCATGATAGACCGGATTTTAGGAAACAATCCATAACAGACTGGATATTAGGAAACATTTGTTACATATAAGGGCTATGAAGCAGTGGAACAGGAAGTGCTTTAGTCAACATCCCCTGAGATATTTAAAATATGTGAGAATATGGTGCTTAGAGACATGGTTTAGTTGTGGATTTGGCAGTGATATGTTAATAGCTGTACTCAGTTATCTTAATGGTATTTTCCTACCTAAATGAATCTATGATTCTACAAAAAAAAAGGGAGAATACTTGATTGCTGTTTGAAAAGGGCATTCATTCAGATTCACGTGTGCATCACCAGAGTACAGAATCCTCTGAGGTGACACAGAAATGCTTTGAAGGAAGCAGCTATGACGAACAATTTCAATTCATGGTCCTGAACAAAGTAAAAAAATGAGTCAAGCAAAACTTTCCCCAAATCTAAATCATAATGTAAGTCTCATTTGTACCAATAAATTAAAACAAAACAAAACAAAACCAAAAAAAAAAAAAAACTCCATCCAACAACAAAAAAAAAACCTCCTCAGAACAGATAGTTTCAGAGTATAAGCAAATGAGTCTGCAGGGTAATCATCTGAAAGTAATCTCTTGTGTCTGGAATGATTTTATCACTCCCTGAGCTACTTGTTCCCGGCATTTCACTTGGGAAACCCAGTAGCATTACAGACAGCTGCCACAGTGGAATAAGCCCATAGCACCAAATTTCTTATAAAAAAATCACAAAAATCTTAGAAGGTGTATCTTAATTAGTTTTGATATGTAATTAAGTTTTTTTTCTTGTCAAATGTCTTCCCCATTCAGGTTTACAGACTCTTGTGTATTTTTCAGATGTATTAACTGTATTTCAGAAGAAAAAAAAAATTTTGTGAGTTATATACTGCCTGATATGAACTTGTCTATAATCATGTAAATACTATTAAAAATATATGTTGCAGAAGCTCTAGAAGAATGAGATATTTTCATTCCAGAAGTACATTTAATTTTGTATTCAAACTTATATTTGATTAATAAATTGTGGTAAGAGATTGGCCTTACATTTTAGAAATTAGCCAAATACATCAATCAATTTGATCTCAGGATTCTCAAGACCAGTAGAACATGGGGATTGAACACAGTAAATAATAGAAATAGCACTACATAGTGGAAGAATTATTTCTAAGATAATATTTGTGGGGAGAAGATTGCTTTGATAAAATCTGATTAGTTATCAAGTGAAGATGAGTTTTTATCTCTTGGGCCTCACAGAGAGATTGTAGTGAAGGAAAATGTAATGTAAGGAACAAAATTATTCTGGCCCAATTCAAAAGTATTAAGTCCAGTGACAATCTGTGAAGCTACCTGATTCCATCTTTCTCCTAGGCATACCTATGTGGCATGAATCTAACTATTTAGATCATTACTAACTTTTTCAGTTGTTGTGAGAGACTGAAATGTTAATGACTAATGACTCAAAATTTGGCCATTTGCTGACAATGTGTAAAGTAATAGCCCAGGTGCAGAGGATGTGAGCATTAGAGGATGGTCATGACAAACCAAAATTTGTTTAGCAAGAAGCTGGGGTTTGAATCAGATAAGGGAAGAGACTGACAAGAAGCAGGTCCTGTGAGGGGACATAATGCTTTTTATCACAACTGGCTCAGGTGTGAAAATTCCCCTCTCAGGAAGTACTGGGACATTTACACAAAGGCCAGAGGGTTTTCATCCCTGCTGATGCTCAACTCATTTCAAAAATGTAAGGCAAATCTCTTATCACAATTTATTAATCAAATATAGGTTTGAATAGAAAATTAAATCTACTTCTGGGATAACAAAATCTCATTCTTCTGGAGCTTCTGGAACATATACTTTTTTAATGGTATTTACATAAGTATAGACAAGTTCATATCAGACAGTATAAAAAATACATGGATTAAATGCTGGATGGCGGTCAAGTAGACAGATGTGAGAAACTGAAAAAGAAGTAAAACTAAAGCAAAGGAAATGAGAGACTGATCAGAGTTAAGGCAACAAGAAGTTTGGGCAGAACTTCAGTTAAGTGGCATATTGAACAGTAACATCACCTGAAGGGGATGGCGCATATAAAAATACGGTGATTAATCCCTGGTTAAAGGTGAAAAAATGAGGTGGCCATGTCACAGAATGTGTTCTAAAGCACCAATGATCCCTGAAATGCTCCCATACTCATTTATGGGGCCTTCCACCAGAGGAATGCACATATTCCTGTGTTGCAAGAGATCCATGGTGTTACTTTGGACAGCGTAATACTCTGCTCCCAGGGGAGTTACTCTGGGCATTCCCATGTAAACCTAAGAGTATATTAGCCCACTGAACTTTTTGTTTCACAGGCTTCCCCCATACACAATGGATTAAGACTGTGACCATCATTTCGACCAATGGACATCGAAACTGAAACAATCAAATCTTGTCACTGCATCCACAGGTGGATCTTTCTACTCTTATAATTTCTTTCTCATTTTTTCTTTTCCTTTTATATTTACTTTTGTTATATTTTTATGGTTTTATGTTTTTATATTTCTATAGATAATTATAACCAAAGGGGCTACATACCTCCTTTCCATTGCAACAAAATTGTTCTAAAATAAACCCTACACTTATATATATTTATATACACCTATTATCCAGTGTCATTTCACTATTATCCACTCTAAGGGATCTATTAACAAGAATCTGACCTACTCTTGCCTTCAGGGGCAGATTGTAACTATTGTGTAGCTATTTGCAGTGTTATATATCCTGTGAGGCTTCTTCATATCATCTTTAAAGGACTAGAAAAGCACTAGTACAGCTTGAATGAAACAAATTTTCTATTTTATGCTATTTCATCTTCTTCAAGATTCATTAGTGAATTACTAAGTAGGTAATAACCATATCAATAATAAAATGAATATGCAACAACGACAAAGTTCCCTTTTCGCATTACTTATGTTTATTATTGCTACAAAAGGGAATGATCAGCATACATTTTACTAAGGACAGGGAAGAACAGTAAGTAGATGTTATGACAATAAATCTGCTCTGAGTTCAATATCCATTTCTTTTACTAAATGCTGTATCTAAGAAGAGAAAAAAAAAAGTTATAGTGTAATAGTTATTTACAATAGCTTTACAATAGCTCTGGTTGCTAGATTATCAGCTAACTGTCACTGTCAAAATAATTATGAAACTATAATACATATTCTGAGAGTTTTAAGGAGATTATAAGGTATTGTTTTTCCAAGAAAATGAAAACAGTGTAAATATCTTACCTTTGAAATTAAATACTTATTACTAAATTGAAAAACACTATTTTTTAAAGTATTTTTTGCATTTTAATATGAAGTTAACCACAAAACTCAGATTGCAAAGGTATACCTTTGTGTACTTGAACACTCTTTTGGGAATGAGTGGTTATTTTCCTTCTTGTAATTGGAAAATATTACTTTTTTAATTGTATAATTGTCCAAAATTGAGAAGTAGGATGGTTTTTCTATTGCCATTTGTGTGGCAGTTGTCTTCTGGGCAGTTTTCCTTACCTCCTATTAATGGGCCCATCAATGTCTTGCCACATGACTCAGAGATAACTCTCTTCCTCCAGGAGCCCTTTCTGTTTAACGGGTGATCAAGGACCCACAGCATGATTCAGAATGACATCAGCCCATTGTGAGATGCTCCGCCCAGGGGGGGAGGAGCTAAGCATTCCAACCTAGATATATTCTGGGATTTTTGGGCAGACTGGCAACCTTCCCACAGGTTGGGATTTTTGGGCAGAATGGCAATCTTCCCACAGGTTTCCAAGAGGACACAGCTGGGGTTTCCACTGGATGACTACACCTTTTTTACAGGACCACTGCTCCAACAGAAACCACATCTGCCACTCCAAGAGGACTGCAGCCACTCCAATTTGGACTGCTACCAACAAACTGGCCAAAGGGGTGTCAGGTTGTATTCTGACTTTGTCAGGGTTTTCCTTTTGTATTATTGCATGTATTTTGTTTCTTTTCCCTTTTCCCAATAAATTGTATTTCTGACTTGGAGTTTCTCACTAGTTTTGCTTTCAAACCAGAACAATAATAACCTGTCAGAGCTAGGTACCTGAAAGTCTAGATATTTAAGTACCAAGAGGAAGCCTGACTACAATAATCACCAAAATGGTACAAGTATTATATAAATCTCTTCTTTCCCATAGTTTCTCTTCTGGTTGTTTCAAACTCTTGCATGCTTCCTCTTTTTTCACTGAGGTCAAATTTACAAAGAAGACCTCATTTTTTCACCTCTAAAACAGTGATTAATCACAGTGTTTTCATATACACCATCCCTTTCAGCTAATGTTGCTGTTTTGCCACTTAACTGAAGTTCTGCCCAAACTTCTTGTTGCCTTAACTCTGATCAGTCTCTCATTTCCTTTGCTTTAGTTTTACTTCTTTTTCAGTTTCTCACATCTGTCTACTTGACTGCCATCCAGGATTTAATCCACATATTTTTTATTCCAATGTAGTTTCTGATTTCTTGACCTTTAACCTAAGTTCTGAGCATAGTTATTGCCTAGACTTATTTTTTTTACTATACTCAGTTTCACCTGAGTTTTGGTTCTTTCTTTTGAGGTGTATTTGCCCTTCAAAAGAAAGATAGAAAGAAATAAGAAAATAATTGGGAGAAAATTATAATGGCACAAAGGAATGAGGAAATCAAACTCATAAATTTTGAAAATTCTCCAATTTAACAATATCTTAGGGAAAAAATTATAAAATCTCATTAATTTTTTTCAGTTACAGCAAAAATAAGGGGACACCAGTTCACATGAGCATTTACTTATGAAATAATTATTAGAAACAGCTAGCTGTGTTTTAGGAAAAGGAAGATTTTTCACCCAGTACCACAGCAACAGAGACCTATCATAAAAGAAGTCCTTTGCAGATTAAAATGTGAAATATAGAGATTCCAGCTGAGTTGATTATTAAAACTGAATTTGAATTCGGAATGTCTTTCAAAGTTTTTTTTTTTTTTTGTTTTGTTTTTTTTTAATGAAGGAAAAATTTCTCATTGAAACACATTTTGAGTTGTTCCTTTTTCTAGAGCAGTAGAAGCCATTGACAGTGGTTGTAGAGAGCTAGGTTGCAGGCATCACAGCACTAGGTGATGCAGACAGTACATGCATGACAGACATAAAAAATGTAAGGTTTCAACATATGTAGGGGCTGACACGCAATTAACCTCACCTAACTTCAGCACAAATTTGTCTTGCCTTCTCTATGTGTCAGCCATATTGGTTTACATCTAAGCTTCATGTTTAGGTTTCTGTTCAAATGAACAGATTTCTATTACTTGAGTTGTTGATTCAGACATATAAGATTTGTTTCAGAAACAGGAACATCTCAAACAAAATACCTAGATATGTGTAGGTACAAGATAGGCTGCATAAATGACCTTCTAAAATGAAAGCCAGAGTTGATCCAGAATCCCCCAGTGAAACAAAAATCAACCTCCTGCACTGTGCTTAGGGCAGATAAAACATACTTCATCTCTCTAAAAGTGCATGTTTGCTATACCATAAAGTGAATTGATTCTTTCACTGTATTGACCGAAGTCTTGATTACATTATTCACACATACATATCTAATGCTCTTTTCCATGACCTAGCATATCCTGCTACCCTAAAAATTCTTACACAGGAGATCATGAGTCCCTTTTAATCCCTATGCCACAGAACACCAGCACATATACCTTAGAAGCTCTAGAGCAGTTCAAAAGGCATCCAAGCAGCCACTGAAATCCAAATTTCTACTGACTATAACATGTAATGAAGAGAAGATGTGCAATGAAGCACTGCATAGCACCCCTATGGAGCAAAGTGACT
The DNA here is from genome assembly GCF_031753505.1 of Anomalospiza imberbis. Classification (NCBI taxonomy): domain Eukaryota; kingdom Metazoa; phylum Chordata; class Aves; order Passeriformes; family Viduidae; genus Anomalospiza; species Anomalospiza imberbis. Next base: position 88,974,059 of record NC_089682.1, on the reverse strand, counting down.
ACATATAATGATAATGCAAGAAGTCAAAGTTGAACTGAAAGTAAGATAGGAGGACAGAAGTTGCCCTGCAGAGACAAACTAGGCTAGATTTAGTTTCAAAATTAATTCCCTTCCCTTCTCCCCTTTTTTCTTTTTTTTAAATTCCAGTCTTCAATGATCAGCAAATATTATTATCTCTATACTCCAGAACCTCATTTGGATATGCTTTTTTGGTAATAACTGAAAGTATTAGAGAATAAAGCCATTTTCACTTCCAGGGAAAAGGAAACAATACTATCTAAAAATTGTAGCTGAATATTTTATTTGCTTTTCAGAAGACAATCTTTTAAAGTGGCAGATTAGAACATGTCAATAGTATTGAACATCCTATTTTTATGCATATATTTTTTGTGCCAAAATAAAATGTTGGTTTGCTTGATGTGATTTTGGAAAGCAGTTTGATTTTTGTTTGAAATGTTTTCAAAGAGAAAAGAGATTTATATGAGTTTTTCTAATGTGATCTAATAACAATATATAAAATTTGAATATACTAGATGGTAATAACAGATTGGCTAAGCATAATTCCTAAGTGAAAGGTCAAACATACAATGCCAATATGTTATTACTTGCCAATTTAAGTCTTTAAAGAATGTTTTTTTCTAAAAAATAATTATAATAATATAACTAAAAACTTTTAAAAGTTTCCAAAATGGAATCTGAAGAAAAGACTGAAGAAATTCTACATGGTAGCCTCATGAAAATGAATATGGATTCTGTACAAGAGGACGATAACTGCCTTTTCCCTACTGTCGTGGTTGCAGTTATTCTGACTACTGGCAATATCTTAGGAGACAAGAGATAACCTTCTTAAAAAAGAGACAGAGAGACACTTCTTGAAGTGGAGTATTTGTGCAACAGATACAGTAAGGCTTAGTTTTGTCTTGTTAATACTATTTCCTATATTATTATTTTCACATTGAAAATGCATGTCCTTACTGAAACAGCGAGTAGTGTTGGTTCAGGTTCAATTTACAGCTGAGGAGAGCTGATTTATCAGAGCTATGCCTCCCTGTTGACTAGGACAGATATTGTTATGTGGATGAAGCAGTTTTTGTCAGATTGGTAGAGGAATCCATCCGAAATGACTTTCTCTCTGGGGTGTCCTGCCCTGCCTATTGCAGTTGTCCTTTAGAGTAAGAGTCAGAGCTCACCACTATAAATCAGTATCAGCTAATTTTAAACCCAAATAAAGCATGTAGGGAAGATTTCATTGAGAATTAGGGTTCTAAATACAGGTCTCAGTCAAGGCCTAAGTTCCTAATCACAAAATTGCATTAAAAATTAAATTCTGTCCTAAATGTTACCAACCTTGGAGGTATCCAAATTCATAAAGAAAATAGTCTTCTTAGAGACCTCCATATAACCAGAAAGCAAGATGGAGAACATACCTACCCAGCTCTCTAAAATATAGAAATTAATGATACTTAAGTGTTCATTCTTACTGGGACTGATTCAAAAAGCATATTACAGACATTCTGGTTCCCATGGAATGAGTTTGCTGCAAAATCTATTCAACTTCAAATATACAGCAGATGCTGGCTTTCTTGTAAAAACCATGGCTGCAATGATTCATGAAATCAGTGTGGGGCTGCACATATACTCTTGGCCAATAGCTGGTAACACCACCTGTTAAGAATATGAGTGTACACAAGTGTTTGTGTGCATTGAATACACAAAACTGAATTGTCAAAAAAAATAGTGTTAAAGAGAAAGAAGACTCCTCACTTCCAACTGTCGTCTTTAGGAGGGAAGACAGTGATCAGCTAGGTTAAACACTACCCATGAATTTTCAGACACTTCTGCAGTAAAGAAAGTTTAAAGAAAAAAAAAATGTGTTAAAATTTTAAATTAAAAAAAAATTCGTAACAAAAGCTACCATGAAAATTCATTGCAGATGGGAAAGATTGAGAAGAAGCCCCAGCAATTGCATCGGACTTGTACCAGGCATGGTGGCCCTGCAGCACCCCATCCTCAGCCCAAGCCACACAGCATATTTGCCCCAAAGGGCACCATGATCAGCTTGCACCTGGGTTTTGGTGTTAGCATGAGATCAGCACCCAGGCCCTCCCACTGCTGGATGCAGGGGCCTTGTGGGAGGTTTCCTCACAGAGCTGGAGGGGGAGCAAGCAGTCAACCTGTGCTGCTGGAGAGGGGTACTAGTGACCTCCAGACCAGGATCAAAGGAATTGCTTGGGGAAGATGAAATTGTAGAGGATTTTGGTTAAATAAGGGTATCTGGAAATACATCTGTGCTTATCAACATTTTGAAACAATCTAGAGCTGTGCATTCTCAGTTGCATTACTGATACTGATCCTAAATGTGTAGCTCACTGGTTGCTAATTAATTATGTGACATTAATGAAATTATAAACTATTTTTCTTCTTTTTTTAGTTAGACTTTTCAAATTGAGCAGTTGTTTTCTTGAGGCAGTCAGGAAGAAAAAGTTTACATCCCAAAATGCCCTATTCGATTCCGGTTTACCTCCTTTGCTTTTTGAGCAAGAGGAAAAAAGACAAAGTTTGCATCCATTTTTGAAACAGCAGACAAATTCAAAGAGGTATTGAGGTCCAAGGCATAAATTTCTTGGTATTTGGTATTTGTTATCTTGTTTGGTATTATTTCCCATATATCCAGGATATCCTTCCCCCCCACATCCAAGAAGTACATACAAACTGTGTTTAGATATTTTCAATATAACCATTTTTGCCTGGCTGTCTCTATAGTCAACACAAAGTAATGGGACACAATTAATTTGCCATATTTTATAAATATATTTAGGGATGAAATTAACTGCTTCTTAAAATTTTTTTTTTCTGAATTTATAAGGGATTCTAAAGGATTAAATTATATCTGGACAGGTGAATACTGTTTCTACTGCTAACAATTTTTTTCTACCATTCGTACCATGAATAGAAGAAGATGCCTGGTGCTAAGAGAGCTAAACATGGGGAAGTACTTATGAACACTTTTCTGTTTAATGTTTATTTTGCTGATTTCTGGGAATAGGCTATTTGCATTGCCATCCTCCAACAACCTGACATTTCATTCACTGCATTAGCAGTGTGGTGTATTGTGATCTATTGTATGGATAATAAAAAGGCAGACAATGGAGTCCTTATGCCCTTGTTTGGTCCAGTCTGTGACTGCCATTTTAACTTGGGGATTGGGATACACATTTGGAATTTACTGAAATATTTCCATTTTGATTTTCTGGCTAATCTAAACAAGATGATTTATTATAAGCCTTCTGCTTCATATTTTTAATGTAAAACTTTTGAATACTTAGTTATCAAACTTAAAAGATTCCTTAAAAAATTTAAAAAGGGATAATACATTAGGATGTTTACACTGAGATGTGGAAACCCAATTTTAAGCTGCTGCCCTGAATAATGCACAGAGCAACCTAAAAAAGCCTCCAGGTATTAAAGGCCGTGTTAGCTCATATGCTTAGCAGCAGAGGTCATGATGAGCACATCGCCCTGGTGGTCCATTATCTCCTCATGAAATTCAGAGGCCAAATCAAGGATTCTCCTCTAGTATTAAGACTCTCTACAGGATTGGCACTAACTGGCAGAAAAATTGTCTTTCACTGCATGATCCTGACCTTCCAAGGCATAACATTCGAGTGAGGCTCTGAAACTCTTGACCAATGGAATAAAGATCATGTGAAATATCTGACAGCATCTGGACATCTAACTGTGAAGAAGTGTTACTGTCATGCATGCAAGTATTTGTATAAGTAATGCAGGAGTAATTGCTTCTCTGTAGCTTTCGTTTAAGCTTCATATATATGCATTTAACTTTCATATAGCCACAAAAAAGCAAGTAGCCTCCAGCCTCCTTCCTCAACCCAAGAAAAGAAAATAAAACAAAAAAAACAAGTGAACAACTAAACCCAGCACATCAATACAAACAACCTATAGGCTAGATAAAGAAGTAGAGGAAAGAGAGAGATTATTCTTCACATTTTTCTCTTTATACATATGGGATGAAGATCAGGAAAGTATTTGAGATAAAAAGACTCAAATTCTGGATATTGAAATAACTATTTATAAATTAAAACTTTCTATTTTTATTTTGAAAAATAAGTAAAAGTTGTGAACTTTGGAGATTGTGGGTGCTGAACAACTCTGTTGATTGAGTGATGGTGATTCAAACTTTGTAAAGGAGGGGAAAGAAGTGGATATTGTCTACCTTGATGTTAGTAAAACCTTGGACATTGTGTCACTAAAGTTCTTAATAGAGACTGTTGATGTACAGGCTGGAGGAGAAGACAGTAGTGTAGGTTGAAAGCCATCTGAATGACCCGGTCTAGTGGACAGTGGGCAGTAGTACAAAGAGACCAGTCACTAATGGTGTAACCCAGGATCAGTAGTGGGTCTGAAGCTGCTTAACAGCTTCACAAATTATCTGAATGATGGGGCAGAGCACACCTTAACAAGTTTCCTGAGCAAACAATGTCCAGAGGAGTGGTTGATATGCTAGAAGGCTGTGCTGTCATTCAGAGGAACCTCAAAGGCTGGAGAAATGAGCTGAAAGGAACCTCACGGAGCACAAGAACAGAAATGTTAAGTCCTATCTTAGGTGACAGAAAATTTCTTTAGCTGAAATGCAGATTTTTTCAAGGTGAGTTTGTAGGCTTTCTAGTTTTGAATGCAGATTTCAAGAAATTAGATAGGTGGAAAATCTATGTCTAACATTCCTTTACCAATGACATATTACCAGCTTTCAACAAGCTGTAAAAATATTTGAACGCATGCAAATAACACAGGGTGTATAAACACAGAAACATAAATGTGGCAAGCACATTTCTCTCTCTCTCAGGATTTTTCATAGAGGTGCACAGAGAGAAAGAAAGAGAAAACCATTTCTATTTCTGCTCCTTGTTTTTCTCATGTGGAATGTACTTGGAGAATTGTGTACCTGGGGTGATTGCTTGATTGGATTCTGGTGAGGATTGTTTGAGCCTGGTGGCCAATCAGGTCCACCTGTGTCTGGATTCTCGGGACCCGGGTCACGAGTTATTAGTTAGATTTGGTAGTTAGAAAAAGTAGGTATTTAGTTTTAGTATCTTCCTTTATATAGTATATTAATGTATTATAGCATAGTTATAATAAAGAAATCATTCAGCCTTCTGAACTGGAGACAGACATAATTTTTTTCCCACTGGCTTCGCCTGCATTTTACAATACATAAATGAATTTACCAATACGTATAACCATGTACAGGTGCACACAGACCTCAGTACATACATACATACATTCAGAGACAGATTTTTTTTTAGGAAGATGTTTATGTGTACATTTTTATATACAGAGGCTTACTGAAAGTTAAAAGATCAGACACTACAATGACTTAATTGTAATATGATTTAAATATAAATGAAAAAATAAAATTGTTTTTACTTCTAACTTCCCTCTTGTGGGGTTTATGGATAAAACATATTTTACTACAGCTGGGAATTGAATTTCTGCTGAAGTAGGCTAGTTTAACGTCCTTGTGTTTCTTGTGAATATTCATTAAAATAAAGTAAAATCAATAAATATATTCCTTCTAGGACTTCAGAAATAGTTGCAAAAGCTGATAAATACATACATATATCTTAGAAATAATGTAATTCATTGTAGAGTTTTGGGATCAGAGCTTAGGACTGTATAGTAAACAGTTCCAAAAGCATTACCATAAGTCAGAGAATCTGAAGATTTAACAGCTTAATATTCACATGGGAGAGTTTTTTAGGGAGGGTGATGGGAAGGAACAGTAGATATGAAACACTAACAAAGCTGTGGGAAGTATTTCAGTGTTGTTCTAGAGAGAGCTGAGCAAACATCTTTTTCTTGAACTTGGCACCCAAACTGTAATTTCTAAAATATACTTGATACCTTGTTTTGATTATGGTACCATAAGCTACAAGTATTAAATCTGAATGGAAAATTCAAAGTAATGCAGGTATCAGAACAGACCTTTAGTGGTTCTGAAGGGCACTTCACTCAGAATGCCAAAAAATGCATGGACTACAGTACCCCTGATGTCAGATTGCCTCCTGTCTCCTCTACAGTGAACAGTTGCCTTTGAGAAGTGACTAATTCCAAGAAACTGACAACCTCATATTCAGTTCCACCATGAAATTCATATGAAAAGGTTTTGGTCAATGTTTTGGTATCAGCATCCTGTGTGTTGAACAACCAAGGATGTCAGCTGGAAGAAGCAACCAATTAAAGGGACTCTGGAGATTCAAATAACTTGTGTTATCCTTTCATTGCTCATTGACTTTTAGAATACATTTGAAATCACAGACAAAATCAATGTAGGTTTTCCACAGAGTGTCAAAATACCTTACTAATGTGGAAGTAATGTAATTCAATATAAGTGTATGTAATGCATACATTTTCATCTGCAACACAGACAGCATAAAACGTATCAAATTCAAATTATACTGAATTAGCATATCACAATGATGGAATGGGCAAAAACCAGCACAAATTTTTCATTTGTTAATACAAATAAAAATTGGTTCAATATAATATAATTGCAATGCTATTGATTATATATAATCATCTGGAATTTGGCCAGAGTGCTGAGACATTCAGACATATGTTATGATACATATCCTAAATATTCCACTCTGAGTAACTATAGCTTTTAGTGTTTGGATTTTTTTTTTCCTCCTGCATATTACACAGATGAAAAAACTTGCTATGTCAGAACCAAAATCGAATTTTTATTTTGAGCTAGTCTAGGAAGAAACTTCTTTTGAGACACCAGAATAGTTTCTAATACACTTGGTTTTCTCTTCGAATTTACTTTTTAAGATCTGATTTTGTCCAGCCATCCTCAGTGAGTTATAGGAGTGACCAGAACACAGCTTAGAAAGCTACACTTTTCCTGTCTGTAAAGGCTGGGTTGCAATAACAGCCTTGACTTTTTTATTATGGTATGCACAGCACTAGTAGGTATATAACTGCTTTCTTACAACTTTCCACTCATTTTTGAGGGGAAGTGGCTCATTTCACAGCAGCTATGCAGCACAGGGAAATAAGGTTTTGTGGAGAAGTATCCTGTATGATAGTATTTGAAGTGACTAGGAAATGAGGCACAGGGCGATTGCTGTGCAACAAGGATAGTTACTGTGAGCACTTCAAATGTTTATCTTTATACACTACATTGACGTGCTTTTTACCCAGTTTGATGTCTTGTTGTTTAACAAGCATAGCTCTTCTAACACTGAATAAAAAATAATTTTGATTACTGAATAGGCAATAATAGGACAATGGTTGTTTTCTTGTGCCTCATTGGTTTGAAGATACTGCTTAGGACAAGATTTTTGGCAAGTTTTTATGTGAAAAAAAAGTCTTAGAATGGTTTAAGTTAGAAGGGACCATAAGGTTTATGTATTTCTAAAGCCTGTGCCTTCTGCACGGACGCCTTCTGCTAGACGAGATTACTCAAAGCCCCACCCAGCCTAGTCTTGAGCATCTCCAGGAATGGAGAAGCAACAACCTTTCTGGCCAAAGTTCCAGTCTCACCACTCTTATAGTTAAGCATGTCTTCGTAATACCTAATCTAAACCTACCCTGTTTAACTTAAGGCCATTTCCCCTTGTCGTATCACTACATGCTCTTGTCAAAAGTCCCTCTCCAACCTCCTTATCACGTCTTTTAAATATTGCTAAAAGGTGTCCCCAAAACCTTTTTTTGAACTCTCTCAGCCTGTCATCATAGAAGAGAAAAATCCTTGTGACTATCTCTTGTGCATCACACAAGGCTGACTACAGACTTCACAGAAGTTTTATTATCCTAGTACAAAGAAAATTGATCATTTTATTAACATGTTAAATTATTTAAGTTACCTTCATGATATTCCACATTCTCAATCACATATGTACAGAGTCATAGTTCCCATAGAATCAAATGCACCCACATACTGGCAGACAGTTGGGCAGGCATGTGCCAGACAGCAAATCAGCAGGGCACAAAAATTGCATTTAGTTCCTTACTTATAAAAATAAGTAAGATTTAGATATGGTCTTATATTTGCATTGCTTTTCTCACAGCCACAAGTCAAGAACAAATTTATTCACTATTACTAAGTTTATAAGGATTATAGTTCTCATGGAGATAATAAAAGTTAATGTTTTAAACTACTAAGTTGTTTGTAGAAGATTTCATATTTGAAATTCTGATAATGGCAAAACTCCCATTGGCATCAAGGAGAATTTTGCCTGCCAAAAGACTGCAAGATCAACGAGAAAGTATTTACAATAAATTTACATTAAATTGAAGGGCTTTTATTACTTCAAAAAATTGTTTTGGGAGTTCCCACATAATAGGTCTCTACACTTCTGATGAACTAATTTGCAGATACTTTTTCATGGATATTAGTTTACACATTTCAGATAAAGGTATAAATTAGTATATCTTGGAATAATGAATTTTGCCCTATCTTAAACTTCAGAGAGATAGAAAAAAAATGAACCACCAACATTTTGTTTGGTTTTGGTCCAACTCTCCACATAACCAAGCAGACTCATGATTCACCAAAAAAATAGATGTGCTGGAGAGAGAGCTAAATTTCCTCTGATTATGTCATGGTAATCAGAGGTACTTACCTCTTTTATTTGCATGAAGAATACATTTGTGTCTTGTGAAATAATTTACTCTAATTAATGCTATTAATTTAAACATACACTTTCTAATTTTGCATGAAAATGGGGATAGTAAAAATATGCTACTGTTAGAGTAATTTAGAAGTCCTCTTGGTGCTTTATATTACCTAGGGAGGAAGTGGGAGAGGGGCAGAGGAAGAAAAAGAGAAAAGTAAGAAAGGATTAAGAGAAAGAGAGGACAAACAGAATGTTGGAAGAAGGGAGAAACTCTTCTGAAGGGTGATCCAGATCAGAAACCTTATAGAAGCTAACTGATTGTGATCAGAAATTCCCATGTCAGTTGCCTATGTTTAAATGCTACTAATAACTCTGAAGAAAAAAAAAACTGAGTCATTTTTACCATATTTTTCACAATGATGTTTTTATTCTGATTAAATCATATGGATTTAGACATCATGACAACCTTTTCTGATGCAGTAGCATAAGGTGGCTTCTTCTAATTTATTAATTTTGTTCCTTTGCCCTCCTAGAAAAGTCAAATCTGAAGACAAATATATGTGCTTACAATTATCATCACTGTTTCATTAAACAGCTACAACCCATTTTTATATATAAGAAGTCTACAACTGGATAATTGCAGCATGACTGCAGTACTGATTTTCTCCTTTTGTCAATGACTTTGTAGTAATGACAATTCTATTGCTCATAACCTTTGAATACCTGACAGGTAATTTTGTTCTGATTTATTATACCTTAAATAATATTTGATTGGTATGAGCTACATGATGGTATCACTAAATGCATCTGAGTGTTTACCACACTGAGAAATTCATCACAGCAGTCTGAAAAAAGGTTATGGACACTAAATAAAATTACTTATTTCATAAAGTGGCTTTTAAAATAGATTTCAAAATTTCACACCACTAGAAAAGTCAGGCTTAGAAATATTCTTTTCTTAAGAGAAAAAATAAGGCTCAGTTTTCTCTCTCTAAATATACACATATAGATTACAGATGTGATACTAAATTGTCTGCTTATGAAAATTGCATACAGATCCATCAACGAAATGGTACAGTACAGTTTTATAATTCCCCTATCCAGTGTGATTTCAGTATACTTTTTATGAGATTACATAGCAAAAATTACTACCCTGTTGCACCTTTTTCAGTTTTTTGGTTTTTTGGTTTTTTTTTTTTTTTTTTTGGTTTTTTTTTTTTTTTTGAATAGGGAATAGAAATGTGGACTGTTTGAAGGAAATCATCCAAAAGTATACAGAAACAGCTATCATTTTTTCCCTTCCACTTACTTCTTCTGATTAGTTCATAGGAAGGTCAGTTATGGGGAAATAGAGAAATGGCCCAACAGGGAACAGTAATAAGAAACTGTTAGAACTATTCTCTTCTCATCACTGAGATGTCAGTACTTTGTAAATACAAAAGATCCCTTGTTCACCTCTGGTTTTAGCTAAGATAAAGAGTCATCTGGTATTTGTATGAGACTAGTTCCTTTAGTTTTGTTCTGGTCTTCTATCAGAGTAAAGTGGTTGAGAAATATTGTTTAAATCTCAATACAGGGATTTCACAAAGTGTTTTTGAGGAAGAACATTCTTTATTAGATAATTATATACTTTTTAATAACAAAATTGGTAAAGCAAGAAAAAGAAAATTTCTTTCCTATATATTTTCAGAGCCTGATAGTCTGTATCCAAGTGGCCTACCAGTCCACAGGGAAAGACATTTTCATGAGTTATCTATACACACAAAGACACCTGTGTCTATACACATGGAAACATTTACATGGAATCTTGTTTTATATTAAAAACATGCTACTTCCCTGGCCACCAGTATAACTCTTACCAAATCTTTGAGTTTTAAGTTTTAAAGGAAAGTATTATGCTGTAAAGCTTATAATTTTATTTTCAATTATGAAAAAATCAGTAAGCAAGAAGTGTTTTCATGCTTTCATGTTTTAATTTTTCTAATGGCTTTTCTGTCTTTCAGAAATATCCCATACATATATGGTTACAGTAGCAGAAAGACTTCTTTATGAAGTAAAAGGTAAAAATTACAAATATCTCATTTAAATGCAACCCTACAGATAGCTGAGAAAAGGAGGCAAACATCACAATTTAAACTTTAGGAAATTAATCATGTCTTAGCACTGGGTACTCCAAGTTACCAGAATGTATATTACAAAGTGAATAAAAACTTTTGGGAAAATGAAAGAATTTAAAATAAATAATGTACAGTAGTATGTCTGTTCAATGACAGTGAACTGGCCTTTTAAATATCTCATATTTATTTTTCTTTAATTATCATTCTCCACAGATACAGGGTTTAGTCTGAACTGAAGTGTGTGCTATAGAACTAGCACAGCTACTAGCAACTTGCATAATATTGCCTGCCAGTCATTTTATTAAGCATCTACTACCTTGAGTTTTATCACAGCAGACAGAAAATTAGTAAGAGAATTTTAGGAAAATTGAAAACATTACTTTATTCATTTTTATAATAGGGATTTTCAGTTAACAGTTTTCTTTTAAAAAAAAAATTTAAAATGTATAAACCCCATATGCCACTCTCACTAGCAATAGCAAATAAGACAAGTGCGCCTGCTAGAAATGCCTTTTAGACACATCATTAGAAAACTCAGTAACAGCTATTTGAACACAGTCTAGTTAACGAAGAAACACTATTCATAAAAAAGAAATAATTTTCTCACTCTCAAGACACGTAGATTTCTTCAGCAGCTATCAGAGAAGCAAGTTCTAAAGGCAATAGGGATTCACCATTTTGCTCAGCCCACCAATATAATGTTCAGTACATCACAGCAGTGTCTTAACAGCTGTACTAAGCCCTTTTCATAAGTGACAGGTTCTGCACTATACAGAATTTTGGAAATTACTTCCAATTTGAGCAGTTTATAGATGAAAAAAAACTTTTAAAAGCACGAGTAAAGGTAGAGTAGAGGATGTGAGTTTTGAAGGTCTACGTACCTAAAAATCACAGTAAAGTTCATGCAGTTTTCTGTTCACTGCTTTTCCCTCTGAGAAAATAATATGTTAAAATTATTTAGTCTTCAAGGACTGGGCACTTATGATCAAATATAGATATCTACAGCACTGAAATCATCAATTCATTTCCTCAAAGTACCCCAAAACTGTTTGACCCGTAATAACTAATGAATGGCAGTAAGCACTCATTCTCAGGGAAAAAAATAACCTCATCTAAACATAAACTTGTAGAACAAATAAAATTAATTGTGTCCTAAAAGTGAAATATTTTTTTTGTTTAAATATAAAGACAGACTTAGATGATTAGTTCTTCTGCAGTTTCCTGAAGTTCATATGTTTAAGATAATCAAACTATGTAGTCTTATCAGAAAACGTGAGCTATGTTGAAATGGTTGTGGAAACCTGGTTAGTCCTCTGTGATAAAGGAATCTACCAGAAGGTACTGGAAAACTGCTGAAATCTATAGTGACACCCACTCTTCTAAATAAAAAATATAAAAAAAAAAACCAAACAAACAACAACAACAAAAACCCCTAAACAACAAAACCAAAACCAATAGGAAAACAAACACAACAAAAAAAAACCCACCCCACAAACATACAAAAAAATTCCCAAACCAAACCAACAAATTAGAAACCCCCAAAATCCTCCTAATAAAACTAAAAATCAACCCAATATAGGGTTTTGCCCACAATCTAATTTTCAGGGAAAGAAGATATGTGAAAGACCTTCCATCAAGGCACACACTGTTGTATAACACCTTATCCACCATATCTAAACAGGTCAGATTCTAGTCACATATATTTTGAATCCTATGTTTTATGACACCTGGGCATCCTTAATACACTGTATATACTATAAGCCTCCTATTTTTTAACTTATAGGAATGACCTTCAAAAAAAAAAAAGTTATGCTATAGAATTTATATATTTTTTTAAGTTGAAGACATAATATTCCTCCAAGCTTGCTGTCTGATTGAATATGCAATGTAACTCAAAATGTGAGAATGTCATAGGACATCAGAGGAAAGGAGGCACAAATACACACAAGGACATATACCACTACAACTTTGAAAATAATGAATTTTTTTATTATTTTTATACTCAATTCCATCATCCTTTCCCTTTTCTAATTAGCTTTCCTCCATAACTTCTCTTATAGCTATTTAACCTCCGGCTGGGATGACATGTGGAAAAATTCCTCTGAGGCCAATGGTAATGTGGTTCTCCGGATTGCCCAGTAATAGTCACAAAGTATTGTTGATAAAATCTCCCAGCACAACACCTCCAGGATGACAGCTAGTGGCCATAAAGTAGGAATGACCTGAAGTTCATTTTCCTTTTTGTGTGAAAAGAGAATGACCCTATCTCTTCTTTGCTGTTCTTCATTCCAAGGTCAACTCAACATATTATATTTTAACCTAAAGTATTTTATGATACATGATTGCTCAGTAGATACACAGTACTCTTGTATTTTCTGTCCTTTATTGTCTATAACTAAACATTGAAATGGAAAATAAATGCATTATGTGCAAGTAAAGAATCTATGTACTAGAGACCAATGACCAATCAACCAGTTGTGGTGACTGAGGAACCTGATGCATGTTTTAAAAATCAATACCACAGGTTCCTATGTTCATAAACAGTGTTTTTGAGAGACAAGAGCTAGATCTCTGATCCTAATCCTGAGAGTCTGAGATTCAGAATGTTCAGTGTTGTGCCTCACAGAGTTTCACTGATTAAAGCAATATTTAATGTGTAATTTTTTGTTTATTTTCTGGGCAACTGTTTCATTTTATATTGTCCCATTATGAAAACCATATGTAGATCTTGCAGAAACAATTACTCTCTTGTTGAATACTTTTGATTCATCGGCAATGACGCAGATTAATAGAGGGATGTACAACATATAGAAGAGCTTTCCCTTGTTTCTCAAATGTCAATTATTTTAAATCTTTGTTTTAAAAATAAGCCCAGACATGAAATTTGCTTTTTTATTTCAAGTTCTCTACAGGATGGAGCTGGAATCAAAAATGAAGATGAAAGTTATTTTCAGATGAAAAAAAGGAATTGTTCATTTCAGAAATTCCTAATGAACTCTTAGTGCATACTCTATGCCTTCAGTACATAGGACTAGTGAATAGCAGCATAAGGAAAAAAAATCAAGCAACCATTATTGTTACCGTCATCATCATCAGTCCTCAGCTCCATCACACAGGTTTGTGCATATGCTGTAATGAAAGAAAAAGAAGAAGCAAAGAGAAGGAAAAAAGAATGAAAAAGAGAAGACTCCTACTAATTCTAGATTGCAGAATAATTTTAGCTAAGCAGTACACTACCCCCTGAATGACCTCCGAAAGGAGGTTGCAACTCATCAGCTCTGTCATTAGCCTAATCAATATAATCCCATTATATTTGCTTTTTTCTTATAGAGACACTCCTAGGAAAGGTTATCAGCAACTCCTGTGTTAGAGTTCTTCTGTCCCCATGGATGCACAATATGTCACCCACTGTCAGGCAGATCATCACGGACATGGGCAAGAAGCAGTGGCTATGTGATTGGCCTATGCAACATACTATATTCTTCCAGAAGAATGAACTTGAATCCCAAGGGACTATAGTTGATTTTGTCAAGCATGGAGATTTGGTGCGACTTCCCTGCTAAGTCAGTCAGACCAAATAATTTTTTATGATGTATTCCTAAGGAGGCCCTTCGTAAAGATAGTGGATTTTCTAGTTTTGTTTTCTACTAGTCTTGATTCTACTTGTCAGGATGCTCAAAATGACCTTTTTATAAATTTCTCATAACCTTTACAGGAGTAAAAAGGGGAGTTCTGAGTCACTGAAATTTTGTGGGAAATGTTCTGGACTGAGCATTAGCATTGCAATTTTCAGCACAAAATGCTAATAAATACAGAACTTGCTTTTCCTGTAATGACAGTTCTTTAACATTTCTCACCAACCAGTGAGCAGCAGGAGTAAGCAGCAGAAGTAAAAGTGTCACTATAGAGGGCTTTAAATTTTATTAGAGACCATGTGACTTTTAGGGTAAACTATTGGTAAGAAAATTCAAACCTAAATTTGGGAAAATGCTATTTAGATGGAGAATTTTGTGTTCTGTTGTTTTGCTGCTCTTTTTTTTTTTAGGTATTGTTTAAAATCACAATTTTTCTGTGTTCACTGAGAGAGAGAATAATTGAGCAGAATTAAGCTATTTTAGAGTTCCAGGACGAGAGCCATATGAAGTTTATAAGATATCCATATTCAGAGGTCCAGAAAAAATCATTTAAAGCTTGGTGCAACCTTTAAGTTCCCTAGATAAGTTAGGAACAAAATTTTATTAATGATGTCTAAACTTTTAAACTTGCACCAAAATGAGAATGGAAGAAATTGCTTTGTAACATCTAAATAAACACATTAAAAAATCTTATCTATCATTGATGCGGTACTATAATCCATTATCTTAGACATCTGCATGTACTTCAGAATTAGACACTGATATTTGTTGATGACTTTATGGTCATGTAATCAGTTAAAGATGATCAATACCTTTTTCTGACTTGCATGAAATATTTAAAAAATAATTAAATGTAAATTGCTCTGGTATGAAAATGAAAAGCAATGTGTAGCAGTTTATGTTTTGCACTTTCTCAAGCCTCAGCTGTCAAAACAGCTCTGCAGGGTTTGACGGATTTTTGCTTTTGTTTTGTTTTCAACCTAGGTATGATAAGCCACTCTGTGTAATTTTGGTCTAAAAGCTTTTTTTTTGTGGTTGGTTAGCCTTGTTTGGATACCAGATGCCCACAGAGCCTCTCTATCACTCCCCTCTTGAACAGGGCAGGGGTGGGAGGGCAAAGAAAATTAGATAGAAAAACCCTCATGGATCAAAATAAAAGCAAAATCCAAGGCAGCATGAGGAAGCAAAGTAAAACAAAACTGGTAACATCCAGATCAGGAGGCAGGGTTTCAGTGTTTGTAGTAGTTGCTCTGTAAGAAAAACACCATAATAACAAATGCCACGACTCCTCATTTATCTTAGTTTGTGTTGAAGAGTAGGCATCATATGGAATATCCCTCTGGTCACTTTGGGTCAGCTATCCTGGCTACTTCCCCTCCCAAGATTTTGCTCACCTCCAGCCTACTGGTGAGGGTGGAACGTTGGAGGGACAGCACTGATGCTGTGCCAGCCCTGATCAACACTAGAGTGTTATCAACACCTTTACAGCTACCAATGAAGAGCACAGAATTATAAGGACAGCTATGAGGAAAATTAGTTCCTTTTCAGACAGGGCCAAAACACTTTTCTATGATCTAAAACAAAACAAAAAAATTAAAAGATTTTCAAAATACCTAATTACTTGAAGTATATGCCGTGAGGGCTTATATGGATATTTTTGACTTTTTATTTATGTTTCCTCAAAAAAGAACTGGTCACAATGAGTTCTGGTTCTGTGTTTTGTCATTTCAGTGGGAGGAAATAACTGCTATACATATGGAGCCAGGCTCTTCCTATGGATAAAGCATACTTTAAATAATGAAAAAACAGAGATAGAAAACTGGATGATGACTGACTTCTCCATGTCAGTCCAGACTACATATGATGAAGAACTCAGATGCAAGTTCAGTTTTAAAATGGCGCCAGATGGAAATTTCTGCAATGTGTTTGACAACAATTTTCATATCTTGGACAAGTTTTGCTATAGAATCATCACTTCAATGTACCTAATAAGCTGATTTATCATAAACTAATCTTAAAAGTATTTAATGCACAAAATTATTTCCTATTATCAGTTCAAAAATTTCTTGTGATAACTTTGAGTCAATTTCTCAGAGAAAGGAGAATAAACAGAGAAATTTAGGGCAAAATATGTTATAAATGCCAATTATTTATACAGTTTTCTCAAGAAAGAATCAATAAACTAACTCAACCTTTAGGAAAAGGAATAGATTTCTTTCCTGGGTGCCAGTAAGGACTGAGTCTTCATAATTTCCCTCAGTGAATTAGGTCAATGATAGCAATGGGTCAAAACACAACTCTTTGGCAAACATTCACCTATCAATTATTAGAGCAAAATTTCTAAATCAGTAGTAATTTATCAATATTTATGTATTATTTGACAGTGATTTAAAAAGTTTCTTAGGCCTTCCTTTTAAAAATATAAACTCTTTTTTGAATCTTGAAGACAAAATCTAAGTTTTATTTAAATTCTTATGCTTTCAAAGCTACAATGACATATTTATAATAAGCATCTATTACATTATTAAAAGTTTTTCTCAAGTAGTAGACAACAACACAACAGTTAAAAAACCCCCAGAATGCAAAACCCAAAACCAAACCAGAATAATACAAAACATTTTAAGGATATTTTTCATTTTCTTTAGGTTCCCTGAATTACACCCTCTACCCTTTGCATTCTAATCAAATGAAGATTCACATGTTTAAGCCTTTTACTCCTCCTGTACAACCACACACAAATACTTAGAGGCAACCACACAAAGACTTGGACAGTCTTATCATAGCATCTCCTGGTACACAAACATTGGAAAACATTTTCTATATGTGTGCTTGGCTCTCAGCAGCCACGGGCTCGCTGTCCCGCTTGTGGCCGCAGGGCAGACACGCGTGTAGCCGCCCCCAAGTCTCTGCCGAGACTGGTACGGGTGGTGGTGATTGCTACGGCATGGGTAGCGCAGCAGAGGCACAGGGCATGAGGAAACCGAGGCAGAGGAATAAGGGAAGGACACTTGCCTGAGTCTCCAAAGATTTAATCCCAAAGGGGGGCAGAGCAAGTGACAAATCTGAACCTGAAGGGGCCACTTTTAAAGGGTAGAGGGAACATGGGGAGGACATAACCTTTGACCAATAGAAGGGCATTAGGGGAGGGGTGCAGGGTAAAGGCTCCCCAATAAAAGCCAACATGGGGAGGGAGCAAACCCTACAATGCAATTCTGCTTCGAGGAAGGGATGGAAGACAGGGAACACTTCAGAACCAAAGGAGTGTGCTATCTTTGACAGACAGGGGTGAGACAAGGGAACAAGGGAGGTATACCAGTGGATTGACATGTAGATTGACATACATTTTGGCAGGGAAAACTGTGGTAAACTACTCCAGACTGAACCATTAAGGAAGCCAAATGGGGTACATAGAATGAACCATTGCAAACTTATAACAAGGAATATTAAAACATACTACAGAAGAACAAACTGTAAAATAACAGACTACCACAGTATAAACCAAATCCCTTTTCAATATGATAATACCATGGACTTTGGCTTGACCTTCGCTTTATATATTATGTTTATGACAACATGAATTATCAAGACAGCATAATAAAGCCAGATAAAACCTGAGTAGAGAGTAGAGCTATTATTATCTTTTCATATGCTTATATAGCAAACAGAACTTCCTCCTCTCTTTCATTATATCAACTTAAAACACACTTCTGAGAATTTCCAAATAAATTAGCAGTACTATTGACCCATGGAAGATATTTACCTAATTTTCATTAGCAGGGGAAAAGAACATAGAAACAGGAAATATAGAAAAACATTATCTCTCTAGAGATATATTTCTGATGTTTGTATTAACCATTTCCAGAAAAGTGAAACTTAAGCCTCTTTCTAAACTTGGAACAGTCTCTGAAAGTTTGCATGCATACATTGGGGACTATGGCATCAACTGTTTCCAGCATATTCAGGTAATATTTGATTTCATTACTCAGAACAGGAAATTAACTTTTCCTAGTCTAGAACAACATACAAACTATTAATTACTGGCAGAAATGTGTGCCTAATAAGCCCAAATTTTGTTCACACCAACCAGAAAGTTCCACCTGACTTGGGCATTTTTTCCCCACATTGTGTCTCTTCTGTAACATATACTTTGCAAACTCAGAAGAGATAGTACTCATACTCACTTGATATCATGGAGGAAACAGGCTAAGTGTAAACAGAAGTGAGCAAATTTTAGCAATCCACTATTTGAAAAAAGTCTGTTCCACAATTTTGGAAAGATCACTTAGTCTAGACCTCAATAGTGCTGGTAGGCAGTTTTTCCTAGGCCTAAATAATGCTCTTTGGAGCTTAATAGCTGCAAGCATAATATTATCAGAATTATGTTGTTAGCCAAAATAAGGAATGCAATTAAAATCCTTTTAAAGTCCATTTAATGAAAGCAGCAAAATACTTATTGGAAACTAGGAAATCTGCTTTAGAGATGACCCCAGTTGTCTTTTGATGTTTGTAAGTTATGAATTTTCTAAATAAGGTTTGCAGTTCATTGTTACCCATGCTTTTTCATTATAATGAAGATTGCAACAAATTGGCATGTACAATGGGTTCACAGGAGGAACGACCTCCTGTAAATGTATTTGTAAACATCACAGAGTGCTGCTATTGTTCAGTGCTATTTCATTTCTTCACTGATTGTCAGAGTTTAAACAAATTTAGTACATCTGAAAGTTTCCAAATTGACATTCAGGAAAATTGCAGAATCTTAAATATAGGGGAGGGAAAAAAAAAAAAAAAGAAGGAAAGACACTAGTGGGGTATTATCCATTCCGTTATCTTCTGACCTTTTCATTGGATGATTGACTGATAGGTCCATTTTAGACAGCATTCATTCCACTACTTGGCTTATTTCTTGTGCATAATTCAAAATTATTTTAAAATTTTGAATAGGTTTGGGCACAGGATTGTTTTTATTAATAGAAACAGGCTTATGATGTATATGATAAAATGTTGATCTGTATATATGAATGTTATTTTTAACTATGCACAACTAGCAAATATGAGAACTAAAATAAACCCCTTTGTCATTTATAATTTAATTGGAGTTTGTATATGCCAATGATTTCTACTCAGATGACAGATTCTAATTGGAGAACTAAAATTAATCTTTTAGTATAAGAAAAAATTATCTCTTTTAGAGATGATGATCATGTCTTAAAATTGTATTAACAATGGCTTTGAAAACTGTGGTTTGCCAAAAATTCCTTGCAAGAAAAGAACTGAGTAACATATGTTATGGCTTAACCCCAGCCAGCAGCCAATCACAACACAGCCACTCACTCACTCCCCCACCAGTGGGATCAGGGAGAAAACGGGAAGGGGAAAAGCTAGAAAAACTGTAGGTTGAGCTAAAGATATTTTCATGGGGAAAACAAAAGTTCCATGCACAAGCAGAGCAAACGAATGAATTAATTCACTGCTTCCTATGGGCAGGAATGTGTTCAGCCATTTCTGGGAGAGCAGGGCCCCATAACGTGTAATGATTACTTGGGAAGACACACACCATCACTCCAAATGTCCTCCCCTTCATCATTCTTCCCCCACTATATATACTGAGCATGACAATTGGAAATATCTCTTTGGTCAGTTGGGGTCAACTGTCCTGGCTGTGTCTCCGCCCAGCCTCCAACACACCCTGAACTTTTTGGCAGTCTGGCAGTCCGAAAAGCAGAAAAGGCCTTAGGTCTGTATAAGCACTGTTCAAAAATAACAAAAACATCTCTGTATTATCAACACTCTGTTTAGCCCAAAACCAAACATAGCCCCATACCAGCCACTGGGAAGACCATTACCCCAATTGAAACCAGCAGATTTCTCAGAAACTGAAGTGGAGGAATTTGTTGCACACTAGCTCATCATGCATTAAACGGTGAAAAAGTATTTTGTTATTACCAGGTAATGAAGCTATTTCTTCCTTTAATTGTTTACTATTCTTTTGATAGCATTTTTTTAACCCAGATTTTCCCTTCCTTTCAGTTTTGTAATGCTTACCGCCCAGAGCCAAACCCAGTTGCATTACCATAGTTACAGCCAAACTAGTTTCACCATATGTTGTCTGTACTATCTATATTATGCAGAATGAATCCAACAGTTGTTACTGATGGTGGTTCATGAGCCATCAAAAACTTTCCCCTCGGAATTGAAAGGAACACTCCACCCAAGCGCAGGCATGGAACAGTAATAATTTTTATATGAGTACAGTTTTTCAGATTTAATGCAGCACATATTGAACACCAGGTCTGAGTCAGTGTATAGTTGGAATAGTGCTGTGCAAAATTAAAGTGTTCCAGAGTGGTTTTTATGGTCTAGTTTATTTCCTACAATGTTGTGCCTGTTTGTATTTTTGCTTCTTTGTTTTGATTTTGTTTAATACAGCTGAGGGTACTGTCTACTACATCTAATTTTCTATATAACTCATAGAAGCCCAATCAGAAATTTTTGGTGATGATAACTTATTGACGGAGTACCACTGTCATTCTTCATTTGTACTATAATGACCACCAGAAAGATTCTCTCAGTTTAGATATATGATTTAGTAATATGACCAAAAATATTATCAGTATATGATTAGTTTGATATGCATGGGTAATATTTAATTAGTGATGTATATACAGTTAATCACAAATTAACTGGATGACTTCTGTTGACTCAGTATAAGCAAACTGTTGTCAGTAACCTCTCTAATTAGTTATAGATAATAGGAAATTTAACATCTACTTTAAAAATGAAAAAGCAAAGAGGGAAGTCGGGCAACTAAAGCAAAGAAGTTTATTAAGTATAAGTTACTCCAACTTTTATTTTCTGAAAATTTCAGCAGCAATTTATAAAACAACCTATTTACAAGTACATAGGAGACAAGAATGGAATACACAGCATGCAAAATGCAGCTCTATGAAGAATAGGGAAGGTAAAGTCAGCCTAAACTACCTAATCTTTCCACACAAAGACAAATAGAAAGGGAATTATGTGTAATATAGTTTCATTTTTTGCAACATATTTATTGCTCTTTGCACATGACATTGTCTTAAGAAAATAAGGGAAATGCAGTTAAATGACATTGTGGGGAGTTAAGTAAGATTGGATACCCATAGCCACAGAGAAGGATGTGAAATTGTCCTCTGTCAACAGACAATAATTAATGAGCTTCAAAATCAATGCAGAAAATTCAGTACAGACACTGGGGAAACATGAAAAGGTAAGGTAGTGAATTACATTCACAGGTTGCTGTGGGAATCTCTGTCATAGAAGTCTTTAAAAGAAGAGGGAAAATGTCTATGAAGAATCATAGAAAGAACTGATTCTGCCTTAGGGTAGGGAAAAGACCAGATGACCTCTCAATGCCTTCTTACTCCTGGTTTTCTGAGATTTATTATGTAGATGTCTAAATTTGAATACATTATTAAAAATATTGCAATACTTCAGTTAATATTTATAATAATAATAAAATAGTTAATACTATCCAACAAATGTTGATAATCACAGTAATATTATTTGCTTATATGTTAAATTATCATTGGTATTTGAATGAATATTACTGAGTAGAAGTGTCATCCATTACCTAAGATTTAATTTGTGAATCAATATTCAAAGAAAATATTCAAAGTCGCTACTTTTTATTATTATTTCACAGCTATAAATTTTATTTCCTGATAGGCCCATTTGGATTGATACAAAGTTTTTATGAAAAAAAGAATCAGTGGAATATTTCCAAGGTTACACGTGTTCTGGTCTCTTTAATCTCAATGTCATGAATTCTATTCATCCATTTAGTGTGGCAGAATAGGAAGCTTGAGTTTCAGTAATGAAGATAAGAATGTAATTCAGCTTTTTTTTTTCAGGAGACTGATAGACAGGATCCCATGGGAAACTTATCTGAGCAGTAAAGGGACTGGTGAGATCAGGTTTTCTTCTTGGAAAAACTCCTTAAAACACAAGGAGGTCAATCCCAATATGAACAAGAATGTGTAGCAGAGGGCCCGGTAACTCAATACAGAAATCCAGAATGAGCTCAAGCCCAAAAAGAAAGTACAGGGTGTAGTTGGGAACATTCCACTAAGGAGCAATACAGAAACAGTGCCTAGATGTCCAGAGCAAGAATTAACAAAACCAAAGTTCAGCTGATACTGAAAATGGCAGGAGGTGTGAAAGGGAACAAAACAATTCTATACGTAATTAGAGAAATAGAAGTGGCATAAAGCAAAATATGCAGCTGCTGCTGAATGTGAAAGATATCTATACATATAAGATATTAGAAAACTTGAAATACTCAGCATCTTATCTACTCAGGACTTTCTCTACCTCAAGCTATCCAACTCCCTGTCCCTAGCAGCAGAGTACGGGGTAAATAAGTGCTTCAGAAGGTACCAGAAGGCAGTCAGATGAACCATGTCTTAGTGATTGCTATAGCAAGTTTTACATAAAGAAGTCCATGGGACCAGACCACACAGGATCAAAATTCATTTAACAACATGAACAGGAGAAAAGATGAGGATGTACTGAAGGGTAGGACTAACATTTTGCAAAGCTTGAGTAACCCAGTGAAATTCAGTGAAAACAAATGTAGAGTTGTGCACCTGGAATGGAGTCAACCCATGTGACAGGACAGGCTAGGAATGTGATGTGAAAAGGAGTCACAATGAACAGAAGATTAAACAAAGATTAAAACAACAGAGTACCCATGTTGATTGGAGAGAAGACATCCAGATTCTCCTAGATATGCTCCATGACAGATGCAACAGACAGAAAAAAGCTATGGCAAATAAATTTCTGATTAAATATATAGAAAAAAGATTCTTCATGGTGATGGTGATCAAACACTGGAATCATGGAATATGTGAAATATCCATCCCTACTAGAATTTCTCAAATCTAATGCATCTAATGGAAGAGTCTAAATTCAAAGCTATCCCTGCTTTAATGAGCAGGTTGGGTAGATGGCCTACTGTGTCGCTTCCAAATTAACAGTTTTCATGGTATCTTTCTTGCATTTTTTTCAAAATTATAGGAAATATATCTGTAATATCATATTTGTTGATTTAACCTTAGCATCTTCTTCCAGGAGTACCTGCTATTTCCTCAAGCTTCTCCTTAGCTCACACCACTTTTAAAAGCTCCTGTTGGCACTACTTTCCTGTACATGTCATACTCGTTTTCATATTAGCCACTACTTGGCCATGTTGTGATTATTTCTTTACATTTCATTCCTTTTGAACACATAATCATTTTCTGTTGCACTTTTCTGAACGCCCTGTGATTTGTTAATATATGTGTGATATTTTGGTTCCCAGAATAGGACTTATTCTTGCAGGTACAATCACACTGGTGTCATATAAAATGAAACTATTGTCTACATGCTGTGTGATATCAATGTGACAGATTCCTTGGTGTCTCACAATAAATCTTGTTTTGTTTTAAATAGGAATGATCATTTCTGCATCTTTGAGAAGCTGGAGCACAAATACAGACATGCACAAACATGCACAAAAACTCAGACATGCAGAGGCATACATAGATATGCAGAGTTGAGAGAGATAGAGCTAATTTCTAGCTAACATCTCATGTGCAAAATGAGTGTGACAGGAGGGGAAAAAAACCCCAAAAAAACAATAGAAATGGAAAATGAACAATGTCTAGGACTTTTTACAATAGGGAAAATGGCTATAAATAACAGTAATTAACAAAACACTCAGAAAATATGCAGAAGTATATTTGTCATTGATTCATTTCCCTTGAATGGTGCACCTTTTCATACAGTGATATGGTGAGATGCTTTCATAAAATCTTTTGATATGACAGTAAATTATAACACTTTTTGATTAAATAAACCACAAAGTATAACTGAGCATGATCTGGAGGAAAATATCTTGGGATACAGAGAGTAGAAATGTTCTCCAAAGATGTCTGTACATAAAGCTCAACTCTGCCTCACTGGCAGACTATCATCTGGTTTCAAACTAGGAATGTCAGATAAGCTATTACTTCTGTTTTAACACAATTTTCTTACTCTGGTTTTGATAGTTTGAGATTTTCTCTCAGACTGTCCCAAGAGAGTCATCTTCAACACAAAAACTTCTGACTCCACTTCACACCTGACTCAGTGAGATGAAGCGTAGACTAAAGGATCTTGCTCGCCCTTGATTGTATTCCAAGATGAAATATATTTCTGACAGGTCCACAGGAGAAGGTTATGAACTAAAAGCAAAAAATGAGTTCAGAGGGTAAAAGTGACAATTATTTTTCTACATGAACAAAAATGAGAAAATGATTGGCCTTTTCCTTAAAAATGTATCAGAGTTTCTGATGCTTTCTCATGCCAATTCTGATGCTTTCATAGTCTTTCTTCACATAAGTATCTCAAACCTCCTAAAGAAGATCTGACAAGCACCAGTTTTTTATATGACTACCTGACTGCTGTTTTTTTAAAAGGAAATGTCTAGAAAGTATGTATTGCAAATAATTCTTTGCAAATGAAACAAGACTTGGTAGTCTATGTGGTGGTACTTACCCATAGCCTCTTGTTTACCCATTGAAAAATCACAATTTGTGTCTCAAGGAAATTCAACTGGAATATAACCTGCTTAAAAACAGATCTGGACTGCATTCCAGACTTACAATCCTTGAAACCAAAAGGAGCTCAGAAAGAGGATTTGAAGGGGTTTTTGCATGCATTTTATCTGCCAACACATTTATGTTTGTCAGCTGAGCCTTAAGGGGTACACAGTGAAATTAATTTCTGGAACCAGAGCTAGTATGGCTTATAGGCTGATCAAGGAGCTGACCTGGAGAAGTGAGGGACTAGCATGTCTCTTTCCAAGAGTCTCCACCACTGAAAGACAGTTTTCAAGGTAAGGTCATCTTACCTTGCTGAAGAAAGATTTTAATTCAAAAGTAGTTATTCAGGTGTAACTGTGTGTCTTCAGATGGGATCTAGTAGGGAGGTGACGAATATCCATTTGACCCATTCTGCTCACATTCTAGTTTAATAGTCTTCCTGTGCATTTTTTCTCCCAAGTTTCAAAATATATTTCTTTGGCTATATATCATCCCCATGCTTGTAGTTTTAACTTCATGCTTAAGCATATGAACTTCACTGTTAACTTGTGCTAAAGCTCTTCTAGATGACTGCTGAAGAAGAGCATCATAGAAGAAAAAGCATGTAGAAGTACATCTCCTCTAGAACTTTGTGTACAATAGTGTAGTATATGTTTCAGTTATTCCACAAGGAATTTTGGCAGTAGAAATGTACCTGCAGCCTAACTTGCCTGCATAAACTTTTGATTTTATTCCTTTACACAGTCAATTTCAGTTTTCTGTTTAGTGTAATCACTCAACTTGATTTTTTAAAAAAGCAATCTCCCCTTTCCTTATAGTTTTTGGTTTGGTTTGGCTTTGTTTGGGTTTTTTATTTGTTCTTTGTTTTAATTTGGTTTTTTTGGTTTTTTTTTCTGGATACATCTGTTCTGTAAAAAAAACCCATAGTGATTAAAAGTACTCTTACTTGAAACATGCATTTTTGCTGACTGGTTTCACCTGCTTTCTGTTAGGAAACAGAGGAAAGTTCCATCAAAACTTCCACTCATTTGGATTACATGACGCCAGACAGAAAATTTTGGTCTTGTTTTGGAGTATGTGTATGCATACTTTCTTGCATACTATATCACTGATATTTCCATAAATGTAATTTTTCAAAATACATATGCATACATTTTCTCATATTATAAACTAATCCCAGGGCATGCTGAGTGATCACAACATGTATGACAATGTTCTCAAAAATGTATGTGCAATAAGAAACTGCCATATTTTGCTCATTAAAATGCTGATGTTACTGAGATTAAACACATCAGCATCAGTTTTGATACTGAATGTCATGATTGTGTATTTTTTCAAAAAAGCTTTATTTGCCCTATTTTTCTGCTGAAAACACAGAGGTTTTAGTGGGTGTTATTTATGCTTTGTGATGAAGGATAGGCAACTCTTTGAACTTGAGTTCTATTTACATGTACAGACAGATAATAATAAACAGGGCAAATAGAATTAATTGTAATGCCAGATATGAATATTAATGCTTGAACATAATCTTACATTTTTTATAAGTATTCTTATTCAATGTTAATAATCAGTATCTTTTTTCTTAATGATGGGGCTCCCTAATCTCTTTTCAACAGCACTCTTGCTAATCAACATGAAACAAACCACCAGCTTATTCAGAGAACTGTGTCTCTGTGGTCTGAACAGTAATGGAGTCTGACTACAGGTTATAAACAAAATTTTATTGAGGCACTAGGAAAGATGTGCCAGCAATGCAGTCAAATAAATGGTGATTCACCTGATCCCTGAGAGTGAACACAGGGTCAGAAACGATGCCATGGCTCTGGTAGACTATCAGGATCTCAATGTCAAGTCAATCGTGCAAATGAATTTTGAACGTGAATGAGAGTAGTGTCACTCCTTGGCTCCATCAACATGAGTGTGAGTTGAGAGAATCACACCTTACATGGCAGAAGCACAGACTATGTGTCATCTTAGATGATGTGGGTGACATCCTACCTACATGACAATGGGGGCAGGCAGAAAGAAAAGAAAGAGTTGCACAAATAGAACAAGTTCGCAATAAAGACACTCCTATAAAATTTCCAACAGTTTTCTGCTTCTGCTGTATTGTCAAAATTAGTTCTGAAGGTACATTGTCTACAGCACCAATACATATTTATCTAGAAACTTTAGATGAGTTCTGTTCATTTTTCCAAACAATATCCCATTTAATTCATTGTTCTTTAATAGGAACACTTTGTGAAAGGAAACTGACACTTGCCAAGACTAGTCGGACTTCTAGACAAAATTCCCATGAAGAACAAAATTGGATATGAGCATGAAATTTACTGAATAGCATTTTCTAAACACAATGTTTACAAGAATTAAGAAATAATATTTTGCCCCATTTAATTTCAAACTAATCTTGTGTGTAGAAAAGGTATTCTAATTATCTACTGGTATACTTTTATTTTGCTGGCAGTGGGAATATGATTCTTCAATAAAAGCAAATAAATATGTAGTTTGTGATTATGCCTCTTCAAAGAGTCATAATCTGTTTTTCTGTTTGTTGCTCTCTGACTGACTGAACAAAACAATACACAGCAGCTATTTATACATTTAAAGCCCATTCTCATTACACTGTGCTGGACTTGAGGATGTCTGTTCATCTGATTTACCTTCACCTTCTGTCAGGGTGCAGAACTGGACCAGAGCTCTAGTTGTAGTCTTACTAGAGCCAAGCAGTGCAGAAAGATTAACTTACATACCTTATGCACAGAACTTCTGTTTCTACAACTCAAGACAGTAGAACATCATGACATACTCAGTATGCAACCTACAGAAGTTTGCACAGGATTGCATCCAGGTGGGTTTTCAGTGTCTCCAGGGAAGGAGAATCCACAACCTTTATGGGCACCCTGGTTCAATGCTCTGACACCTTTGCAGTAAACAAATTTTCTGTCATATTCAAATGGAACTTTAACTGTTTCCATTTGTACCCATTGTACCTTGTCCTAAACTTCTAAATTTTCTTCATTAAATATTATCAGTTTGTCTGTTTGTCTGTTTTCTGATCACTTCCCCAGTCTGTATTTCAGCATTTAAATCTTTCATGAAAAGCCATAAATATACAAGACATGAGAAAACTTCTGCAGAACCTGCCTAAATGCTACCTTCTGATTTGATAGCAAATCACTGTTTAAGACTTTTTGGGCACATCTGATAATTTTGCACATCTTTAATACTAATCATCTTAATCTCATCCTTTTCTTATAAGTGTCACATAAAGCAGCTTCAAAAGATTTTGTACATTCAAAATATCTAACATATACATTTCTTCTCCTTTATCTCTAAGACTGTTTTCCTATCACAAAAAGGAAATAAGATTATTCTGACAAGCTTTGTTCCTAAGAAAACTGTGCTTGCAGTTACTCTTACATTATCTCTAGGTGCTTATAAATTGTTTGAATATTTTTCCAGCTTTTTAAAAAGGAACTAAAGCTAACTCACACATAATTTTCAAATCCTAGTTTTTCACCTTTTTGAAGACGATGATTTTCCTTTTTTCCCAGCTCTCCAAAACTTCATAACCTTTAATGAAGTCTATATGATTTCAGTAAGTCTTTAAAGTTTTCTGACTAAAATTCAATTGGACTATCCAACATAAAACTTCTAACTTTACATTAGAGCTCTTTAATGTACTTTTCCTTTCTCCAGACTGAATCTTCACCCCTTTCTTGTTGATTATGTGTCAACTGCTTGATCTCAGACAATCTTTTTAGCAATATCTGAAGCTGAAAAGAACATTAAAGACTTCAACATTCTTGGTATCATAATCAGTTCTTCCTTCTTCTGTTCAGCATTTCCCTTTATCTTCATCTTGATACTAACCTGCTTACTGAATGTCTTCCTGTTGTTCTTTATAACTCTTGCCAGTTGTGTCTTTTACATCTTGGTCTTTTATAAATTTTTTTCCACACATTTTGTCCTTAACAATTTGACCTCTGTTTTTGTGCTCCATATACTCCCTTCATGCAATTAAATCCTTGAAGAGTCAATAGTTTACCCAAGCTGTGGTTGTTTACTAAACTTCCTATCCTTTCAGTATTTGTAATCTGTAATTATGCTTTTAATATAGTTTCCTCATTAAGCTGCCAAATTTCTTATTCTTTAGACTTGTTTCTCACAGAATGTAAGTTCCCAAAACTCTTAATTATTGCTCTAATAAATTTGCATGTTCAAGGTTTATTTAATCTAACGTCTGAGAGTCAGGAGTTTTCCCCAAGGGAAATCTATAAAAGCAGTTGAAAGCATTTCAGCTTTCCCTGTTCTGTGGGTTTTGACCTATTTCCCACAACTACCCAGGCAGTTTCATATAACAAATCCCCTGCTATTGAACGACATACCCTGGATCTCTCCTGCTCTCTTGCTGTGACACGTTGTAATTTGTTATTACCATTGTTACTGGTCTTATGTTTTTTTCCTAAGGGACTAAAAATAATCTTGGGGGTTGGAGCTATGAAGAAATATGTGAAGGAAATGCTTAGAGAAACTTACCTATTATGTACTTTGTCGTAATTCTCCAGGGATATTGATATTAGAGCCAATAAATCTTCATTAGTTGCTGTATCTTCAACATTAAATAAATGTGTGCAGTTACTAATTTTTTCGTATCTTTCATTAAAATTACCATTCAAATTTTTACTTTAGTATCAAATACTTGTACAAAGTGGTCTACTATCTAATGAGTTCTTCAGCATTTGTTAACCAGTTATTTGTGCTAAACCAGAGAAACATAATTTGTTCCTTTTATAAGTTTCCATTATACTCTCTCTTAGAAAGTAACTAGATAACAAAAAGAAGCTCAGGAAAACAAAACTTTCTGATGAAATGTGAGAAATGTAAATTTTGTGTAGCTGATATCAGGGGTAGCTGCTCCCTGTACTTTTGCTGCAGTCGGATTCATACTGTGTCTTTTTTGATCAGGACTGAGAGACAGAGAAAAGGGAAACCCAAATACATGAAATATAGCTTCAATAAAATGAAATAACAGTTGAAGGTCTTATGCAATTCAGAAATATCCAACCCAAAATGCAACATATACTTGATGGAGAAATTGTACTCATTATCAGATAGGCATATGACTTATTTAAAATCTATTTGTAGAGAAGGGATACTGCCACAGAGAGTTAATTGCATATGATGCTCATAATGTAATATGAATCACAATAACAATCCTAAATAGCCATTATGGTAAGAGCAGTGAAATGGAACTTGAAATAAACAGTGCAATGAGTGCATATCAGTTAGTTTGAAAGGATAGGAGCTTTCCGGTGGAGGAAGAGCATCAAATACAGTATCTATAAAAGGACTATTAAACATGAATATAAAGTGTCTCCCTAAAGCCTACTGCAACTATTTGCCATATGAATGGGAAAAAACAAATTCATAGCTTTGTTGCCATAGGCAAAGTTCCTGTTAATTTCCTAAGTCTCTCATCTGTAGTATTCTTAGGCATCTAATAACATGGTTGAACTCAAATTGCAAACCTTGCTTCAATGCAGACACACCTCTGTCTTTATTCTGTGCATATTGTCAGTAAACTTTTTCATCATCCCTTCTCACTGTGAAATCTGTTCACATTTTGGAAGTGGTCAAAGTATTCAACTGTCACTGGATACGAGGGATAGTCTGTCAGAAAAAAATACAGACAAGACACTGAGAATCCATCATCACCACTTGAAAAATATATTTTTTACAAGTGTATCTTTTTGTCAGGGAAGGTAGGGTAGACATGGAATGTCTTTCTTATTGCTGCCAACACAATATGTACAAACACAAAACCTTGGGGCACATGGGGATACTTGGGGACACTCAAATTCATGCTTTCCATTTAAATGGTTGTCTTATATTTCAGCTGGTTCTCCACCCAAGCAAATGAATTTTACGTTGCAGCACAGGGACACATCCACAGAGACATCTTTAAGTGAGTGAGAAAGGGAACCAAGGAAATGTATTTGTGAAGAATAATCTGATCTTGAACATGGATTAGTAACTAGAGGAATACTCTGTCTGCTGCATTCATGCTTCTGTCTTGACAGATACTTTATACAAGTAGCTTGATTAAAACTCTTGCACAGTAAACTGATTCATATTAGTCATGCTAGAAAATAAAGGCAAGCAAATTTATTTTCTTAATATTGTTCATTCTTACAGGGGATATTAGGGAATCATCAGTCTCCAATCAACACCACTGTGATCTGATTTGTTCCATTGTATTGTGACCCTGTATCTTCTTTTGGTGAACTTTCACAGGAATTTATGGTACAAAATAGGATCAAATTTCTTATACGCAAAGCTTTATTTAAGTGAAACCTTTTAAGTATGATTTCTTTGAACAATTAATTAGTCATGATAAAAAAGTAAGTCTCTTTAACAAAAGTGAGTTCTTATTAAAATGTCAGTTTTATGAAAGTTTTTACCTTGAAGAATAAAATAAAAGATAAACATTTCTGACTCTCACTCAATGATTGCAGTACATATTATGGAGATTTTATTAAGATATGGTTCATTGTCAGGTGACCAAATTTTACAAGATTTTAAAAGGATATCAAAAAACTATATTTATCCACACTTTCACTTAGCCTCTAAAAATACTCAAAACAGACTTCAAATAAAATATTTAAATATGTGAGTTCTTCACAGCAACAGATATCTAGAACAGGAGGATAAATAACACACAAAATTGTGACTATATGTATGACATACTTTTACTCAGGAAAATAGACCTGCCTAAAATATACAGCTCAATTTTGAGATCCAGCTGTGAAAATATTTCACCCATGTCCAACACTGGTTTGGTTTCCAAGGCATTCTCCCTCTCTCAGATCAGACAGATGTGCATAGGTAGCATGCAATATGTAAGTATGGAAAAAAGAGAAAAGGAAAATTATTGTCATTTATATTTAAGTTTGATGTAAACTATGTGATAATAATTCATTTCTTATTTTCAAAAGGGATTGCAGTTTCATTCAGAAAAGAGTCAAAACTTTGATTTTCATCACATGTTATCCAAATCATTGTTGCCTGGATGCAAAAAAATGTCTAATGAAAACTAGGCTTCTTAGAAATTGTCATACCTAAAAGACCCATAAATATTACCAGTCTGTGGAAACACTTTCAGCTAGGTTTATCTGAGTTATTATATGTGTCTACATTGGGAAAATATAATTCACTTGCTGTGAGTGTTTCCATTGACTATAAAAGCAGTTAAGGATTAAACATTGGTGTTGCCCTAATCTAGATTAAATAAATTTAGTTTAGAGTACAAATTAATTACTCAGATTTAATATCAGTTAACCATCTATGTAAAAAAATAAAGCTGCTGTATATGTGTTGTAAAGAATGAGAATAAATTAAAAAGTAATATATGTGACCAAAGTAAGATTAAAGCTCTGAGGCCCTTCCCAGAACCACACACTCAGCCCACGAAGATAAAACTGTAGCCTACAAAGACAACAAGAGAACAATCTACAGGTTTTATACTGAAACTAGCTTGTGGAATGCTGGAGACATTTTTTATAATGTTAGCAGTTCAAGTATGTTAGCAGACAAGTTGTCCACAAAAATTTCTTCTGGCCATTCATGAATCACCTGCCAGCCTTTTGGGGTTTGGGATGTAACTGGATTATGAGGTTTCTAGAATTTTTTCATCTGGGGACTGTATTTTTAGATCCTTAATTCCTAATTCTGTCTTCTCCTGGGAAAGGTAAAACATTAAAACCATTTTTACATCAGTATTTCCAGCAAGGTATGCTCAGTACTCAGCTTCATTCACATAACTCTATGGTAACTCCAGTGTTCTTCACAGCTTTATTATGTACCTAATTAAATTGTCTATGAACTAAATGAAACAAAACAATGAGCCCAAATCTCCTCTATATTCCCTGTGCTGCCATGTAACCATAATACATAGTAATTGTTATCATATTTGATATGATAACATATATGAAACAGCCTAAAATGATTCATATAGTATATATCATTGTTGAAACCAAAGCATTGTTTACAGCTTAATGCCAAAGGGACAGGGAGAGTTGCCCTGGCAAGCTGCTCAGCAGTGAGGTGTTTGAGACTGAAAGGTCTGCACAAGGGTGGAAAATGTTTGAGGAACATAAGGAACACCTCCTAGAATCTCTGCAGCTGGACCTTATTTTCATCTCAGAGAAGTTTTTGTGGCTCCCTAAAAAACAGGCACTTCATCTGCAGCATGGAATGGGAGTATGGGCCTGGAAACAAAGCGAGCCACAAAATTATATGACACAGAAAATTAATTTTATGTCATTGATTCCTAAACATTATGCAGTCATTTCACGTCACTTAAAAGCTAAGCATGCAATTTAAGATTCTCATCTTGCTGGTTGAC
The DNA here is from genome assembly GCF_031753505.1 of Anomalospiza imberbis. Lineage (NCBI taxonomy): Eukaryota > Metazoa > Chordata > Aves > Passeriformes > Viduidae > Anomalospiza > Anomalospiza imberbis. Next base: position 88,940,654 of record NC_089682.1, on the reverse strand, counting down.
AAAACTATTTAACAAAGACACATGAGTACCTCCAGAAAACAGTAGAAAGCAATTTATTGTATCCGGCTTCTCATCTATGTTCAAAACAGAGGTACTGGAATGGATGTAGCTTTTAGTCTTGGTTGCCAATTAAATAAGCTTAAATGAATACATTCTTTCTTTATTGCTTTAGGTGAACTAAAGATAAATGAGATAAATCCCAGCACACAACTCAAGTGTAAAGGGAACTGGAGCAATTTTTTTTTTAACCTTTTAATTCCTATCCTTATACTATGATGATCTTTAAAAGCTACATCATTCTAGGTAAATTTGATTCTCCATTTTTCCTAAACTGACCACCTTCTCAAAATAAAAGAAACCCCCCAAATCTTTTTCCATAGTCCAGGGATTCACTAAAGGGAGGGTGTAGACCTCAGCATAATGGGTCATCTTTCAGGTTTTCAACATAGGCTACTGTGTTGGCAAAGAAGGAACCCATTCCAAAATTTCAAAAGTACACTAGGCAGAAGGGCAGCTTGGCTTAAGAGGGATCTTTTAAAACTAAGGCAAAAAAATAGAATGTATATGGCCAATGGAGGCAGGCTCAAGTGGCATGGGAGGAATACAGAGATGCTGCCTGCTACTGTAGGGAGATTTGGAGATCTGTGTGGCCAAAGCTCAACTGGAGTGGAAGCTGCCTAGAAATGTGTGGGACAATAAAAAGATATAAGATAAAATCACCTGGATGATCTGATATATGTTTGATACAAGTTTATCACAGGGGAATGAAAAAGAGAAAATAACTTTTTTAGGTCATATAGTCCACACCTTGCTATTACAGTGTTTCAAATTTGCGGGGTTGGGGTGTTTTCTGTGAGCTTTGCTAACTCCAAAATCCCTGGTGTTGATTTAATGTTGCTTGTTTAATATGTTTAAATATACAGTGTATATACAAACACATTTAAACAAACATATGGCGGATTTCAGCACGATGAATTCCAGCTAGTGTATTTGGCAGATCTCTTCTCCTACATTCAGGCTGTTCTATATAGGGGCCTTAAATCTCTACAGTAAATTGTACCAACATCATCTTGCATTACTGAAATTTAAAGTTCCTCTTTCATTTTTCTCTTTCAGGTGTGTATGATTTCTCCTTCTAATGCACATATAAAGTGTCTCAGCTTCTATCCTATGCTTTGTCTCACCTCTTGCCCAACACACAGAGAAACACTCACTGATCTAACAGATTTTTCAGTCGCCTGAGATTTTTCAAAGCTCTGTTACCACAGAAATGCTCCTTCATTCACCCCAAGTTTTGTGGGTTAATTTAGTACCAACTTAACCTACTTTTCATCTAAAGAAATGGTCAGCAACTGAGGTGCCTAGACATTAAATGGGTAGCCAGGGAAAGCTCTGAGAGGAAGGAGAAGAAATTGAGTGGACTCTCTAGTGGACAGCTTGGAAGAGCCAGAAAAATGGTTTTGGATATTGACTGAGTTTTCCTCATAGCCATTAGTTCCAAATAAGGAGCAGCATCAAGACATTGTTTCCCTCACAAACATTGCAAGAAGTCTCTAGATGTCATATTAAATGAACATTTCCAAATTCTCTTTAAAATAGAATGTTTCAATTCAGTCATAAAATTCTCAAAGGAGCAGATACTGGGAGTAGCTGATCATCCTGAATGACAACTCACGAGCAAACAGAGCAAGTCCTGTGAGACATCTTCTATTGGTATTTATATCAACAAACAGAAAAAATCATGACAGTCACTCTACAGTTTTATAATTAAAAAAAAAAAAGACAGTATGCTCATCTTTGCTTATTTAAATTGCCTTAGTCAAAGTCAATATGATAAGCAAATGTATTCCATGATGAGTAAGGTTTGCACATTCTGAATTGTGATCAGATAAGAACATCAACAATTTCTGAAGCACTAAGAAAACACATTTAATAAAACATGCTGTGTCATCAAACTAAAGCATGAACAGGGACAGAAACCAAGAATATAAAGGTTAACAGTTAGAATTATTTACATATTTTTAACAATCATTAAAAAATACCCTAAATTAAATTTTTTTAGGACATAACTGCTTCATGGATTCCAGTTTGGCCCTGACAATACTCAACAATAATATTTTTACTGCTCATAGTGCCCATCAATTAAAATCTCCCTGTTCCCTAGCTGGACTTCGAATACTTTAGTCTTATGAAAAAAAGCATACCAATTTTTTTTCACAGTTTAATGTAATTAATACATAACTGATTAGCAATACTTTTTCCTGAATTATAGTCGTGGGCTAGGAAATGCAGTCCCTAATAATTTAATTCACTGGAAATATAAGCACTCAGGCAAAATTAGATCCCCTTGAAATGTTCCCTATTCCATTACTTGGGACTAAAAAATATTTTTTTACCTTTTCTTATTCAAACAAATATTGCAATCATTGTCCCCATTTAAAATATAGATGTAAACTGTAGACACAATTTTATTCTTATTGTAATACCACAGACTGAGAGTTAAGTTTAAAATATCTTTATATGTATGCACATGAATATGTGTTCTTGAATATATATGTATATATATGTGTATATAGTGTAAAATTACAAACTGAGTAAATGAGAAACTGAAAATTGCCAATATTATATTCAGTTCCTGCCTGCTTCCTGAAGATAGTCACCTTGCAATCGAAGGCTAACCAGCCTTCTCTGTTGTAAACATCTGCTTTTATTAGTTAAGCTCATCAACAGAAGTTAGATACAATTAATATATGCAGCTTTAATGAAACATACAAAACAGCAATTATAGCCATAATTATAATATAATTAAATTGCAATCATATAATCAAAGTTAGCTACATAAAAACTTTGCCTTTGAAACAACTCAAAAGAACATTGTACCTTTTTTTACTGTCTCATTATCTACCTCTTTTTACTTTTTTCTCCCAAGGATATAGACAGACAATAGTATAAATTTAATAGGAAAGAACAACAACATACAAAACTTACGTACTTTACTTGAAAGTCTTGCATGGGTCTTCAGTGCATTCAATTTTTACTAAGCAAAAACCTCCCCAAGTGCAGATACACTTATATCTGTGGCCCTGCCAAATTTAATTAGGAAAGCAAGTTTGGGTCTGGTCAACACTGAGGCAGTAGAGCTCCAAGGATACATTATGTGTTGCAGGAAATGGGATTAGGGGTTCCATAAATAGTGTCTTCTAAGTAGATCTCACAACAATGTTGTTACATTGTGATATCTAGATGCTGTCATTGCAAGATATGATGGGATATCTACTGTCATTTATGGATACCAAACAAGGTATAACAGTCTTTTTATAAAAGACAAGAAAGAAAAATACATAAAATTCAAAGGTCAGTATGCCTATAAGGAAAACTGGTTGTTTATTCCAGGTGTTTGGGTGACTTAATCTATTTTGTCTGGTTTATTTATCTTTTGAATTTTTTTAATCTCTCAACTGGCTGCTGAGAGTCAGAGTCTAGCTTTGAAAACAATTTTTATTTTACTTAAACAAGAAAACAAAATATTAGAATTTTTTATGGCTTTGTACTCTTGTTTGAATGAAAGCTATGAGCTGAAACAGGAAGAAAAATAAGCTTTGCATAATAAATGTGCAGTTTATATCAGGTTTGAAAACCAGAAAATCACCAAGTCTTCTTTTACTGTCAAAAATTTAAGTAAGAAGACATTTGCAGAAAGTTATAATCCAAGAGCAAATTTCAGGAAAATGTGATCTCACAGAACTCTTCAAACTTTTTTCTCAAATATTTGTGTCATAGAGAGTTTTGGTCAAAATACAAGAGTAACAGAGTTAAAACACCAGGATGAGACTTATTACCCTCATCGTCTACATTTATTTTTTCACCCTATCCCATTTAAATTTAAAACTTCACTCATAAAACTTCTAGATCAAAAAGTTCCTTCCATGTGTTAGACTTATGTGTTCAAGTTATAAACCAGGAGCAACTGCAAATAATTTGCAATTAAACATGCTGAAGATGAGTGTAGGGGTCAGACAGTAAATGAACTTGCAGGTTAAAGATACTTATGTTTTTTGTTTTGGCTTTGGGCTTTTTTTTTTTTTTTTTGGGTACCCCAAAGGCCAGAGAGCTACCCATGCTGGAAGAGTTTGTTCCTGAAGGACTGTGGCCTTTTGAAGGGACCCACACTGCAGCAGCTCACAAAGAACTGCAACCATGGGAAGGACTCACACTGGAGAAGCTCATAGAGCATTGCTTCTTGTGGGAGAAACGCCACACTGGAGCAGGTGAAGAGTGTGAGAAGTCCTCCCCATGAGGAGGAAGGAGCAGCAGAGAAAAGTGTGATGAAGTGACCAGAGCCTCTATTACCCATCCCCCTGTACCACTATGCCAGAAGGAGGTACAGAAAATCCAGAGTGATGTTGAGCCTGGGAATAAGGAAGAGTTGGATGGAAGGTGTTGTAGGATTTGGTTCTATTTCTCACTATCCTACTCTGATTTTATTGGCGATAATTTAAACTAATTTTCCCAAATCAATTCTCTTTTGCCTGTAATGGTAATTGTTGAGTGATCTCTCCTGGTCCTTTTCCCATGAGACTTTTGGGTTTTTTTCCTCCCGCGTCAGGTTGTGGAGGGGAGTAGCTTTAGTGGGTACTTGGCAAATAGCCAAAGTCATCTCACAATTATAGTTTTTATTACTCTCTATAACTCTATTTTTTCTGGTCTCTTTACATGCAAATCTGTACTACTGACAAAAAAAACTTGTTATTCTGAAAAAAAAAATCTCTGTGCAGCTAACATTTTCTCTGTGATATGTCAAAATTGTAAATGGATCATCTAAATACTACAGTGAAACATTAAAGAAGCATGAAGCAGTGACCTAACAATGATTTGCTGATTTTTCCCTAAACAGCATTTTACTATTGTAGTTCCATTTTGCCTTTTTATTTATTCATAACTGAATTACCAAAGATATTAAACTAAAGTGAGAAGTAAAATGGATATCTAGTCACATAAGGCATCATCTCTAACTACCAGTGACCCCTGTGATTTTGGCATCTTTGATTCATGGATCTTACTTACCTGTGAAAATTATGAGTTACCCTCATTCCAAAGCTGTCCTTTAAATAATGCAGAAAATATTTTCAAGCTGATAGTTTCTTTGACTTAAGAACATCCTGTATTTGGAGTACTAAGCAGGTATTCTGTAAACAAACAAACCCAACATTCTCTTCTTCAGCCTGCAAATGGGAAATTAAGGCAATGAGATTTTGACTGTTTTTTTTTAAAGTAATACATACCAACCACGTTTAAGGTGTCTAGACACCCCATATGATCTTCTAAATCTCTTGTTCTCTTAGTACTGGTAGTTTGTGAAAAAAACCACAGATTTTTAAAGGTGTCTAAATGTAATGTATTTCATAATTTGTTTTAAGACAAATTATTATCAAATGAAAATTGGTAGTTTTAGATTAGATGTTAGAAAGAAATTCTTTACTGTGAAGTTGGTGAGGCACTGGAACAGGTTGCTCAGAGCTGTGGATGCCCCATCCCTGGAAGTGTTCGAGGTCAGGTTGGATGGTCTAGTGAAAGGTGTCCCTGAACATGTCAGGAAGGTTAGAACCAGATAATCTTTGAGATTGTTTCCAACTTAAGTCATTCTATGATTCTATTAAATTTATTTACAAGAACAATTGATATGTGATGCACAGTTTGCACTAGCAAGACTTACAAAACAGTAATAAATGATCCTTACAAATGCTTTGCATGTGAAGGCAAAAGGAATAATTTCAAAAGGCACGGCAGTGAGTTTGTGCATGCTAATTTCTTAGGGGAACTGATATGTGAAGATTTTTGGGAATGGGCCTTTCTGTTATCATCAGCAACCAACTATTAATAGAGACCAACCACAAAAGCAAAAATTCATAACTGTGCACAGGATGTTGCTGACTGTCCAATAAAATCAGCATTTTACATGTGGTGTCTATATAATTCATTGCTAATCCAAAATGTTTTGTGAAGCGATCATTTTAAAAGCAGAGTATAAATACCAATAAAGTCACGAGAGCAAATGTTGAATAATTCTCATTTCAGAATAAAAGAGATTAGCAGAAGAAAGTGGTGTTAGAGTAAAATAGCATTAATTTTATTTTCATTTAGTTTTCACTGTGGGCTATTGGTAGAAAAGTAATAAAATAATATATCCTTAATCTCTACCACAACACACAAATTCAATAAGAAAGAGATTAATTTTGCAATATTGTTTTTCAAGTGTTACATAGTCTTTATAGCCAATAAGCAGCAATCTTTGTCCCCATGCAAGTTACAGTATTAGCATAATGTATATGTTCATCTAGAAAAATAATAATAATAATTTTTTAAAAAAAGAAGAAAGAGGTGAGGAGGTATTCCAGGTATCAAAGCAGAAATTGTCTTTGCAGTCTTTTGACAAGACCATGTTGAAGCAGGTTGTTGCTTTTGCAATACGTGAACTGTGATAGAGCAGACTGCTGCTTGTGGAGGCCTCCATGCCAGAGCTGGTGGATAGGTCCTGGAGGAAGCTAAAGATCTTGGAAACCCCATACCAGACTAGGGAGAAAACATGAGGAAGAGGGAGCTGCAGAGAGGAGCTGTTATGGAGTAATCACAAAACCCATTCCCTATCTGCCTGCACTGCTCTCTGTGGGGGTAAAGGGGTAAAGCTGAGCTTCAGTAAAAGTGCAAGGAGTAGTGCTTTTCTTTTCATTTTATCTTTGTTTCTCACCATAATACTCTGTTTGTTGCCAATGAATTTATTTTCTCTTAAGTCATAGGATGATAGAATCATAGGATAGTTTTGGTTGAAAGATACCTTAAAATCATCTCGTTCCAAAGCCCATGCTGTGGGCAGGGCACCTTCCCCTAAATCTGCTCAGAGGCCCATCCAGCCTGGCATTGAACACTTCCAGGGAACATTTGGCGATTTTTTCCACTGCCTCACCATCCTCACAGTAATGAATCTCTTCCTAATATCTCATCTAAACATATTGTCTTTCAGTTTATGCCATTCCCCCTAGTCCCACCACTACATGCCCTTATAAAAAGTTGCTCTCCACTGCCTTGTAGCCCCACTTTGGGCACTGGAAGGCTGCTCAAAGGTCTGTCTGGAGTCTTCTCTTCCCCAGGCTGAACTCCAGCTCTCTTTACAGAGGTGCTCCAGCCTTCTGATCTTCTTTGTAATTCTCCTCTGGATGTCCTCCAGCAGATCCACACATTTCTTATGTCAGGATCCCCAGGGATGGATGCAGCATTCCAGGTGGGGTCACACAGAGGCAGAGCAGAGGGCAAAATCACCTCCCTCCACATGCTGGCCACACTGCTTTTGATGCAGCTTTTTGGTGGTTGGCTTTCTGGGTGGTGAGCACATATTTCTGGGTGATACAAAGCTTTTTCAGTCAAGTCTGTTTTGCCTGCAATGATAACTGGTGAATGATTTCTCTTTCTTTATGTTTCTTTACATTCACAAAATGATTCATCTTACTTTCTGCCTCTGACCAGTGTAGGAGGGGCAGCAAGAGAACAGTTCTGTGTGCCTGGCAGCCAGCCAAGGTCAACCTACCACACAGATGGTGAGAACTGTAAGGATTTTAAGAACAGCCACCTCCTCCAGCAGGACTCCTGCTGTCAGAGTCCAGGACATTCCTCTGGCTGCCCTGGCTGTTTCAAGACCCTGGCAGGGGTCTCTGAGACCCTGGCATGAAGTCAAAAACATCTGTGGCTTCGATTTTAGCATGCGGAAAAAGCTGTCAACTTTGTATGAGGAATACACGCCACAAGGGTTTTAGTAATATGATAATTGAACTAACACAGAGTGGAAAAGTAGAATTTTGGGATTTTTAGAATGGGGTTCAAGGGGGTACAAGATGAAGGAATTTGTGCGTGTCCTAGCCTTCTCCTTCATCTTGTCCTCCATGTCTTGGTGTGATGGTGACACTTTTCTATTAGTTCAAGGTAGAGATTCAGTCTAACATAGGTGAAAAGAATTGGTAATAAATTGTAAACATAGACACATAGTTTTGATTATATAAGGTGGGAGCTGCCTGAGGCTCGAAGGCAGAATGCTATGGTGGACTTGCTAGGCAGAGCTCGGCAGGTCAGAGAAAGAATGTTATAGATAAGAAGAAATAAACAACCTTGAAAAAGCAATCGGATGCATTCCAGGCTCCTTCTTTGGCTGCATCAGGCTAGGGAAGCAAAGAGTCTTTATGATCTTGGGGTCACCCTGATTTTCAGAACCTTGAGAAATCAACATCCTGGCCAGGACTCCTGCTCAGTGCCATGTGGTCTCTGCTCAGGCAGAGGGACACAGCAGCCACTTTGCTGTTTGCAGCTTCAACCAGTAGCAGAGCTGAGCACACATCTCAGAGACACAGAAACAGACACACAGAGGGCAGTGGCACAGACAATCACAGAGAAGGTGCTGCCCCAGTAGGCCCCCCCATTCAGGACTCACACCAGACACAGGCACACAGGGACATGTCTCCTCCTCCTCTTGGGTGACAGAGGCAGAAGGTCACAAGTGCAGCAGACACCGCACACTCCTTGGGTTCACAGGCATGCACACACTGGCAGATCCTCTGAGCACCAGCAAGGCCACACTGCCCACCCTGCAGCCCTGCTTGGATCCGGTAATCTTGAAATAATATGCTGTTATTTTGAAGTGTCTTTTTTGTCCATACTTATTTTATCTTTGTTCCTTGACATGTAGACTTAATCTTCAAACTGTCTAAAATGGCTGTTTGGTCTAAAATTGTCTACTGATCTCCATTTAGCCTTATCTTCATTATTACTATGGACATAACTTTCCAGATGAGTGCTAATTATGTTTGAGGACCTAATCCTGGTTTTGTTATTAACAGGAATGATAAGCGTGAGATAGAGAGATATATTTCTGACACCTTGATGTACAAAATCTTAAATGCTTCCTGCACCACAATGATGTATTTGTTTGACTCAGATATTAATAATTCTATTATTCGGTTATCACATTTTCAAGGCTATAAATAATTCAAAAAATGAATTTTAAATCCAAATTATTTTCTTCTGAACTTCAAGGAATTTGGGTTGCTTTAGTACTGTTACAAGACAATGTAGACCCAAAAACACATTAATGACTTATAGGTCACATGTGATAAATTTTGTTGAAAATTGCTGTTTGAGGCATCTCACTTTGACCATTTTTAATAGTTTCAATATAGTCATTATTGCTCATAAATCCATGATCATAAAGACTGACTTTATGACATTACTCAGCCTTAACCTCAGTCATGCAAGTACAGTTATCCATGTGTAAAGAACAGTCCAAATCTCCTAAATCTGTACCTCTCATCATATTGCTATCAGCTGCAGCCATCTGCACTGGGGTGCACAAGCAATTAAAACATAGAAAGCTTCAGATCTTTGTTGAAAAATGGTGACATTAATATATTTAATTAAAATTAAATTGGAATAAACTAACACATGAAGAAACTTCGATACTTTTAAGCCTTAGGTAGGAAGTCTATCACATAATAGGCAAAATTTATGTCATTTTCAATGAACTGTAGAGAGCAAGTTAATGAAAACAATCAGAGCAACATTGCAATGAACCCTCAACTCCAGTTCCATCCACAGAATAAAAAAATGGGCTTCCATTTTTCCTTAAGCTGACAAGAACTCCAACAGTCATTTCAAATAACCACAATGCTGAGAGGTTAAACGTATATAAAAGCTTCTCTGGTCTTGGGACTTCCCCCTCTTAGCTCTACACTATTACAATCTTCTTCATCACCTAATCATAAATCTATAACATTATACCTCTTCTGTATCTCCATGAATTATCTGTGACAAATTTCTTTTCCTGCCTGATAGTGAATTCCCATCATACTTAAGTCTGCAGTTAAGAGGCACATGCTAAAATGAAATATTTATTCAATTGTAGTAAATATTTCACCATGCTCTTATAGTCTAGGAATAAAACAAAAATATTGCAACTTGTTAAAAATAATATAGCAATAAATAGTTCTTTTAAAATATTTCCAGCTATATGCAACTTTCTGTATCACAGAAGTAAGGCAGGCTGTATAGACTGTACAATCTATTCAGTAATATTTTCAGCTTTGCCTAATAAAATAATAACACGATTTTTTCTCACTTAAAATTTGAGGTCTAAACCCACAAATGCATTTAGAAAATTTTTTCATCTAAATCAATGTGAAGCAGATCCCTAAAATAGTTACCGTCTATCATTCAATAAGATACAGTATAGCAATATTTGCCACTTATGTCAACCACTGTACAACATTAATATGCAAGATCAATATATTTTTCCATTTTCTACTCTTCATGGAATTTTAACTGAAGATTTAATTTTCTCTGAAAAAATAGACTTGATCAAATGGGGTTGGAAGTGTATAAAAAAATATACCTTTTGCAATTAAATTAATATAACACTATTAAAAAAACCCTAACCTAAATTAAAAAAAAAAAAACAAGTAAACAAAAAAAGTTTACAATTATTTAGTAGTAAAGAAAATAATAAAAGAAATTTCCTGAATTAAGAATTTTGGGATAGCTTCTGAGGCCTTAGGAAGTTAGATTCTAAAAAGAGTGAAAGAGGAACAAGACACACTCTATTTTAAAGTTGTTTTTTATTTCTGAGCTATTAAAAATAGCCATATATATGCATATAAATAAAACCTGGCAAATGTTATTTTCACCTTGACATTGATTATGATATTTAGAATTATTTCTGGTACAGGAAGGAGATTTGGTAAAAGTCTTGCAACAATGCAGCTTAACCCCTAGTTTGTAATGCTAATCAGGATAGATTAATATTAAATGAAGCAAACTTCTAAATTCCTTTGAAGGCATTGTCTCTCTGTAACTCAAAAGCAAAACAATAAAAGAGGAAGCAATAGGAATGTGACTAAAATTATTATTAAGTGATGACCTACAGTGTGATCTCATTGTTCTGCCAGCATCAGTGGAATTGAAAAGACTTTGTCACATTCTCTAGACACATTGACTGTGAATAAAACACATACCTTCGATAACTGAGGACATGGTCAAGGATTAGACCTGACATGACATAATTGACTTTGAAGGCTTGAGGAGGAATTTAGATCATTGTAGCTAAACAGGAAAAATGTCTAAGGAAATCAGATTAATAAAAGTCTGTTTTAAATGAAAGCTCACTGTTGATAAAGGATAATTTTACAGCTATTATCTTAACATTAATCACTGTAAGTGAATCCATAAGCTATTGAAACTCTTAAAAAATATGTAATCAGTTGAATTTGAGTTTATTAGAGAAACAAAAACCCCAAGCCTTTGTAGTCAATTCAGAAATTCTGAATGGTCTAAATAGGTATTATAGACTATGCAGTGCTTGGAGTTTTTTTGGAGGACTAAAAATACAATTGTGCTGAAGGAAATATTTTATTCTTTAACAGTGTCAGTTTCTGTGCAATGACTGTACAGATATTCCAAAAAAGAATTTTAGACAGACTTCTCACTGCAAATGCTTTCTAGAAGTAGAAGGTTTTAAATAGTCCTGGGGTGGAGGTATAAAGAGTAGCAAAGTATAGCTTCCAAGTTTTTTGTTTTCTACAGTTAATCATGCCAATCTTTTTGTTGTTTATTTGTTTGTGCTTCCTTTTCAGGAGTTTAATACCTTCCATTAAATACTGCAATAGTTAGCCTGAAAGGTCCTTGGATTTCACTGGAAACAAATCTACAAACACTGAAAACTTGAAATGAGACTACCTCATGGACAGAATACGCGAGCCCTGATGCATCTGCAGCACTGACAAACAACTGTGAAGACATGTTTACTGCCTCATGCACATCCAGTGAATTCAAGGGTTGGAAGCTGTCTTGATACAAGTTTCTGTACAAGGGAATAATTTCAGAACTTTTGTGCACCAATATTAACTGAGGGAAATGCGGTATTAAGCAGAATGAACAAGATGATATAAGAATCAAGATAAACTTTCGTAAAAAGACCTTGAAGTTAAATAGATTTTGATTTTCTAGGTCTGAAAAAAACTCTTCTTTATTGCTGTCCAGAATAAATATTGGTCTAGGCCATCAGTGTTTGTAGAAATATTCCAAGAGCAGGATTAAAAAAAATAAAAAAGCAAGCCAAAATTAATCAGACTTTCTTCTTGATTTCTCCAAAACTTAAAAACTTAGTTCTGAAGGTGTGTGAATATCTTTCCCTCATGAATGATTCTTTACATAGAAAGCAGTATTAATCTAACTCCTAGGAAGGAGCGATACTGAATTAATGCACAAAAGTTCTTTGCTATAGCTTTCTTGTTGCTCCATAAGGGTCCTTTTGCTCTACTTGTTCTCTCTATTTTTCCTTTATGAATCTCATTTTTCTTTTTTTCACAGGATGATACCTTTCTTTGGTGCTATGGCACAATGGTTAGAGCACTCAGGATGTGGGAGAACAGGTAAAGAACAAAATGTATTATGTGGCTGTGCTACATGATGATTTATTTGAATGATGCTTGCCAGAGATTATTTAGCTTAAAACCAGTTCCCATGTCATGAATTAAAACAAAAATAAGATTGTCTTTATCAAAAGAAGGAATGTATTTCACTAACAGAACTTAGAAGAAATGTGACTTGGAATCAAATATATTTACTTGGAGACTGTCTGTTTTGCAAATCTGTTAGGACTCAGATCTTTTTTGAATTTACTTTGAAAGCTGCATCAGAAGTTATAATGCTTAAACATTAACATTGCTCTAAAATTGCTAAGGTCAAGTCCAAGCAGGCAGGAACGTATTTCTATCATCTTCCAGTCATATTGTAAGGGTTAAAAAAAACCCCACCATTTTCTTAAATTTTTTAGCTATGTTGAGTTACATAAATTATCCACATCATCCTAAAAAAAGATTGCTTTTTAAACACAATAAATGCAACACAGCATTTTCCAAATAATCAGCAATTTTCCCTCTTGAGTTGTCTGAAAATGACTGTGAATTCAGAGACCATCTAGCAAAATCTTGCTTAGCTGTGAAAATAAGTCTGAGGATGCTCTGCAAAGCATTGCAACAAAGTAACTAAATCATTGACTATTGCCCACAACAGAAAGGCTTCTAAATGGAAGGTGATATGTGCTAGAAACCTTTCCCTGTATCAAAAATAGCAGCAGGACAGGGACAAATATTCAAAAGATTTTTAAGAGCCATACTCTATTCCACAGAAGAATGAGGGCATCATGTTATTCACTATCTAGTGACATTTTGCAACACATCACTTAAGTTTTATTTCTGAATATTTAACTTCTTTTGAAATATTGCTTGAAAACAAAGAAATATGATCTAAAATAATTCTGCTGCTCTTCAATCCAATAACATTAATTAATATGTAAAAAAATCAGATATTTAAGGTTATGCAGCCATTGTTTTAGGAAGACATAAACCATCACATATTTGAGGTTTTATGTTTCTGACTTGGCAAGTTTTCTGGATTCATCTAGAATGTAAAATATAACAAGAGAAACAGGTAGGAATCTTTAAATTGTTTTCTTTTGTTCCTCCCAGCAGTCAAATGGTTTCCCATAGGCATCTTTATCCTGTTCCTATTGCACTGAATAAAAAAATTATTAGATCTGACCAAAAAAAGAAGAAGTGCAGGTGGACATGCTTTTTTTGTATCTAATTCTTCTTTCTCTTCCTTGCTAAGATTTCAGAAGAACACAGACAGCCAGTTTATAGAGCAATGAAATCATTACTTGTGTATTTATCACTATTATTTTTGTATATAGAGCTATACAAAATAACCTGGGGATGAAAAAAAAATTATAATCTCTAAGCTCAGAAAAATCTAATAATCAGGCTTAATTTTAAATATTTTTAACAGTTTTTTAATTTATTTTTTACTTTTTAGATGCATTATGTATATTACATAATGCATCTAAATATAAGCCTTATGATTGTAGGCTCTTGATCTAAGCACCTAAATATACTTAAATGTTCCTCAGTTTTAATGCTCAGTTTTAGTACTTATGTAAGAGAATATAAATAATAATGAAAAAAGTTTGCTAATATGTTTGTTGTATGGCGCTGTATGGATATAAAAAAAAATATCATTGAAAACCAGTTAGTTCATTTTAACTTCTGGTCATATTAGTCATACAGAGATTTGAGAAAAATCATGATGCAGCCAAAATGGTATGTCTTGTTCCAGGGCATTCTGTTGTAGAGGGTGGGATATCAGTGTTTTTAGGAGATCAGAAGCAATTGCATTGAAAGCTCTAAAGTAAAATGCTTAGAGGCCAGGGAATGTGAAAATACTTAAGTAGCAGAGTGACATTTACAGTCACTTCCCAATTTGCAGTAGGACCCTAACCCTTCTCCTAACTTCTTTCCTCCCTGAAGATGAAATCTGAACATGCCACCTCTACATTTGTGTTTCTGTCTGTCTTTGAGGAAAAAAACATAACTTTTCAGGTCTTTCTTTTTCTTTCTTTCTTTCCTTCTTTCTTTCTTTCTTTCTTTCTTTCTTTCTTTCTCTCTCTCTCTCTCTCTCTCTCTCTCTTTCCTTCTTTCTCTCTCTCTCTCTCTCTCTTTCTCTCTTTCTCCCTTCCTGCCTGCCTGCCTTCTTCCTTCCTTCTTCCTTCCTGCCTTCCTGCCTTCCTGCCTTCCTGCCTGCCTTTCTGTCTGCCTTCCTGCCTTCCATGGAAAAAATTAACTTTTTTAGTCTTAGAAAACTATTTGAAGTTTATGTTGCATGTGTTTGGTGTTTGCTTCCTTTTTAAATTCTCCTAATTATTAGAGATACCTGTAAAAATCTTATGCCAGCCTCCGAGAAATGAAGTTTTAATGTCTCCCATTAATTTTGGAGCTGAAACTTGTTATTCTATTTTTTCTGATCGTTTTTTCTGAGTTAAAAAAATTAAAGTGAAGAAACTGCAATGCATAAAACTTTTGATAAAAGTGTACATGAAAAGAAACTGGAAGACTTCATTATATAATCAATACCTACAATAAATGCAAGTATTATCTCAAACTTGTAACAGCATCATTAAGACTGATAGCATCAGCATTACTAAAGAGGTTTGTTTCTATGTCTTGGATTCTTGCAAAAAACATTTTAAGGCTTTTTTTTTTGTTTTTACAGAAGTAGTATATAGTTTTTTACAAATTTTTTACAGTTCTTTTTTGAACTGTAACATAGAAGTGGGACAGAGATGCCTTGTATTAAAGGAAAAATGTATTTGAGCAGGACTAGCAATTCTTTGGGCAGTGTGACACCAGCTGCTAACAAGCTAGGAAGGAAATCAACAAATAAAATAAAGAAAATTATGAAAATTCAGGAAGCAGAGCAGCATACTTGTAGCATTATTTGGGACAGAAAGAGAGAAGAAAGTAATTTCTACATTGCATTATGCTAGAGGTCCCTGGTGGCAAAGACCTTAGAAAGGCACCATATGAAAAACTGTGAGGTGAGAAGAAATTTCATCCTTACTATTTCGTAAACTGCTTTTTGCAGGCAATTACACTGTGTCCCCTTGCACAGAGGGAGAATGGGCAACACATGAGGAGAAACAACTGTCATCAAGCAAATGAGTGATGCAAAATGGGAGAATGTTATTAGTGTTCCAGTAAGAAGTATGCCCATATTTTCACCATTTCCCCTGAGTCAACCACTGTTTCTTGCTGCAGGGTAAAAAAGAAGGAACATTGTGTCTCTGCCTCTGAAGCTACTTTCCCTCACTGGGAAATGTATCTCTCCTTTTCAATCTTTCCAAACACAAATTCTTTTTTGAGTGACTCTGGAAAAAAACAAACCAGTACGAACAATTCCAGACAGGCAGAAACTTCTCCTGAGTGTAAATTTAATGCATACTACTGCAAAAGTATCCCCCTACACCACTACACACATGCACAAAATAAATGCATTCAGCATGGAAAACAAGAGACTATCAGTATGAATTTCATGGGGGAAAAAAGAGCAAGATCTCATTTTCTTTCTTTGTTGTGATACGATGATGCTACATGCTGCCAGATCCTTCTCTTAAATTGCTCTCTAACAGCTAGATGCCCTCCACAAAGCTGTCACCAAAGAAGAATAGAACACACCAAGGTTGTTTTCGTTTGTTTAAACTCCTGCTGTGCTGCTTGTCTCCAGTATCAAAGCATTCCTTTCTCAGAACAAATTTCTTTTAACATATTGTTCTCCCTTTTTAAGATTCTACTTGGTTCACATAACAAAATCTCCACCAAACACTCACTGATTTATTGAAAGAAGTTACATTTCCAAAAGTAAAAAAAAAAAGCTGCAGAGGTATAGATTTTCACATATTTAATCAGAAAGCATGTACTGATGTTTTGGTAATATATGATCCAAAAGCATTCTTATTAGTTTTGCTGGACCTTGCTGCCATGAAATGATATTGCTGTCTGTTTCTCTTGCTTCCATAGAAAAATTATAACTTTAAGTCTTCTGCTCCCATACCTCGAAGCAGGTCCTTTTGGTCACCTGCACAGCTTAATACGATAAGGATCAATCTCTGCAGGTATTTCTGCAAACATATATATACATATATATATATAATGTTTATAGACATATATATGTGTATATATAAAAAGTAATGTCAGTGCTTAAAAGCAGGCAGTATCTTGTAAACATCCATTGTCTGAGTTAGTGGCATTCAAGGTGTCAATCCCTATGGACCTTCTGGTGTTTTTTTAACTTTTCCATTTTATGGAGTATTAATAAGTATGTAATGCAATACAGTAAACTAAAATTACTACTAAAGAATGAGAGCAACATTGTTAAAAAAACCAAGAAATAATTATTAAATAAATATTTAATTTTTTGGTTTATTAATGTACACTTTTCAATATCAGATATATTAAAAAAAGAAAAGGTACCAGGAGGGAGATATATTCCAGAAAGGAAGTGTCATTGCACCTGCAGCTTATTTTTCATCTCCCATATGATAGTCACAAATCTGTACTATTTATTAGCACTGTAGTGAGAGCACACTGCTTGATTTAGTCAACAGTGTCCTCCCACCCAGAAGCTTTAGGATAGTCTATGCCATTGTGTTCTCCTAGCTTTATTTTTAGCCTTCTTTTTTTTTTTTTTTTTTTTTTTTTATCACTTCTTTCCTTGTGACTGGCTCAGCAAGCCAACATGATGAAAACAAATGTTATTAGATCTTCATTTTCACACTAAAATCCCGGAAGGGGAGCTATCCTGCTTACAGCTCTAATTGCTTTAACATCACATCTTTCAGGTCTTGTTCTTGTGGGTTTGATTCTGCAGCCCTTACTCAGCTTGAGTAGTACAGCTCTTCTGAGTAGTTTCATTGATACCCAGGAGCCTACTCTCACTATTAAGTGCTTCTCAGCAGGCATAAGGATTGTAGAACTGAGCAGTGTGAGCTTATTTCAAAAGGGTGAAGCAACTACGCACAGATTCCAGTGAAAGGGAACACAAGCTTTGCTTATCTCACATTTGCCTTCCACACACAGCCATTCCCCCCACCCCCATTTGCCCCCACCACCCTTCAGTTCCCAAGTCCCTCAAGCACAAAATAAAAATAATTCTAGGAAGGTAGAAACAGCCAATTCAGCTGATGCTGTAGTTCATTTTTAAGCCAATGTATGTTATTCAGGATATTTCTATATAGTGGAAAAAGTACAACTGCAAGTGTTTGCAGAGCTCCTGGTTTGCTCTCTTATGATAATTTTGTTGAGGCAGTCTCCACTAAAGTTTAAAAATATAGATGGAAGAATCAGTTAATTAATCTATGAGGTTTAGCACACAACTCTAACATAACATAAATTAATAAAAATAATAAATATTATAAATATTTTGCTTATAGATATATGCCCTCATAAGCTCATTTTAGTTCTTCATTGTTTGGAGGAAGACAACATAAGTAAAAATTTTTGAAGTTAATGTCTGCTGAAATTGAAGGTAAGATGTAGTGGAGGTTGTGAAGATATATATTGGCATATATAAGGTATACTTATGATTATTATTATTATTATTATTATTATTTATTGTTGCAGCGTGCTGTTGTAGCGTGCTGGGCAGTGATGGCAGGGGCATGACCGTCCCCCCGTGAGCTCTGCTATTCCCAGTTATCGCTTGGTCCGGTGCAGGAACAGATAACAATGACACGGGTCTTGGGTAGAACTGGGAAGGTTCTCTAGGTGGAAGACATGAGGATCCAAGACCCCAAGACAAGACTTAGGGGGTATGCAGAGGTTTTTATACAACAACTTAGAGGGAGTGGTATAGGACAATTAACCAATGAGGGCATGGCAGGGGAGGAATCTAGGGTAGGACTAACATTCTCTAAACCTATCATGGAGAACAGGGGAGGGGAATATTACAAAGTAACAAATGGGGTATTGAGTACTACGAGATAGACAAGGAACATTCTGGAAAATTGGGTAGGGATAGGGAGGATTGACAACTTGGGAGGGAGGGAGTTAGGGAAGGGCTTGGAAAGATTGGCAGCTTGGGAGGGGAGGAGATTAGGGAGGAGAATAGTGGGCAAATACAAACTTAAAGCAAAAACACACCACAACAATTTATGTCTCTGAAAATTTGGCATATTTTATGTCTCCTTCTTTGACCTCAGATCAGAGGATAACTGTCTAATACCATCCAGAGTCTAATTCTTTACTTCAAAATCTCAAAACTCAAACTATTTTGCTCAACAGGTGTTTGGCTTCATTTCTGAAATTCCCCAAGAGATTTTGAACTGCTGATGTTCTCTAAACTTGCACGGTGCAGACTATGTAGCATACAAGTGGAGTTGATCACATTTTCTTTTTGCATTGATTTTGTAATGAGACTCTAGGGATATTTTGTACATATTTGGTGATCAATCACAAAAACTAGTTCCTGATTATCTCTTATCCAAAGCGGAAGTCTCTGTCTTCTACAGGAAAAGCCTGTGCAGAAGTCAACATTTTCCTCCCCCAGGATTTGTGGCCTGACTCATTTCCAAAACCTCATACATATCTACCTGCTGCAAGAACAATCTTCCATACACAGAGCTTGAGTTTGTGGGTATTTTGGTTTGTTTGTTACTTTTGGATTGGGTTGGTTTTTTTCAGATACAGATATCTGACACAGTCCTATCTCAACTCAGGTTTCTAGGAGTCTGCTGTCATTTTCATGTTCATGTCATTCTGGAATATTGGCATTTTGATCTTTGTATTATCCCAATTACTAACGATTATGTTTTGTATTTTTTCCTTTTGTTTCCACTGTCTTTCCTCTGACGTTATGGAACTTTCAGTGGTGTAAATGTTTAGCAGAATCACACTTCTGTACAGGGCTTCTAATAAGGCTTCCTTGATTAATTTTCCATGATCCTGTGTGCCTTTTGATATTGTAAACCCAAATTATTCCAGAATGTATTTAAGTTATTATCTTTTTATGTTTCAAGATCCCTCCATTTAAGTTCCTCCTACATAGCTGAGCCTTTTAAAATGTTTCTGGAATTACTCCATTGAATTACAATATAAGCCATTCTTCTCTTATTCTGCAGCAGTTTCAGTTTATTCAGCATCAGAATATGAAACTGATATATAAAAATTCAACTTTTGTTTAATTTTCTTATTTGACTTATAATCAAAAACCAGGCAGTCTATTTCTAATTATGTTCTTAGCAAAGCAATCCTTATGAATTAATTTCTCAAAACTCACAGCAGCCAGATTTATCTTTCAAAGTAAGATAGTAAGCCTTTATCATATTGCATATTCAACACAGATAAATTTAGACTGAAATCTGCAGCAGTGTCCAGCTTTAGATCCCCACTGGAAGTCATGGAATTCTGATCATAGGCTCCAATTTTAAGTGAATGTTGAAGCTGGTACCTGAAATGTTTCACCCAGTTGTTTAATACATCCTTTCAAGTGCAATTTATGACTTTGTTCACTATCTACTAAGTATGTTAATTAATCAGTGTTTTATGAACCTAACACTTTATGGGTTTTGCTGCTTAGCAACAGAACGTCCTCCAATAAGAGGCTATATCCAGAGTCCTTTAACCAGCTTTCATCTTCTATGACATTCCATGCACTTCTAATTTCAAAAGAAAAAATATTTTATTTCAATTTTTACTTCCATTTCAAATACTAAGATGACACTAGGAATGGCTATAGCTGCACTAATATATTATTCACTGTAAATATGTACAATGAAATCCAAACAACAGTAAAGTATTCACATCAGCCAAATGTTGGCAGTTCTTTTCATTGCTGTGGGAAAAACACTCTCACTCATTCAAAAATCCTTATTAAATCTGTATTAATGTCCTCCATCTCTGGAAACAAGCAATAGAGTAGTAAATTATACTTCTGTGTAAACTGAATTCTAAAATTTAGAACAGGACCTTTGCAATTTACAGACATTTTAACTCCTAATGTTGTTAAAATAGATGTTTCTCAGTCTGTGAGCTCTTCTGTGGCACAAATAACAGCTCTGTGTGCATTGAGGGTTCAGTTTTTAATTCCACTGTTATGCATAACAATATTAGAATTAATATTAGTTTCTCTGTTTTAAAAGACTCATTTGCTGAAAGCTAAATTTATCCCCGCCCATGAAGACATCAGTTGCAGAAGGTACCCACTAAATTTTCATCTTTTGCAAGAAGTGTAAGCATTTAACAAATGTTTAGTCTGATTCCTGGAAATGTTGTATATCCACTTTATGCCTACTGAACCTCCAGAGGTTCAGTACTGGAATTATGCCTGTGTCTAATTTAGGAGTAGTTATAAAATCAATGGTATTAAGACTTTACATTAAGGTAAATACCCCATATAGTAGATCAGAATGAAAAAAAAATAAAATAATTTTACCTGTATTTAGATTAGACTGTACAGTCTTAGCACTTTTTACTCTGGATTTGTAACACCAAATGTGTCAATTTACCCCCTTCGATATACATATATACCACCATCTAGGGAGAGAGGATTTGTTTGGAGAGAAAATATAAAATGCATAATGAACTCATTTGGGCACTAAGCCTATGAACTTAGTCTTTGACAGGAGCTAAATAGACAAATATACTTTATGTGTTCCTTTATGAATTATGCTTTTTTTTTAGTTTTTCAATACAACTAGCATTTCACAATGGTGGAAGCTATATTTTCCAATGTACATGCCCCACTACTGCTCACTGTTTTGCTACTGCAGTGTAGCTGTTTGGATAAAAATGTGTTCCTGCCCTTTCTCTTTTCACATTATATGATATAATTTCATAGACATAATCTTTCACATCTGTGGAGTGTCACCTTATAAATAAAATCTAGTGAGAATATTGTGGGATGCAACTGGTTCCAGGAAAGTACTCCATCTGATAGGCCTTCCCTTTAAAATCTTTGTGGGATGGGGAAGGATATATTTAATCTGATGATATCTTTTCTAGAACTGTGCATGCTTAGTATATGATGCATAATATGTTACATGAGCACTAACCAAAAGCTTGGATTACAGCAGTTATTTTACAGACAGCTTTTGAGAAACATTTTATTTTGCTTTTGTTTTTTTCCCTTTGGAGTCCCTGAAGTCTGTTCTTACCTTAGATACAGATGAAAAGATAGAAAACAGACAGAACAAAGTTATATTGAAGTGAAACATTACTCAAAAATCCTTTGTAATTCTTTCTTTAAGTATTGTTCTTCCTTCACATGCTCATTGTCTCTGTTTCATACATTTTTTCTTCATTAAGAACCTTGTGAATGCTTGAGAAAATAAATGATAAGTCTTAATTTTTTACCCTTTTTTCACCTGAGCAAACTTGTTCCTCTCAGCTATTCAGCTAGCATCACAGGGAAAAGTCCTGAAGGCTACTGTTCACTTACATGACATTAATATGGCAAAAACTTCTTGCTACCACAATGTATTCCATGGACATAAAAAAGACAAAGGTATCTGCCTGCATTTTTTTCCACATTTCTCTGTGCAATCACTGCTCAGGAGAAAGGAGCTGTGAATGTAGTTTTGTTCTACTTATTACTTTTGACAAAACAGTTGTGCCATTTTTCAAATATTTTACTTTCTCTGGTAACATAATCAGCGCATAATATTTCTTAAAATGTTAATAAAGCATAAATTAATTTGTGCAAACTTTTTTTTTCAAATAACTGCAAATATTTAAAACTCCTAATTACTCCAATGCAGTGGTCTGTTGAAAAAATGGTTTGCCGACAGAAAAAAAAAAGAAAAAATTCAAGATCTCATTCACTATTCATGGCTGGGAATGGATGTCTCAAAATTTTGATTGCATTTGTGGAGAAAGGCAAGAAGTTGTGCAAGGGTGGAAGTCTGGTTTAGACTAACCTATCGAAATAGCAGTGTCAACTAGACCTTATTAATGAACCAAGACATCATAATCATTGAGGTCTCTGCCACCTCTGAAATAAACTTTATTCACCTCCTACTGCAAACACAGTGACTTTCTACAGCATTCTGTAGACCTACTAATTTCAGTTACCCAGTCTGCGACCAGGCAAGAATTTTTCTTGAGGCTCAGAGATAAAAGTCTCTATTTGCCTGCAAAATGACATGTAGATTTTCCTAAATAAGTGTCAATGTTCAGAAATATTTAGTAGAATATTTGGAAAAGGAAGAATTTTTAAGGATTAGTCATTAAGGTATTTAAGAAAAATTTTGCTGCTTCACCTGAGGAAATTAAAATAATATTCTTCATATACTGCCGAAATGCAGATGAGCATTATTAAGATAATTATTAACAGAGTTTATCCTCATCATTCTGCTAAGCTTTTTTCCAGTGTTCATAAATACTGAACTTTAAGTTGCTACAACTGAAGCTATAGCAGTATTTACACAGAGTTCTTAAGTCTAAATTAATATTTGAAGGTATCTTAGAGTGGTGTGTGTTATGAAAGGCTCTACTCAACTAACTGAATTAGGACTTCAATAGTGCTAGGATATTCAAGATACCCAAAGAACCTGGTAATGACAAGTGGAACATCCATGCACTTAGAGAAGAGTAGGAATACCACTAGGCATTTCAAACAGCAATAGATACCCATGTAAAAGTAACTGAATAAAGGGCTGTGTATTGTTTGTGGATCCTTTGACTACAGAAGGAGCTCAGAAATGCTAGAAGCTGCCTGTGATCTGGAGTTCAATCCCTCTGTAAAAGTGAATATTCTATCACCTTAGGAGTCCAAAGTCATTTGAGATGATCTAATATATACCCTGGATTCTATCAGCCTCTGCAAAAAGGTGCCTCTCAAAGCACTCCTTCTGTTCCTCTGTGAGCATTTTGGCTAGTCCAGCAGATTTCACATGTCACCTGACTCCAATGTTTAGGCAACAGCTGTTCATCATTGGTAGACAGTCAAGAATAAAGAGAAGAGTAAAGCAGAGAGACATTTTAGAGTGACTCATTTCATAATCTGAACCCTTTCAAAACTGTAAATCATCCTGCTGATGTTAAACACTTGTGCTTCATCAGTGACTACTGACATCTTCCCTTTAGGAGGTCAGAGCTAGATGTGATTAGTCCAGCTACGGGCTGATTTCTGAGTACCTTTCATCCAATCCATTGATGGCTAAGTGGGCAGACTTTTTTGCAAAGTTCATGACACACTTGTCTGCTTTTGTAATCATCTGTCTACTTTGAAATATCTGGCAATTAGCTGGTTGATTCTATTTTTAAGAACCTTAGTTAATAAGAGAACACTGTCCTAAAGAGAAAGTAGATCTCAAAAGCAAGTTTAGATGCATGGAAAAAAAAGGGTGTAAAAACTGTAGTGAACATAATGAATGTATTAAAATGTTATTTCAAATTATTGTGATATTCATGGAAGTTAGAAGCTGAGAAAAAAATGCCTGCATATTGAAGATATCTCATTTTTTCTTGTTTATCAAACTCATATTTCATTCTCTAGCAAGTTCTGAATTATTGATTTGCATGTTGATAAAATTCACCCTAAAGTTAAAAAATGATGAAAAGAGAAATTTGAATTGTAAATATTTCTATTAAAGTAATTGTTTAAAAATGAATAAAAAGCAAAAAAAAAAAAAAAAAAAAACCACAGAAATTTAGCAAGTAGGTAAATCATGCATATTGTACAAGACAATAGCCTTTCATCTCAACAGCTTGTCTAACACTGAAGCATAAGATGAATATAGACTCCATAGTTTTTGTGAAGTTATTTGTTTGGGACTGTTCCTCTGAGATACATGGAGAAGAACTGTGAACTACTCCTTTGATTTTACCTTATTGACTTACCTATAATTGCTTACAGACATGCTTCCCTGAAACATTATTCTTTAATCGTAAATTTCTTTGTGAATATGCTGGATTCTAAACCTGACTGGACTTTGTCCATTATATTGTGTTTCTGAAAACAGTTTCAATAATACATATAGCCTTTGAATTTATCTTTTAAACCTTTTCTCCCTCTGTGGTGCTTCCAAAAACTAAAAATTATCTCTCTTTAAGTAGCTATACCGAGAGAAAAACTCTATTCTTACCATAAGAATACACTGCATTATTTTCTTTCACCTTTTGTTTAATAAATGGTCTTAATTTTAATAACTTCATTCATGAAAAATCTGTTGAAAGATATATCCAAGGACACTTCCTTTGGCCCAGGAAACCTCTGAAGCATAAACCACTATAAGCTCGAAGTAAATGCTTATTATGTTCATGTAGTGGATTCTCTGGGATTCTCCACTCGTGGTTTCTGTGCATTGGACACCAGATGGGTCATTTATCTAATACAGTTTTGAAGACATTAACAAAATTATGTAAGGATATCCTTCAGCTCTTTTCTGCAAAATTTCAAAATTTTAAGGCAGAGAAGAAATTCTGATATCCATAGAAACACTAGGATGTTCTGTCTGAAATAGTAGTCTGTTAAAAAGAAAAGGTTTTAAAACATGTTTAGATTTTACACATTGTTTTACCTGAATGCATGTCACAAGATAAAATGAGAGTTACAGTTTATCATGATAACTAGTGGTTTTTGCACATGGTTTGGTTAACAAGACTATAGTATGACATTTTTTGTGCTTCCCTCTTAAATTTTATTTTTTTCTCCTTTCATTAGAGAAAAATTTGTATATCAAGGTAAATGCCCAGTAAAGAAACTATAAAGAAACAATAGCCTTCCCTCAAAAAGATGATGAGGTATCATTTGTAACTCATGCAAGACATAAATAAATGAACAAAAGTATAAATCAAGTGATTTTGGATGATGGAGTAGTTCATTTAATCTTGTGACATTTTCTTTGCTAAAGTCAAAAATGCTATTCAATATTTAAGCAATGGCCACAACTTTTGATCTCCCATTATTCTAAAAAATAATTTAAAAAAATGTAAAGGGGAAAACTCAGCACATTGAAGTAGGCTGATTGGAGGATCAGTTAATACAAGAATATTTAAAACTATTACTACACAAATTGGGAAAGTCATTGTATTTTTTTTTTATTAAAAAGGCATTATTAAAAATGCTATTAAGCAATTGGACAAAATTCATAGAACTGTGAAGACCAGTAAATGTATGGATATGCACAGACACAGACATAACAACCTGGACTCTCATATATTCATTTATGAACTGCCTGTAATGCAGTCCATATTATATTCAATGGCTTCTTGGGCTTTCCTGTTAACTCTTCCATCCATCTATGTCAATCCAAAGGACCAAGCCAATATTAAAAAAAAAAAATCTAAATGGCTTTGATACTTTAAAAATGTTTAACTTTGTCAACAAGCCACAAATAACATATTCATCTAGCCAGGATGATCCTCTTATGGATCTTCCAAAGAACTACTGTAACTCCTCCCTTTGTCCTAAAGCTGGCAAAATTGAAGTTATTAACTTGATTCAAGATGTGATACTTAGTAAAATTTTAACATGACCGTATTTTCTTTAATGTTCAAACAAATAGTACTAAAATATAAAGACTTTACAGGTTATTTTCAGAGAGTGTGTGATAGTGAGCCCTGTGTCCTTTCCTTTTCTACAATTAGATGCCTTTCTTCACACTCAGCTCTATTCTGCATCTATAAGACACTATTAAATCCCGATTCTGAAGAAAAAATGAAAGTTTTGTTAGACCAAGACCACTTCTTATTGACACAAGAATAAAGTAACAAAAGAGAGTTAAAAGATCTTCTCACTTTATCACCTTTATAAATAAAATTATTAGAAACTGTCATTCCTAAAACATTGCCAGATACTGCTTTTTTTTTTTTTTCTATTCTTAACATGAGAAGTTAAGTTTTGTTTAGAAGCTATGCATCATTTAATTTCAAAAGTTTTCCCTCTTCTTCCTTATAATTATAGCAGATTTTCCTTTTTCAGGTTCATGTATTAGTGTAATAAGCTACTGGATTTACAACATGAAAGAAACAGAGGTACAAGTTTAGCCTAAGTTCTCCTAGTTTCCTATGACATCATGAGTAAAGGACTATTACTTTAGGCCACCGTATTGATACATTACCATATTGCTCAGAGCAATTTTTTGAAGGGAGAGTGATGCAGTTTTTTACATTGAAACATTTACAGAGTAAATGTCTAGGTTTGTCTTTTTTATTATTATTATTCAGGAATATGAATTCCTTTTAATTTCTGCAAATCACTGACTTGTCTTCCCATGAAAGGACTGCGTGAATATTTTATAAGGCAATCTATTTTTCTTAATTTGTTATTTCAAGATATTTATAGGTGTTCTTATTTCTTGATACAAAAAAAAAAAAAAAAGAACACAAGGCAATTTCCCCCTGTATTTTATTGTGGGAGTCTCATTGCAATATATCTGGTGACTTCAGTCATATAAAGTTGTGAAAATGTGATTGTGCTTGTCTGCCTCAGTAAAGCGTGCTGGGACTACCAAGGAAAACAACTTTCCAAAAATTATTCAACAGACATATCTGTGAAAATTCAGAGTAAATAACCTGTCACTTCAGCATTTTGCCAAACTTAAATAAAATAATATATTCTTTTAGATATCTGTTCTTAAGGAAGACTGACTTTTCAATGACAAATCTGGTGCTGAGTCAGTGCCTGAAACATGTGCACTAGGGTTGTTTGGCAATATTCAGAGGATTTATATGGGTAATTTATTTTGTGTCTGGTACGTGCAAGTCAGAACTACCAGCACACTGCTTACTTCAGCCTCTTCAACTTGCAATGCAGTTACATGTCCTTCATGGAAGGATGAATAATCAGTTCTTCATTATTCTGCATTATCAGAGCAGTCCACACCTGTTGGTGAATTAGGCTCAAATTTCAGTCTCTGCTTAATGGGTGAGAAAGAGACAGGTCATGGGTAGAATCCTGGGTTAATGGGTTAATTCTGTAACCATGTAATATCATATTTCCAGTTTTACAAGTCCATAAGTTCTTTATTGAGTTTGCAAGGGCTCAGGACTACAGCTTGTCAGGCCCATTCCATGTGGACATGTCTTGATCAAGAATTACTTTTAATAAAAGTAATTATCACAGAAAAAAGGTATTTATGCAGAAAAAGTTTAATACTAATAATGATGCTGTTAAAGTTGTCATGCTGCACTCATTAGTTTTTATCCCTTTTCTTGGATAGCTATTCAGGTGGGAAGACCCCAGAATCGTAGATCCCAGAATCATGGAACCATCGAATCATAGAATCATCAAGGCTAGAAGAGACCTTCAAGATAATCCAGTCCAGCAATCCACTGTAACACATAAACCACCATTCCATATCACCCAGCCACATGCCTCCTGAACACCTCCAGAAAGGCATGTTTGCTAAAATCCTGATATCACATTCTAGGTATTCCCATGTCTTGGTTAGCATTTCAAGTGATGGAATACTATCTTCAGGCAACCATATCTTGCCCAGAAAATCATTTTTAGGCATTGTAGGCAACAAAATAGAGTGTTTTCCTCAACTTGATCATCTAGTACAACAGACTGCCTAGAGAAGCTGTGAATGCCCCATCCCTGGAAATGTTCAAGACCAGGTTGGAAGGGGGGGGCCCTAAAACCTAATCTAGCTGAAGGTGTACCTGCTTTCCTGTCCCTATTTTTTTGAAAAAAAAAAAAAATAGATATCTTCAATTAAAACATGGATAGCCTCAAATCTAATCCGTTTTCTGAATCAGACTGGATAACACACCTGAGTCTGTGTTTCGTATTTCCTAGAAACCAAATATTTTAAGAACTTGCCTAAAGAGAAAAAGTGTGAATTTTCCCCTATTTTAAGATGAAGGAATTAGTCAAATTCAGCATAGATTTTTCAGTGAAACTAGATTTACCCACTGAATTATAATTTGGAAGCCATTCATCAAATTATGACTTAAAATAGAATAGATGGCTACCTTTCCCTGTCTTAATTAACTTTAACAGAGTTTATTTTAGCACTAGGTGCTATCTTGTGAAATACTAACACTGTATTAGGTGCCATCTTATATTTTAAATGAAATCCCACTTGCCACACCTTTATCCCTTAGCTTTGCTACCAGGCATGCTGCATCAGGTTTAGAAAGGGGAAATAATATTTTTCTTTTAAATTTCTTCTTTCTCCCTACCCCTGTTCTTTTTTTTCCTCTTTATTTATTTGAAAAATAAAAAATTTGAAAAATAAATTATAATAATTCTTGATTAACAATGCTTTCTGCTTCATTATGGCAGAGGCTTTATGTAGAAAAGAAAATAAGTATTGTACATGCAATCTGTAACATATGACATGCTGGACCAAACTATTTCATATTATGTAACATATCATATGCTGAATAGGGCCAGGATATTTATTTATAATCAGTTTAATTTCTTATTACTCAGAAAATTCAAGTGAGCCACAGTTTAATATTTTAATTTTCATTTTCACAAAATATTCACAATACATATCTAACTAATCACATTGCCTACAAAGGCAGCAATTTAGCGTCTGCCACGTATTTCATTACTGTGTGTTTGCCAAGATATTTTTTTGCCATTCTTCTGTTGTCACCTGTCACTCAGTGAAAACACTTGGCTGGCATTTTACAGCATCATTGATCTTCACCTGATGTGAAGTAGGCGACATAGCTTATGGCTTCTTCAATCATTTCTTGAATGTGAAAACTTTGCCAAGTCCCTTAAGACGTGTAGGACATCAGACTGTAGATCATGACTCTCATTTGGAAAATAAGGATATCAATTCCTAACAAAAAATTAACAACAAAAGAAGGAAGGATTGTCCTATTACAATAAACCTGTGATTTTCCTAAGATGAACAATTAAAAATACTTTAAAAGAAGAAAGACTATTCCAAAACAAGAAGTCTTCTTGAAGGGTGTATTGTGCAAATCTATTCTTATTAAAGGTTGTAGAACTGAACATAGTCTTAAGGAATAGCATGAAATATCTTTATTTACATAATAATTAGCTCATATTCCGCTTTTAGGCACAAAAAAAACCTGTTATATGTTTAGGATTTATTGAAAATATACTCAAAATACTACTAAGATTTGTATAAATTCACCAAGTTCTTGCAATTTGCTTTAGAAATTGAGTATTTTGGAGAGATAATTTTTTTCTGTATCTAAATATGTCAAGATGGGTTTGAAAACCTTGCACCACATATTTCTTTTAATTAAATTGCTTTATCTTAGCATAAAAACTGTCCCACTCGAACTTTTATATTATTATAGTAGATATGAAGTGGGTTTATAGTAATATTAAGTCAAGAGCTGAGTTAAAATAAGAGCAGGAGAATAAAAGTTCAGCTTTCAAATATCTAGAAAGTTTAGAAGATGATGCTTTTGATGAACTTCACTACTTCTGTTATGATTTCTAATGCTCATTTTATATCTAAAAATGCAAATTTTTTTGTAAATTTTGTTTTATATTTCATTGATGAAGGAGCTTTTGATGTCAAGATATTCAGTAAATCAAGAAAAGCTCTAACAGTACCTCCAAAAACAGCAGTTTTTACAAGCTACTGGAAAGGATTCTGAAAATGGTGTTGGAATAGCACACTGACTCACTAACACTGTTTTTTAGTTAGTGTTACAGCACTGGGGAAACCACAGAATGAGAAGAAAGCCAATGCTGGATTAACACTTTAAAAAAACAGGATAACTTGTGTCAGCCAGTAAGATATCAGCCCTGGCTAATGTTTAACTAATAAAGAATTAAAGCCATATAATTTATGCTACTGAATATTGGTAACTGATTTTTTGTCTTTCTTCAAAGGACTTCAGATGTAGTATGCAAAATGTCATTCATTTTGGATTCTGCAAGGAACATTACTCA
Source organism: Anomalospiza imberbis (assembly GCF_031753505.1). Taxonomy (NCBI): domain Eukaryota; kingdom Metazoa; phylum Chordata; class Aves; order Passeriformes; family Viduidae; genus Anomalospiza; species Anomalospiza imberbis. Next base: position 88,910,396 of record NC_089682.1, on the reverse strand, counting down.
TTGACAAGCAAATATGATCACTACGATCTTATCCCTGTGTGGTATGTTAAGTGGATTAAGAACTAGCCAACCCATAGATCTTAGCCTGATGATATTTGACACTGACAAGCGAGGGAAATGGGAGAGGAGTGGGATTTTGCATTGGGTGGCAGTGGTGTGACTGTCTCAGAAGTTTCTGTTCATTCCCCAATCAAAAAAAGAGGATATGGTGGTGAGCTGGTCTACAGATGTGAAGAATCAAAGTGGTACCACATATGAAGAGACCCCTAGTGCTCTGATTTAAGAAGAAAATTACAGAGACAACTGACCAAAACATTTTTAATTTTTTTCCAGAAGAATACTCTAATTCAGACAGTAAAAGATTCTGCAAAGTCCTATTCTGAAGCTTATAACATCATATTGATAAATCATTAGACATATAATGGATATTGGACAAAAAAATACTGATTTCAAAAAGTCAAAGGGTTTAAAATCTACAGTGATAGCTATAGGAGATAGTTTTCACACAGCACAATTTCACATTAGCCACAGATTCAGATACAAAAGATATGATATAGAGAAGAAAAAGAAGAATACATTTCTAACATGACCATGAAAAATACAATAAAGGAATATGTACAGAGATGTTATAAAAGTTGGTGTGAGAGAAAAAACTATTACTGTCTTAAAACAACTGAAGTATGTGTGTGTGGAGGGTTGGGCCAGGACAAGCTCTGCAAAAGAGTGGCATGGTGCACTGCTCCACGGCCTGCCCTTGGACCTTCTAAGTTTTTATTTTATAGTAGCTAAGATAGTGCTGGCATTCAAGCAGTGATTATGAATATTTCTCTGCCCCCTCTCTCTTTTCTCCCCCTCCCTCTCTCTCTCTCATTCTTTCTTCGCCTAATTTCTGCCACTGAAAATCTGAGTAACTTTAAGTTGGGTGGGTTAGAGTTTGCTAAGTCAGTCCCTAGTGAAATGCTTTATTTCAACTGAATGTTGCTTTAAAATTTGCCAAGTACCATTATTTTCTAAAGTTTGCCAGTAAAAGTTTGTTGTCTGAACTCCTGAGAACGTTGTCAGGTTCCTCCTGTGCACCTGCCTCAGGGTATTAAAAAACCTAAGCCCTTGTAAGGAACTTGTTGAGTGAGTCCACAGCTTTACAGATGACAGGCAGAATTTGTGCACCAGATTATCCAAGAATATTCCAGCTCCTCTAGTGAAGAAGAGTGGCCATGAGCCTCAGGAGACATTGAGACCAGCTTCATGTGTTTTTTGAGACATGCATGAGGTGTAGAACACACATGGGAGATGTAGCAGCTGCATGTCTGAATATAGCCTTGTTTAATTACGAATTATTTATTCTTTATTATCATATTTATCAGAGGCATGATGACAAAGCTACCTCAGTTTATGCCTACATTGTAATAATATTTCCCTTCCAAATGACCTTATGTAACTATCTTCTGCCCACATATATCCTACAGATATCACACAAACTTTATTGCCATTCATTGAGTCTCATTTACACATCAGAGTGCCAGGTTAGTGGCACATCTCTCTCAGTAATGTACAGAAGGATCTTGCTATTTTGAACTAAAAACCACATTTAAGAAAATGTAAAAAACTCTGTAACAAATCTAACTAAGGAAAACTACTTAAAATGCATCTGCTTGAAGGAAATGGTCAGTAAGAAGGACCTAGATAATTTTGGAAGCCATTTTTCAAGATGTGCTATTATTACAGAGAGAACAGTATTCTCTCCCGTAATATTTATGCAAGGCAAGCTATGTGCTTTACATTTGCTCTTTAACTGTGTTTAAATTCCTTCCTTTTCGACTTCACTATAAGCCCAGAATGATTGATTTGATAAGGTGCAAAGTGCATATTTTCAATATATGATTGCTAAAATATCAAAAGAAAGATCTGCTTTTCTTTCAATGAAGCCGTTTTGTGCTGGGATTTGTTCTCCAAATCACGAGGTAGTTTGAAGTCTAATATCATTGAGGAGTATATTTCATATGCTACATGTATTTTGTTTCACGACAACCATTTGGCAAAGGAAAAGGCAATAAAAATTCTTTATTGAAATTGTACTTCATATTTGTCTGTAAATTCTAGCTACTCTGATAGTGAACACAGCTTTATGTAAAGAAATAATCAAATGTCTTTTCTGATGTTTTTATACTAACCAGAAAATAAAGTTAAAATAATAGTGAGGCCAGTAACTCTGGAGACAATATGCAATAAAACCAGGCATAGACATTCACCATATTCCAAGTACATATAAAATCAAAGAGAAAATTATAAATTCCTGAGAAGCTGAAACCATATATCCTTAGCCACATTATCTAAAGTTACTGGGGTTTCCAAAAGAACTCAAGCCCTCTCCTGATGTAAACAGACATCTGAAGCTGAAACCTCTTTTTGTAGGGCAGTCTTTACTCACCAATAGTGCTAGATTCTCCCTTGTATTACAGTTCCAGAATGTACTTGTGAATTATTTCTTTCCTCTGAGGTGAGATAAAAGTTTCCTCAAATATAGTAATTTTATTATCTGAAATAATGATGCTTCAATGAAGTAATATGCATCGAAAAAAAGTGAAGATCCAAATCAGAGTACGGGAGAAGGCACAAGGGTGGGCAGTGGGATGTAAACAGATTTCCAATGCTGCAGGTTCCCTTGAGTAGCCTCCATTTATGGTTCCAGAGGCTGTAAATTATTTACACCATGTTCAATCAGCCATCACTACGTAAAAGTTTTGGATGTCTTCAGGCTTATGAAAATCATCCCATATGCTGGATAATAGTTGGATATATGTATATATATATATATATATATAAATATATAATCTGAGAAATGTGATGGGCTTTGTATTCCAGGACATCTTGACCTGGTTCCGAATGTAATTTGATAAACTGTCTGGGGCTGTGTCATCTGTAAGCTTTTCATTAAGTTATTCTAAGACAGATGCTGGGAAAGAAAGAGATGTCATACAAGGTTATAATATGTCACAAATATTGCAGAACTACTGTCTGTACATATACATACTGTTAAGATCTAAAATGTGAAGCCAGAAAAATGTAATTAGTACTAAAATGCTGGATATATTATTCTCTGGAATTTTAAAAAGCTCTTCTAGCTTTCATTGCCTTTTATAATTGCATAGTACTTTCTCATTTTATCGTGCTTTTCACAACTAACTATTGATGGCTAGATGTATTAAATATGTTGAATATGACCAAATTATCAAAATTGGGGGTTATATTTTTAATGAGGTTTGAAAATACAATCCAAACAGCAAAAGTCTAGAAAATAGATGTTGCTATATCACAAAAAAAAAAAAAAAAAAAAAAAAAAAAAAAATTAAAAAAATCCCCTAATTAAGACCCTTAACTCTTTCATTACTTTCTTTATCAAATTAAAGAGTAGAAATCCAGGTACACCGAGATGTTCTGGAGAAAATATTATATTTTCACTAGCTGTAATTTCTGTAATTTAACAGGTCTGTTCCATAACACAAAAACAGCATTCTCTTGCATGCTGGCTTTTTAATGGTCAAATGTGTTCAGGAATGTGGAGCAATAGAAGAGATGTTTTGCTCCATTCTGACCTTTTGTAGTAACAGTGATGTGATTAAACCAAATGAAAGTATGCTGTCCTAATAGTGCAGCTTCAGAGTGGAAGTTCTTGCCAAATAGTATATAATTTTCTGCTAAATGTATTTCTGTACTAAAATGTGCTAAAACCTTAAAATTTATGGGTTTCTCAGAATAGGAAAATTTAAGCTGCTAGGGAGAGCAATGGTTCTTCATATAATATCCTTGGAAGTGTGGTACAGGGGCGCATAACTAGAGTAATTCCTTTGTTCTCTGGCAGTACCTAAACCTGTGTAACTCAACCATACTAAAGGCTCATAGACCCTTTCCATAACAGCTTACAATCTATTCACCTAGAACCTGCAGACATGCAGAAAAAACTACTAAACTAAAAAATGTCAGGTTTGTGTTACATAAACGTCCAAGTTCATGTTTTTTCCTCAAAATATGTCAAAATGACAGATAAATACCATCTGCAGAAGACCCCAAATCACTTTTTTTTTTCAACAAGAGAGTTCTAAACCGCATGCAAGGAGGCAGGGTTTTGTTCTGAACTTCTCTTTTCTTCTGAATAGATTTCTCTGAATCCGTTACACATCATCAAAAGTAATTAAGTACTTGTTGATACCAAGATAAACAGTAAGACAAACAAGGACACTTGTTCAGATGCCTAAACATCTAATATAGGTTTTTTACCTCAACACCTGTAGAGAACCAAAGGATAATTATCTGGTTTACGCTCACTCTTGGTTAATGTATCAATACAGGCACTAGCTAGAGATGACTCAAATGTCTCTCTAAAAATGGATTATCACAACCTCCTAAAGGTCTGTTTCTTTCCATTAATATGAAGGGAGTTTTGTTAACTACAATACAGACTTAGTTTCAGATGTCTAAGTTAATTGGAATGAAACCGACCTAAAGACATGCATCTCTGGTGTAAACTGTCTTTATTAACAGCCAATCAAAAAATGTCTTTCTAAGGATTCCTTTTTCATGGATATGTCTTCTGGGGGGGTACTCTACCTCATAGCAGGAAAAGGGGTTTGAGACTCTCCCCAGTGTCAGGCAATACACAGAAACAACCACAAAACCACAAATTAAATGCAAGGAGTAAATTTATCTTTGTTACCTTGACAACCATTAGATACCAAGCACTTGTGCAGAAGCAAAAAAATACAATGCAGGCACTGCATAACTCCGTCCATGCTAGAGGATCACCAGACCTGTTGTCTCCATCTGTACTTCAGGGATTCACCCAGGAGTGGTTTACCACTGTACTTTAATCTTTCACGTGGAAGGGCAGGAATCTCAAGCACGTTCAGTGGGGTCCTCTAAGTTTATCACAGACCTGTTATCTGAACACATACATTCCTGTCAAACACAAAACTAAGTAATGATTAATATGATACTTGTGCAATATTTAAATGGCTTGATTTACCTTTTATTTCCTCATTTTCATGAAGAAAATAATAAACCTGTATTTAAATCAAACTTTGATGGGGAGTAAGGTCTTCCACCAACTTTCTGTTCATTGTACTGAGTGCTTGGTTGCTTGTGTATGGCATGACGAAGACTACTGTCCTTTGTCCGGAGATGTGGGCTTCCTTTTCTTTTTTGTATTTTGATTCTCCTTTAGCTTTTATAGATAAAATGCAAAAGGGCAGTATCACATGCAATGAAGATGATGTCTCAGACATTATGATATGAGCACATGATCTGCAACTCATAATTATGTTGCCCTTAATATATAGTAGCCCAATAATTGGGCTTGAAGACAAAACTGTGTCAGCCTTGTTGAATTTTTTTTTTGTAAGCCATTTACCTGAAGTTCAGTAAGTAAAATGATAGTCTATCTCTACGCTATGGGAAATTATTTCATGCTTTCATATATATAAGATTTTTCATATCTATGTGAAATTAAAATATCACCATGAAAATTCTGGGTCAAAAATGAAGAAATTTTACAATTTAAAAAGAAAAAAAAATTACCCTGCATGGTCCAAAATCTCCTGAGAGTTTAAGCTGCTTTTAACACTTGGAGCCAGCATTCAGATACTTAATTTCAAATACATTTTTGATAAAGCCTATGTTACAACAGCATTGCATAATTGTTCTTTCAAATTAAGAACAGAAAAAAAGGTTTACAGCCTTAGGTTGTTTGAATATTTTAGAGTCAGAAGTGTGATTTTAGCTTTTCCTTGTGGTATTCCCTATTGCTTCTTTCCAGTGACTTCTACAACAAAATTCAAAGTCAAGCACAAACATAAATATGAAAATCACATTCAAGTCTCCCTTTGATTTTAAGCCTATAATCAAACTGTTGAACATGAATAAGGTAGAACATAATTCAATTCTTCTGCTTCTTTCTGTCAGTTAAGGAATCTCTTTTTAAAGATATCCAAGGCACAAGGATGACTAAGATCATTGCTCTTTTTAGGATCAATTTATCCATTAAAGGTTCTAAAACATAGCCTGATCCTTTACAGTACAAAGTTGAAATCAATGTCATGACATTTAATAAATGCTATAATAAATAACATTAATATATTAAAATCAATAAATATATTCATGGACAGTATCTTATGAATTCTCAGATAGATGCATCATAGTGGCAAGATCAATAACGTGATTGAAATTTTCCTAGATAACTTTAGATATCAAAAATAGTGTTGGTAAATCATGTACATCCCCTACAGGCAGTGAAGATAAAGGATAGGCAATTGGGAGAAAAAATATTATAATATGTTATAGACACCTGTTTAGGGTGAGGGACAATTTCTAGGGAAACTAGGCAATATAAACCTAGCTTTTCTTTCTTCACTAAAAGGAAGGCCAAGATGAGATATAATACAGAGGGTAAGAGGAAGAGATATTTTATAATGAAAAGAAATCCATTTATGTTTTTAGAGCCTTAGTATAGCACTTTACAAATCTTATTAGTCTCAGTTCAACTATACTAAAAGGTTTTGTTGGGGTGATGTAGAAAGGATTTAGAAGATTGGCACCAATGAAATGTCACAGCAGGTTTTGGACAAAGTATATCCACAAAGACAGGTGAGCAAATTGATGACTACTGAACAACAAAGTACATGCAAAGAAGGACAAAGAGACTCTTAATTCACCATGAATGCATTAAGTTTTTTATCTATCTTAATCTAGATAACTATCTAGTATAAACTATCTAATGCTGTTATGGGTATAGTGGATAGGTAAGATGGAGTGCAGAAAGAGTGATTTGCCAGGTCAATTGGAAAAGGAATTTCATATCTGAAGTCAATATTGCTCCTTGTTAATATCTGTGCAGCAGTATTACCCCAAAAGACTGTGGGTGTGTACAGGTGGGGCATATCTACCTTCCATTATGTAGTGTAGCAATAGGCACACTTTATTTGACCAAACACTACACACTCAGTAACTGCTGTTGGACACGTGACAGTAAATGCATAGAGAATTTAAGTCTATCCTTTTGAATAAAACAGTGGTAGATGCTATCTGACTAGCTTATAAAACAATTACTTTTTCTAAGTTAAATTAAAGTTGGAGTTGTATACTTCTTTTTCTTTAGGTGGCCGAAAGAATGTTACTATTATAAACACCTGTTATGAATCTCAGCTACAGACAATAGCCTATTTGACCTTGCTTTGAGCAAGAGCATAATACTGTCCATGAAATTGCAGCATGATATACATTGCCACATAGAGCAGTTCATCTATCAGTACCCATTCAATTTGAAAACAACACTGATTATGGGTCCTCAAGATGTTTACCAAGTCCTCAAAGTCAATATTCTCACAAACACAGCCAATCATGCCACACAATATATATAGGAAATGAGCCGCATTATGATTTTGTTAATTTAAGACCATCAGTGGAGTAAGTTTACCCACAGAAATCATCCTAAATATAATTAATGTATATAGCCATAAATAGTATTAATGTGAAGTTATTCTCCAACTGTTAAGTGGTTTTTAATATATTAAAATAAAAATTACTATGAAGGTTATGAAAGTTATTTAATATTAATTCTGAATTTGCAAAACTATCAAGAGAGTTAGGAAATTAAGATTTGTAAAAAATTATTCAAAGCACCTGCATGTGTTTCACGAGCAAAATTAATTGCCATATTAAATTAGCAGAATGATATTAACATTAAGGAATCATTAGTATCATTCATAATTATTCATTATCTTTAAGCTGAATCATATGTCATTTCCTTGATATACTGTATTTATTATTAAAAAGGTTAGCTTTTCAAAACTCTAATTATACATACGTAACATATGGAAGATACAATAAACACAATGATAAATTTTCTCAAGTATTTTTATTTTCTGTAACAAATAGTATATTTTATCTAAAGTCTTAATCCAATTGGGTTCAAAATTGTGAGAAAGTAAGTTAGAATAACATATAATGATGGAAAATTAATAAAAAGGAAAAGCAATGGCATCAAGATAATCAGTCACTCTCTTCATTAATAATCTAGATATTACAACATGCATCTTTCTTTATGCTCTTTGAACTATGATGTGGCAAATCACCCCAAAGTGCTATAGCTTATTTTCAAGGGTTCCGTCTTTGATTTTGTCTGCTGATTTAAATAATTTCATTGTTCATATGAAGATAGGTGCTTCTTTTATGAGACCCTAAATAAATGCAACCAAACTGAGGTGTACTTTGATTTTGTATTATTAGCTTACACACACACAGATATATAATTCAACATCTATGCCAGTACAGACTTCTGCTAGTAAAAACTAGAGGCTGTCGAACCAGGAGTTTAACCTTTACTCAAGTGCTCTGTGACAGATGGATTGGCTGTATGGCCCCAGTTCTCTCCTGACATACCCCTAAGTGGCAATTAGTCCACCTCTTATGTAGCTTCAGCTGTTCTGCACTGGCAATGATAAACAGTTATACAAGCTCTACTGGCTTCAGCAGATTCACATCAGCTGAAACTATGATGCTGTGTTCCCAGAGAATTAACATAATAATGGCTACTGACATTTCAAGTTTATAATAAGTTTTTTAGGGAAAACATACTATGAGATAAGAAAAAAAAAAAAAAAAGAGTAGACATTCAAATGACATGACCAGTCTCCTTAGTCAAAACATGTGCAAATAGGTTCAATGTGTTTAGGGGATTGAGGTGAAATATTTTGTCCTCCTTTCAGCCAATTCACAGTAGTACAAACATCTTTAGACATTTAATGTCTAAGTCCTGTCACACTGCTGGAGGCATCTCTGATTGTGTCAGAAGAGGAATTCCAAAAAACAGTATCAAACCCTAGCTTAGGAATCACACATTTTTGAATGAACAGCAAAATCTTGACAAGAATCTTTCACAGTCTTTTGTCTTGAGCCTTTTACTTTAAATTTACTCTTTTTGCATGTTTCTCTGATAGAGTTAAACACTATTCTTTGATTATTTGGCACTAATGCTATTTAGTAGTTTCAGTAGTTCACAAATATTAACGAAGTTTCTAAAACCAATGGATGGACTGCAACTTTCACAAAATATGCAAGTCTGTCCACAGAATTCAATTTTCCCTTGAGGATTGCTTGAAGAAGCTGATTTTTCTTGTAACCTGCTAGTTATGAAAAATGGTCCCTAGAACAACATCTATTATTCAGTTTTTCAAGTAAAAAAAAAGAAAAAAAAATAATGGACACCAGTTATTTGACTGACTCTTCAGCCCTTTCTTGGTAAAGTCGAAAATGAGGTAAATTTAAGAGCAGTGGTTGCTGCAATTAATTGGCTTTGATTTGAAAGTATTCAACAAATAGATTATGCTATGCCTGGATCACCTTTGATGATCTTGTTAAATTTGAGAAATAATAATTCAGTATTTGAAGATAGGTAAAAATTTAGGTATTGCATCCTAAAATAAACCAATACTTAAAAAAGAATGATAACCTAATGAGATGGAGTCAGCCCTTGATAGTGGTGAAAAGATAGTAGCAGTTCACCATACTGATGTTTAGCTCCTCCTCAGCCCTCTCTTGCTCCATGTCCTTACCCTCTCTTCCCTTAGCAAAAACTGGAAAATAAGATATTTATCTACCTGTCTTCTCTTTCACAGATGTTCCGCAGCATGTCCACTGTCTGTCATCTCCCCACTTCAAAGGTGGACACTCCTTTTGCTGCCCATGTAACCTCACATACTATATGCATCTGAATAAGGGAAGGTAGCTATTGCACAATGATCCCTTTCCTGAAATGGTTAGTGTCCCTGGAACCCAGAGCTGTGGCTCTGAGACAACTTTTTCTAACTTCCTGTTAGAAATATGCTTCCTCCTTACTTGTACTTTCATCTTTTGGCAGAATAAAGGCACCGCCATTATTTTGGAATACCAGGCAACATCCATTCAACAAAATCAATATGTATGTCTCACCACATACAAAGTCCTTTTCCAGCTAACCTCAAGGGCAAGGACAATGTTGTTTGTTTTTTCCCTTGCCTTTTTTGTCTCTAACTGAAACATGTGTCCTTAAACTCGTTATTTTTCAAGTTATGCTGTGCACCACAAGTTAAAAATAGCAAAAGCTAGCTCAAGTAAGATGAATTAAAACCCATACAAATAAGTCTTGGATGCTTTTTCTTCAGATACTTGGAGTTTTTCAGACAAAATTCCATGTCCAACCCATACATTTTGAATAGTCTTGCAATATTTGGATTGATGATTAAAAAAAAAAATCTGTTTTTTCCCCTTACTCATAAAATTCTCTTCCTTGGTTGTGATTGAATCTTCTCTGAAGTACCTCTAGGCATTAAAATAAAGCCAAGTGCAGTTAGTGAATTGGATTGGAGTCATTAACTGGAGTCAATTGCCTGCACACAATTATCATGTAAATTACTTACTAAAACTATTTTACATATTTCTTGCTTAAAACTACATTTATTTCTGTATTCTTGACCTTTCTTCTATTACTTTGAATATAATTTCTGATGACTGAGAACAGGTTTTTAAGCCACTGATTTTGTTCGTTGTCAGCTTGGCCTTTTTTGTGCTTTTCTCACAATCTTGGACTCTGGACAAAGAATATTTCTTGCACCTCCCACCTCATTAAGCCTCCACATTCTTAAGAAGAAATCACCTAACATAATCAAACTCACAAATATTTAAGCCAATTCAAATGGTTTATTTTGCATGGTAACAATAACAATCATTGCTTACTCTGGGATGTCACTGGTGAGATGTCTTTATGACATAGTATTATTTTTATATTAACTATATCAATTGACATTTTATCCCATTTAATTCTTATTCTAGAATTGTCTTGTAGACTAATTGGTATTTCCCTCATTTTATCTCCATATACTTATTGACAACTGCCCTGTTTCTCCATCAATCATTGGTGAATTAAAACTCCAGTTTTCTACCTTTTCAACATATGATACAATATTAATTCCTTCAATACTTTAATAGGTCTACTTTATAGATTATATATATATATATATATATACATATATATATATATATAAGTTATGAATTATATTTTTCTGGAACATGCACAGTTTTGTGGTCTGGGTCTTATAATTAATTTTTAATGGATTTTCTTTTTTTTTTTTCCTTTTATTTAATTTATTGACAAGGGCATCATAGGAAACATTTACAGACAATTTTTCTCCTTCCAGCAGAACAGTTTTTACGGTACTTCTCCAACATTATCTTTGGCTCCATAGGTTTTAGTGTTACCTTTCCTTTCTTTGTATAATTATTTGGTGATTTCATTTATAGGGTGATATTTCTCATTGTTTTTCTTTTGTTTCTGTCTGTCTGATGAGATAATGTATTTCATACATGCAGTCCTGACTGTTGTTCTAGGCTTCTGTTGCCATTCCACTATACCTTTACAGAGTGTATATTAGCATTACAAGTTCTTCCTTTCACTTTTTTGAACTTTTTACTTTAAGAAAAAACGATGTTTTCTTGCCGACCACCTTCTCTGTCTTATTATCACACCTGAGTGTAGGATGTTCCCATGGGGAAGACAGTGTGGGAATGCCATGGGAAACTACATTTGTTTAGCATAAGGCATTTCCCCAGAGTCCTCTGCCCCCTAATGCAAATGAACACATGCCCATCACCTGTCAGTTTGTGGTTGTCATCTCCCCAAGTTCTGGAAAGTTCCCTGTTCTTGTTGTTTCTAGTGGTTCCCTCTGTAAACCACTCCTTTCCTTTTCCCTCATTGGCCCAGTTTATGTTACCCCATCCCTGCTCCTCCCTTACTCTGTCTTCCCATTGGATTATTTGTACCCCAGTTACTCCTTCCCTCCCCAGTTATACATTCTGGCCCCTCCTTCCCCGGGGCTCCCGGAGTCTGCTTTCCCTGAGAGTGGTTGTCTCCCTGCTCCTATTTCTGCCTCCCTACTCCTTTGATCAATCCTCATTAAACCCACTCAGATTCCAGCAGCTCAAGAGTCCTCCCATCTTCATGGTGGGGATTTTAATTATGCTATCCAGACATCCGTTGACCAGCCATCTGAGGGTCATCCAGTGGGACTCGGTCTGGGGCAGCCTTCGTCTGGCGCCCAAACAGACTGACCACTTCCCTGGCGAGTTCGGAACGTCTCCTCAGACTTCTCGGATCTGTGACCCGAATTTTTGAGGATTTCAAGCGTCGTTTGGAGCCAGCCTCAGGAGGAGCTGCGCTTTCGTCAAGGAAGACCCCTTCTCCTGGACCTGCTGAAACCCTCCAAACGTCCATCGCTGCAGCTTTGGGGGAAGCTTTTGGACTTTGCAGGACCAGCAGGACCCCACCACCCCCTCCAAGGCCACCCCCCCCACCTTCCTGCCACTTTTGGTTCCCATGCCACCGGAACTGGAGGTAGGCGTGGCGGGAAGGAGGCCATCTTTGCCTGCCGGCTCTCACAACACCAAGACCCACCAGCAGAGGCTCCGTGCCCTAGCCCATCCTGCCTCATCCTCTGATGAGGATAAGGACAGTGACAGACCCCGCTTTACCATCAAGCCGGGGGCAGGCTGGGCCCAGATCCGGGAGGAGGCGATCAAGGATAGGGACCTTGACTTTGCACGGGACTTGGGATCCTTTGCGGCACCAGTTATCCACAAGAGGGGAAGGGAACCCAGGTGGGAGCAGCTACCTTATGTGGAAGTCAAAGAGTTAAGAAAAGCAGCCAAAGAAATTCACCATTCTTTAAGAATGTCTCGGACTTGACTTTCTCTGGGCACACACTAGTCCCACACGATTTGAGGTACATAGCCAAAGCATTGTTTACACAAACTGAACTACTGCTATGGGAAATTCATTGGAAAAAACTTTTAAAACCACTCTTAAAAAAGTAAGACCTCAATGAAGTGTTGGGGGAGGGCAGCGAAGGCCTTGAGGCCCTCGCTGGAGAGGGGGAATTTAGCCAGCCGGAAGATCAAATTCTACTACCAAATTACCTATTAGATGAAATCAGAGATGCTAACAAGGCCATGCTTTTAAAAATCCTAGATGGGACAACTCCCCTCCAAAACTTTTCCTCCATTTTACAAGGCCCAGAAGAGACTTTTATTAAATTTGTGGATCGTTTATGAGAGGCCATCAAAAGACAGATTGACCACGTAGAAGCCCTAGAGGAGCTTCTCAGAAAGACGGCCATGACCAATGCAAATTCAGAGACCAAGAAAGTCCTGAGAGCACTGCCTCAAGATCCAGAACCTACCATCTCACAGATGGTCGAGGCGTGCTCAAAGGCTTCATCCATGGAACATGGAACATGGCTTTAGCTGTGAGCAAGGGGGTGGAGGAGGCCATGGTCAATTTAAGTAATGTTCGGTGTTTTGGATGTGGCCAACTAGGATATATACAAGCTAACTGTCCCCACTGGCCTCCTGAACCTCTTTATCAACCACAGTTACCATCTCTGAGGCCTCCATTCAGGGACTTTCAACAGCACCGGCAATACCATCTGGGAAACTGGCGGCAGAGCGCAATGCGGGGCCATGCAATGACACCAAATGGCCGACCGCAGCACCCCAGCCTGCCCAGGAGCCTGCCTACCATCCAGGAAAACCGCTGCTCAGACGGTACATTTCTGCAGACTGCAGCCATGAGGACAGGCTCCAGTTCTTCCGCAGAACCAGCCAGCTGAGGGTCACCCCGTGGGACTTGGTCCAGGGTAGCCTTCGCCTAAGGATCTCAGCAATGGTAGTATTTGTCTTTCTTTCCACTGACAATTTCATAAATTATTTGAATATATCATATTAATATCTATGAATTATAGAATCATTTGTGTTGGAAAAGGTCTTCAAGATCATGGAGTCCAAATATTAACTGAATACTGCCAAGTCCACTACTAATGTCCCTAAGTGCCTCATATAGAAACACAGAACTATTTAGGTTGGGAAAGACCTCTAAGATCATCAACTCTGACTGTTTACCCTGCACTTCCAAGCCCACCATTAAACCATGCCCCTAAGTGCTACATCTACGTATCATTTAAACACCTCCAGGGCTGGTGGCTCCAACACTTTCTTGGACAGCCTATTCCAGTGCCTGACCACCCTTACAGTGATGAAATTTTTTCTTCTATCCAACCTAAACCTCCTAAAATGGCACAACTTGAGGTCATTTCTGCTTGTCCTTTTGCTTGTTACTTTGGAGAAGAGACCAAGACCCATCTCACTACAACCTCTTCTCAGGCAGTTGTAGAGAGTGATATGGTCTCCCCTGAGTGTCCTTTTCTCCAGACTAAAGAATCCCAGTTCTCTAAGCTACTTCTCATCAGACTTGTGCTCTAGAACCTTCACCAACTTTGTTGCCTTTCTCTGTACTTGCTCCAGTACCTCAGTGTCCTTTTTGTAGTGAGGGGCCTAGAAGAGGACACAGGACTTGAGGTGTGGCCTCACCAATGCTGAGTACAGAGAGAAAATTTCTGGCATAATCCTCCTGGCCAGACTATTTCTGATGCAAGCCATGATGACATTGTTCTTCTTTGTCACCTGAACACACTGTTGACCAAAACTCTCAGGTACTTTTCTACTTTTTCCCTTTTCTGTTACTGACACTCTCTGCTACTGCTTCCTTATTCCCTTATGCAACATTTTTTCTTGCACCACAAGTATTAATAGCAGCATTAGAAGTTAATTTCACCACTTTCTCATCTCCTCTTGTTCTCCTATTTACTAAACTTCATTACGCTGTCCTAAACTTGAAGACTGAAGACAGTGCAGTGGTCCTTTCCAATCTCTACTTTTCTATAATTCTATCATCCAAACTTCTGTTTTCTTCAGAATCTCTCAGACTCCTCATTAATTCATAGAGGAGTTTCTCAGTGTAATGTTTTCCAGCTAGAAGTCTTATTCATGATTTCTCAGGTCTTCCCAGCACACCTTAATTATGTAAGCACACTTTTTGAATCTCCAGATTCACAGCAGATACAGGATTGGTTTTTGTGTTTTAGGGTTTTTTTTCCTCAATAAACAGTTAAGTTACACAGTCCTTAGTGGTCCCTATAAATTCCAGGCTTCTATGTTCCATTTACCTCCAGACAAACTTGCCTAAAACAGCCTGGTTATTTCTAAGTCACAAGCTTAAACAAACAATTGCCAATCATACTGATTAAAAATCGGCAAACCTTCCTATGTTACTAAAATAAAAAAAAGGAAAACCTTAAACTTATATTTCCCTTAGACCAATATAAATGAACATTTCAGGTGCTTGAAATGCAGAACACAAGCACCTCTTCACTTGTCAAAATCCTACTCTTTCAATAGCCAGACTTGAAATTTTGCTATATTGGGTCTGTCTGAGACGGAGTTCACTGTCCCCGGAGCAGCCCTCAGACTGTTTTGCTTTTTACTGGTAGGTGGAAAGGTGTTGTCAATACACTGCTGTGTGGCTGCTGCTGAGCAGGTCTGGCACAGCATCAATGCCATCTCTCCATTGTTCCATCCTAACCAGCAGACTGAGGGTGGGCAATATTTTAGGAGGGGACATAATCAGGACAAACTGACCAAAGGAATATTCCCCACTCTATGATGTCTGCTCAGAAAAACAAACAAACAAACAAACAAACAAACAAACAAAAGCAACCAAACAACAACAACAACAACAAATGGGAAGAAACTTATTTACTACTCTGTCTTCCAGAGCACCCACTATATGTACTAAAGTCCTGGGAAACAGAGAATGAAACTTCTGTTTTCTTTGTCTTATTTGCACAGACTTTGGTTTTGCTTCATTAAACTGCCTGTATCTTGGCTTATAAGGCTTTTTTTCCATCTTATTTTCTCTCCCCACCATACTACTGAGAAGGGAAGATGTCTAGTGTCTTAGTGGCCACTTGCCATCCAGGTCAACACACTACAGTTGTGCAGGAGTCCATTTGCTTCTCCGGACTTTATCCCAAGCATGACATTTGATTGATTCCAGGCTTGTACCTCTGGTTCTGTCTTTCAGTACACTGGGTCAAGTGTTTTTGCATTGCCCACTAAAGGAAAGGGCCTGTTAACTGTTATGTTATTGCTCTTCTTGCTTCTCAGACTCCAGTTCCTGAATATCTTGCTTCAATCTTTCTGTTATCGCAAGAGTTAGCTGCTCTATTCTTCTGAATAATCTCCCTTCACTTTTTTCTTCTTCATCTTTTCCATCAAACTAGGGTGAATGAAAATAGCCTTGCAAAGTCACTATGTCGGAAACTCTTAAATCAATGAGAATTCTGCAGAAATAAAGAAATACTTAATCATTCAAATGTTATTTGGCTGATGTTAAAAAGTCAGCAGGAGGACCTCATAACAATAATTTTAATCAGTTGTTTAATAAGCTTTCAAAACAGTGTCTCTTATATAAAACCTGTTTGTACAAATCCCACTGGTCTTTGGACACAGCATATATCTGAATATAACTGAAATACAACATTTAAAATTTAACAAATGTGATAGATATCTCTTGGGGAGGAGCAGCTGGACATAACTGCTGTTAGAACTTACTGCCTGAACTAATTGACTTAGCTTTCCTAGCTCAAAAGCTAGATTAGATTAAAACATGATTTGTAGTCCAGTCACAATGGACGGCAAGGAAACCACACTAATTTGTGGGTTATGTGCACATTAACATAATGTTTTCCTTCATTATTAATCATTGGTTTTTGCCTAGTCTGAGTATAGCTTTAAAACCTTGTTTCATTTTTACTACAGAGTTTACTCATTTTAACTTGCTTCCTAAGATGTTTGGAGGAGTCTGCACTTAACTTTCTACTTGGACACAGCTCTAAACCAAATCTACTGATCCAAAAATTAGTTTCATAGAGAAACACACTGATGAGAGGAGTTAGAGATGGGAAGAGTCTATTAAGGCATCCTCCAGGCATTATAATCATGCATACAGTCACTTGAGGAAAATGCCTGGAGCAGAAAATTGCACAACATAGATTTATAAAGTTCCTATGTGTAGCAGTAAATAGGAAGGATTTAAATTTAAAACTGATAAAAGGATATACTTTGTTGCACATGCATAATTAACCTTCAGAACTCATTGCCACAAAAATATCACTGAGGCCTAAAAGATTAGCAGAATTTTAAAAAGGATTAAACATTTATATGGATAATAAGATCATTTACATTTGCATGGAATTAGAATTATTTCTTTAAAACAAAAAGTTACAAACTATCTTATTTCAGGACATAAACCAAAACGTAGTCATCAAGAATATGAAGAAATCTCTCCTCTCAGTAAAATTATTGCAGAATTGCTCATTTCAGCTTCTTTATGAGCACGTGGTTCTAGTCCCCAGCAGCAGCAAGATACTGGAATACACACAAAGACTGCTTGATCCAAAATAGCAATTACCAGGCTCCTATTGACTTATGTTATTGACCTCATGACCTCACGGGTACAATAGTGGAAAAAGAAAGGTTCTATCATTCAAATTTGTTCATGAAGAGGTAAAGGTGACATGCAGACATAGGAATGTTTTGTAGCAAACTCCTGTTTCTTCTGCAGGAGGGAATGCTTCTGGATAGATGCAGGGAGTATTTAATGACTGAGTGGCATAGAAATAGAATTATTGGCATGAACAAGTTAACGACCAATTAAGTACAAAAACAAAACTAAATGTCTTGCATTGGTACCTAATTTAAAACTGTGATTGTAATCCAGGTAATGGAGCTCTGCTGGAAGTGTTCTTAGCATTCCCCTAACAAAAAAGTCATTACTGACTGGCCTGCTGCTTCATATAATTGCTGTGATAAGCCACCAGGAATATAATTTGCTTTAGCTAAAAAAAAAAAGTACTTAACAATAAAGCAAGAAATATACTTATACTTTGATTTATGTATTTTTATCAACTTAAGGAAGATCATTAATACATTTAGTATCCAGACATTTTTACTAAGTCAGAAAATGCAAAGAAATTATCTTAAACCATCTTTAAGAAACAATACAATTTTCCTTAAACTGTGATCCTTTTGAACAGGAAATAACTTCAATGACCATATTTAGTCTGTTAAAGCCAAAAGGACTTCAGATAAATTTCTGTACTCTTCTGGCAAGTTTTGCTACTATAATACAGTCTGAAAAGCTTTCTAGTCCTAAACAGACTCTGATGAATTGTGTGTTTCCAGTGCTTTCAAAGATGTCCAATATCATGTGCTATTCTCTTGCTTATGATGCTCAAACAAATAAGGATTTGAGGTAGTGATAGATAAATACCTCAAAAACATGGACTATGAAGATCCAAGGGAAAACCATAATCCAGAATTTTATTCTCGTTATTAAATTTCCTCCCCCACTATCAAAACTTCCTTTGATGCTTACTCTAACAATGAAATTTTTCAGTGGAGTTTTCCCAGAAACACCTATTTTTAAATTAATATTAAGCATAGTCATGACAAGCTCATTTTGAAAATCATGTACACTGAAAACTTAATTTAAAAAATACTGCAGTCAGCCAGTGAAGATCAAATCACATAACATGAGATATGTGTGTCCAATCAAACCTAACCAAAGGGATTTAAAAATATCAGTTTTGGCTTCTACAATAAGCAATTTAGCCAGACACTTTTGTGTATTCCTCTGTGGTCACATACAAACACTCACTCTACACATGCTCTTCACCATTCCACTGCAAATTGTATAGATTAGTTTGCTTATTTGGATGTTAGAAATTACAATTTCAAATAAATACATAAATAAATGCATACATAAATAACGAAACAAAGTAACAAAATACATAGAGGGAGGGGCAAAAATCTTGCAAAATATGATTTACAATAAATGGCACTTGTTATACTTGCCTTAATTTATCTAGCCCTGGTTTTATTGTTCATAGGAACAAATCTATAGCACAAATTGACATAAAATTCATAAATTAAAATTTAGGAAATAAATATATAATGTGATATTTTATTTCAGTTTGTTGACACCTTTATTTTAAATATTCATGCTTTTTTACTGCAATTTTATTAATTTTTTAAATATTGCTGTATTGTTTTAAGAAAAATAAATTAAACATTACTTTTTCCTAAGTATTCTGTAAGAAATCTCTGATATTATTTTGAAGCAGAAATTCGGAAATCTTAGGTGTGTTTTTGTAGATAATAGTTATCAATGTCATCTAAGGCTTTTGATAAATTTTTTTAAGATTTTTTTACTAGGAATTCTTAAAATTCTGCATAATATCCTGAAAGCTACACCTGTCCTAGCAATTCTGTCTACTCTTGCAAACCCTTTGGAGCATGATGACTTTTGAGCATGAAAGAAATTCCACTGACAGTAATGGATTTTGGATCAAACCATAAAAAGAGCAGCCATCCAAAGTAGCACCCCTCATCACCACTGTACTGTATCTGTTAATTTCCTATATCATTAACACAAAGAGCCCTTCATAAAAGTTACAATGTCAGTGTGAAGAAATTCAGGAGTAACTGCCTTAAAAATGGTATGCCTTCAGAAACATCATTCACTGAGTAAAAAGTGGTCTGATCTATTGTTTCATCCCACATATACTATGGTAGTACTAGTTGTTATTTGTCTATTTTTTATACAGAGAAATAGCAGATGATTGTGAATGACTGATTAATTTAATACGTAAATATTTTAAATATTGATATTTAAAATATAAAAAGTACCAAGGTTGGGCTCCTTGACTAAGCAGTAGAAACACAATGGATGAAAAGATGTCCTAATGCCTAAGGTGTCCTGCCCTAGCATGAGCTTCCACAGGTTGCAGCTTCTTTTAGCAGCTGCTCTTGCCTAGGGTTCCTTATGGGCTGAAGGGGGATCTCTATGGGCCTCCATGGGCTGCAGGAGAGCAGCTGCTTCACAGTCATCTTCTACTTTGGCTGTAGGAGTGTCTGCTAGAAGAGCAATGCCTGATAGATCCCTACATGAGAAGAGCAAAGAGCTCATCAATGGGTGGACTTGACAATCTTAAAAGTCTCCTCCAACCTTGATGATTCTATGATTCTATAATATGTGGTGCCAACTAGCAGAACCATCATGTTCAAGAAGTAGATATTGCCATTTTTTAAAGTAATATTCAACAGATATCACGTGAGACAATAATCTCACTGTATTTCTTTGTCAATTTTAAACCACAACCACTGAATTAATTTGCTCATTAACAACTCACCAGACTCTGTGTAGCCTATTTAGAAGTAAAATTGTCACTCAAGAGCTAGTGACTGATGAAATTTTGATCACTGCTGTATGTTAAGTCTAAACATCATCATAAAAAAAATCACCAAAAATCAGCATCATCTAAAAAGCCTAACCTCTATTTGGTTGCTCAAGTTTTAAAATAGGTTGAACTATTGCGTCCTTTCTGTATAACAGTCCAAATATACAAATCCATATAAAAAATTACATTTTCAGTTTCATGTTTCATTTAGGTACACAGTATCTTCACCCACAAAAATCCATGATCTCTAGAAATTGTTTCATGGACACCAATTCCTTCTCCTAATCTTATTTGCTGACCACAAAAAGCTACCAATGCCCCTATGAAATGTATTATGAAAAAAGAGAGAAAAGAATTCTGCCTTTACAAAGTCTGTATAATGCAAGTACTTTGTCACTTAGTCTTGTTGTCTAGGTCCATAGAAATTCAGGAACTCATTGACCTCAATTTTTTGTTACAGTGTTTCTCAGTCCCCAGAGTGTTGTTTATTCTCTTCTTCATTAGAATCTAAAATAATTTAAAACTGTTCCTGATCTAGCTTTTGTGGGTTTTATTGGGACAATGATGCAAGAGAGAATTCCAGCAGAATGGAATGAGGAACAAGGACTGTAGAGTAAGAATAGGTCACTGGAAAGTGGACACACTAGGAATTACATTTCCCTCTAACAGATGCATTGACTTGACACAATGAGCAATGAAGAAGACTAAATAAGAATAATATAACCTTGTTTTATACTGTTACACTATTTTTGCTATCTTTCAAAAGGTGATTTTGTTTTTACTTGCTAAATTTCATCGCATTAATCAATTACGTTTACTTATTAGGCACGCATTTAACCGATCCAAGGTCAATGAAGGTTATCTACATCACAGTATATGAAACAAATTCTCTTCTTTCAAACTAAAGGGGTCTAGTCTTTATTTTCTATGAAGAAAAATAAGGTATTGATGATGGTGTTTTACATAACTAAAGCAATTGGGAGAATGTTCTTCATGGTTCTGTACGTTTGTGATGTGTTGGAAACATATATACCAAGAGGCTGATTACAGTTTTTGCTATTTAAAACTCTAAGTGTTCTTGCACTTGAATGAATTTGCACAATTTAGGTATTGCTCTAAATTATGACTCTAGGCTGTGGTTCCCCAGGGAATCACACTTTAGCTGGGAATTACCCAAACAAATCTCATTCCATCTCCAGCTTGCAAACAACCTGATCACATTGCACAACAGGAAAATATGTGTATGCTATGCTAAAGAAAAGCAGAAGCTACTAGGAATGGCTTCTGAGTTAATCTGATGTGCAAAGCAATCTTGTTTTCAGTAAAATTGCAATCACTGACAAGAGCAGAAAATCTGGTTCCACAAATTCAGCATTAGTTAAAATTTCCAATTTGACTGAAGTATACAGTCACTTATACAATAAATATGTCATTTGTGTCTAACCTATACAGATTCAGCAATTCATTTTGTGGTGAGTTTATGGGATTATATTTTTCTTCTTTTAGTATAGCACAAATCCTAAGTCCCAGTAAATGTATAATTTTTTTTAAACTTACAATTTAGTTGATCCTAGCAGAAATCTTGTTTATCATTTTTAAAGGATTGAGGGTGAGTTGGCACAATAGTCCTCCTTTAAGTAGGAGGACTACTTCAAAAAATAGTCTTCCCTCTTCACTGCTGCCCACTCCTATTCTTTCTTTTACATTTGCAGGTTTAAAACACCAGGCTCAGTGACATTGAGCAGGTTTTTTCTCTCTCTTTTTCTAGACTTATAAGAAGATCAATGCATTATTTTCACTGAATACAAACTGGTATTATGAAGTTTTTTTCTAAGACTGAAAATGTTCAGTGTATTGCTTCAGGACTGGAGTTTTCTCCACAGTTGCTTGAAGCATTTCCAGTTTATATATCTTTCCCCCTGCATTGTCTAAGGGCCTCGCATTGTTTCCATATCTATGAATTTATAATTCTCCATTGTTTTTCTCAGATGCCACACAGTACAAAGTGTGTGGAATATCCAATTTCTTATTTTTGAAATAAATTGAAAGGAAGAAAATTTTCTTCCCCATTATTCACCGCCACACTTCCAGAATCAAAGCCTTTCATTAACAAAAAACCTGAGCCTCTGCTTTATGATATGGATAGATTGAAATCCAATACTTTTGGATGGGCTTTTGCCAGAGTGTGTTTAGACTCTTGTTTTTGTTACTTTATTTTAAAGTATCATGAGACATCCTGTATGAATAACACTGCAAAAATATTGCTGTTGTTCTTGAAACAGCATTAGGCTCCATGGGTGCCAAGCCATGATAAGACACAGAGCTTTCACAGTTCAGTGCTCAGAGTCACATTTTTATGGGGAAGGATGAGGTTTCTAAATGATTCAAAGTTATCAGCTCCCTGAAAAGTGACTGGTTGCCAAAAAAAAGCACTCCTAGTAAAGAAATAAATATTGTCATTCAGTATTTTATAGTTTATGAACTTGTCCAGGGATGATTTGATTTCATGAGCTTGAACAATATAAAGATTGACTGTTCCTTTTTTTAAGAACATTGACTTCTTATGACACTGACATTGCATTTTTCTTTATTTACATTATATTTGCCATTTCAGGTAAAATGAAGTTCATATTAGCTTAAACAAAGAACAAGATTAAGGAATAGTTCTTTCCTTCTGCATTCTATTTTCCAGATATAGTAGAGAATTCTTGTGCTATTGGTGCTATCTTTTCTAGCTAATTTTTTTTTTTTTGTATTCACCTATATGTTCCTCAGAGCAGGAAACTTTTCTAGTGCTTGAGTAGATTGATGAATTACAGTGCAACTGTAAGAACAGATTTTGCATGTTTTCTAAAAAATATGAGAATATTACTCTCCATCCTGAAAAAAAAAAAAAAAAAAAGAAAAGACAATCCAAAAAGAAAACCTGTAAAAGATAGAGCAGGTATCTATTGGAAATGCATCTATGCAAAAAGTTTGTCTTAGGCCTTTGACTACACATCTGAAAAGTACACAGACTACTCCCAAAACATTATAGTTTAATGGGCTTTTTGAGCACTTTACAGTGTTCTATACAAAAAGAGTCAGAAAAGATAATGTATTAATGAATACTTCCCAGCCTTAGGAAATCGTCCTGTTGTACAGATGAACATCATGTAGAAACTTTCTGTATTTACATCTCTGGTATTCCAGTTAGCCCAGTTAGAAGATGGCTTCTGTGGGACAAAATCATATGGAACCGTCTCGTTGTTGTTCTGAGCCACATCTAGACTGATAATGATGTTCAGACAGCTTTAGATGGTACAAGGAGTTTGCAAGAATAACTACCACAATACACAATATACACAATCACACAAGAGCCAGAACCTAAAATGTCCATATGGTAAGTATGGTTTCTTTTCTGTTAGTGTTTGTTTTAATTGTTAAAAAAAGAAAAAAAAAACTTTGTTTTAATTATAACAAAATAGCAGACAGGCTTGCATTTTTATTAGTAAATTGAAGGCAATTGAGATCATAGTATATAATCCATGAAAAGGGAAAATATTGAATCAACCAAGAGAGTTATTTGTTAAAAGCTTTTCACTGACTGACTCTAATAAACTTCAGAAAATGTGAACTTGAACTGCTGCTCCAATCATGAACTAAACCCTTGTCTTCTAGAAAAATCTTCTTTTCAGATATCTGTATCACTTCAAGAAATTAATATTCATGAGTTACAGCTGAGCCGTTTCCCCTAATTTTGGAGGTACACTGTATGGGTTATTAAAAATTTGGCTAATTCTCTAAACTTGGGACCAGATCTAATAATTTTAGCCTTTATCAGGTAACACTATGAATAGTATAATAACAGGCTCTATTTTAAGTCCTTTTTGCTATGACTGGAAAGTGTTAAATCATGCAAAGTATAAAACTACACAAAATGTAAGTGCAAAATCATTCTCTGTCTCTTCAAACCCTCCTAGAGGTGTTCGTTATTATGCTGAGTTATGAATGCAAGTATTGCCATACACATATCTTTCCATATTATAGAATTTTTTGAAACAGCAGAATATTCCTCTTGTACATGTGCCAACTTTCTGTGAATCTTTAAATAAAGCTCTAGCAAACACATCCTCACAGTCTGTTTCAACCACCTGTTAAACTTAAGTTTGATGATATACTCACTGGTGCTACTACTGCCAGTCATTTTTGAAGACTGGTCAATCAATTGAAACTGGCAAAAACATGCAAGATTTAAAAAGACATGTAGGTACAGCTTGCTTTTACAGGAATATACCCATTTTTATGTAGAAATAATTTAGGTATCTAGTTTAGCTATCTAATTTAAGTATCAAAGGAAGCAATTTATTTTCACCTGAAATCTAATGTCTTTGAACTAGAGAACCAAAAATTTTAATCTGAAAGGCTGAAATTATCAGGCAGTAATTTATTTTTAAAACCAGTGAATCTATTTGATAATTTAGGGAAACTGGTTTTGAACTGATGGGTGAAGGTAGAAAACATTTGTACCTCTTAATTGGAAATCATGAAATTGGAATCATGGAAATTTGGGCATAGTGTGCACCATAGATGCCTTTAACTGTAATTTGAACAACTAGGTTCAAATAAACTTACCTTTTTTTTTCACTTCAAGCAAACAAATATCTCCACCAAGGTTGATGCTTCCAACTTATAGATGGATTTAATTAAGGTAGATAAATTCTTCTCTTATATTCTTGTTACACCTCTACACATTTGTAAGGTCAGTCTAAGTGACAGACTGGGCTAAATTTCCATCAGTAGTATATTGCTGGACACAAACACAGCATCCCTTCTCTGCAAGTAATATTACCATAAGAAATTCAGGTGTTACTTCTCCATATATTATTTGTCTTTTCCTTCTTCCTAATAAATATTTTATTTTAATTGTCTTTAAGGTGAGATTCTCAAACAGTGTACCTCTGTAGTGTTTGAAGAAAGAAGAGGATTGTAATCTGACTGAAAATTGAAACTGTTTCCATTCTGGTTTGTATGGTTTTTCTTTTGGGGTTCAAGAAATGTAGTCACTTTGACAAATCTGTAACTCCACCAAAATAAAGAGAATTTTTAATATTTGCATTTTAAATTATGGCACGTGTTCCCAGAGTAAAAGGAGTGGATATGAAATCTAAGCAAATTAATGAAAGTTCCTTTAGGAAAATGATATACGCTTCTCTAGGGAGATATTTTGACATTGTTTATACAAATCCATCCAACAGTTTTAAAATAAGAAACTCCATTTTGATGGTAATTTAAAATTTATTAGCATATATTGAGAGTAAATACTTTGCTGGAAACAACGTTCAGTAAAAACTACATTACTAGGTTTGTCATGTGCTAACCTGGAAGCTCCTCACATGAGACACATTTTCTCATCATTAAAGGAGAAATTAACAAGTTAGTAATTGGCACCTTGAACTTCATTAGTGTATAGCTCACCAACAACATACCTCAGTATCTGTGGGTCAGGAGACAGCCACTGTAGAACAACATCCTCTTCTTACGACCATTTTAAGTGAAAATGCATGCATCCTTGTAACAACATTCACCTTCTCTATTTACATACACAAGGTTAGTTCCCAAGACTATTTCCATCTGGTCAGAGAGCACAGTCTTTTGTAGAGGCAGAAAATGAAAATGATTACTGGAGGAACTCCTGGGACAAATGCTGTATATTCTTCAAACTAATGTGAAGAACAACTAAGTTGTAGTAGAATGGAGATTCAGGGGAGTAGGACAAGAAAGTAAAAATAGTGAGTTACATAGGGAGAGAAAATTGAAGATAGGGAGAGAAAATGGAAGATAGGGAGAGAAAGAAGAAATGAAAAAAGAGAAAGGAGAGAAAGAGAAAGACATAAAGGAAGGAAGGAAGGAAGGAAGGAAGGAAGGAAGGAAGGAAGGAAGGAAGGAAGGAAGGAAGGAAGGAAGGAAGGAAGGAAGGAAGGAAGGAAGGAAGGAAGGAAGGAAGGAAGGAAGGAAGGAAGGAAGGAAGGAAGGAAGGAAGGAAGGAAGGAAGGAAGGAAGGAAGGAAGGAAGGAAGGAAGGAAGGAAGGAAGGAAGGAAGGAAGGAAGGAAGGAAGGAAGGAAGGAAGGAAGGAAGGAAGGAAGGAAGGAAGGAAGGAAGGAAGGAAGGAAGGAAGGAAGGAAGGAAGGAAGGAAGGAAGGAGAAAGAAAAGAAAAAGAAAAAGAAAAAGAAAAAGAAAAAGAAAAAGAAAAGGAAAAAGAAAAAAAAGAAAAAGAAAAAGAAAAAGAAAAAGAAAAAGAAAAAGAATAAAAAGAAAAAGAAAAAGAAAAAGAAAAAAAGAAAAAAAAAGAAAAAGGAAGAAGAAAACGTTAAGATGAAGGTTGAGGAAGAGGAATAAGAAAAATAAGAGGAAGAAAATAAAGCAAAGGAGATTATACATTTCCTTGTACGGTTTGTTTAGAGGTTGAATTGTTTTCCTTTTGCTGATAATCACGAAAGAATAATTTCTATATTGTACTATTTGATTACATTTTTCAGATTTAAGGTTTGTTTCTTGTTTATTTCTATTAGTGAAGTCCATACCAACTGAACTTTGTCAATTAAGTGAACATATATTCTATGCTGAATTTTAAAAGATTTTAATGACTGTGTGACATGTACTGTATGCAGAACAATGACATTTTGATTAAGGCAATTCAAGGAAGTTTTGAGCAGTTGTTTATTCTGGTTTGTTCAAATTTTTTGCTATCTGATCATGAGGTTTAGCATAATTTTTATTCAAGAAGAAATCTGTTCTATTTGTACAGGACAATGATATGAAAGTTAGGTTTCCAATTTCTCAATAAGGACATAATTCTCAGAAGACCTCCATAGCCATGTATAATGCTGTAACCAAATAGCAGGTAAGGTCCATTGAGAAGTATAAGATTTTTCTCATGATGGTTTTATTAAAAGCTTTAAATATTTATTGATATTTCAGATGAGAAAAAGGGAGAAAGATCTGTTACTAAAAACAATCTGTAGAAAAATACAATTGCAAATTCCATCACTGAGACTCTGGCTATGTTAACAAATAAAATAGTCCAGGGACTCTTTGGACCTCAGGCTAATTGGCGCAGCAGAGTAGTTTTCTTTGCCACTAAACTCTCTTTCCTTCCTAAATAGACCAGCTATGTTCAAACTGCTATGGGGAATGATCCTTGGCTCAGTTTTGACTGGGAGAAAGTTGCTGATCTTAGGGTCTCTGCTGTCAATTTTGCAGTATAGGTGACTGCATGCCAGTGATCAGGCCCTTGACACATTACAGGAGTGTCCCAAAGGCACAGATCGCTTGGCTCACAGTACTTGGGGTAGATTATTACTCACAGTGACATCTGTCTACAAGGCTGAATATGATAGGTCAGGACCTATGTAAGTTTGGATCCTGACAGAGTTAGGACTCTACTAACTCTGTAGTTGTGTCCCTACTAGGACACTTACATACACATGTATTTTATTCATATTTAAAATGAAGTTATGAGTACATTTACCCTATTTCTTTATGTAGACATAAGAAACATTTTTTTTTTCTCTTTAGAGCAGTGTAAATATACCTGGGTTAAATAGTGTTTTGACATCCAAGTTTGTTAAAAATCTAAGCCAGACCTTTCACTAATTGTTATGCCTCAGTGACTAAAGCAAATGGGACAAACCTGGTCCCTGGACCTTACAGGAATCTAACTATTAAATAGTTCATAATCCTACTTCAGATTTTCTATTCAATAAATAGTGAAAAAAAAAAAGAAAAAAAATAAAGAAGATGTATTTGTGTATGTTACCTTGCAACTACCTCTGCATGGTTTCCACTCCATTAAATCTCTTCATGCACTTCAGAAATTCTTCTCATTTCTTCAAACTAATCAGGGTGAAACTTTGACATTAATGAAGACATCTGTTCTGCTTCAGCCCAGTTTTCCTAGATGGTGTCTAGAAAAGCACAAAAGTATTTTTAGTCTTCTAAAAGATTTATTAGAGTGAGAAATACAAGAAAATATTCAGCTTTTTCAGAAACAGGTTTAGAGATTGATGAAGTTACCTTTGGCAATAATGTTTGATAAATTCAACAGAAACATATGATGGAAAAAATTTGGAAGGCTGAAAATATAAGAAATTTACACAAGAAGTAGCAATTTGTTAATAGCAAGATAATTAAAACATTGTTATAACTTGCTAAGGAATATAAGAAAATACTTAATGTTTAAAATGCATTTTCAAAACCTTATGTTGTAAACTTTTCTCTGGATGAGGTTGCAACAGCCAGCATTGTTAGGCCTGGCTTACTATAGTGTTAGTGAATTAACATAGGAAAGGGAAGTAGTCTTGTTTTAAGGATAGAGGAGCATCTCTGTTCTGCACAACCTGCCAGTCACTGAGAAAGCAGCAAACATATGGAGAACCTCCCAGGGGTGCAGAGTTAGTGCCAAGTTAGTGCATCAGTGATGGCAACAGCCAGGTCTTGTGCACGACTGGCTGGTCAGGCATCTCGTTTTCTCTACTTTATCAGACCAGTGTTGGTATCCAGTAAGGGAATAAAAAAGAGGCCTGGGCACCCTTATGGCCCAGCTCCAGGATCACACAATGCCTGCCAGGGACTTTATTTTTGGACCTTCATTTTGGACTGTGCTCTACCTGCCACACAAGTCCTAAAAGTGTGCATTTATCTGTGGTCAAAATGTATTGGTATCCAAGTTTCTGCACTGTCCTTTGGTGTCAGAACTAAGGTAGTGATTGCATGAATCACAGATGGCTTTGGGAAAGGGAGCAAGAAAGACTAATATCTCGTCCCTTCACAGGAGGATAGAAAAGACTCTTAACACAGAATTTGACCCAAATACATGTCCCTGGGAGGGGAGGGGGAGGGGAAGGAGAATGTAGAAAACTCTGGATTATGGAGAAAAGTGTGTTCAGGAAAGTTTCAGACTTTATAAGGGAAGTAGGGACAATTGTGAAACGTTAGTGTAGATTTGCATTTTTGCATACAAGATTTAAGTGGAAAAAAATACAAATCCTGAAAGAATAGAAGAATAGTCCAGAAGAAAAGGAAGTTCATTAAAAAATGGTTATAACCGGCTAAAGAGAAATTGATGTCTGCGCATCAAGGCTGTGATATAGAGCAGAAGAATGCAAAGAGAGCAGTGGTGGAGCTGGCTTGTGCCAAAGTAGGAGGGGCTGCCAAGTGAAAAATGCTGTGTTCTTGTTCTCTGAGATTGCTGCAGGCATTTGCTTCTGATTGGGACCTGGAACATTTGAATGAGGATATCTGGTCTTGCTTTTTCTTCTCCTCCTACTCCAAGGACAAAGGGGTTTTCTGGCCTTATAGAAAGGGCAGTCCCCATCACAAAGGGGACTTCGTGTTGGACAGTCCCCATTAAACAAAGATAGGAATGACCCAGATGTATTTGCGCCATACCATTGGCTGGCTGAGGCACATGACTGGGGACAGGGCAAGGTGTCCAGGCTGCTACAATGCAGCCTGAGTGGCCACAACAGCATGTCACCATCCGGCCCTGAATCCTAGCAGGTTGTGAGAGCTGAAGGGGGAATGATCGCATGGTTACTGAAGTGCTGGGAAGTAATCTAATTTATAAAACTGCATACATCTGTGATTAAACGCTCTGGTGTTCAGGTCTATTTAGTCTCTACACTCTCATTGGTCCTGAACTGTGACAGATGTGGCAGGAGTGTACTCTAATTTTTTCATCTGTTCATTGTGATGCTGCAGCAAAGCATAACTGTAAAGCTCTTACCACTTTCAACCATTATAAGCATTTTTGGCTTTAGCTACAGATTAAAAACTAATCATTATGTTCATGACACAACTGTCTTTTCTGAAGAGTTGGTGAAGCAGAGTGGCCATTTTACTCTCTTCTACCCTTTGGTAAAAATTTATTCCAGCGCACTGAACTTTCTCAGATAAGCAGCAGTTTGGACTGGGATCTGTCCAAAGGCAAATGTCAGAACTAAAACTCTCACAGAACTATGCAAACAGATCTAAAGTCACAAACAGACAGACTGAACTAAGCATGCAGCTTTTGCCTGAAGTGAGACAAGGTAAATTCATCTCAATATTCTTTGCTTAGTTGCCTCAGCTGCCTAAAAGTTGCCTTCAGGTGTATGAAACCTGGAACTCAATATTAATGAACTTTATTATTTCAAATGAAAGTTATTTTCAATAACCTCATGTTATCATAAGATTATTCACTCATCACAGAGCGTTCATCTTTCTATGTCTGTATGGTGAATTTGGAACAGACAACCATATAACTCTGACAGAAAATCCCAAGTTGATTTTAGGAATGGAGAATTTAGGTCAGATTGTGGTTTGGGCCCAAATGACTGGAGCCCACCTCTGGGCAGGGCAGGGCTGTGGTGGAGATGGAGTCTGGCATGCCTACAACATCACTAAGGAATGCTACATCTGAACCTGGGCTGACTTGAAATGGGGCTCCTGGGCCAATGGACAGGAACTGGGAAGAGGCCCACAGGGAGCACAGGACCAGGCAGCACAAGGGCTCATTATAGCATTCAGAGAGGGCCCTGAAATTTTCATTAATGAAAGTTGTATATGCAGAACAAATATGGAACAGACATTTAGAGGAAACTTAAACTGTTTCAGGGGGAGATCTTAGATTCATAGAATCATTAAAGCTGGAAAAGATCCCTAAGAACATTAAGTCCAACTGTTAGGCTATCTCTGCCACACCCATCACTAAACCATGTCCCTAAGCACCACATCTACAAACATCAAATTATCATTGCACTGATTTTATTTATGCTTATGTTTTCCCACATGTATTTCATCATCTCATACTGGTGGGTTTTTTTTTTTTTTGGTTTTTTTTTTTTTTGTTTTGTTTTGTTTTTTTTTTCTCAGAGAATTACAGCACCGTTAGTAGTGGAGGAGTTTTGTTTGGTTTTTTTGTTGTTGCTGTTGTTTTTGTTGGTGTTTGCGTGTTTTTGTTTTATTTTTCTGGTTGATTTTGCTGCTTTTATTATTTTTCCAGAGCACTTCATTCATTGACAGTCATGCTCCTATTTGTTTTCCAGCAGAACTCAGGAGCATGTTTCATAGTGCCATAGTCATCAAACAAAGGTTAGTACTTCAGTGGAAACATGGCAAAAACATGGACAATGTGGAGATGAACTTCACAACTCTGAAAGAGTTAAACACTGATTGCAATGGCATGCCAATATAAAGTATAAATGGCTTACAGATTTCTGCTGAGTGCCTACTTATAAAGGAAGTCTGTCAGTAGAGGTAAGGATATTTGTGTCCACAGAACCTCTACTTTCCAATTTAATTCTATTGATTAATAGGTTTATCTACTTCCTTATTACCTGTAGGCATTAGATAATGTGAATTTAAAAAACAGAGCAGAGTAGGAGTTTGGAGCCACATTCACATATTGTGCACTTTATAGTATCTTCAAGGAAGACCATGTGTCAGAATCAATACAGGAAGAACAATTCCACCAGAGAAACTCTGGGAGTAATTGTGGTTGAAGGAAGAGTAATTCCTACTGTGAATTTGAACACTAGAGAGGAAATATGGATATAATTCCCTATAAATTATCATTTTAACCTTTACCCAGCAAGCTTTGAAATCTGACAGAGACAAGATGGGTTGGTAAGAGATATCACTTTGCAGAAACCAGTAACAATTCCATGACACACTTGGGATTTAAAAATCTCTTGCACAAGAATAAACAAATATTCACATTTTGCCTAATCTTCATTTGATGAAACAAGATGTCCAGAAAAGCTCTTTTTTCTCTCAGAGTCAAAGCAAGGGCAATTCTACAAAAACTTTAAGGGATGCACAAAGCTACATAATCTTTGTCTATAAATGATATATCAGGTGTTCCATAATGTAGCTGCTTTAAAATTAGACCTTTTAATTTCCATTTGAAGCTAAATGAACCACAGAAAATAATTCAATTGAAAACACATCAAAATCAAATACAGAATGGATTTTTCCTGCAAGCAGCACATAGCTCATTCCATATTCTAAATTTTGACCGCAAAGGAAATTAGTAACCATCATATTCTATAGCCATGACAACAGTCATACTGCTCTTTTTGATTTATTAATTTATCTTATTGTGTTAAAAAGTACTAGAAGTTAACCCATGTTGTAACTGAGAACCAGACCCTCCCCATCCCATTGCTTTAATAGCCAATGTTTTAAGACAATACCAGGTACATAGATTTCTCATCTGTACGATAAATAGGTAAGAACATGTGAATTCTGAATTAATGTTTTATGGTGTTGAAAAGTTGCTGCTTTAGACATTACTGAGATTATTTAATAACAGTTACTATACATTAGTATATTCTCAGAAGATTTTTAAGATTTCCAAGAAAGTTTGGTTATGGCAAAAGTAGCCTAAGCAAATAAAAACTCTTCACCCACTAAAATAGCCTGTGGTATTTGACCTACACTTGAACAGTAAATCTTCAGTCATTTAGGAAATTCAAGGCCATTTTAAGGTGTAGTTCTGCCTAAAACA
Source organism: Anomalospiza imberbis (assembly GCF_031753505.1). Lineage (NCBI taxonomy): Eukaryota > Metazoa > Chordata > Aves > Passeriformes > Viduidae > Anomalospiza > Anomalospiza imberbis. The sequence goes on along the minus strand of NC_089682.1, from coordinate 88,877,649 downwards.
GAATCTGAAATACAGCTGATGAATGGCACTCTGGTGGTGTTTATTTCTCCTCTTAGACTATAAAAGGGCAACTGCTGGTGACCTTGACAGTAAACTTTAAACCTCTACAGTGAATTTAATTCCACCCAAAAAAAATTCACTCTTTTTCTGATGAGACACACAATCCTGGCTGTGCCACATTTATCCTTTTTGGTTAAACAACCTAGACTTAAAATTCTGAGGCCTGAAAGGAGAAGAGCAGTCAGGTAACTCAGCATCCATTTTACACATTATAAGTAATTTAACACTGGCAACAGGAAAAAGTAGGATAAAAAGTGAAATAATAGAGTTGCTCTGTATTCCTCCTTACTATTGTTTTTGAGATTTTTGAGACCATGCAAAGAACAAAATATATGAAAAATCTTATTAACTAGTAATGAAAGCATCCACTTGAAAAGGGAACTGTTGTCTGTTCCAGGTAGATCTTAAGCATTTACATTAAATATTCACTGTATAAAATCCTAACAGACATAAGATACTGATTCATTATAGCCTTTAATGTTTATTTTTAATTTTTGTGGTAGTTTTTCTTGAATATCTGTTTTTTTCCAGAGTCCCTTTTAAAACCTGGATTTCATCACTGAAATATCCTAACATATGTCTCAGAATATTCACTATCAATATAAAATATCATATTTTGTCATGAGTTACACAGGAAATATGCATCTTCCTAATTAATCCCAATCCAAATTTTCCACTTTTTCTTACCACCTTCTATCTCCTGCAGCATCATTAAGTGCACCATAGACCACCTGATCTCTCTTGGCCTTCCCATAAAAAACTGCCCTTTCTCTGATTCATCACTGCCAGAATTCCTTCAGTGTTGCTAATTTACACATATGCCATTTGGCACTCAGCAAGACCTATCAGAATTTCTAATTTATTGGATGCCCTCTATTCTCCATTTGGCTCCCTCTCCCCAAATAATAACATGTTCTCTGTCATTATCTTGCAGTCACAATGCAGAACATACTGACAAGAGCTTACGAAAAAATAAAGAGAGGAAATGAAATAAAGAACTTTGTTGTTTTGTGTACTAATCTTCTACTTTTCATCTCTCCTCCCAGACCTCCTATCCTGTTTAGTCAAGTCTCTTATGCCCATGTTCTCTGTTTTTATTATTCTGGATTACTTTAATAATTGTATGAGTTTTCGATGTATTTTCCTCAAGTAATACACTATTTTAAGTTTTCAGATGGATGTGAATAAAAGGCTAGCTTAAATATATGAAGCCCTTGATGTTCTCTTCCAAGTAAGGAACACGGGTAGTCCAGGTAAGCATATGCTCTCTAAGCTTTCACCGTGCCAATGGATCATTTACCAGCAGTATACTTTACATCTTATACATTAACATGTGGTCTCAGTTGTGGCAATACCAGTTGAGGGAATGTCTTTTACTCTTCCTGGCAAAGATAAAATCACCAGGGTCAGTGGTTTCTTATGTCCTGGTAAAACATACACTCATGTTCACAAACAGGACTTTATTATTAGAGACAAAGGCTAACCGTCTCATAATCTATTTTTAAGATAAGCTGCCAGAGGCAGCCCTTCAAATGGAAGGAAGTCCATGAATAATGGCTTGTCATCTGAGCAGGAGCCAATAGTTATGTACTCAGGAATGACCTTAGTATGTTAATCCATTTTCAAGTAAAGCTGAACAGTCACCTATCTGGGCTGCCTGCAAGGCTGACCCATTTAATTTTCTACCTGGGAGACATATCCACGTTCTGCCTTCTCTTCCAGACCAAAATGAATAGTTACTTGCCTGGAAGGCACTGTACCAAGTTTGATGAATTACCTCACAGGCTGACCCAAACCTATTCCTGTCTGGAAGGCACTATCTTTCTATTGACCTAATTATTAAGCAGACTGTAACAGTTACATATCCTAAAATGTGTAATGTAAATTATATCTAAAACTGTCTGTAGCTTTAGATTAATAATTAATATTTAAAGTCATCTTGATTTTTAAAAGTAGCCGTGACTTTTCCTTCTGAAAAATATTAAAACATTCACTTAACTCTTGTGAATATTTTTTTAAATTGATCAGTTTTCTGATCTTTATACTTCAAAATGTAGAAGAACAGGAATTTATATTTCAGGTTTCCAAGGTCATTGTGAAGCCTAATTTATGATCTTAAATTCCACTATAATCTTCATTTAAGAGGTGTTCTAAGTGCAAAATAGTAGTGGTAGTATTTCTGAAATCTGTTCTGGAGTTCACAAAACTCTTAAAAAATGAGCTATGCACATGATATCTAAGATTAATTGGTGAACATTGTCAATGACTACAGAAGAACACACAGGTGAATTTGATAGTGGATGAATAATAAGATTTAATAACAAATTATATGTTAAAAAAAGACAAGTAAAGAATTATTTTGATAGTAAGAATAAAGGAATAATAGACAGTATGAATAAAACTGAAACTGGAAAAATCATGAGTTGAGAAACTTTCAACAATTATAAATTAGCATCAAAATGCTAAAATCCCTTACTTAAGAACTGTTATGTCCGCCATTATCACAGTAAGAAAAATATGTTTTGTCTGCACAATTTTTCAGAAGAAAAAACAGCAGAGAAAACACAGCAAGAAATAGATTGCTAAAATCACCTTCTACATTATTGATAAAGCACTATTTAAATTGCTGTGATGACCCCGACTTCACTTCACATAGAAGCTGAATGCTCCTCCCCAGACAAAAAGGAAAATTTTGTCTTTTGGGCATATTTGGAGTTCTCTGTTTTTGCAGATGTGTGTCAGAACAATTGGCCAAGGAAATTAAAAAGTGCAGAATGATTTAGTTCAACCAATTAAAATGTGTACTGCTATTTTTAATGGGTTTTAGACTCATCTGACCTTTTCCTTGCAATACTCAGAGATATCTAGTTAACTATTTTCTTCCAGTTTTTATTTAGAAAGGGTATTATTTTGAAATAAGTGTTTAAGTTGTATGATTTCCCAATGTGGTGAATCACACATAAGTACTTGCACATGTGCAGTACGAAGTGTTGTAGAGGGATTTAGAGACATGATAACACAGCCAACCTTCAAAGTAAATAATTCATTTTCAAGGTTATGGCCGTAAATAGCATTACAGAATACAACAGAGAGATCAGAGAATGCCTCTGAATAAAAGAAATAAAAGAGAGGAGGCCCAAGTCACACAAGACTGTCTAGGACAGAGCTGTAGGCTGTCTGTCTGAGATCCATAAATAAGATGCATTCTGCACTATGGACAGTCTCAAGGAAAACTGCTCCATCCTCTTTCTGCTACTTGGTTTGAAGAGTGCTCGGTAATCACTGTGAAAGAAATTAGGTGCAAAATCTATCCAAATAATTGACTTCTTTGCCCTGGCTGACAACTAGATTTCTCCTTTTTTTTTTTTTTTTTTTTTTTGACACTCTGACCCTCTCAAATCTGATTTCTGTCCTGTCATGTGAATCTGGGTGAAAATCCTTGTGGTCTTTTCCACTACCTCATCATGCTATCTCAAACTGTGTAAATGTATCACAGCTCTGTATACAAATTAGTATTCATTTTCAGTTATTCCGACATTGAAAGAGGTAGGAACACCCTGCTTCTCTGGTTAAAGTAAAAATTAAGGCATTTCATACATTGTGAACAGTGCTTTATTCTTACTATTACTGCCAGTGCTGTTACCACTAGAATTCTTTGTTAAACTGTGACTGGTTTTATAAACTTCCAGTACATCAAATGAAACACATCAGTTTTCCTAGTCATATAAACTTAGTTAAAAGGCCAACCAACTTGAGTCTTTTGCTGTTAACAAAGTTTATGAGGAAAGAAAAAGAAAAAACAAACAAACAAAAAAGAAACAAAAAATAACATAAGGTCCAGACTGCCATGTCTATGGAATCAAATGTCTAAAGATGGAGATCTCTGTTTTCTAATGAACAGAACTGCTGAATAATTAGAATTTCCATCCCACAAAATTCTTTATATTTAATAGGTATCATTTTACTTTGAGTCAGCACATATATCTGAAAATGTAGCTGTTCCCCTGGAAGGGAAATTTTCAGAAATAATTAAGTTACTTAGTCTGTTCCCCATTCTTCTACTGTGGAATACAGATCAGAAGGGGATTTCTCTTTTTTTTTTTCTTTCTTTCCTTTTTTTAGCACAGGAAGATATAAAAAATATTTTTAAATTATTTAATATATAAAAGTTGCAGACTTTCAGAAAACATATTTAAATATGAAAAAGTATTCCATATATTAAACTTCCTCTTACTGCTTAAATTAAATGTACTTATTTGCTCTGTGCCACAGATTTCATGCTCTCTCCTTCTTTTAAGCCTTCCAAGTCAAAAATGTCAGAGAGGATATTGATTTTTTGAATAGTGAAAAGGTGAGCTCTGTAATTTTGCATGTACGTTTGTGTTTAAAAATATTTTCTAGATAATTGCTATATTATAATTAAAGAAATAACATAAATGCATAAGAAAAATGATGTAATGAAAAAAAAAAAAAAAAAAAAAAAAAAAAAAAAAAAAAAAAAAAGAAACCATCCCAAAAGCTCAATTCAGCTTGAAAGGTCCGTGTTAAAAATGTGCTTCTTTTAAGATGTGGCTAAAAAGCAAACAGCCTGGACAATTAAAAAAAAAAAAAAAAAATCTACTTCAACTTGTGCTTTAAAGCCCTAAGGGCTCCACTTACAATGTGTCACCTTATCACTCATTCTTGAAGTGCTTTACTGCTTAATCATGTAATACTCACATCTTGAACGATATCTGAGGGAATGAAGAACCTCTGTCTTCTTCAAATCTCACTAGAGCATTGTGTATGATAGAATAGAAGGTTTGGTCAATATGCTTTTGCTTTTTTACTCCTCGATAAATTCTGTAAAACTTACCGCAAAATTCTGAAAGTGGTAGTTAGAAAACTCTCCTCCACTAGGATTTTTCTCAGCCCACTTTTAAACATGATCCATAATTTGATCAAATGCTCTTGGGCACTATTAAATAGTAATAATGAACTTCACCTAAAGCCCTTAGTAATTTTGTTCCACATTTCCTTCTCTAATTATCCACTATTCCCTATTTATTATTGCTTCATTCCCTGCCTTGAGGCCTTCTAAAAATACTAAGAATGATAAATTAAACAATACATTTTGGCACCAAGTTAACCAGTGGGGAGGGTTATAATTTAATGGGATGTCTTCTAAATTAATTATTTTTGAATTATTTAATTGCAGCTTCTAAACAAAATTTCTTACTCAAAGTGTGACACTGAAAGACAAACTATCTTCCTATAATCTTTAGCAAAAGAAAAAGCCAAATGTTAAAAAACATACATGTTTAAATTAAATTTACAGGGTGTCAGAGATCGATAGATAGCTTCTATTTTCTTTTATATTTATATTTTTGGTAATCAGCAGTAACTCCTCCCCAGAGTCATAACAGTATTTTTCAGGGTAATCTCACAAGTGTAATCACTAGGCAAATGCCACACTGGAGTTAACGTGTTTTTTCCCATCTTTATTTTTAAGTGAAAGTAGTCATTGGCTTGTATATTACATACCTATACTTTTCATTCAGAATAAAATTTAAATAAAGCTCTTGTTTTATTTTTAATCTTAGAACTCCCTGTTCACTCCCTGTTTTTTAAAGTTTTGTAATGAATTCCTGCTATAACATCACTTGGTTTTAGTTTCTAAAATAAATATTTTTTATTCTTTTGAGAAATATGACATTTGGGAGAAGGCTAAGTAGATGGTAGCATTTGTGTGCATTATCTCAACAAGTTTATATGGATTAAAATATATAAAGATTTTGCTGAGACACAGCAAAGAAAATTTGTCAGTATCTAGATGCATACTCTACACACACTTTTCTGCATTGATACTGAGAATTCTTATTTGGGAAATAATTAAGCATGCTATGCAGCTTGTCACTTCTCTGGGATTGACAAAAGGAAAAGAAAATCAGGTCGTGTATTCCATTTAGCATGATGCCCTACATTTTGCAGGACTGTGTTCTTTCCTAAATAAAGGAATACATAGTTGCTGTAGTTAGTAGGCATGTAGAAATCTGAACTTTATTCCTCATCCCACTAATTATTTTCTCTGATTCAACATAAAATTTTTAATACCATTGTGTACACAGTTTCCATGGATACACTGTTCTATTTCAGACTTGTTTGTTTTCCTGCTATTTTTGGTGCAATGGCTATAAAGTGCCAGAGTGATACTTCAGTATTTATTATCCTATCAAAAACTGGTGCAGAGAAAAAAAAAGAAAACATCCTAGTCACTCAGAAATTCCAGATAAGTTTAGTGTAAATTTATTCATTCCCAAGTAGCCACAATAGAAAAGAATATACTTTGCTTTCACCCTGTAAACAGAAATTTGCTGAAGCTTTTGTTGACGTATTTTTTAAACATCTATTAAGCAGGTTTGTTCCTTCAAATCCATCTTATTTCTGTTTCTCCATACTGGCCTTGGCCATATCTGCAGACTAATCCAGGTTCACTTTAAGATATTAACTGTCTTTAAATTAAGAAGGCATAATTTATGGAATATATTTGATGTGTGATAAAACAAAAATAAACATCAAGAAAATGTGAAAGATCATATGAGCTAAAATTCAACATCTTACCATTTTATTTATGTCTTCACCCAGTCCAGACCCAAATTTGTCCCCTTTTAATTTACCAGGATACTTCAGGATACATTGCTTCCAGTCACTCACTCACATACTGGACGTGAGGCAGAGAAATCCTCTGACCCAGCTTTTGTCACATAATATGCCACTTTTCTAACTCAGAACTAAGCTGTTAGCAGTGGTGTCTGTAGTAGCTGTCCTCCTGGAACAAGAAAAAGATGATGATAAAGTGACATGAGCTATACTTGCCTGAAGGATCCCAAGCTGTAAGGCAAGGCAGCAAATTAAAGTATCTGAATCCTCAGTATCTTGGAATTTTTCCATGTATTATCTGAAGGAAGGTAAGAGCCTGTGGGCCAGAGTTTTCCTTGCTTTTCTGGCAATTCTGCTCCAGCCTATTCTGAATTGCTGTCTGAATCTCTTAGAGGAATTTGGGCGCAAGAAGGACAGTCAAAAGCCTAACAATCTGCTGCTAGAAAATTGTCCATGTATTTGTGCTGCTCCTTGATGCAAGACCTCAACATTACACAACATTGTTTAGTCTTAGGGCTAAAATGGAAAGTGTGATAGATTGCATAGATATTTAGGGTACAAAGACTAAGTATTGCATGATAGTTGGATAGGCGGCAGTGAAGACTAGATATTTGCATTACCTCAGTTTCTGATTTTAACAGCAAATTAACTATGGACAACATCCATGTCCTGTTGGAAGAGCTTTCTGAAGAGTAGAACAGAGGCAGTAAAAGGAAGAGAGTTACCTGTGATCTTTTGGCACATGATGAGGTTAGGAAACTCCTGAGACCAGTGTACTTTCTTGCATCAAAAAAGATCCAAGCCTTAGAAATGAGGAAATTTTCCAAAGTACCCAAAGATGACTGTGTAACTTTCTGTGATTCACAGATTTATAGATTGAAGTAGAAGATCTGCCTTGTGAAAATGCAGAGGCATAAGTTTATTTTTATTTAATTCGACTCATAAATACACCTGCACTTTTCTCTGTTTGAAGAATTGTTCTGTTCTAGAATCTTATTTTCTGTTTCAAGTACATCATTGATCTAAATTCTGGAAGCAAATGGGAAGACAGGCTTACTGGAACAACTTCATAAACCAACCATTTGCCTGTGTTTCTCTGATCTCTGTGAGCCACTTAGAGGCAGTGGGTTGATGAGTATCTTTTCTTCTGTTGTTAAACTTGATCATCCAGGACACGATTAGCAATAAAGATGCTCCAAATTGCAGATCTTCCAAGTCCAGCTGATAAAATTTAGACATAATGGCCTCAATCTCTTTAATAAGCCTCCTTAATATATCTACCTTAATTTAAAATCTTGAAGCTGTTAATCATATAGGTGTATGATATGTGCAGATGATTTTGCTTTCCTTTAGCCATCTTCTATAAATATTTGGCACATATATAGCAATGAAATAACTTGCTTGATGAAAGTATGCAGTCACATATACTGGCAGTGGTATGAAATCTTGACTACAGCCAATAAAAATATCTCATTTTCAGAAGACCAATAAAATTTATCTAAAGATGTAAAATTACAAGAATTATATTGGATGAAATTAATATGTTAATAAGTTGAGAAAATAAAGTAGGAAAATTGTTTTAAACAACAGGGGAAAAAGTTTTCTATATTTTTTATTGTTGTTTCACCCTTTTTTATTAGACAAACCTGTGGGAAAAATGTTTCAAAGCATATTTATCAATTTACTAGTAAGCTGAATAAACAAGCATGCACAAGGATGTGTTTATTATGGAAAAATCCTGTTTCCATAAAAGGAATATGATAATCTCCAAATATTCAGTAAGTTATACAAAATCTGAAATAGCCATGTCAGTTTTCAACATGAAAACATAATATGGTTTTAAATAGCTGCATGGAAGAGTCACTGTTTGGTATTTACAGATAGCTGTGACTGAGTAGCTCTGTTAATTTTGAAAAGATATTTATAATTTTCTTAGTTAATTGTTTTGAAATAGTATATACAAAAATATTGGGTTGTTTTTTATTTATTTTGTGAACATCATAATTTATATTTGTTCAAGTAATCTGTCCTTTTTTTTCCAATGGACCTCTTTACAAGGGCATGTACTGATAGGACAATGGGGAATGGCTTCAGTCTGAAAGAGGGTAAGTTTACATTAGATATTGGGAAAAAATTCTTTACTGTGAGGGTGGTGAGGCATTGGCACAGGTTGCCCAGAGAAGTTGTGAATGCCCCATCCCTGGCAGTGCTCAAGGCCAGGTTGGATGGGGTTCTGAGCAAACTGGTCTAGTGGAAGGTGTCCCTACCCATGGCAGATTCCCTACAATTGAAACTATTATTATATCACTTAGTATTAGAATAACCTGGAGTTCATAAATAGAAATGTAACATATATTCAAAGTATTTTCTCTACCTCTGTGAGGCTCTGTGTCTGTAAGTAAAACTATTTTCTCTCCCTTCAATTCATACCATGTTTCTGATTAATTATCTAAATAAATTTTTAACCTGTATTTTAATGCTGTCTTTTTCACACTGATTTAAGAGCATACATATGTATTTGTTTTTGCTAGTGTCCTAAGCTGTCAAATGGGCTAATTCTACTAAAGTAAATATGTGGAATTTTTCTTTAATAGAAGATGATGAAAAAGTACTGCCATTCATAGCTGAGTTGTGAAATAAAGATCAGAGTGATTCTAGTATAATCTATATACACAAATCTTTCGTACAGTGTGCACATGATTTTACTAGTAGCTCTATCAGAGCAAATCTGATTTTTTTCCTTTAATTTCAGTGCAAGATTCATAAATAGAAGCCTGTTACATTTTCTGTTCTATTTCTGCATTTTTTCATTATCCCACTGTCATGTACCTGACATCCTGAAGCAAATGTACAGAGTGATCTGTTCTACTCACAGTTATTCGGAGCTAAGTACTCTAGTTATTTCAGGTGAATGCAAAAACTGAAGTAGCATTTTGAGCCTCGATGTGAATTTTTCAACTGAAATATAACAATCACTTAATGTATATTCTTCATTGATCTTCATATTTATTTTGTACAAAATTGGTATTAAAGTAATTTGATCATTGTAAATGTCTCTATGTTAAGTTCATAAAAATGTTAAAGTTTATAAAAATGTAAAAAATATTGTGAGGAATTAGGTAATTTTTTTGGTGCACTGGTGAAAGGTAAATCAGTTGGATACTTTTTCAGAATACATAATGTAATCGATTTTGACTTAAGTGTCATATGCACAAAAATAGATGCTTATAGACAAGTATTAGCAAATATTTCTTTCACTGAGAAAGAGACACATTTTCATACATTTTCTGCCTTTTCTGTCTTGAAAAAGCTATAGAAGAATTCTCATTAGGATGTCTGTTATTCCAGAAATGTAAAATCTGTACACAGCATATAATTACCCTGGAGTTCTTAAGCAAGAATATGTATTTAAGCATCTAAGGCCCAAAAAGTACGTGTACATGAAGTGATTCTAACATATCTATTTAGTAAATTCCACAGTCCAAACTTGCTGTAGATTTTAGGGGGAGGACAAAACAAAACATTTTGAAAATGGGTTTGGTTCCTACACAACAGCTACAGCAAAAACTAGTAGATATCACGCTCCTTATCAAATATTCCTCCACAAATATTTAAATTTCACCGAGTATTTGTGTTAATTAAAATAAAATTCTGTACACTGATTTTTTCAAAGAATCCCTGGTACTTTTTATGAATTAAGAATAAGAAATATGTTAAGTTAGGAAACTGAATCAAAATTCCAACTTCTTGAAAGTATTCTTCTTAGAGAATATATTTCCTCTTAGATTAACTTGCAGATCAGGGGGAAAGGATCAAATTTGTTTTCCATCTGTACTTTCTAGCTGGCAAGGCGACTCCCTTCAATGCTATGACCAACAAATAAGGAAGCCCTGAATTTTCTTAAAGCTTAGAAAGCTTGGGCTACTCACAGCACTGCACCTCCAGCTCAGATCAACAGCAGCCAACCTTATCCAAACCCTGAACCCGAAGCTGGAGAGCTGGCTGGTACAGTAGGAATTGTGCTGAAGGCCTCTCTATCAGAAGAACTAGCATATTTTGACTCTTTCATTACTGTTGAAAATCTTAATAGCACTCTGCTCTGCAGGCTGCCCTAGAGACACCTCTTTTCTATCTGAACTTGTACTAGGATTACCCTATGGTGTTTTCTTCAGCCTTTGTACTGTGACATGTAAGGCAGTTGTGGTGTAGGGGAAAAGCAAAGTTAAATTGTTTCTTTGCCCTCCTTTCTGCCATAAGGACCTTGGGAAGTCATAACTGGTCTCTGAAGTTTAATTTCTTCATCAGTAAATTGGAATGAGCTCTAGTTCTTCCTTGGTAAAGAGTTTTTTGTTCCCTGGCTGAAAAGAAGCAACAGACAGTAATTAGGTATTATGGAAATATTAAAGAGCTTAATAGCAAGCACTCCTACGTGTACCAGACAGAGAGTTCTCTTGTACATATTTGTAAGAAAGGTATAGTGTTATGATTTCTAGAATCACCAAGTGAACCTGTTATTGACATGTTTCTATCTCCATTGTTTGATTTGAAACTTCTTTTTCCTTTAGTGCTGTTATCTTGAGGGAGATAGAGGAAAAAAAAGCAATAGAATAAGATTGATTGTAAGTCACTGATTACTCAGAGAGTCAGATCTCTTGCAGGGCTCTGCTGTGGAGAAGACCACAGTAGTATTGTTTTATTACCTCTTTCAAGACAACATGCTATGAATACTAATGTTAAAAGGAAACAATGAACAAGAGATGGGGCGCAGATATACAATAGCCAAAAATAGAATATGGTTGTCAGCTGTTATTTCCATTTTTTATAGAATAACTAGGTCTAATCTATAAGCTATTAATTTTGTTTAAAATAGTGTACATTCACATTGTGGTGCATTGATTCCAATTTTCTGAGCTGCTCCTAAACTAGATCTTTTTTTTCATTAGGCATGTATAGTGTCTTGAAACTAGAAAACTCATAAGTTCTCTTTTAGTGGATAGTTAAACAACAATGCAGAAACATTATACTTCAAAAATTCCTAAAACACCCTCAAAAAACCCAAACTTAAAATTTCAGCATATGTCACAAAATGATAGTCATGGGGAGCTGGCTATGTGTCAGGATAAGATATATTATCATAAAAGTAGGCAACAAAGCAAAGTATTAAAGGAAAGCAAAATATTTCACTATGAACATACAGTACCTTAGATTGGACAGTCATCTGATCTCATGTCCTCCTATATGTTAGGTGAGCATGCTCAGGACCTTCTACTGCTGACTTTTTAACACCTCCAAAAATTAAGATTCTCCAACCTCTTTGGAGAACTGTTGCGGTGTTCGAGAGCTGACCGGGGCCAAGCAAAGTAACGAGCAGCCGCAGAGAACCTCTTCCAGTGTTTGACTGTCTTCACTGTGAATTCATAAATACAATTTCCATTACAGCAGCTGTCAATTTCCATGGTCTGTAAACTTTGTACTTTGCAGCTTGGACAATATTCTGGCACTCTACTTTCTCTAACAAGTAAAAGGTAGCTGAATGCAGCAAACAAATTGTCTCTCAACATTCTCTTTTCCATGTTGAAGAAACAAAACTTCCTCAGCCTTTATTTCTTTTATTCCTCCTGCCTCTTCATTGTTCAGTTTTTCAGTCTTTGTCCTGAAACCCCAAACCAGAAGAATTTCTTCAAGTGCAGCATCAGAAATGCCCCACAGGGGAGCACAGTTACTTCCGATTGTCTGCTGGCTATGTTTGTCCTAATTCAGACCAGTAAAACTTTAGCCTTCACTAAAAGAGATTCATGCTCAACTAGTGGACAGCTAGACCCACCAGATCCATTAATACAAAATTACTCCCCATCCAGTCAGCATCCACCCACATTGTGGCACGGTCTTATTGCATTCCAAGCACAGCAGATTTTGTTTCTATAGGATGAATTTCATGATGTTTCTGCCAGCCCATTTCTCCAGCTCCTGGAGTTCTCTCTGAATGACTGTATATAAACTACTTCCCAAGCTTGCTTTCTTCTGCAAACTCACTAAGTCCTTGTTGTGGATGGAGTGACATACTTCACTCTTAAGAGAGAAATAGTGGTATGTTTATTGATACAGAACAGCAATTTAACTAAGCTTGATAGTAAATGCAACAGTGATTCAACAAGATTCAATGGCAAGGTACTTATTTGCTGCATAGAGTACAGAGTTAGATAAAACCCTGAGGAAGACATTCATGATGAGGCATGAGATTCAAAAAGGACCTCCTTGGGTTCTAAACTCCATTCCATGAGGAGTTTAGGTGTGACTGGATCCACACAGACAAGACAATATGGATCATCAGGCTTACTCAGTGGTTTAGGCCTAGAGGACTGCATGTGCACAAGCAATCCTTTCTATCACTCAGCTAAGATTTCAGTTCAAGTACACTTATTCCAATTCACTTACCGAGTGTCTGATGAGATAAGGATTCCCTCAGTCTCCAGGAGTAACCTTGTGAGGTGTTGCTATACAAGGGGAGATCCTGGTGCGCAGATCACTGCTGTGCAGGAGAGCTCTGTAGGCCCTGAACTGTCCACTATTTATGGAGTAAGGTGACTGACTTGTAGCCCTTTTTGCAAGGCAGACATTTTCTGAGTTGTCACATGCTTGACTAGCCCTCAGCTGTTGAGCAAGACTTATGTCCTTTAGGTGCTGAGCAAGATTTATGGCCCTTCAATATTGGATTACCTGTATGCCAGATATAGCCATCATTGCAAACACTGGGGGCTACTGCTCAAGAAGAAAAAGTGAGAGTGGGGAGCACTCTATCACAGTCATTAACACAGATCTTAAATAGGATGAAGTCTAGCAATAATCCCAAATGAACAACACTTAAAAATATGCTTTGGAACAGCTGATGGCTTACAAACAAGTTTTTTATCGGTCCAGTGAGTCTTACCTACCTTTTCTCTATCTTTTTAGGCCACTTCTTTTCAGTTATACTAGAGATTTTACAGCTGACCCTGCTGCACTTGCCCACTCAGCCAGTTAACTTGGTGTAGAAGACAATCATACCGAATTATCATGCCCATAATGAATCCATGCTAGCTATTTCCAACCACTTTTTTCCTTGGAAATATCTTCCAAAAATATTTGCTGCATTTTCTTCACAGACAGCCTGTATTACCTTGGCTCTTCATTCCAGTTTAGAAGATGAGCATAATAATTGTCTTTTTCCATGCTACAGGGAACTCCTTTGACAGATACAACCGTTTGAAGATGACAGAGAGGGACCTTGAAATGGCATCTGAACAGGTCTCTCAGAAGTCTTGAATGTTTGTACGGTTTGTTAACATGGTCCCTCTCTTGATATTTTCCTGCTGTTAAGTTGTATTTCATTTAGTAGACATGGGAGGCCTGACAGCAGACATTGCAAGTACAAACTGATACAAATGAGAAAATTAATACCTCTGCCTTTTAGTTTTTCATTACCAGCAATTCACTAGCATAGTAATAGCAAGTCTACATCATCTTTGGTTTCTGTTCTGATTGTTGCCAATGTACTTACAAAACCCTTCTTGTTGACTTTCACATTCCCAGTTTCAACTATAAGCTTTAGGTTACTTAATTGCCTAAGTCCATCCATGCATCTCATATTCCTATTTTCCTCCTGGTAGGAAATCTCTATTTCCTCCTTCCATACTCTTTCTGTTTGCATTTGAGTACAATCAGGATATTTTATCCATGACCTTATGTCAAGCCAGTCTAATTTCACAGATCATCCTTGTGCTTTGAAGAGTTCCTCCTCTGCAATAACTAGCTATCTTGAGATTTCGGTTGTTGGGGTGGGGGGTTTCTTTCTTTTTTTTTTTTTTTTGTTCTTTTTTTTTCTTTTTTTCTTTTTTTTTTTTCTTTTTTTTTTCTTTTTTTTTTTCCATTTGAAACAGCATCCAAGGGATTATTTCTACCAATTACCTGAACAAGCAAAAGTCTCATCTTCTAGATCCCATGTCTTGACTATACCTTCTCTTTTTCTCAGTTTCCTGAGGATTCTTAATTAAATCATCTGATGACACTTGGAATTAAGGTTGTTGTTTACTAATCACACTACTAATTTTTATTCAGAAGCAGCAGTTCTAGCAGATGAGTCTTCACCTTCTGTCCATACAGCATCAGCAATCAAAACACTATTCTTAATGCGCTCCAGAATTCTCCTGGTTTGCTTGTGTTCCGCCATATCCAGAAGATGGTGGAGTAGTTGAAGTCCTCTGCAATAACTTTGTATTGCAACCATGAGATTTCCTCATCTCTTTTGAAGCATTAATGAAAAACTGTTTGATCAGGAGGTCAGTAGCCAACACCTGCATCATATTCTGTCTATTTCTCAAAAGCAACTGATCAGCCTTTTTTATCTTCTATAACACAGCTCTATATATTTAGTTAATTTATTGACATAAAGCACAATATCCCTTTGTTTTCTTCTCTGACTCTTTTTCCAATATGAACCCATGACAACATGCCCCACATTCCACTAGTACCTGACTGCAAATTTAGCAAGATTTGTAATAACATTAGAACTAACTTTGTTCCTGAATTATCCATCTGCCACAAAATCTGTTTGTCTCTCCTGTTCTCCCTTTAACTACAGTAACTTCCATTACCATTCTGCATTTGCTGGGAATGAGTCAGGTTTTCTCTCTGAAGATGAATCCAACACAGCTCCATAATTTACTTCCTGAGAATTAGAATATAATTAATATATTTTCTGTAATTTGTCCAGGGTTGTAGGGGTTTGGTTTGTTTTTTTTTTTTTTTTTTTGTGTGTGTGTGTTCATTTGTTTGTTTATTTAGGGTTTATTCAGGGGGGTTTTGTGTTATTTTTTATTTTTTTATTTTTTCTTGTTCACATATTCACATCCTCAGACAATCATGCCTCAATAGCATAGTATGTTACAATATTAAGCTGTTTTTTTACTACAACTTATCAGCAAAAATGCATTAGATTTCCAATATTGCTGTGTTCAGGCTTGCATTTCAACTATTCTTTAAAAAAGAATTGTACATTTTAATTTATATTTGTGCATAAAGTGAAGAATAAGCTGTTACACCATGACTTCATGTATGTAAATTAATTATGTGTTTATTATCTGAAAGAAAAATAATGGGAAAATACCACTCCTCCTGAGTCTTTGAAAGCTTCTAACTGAAGCTCCTTTAAAAATATATGTATTTCTTGTTTTCATTATATTCCTATAGTGATCCCTGCATGGTTTTGGTACATCCAGCTTGACTTTCCAAAGCAATTTGTATGTGTGATGCATCAGTTAACATGGCTAGGGGACCATTCCCAATCAACCATTTGGATGTTGATATTTTTTGGAGAATAAAAGAGTTTAAAAGTCTCAACACTGTCTAGTCTGTACCAGTTGGCCTCAGGGACAAATATGGACTATGTACATTTTCTCTCATGATATATTCACATATAGTAGACAGTTCCTTTTTACTTATCACACATACTGAGTCTTAATTTAAAAAATTCTTTGTTATGTATTGTAAAAAGTCTAAAGATCTGATATTTTTTAAATTCAGTGTAAGAATTCAGTTTTTCATGTGAGAGGAATCATTCATAAGTAAAAACACAACAAAAATATCAATAAATCACAATGACACTGCAGATAATTAATTGTTCTCACTACTCTTCTACCACATTGATTTACAAGGTTCTTCTAGCCTTAGGTTTAAGGACATCTTAATTAGACTCGGTATAGAACAATACCATGATTTTGAGAATTAATTAAAACTATCTTCTTAAAGTGCTTTGAAAAATCACGTCTTATGATGTAGAGTTCTGATTGGTGTCATGGAGAGGTTTTATTGCCTTGATGTTAACTCTCACTGAAAGAAGATTAACTGGATCTAGGATACTTTTCAGCCATTCAGATAACAGCTTTCTTCCAAGTCATTACATATTTTCCTTTTGTCAATTCAATGTTTCCATTCAATTTATGAAACTGTACAGGCTGTCACACATTATAAATTTAATATATTCACTATCTATTCTATCCTTAAATCCAAAACGTTTTAAGCTAGACTGGTAGTTAACAAGACTGAAATAAATTAAAAAATGTAAGGACTGGTGTGTTACACTTTTATTTTAATTAGAAGCCTATTGGAATAGGTATAAAGCAGGTCTCCACAAACGAGGGAAATTAGGTGCTAACTTCTCTGTTCTATGATATATGGACACTAAACTTTACGTTAAATTGTACCTACCTAAAACAGTGTCTTCCTATTTTGCTTCTCATGTCTGTTTAACACTTAAACTGTTTATATATTTTATATAAATGTTATAGCCTATGTCTAGTTTGAGAATTTATTAGTAGTCCATGTAGCTGTATTGCCTAGCTCACTGTAGAGAGAGTATCAATTTCCCTTTCATTATCTTATATTTTTTTTTATTCCAATCCACTCTTAAGGTAGAGGTGAAACAAAAATGGAGGCTTTTTCCATATACATATATTGTGTGATGCAGGTCAGCAGTGGAAGATTATAGGATCCCCTTAGATTTCCTGAAAATAACACAAGAGATAGACAAATCTCACCTTGAAAAATTAAAGTTCATACTCTGACCTAACCTGATTCGGTCATCTAGCCGTTCAATGTCTAACAGATGTATGTCACATGATATTTTTGCAGTCAGTAAGACACAATTAGCCACCTCCAGAAGGTATTTCGTGTCATGTGAGGGTGGGCAATAAAAATTACATTAATAGACCTCTGGGATTCCTACATTTTATACTAGCATATGAAAGAAGACAGAAGATGACTACAGTATAGATGTCTAACTTTTGGACATACAAACTAAGGCTAAATTAATTTTACTTTATGTTTAACACATGGTAAATTTGTATTATATGTGGTAAAAATTATGTTTAGACAAATTACTACATATTTAGACAAATCCTACCCTTGAAAAACAAGTTCTGGACAACAGCTTTATATCAAAACTCCTGGGATTATTTTTAGAACAAATTTGAAAGCCAGATTTTCTGGAAAAAAAAAAAAAAGGCAATCCATACAAGTTTGTAATAGATACAAAGACATTATTTGTATTGGTTATTTTTTTTCTAGTAAAATGAAATTTTAATCCAAACTCATGACTATTCTAAAAAAAATCAGTGTTTGACAATATTAATAGTTTTTAATAAAATATTTGGTTATTTCTTAATTACAAAGTCAAAGATAGGTAAAGATCTTGACCTTCAGCACAAACCCTGTTAAAGCACTCTTTATTACCAGTCAGGCACTTAACACAGACGAAATACCAGCAGATTGTTTCACAACTACTACTACTATCTATGACATTTTACTGAGCAAGTTTCTGATTGCCAAACGGAGAAACAGTGGAACTGATAGTGCTGTGGAAGGTACAGCCAAGGTACTCTCAGGGCAGAAAAAAAGAGAGATAGAAATCAGAGATAGATAATACTATCTATTGGTGTGTTCTAGGAAGATCTAGGAAGCAGTCCATGCTCCCTGAACAGTTTTCTAAAATTTGAATGGTTTTAAAAAACACAGGCTGTTGACGCAGGTTTTAATTGGAGTTTGATATGACAGCATTTGTAATTCCACCAGCATACATGTGTAAACACTTACATACATTTAAGATGCAAGCATTCAGCAATTCAGAGCAGATTTAACACAAGTATACATGATGAGGTTCTATGCACGGGAGTTGCAGTGTGGACTTCTATCTTTAATTGAAAGGTTATATAGGTTCAAACCCAATCAAAAAGTGTCATTTGGCAGAATATGATAAATATATGGTACAGGTTAACTCAAAATCATATCCTTATTTCTTTAAGCATAAAAATGGAGACTACATCAAAATCTGCTTGTGTTGTCCCATGTTTTCACCCTCTCTGCCTCTTCTACCCTGAGCCACTTAAGTGCTCTGCAATTTACATTTTTATTCCAGATCTGGAGCTTCCCTTCATAATCATCTACAGCCTAACGTACATATGCAAAAATAAGTGTTAAAAATCATCTTGTCTATTTTGAATGAGTGCTTGCATGTGTGTAGAGAAAATACAAAGATTGCAACACTGACATCAGGGTTCTTTTGGTCAGAAAATCTGTTTATGGGTATCTAATCCTGACAGAGGTGTTTTAAACCTTCATTGCAGGAGAGGAAGAGGTGAAGCATTAAAACCCAATCTCTTAAACTTTGACATTCATATTGGCAAAAACATTATTACACAAAGATCTAAGATTGTTTCTTTACCTCTGTAAAATGCAGATAAATATGCTTAGCTGCTCTGTGAAAGCACAGTAAAATATCTGGATAGGCATACAAGCAGCTTATGGAGTATTTTTATGTTATAACTTTTTCTAAATTATATTTTAGTATATGTTGAACCTGTCCAAGAGTGTAATAATTTCTAGCAAAACAGCTAAAGGTGTATTTTTCATGTTGAATGTAAGGAAACTTAACACTGTAAAAAGTGGTTTATCAGTGAAAGGCAAGCTTCCACATCCTTAAAAAAAGGACCTTAAACCTCAATACATGTCAGAAACACTCAGAATCAGGAAAATTAACTCTATTATTCTTATTCACATAGTCTGTGACCTGAAAGGATATTTTCATTGCTTTAACAAGCAAAGGAATAGCCTTTCTTTTGGTTTATGCCTCCACCTAAATTTTTCACTTCATTCTTCACCTGTATGTGTACAGGATAGAAAGGAAACTGATAGCATTTCAGATTCGAACAGAAAAGTACAAAATGCTCAAGAAATTCTTTAGATAGATATGTCACAATATGATAGTCATAAGAAAGAATAGCATGGATTTCATACTGTTATACGTTTCCTTACGTTTCATCATGTTTTATTCAAGCAGTTTCACATTTAAAAATTCTTACATGGCAGAGGAATGGACAGAAGATTTTTACCTCTGGAGTTTGAAATAACTTTAGAATATATACATACAGTTCTCTAGGTTATAACTGAAAATCTAGCTAGAAATACCTGTGCTAATGAAATCAGTAGTCATTATAAGGTGTTGTCTGTCTATATTTTGACACTGCTTTCTTAACTTAGGCCTTTTCTAGATGTTTGGTGAATCACTATTCCTAAGTGCATAAACTCTCTGACAAACCAGTGGAGAAGGTGCTCTACTTGTGAGCATTTTGTTTAGTTCTTCTTTAGAGTCAGAGTTATAAATCATGTTGATGAGTTTCCTCCTTAAATAAATTATTTATTCCTGGGACAGAAACTTTAACAATAGTTCTCTTACTGTGAAATAAAAAAAAATGGTAACCTTCAGAAACATCCACATTTGCTATCTCTCCAATGCAGTAAACCTTGTATTATTTACAGAAACTACTGGAAGGACTATAAGAAACCTCCTGCTCCACATAGGACTGAGGTAATTCCTTCTTTTTGTAGGTTGCCTGCTGAGTTGCTTCTTTGTTCTTTCCTCTGTGGGTATGAAATTTGTATGCTCGTATTAATAGCTGCCTTGTTTTCAAAAATTTTGTCAACAGCTACTGGAGTTAATGGGACTGTTTATATGCCCAACAGCATAACTCTGCTGAATCAGTGTCTTTAATGATGAATTCTATTGATTAAATGAGAAATGATGGCATATATCATTGCAGAGGAATTTCTCATGATCATTCTCCAAGTGCAAACTGTCATCTCCAAATGTTACAGTACTATCTGTTCACTGGAAAAGGTTGTAGGTTGGGTTGGTTTAGTCAGGGATTTTATCAATGTTAGTTGGGTATGTTCCTTGTACCCCTATTTTCCCTCACAGTGGTTTGATCCAGGCTGTTTAATCCAAGATCTCCCGCCGTGCGGACCCACAGTTACCTGTCAATCTTCTCACTCCTCCTAGGGTTTCTCCTTCATGAAAATTCTGTGTTAATCACCCCACCTTTGCATTTCTATTTGTCCCAGAACGCTGTACCCACCTCTGTTATGTCACCATTGGTTGTGAAACCCTACCTCAGTTTAACCCCACAGGGCAAGAAAAGTTTCCACCCCTTCCATCCACCCCCTATTTAATCTGCTGTAATCTTTTTCCGGGGCCATTTTGCCTTGCAATGATCTGAGGGCGATTCTCTCAGACCATGCATGGGGGAATAAAATTCTCAGTTTTGAAGGCAAAGTGTCCTTCCCTCGTCCCTTTGCTTCCTCTCAGCGTGAAGCTACTAAAGCTGTTAACCCACGCCGGGACACTCCACAACCCTGGAGTGCCCGTAAACATAGTGGCTATGGCCTCACAAAGGAGTGCTAGCCGGCGCTTTAGCTGCTTGAGGTCACAATGGGCAACCGCCGCAGGAAAACACTGACACTTTACCCAGAATTTCTTAACATCAATTATTTGCTGAAGTTATGATAGGAAAATTATGTTTCTTTTCTCTTCAAAACAGAAACTTATACAAATCCTTCCCCTTCAAAGTCAAACTTTTTTTCCAACAGGAATTCTGTATTCCACAAAGATTTGTCTCAAAACTAATTATCAATTAAGCTTATACACATAAACCCCTCCAAACTATCATGGCAAAGATAAGACACTCACACTTGCATGACATTAAAAGTTTAGCAAGGAAGCTTAAAACAGAGTGTTTTCCACTGGGAAGGGGTTGGAGACCAAAGGAAAGGCTAATATTTACTTCTTCTAAAATACAGTACATTGGAATTTTAACACAAGACAGTTTTAGTGGTGGATGTTTCTTTTCTTAATTTTTTTCTTTTTTCTTTTTTTCTTCCTATCTTTGTAGTTTGGAAAGATTAATCTTCATCTCTCACAGCTGGCTATTTAGATTGAAAAATTAACCAGGATGAGAACAGTGGCTGAAGCAAATAATCTAGCTAAAAATGGGATGTATACTACCTTGGATTCTAGACAATATGTTGCATTCATTTTATTTTCTGGACTGAGAGAACAATAAGATTATTCAATGAACAGTGCAAAATTGTGATGTGCAATGTATATAGGTCAGCAAAAGCTGGATACAGCTGGCAAGAAAAATAAACAAATAAATTAAAAAACAATCAGTCTGAGTTCCTTGTTAAAATTTAGATTGCAAGCTTTTAAATTAAGAAACATAAAATATTTTTCTCCAGGAGCCAAAAGGGAAAAAAAAAAAAAACAAACCCAAAACTAAGTGGAAGCTTTACTGAAAGTATCAATGTTAAGTTACTTTATCTGAATTCTAAAAAAGCAAATTGCTTTTTTAGAGTCTTTCCAATGTGTATTTCTTACAAAATATTGACTGTATGATAATTTTTAGAAAACACTGACTGTATTTGTTAGAACTGAGACAAATTTTCATAACCTCACAGTGAAATCAAAGGTCCCCAGCAAAGGGAGGATATTGACCTGTTGGAATGAGTCTAAAGAAGGGCCACCACTTTGATCAGAGGGATGGAGCAACTTTTCTATGAGCAAAGGCTGAGGGAATTGAGATTGTTCACCCTGGAAAAGAGAAGGTTTCAAAGTGACCTAATTGCAGCCTTTCAGTACCTGAGGGAGCCAGAAGAAAGATGGAGAGAGATTTTCTACAAGGAAATATAGTGACAGAAATAGTGGAAATAGCTTCAAACTGAGACAGAATAGTTTTAAGCTAGATGTTAGGAAGAAATTCTTTACTATGAGGTTTAATGCAGCACAGGAACCGGTTGCCTATATAAGTTCTGGCTGCCCCGTCCCTGAGAGTGTTCAAAGTCAGACTGGATGAGGCTTTGAGCATCCTGGTCTAGTCGAAGGTGTCCCTGCCAACTGCAGGTTGGAACTAGACAATCTTTAAGGGCCCTTCCAACTCAAGCCATTCCATAAATCTGTGATTCTGATATTTAAATCATATTAATTGAATAAAGAATATTCACTGTTTAAACAAAGAACTGGAGAAAGTAACATATTCCAGCCTCAATGATTCTGTGATTCTGAAACTCTGTTATTTGGCAAATCTTGCTTGGAACACTTCTTGTCCAACTCAGTACCTCTTGTTCTGTTTACTTGTTTGTTTGCTTGCTTATTGCAAACATTTAGAAGACAGATTTTGTTCTGTACAAACATTTTAAGAGCTTTAATTAATAGAAGTGCATAGACTGATGTGCAAATGAGTGTTCTTGTGTTTGATTACACATTCTTGAGTGCAATTATGGGTATTCAATTCAAAAGTGTTATCATAGCCCTCCATAATGTATATTCATGTCCACTGGTACAAGTCCTACTTCAAAACTTTCAGCAGATCTAATCAGCCCAAATTTAAAAACAAATTTTTCTTCCTACATATGAAGCCCATTATCATTACCAGAATCCAATCTGTAAACCTATAAATCTATAAGTTATACAACAAAATGCAGTCTAGTTGTGTTTTCCACCAGCTTGCCTTCTCTTCAAAAGGTTGCTTTTACTGTGGTCTAAACACTGGCTGTTGGCTACCATCTTTCTCTATTAATATGAATGAATGTCCATTAATAAGTCCCAATGTTACAATAAATCTTACAAGTCCAAAAGAAGCTGAACACCAATAAAAGTTTTCCAGATAAATATTAAGCCATACAGTTAGTGATTAAATCCCAATTTCAATAAGAGTGAAATGAAAGAAGCAAAAAGGAATCCAGTCCACATAACACAGACATGTCATTAATAATTGTATCTTATGCCCTCTTTAAACCAGAGTGCCTTAAATGAGCACAATAAATGAAGGTTGCTCCCAAATGGCCATGGGGCAGTGTGTTCTGAGCGGGTGAAAACTGTGTCTGACCCCACTAGTTATAAGTTAGGGCTTTTTTGATGGGGTTTTTTTGCACATAAGGACTTGGGATGGAGATAAAAAACTGATACAAGGACAATTTTAACCGTAAACTCAGAAAAAAGTATGGAAACTTTTTGAAAACTTAAGGTAATATGAAATTCACGTCTTCCTTAAAAAAATTATTTCTGAGTTTGTCTCTACTAGCTTCCTTCATAGTCAGTAGAAAGAAGTAGTTCCTTTTATAGAGCAATTTATCTAATTCTAAGACAAGAAACTGTAATAGGTCAGATGGGTCATGTTTAAGAATTCATAGTACTGCTCCATTGTACAGTTCTATGGCTGTAAAGAGAAACTGGAAAGTCATCTAAGATGGCTAGATGGCAAAAGTTAGGTAAGAATAATCCTACCCTTATTACCTATTGTTTTATATGCTTCCCATATAATCCAAAGCCTGATACAACAAATACAGTCTGAAAATGGTGGCTATAGTCTATATTTTTTGCAATGCTGATTTAAATTTTAGATTATGTTTATACTATTTTTGAAGTGAGAGCAGGTCATTAAAATTATTGAAGGAGAAAACAATAAGAGTTGCAAACCTCAAAGATTTATCCCCACGCCTTTCTAGAGTGCACCATATATTAGAACTGCCTTAGCAAGAGAGGCGTAAAATTGCTGAGTTGCCACTCTGACCTATGCTGGTAAGAGCAATGTATAACCCTCATGCTGTTTAATTCACTTTAGTTAGAGAATTGCTTCTCTTGGTCTGAGAATTTTAATAAGGACACTATGGGATTGAAATACAGAAATAATTTTGAAATAAAAGGAAGCAGTTAATAAAATCTGAATGGATAGATAAGAGAGTAGTGGTGAACTTGTGACTTTGTTTTTAATGACTTGCTGCAAAGTTTAAATAACAGTTTAATATATACCATTCAAATAAGATGCCTGATGAATAAGATGACAAGAGGCTTTTCATACCCTTGTATTTAATTTTTATTTTATTTCTCATCCTGATTAAAACAAATTTTTTTAATAATCAAGGCATCTCAAAGAGCAAAGAGTATGGTGTAATACTGATAGTTTGAGAGCACTGCTAAAAAGACTTCCACAAGAAGCAGGCATAATTCCTTTTTAAAATGCAAGACTCTGATTTGCTGACCATAAGGGGTATTACTAGAGGTCACCATGTTGCATAAAGTATGTCAGAGGATTGTCCCTATACACACTGCATTAGCACAACTCTTGAATATTTTCCTTGGATGGCTGTATATTAAAAATTTATGATAATTCCATTCTCTAGAAAACAAAAGCAAGTGTTTTACTGAGTTTTTTTCAGGCATTTGGAAATTCATTCAGTTTATGGAAGGCTGGTACCAAATTTACTATGAAAAGTATTTGATTTTCTTTTATCAAACTCTGAAAAGTGTCACTGCTCCCTGAATAATTAGAAAGTTAAATATAATGGTTATTCTCTTTCTTATAGAATATAAGGTGTTCTCTATTTAGGTCTCTTGACTCTAAATACCTCTGTATATGTCAGGACCATAAAGGAGCAATAAGTTTTATTGCCTCTGCCCAGCCTCACCAAGGACCTCTCTACACCCCACCTACAGACTCAGGAGCTCCAGCTCAGCTTAGTCCAGAATTGCTCGCCCCAGCATCAGCAGTGTCACAGGCATGTTGGTCTCCAGCTGTGCTACAGCCTTGCCTTGTCTCATCATGGAGTCCCTTGACCTGAACTTCAACTCCTGGGCTGAGTTCCTGGCCTGATCCCCAGCCACCACTGTCACTACAGACCTGATTGGTCACTACAAGACCTGGTCTCAACTCTGACCTATGGACTGGCTTTCCAACTTGACCCCAGACCTGCCTCCTCACTATGACATACCACTATGATCCTGTTACTTCTGTGACTCTGACCGTCCTCCCTGGGTCTACCCTGCTCACCTCACTGGGTCCTGTGAGACAGTGTCTGCTGGCCTTGGGATTTTCCCCTGGATGCCTGGCTAAGCTTTTCTGACATTGTATCAGCAGTTCTTTTGCTCAGTATTGCTCATATTTAGATGAAGAAATTTTGTGTTGTCTTTCAAGAAGCATTAAGAAACAAAGGATTGCCTTATATCCTTGTAGGGACACCATCTGGAATTCCAGAGTAACACATCCACAAGAGTCGCAGGGAAGCATTCAACAGAAAGCATGGAAATGACATTAAATTAAAGGCCTTATGTAGTCCTGTTACACTATTTCATTTTTTTTTAACTGATAAATGTATAAATAAATGACAATTTGCAGATGGTCAAATACTCTTTGGAAATATTCTTGTCCCAGTGTCAAAAAATAACACATCCATAATTGTTGTTCATTTTCTATAAGGAAATTCATATATATCCCTAAACAAATACAAGATGAAAACAATGCTAAAGTGGACATATTAACTTTATTCAAAATTCAGAGAAAAATCAGACTGGAAATAGGACTGTATTTTTCTGAATATTTTCTACATTAGTATATGAGCAATACAAGATATGAAAATTTTCACCAAGTGGATTTTCAGAAAGACACAGACCAAAGAAATACATTTTAAATTCTACATATTGAATTAGCATCTGCCTTATCGGAGATCTACTGTATGCATCCTCTTTATAGCTTAACAGACCTTAAAGATAGTTTCTGCTTTCTGTTACCCAGGCAAAAGCACATCTATGTCTACAATCCAGCCACTAAGTAGTCATAGCGCATAAAAAGTAGTTTCCACCTAACAGGAATAAAATTAAAATTTAGTATTGTGGCACAATAATATGTTCTAGACATAGGTTTTTGGGGTCTGTGTTAATTTTATCTACTTTGACAAGCTCATCTAGGGAAATATAAACTTTCCACTTTTAGAAAATAGAGAGAGAATTGATTCAGGTCATAAAAGTCAGTGCATTAAGAACATTAACCAAGAAAAGAACTCTTGGAGATTTATAAATTGATGCGTGCCCTACTGACCATTAAAAACCATGAACCTTGCTTTTATCCTGTTTATAAGGTTGCTGCGAGGTTGAACAGAACAAAGTTGACATATCTGTAATCTCCACTGGTCTGCTAATCTCTCACCTTACTTCTGTCCGAGCATTAACCTGTGACATGACTTGAGATGAAGCTCTCATCAATGCCAAATGTCTGTCAGGTACAGGACATCTATTCTATAAAAGTGTATAAAAGTTTATAATGTTTAATACAAGTCCTGCAACTTTTGTAATTATATACCTTATGTTAATGTGAGCAGTCTTTTGACTCATAATGTTGAGCTCAAATACATTTTTTCTGAGCTCCTAAATTCCTAAAAGATTAAACCAAAAGGGATTTGTCCATGAGAGCAAATTACATATTTTATATGATAGACAAAGAGAATTTACAAGGATATACTGATTTTTAAAAGCTTTTGGCTCTGTAAATCAGGTTTTCTGGTTTTGAGCTTAATGTAATATAGGATAACTGATAAAATATTGCCAATGCCTTTGTTCCTATTAGTATAAAAAGAAAAATGTAATTGCCATAAACCATAAAATACAATTGTAATTTTAAACCCCTAGTGATTTCTTTCACCATTCCTTTGATTTTTTTGCTTTTATTATTCAATAAATTTTGGAGTGGAATAGAAGTTCTGGATGAAATGCTGTAAACCATTGTCCTTCAAATCCCAGAGAGGGTGGAGTTGAAAATGAGGGGCTGGGGGGACACAGAGTTGGGGGACATTGGGTGACACAGCTGACAAAACTATACCTCCCAGACATGTGTTCAAGTATTAAAGACCTGCAGTCAGTGGGGGAAACTCCTCTTCGAATCATAACCCTCACTTGTAGGCACATTGAACTACCTAAAGAAAAGCAGTTACTTTAGATAAACTAATGCAGCATAAAACTCAGAAGAGGGTTATTGAAGGCAATGAAGGAATAGATGTTGGTTAGCTGTAAATAAAGATGTAACATAGAATTGCATAGGAAAGGGTGTGATCTATTTTCTTCATGACCTGTGCTAGGAAGCAATCTGAAAGATGCCAGTAATTGTATTTTTGTATGTGGAGTTGGACTTGTTTTATTATCAGAGGGTGAAATTAATCAGTAAGGAAAAAAAAATAGTGAGTCCAGAACAATGACAGCAAAATTGAGTTTTACTCTTCTCCCTGCCAATTTTATCATTGACTTTGTAATTAAACCTTGAAGGTTTTCCTGCTTTATTTCCCTAGATTTCTTTAGAAGAGAGTAAAAAAAGAAGTGGATTTAAAATGCAAAGTTCATTCTCTCCTGCTACATGCACTAGAACTGTGTATTCAGGACAAAATATTTGGGTTGAGTTATCTCAGGCTTCACCAACCTTCAACAAATCCAAGGCCCAGTACAGAAAAAGTCTGCACCTGGACTTTGAAATCTGAATCTGTGACTTTTTTGTGGCATCTTCCTCTTCATGAAGTAAGAAAAGTTAATTTAGGAATAATGCAGCCAGAACTCTCTTTGGGTCTATCTCAGCTTGAAACATTGCCAGCAGCTTGAATAGGTGCCACTCTGCTGGTTGCGTTCTTCTGGAACACAGCAGCCCAAGGAAATAGTACCAAAGATGGATTGAAACATAACTCTCTACATGAACAATTTTCTTTTTCATCTTATGCATCTGGTCTGCTTAACCTGTTTGTTGGAGTACTTGGCTTAGTACTTAACATATACATGAGAGAGCTCATCTAACGTTTCTGGATACAAACACTCATGTCAGTAACTCCTTTATAATTGTGAAAGCACCACTGTCTTTTCCTAGCAGTCCTGATCTTAGCTTTTTCTAAGAGCTGCTAATTCTTCTATAATGTAGATTTACAGATTATGACAACTAAATTCTGGATTTATTTATTCTTTTGGGAAACATATCAACATAAGTAAAGAAACATAGAGAATTTGAAAGGCTGTCAAAAAATTTGCATCTTATTTTATACAGGACAAAAATAAGACTGTGTATTAAATATACAACACCTATTCATGTCACAACATTTAATTTCTGTCTACTGTGGAACCACTATTTTGGAAGTCATCTGGTTTTGGGCTTTTTTATTATTTATATTTTCTTCTTTTTCTCTGACTTATATCGCAAAATGCAATTTTTCTCCCTACTCCCTACCCACCCTTCTATCTGTAGCAACATTCCTTTCATTCCATTTCTCTAAAAGCAATTTATGAGTGATGTGTTTCATAATTTCCAGGACTCTTAGCAAAGAAAGTCCTTGCTGGTTCATCCTTCCTATGTGAACTTACTGGTTTGTGTGATTTGGTCTCTCCATTTTCCTTGATAAACCTAATAAGATGCCAATGTATGTCTACATGAAAGACCTGAGAAGGCCACAGGTACCAAGGCTGCACGGCTGTCGATTAGATGTGTATTTCTTACAGAAAGTGTCTCCGAGAAGAAAACAACCTCACTAAAACAAATAGTTAAAATAAGAAATAATGTTTGGGGTTTAATAATGTTGGGGTTTCAACACATTTGATGAAGTTTAGATTTATTTTTCATTTTTGACAAAGTAAAACATCCTCCACTATTTCTTACTTGGTACTGCTTTCAAAATTGTATTACCCATAACTTGAATTTTCTTTTAGCCTTAAATTGGAGATGTTCATAATTGTCATTAAAATTTGAACCTGTCCATACAAGAAAGCAAAGAATGCATTCAAGAGTAGCAATAAAAGCACACCAGAATATTGGTGATAATTACTATAAATCAGAAAAAAGAGTAGAAGAAGAAAAGCTCACATAGGCCAAGAAACAACACTATTTTCTGGACTCATTTTCAATAGGTTATATTCAATCTAGATGCAATAATATTTCCTGTCATTTTCTAAAACAGAAGTGGTTCTTCCCCCCAAAAATAAATCAGTTATTTAAAATGGAGATTCAGAAAAGTGAAAGAATGTTGTGATGCCTAATAAGCATTGTATTTTTGTAGTGTGTAAATCAGTGGTACTATTCAGTCAATAGAATTAAGGGAAAAAAACCCGACACTACCATTCTGCACATTAAGCAGGTTTGGCTTAGGTCAGTGCCAGATGTCCTTGAAGAAGATGAATCTTCTGCAGAATGTGATGTTTTGAGATGTAGTGCTGTTTCAAGGTCTTTGAAATAAAAGGGAAAACTAGTGTTCCTTCTTTCTCCTTTCTTTTTAGAAAAAAAAACCACTCCAGTGACCTTAACTTCCCTTCACCTTCATGTTTTAACATAGGAAAAACTGCAATTTCCTTAATAATAGTGCTACTTCCAGAGTCCATTATAGATATTATAAAAGGTAATAATTCTATAGTACTGGGACCTTACACTTTTTTCTAAAGACCTCCTGGACAATTAGTCTCAAGACCATTATATATTTTGATGTCTCTTCTGACAGTGAAGGGAAAACTTAATTTTATCTCACAGGTCTGTTGCTCACTTCTGGTTTTAGTTTGTTAATTTTGTCTCATAAACCCCACAGTTATCTGACTGTCCAAATGCCTTTGAGGGCATCATGAGTGGTGTCAAATATAAGAAAACAGGAATGCACTACTGTTCTTGGATTGTCATGGCTACCTACAAGGACCTGTGTTTCACAGACATCCAGTCCCATCATACTCAGCAAATCAGTTCAGAAACTCACATCTGAAATTGATGGCAAATATCTGATTCGAAGTAGGTTTTCTTCTAAATTGCAACCATCATAATAAACTAAATCACATTTTTGTACGAGATGCTACTTCAGTCTAGGTAGACAACAATCACAGCCTTTGCCTCATCCACCAAGTTGATCACACTGCAGTGGAAGATCAGATTAGTCAAACAGAACCTGCCTTTCATAAACACTCGCTGGTTGGGTCTGATCCCTTGGTTGTTTTGCATGCATTACATGATGGTCCTTAGGTTGGTCTGCTCCATGATGTTCCCTGGCACCGATGTCAGACTGACAGGCCTGTAGCTCCCTGGGTCCTCTTTCTAGTCTTTCCTGTGTGTGGGTTTGCTAACTTCCAGTCAGTTGTGATCTGGCTGGCTATTCATGACAGCTAATAAATGATGAAAAGTGGCTTGTCAAGCTCTTCTGTCAGCTCCCTCAGTACCCAGATGGTGGCTCCCATCCAGCCTCACAGATCTGTGTCTCTCATTGCAGTAGCAGGTCCCTGGCCATTTACCTTTGGATTCACCTTTTGCCTCTAATTTCCCATACTCGTTTGTGCTCAGTTCCTGCTGGTCTTCCTCCTTCATTTGTCCAGTTTCCTCCTGGTGAGTTTCACTGGAATAATCCTGTCTAAGCTTTCTCCTGTGATGACCATAGGAAATATTCCAATTGGAAAATTGGAATATTGTAATATTCCTTTTGTTCCTCTATCCATCATATCCATTCCTCTGATCCTCTCTCATCTTGGTGTTTACCTTGATTAGCTATTTATCACATTAAGTAATAGTGTGTAAGGTATAGAACATTTTATGACTAACAGTACAGTAGGATCATAGAGCACCAGGTTGGATGGGACACAGTATAGAGGTTATCTGGTATGAAATGATGAATGAATGATATGTATGAATCTACATACCATAATATATATTTTTGCAATCCAGAACACTGTGGTAAAAAAGCATACATTAGGAAAGTATCTTCTAACTGTTCCTGGAAATCACATGTGACTGTTCTGACTGGCCTGTGGTCTGTGTCAAAACTGTGCAAAAAAAAAAAAATCTATCAAATTAATAATATGGATCACCAGTTCTATTTTCAGGAACATTTACAGGCACTGTTCAATATTCTAATAGAGCTGTAACATGTATTTTGCAAGAAAATGCTTGTCTATAAAACTAAGGGACAATTCAGGACTGTGAATCTTAATTATAGACAACCACATTTTACTGGAAGACATAGAAAAAGAAGAGAACTGTGAGGACTAAGTTGCATGTGCACAGACTTTATTGCCTTCCCTGATACCAGGCACACAACTCTGGCTGAGTATAATGGAGGTTTGCTTTCATATTCTTGGCCTGTTTAGGTAGATCCGCATTCCTAGCATTTGTGGATGCCTTGGTTGCATATAAATCCAAACATTAAGTGAGAAAAATGATTAGGTTTCTTTCACTAAGGCACTGGGGTTATTCCATCTAAATCAGACTTTTACTCACAACGTGTTTACACTCAGTCACCACAGTCACTCAGAGCAGAATTCCAAAATGTATGATTTAAGACTTTGGAAGGGCATGCCTCTCCCTCATTACTGAAAACAGAGACCTTTAGGGGACCAGTTGGTAACATCTTTTGGTAACATCAAGTATCTGCAATTGAGTTTAAAAATTCTTGTTTACCATAAAGTTGTTTTGATTGAATGTCATTAAAATCAAAATCCTGGAGGCACTTAAAAAATTGTTGAGATTCACTAAATTTAGTTGCATACTTGGAAAAAAACTGAATGGGATTATTTGCCAATCTGCTGGTAGTTCCAGCACTGAATGGTTGTAACTGTCATTAATTACTGAAAAAATCTGAATATCAAGTATTTGGCTTGCAGTTAAATCTACATTCAATGATATTTTCCAAAAGTATTATGAATTCAATTACAAGAAGAAAAGTAAAAGAAAATGTATTTCTTTAAAGATGCAAAAAAGCATGAAGATTGGATTGCCTGAAAGAGGAAGACTGGGCTTCATTGGAATAGTATTTAGGAGAAAACAGCTTCAAAACCTGATTCTCAGGAAAGCAGATGCAATTTTCTGTCCTATTTTAAAAATGATGCTTATATTTATGGATATCTTTATAATATAATTTGATGTTAAAATACTGTACCATGACTCATGACATTTAGTCTAGTCTTACTCTGCCCAGACCCATGGTATAATCTTGTAGAGATGTGATTTCTGCATTTTTTAGCCTAATATGGAGAATTCAGGAATAATGCATTGTCTATGAAGAAAGAAGGAACTACCACAGTAACTAATTTTATTCTTCTGTGCTATAAAACCTGTTATTGTACTCCTACTCAGTCCCTCCTTTACCCAAAATACATATTTTTAAAGAGACATCTAATCTTACTTGAGAAATTACTACTGATATAAAATTCACTATAGCCATTGATCAGTAAAGTTTTCATTTACACTTCATAAATCACTAACTCAAATGTTAAAAATATGTATTTTTTCTAAATGGGTCTACACTGTTACTTCATTGTCTATTTTTATGTAAAAACTGTAGTGACAGAGCCCAAGATCAGAACTGAAATTTCTGATTCTGAATTATTGTCTACCAATGAGGTTAAGTTTAAAAATTATGTTGAACCTGTTGATTAGAATCTCAAATATTTGAACAAACTGAGTACTTCACAGCAATTTTGTGAAGTATAACAAGATTGAAGAAAAAATGGTTTATTATCTAACCTTCCTTGACTTCAAGAAGAGTTGGATATCTAGATCCTTATTTACCTGCACCAGGATTCTAGTCTTCTGTGAGGAAAGAATTAAGCTAAAGAGCCAGTAAGATATGAAAAAAAAAATTGTTAGCTGTGTAAAACTTATTTTCAACAACATTCTAAAAGTAAGATACGTGTATAAATCATTAAGCCACTAAGGCCTTTATGAAATTTATACAAAAACAAGACTATTAGCCATAAGTATATTAAGAACATGTGCATGTATTTCCTGAATCAGGGCCATATGTTTAGAGATATTAAAATTTCTTCAAATCAATTTTCAAATAAAATAAAAATCTCTTCTCATGCCCTTCATGTATTACACCAATTATACTGATGCCTTGTGAAGGCTGACCTAGAACAGAGGCTAGACAGAATTAAAGAATAAAGTAGGTATTTATCAGAAGGCCTCAATGGATACACCTTGAGCAGCACAAGAACTCAGCCAAGGCTACATCCAAGATGAACCCAAAAAGGTCACAAAATGGATGACTGCTCATGGGGGTCTCCCCCTTTTTAAAGTTCTGGTCCATCAGCATATTGCAGTTAATTGTCCAATTATAGCTTTAGGTTATGAAGTCCCATCCTTCTTGTTTTTCTCTCTTCATTCCACCATTGTTTATGCTCTTGGACCTGAGATTCAGATCATTTATCCTTGGTCCCCAGCTAGAGGAGGAATTGTTTTGTCTAGCTGCTCTGTGAAGAGAGCTTACTACCCCCTAATATGAAGCTCAGAAGTACACACTAAAGCAGTACAGAATCCGAAAAATATAAACACTAAAACCTGATGCATCGATACTCTGTCCATCTACCAAGTCTTCTTTTTGCCTTCACTTATATACATATAACCCCAAAATTCTATATGCCTATACGTAAGTATTTTTAACTACTGATCTGTAACTAACAAATTTGAGAGGAAGAAAAATATCAGAAAATAGAGTAGGAATTTTTTAGTTGAATAAAGAAGAAAAATTCAAATTAGTAACTCCTATTCCTTATAAATCTACACAGGAAGAGACACTAACAGATCTAAGCTGTAGTGTAATACATTTGGCAGAGTTCAGATATCCAGCAGGCATGCATATTATTACAGACATGGTGCAGACATGGCATATTTTATTGTTAAAAGTGGCATATGTGAAAGTAGCAAGAGAAAGGCTTAGAGTTATTTACAGTGGAAGATGGACGCGAAGGACACAGATGTGTAGAAAACCAGGTTTCATTAACTCTATTCTTTGCAGAACAAACCCTGCACTTGAAGAACCACTTCCATGAAATAAATAGGAATAATAGATAGTACTAATCACATGAAAATCCCACCAAAATCCTTTTCTACTTCTGAGTTTTCCTGTGATGAAAAAGACAGCTGTGTGTTGAAGTACCTTACACATAAAGTCAAAGAGCATTTTGATAGCTGGAGTCACTTGAAATACAATACTCATATTAAATGGACTTTTTTAGGATACAGAGGCCTCAAAAGAAAGAATATAATCAGGAAGAAGTAGAAAAGCATCAGAAGGAGAAAGATCAACCCGCTAAATAAAGTAAGCTGAAGTTGTTTCTTTGATTCTAGTTCTCCAATGTGCAAATTCAGCTGTTCTCATAATAAAATACTTAAAAATAAATAAATATATTGTCTATTTTTAATTAAAGAAAATTAACAAACTAATGGAATTTTTATAAGATAATATTTGAAAAACAGTTGATTTATTTTCTAGTAGGGTATATGATAAAGGAGGAACTTTATCCAGAATGTAAATCAGGACAATAAAGACCAATTAAGTAATGAAATCATCAATTACTATTATCTATACTACCACCTGTATATCACTGGGATCAGATTAAGAATATAGAATCACTGACATTTCTTATTCACCTTTCTTTTAAATTAGAAATATCTTCTGTATTCAAGTGATTCTACTGTTGATAATATTAATGAAATTATTAATTTTCTCAATGTATAGAATTTTAAAGTAACAAAGAGGATCAGAATTTGTCTGTCGCTGAACATCAAATCATCTGTCAGCCACATGTTGCCCAAGGAAATAAGCAAGCTGTTAGCCTGTTACTAATTTTAGTTTGTCTTTATTCAGCTTGGCTTGTTCTCTTGGGTCACTAATTAAAGTTTATGTGCTATGATTCAAAATAAAAAGTTCTTCTTTCTTCCTGAAAATATCTGCTATAATGAAAGGTGGCCTCAATTTCTTACCAAAGCATTTATTATTTGGAGTGCAATGTGTTGCATTTTTGCCTTTACAGAAACAGAGAAAAGAACAATATTTTGTATTTTTTGATTAATCTAACAGTCCCCATCATAATTACTGTTGTAAAATACTAGTTCCTGATAAGATTGTATTTATGTGCTCCCAAAAACTTTGGAAAAATTATCAACTGTGTGGGTGAATTTTTCACTAAGAACAAAATGAAGAAACACACAATGTTGAATTCCATGAAAAATAAATTACAGCTGTTTTTAAACTGCTATTCAAAAAGCCATTCTGAGACACAATGGCAAATTGACCAACATACAATTGAAGGCAGACTTGACTTTGAATGCAAACAGCATTAAAAAAAATATTTTCAACTATTTTCTTGGTCGTATTATTCTTGTTCTGGTAACCAAGAGCATTATTTGGGAAATTTATATGAATTCTAATGAAAAGCTATCGCTAGCTTTTTTCTCCTTCTTTTAAGCCCTGATTACAAATCACAGGATAATTTAAGTCTGAAGGAACCTCAGGAGGTTATCTGATCCAACCTCAATAAGACTTCTCACCTTTAACAAATGCTCAAATAGAATGGAGGATCAGGTGTAGTATTCTATACAGAATGCCATGTAATAACACTGCTGACATAAACCCCACAAATCCTAATATAATAAAAAAATCTATACATAATGATCAAACCCCAAATATTTTCAGTCAGAAACATGGTGATGCATATTTGCTGGCATTTATGTGACTATGGCATTATTTAAACTGGCATTTATGTGACTCTTTTCCAGTATACAGATTTGCACAGATCTTTTCACATGAAGTTACAATATAGTTTAAGTTTTCTATCCAAACTATCTATCTGGAGTAAAAGGCTAAAAGTAAATAGATTACCATAAGGTTTATTAATCTAAAATCTTGGTGAGCCCAGGTCCTTGATTGTCAAATTTATTATCAAGGGCTTTAAAGTACTACTATTCTCTGAGGTGAGTACAAAGGAAAACTTGACACAAGTTCCCAGGAGGTTCAAAACCAAACTTTACTGGCAAACTTTAGAACATCAAGAATTTGGCAAAATTTAAAACAAATATTCAATCAAAATAAAGAATCTCACAGAGCTTTGACTTAACAAACTCTACACATCTGACTTTAAATTACCCATATTTCAAGAAGAGGAAATTAGAAATAGAAATTAAGTGAAAGAAAGAATAAGAAAGAGAGAAAAGCAAGACATAGCTACTGCATTAGATCCTAGAGTATTCTCAGCTGTCATACAAACCAAGAACAAGAGGGACATAACTACTTGCATCTCAAGGCAATGGATTTTACTTGCACTGACCTTCTATGTCCACATCCACCACTCCTATTACCCCCAGTTGGGGCTTCTGGTCATCCAGCCACTCTGGGGCTAGACTGGGGCTCAAGGGGAGAGGTGTGGGGCATTGCTTCCACTATCCCAGGTGTGCCAGTGACTGACAGCCATTCCAGGCTGGACTAGAGGCTCCAGAAGGGTGGGGTGTGGAGCAGTACATGTCCCACTTTCCGTAGAATTTGTCTTGCTCCCCCTTACTCAATTTCATTATTTTTCTGAGCCAGTAATCATTTTCTCCAGTCTCATACCTCACTACTTCATACTCTAATTCTTAATCATCTTCTCATACATAGTAACTGGAGAAGGAGAAGGAGTTAGGATTGTTACTTCTGTACTAATCTGTACAACCATTAAGAGACTGGAGTC
The DNA here is from genome assembly GCF_031753505.1 of Anomalospiza imberbis. Lineage (NCBI taxonomy): Eukaryota > Metazoa > Chordata > Aves > Passeriformes > Viduidae > Anomalospiza > Anomalospiza imberbis. The sequence continues at coordinate 88,840,823 of NC_089682.1, read as the reverse complement.
ATTGATGGGATGGGAAAGTCAGCATTTTTTACTATGTCTACAAAAATTGATAGCTTTTGTTTCAGTCAATACATCTCTGAAGACCCTAAAACAGAAAAAAAAAAAAAAAAAAAGAAAGAATAACCATGGAATAAAAACAGTAACCATGGAATCATAGAATACATGGGGTTGGAAGGGACCATCAAAGATCATGGATTCCAACTCCTGGCCTTACATAGCATCATTCCCAAGTGTCACACCATGTGCCTGAAAGCTTTGTCCAAATGCTTCTTGAGCTCTGTCAGGATTGGTGCTGTGACCACTTCCCTGGGGAGGCTGTTCCAGTGCCCAACAACCCTCTGGCTGAAGAACATTTTCCTGATATCCCACCTGAACCTCCTCTGGGAACAACCTCAGGCCGTTCCCTTGGGTCCTGTCATTGTCACCACAGAGAAGAGATCAGTGCCTGCCCCTCCTCTTCACCTCATGAGGAAACTCTAACTGCAACAAGGTCTCCCCTCAGTCTCCTCCAGGCTGAACAGACCAAGTGACCTCAGCTACTTCTCATACAGCTTCCCCTTCACCATCCTCGCCAATATCACCACAAATAATATTACTCTATTTTAGACCCAAAGGGCATTTTACATTCATGAAGCTGATGGTAGGGTGTTTTTTTAAATACCATGGAATTAAAATGCTATATATATGGCCAAGACTGCTTCAGAGTTTAAATACTAAAATGGCAATATGGGACACAATAATCAATTATATGAATTTCAGGAAAACCACATGACTAAATGTTATACTGGAACTTAGTTATGTCCAGCCAGTAAAATAGGAAGGAATTAATCTGGCTAATTTTTTTTCTAGAGTTTTTAATAATATTTTTCTGGAGTTTTTAATCATGTTTGTTCGCTTGTGTAGACTTGACTTCAATCCATGATTCAGGAAAACATGTTTTTCACACTGGCCCCTATGATATGCTTGAACTCCAGCTTAAATAGGGGTTTACTAGTGCATATCCCTTCATGACTTCTTAGTCTTTTATTAGCCTCATTAACATCATATCCTGAATTAATACTACCATGTGAGGGTTTGTTTCAGGTTTTTTTGTGTTTTTTCCTGACAGATATTTTTAATGTAACTTATCAAATGCACAGATAATATTTAATGAAATATATTGAATGTCAACAAAATATTTTGCAGTCTTTTTTAAGAGATATGACTTGAATTTATGTAACAACTTACATGAAATTTAAAATAGTGGAACCACTGGAAACTAATGCTAATCTTTTGGCAGAAGTAGCATTTTTAATAGGCCACTATTAAAGAAAAAACAAAGGAATAAAATTGTATTGATAATAGACAAAAAGTGAACACAAATTATTATTATATTCTGCTGACTTTGAAAAAATATATTATGTAGATATTAGTTTTGGGGCTTCAGTGGATTTAAGAATATGGAAAATATGTAGCATGACTAAAAAATATCCAGAAATTTGCACCCCCTAAATACATACAAAATATTTTAAAAGATGAAACAAAAACAAAAAGCCCATCCAGTATTGTCTCTGGGATCTTCAGTCATCTTTCTGGTTCCTATTTTACCAATTCCAACCACATCCATCCAGAAACTCTGAGTACTGTTCTGCAAAATGAAGCTTACAGAGATGAAGCAAAAAGATGAAAATTCTCTTCTATGGGAACTAATTTTCACACAGAGAATATTCTTCACATTTTTACCAAATGTCCTGTCACTTTTTACCAAAATCTTCTTTGGACAATCGTATAAGAAAAATGTACAAACTTTCCTCTAGAGAACCATATTCTAAAGATAAAGAAATGGTGTGCATGATTCCCAATGTATAAGGACAAAGAAGGTGATTTTCTCGGATTAATTTTTATGTGATTCTACTGAGTGAGAAAAAGAGAAATAACCAAGAACAAGTTTATTTTGTTTCTCCCCATAACCAGATTTATTTTTCTTTGCTTTGTTTAAGATGGTTTTTTTTTGAAAGATCTCCAGTGGGGATTAAGGAGACAATCACACTAGTGTGATCTTTGATTAGTCTGGCTTTTTTTTCCCCATCTGCAGTCATAAAATTAAAAAAAAAAAGAAAAAAAAAAAGAAGTTAATGATTTTGAATCAATTCTAGAGGGAAGGATGGAATGCATAGAGGAAGGGAATATATCTCCAAAAGTATCTTTACAAAGGTTTGTCTTCCTTAAGTGGATATCCTGTGAAATAAAGCATTTTATTAACTCTTTTGTAGGTATGGTCCTTGGTTTTGCTAGGAAGAGTACGGCAACCATTTTACAAAGTCATAAATTAGTTGTAAACTTCTCAAAACTGGTGTTTTGAGCAATTTTTTGACTATTTAAAATTTTACTTGGCCAAGGAATATCTTTCAGTGAAGGCTTGCATATTTAAAATATGTTTTCTCTATAGATTGCGGTTAAAAAAAGGGAAAAGTGAGCAACATAGAATTTTTTCTAATTATATTTAGGTTCATGCAGAGTAGTCTCTAAGAGATGCAACTGAATGAAAAGCCAAGAATTTGAAAGAATTTTAGAACATACATAAATGTGCAGGAATCTTTGCAATGTCTTCTTGAGCTGAGGTACTTGAATTCTGAGTAAAGCTGGGGATTACTTTTTTTTTTTCTGATTCATGATTACAGCTAGAACCCATAGAATAAATCATGAATGGAGCATATTCCTAAGGCAGAAAGAACTAATTGTGAGAATGGCCCAGATTAGATTTCACATAAGTACTAATTGAAAACATATAAATTAGGAGACTAACGGAATCTCATAATTCATGCAGATGTCTTCCAGAATCAAAAAATTCATTAGCTTATGTTCTTAAATTTGCTGAAGATCCTTGATACTGTTGTAAAAGGGTACACTGTTATTTCAGGTCCTACAGAAGTTCCCTAAAAACAACAAAAATCTTTAAGCCTGAAGCCAATGACTGCATCACTGTGTGACATTGGAATTGTACACATATAAGGAGAATGGTTTCTCCCTGGTTTTCTGGGGGAGAATTTTTTTTTTTTTCAGTAATTGGAAATCAAGAAGGAAGGGAAATTGTGTCTGTTATTAACCTCTACTACTTGTTACTGCATAGTGTCTCCTCACTTTTGCTTTAACAAGTTCAGTCAGTTAAACGAGTAAAAATAAAATCCCAAGAACACAAGAATACAAGTAAAATATCTCTCCTGGATATGCATCTGAATAGTGAAAAGTGAGTAAATAAGACGTGAAACGTACTAATTCTATTGCTTGTTGCTTTAATAGAAATGTTTAAAGGAACAGCAAAAGCAGTAAACACACTATAGGTAAAGTAACATACAAAAAGAAACTAAATGCTGAAAGTAGATGATAGACTATGGTTGTCCAAGATAAGTCAAAGTTAAAAAGTAAATTATTTAGGTTACTTACTAAAAGCTTTATTTGTAAAGTTTAGTAGCTCTCAAAACAGTCTATGTAAGTGTCCATTTTCAGGGCAGACTTATCCCAAAAGGTTATACTTCAGCTCTGTGCATGTGTCACTCCTAGTAGTTATACTACCACCTTGTTTGTTATAAGACCTGTGTAATTTATCTAATATATTTACTGCACTGGAAAGATCTTGTCTCTGTCCAGGCTATGTTTTTGTATTAATCAGCTGCTGTCAAAAGGAATACTGTCTTTTTGGTTTCCATCCAGACTCTACAAACTACTACTTCAAAGGAAATAAGAAGCAAAAGAGACATTGAGGATCAAATTTAACAGTGTAAATCAAAGGAGAAAAAAGATAGAAAGAAAGGCTCAGGATTGTCCGTAAGAGTACAAAGAAGAGGAACTGATATAGTTGGTGGGCAAATATAAAATGCAAACTACATCTAGCCAAAAAGAGTTTGTTATTTTCATGTTTTATTATTTTTTCACAAGACTAAGCTTCTCAATAACTTCATTTTCTATGTGTTTAAGCAATAAAGAAACCTAGGATAAATTATGCAATTTAGATGGGCATTTGCTTCTTGAAAAAGAGTACTGCACATAATGTGTAATCTTGATGCAGTGTAAGCAGGAGTGTAATTGGGTTTTGTTTATCCAATATATATGCCAATATGTGGACAGCACAACAGTCTATTCTTTCTGGCAGGTAAATTTCTCATTTAGTGAGAAGATAGCTCTTCTAAAAAAGCAAACACAGAATTTAATTGATAGCGAATGTTTAATTCATTTTCATAAAAATCAATAGTGTTTCTCAAGGGGATAAAGGTGAATTAATTCATTTATCTAGATCTTTAAAGCTGATGCATAGTAAATATGAGGCGTTTAACAAAGGTTAAAGAGTGCTTGTTGATAGGCCTTCAAAATAGCAACACTATTTTGATTTGTTTGATTTCTTAACACCAGGAGGATTATTTATATTAAATTATCACCATATCATTCCACAGTAAAACGGGTGCTTCTTCATGTCATAGCCCAACTAGAAGTAAATTCATAACATATGAAGCACAATCAAAACAGGAAAAAACACGTATTTTTGATTAACATGAGTGAATTCAATTGTTTTGACATGACAACCATTTTAAAATACATATATATAGGGTGCTAAATGCCAGTAAAAATCTCAGCAATGTAAAGAAAAAAAAAACACTTTTACAAGCTTATTAGAATTCCTATGCCTTGAGCATTTCAATGTCTCAGTAATAATAAAAAGAATGAAGGATAGGAAAAAGGGTAGATGTCTGATAATTGCAGGACTTTCATACTAGTCCATTATTATTGATTCAATTTGCTATTCCCTCCTTTGATGATTGCATCACATGGGGTTTGGGGTGAGCTGTTTTGGTTTGCTTTTTTTCCACAATCTTTACTGTTTGCTACAAATTTCAAAATGTAAAGAGTCAGAAATCAACCAAGCAAATAAATAAACAAACATTGGAAAGAAATAGGCCTCTTTTTGGTGGATTTAAATTTTGCTTAAAAATATGTATTACATTTAAATGTATTGAGGCCTATATTTTACAATTTCGTTTGCGCAGGCATAAATCTCCCCTACAGGAAATTTCTGGTGTTCCCTGTTGATAAAATTGGTACTGAAATACTGCAAAATTGTCACCAGGAGAGGAGATGACCTTGTTGAGAGTGAAGAGTTGAAAATATAGCAATAAAGATACAATTTTTCTTCATATTTATAATAAGATAAAATTAATACCTCAGTCACTGGCATTTCTTTAATTATAAAATATCATTTGATCTGCTCCCCTTGGAGATAAGAATCTAACAACTTAACAATGATCATGCAAATCCTAGTTTTTAACTGCAATAAATGCCTATTGCATTTCTAAGCTCAGTCTGCTTCCTCCAAAACTGGCAAAAGGTAAACAGAACTATTGGTTCAAATAGGTTCAGCTGCACATTTGAAAGACACACAAATTCAACTTCCCCATATATAGGGACTTAGCCACTCAGTCACACTGGGATTTATCTGCTGATGGACATTTGCAACTACAAAGAAGTTGGTTTAGAGGCTATTGATTATAACAAGGCTTGTGTCTTCTTTTTATCAAAAATTGCCTGGTATCTTAGAGTATGAGAAGACTAAATTTCATCAGCTGAAAATCCACTGAGAAGTGGCATAGCTACCAGACCTTAATGGAACTCAGTAATCAAGAACAAAACTGTATACTCCAGTTCTGTCCTTCTGTCCAACACTGCAAACTAGGGAAGGCTTGGAGTGTTTTACATTCAGCCTGGTAAATTGGGTATGATGCCATTTAGCCAGGTTTATGATGATTGATCCAAACATAATGGCCAGTCAATAAGATATCCAGGAATAGATTGCAAGTTGTATATGAAGGTCTAGTCAAGGTCTCACTTTTAGCATGCAGCTACTATAATAGCATGAGGTAAGCAAAAGTCTGAATCAATTGCATATTAACTATGTGCTATATCTAATACAAATAAAGGAAGCTATAGGCAAATCCAACTATATAGCAAATGTGATAGATTTTATTTATCTATGCTCATGTATCAGCTACAGTAAAGACAGTAAAAAGTGCATCTGGATGCCGTTAAAGAGTTGTTAGCTATCTGACATGTTATCTTATCTTTTGCTACTAACTACACAGACATCTTCAAGATATCTTGTTTATATGCCCATACTTTTATTCACAATATGTAGCCTTGGCTGGTGAGGTTTTTTTATCACTGCAGTAAAATAGTCTGCATGTGGTTTTACTTAGAATTTTTTTCCCTTAAGGAATGCTATAATTTCAGCTGTTCTAAAGGGAGAAAAAGAAGTGAAAACTTTTCATTAGCTTCCACCCCAAATAATAAACAAAAAAGCATGCAATAGCTAACAGATACAGCCATAGATTACAAAAAAAAATTGCTATCCTAATTGTGTTTTAATTTTTAAAGTAAATGAGAAATTAACTCACCTTCATTTGGTGAGTGTTGATTCATTCTGATAAAGCTTTCTAATGAAGTTGATGATTGGGTGAAACATCCATTCTCAGAGATTTCTGCTGGAAGCTCATTATCAGCCACCACATACTAAATAATTTCAGTTTGTATAAATAAATATGTTACAATCAGGTGCAGTATAATTGCAAAACTGATACATCACTTAAAAACTGCACTTAGAGATACAAGAAATCAAGAGTGGGTTCATGATGTATACAGATCTACACTGCATCACTCATTCCCATACAGAGATATGCAAGCTAGCCCAGCACAAGACAGATCTGGAACAAGAAGCAGCACTGTTGTGCCAACATCATGCTGTGCCAGAGCCAAATAATCCTGTTAGGGACTGTGTTGCTGCCAAGACCCAAGTGTATATCTCTATCCGATACTGCACAGTTTGTTATATACATACTTGGTTGTTTGGACATTCATTACATGGAACTGCATTGCATGGTGCAGGAATACACAGATATCCTTATTTACTATGCAAAACACAATAGGCTTTGATAGCAGCATTCAGCGTTTATTCCCCTACTGTTAGGAAAATGACTTACATTTTCAAAAGTCATTATCTGGCAACAGGATTTCACAGTGTCTAAAATTAAGATTGTTCAAACTCTATTTCAAAGAAAGCCTGGCACTATTCCAGGTTAGAGGTTTTCTATTTTTTTTTTTTTTTTCACTTCGAAAGTGCAACAGAGGTTAATGTAAATATATGAGGAAAAAGTCAAACCAGGTAACCTTCCAAACCTTGGAACTTCTGGCAGTCTATCCATCACAACGTAGATGGCAGAGTAAGTGTGCTATGAAAGACTAGATGAGTATTCAAAGAATAATGTCTGATGCATTATAGTCTCAAGGTGCATAAGTTACATTTGTTCAAGGAAATTAGGAGGGTAAGGGAGCTATTCTTGTATACTGCTATTAGCTTCTAAGCTGACTGCTTTCAAGAGACCTCTTGTTTGCCTACACAAACTGTAGTTGCACATTTAAACACCAATGTGTTTGTACAGAATTGTGAATTATGTGCATGCCTTAATTATAAAATTAGACTTGTCCTTGTTGATAAGGACACTTGTTTCTCTGCATCAGAAAACAACAACAAAAGTCATTTAATGGAGATCTTGTCTCCTCTGAATATGTCTTCTACTTTGAATATTCTCCTTTCTACAGGATTCCATAAATTATGTGTGTTGTTGATCCCTCAAGCTGTTAAACAGTGTACTGCTATTCTCTCTAGATGTCTATATTAGAATACATTCTACGTGTACACTTTAAAAAGATCATGTTAGACAGGAGACGAAGCACCATTAAGCTAAAATATCGTCAAATACAATGTAGAGTATGCATACCTTGGGTTTGAATTCGGCCCATTGCTTGCTAATATTGAAAATGCACCAGAAACTCCCATGTTTGATGGAAGGAAATATGATATAGTTTTTCTTTGGACTTCAACGACACCTTAGAAGGAATATAGTTTCATACCTGTACCACTGCAGTAGTAGCTGTAGAGGTGTGACATCAGTTAAAGAAAACTAAGGTAATAACAAGGTATATGCTATCTGAGTGTCAAAAAGGATCCAGATTGCTTTCATGGTGGAGCCATTTGCAGCTTTGTTTAATATTTTTCCAGCTGTTTCATTATGGTCGGCAATTTTTAAAATATCAAAAAGCAAATTTTGCCCAATTCTATAGACTGATGAAATACCATTACTTGCTCAAATTACAATAAGATAGAGCACTCTTTATGTATGCACCAACTTTTATGACCCTGTGCCTGAGTATCTTGTTAAGCTACTTTGCCTACTCACAATGTGGAATGTGTGATGTCTTTTTACAATAATAAGAATAATAGTCTTTTAAATTAGGGACATTACAAAGATTGATACCTGATTGAGTCACCTTAGAAAGTGACTAAATTCTAATTGAAGATAATGTTTATATTTAAAATCTTGGTAAAACATTTATTGTAAATTTTTGTTTCTTCTCCGACGATAATTTCTTGACTCCTCTCAGAAAAGTAACAGGAAAAGTAGATTTCACTGAACTTTAGTCTTTTCTTAATGAAATATTTCTTCTTGTCAGACTTTTCCCTCACATTTATGGTTTCTCTAAGGTAAGGAATATAAATAAAAGAGCTAGTACATTATCAAAAGTGGCTAATTGCAGAAAAAATATTTTTTCTGTGTCTGGTAGTATAGGGGAAATATAGACTAGGGAACCAGAAAATAAGCTTGAAAACTTTTTTAATGCAATGACCCTTCATTTCCTAATGTCTGTTCTATCTCAGTTTGCTTCCCCATAGTTTTTAAATCAATATTGATTTCGGAGCTTTGTAGAAACCATGCTGATAACTCTGCAATTACTGTCTTTTCTCCTTAATTTCTTCAAGCAAGTGGAATTTTAACATTTTCAAACTGTATATGAGTAGCCCCATCACAACAAGCAAATGTTTAGAACATGTTGACATTTCTGGAGAAGCACCTTAGGTACTCCAACTAATCAGTGATGTAGTAGCGATTACATATTTCAGTGCCTATTTTACATCAGTAGAGAAAATGTGGCTGTCTAGGGCAAAGTAAAGAAGGCAGTTACTAAAAAAAAAAAAAAAAAAGAAGGAAAGAAAGCCAGGTATAAACCAGTATATAAATCAAATATAATTCAGTACAGAGAGATATATCAAGTAGTAACTTACTTGTTTGCAGAATATACTGTATTCCTAAGTACATGTTTTTTCTGGGTTTATTTGTAGTCAATAACCATTCAAAAGATCCCAATAATCTGGGGCAAGGGAAGGGTAGACATTGCAGATTACCTTGCTCAAATATGTGATTTTCTTGGTGGGGGAGTAGAGTGGGAAATGGAGGTGGGAATAGGAGGGAGGGGGATTGAATTTTTAGTTAGACCTTAATAGAAAATTGTTTTCCTATTTCAAAGTATTATGGAGATGCAAGTATTTAGGTTTCTCATTAAAATTACAGGAACCTTGAAAATCATAAATGGTGCTTCTGTCTTTGGAAATAATGGAATTAGTCAAGCTAATGTTTTGAATTTTTTTACTTTTTTTAAATTCTGTTAATTATAATCAGTATGTTAAAAGATGGCTTTCTTATGATGAAGAGTTTTCTTTTCTCCTTAGCAAGATGCTAAAATGTGCTGCTTCAATAATTTTAAAGCTGTCTTTAAAAATACTTTTGAAATGGAAAATTTATTTAAGCAATGTTTTCTTCATAAATTGTTACAATTTCAATACAGAAATATATATAGGAAGAGGGAAGGTGGGGAACTTTTTTCAAAAACATGACAAATTTTGCAATCTGATTTCTAAAATCACTGCTAGTCTGCATCTCTGCAGTGTGTGAAGGGGCATTTTCAGAGGCAGGTGAGAGATGACATTCTGATTAAGGCATGAGTTTGTGACTCAGAAGACTAGTAAACATGGGAGTTTAGCTACAAGGTTCCACTGTGATATTTGGTAATTTAGTTCCTCTCTATTGCAGTCAGCTCTTCTCTTTGAAACAGGTGTACCTTGCAGAGGTATTGTAAAAGTAAAGGTATTAACATCAAGCTGCTGTGATGATAAAGGTTCTGTAAGTGCTCACATAAAAATAGTGAATGTACTTGAACTGCAGTTCATTCAACAATTAACGAAAAGGAGTATTTCCTTGAATATGGTGGAACTATTGAGTGCAGTGACTCATTATTATAATATATTATTTATTAAAGTATCACTATTATCTTTAAAGTGAAATAGTTCCTGCAAATTTGTCCTTTGTCTCCTTAGCTCTCCTGTTAAGGATTATTTAGAGGAGTATTTTAAACATCCCAATACTTGAGGTTCTTTAGAATTTAGAAAAAATATAGAGGTCCTGTAAAATCTTTCAAAGTACTGCAATTATGTGCACAATCAATATCATTGTGTGATTTGGATGGATATATAGATCAGCAATATTCCACCTTCCTTACAATTCAAGGTTCTCAAAATATCAATTTTGTATTTCCCTTTCCATATAGATAAAAAATACCTATGATGTAGAAATACAAGTTAAATATATAATTAGACATATAAAGCATTAAAGAGGTGACTTGAAAAAAAAATACATTCTAAGTACCTTAAGCTAAATATTGTCAATTCTAAACCATTCTGCATTTAACTGACTGAAGATAGGAGTAGTATTGACCAGGTCTTGTCCCGACACAGCATAGGCTACTTTATTTTGAAAACTCTTCTGCTGCTTCCCAAAAGGGTATTGATACAAAACCAAAACTAGCTACCAATTAGACACGAAAATAAAAATAGGAATATGAGGACCAAAAAAAGTAGTTTTTTTGCATCAAGATTTGAAAATTAATATCCTTACTGCAATAACATTTAAGAAGACATCTTAGTGTCACCACTGCAGTCTCCTTATTAAGTAAACCAGATATTTGAAATATGCCATTGAAATCTAGGTCCTATATCTTGCAAAGAAATATGAATAAAATTCACTTCTGTAGATCAATTTTTATTAAAACAGAATGCAGGACCATATTTTTTCTAAATTTGTTTTCCTATAGTACTCCTTATTTTCTAACAAAGCTATATAGAGGAGAAAGCAAAAATCAAGAAAGCAAACCAGTAAGAAAACAAACATGCAAGAGAAAGCAAGAAAACAATACAGGGAAGCAAAAAATTACTTGCTCATGTCCACAGAAATTTATTTTCAAAGCAATATACATTTTAAAATTTGAATTCCACAGAACTTCCTGGCTTTTACTTTGCTTTATGTTTTCCATGTCAAGAATGATCTGTCCATGGCTTATATAAAATAATCACAATATTTATTAATTCTATTGTAGAACATTTAATTAATGAACATTTAATTAATGCTTTTAAAATATACTTTGGAGCTTTTCTACTTTAAAAAAAGGGAAAGTTAGATGAAGAAAATAAAAAAAGTTCAAATTTTCAATACCAGAAAATATTATTGTTAAAGTCCTGGAAATGATCCTTTTTTAACTTTTAAGATATGTGGTTTATTTAAAGACATTTCTTTGCAAACTATGCTGTTAAGCATTTTAAGTCTAGTGTAGCTGAAAAGTATATTTTTTTCCATTCCAATGAACAACTTTTGTTCTTGTTAGCATTTATAACTATATGTTCTGCATACATTACTGACTTGAATTCTTCATTTCCTAGCTTTTTTCCTATTTTCGAGACATTTCATTAAGGTATTTTTTCAAGTAATTGGGAATATTCCTCTTCTCAAAGCCGCTATATACTTCTTTTGTTGTTGCTATTGCTTTATTCTAATCATGCTTGATTTGATTTGTTTTCCCTGGTAAGAAATATTTTTCTGCCTTCAGAACAGGCATTAAGACAGACACATATGATTAGCAGTATACCATAGAAATTAAAAGGCCATTTTTTTAACAAAAACAACTTGACTGACTAATCAGAAGCCTTTTTTCTACTCACCCCCACTCCTATGCTGTTGAATTCTAATTTGTCGCAGTTGTCATAAACAGCATTTGGGAATTCAGTCAGCGTCTAGGGTGGAAACTAGACTGCTATGTCTCTTTTAGTTCATGCCCTGTTAGATGCCCTCTGAATAGGCACTTATGTATGGCTGTTACTTTGAGCTTTGAAAATGATGAGGCAGAGAAAGTATAGTAGATGTGAATTTAGTTTCTCTCTTATGTTCTAACATTTCTGGTGTACATCAGTATTGGAAGTTATAGATTGTGCCAGCAAAATTCATCATCAAGGACTGAGCATAGCCCATGGGTACACCACCAGTCAAAAGTATGAACTCTTATGTGTGCTAAAAGAGTCATGCATTGTTTCTTGCATTCAGACTTATTTGCTTTGCTTACTCTTCACTGTCGTCTTTTGTGTGTAATGTGCAGTATGATCTCAAAGTTAAGGCTTATTGCCACACTTTAAATTTTGATCTACTTATTCTAATTCATTTTATGTTCTTATATCGTGAACACAAATACTTTGGAGTCAGTACAAATAAAAACATATTTTCCCCACAGTTTTCCAAAGATTAAAAGAGATAGCAGTAGTTTTTAATTTCTGCATGTAAGCATTTAATTCTACAAGGCTGGGAGAACATTGAATTTTATGATCTTTAGAGGTCCCTTCTGTCTCCAACCATTCTGTGATACTGTAATTCCTTCTCATAGAAACACTGCTTTTTTGGGTCACAATATTTCCCCTAATCCTTGGGCTCGCTATCTGCCCTAATTCCACAGAGGAACACTCTGCAGAAAGTGTGACTGGGTTAATTTGTATATCATCAAAAATTCTCTTGCTTTAGAGAGGCTAGATGTGACCCAGAGACCAGATGAATATCAGATAGATTATAAAACTTGGGCCACGTAAATGATGACATTTATGGCTGTGTTTAATGTATTTCATGAGGCAGAAACATTAAACTCATCTCTGTATCTCAGCATTTTTCTCTTTCCATAGATTCCAAAGTGAAATCTGCCATCAAATATTAAAAAAATAAATTTTCTTGCAAATGTAGCAAATTACCCTTAACTGGAATGATCAAAGCTGGGTACATTTGCAGGGTTTCTCTGCTGAAATTATTTATTCAATAAAATCCACAAACTCATAAGCAAGGGCTCTCATACCTAAATTCTCTTCATTAAGCATTGAATTTTATGGCCTAAAAATGTTTTCAGCTGAATCTGTATAAAACGACTGCACATATGTGACTAGTCAAGTAGATCTAGTTTGAAAAAACAAAAAAATCCACAACATTCCCTGTGATGATCAGCAAATAGTTATTCAAGTCTTGTCTTCTGCTAGAGAAAGGTATTCTTTAATGTAATTTGATACGATATTTCATCAAAGTTTAAAAAATTCCAAAATACATTGCTTTTAAGTTTGCGTTTTTCTGTCAACTTGCATAAATCCTAATTTTTCTCTCATTCCCTTCATTGTCTACTGCCTTGCCAAATTAATTTGGTTTTTTTGCATACTTCCTCCAGTTTCTAACTCCCTTATTCTGTTCTCGGGCCATTAACTTCAGACTCTTCTCAAACCAGTTCCCTTTCTTAAACTGATATCCTAACCAACAGCTTCAGCTTTACACTTCATTTTTTTTTCTCTCATCTTCTGAGAGAAAACATGACTTAGTAGTAGTCAATAATATTCTTCCAGTTATGGCTCTCTGTGAGAACATGCTCCAAGTTTGTGTCATTCAATTAGACAAAAATGGTTACTTTCACATGTAATAATTTTGGGGGTTTAACCAAAACCTTAATAGTTAGATTAGAAATATAGAATAATTAAGGTTGGAAAATAACTCCAAAGTCATCAAGTCAAATCTTTGGCTGAATACCACCTTGTCATCTAGAGCATAGCACAAAGACAAAAGTAAGCATTAAGCATAGCATTTCCAATAATTTATTGAACGCTTCCAGATGACTCAATCATCTTCCTGGGCAGCTTATTCCAATGCTTAATCACTCTTTCAGTGATTTTTTTTTTCCTGATATCAAATCTGTATTTTCCCTGGTGTAACTTGAGTCCATTTCCTCTTGTCATTTGTCTTAGAGAAGAGGCTGACCCTAACCTTCCAACATACTCCTTTCAGGTAGCTGTAGAGGGCAATAGGGTCACTTCTGAGCCTCCTCTTTTCCAGGCTAAACAATGCCAGTTCCCTCAGGCACTCATTGTAAGGCATGTGCTGTGTTGCCCTTCTCTGGACCTGCTCCAGCACCTCCATATTTTTCTTGTAGTGAGAGGCCCAGAACCTAACCCAGGACTTGAGGTGTGGCCTCACCAGTGCCAAGTACAGCAGGACAATGACTTTTCTAGTGCTGTTGGACACACTATTGCTGAGACAGGCCAGGGAGCCATTGGCCATCTGTCTCTCCTGGCTCATATTCAACCACAGTTGACCAGCCCCACCAGGTTCTATTCTGCCATGCAGCATTCCAGCCACTCTTCCCCAAATCTATAGCCTTGCATCAGGTCATTGTGACTCGAGTTTAAGATCCAGCTGTTTACCTTACTTGTAGACCTTGACCCATTAATCCAGAGTGTCCAGATCTCTCTGCAGAGTCTTCCTACTCTCCAGCAGATCAACACTGTCACCCAACCAAGTGTTGTCTGCAAAACAACTGAGGGTAAACTTCATACAGTTGACCATTCAATGATTTTGAGTCAAAAGATAATCAGGAAGTACCTTGGCTCTGCTGTGTTCCCAGGGATCTGTTTCTATGCATGTAATCACCATGCATATATTTCTCATTTGTAAGGTTGTGATTGCAATGCCCCATATTTCAGAGATGTGCTGTTATGGTAACTAAATTAAAAGGAAAACTTAAATGGGTGCAAGGAGAGTCAAGTAAGTATATTAAATTACAAAAAAAAAAAAAAAAAAAACCAAAAAAAAAAAAACCAAACACCACAAAAAAAAAAAAAAAACCAAACCAAAAAAACCCCACAAAAAACCCCAGATTTATTTCTCCAGATAAAGACATGGGGTTAACAAATGGGAATGGCAAGGAAAGGACAGAAACAGATATGATGTGCCATGTGAACAAAAGAAATGCTGATTCAGGAAAGAAAAGGTTTCAGAAAACTAGGTGGGCAGCTTAGGCTAGCCCCTACCGCAAAACTAATTTGCCTGAGTGATACCTGTACAGCAGAAAATGCAAACTGACATTGACCTTGTCAGTATTCCAGTCACAATAGAAGCCTGAAGAAGGCTGTGACCTGATGGGAAGCCCACACTGGAGTAGATTCCCAATGGGACCTCTGGCCCTGTGGAGAGAGGAGGGCACACTGGAGCAGGTTTGCTGGAAGGTCCCTGACGGGGATGCATGGTAGAGCAGTTCATGGAGAAAGGAAGGACCCAGGCAGGACAACTTCAAGGAAGACTGTCTCCCATGGGAGGGACCAACAATGGAGTAGAAGAAGAGTTTGAGGAGTGCTCTCCTCCTCAAAGAGGAGAAGAAGAAGAATTTGAGGAGGAAGGACTGGAAGAGATTGATGATGAACTGATTGATGACTGCAACTGTGATGAACTGACTGCAACCTCCGTTTCCCATCCCCCTGTACCCTTGCACAGAGCAGATAGAGAAATTGGGAGTGAAGTTGAACTCAAGAAGAAAGGAGGGTTGGGGGAAAGTGATCTAATATTTACCTTTTATTTTTCATTACTTTTATTCTGATTGGTGATAAAATTAAACTAATTTACACAAGGCAAGTGGTTTTTTTTGCCTGTGACAGTGATTGATGAGGGATCTCTCCTTGTCCTTAGCTCATGAGCCTTTTGTTATGTTTTCTGTCCCCTGTCCAGCTAGAGGGGAGTCACAGAGTGGCTTTGATGACACTTGATTGAGTCAAAATTAATCCAGCACGCTGTGTCAACATGTTCAGCGTCAATGAGCAGGAAAATCACTCTAAAAGTCCTTAACCAATATTCCTTAGAGAAATGAAATTAAAACTGCCCATACTTACATAAACTTCTATGCTTGCTTCTGAGTTCCTTTAGGTTGGTCACCTGGGTTTATTTACAGTTTCATATTTAAAGCTTTAAGTTTACAGCAGATTGAAAACACAGCATGAGATAAAAATGACTTTCTGTGGAAAGAATTATTTGTTATTGTTATATTTATGTTATTGTTATTATTATCTCAGACTAAATATTAAATGTTGATCACCAAAGACGTACTGCAATTCTTTTAGCTTTAAGGGAGTTGATTTGACCCAATTTTATTTAGTTACTTACTAAATTATCCACATCATTTACGTATTTAAAGAGCTTCTTTCCTTGGATAAAATTCCTCTGGCCTAATTTCGCATTTAAAAAAGCCTAAGACTTCCAAAAGGTGTGACTTGTATCATCCTACGATAACTATTCAAAATAGAACATCTAAATCACACATCAGTCATGATTATTTTTCTTAATTGACCTAAAGTGGACATTTGATGACTTAGTGACACTTGAACAGCTAACTTTTAGACTTCCAAAACTAGGTAAGATGAATAGCATGTACGGCATATAACCAATGCATTTTACAATGAATGCATGCTAAATATGTCAATCCAATCCAGCCCAAATTGCAATAACATAGGTGATATGTCTTATAGTATCATGGTTCTCTGTATCTAGTTTTAAGTTCTGTCTTTGATTATTACCCTTTTCTTGCTCCTGTGAACTAGTATCTTCCTCTTTCCCAACCTTCCCTACACCTTCAACCATCACTTTACTGAACATCTGCAGGCCACTTTTGATCCCTATACAACTTCCATGACCTGTCTGTGAGTCTATATGTGCTCTAACTTTACCAAATTCCTTGTTCTTTTTACCTTTCCCCAAGGCCCCTCTTTACTTCTTTTCACTTAATCTGTGTGTCTCGGTCATAAGGCTCAAGTGGAGAACAAGTCAGGTAACCTGAGAGACATCTTCTTTATTTGACCAAGTGCACTGTTGTAGGGGGTAGCTTTGGGCACTGTATGAAATAAGGTCCCCAGGGGCAGCTGGGTAAAAGAAGCACCTACCGTTGCATTTGAACCTTCAAACAACTGAGTGGTGCTGCAATCTTGAGCAAGGTTTAAGTCTACAGCAATTTAAAGAGTTTCTGTGTCAGGGAGTTCACTTGAAAAACTCTGTCCAAGAATAAGAGCATTCAAGAGTACATTTTACTTAAAAGTACAGGTTTTTGTCTCAGCAACTAATGCCACTATTTATTGAAACTGTGTGCACAAATTTCAATTTTATTACATGTGACATAAAAAACAAAAACAAAAACAAAACCAACAAAAACCCAAACCTGTATCAAACTTTTATGTTCTAAATAGTATTGAAAGATACCTTGGTTTTTTTTTCAGCTGCCATCTTGCAAAGCAACATATATCCAAAGCAGAAAATTTCCACTGAAGGGCAAACCACATGAAAAAGTTCGGTATAGTTGCTGGAGCTTTTGCCTTGCATATGCCAAAACCGTTCATCTGACACTTGAAAAAGAATTCAACTCCTGATAACTACTGGATTATGGAGGAAAAAGGAGTGCCCAAAACCCACAAAAGTAGCAATATTTGAATTCAAACATCTGATAGTTTTATACTAGGTAAAAAAGATAGATCAGTCACAATATTTAGGTAATATGATGCTCTGATAACTGAGGCAACAGACCTATTTTATTGACTTAATGGTGGATGACAGTAGTGTTAAATCTGCACATGATCATTTAAAAATGTAGCTAATATAATCCCAATATTTTCACAGTTAATATGACTTATTTTTCACACAGAACTTCCTCCTAAAAAAAAAATCAACCCCAAACAAAAAAAAACCTACACATCACTAATTTATTTTTTTAAGTAATTTTGAAGGGTATTTTCTTTATATGCTTATGAAGTAAGAATATATATTTAGTCTACTTTAGGAACATAATATAAAAATTCACATTCTTTTTTTTAATAACTTGTTTATTTTTTTGTTTCCCTTTATGGATATGAAACTTAGGGTTTCTCTTCTAATTCTACATCTTCCACTGCATCCATGTCTTATCTTCTCTGTATTAAATTACTTATTCCTTTCACCATTTTCCAGCCTAAATTCTTACTCATTACAATGGGTTTATCCATGGGTTTTTCAATACATTTCTTCCTCCATTTGATCTGAGGAATGCAAAACTTTCTCTAGTTCTCTCTATTGTTATTGAACAGATGGGCTATATACATGAATTTCTGTATTCCTAGAAGCTCATTATGCTGAAGGGTTTTCGTGCTTAATTTGAATTCAGCCATGGTATTGATAATACTGATAGGCAGATATTTTTAAAGCACTAATTCTAAAACTTGAAATAAGAAAATAACTTATAGTTACATTTTAAAAAATCAACTATTTTATTCCAGTATTTTTCTTCAGTCTCAGTTGATTTCAGATTACATTTGAGAAAGTTCAATTTCTTGCTATATTCTTAGACAATTTAATTTAATAGCTACATCTCTACACCCTTGGTTTAGCTAAATTACACCTTAAGCCTAGAATGAAATTTGAAGGCTTAAATATGTGAATTCTAAACCACACAAGAAATAAAAATAAAAAAATGAAAGGTGTGAGGAAAATTAAGAAGCTTGTAATTCTTCTTCTTCCTCCTTTTAAAGGTAGCAAATTTTTTAAGTTAATGGTAGTTCTCAGCTGAATAAAATTAAGTTGCCAATCATAGAAAAAAATAGTTTAAGGGCTTTCTTTATAAAATCTAACATTATTCTTGAAACTCTGCAATGATCCTTGTTAACTTGTTTTACTTTTAAGATACTTTTCCTCTTTTTATTTTCATTAGATTTAACTCCAAGTTTGAACCTCATCTTAGCAAAGCAAAATTTCAGAATAACACTGGAATTCAAAAGGATACAGAGGAGAATAGTTTTGGTGTGGTGTTTTGGTGTAATATTTTATAATACAAGTTCTTATTTTGTTTTTTTTTACCCATACTGGTATTTCCCTGGGTCAAAGGCAGAATGTCAGTTATTCAGAGGGATCATCTGAACTGACATGTCAAAATATATTTCAATGAAAAATGACTTATCATAAAAACAGCGGCAGATTTAAAATCAGACTCCCATCATTATCCTTCCTGCTGCCCATGTCTCCAAATTTTATTCCAAGTGTTTTTACAATTAATTTTAAATCATTGAATGATTTAAGTTCTTTTTTCACTAAAATTTCAGATGCCAGAAAAGCTTTCTATCTACATCTATAAGTTGTCCCAAATTTATTTTCTTTGTTCATATGCAGTCTCACACTTTATAGGTTAAATCTGTAACTAGTGCTATATCCAGCAGAGAAGGCAGGAACAGGAAGAGTTTGATTCCCCCCCCCCCCCTGCAATTCTTTGCTCATCTTCTTCGCCTCATGTTTTGATAAAATTCAGTATTCAGACAAAAGGGCTGTTAAAAATCTGCTTCTTATTAGTAATTTTGATTTTCTTTGTTCTTTTGTTTCTCAAAGTTCCATTGTAATTTTTCTTTTAACATATCTCTGAAGTATCTCTTTTTTCTAAGGATTATGGCAAACACTAATCCTACTTGGGTATTGAAAATGACCTGATATATCAGTTTGGAATGTTTCCAGCTGAAGAATATCTCTATCTTCTAGTCTCTATATATTTCTTTTCAGAATGCTATCTGTCACAAAAGAGGCCTTTGATCCACCAGTTAGAGCTGCATTTTTGTTTTGCTATCTGATTTTTGTGGATAATTTTATCATTTATTCTGTTATTTATCATTTTTCCCATGTCGTATACCGCAGCTGGTGGTATATATAAAAACACCTAGCTATCCTCCCTGTGTTAGAGTTGTGTACTTGTAGCTGGTCAGATTTAATGGAAATGAGTTTTATCATAAAGAATCCAATTATTTTCAAAGTGAAGGAACTTTTCAGAGGCTTAATAACAAACAAACCAAACCCACTAACAAAACAAACCACAAATTGCCTGATTTTTTGTAGAATCACAGTAAGAATCACAGAATGGTTTGGGTTGGAAGGGACCTTAAAGATCCCTATGCCACCTGCCAGGGATAGGGACATCTTTCAAAAGATCAGGTTTCTCAAAGCCCCGTTCAATTTGGCCTTGAACATCTCCAGAGGTGGAGCATCCACTTCTATGGGCAACCTGTTCCACCACCTCACAACCCTCATCATAAAAATGTCTGCCCTATGTCCAATATAAATCTACCCAGTTTCATATTAAAGCCACTGAAAAAGAGGTATTCTGCCATCTCGTTTTCATGTGACTACAAAATCTTATGTCATAAACTTGAATTTTCAGTTTGCACCTATGCTCATCTTCATGCATATACATTTTTGTGTCATATAATCAGTTAAGCAGGAAAGCAGATATCTCAGTCTCACCACCAAGATTTTGCTTTAGGTGGTAGACATTCACCAGATTTGCTACTGCTTAACTGATTTAGATCAGCAATTTTCAGGCATCACCTCTCTAGCAATTCACTACTTTCATATATGGTCTCATACAATTCCTCTAGGTAGAGGTAACTTGCGTGTATAAAGCCTTAGGCTGCTTCTGCAGAACCTCGAATTCAGGTGTATTCATCACATGCATTATCTCTTTTATTCTTGAGGTAACATTACATTATTATTATTATTACTAACATGTACATTACAAGAATAAATTGAGCAAAGAGGAGGTGGCTATTTTTGATTTGGTCTTTTTCTTGTCTTATTCCACAAGGCAGCTGCTGACTCTTTACAGATACCACAATTCCTGTTTGAATCACCTGAAGATCCCATCCCAGTAATACCTAGAACCCACAGGTTTCAGATAGACATGTAGAGACATGGATATTTTCGGATAGAAAGTTCTTCATATCTAGACAACTGCAGGACGGTTTGTCCGTGAGGATGGTTTGTCCACTGATGATGAAAGATTTAAGCCCTAATTCACCTTTTGTTTGTTTAGTTCTTCACTGACATTGGTGTCTGCAAAGCTGTTTCTCCTGTATATTCTCATTCCTCTCTCTATGAGCTGTTGAAAGAGAGATTTTTACCCTTTCTTAAATATTTTGTTACAGAGGCACTGAGTGACTCAGCTTTGGCCAGTGGAAGATTCATCTTAGAGCTAGCTGGAGCTGGCTTACTCCGAGATAGGGGCAGCTTCTGTTCTCTTCTCATAGGTGTCACCTCTGCAGGACCTCCACTACTAAAACTTTGACATGTAAATAACATATTCACCTACCTATGTGCCAATAAACTTCACCTCTGCCCCTGGGAAGGTGATGGAGCAAATCTTCTAAAAGCTATTTTCTAACACCTGAAAAAGAGTAAGGTGATTGCAAACCATCACCATAGATTTGCCAATAAAAAAATGTGCTTCAGTAACAACTTAGTCTTTTATGATGAGCCTTCCAATGACGTGGATAAGCGTGGGCTGGCAATCAGAATTCAGAAGTAGTAATCAGCAGGTACAAAGTCCAGTTTCAGGTTAGTTAACAGTGTTTTTCTTTGAGTATCAATAATGGGGCCAAACTTTTTATTAATGTTGTGTGGGATGAGCTGAGTGTATTTCAGGGAGGAAACATCTAGTTTTGCAGAGTAGTCAATATGGGAGGGCATGAATGTTACTCAGAGGGACCTGAACAGGCTAGAAAATGGACTTATAGAAACCTTGTGAAATTTAATAAAGACAGACATTAAGTCATGCATTTGGGATGTACTAACTGTATGCAATGGTACAGTAAGTGGATGTCATGTTTTCAGTCAGGACAAATACAATATCTTTGACAAATGCAATTTTTTACACTCTGATGAAGCTCAAAGAAGCTGTTAAAAAATAAAAAATGCAAATATAATGGAAAAATCTGAGAAATACTAAATCATTAGTCATAGAGGGAAAACATGGGAAGTCATTCCCTAAAGTATTTTGTTTATTTAGTTTTTGAGGTTAAATAGTGAGGCATTTAATTAAATCAATGAAAAGAAAAAAAAGTGTTTTTCTTTTTTATTGATTCTAAGCAGTAAGAAAACATCCTAAATTATCTCATTCATAAAGATGTTAAATTGCCTGTCCAATTAGTTATAGAGCAAATATCTAGACAGAAGAACATCAGCATGGGTTTGGCCAGGCATAATGTTATTTAGCTGTGCATTTGATATATGGTTACTGATGCTGCTTTATTCTTTTCCTTGAGTATCAAGAGTGATTAACAAAGAAGGCAGGATGCAGGTTTCATTATTGATTACATTGTCTCCAACTCTGCACACAGTTTTCTTTTCCCCAGTTTATAATAGCAATAATTACCTTATTAAAGAATTTAAGAAGGATTAATGTATTTGAATGGCTAGGCTTGATAAGCCTTTTCAACTAAGACTTTGGTTGCCAACTCATCTCCAAGAAATGCTCTAACTCTCTTTTTGTGAATATTTAGGTTCATCTTTTAGATTGGTTAAAAAGTGACCTTACAACTTCTGCCAGCACCTTCATTTAAAAGGGGCAAAAAAATGACAGAGACTGATCTCAAACACATTTCACCACCAGACCCTGCTTCTTTATTATTCACAAAAATGCTATTTCCCGAGGCAATGTATAATGTACCATGAGGAAATGATAACATTTTCCTTCCACTTCTCAAATAAGTAATTTTCTGTTTAAATGGAACTGAAAGCAACATCACACTAATAGTATTGAAAGAAAAAAGGGTTGCCGCATTTTCTGGAAAATAAGGGATCATTCACACAGAATCCAGGTCAAGCATTCAAAGAGGAAGCAAGGTGAAGATGGATATATTTCCTTGAGGATATTATTGATAGGAATCAGTGCTGAGTAAGAGGAAGTTTCCCAAGGATGAAATTCTAGAAGTACATGTGTTGCTGCTACTCTGCTTTAAACCTGCAGGTAACTGTTCTATAAATACATATAGAAGCAAAGAATATCCTAATTTAGAAGGGAGCCACAAGGGTGGCCCTGCATGGGGCAGCCCCAAGAATCACACCATATGCCTGAGAGAGCTGTCTAAATGCATCTTGAACTCTGTCAGACTTGGTGCTCTGACCAATTTTACTGCATACACTATACACTTTTTTTTTTCCTGCCTTAGCTGTAAAAGACACCTGCTCAGCCAAGCCAGCCTTCTCCCTCAACTGCTTGACTTCTGGTGTTTTGGAATTGCCTATTCCTGTGTCCTTTGGAGGTGGTGCTTAAAATGATTGGCACTGATGGATGCCAGAACCTTCAAAAGCACTTTCCCAGGGGTCTTTACTCACTAGTTCCCGGAGCAGCCCAAAGTCTGCTTTCTTCATAACCAGGCTTCAAGTTTTTCTGGCACTTTTACCCCTGTCAACAGAGATTTTAAATTAATTTGCTTCATAGTCACTCAGTTCAAGACAGCCAGGAAACACCTCTTCAATCATGAGACCCCCTCTGTTTAGAAGCAACAAATCAAGGAGGCTATTTTCCCTTGTCAGCTCCCTGTACAAAGTTTTTATACAAGTGTTTTAGGAATCTTCTGGACTTGTTTGTGTCTTCTGTGTTAACAGCTGTTAACATTCAGTAAGCTGAAAACCCCCATAAGGACAAGGGCAGTTGATTTTGATGTGTCTCTTAGTCCTTCAAAGACCAACTCACTGACATCATTGTCCTGGCTCAGTTATCTATAGTAGACTTCTGTATATATAGGGCTCCTGTATATATAGAATGTGTAATTTCATGAAAAAATATATCTTCAACCTCAGATTTAGATTATTTATTTTTAACAGAGCATGTATTTTTGTTCTTTTTGTACATAAAACCTCAGATCTCAGAAAAAATATAGAAACAATGCATGTGAATACATTCCATTATGAATATCAATAATTTTTTGATTATTCTAGTTTATTCATCATTAAAACAGTAAAAAATTTTTCAACTAATATATTTGGATTAGAAAATAAGAAAGGACAGAAACACTCATTCTATTTAATTCCAGGGGCAGATAAGAAAGCAATACGGTTCTGTAGTTGCCTCCAAATAGAGCTGCAATATTTACTTTTCCAAAATAAATAAAGATTGCATATAACATAATTACTGACTTTTATGATAGCTACATGGTGTAAGGGGTCTGAGTATTAGCTGCAAGCAGTAAATATAGACTAAATTTCAAAAAGGAAAAAAAATCTTGGAAGGATATACACATTGTTCTCTGCTTATTCTGTTTGTTAGCTGGCCACACACATTGTTGAAATAGGAAATTCTGAGTTGTAGACTGAACCCTTTGAAGAGTGCAGTGGCTTCCACCATGCTTTCTTTTCCATGGAAACTAGGGCAGGGTAGAAAAATTGTCCTGTGCCCAGACCTCATTTATTACACAATCAAGAGTCAGTAAACCAAAGAGTGAAACAGACAAGTATAAAAATGTCCATCCAGTAAGAAGGTGGAGCTGAGCACTTGAAAAGAAGGAGAAAGAAACATGAACATTAAATAGAAGTGATTTTAAAATAAATAAATAAATAAGTAATAAAAGTATAAAAGTAATTTGAAATACAAAAGCTCATAAAAGCAGGCTATCATTTTTTGAAGTCTTTGATACAACCTTCCTAAATTTTGCAATCTTTCTAGGTCTGCTTAGCTTTTTGCATTCATAAATTACTTTGAACTTAGATATTGGCTAAGTAGTGGTGTTTAGTAACTTTAAAACCCCATACACAAAATCCTGTCAGAGATCTTCTTTAGGATGATTATCAAGTTGTAAAAACTGCCACATTATTTGATTAAGTTTGCTGCTTGACACAGGTCCTGCCACAGAAATTCATTGTTGGCTCACTTATCTCATGTTATATGTTAATAGTTTTAAAACACCAGCTGGACCAATGAAAAATAGTTCATTAACAATGGTGTGTGTATGAGGAAAGACACAAGAAAAAGTACTAAGTTATCTTTAATGCTTCAATATAACCATGTTCACCTCCCTGTTCTGGCTATTTCTTCCAGAGCTTCCTAGGAACAGCTGCAGCCTGAAGTGAAAGGGCATCACGGGTGGCCCTTCCTGCTGGGTCAGTCAGAGCAAGAGGCGACCACAACTCCATTCCATCAATTGATGAGTAAAAATATGCAAGTAGAGCTCCCCACAAGATAGGTACATTCTTCCCTGCTGTTTTGTGTGGGTTTTTTTTAATGGGATTTGCTCTTATTATAGATTTTGCCATGTGACTTTTGGGAACCAGAGCTAAGAAAGATAATGGGGAGTTAGGTGAAAGAGAGATAATACTTTATTATCTCCTCCAGGAATACCTGCATGTTATAAATGAAAAATGATCCAGCCAAATTAAAAAAAAAAAAAAATAAAAAGAATTTATTTTAGCAATAGAGATCTAACTTAGCCAGCCACAAGGAAAAGGACAGTGCCGAGCCTGGGATCGGCGCTGGGTGCAAGACACAGAGATCAGCCTCAGCAGAGGTTTCACTCTATGCCCCCACACCACCATCCTGGTACAAGCGATTTTTATTGGGAAAATTTTGCCTGAGGCCAGGATTTCGGCATTCAGTCCTTTGTTTCATTCAAAGTCCCATAAGTTGATGAGATTTCCTTCTCGGCGACAAGGCAGAAAAATTTGAAGTCCGGTGTCCTGGAAACCCTTGATGAAATTTACGGGAACAGAGTATTCACATGTATCGGCCCGGGGGGATGATCCTGATGTCCATCTCGGGTCATTCACGCGATGATCAGCGCCTGGGTGTCTCCATATCGCCTCAGATAAGGCCCATCTCCTGGCGAGCCACATCTCCTTGCTTGTAAATCAGGTTTCAACACACACTTCGTTTTGCCTGAGAAGGGAGGGGCTTATCATGCCAAAGGGTACATTCTAACAACTATTTAATATTATATATATATATATCATGCAAAAAAATGGCGCAAGTTATACCTGTTACATATAACACTGCAACTGGGTGTTTGGTCTATTTGTATTAATCATAACTTATAATGTCATGTTGTCTTTGAGCTCCAATAACTTACATTTTACTTTGAGGGTTTGTTCACTTGACTAAATATGGAGTTATATTGCTATATTTTATCCCTTTGCAAATAAATTATACTTCTGGTAATAAGGTGAAAACTTAAGCACTAACATGAGTGTTAATGCAAGAAATGTTTTTGCACAGGTAGATATTTTTTTCATGAAGAAAAGTCAGATAAGTATGGATAAGTACTTTGGTACACAAAATTCCCAAAGATATAAATCATAGAAAAAAGGAGGAATTAATTTGTCTAAACATACACATTAAGACTGCACCTGAACTAATCACTTCAGGCTCCCTAGAAGTCAAAGAAGAGAAATAGGCACTTCTAGGTCACAATTCTTCTTATCCTAAAATAGGCATCTGAAGTAGGTCAGATGAACTGCGCCCTGAGAGTGACTATTATTCTCTACCAACTATAAAGAGAGCCCTGGCTTACTAATTCAGATTCAGATAGATGTTTAAGGAAGATGAGATGAGTCCCATTCAGGGAATCCAGAACCATTCAGAGACCAATAGCAAGTGATAATTCTTGTTCTCCAGATCTATATAGGATTCAAGATAATAACATACATCTAAACACTGATTTTAGGTTCCTAAGTCATTTAGGTATTTTGGAATATTTAATCTTATTTCATGCCTTATTTTCTTTTGGCTTAGAGAAACTACTATCACCTTTTTATTACTGTATTTCAGTCTAATGATCCATCACTCATATTCTCTATCACTAAGAAAGATGAAAGCCTTCCTCAACCTTAACAGAATTCTATGAACAAAAACTTAATAAAGCAAATAAATTCACCTTTTAATCTATTAGAAAAGTCCTGTACTACTACCAATAGCTTGGGAAATATAACAATAAGGACAGATCTCCTACTAGGCTCACTAGTATAGCTTGATTTCAGTAGGAGTGCTATGAACATTTTGTTAAATGAATATCCGAGTTTCGTATCAAGCCAAAATGACTTGGATTTTCTCTTCCAAATTTATGTGGAGAAATAATGGAGTCCAAATATATTTCTCCTCCATAACTGTGACTCTGTTTCAGCAGTGAAAATACTGCCTTATTTAAGGAGTTTTTGGTTCAAATGAGAGAACAAAAGAGTAGAAAACATAAGGGGATTTTTAATGAAAGATATTTTGAACCTGATATAACAATATCTTAACTACAGGGCACCATTCAGGCCATTATCCACTTAAAGTATATATGGATAGTTTATAATGCCTCTAATCAGTAAATAAGTAAATTTTACTGTGTCATTGAAAAATTTCTGATCTAAAAGGTTATTTTTGAGTTTCTATTTATCATAGCAAAGAAAACACTCCATTACATTTTATCACTGTCAATGTGGGTATATTATGTTCATCTTAAAAAGAAAATCTAAATGAAAAAGAAACCTAACTCATAAATTTTATCATTTTCAAGTTATTTCCTGGAGAGGAACTGAAATAGTAGTTTCAGATAACATTTTTTCCCAGTCTCTTGTATCCCAAATAAGAGAAAAAGCAATGAGGATAATAGAGGAAATATTAATAGGATTTATAGCCCATTGAATTATCAGGATGCCTTCAACTGACTTTTGGCTTTTGATCAGATTCTAAAGTAAAGAAATACATTGAATTATTTCAAGTGCTTGGAGTCTACTAACAAAAGGGATTTGAAAAAAAAAAGAAGGAATGCTGTAGCTTTTGAGATTTCTTCTAGTTCTATCATTCTGCAGAAGGATACTTCAAGCAAGATATATCTAAGCAGAAAGTAATAATGAGATTAATGTTACTTAACTTCTATCATCTTAAAATCTTGCTACCGTTTAAAAAAATTAAGCATTTAAGTAGTTTATAAAGGCTTCTTCCACACAAAATGAGAACCTTTAGAAATTATTGTGAAATACAGAACTTCTACACTAATTTTTAGGTTAATTTTGCTCTGGTTGGTGGCTCTATTTACTGACCATAAATGAAATTTAGACATCTAGTGAATAAAAATTGCTAGATTTTAAACAGCTAGAGTTTTTTTTTTTTTTTACCTCACCCTTCCTGAAGCCCTTGAAACCTTGAGCAAATATAATATTAACACTTGCATGTGTATATTCTGGTGGGAGAGGCCACCAGCAAGAAATCATTTTTTCAAGACGAGAAAAAAAAAATCTCCTTCCCTTCCTTTAGAGAATTCAATAAGTAGTACAGTTATTTAAGCTACTTAAAAATACATTTGTTTAGCAATATATTTAGGGCAGTTCATACTTGAATCCTTTGGAGTTTTGGTTTGATTGGTTTTTGGTGGTTTTTTTTTTAGGATGTCTCTACGGTAAGAGTATTCTTAATGTTTAACTTTCTTGTGTGGATTACTTTAGTTCTGAGTAGATTAATGCCCAGATTTCAACCTTTGCCTCCATGGAGGCATAATGGAGATTTAAAAGCTTTATTTTTTTCATAACTAAGAGCTGATTTTTATGAACAGCATATTAATCTCATACCTTAACCTTTCTCAATTTATCTTAACTGAAATGTTACAGGAGTGTTGTGGTCATTAACTGGTTTACTGGAAACAGACATGCAATAACAAGAATACATGTGTATGAAGAGGAACACATGGATGCAAAGTAGCACCTACATGGGAGTTTTATCTTCATTCCAAGTGCTTGAAATAATGCAGGGATGTATTCTGTCCCATGATGCTGGTGTTTTAATGAAGCTGAGGTATGTAATTCATACCATGACACCTTGTCTGTGCATATTCTCTACTCAGTGCTGCTGAGACCACACATATGTCCAGTTCTGAGTTCCTTCGTCCAAGTATGGATATACTGGAGAAAGGAGAGAAATGGGCTGCAAAAAACATGAAGGTTGAGAGAAGCTATGACTCTCTAATCTGAAGAAAAGAAGACTCAGGGGTAATCTTATCAAAGGGCGTAAGTGCTTGAAGGGATGGTGTGAAGATAGAGGCAGGATCTCTTCAGTGATGCCCAGTAAGAGGATCTGAGGCAATAGTATCTCACTGAAATACAGGAAGTTCCACCTGAACATCAGGAAACACCTTTCACTGTGAAGAAATATCTGAGGTCAGGGTGGCTGAGCACTGGCACAGATTGCCACAGGCTGCTGCGGACATGTTCCAAAGCCCATCTGGACATGGCTCTAGGCAGCCTGATCAAGGTGACCCTGCTTGATCAGGGTGGCTGGACCTGAAAACCTCCAGAGGTCCCTTCCAACTTCAGTCATCATTTGATACTGATATCAAAACCAATGCATTGTAACAATGTGCTGAACAAATATCATGTGACTCAAAATTCGTCAGGAAAGCTAGCTTATTTGTACTGCTCTAATAATACAGCACTGTGGTCTCTCATTCTGCAAATAGTATTCTAGGAGCTATCTGAGCATATCAGCACAGCAAAATGCCTTTTTTTTTTTTTTTAAATCAAACATAGATCATCAGGATCACAGATTTATATCTAAGTATTTTAATATGACACAACACACCCATAGAGAAAATTACAGAATGAAATTGGATACTGTTAGCGAGAGAGCAGATTGTTACTTTTAGGTGTTATTAAAAGAAGTGAATAAGCAGTTGGCAGAGTTATCACATCATCTGTCTGCATGTCTGTTTCTCCTTCTCTCCTTCTGTTTCACTAAAGTGTCTGTATAGTCTAGCATAGCAGTCACTGGAAATTGTGCTGTTTGTCCAATAAAAATATTTTTAAATTGTAATGAAAATTTTTATTCCCTATTTGACTTAGTCTCAAGTGTCCATCCTATTTTTATACCTGAAAAAATAGATTGAAATTTAATCCCAGCAGTGTATTAAACTTTGAAAAATTTCTACTCTAAAAGAAGAAGTAGACATCTGTGGGTTACTGAAAGATTTCATATAAGTTCTTGAAGGGATGTAAGTGGAATTCAAAGGTTTCTTGCAGTCTTGGAAAAACTGGATTTAGGACATGCTTGTGGAATGCATACTTTCCATGATTTTACTTGTGCTCAGCCAACAACACAAATCAGAAATGCTAAACTGTCAAAGACTCTCCCATCTAAGGCACCTCTCCAGATCAGTCTAAATCTATGTCCATGAGGAAGCACAGTGCATGGAAGACAAGGCTGGATTAGAAAACAGATTGCGACATCAATTTGATTAACACAGCTAAGACTTAAATTTTAGGGGGTTGATCTCATTCCTCCTAAAACACTCCCATTGCTACAGTTTTAGTCTAAGAAAGTTTACCTTCTAAATAATCAAGATCATGATGCTCTGTCTTTAATAATTCAGTCATGTTTAGCATCAGTCTTCATTTGAAAGTGGGTTACAGTTTCAGAAATTTGAGGTTTCAGTTGCCAGATCCTTAATTTGTAAGATGATTTTGTATTACTAGCAGGAACCTAGGGGAAAAAATTAAATCATTGACTGATCGTAACCTTAAAATATAGAACAATAAAAATATCTTTTCTTTATTTTTACAAATGAATTTTAGAGAATAATTCCATAGATATTAAAGCATGAGAGGTTATCTTTATTTTTATTTTGCTTTACTTTATTCCTTAGTCTTCTATTGCTCCCCCACTGTTAAA
Source organism: Anomalospiza imberbis (assembly GCF_031753505.1). Classification (NCBI taxonomy): domain Eukaryota; kingdom Metazoa; phylum Chordata; class Aves; order Passeriformes; family Viduidae; genus Anomalospiza; species Anomalospiza imberbis. The sequence goes on along the minus strand of NC_089682.1, from coordinate 88,810,337 downwards.
ACAAAAAGTATGTAATCTATTTGAAAGGTAGCAAGAATTCCTAGCGCACTTAAGCAAAGTGCTTGGGAGAAAAGTACCAAGGTTGCCCAATAATTTGAACAAAAATAAGCTACCACCTAGTGGGGAGGGTAGGAAATATGAAAATTCTTCAAAGGAAGGAGAGAATTAATCTCCATATTTTGAACAAGATGAATAAAGCATATATTCACATCTTCAGAGTATTCTGTTCAAAGGCTATTGAAAATTTCTCTTTCTTTTAAACCTGTCCAACTCATCTCCACAGGATATAATTTAATCCTAGTATATACATATATTTTGTGCATTCCCATCTGTGTGGGCTGGAATATCACACTATGCATTCTGAAACAGAATTGCACTTTCTTTTCTTTGCACAATCACATCACTTATGTTACTGACAGTGCGAAGAATGTAACTCAGTCATTGAATATTTAAGTTCTTCAAAATCTATGGAATAGTGAAGACAGTATGTCCATTCGAGCGAACAATTGCTTCATGGGAAGCCTGTGTGTCTCAAATTAGTTAATTTCTGGACTTTAAATTGGCCCCTGTTCCTGTTGTTTAAAGCCAGTAAAAAGTAGCACTGGCAAGAAAGCTGTCTGCCAGAAAAGGGCATTTTCAAAGTCACACTGCATGAACATCTTCTTGTCAACACCCATTACAAGAAAAAAGTAAGTGGCATTTAAATTGAAGTGTAAGGAGGGGTGTGGGGATGAGGTTGCTGTTTGGGTTTTTTTTTTGTTGTTTGTTTTGTTTTGTTTTTTTTTTCAATAATTTTTGTAACCATCTGGATATGAAGTACCTGCTACCTACTCTGAGAATATAGGGGCATCTCTCTGTGACAAAAAAAGCAGAGGTATGTTTGGAATAAGGAAATCTAAGTATTATATGTCTTACTTTCTTTCACTTCTTTTCAATTTTATTTTAAATTATTCCTTTAAATTTTGATGCAGATATTTCACTTGTATTGCAATACTTTAGGTTAAACATATTCTGTGATGTGACATAATTTGATGTGACTTGACCAAACCAGATGAAAATGTCTTGTTATATCACTTATTCAAAGAGAAAAAAATGGTCTGTATTTTAATTTGCTTTTAAAGCTATTCAAAAATTATTTATGAAAAGTTAAATAGGCCCTGTTATATATAAATTTCTTATAGTCCTGTGACAAAGTAGCAAGTCTACTCTAAGGTTCAGATGTAGACATTTAAAACAATCAAAATCACTGACATTATTTATAAACTTTGAATTTCCACTGAGTTCATAAGCATTCCATAGGGTATTGCATTATTTCTACTTGTTCAATTATTTTCTAAGTTAATAATCAGTGGTCATTTTAAGAACGCTTATTAACTGACAAAAAACTTTGCAAATACAAATTCCCAGTTGGAGTTCTTGTGGCAATATGAACTCCTATAAATATAAAGACCTTTGCCCATACTTTTCTGCCCATATTACATAAGTGTAGAGTTAGGATTGAAATCTTTCTTCTTGCTCTGGAAAACTCTGTTATGAGTCTGCTGTTAGAGTTTTTGTTTATAGATGTTCTTAGCAAGTAGAAAGATGTTTTACAAATTCCCACAAGCCATGTGCTTTTCTGTCTAACATTTTAAATCATCCATCAGTACTATTTGAGAAGAAAAATGCTGAAAAATGAGGAAAGGAATCAGTAGCTGGCACCTTAGTGGCAATTAGCAGTATTGTTTCCTGGTCTTTTAATATGTGGGTCTTGAGCATCAAAAAATTGTAGTTTCTATCCTGGGGGCTGTCCAGAGACCAGGACTGCAGTTGCTAGTATTTTTTCAGACAGCTTGATGGAAACACAGGGTTTTTACAAGGCATGCTGGTAATAAATAGTGACTTATAAATGCCCAGTTATTCCATCTACTGCCCAGATATGGACATGGTCCTTCAGTTACTCACTTTGAAAAGTAATTTGGAAGACACATCCTAGTGCTGTGTATCCGCAGACCCACATCTGTCTACATGGACAGGTAAAAACAGATAACTCTCTGATAAAGGCATATCATTCAGGTCTAGTATGGGAGATTTACACCTCTGTAGTGAAATTATTTGGATTTCCTTGGTATTCATATATTCTGAATTTGCTACCATTAACTACAGCACTGCACTGATGAAGACACAGATCTTTGAATCAAGAGGTGCTGATTCACATTCTTCAGGTTATGTACAAGCAGAGGATCTGCATTCATGCAGATCTGTTTTCCAAAGGCTGTAGTGCAGCAGGGAATATGGCCTTTACAGTGCATGGAGAAGTTTATAAAGCATGAGGATATAGGGGGAAAAGTCAACACCCAGGGGATTTCAGAAATTCTTTGTGTATCACAAAGCAGTGCTCTGAGAGTCCCCAGGTTAGATAGTCATGAATAGTTCATTACCCAGTTAGAAGTTTTCCAGAGTGTTTATCCAAAAGGCTGTTACTGAGTGATGTGGACTGAAAGATGCAGTCTGGATGTCTGGACACCATGTTCCTGATCGCTTTACTGTGATGAAGTGTCATCATGTAGCCTCATAATACAGTATTGCCAGTATTAGTAACAGGCCATAAACTTTGCCCTGAGTCTGCCCAGGCTCAGGGAAAAGGCTTGTCAAGTCTGTTCTGAGTGTGTTTCTCTTGACCTGTCTCCAGGCCTTACCTGATTTCACTGTGGAAGCATGTTTCTAACTATGGATTATCCACATATTATCTAGTTTACTGTTTATATTTCTGTGGTACTATAGTTACTATAGTTTGATATATAAGTAACAAGAGTTTTTTCCAGGTAGAAAGAGATATTTCTGCCTGGAAGGACAGTAGAGGTTTGCAAAATCAGAGGCACAGGATGCAGCACAGACAGTGCAACTGTGTGGTAATAAGGAATGGGTCACAAGATGGTGAGATCGTGTAGAAAAAGCTCATCTGCACCCACAAAGGAGGGCAGAGACAACAGAGGATGGGTGAGCTAAAATTCTGGTCTAGTTCCTCCGAGACCCACCACAGAAGTCATCACCATGTTAAAGGCCTACCTTCACAGAATCAGAGGATCACAGGGACACAGGGAGGCAGGAATCCAAATTACACACTCCTGAGGAACGCTCTGCCCAGGCTGATCCCACTCAGCCTCACTACTGCTGGAGCTGGGGATCTGTAGGTGGGGAAATCGGCTCAAACAACCTTACTTCTTTTGAGCTGCCAAATCTAATTGAGTTTCCCCTAGTACTGGAGTCCCCCATGTATAATGATCACTTAAAAAGTAACACAGACCTAGAGCTGGACAAACTGGTTTTAGGGGTAACAAAAGACACAAAGAAACACTATCTGACATATGTAAAAGGCACCACACAAAGTAAACTGGGCTGCAGTCTGGAGCTTCAGATCACTGAAGAAAAGAAAGTTGTAAAAGGCCCTACATGTGGAAAAAGAATATAAAAATGAATTGTGGAAGAGAAAATCATCAGCATGAGCCCATGTTCCTTCCAATAAAGGGACTTCAGATGTTGGCAACTTGTTGTAATAACTCCCTCACCACCTTGAATACCATGGTGAAACCACTGACCACAAAGTCAGTGTGTTTGCTTAAATTTCAGAGAACATGACTGGTTGAAAAAAAAATAATTGGTTAAAGTGTTTCTGATTGAAGAAGGCATTTGAACATATCGAAGGAGGGAGCCTCCATGCCAATCTGCGTCAATGCTCAGTCAACCAGATCTTACTTTTTTTCACAGTGAAAAATGTTTCCTGATGTTCAGATGGAACTTCCTGTATTACAGTGAGAGTCCATTGTCACTGGTTCTCTCAGTTGGCATCACTGAAAGCTGTGCTGCCCTTCCACCTAATGGTAGACTTTACTTATCTTAGATTATCATGAAAGGCCACCTCTGCAGCCCACACTTCAAAGACCTTGCCACCTAAAGTAATACAAGTATTTGTGTGATTGAGGATATGTGGCTTTTTGTTGATGCCAACAGAAGCTGACTTATTAGTTAAAGCAGTAATTTACAAACCCCAAAAGAGGAGAAGCTAAAGGCACACACATTCAAAAAAAATCTCTTGAGTAGAAAGAATATGATATTTTTTATTTTACTGTGTTTAATTATCACAAGAGTGGTATGATTATAAGTGGGTACCAACCCACACTCGTTTTATCCCCGAGAAGTTGTGATTCCATTGGGCTCCATGTAGACACAGGACTATAAGCTTTGGACTTACATGGGTTTCAATCTGAAAATTTGATGATCTAGAATGAAATACACCAACTCTTAAAAGCTCATATGTGAAACTCAGTGGCATAGCAAGCTCTCTGATACCACTGGATGTAATAATTTGATCTTTAGAAATTAGTGGTTAACTGTCCAATAGATCTTTCCATGACAAAAAAGAATTTACAGTTATATCAAAGACACAACAAAAATCACCCATGTTAATTGTATATAGAAGGGAAATAGTAATTTGAATGAAGGTGTCTAAAATACTTTAATAATGCCTTTTTCTGATAGTAGAAACTCAGATGTGTTAAAACTTGAGAAACAGATGTGCAAAGTGCCTTTATTAATCCTAATGGTGGGAAATTCTAGTAACTGCTGACCCACGGAGAGCATTAAGAATTATTTTACTGTAGGCTGCAGGTAGTTGCGTCTGAAATACAGCATTTCTTTAAGGTGAATCTGACAGAATTTGACATGCATAAAAAATGAGTAAACAGTATGTATGTAGCATGCATCACTGTGACATTCATACAGTCTGAGTTTGGCAACAGTTTGGTTTTGTAGGCTACTTTTGACATTTAAACAGAAGAAAAGAATCTTTCTGAAAGAAGCTGTGTTTGCTTGCCAGGTATGAATACAGATATATATATATATATATATATATCATTGCAAAGGCCATCCTCAGGCAAAAAATTCCATAGAATCGTTGTTGGAGGTGACATGTTGCTGTTGCGGTATTTTGAGGAAAAATAGCTTGAATGCAACCTGAGAAAAATATTATTTGGTCTAATGGTGAATGTTTCAATTATATGAACATGACCTTCACCTGGCATAAATCATCTGAAGCTCCCTTGACTCTGTTTTATCATTTTCATTTCACTTTTTTTACGATGTTTATTTATCAGGGGCTTACACCTTCTGCTTTATATTGAGGGCTCTAGTGAATTTTTGGTACTTTGGGAATTTTCTGCTTCTGGAAATGGTGTTCAAATTTACATTCATAATGCATAATACTGGGAGACAAGCCTCCCCCCCCACCCAAAAAAAAAAAAAAAAAAAAAGCTGTTCTAGTCTAACCACATTTTTTTTTACTTAAATTGAGATGAGGCATGGATTGTTTGTTTTCTATTTCTATATTACTTTTTTCTCTAGTAATATAGTACTGTGTGTAACTTCCTGGAAATGGACTTTGAGGAGCTAAAGCCAACTGTGTAATAAAGATCAGACTCTCAAGGATTTAAATTACTCATCATTCAATAAACCAGCTCTGCATGAATTGGCATGTTGCTGCATTCATATAAATCACCTCCACATGTGCAATGAAAGCTAACATCCATATTGCATTTAGGTAGCAAAGTTTTTGTGTCATGGACTGCAGAGGTGGCCCTTCATGATTATTTAAGACAGATAAAGTCCATCACTGCTTGGAAGGTCAACACAGCTTCTAGCACTCAGGGAATTTTGGGTCTTGCTCATTAAGGCATTCACTGTATGTGCTGGCTGAGTGTGCCTAGTCTTCTTGATGAAAGAAGTTTAGGAGAACTGTTGGCCTCTACATCTTTTCTGTTTTTCAGCCTTGAAGGTAGAAGAAATGGTCCTTTTTGTGCGTGTATGTGGATGGATGGATGGATGGATGGATGGATGGATGGATGGATGGATGGATAGATGTTCTTTGGAGTTCTGTTCAAAATGTTTTATTTTGTTTAGTTTTGCCTATAATGATTAGTGGGTTTGGATATTCTATTTATCCTTTTCCTCATTCTATGGCTCCCAAAACAATCAAAGTTTTTTTTTTCTCCTTCCTAAAGGTAAGAAAATCCTTCCCAGAGGCATAAAGCATATGTCTGTTGGTTATTTCTAGTTCTTTTATGTGGTCTTTTGAGAGATTTGTTTCCCCTGGAGACATCATCACATGCTTCCTCAAGTCCTCTGCTGCTCCAATGGGTAGCACACATTATAAGACCAAAATTTTGGAAGAGTTTTGCCTCGACACTGGATAATTTTTTCCATCTTGCTCTTTTCAGATGCTACATACATCTAATTTAAAAATGCGAGAGTTGGATGGTGGGTATGGCTGCCTATTATCTGTTCCCAACAAACCTCTCCCATAGATAAGCAGATTGGGTTAACATTCAAGAAACACAGTCAGATCCACATACAACACTCACCACAGCTGGCTCAGCAAGAGAGGCTAGAAGGCTCCTTTTGCAAAATTCTATTTCAGCGAAGTATCACATGTCACAGCTGAAGGGAACTTGGCAAGAAAGAAGGCAACCACGTGGCACAGACAACTTCAAAAGGGGAAGGGGTGCAGGGTGGAGCTAAGGGCAGGGAAAAGGGGATTGGTCTCCAGGGGAGGGAGGACAGCTATCAGTGAGGAAACAGAGAAAGGAGAAACCAGGGGAAGTTGTGAAATATTAGGATCAGTGAGGCAGAAGTCCATGTGGGAGTCTTGTCTTTTCCCCCAGGAGGAAAGAACTCTATGGTCTTTCCAGAGCAGTGGGCTTGGGAATTGGCTAAGGGGAGAGAGTTCATGGGATGCTACACTAATTTACCTGGTTCTTCTAGGAATATAGCTTAATATATTGAATTATATTTATTCCTCCTAATTCTTCTTCACTTTTTTGTCAATGTGCTCACTAATAGCATCTTTTCTTGTTCTCCAGTAGCCAGCTTGATATTAACCAGGGTAGCCAGTTCCAGGAAAATCACTTGTCATTTGGGGATTTCTGTGGTGACCACAGTGAATGTTCACAGAATAATGATACTTTGGGGAAGTGTCAGACCTAACACTTATGCCCAGAGCAAGTTGTGCATCCTTCAAAAATCATCAGTTCACTAGCATTTGTGCTATGCATTTGTAGATCATGTGTGAAACTTTTTTCAGCTTACTTCTGTATTGTCTTGAAGAGATGTGTGATTTACGGGTTTCATTTTCCCCTGAAGTAGCATACTTCTGAATAGAGGATTAACGAGAGTCTGAGTAAACAATCTGAGTTAAAGAAAAACTGCATAGAACTCGAGCATTGTAAACAGGTTAATTCAAGCAAGAAAGTCTTCTGAGACAGCTTTATTTTGGGGTGTGAATTTTAAATTCAGAGTGAAAGTGTGTCTAAATCTTCTTTGTTTTTCCTCCACTTTTTTTTTACTTGGGTTATAAACAACCAGCTCCCTATTCAGATGCGTGAGTTGCTTTCCTGAATTTTGGTGATCAGTGAGAGCTGAGAAGAGTGAGAGAGGTTTTTTGTGCTCTGTGGCTGGAGTCGATCAGCACTGTGTAATTGCTGGTGCTGCATTGGGCAGCAACAACAAAAACAAGCCTGTTTAGCTGTTGTAGCTTCATTATTTGTCAGCTCACCTACAAGAAGATATAACCATGCAATTGACTGGGCTTATACATTAGCTCCAAACCGGAATTCATACTGAAGGGTCCTTCGTGTGAAAGAAACATATGTGTAATCAGGTATATGCTTTTCTCTTTAGCTTTTTGTATGCAAGCGTGTGTGTAAATACAATCTTTTTACCCATGTTTTACTCCTGATTCAGGTAGTCTCTGCCCAGTGGGCTCTGTGTGGGAACACGGTTGCCTAAATTTGAGTGGTGACTTCTTCAACAGTTGGTTAGAATTTTATGTGATGATTTGACTATACGAAACCTATGCAACTCTACAGATTCAGACCAGAGGTATTGCTGACGTCCTGTTATGTCATGTCATACAGGTGAGTAAGACAAGAACGTATTTGAGAAACTATTGGTAAATTTTATAGGTAGCACCTACATGTGTTCAGGAGTTTGTACCCATTAAGTTTGTAATGGGTTTGCAAATGTTCTTGCAATTAGGTGAGTAAAACAACAGGTTTTTTTTAAATAAACACAAAGTAACATACATGCATAAGTATTTCTTATCTGTCCATTACTAAGTATATGTTTTAGTTGAGCATCCGAAAACATACATATATTTAATGAGCAGCACCATCTAAGTCTCACACATTATTGGAATCAGAAAAACTATTGCAGTATTAGAAAGTATTATGGTACTAATAAAAGTGTTGTTTGAAAGAGAAGTATAATCTGAGTTCTGTATTTTCTGGCTGCCTCTTTCTCTGCAGGTTATCTGATCTCAAAGGGGAGCTGGAGTTCTTGCTGGAGGCCTTCATCCTGTGTTGGAGGCTGCCTCACACATTGCCACTGTTGGTACTGAAATTCCCTTTCCCTTTCCTTTCAACATCTGGGATATAAAAGGAGATACTCACAGCATAGACACCACTACTACTTAAGCCCAACAATTATGCTCTGGTCTGCTGCTTTGAAACAGAAACAAACAAAGAAAGAAACAAACCAGCTTTAGGAAAAGAAGGGGAAGGTTTCCCAATTTATTCTTTTAACAGCACTAGAGTAAAAAGAAACACAGCTTTTGGTTTCAAAACCAAATGGGTTTTGAAAGCCAGAGGCTATACAGAGCATAGCAGGTGATGGCAAAATTCAGAATAAGTCATTTTTTGTATTGCATTTATCATGGAATTTCACACATTTATAATCATCCTCTCTTCAGTACCAGCATCTTGCCCAATATTGATATCCTGGCAGGTATTATAAATTAAGCATGATAACTGCACTATTCAATGACTACAGAAAATACAAAATTGTTAAAAATGGACATATAATTTATATGGGTTTTTTTTCTTTACTGAGTTCATGGGGTTCATTTTATCTTATTTTCATTGTGACTTTATATCTTTGATAACTTTGCGTTACAGAACACGTGATTTTATTTACTTCTAGGAAATTACATTGAAGATTTTATGCAGTGTAAGCTAATGAAAATAATGGAGAACAGAAACAAGTATTGTTGTATATTATTTGTTCCTTTCAGATCAAGTAGCATTTAATATGTGCTTGTGTTTATATAATAAATTCTACCACCACAAAAAAATAAAGGGGGTTATTTTACTTCAAATTTTTAGACTATTGCTACACAGGACAAACAGATCCAATTCAAGTCTTTATCAAATGTTTCTTCCACCAGATCAAATTTTTGGATACAATGCATGCATTAAAAAAACTTCACTGTGAAATTTTTCAGAATATGTACTGAATGATACCCCCATTTTTAGTAGTTTAACACTGAGAAAAAAAATATTTATTTCATTTAAAATTTACACTATGTGCTTATTTGGCTCTATTTTATTGTGAGACATCTAATGGTATACATTTATTGTAAAATACGCTTACATGTTGCTTTAGGTAAAAGGATTATATAAAACATGTATGTGTGTGGACCTACTGCCCCCACCAGACTCTTATATGTTGAAACAAGATGGAACACCTTCAGGTATAGTACTGGTGAGGGTGGAGATGTTAATCCCAAGACTTAAGTTTATAGAATATTTACTAGAGATGCCTTTCAAAAGATGAATTATTTGACACTGTTAACTTGTGCTCTTTCTAAACTGGTGTTTACATTTCTGTGCTGGAGTGTACTGTAGAATTACATTCCCTACTCAGGGATGTCAGTAAAAGTCATGAAAGGTAAATGTCTGTAAATTACTTTCAGAGTAACGTCTAGCATATATTTTGTCTCTCCTTCAGCCGAATTTTAAATTTTGCTTTCCTTCTGAGTTAAGCAGAAGTATCTACTCTTAGGAATATTTCAGTCAAAGGCATAACCTTTACTCATCTCTATTTTTTCCCCTTCTTTCAGATAGGCAACTGCAAGGCATAATTGTTAGAGAAGCAGAAATTTCAAATCCTCACATGGTTCATTAAATAGCTAATATTCTGTTCTTATGTATGAAGAACAATGTTTTAAAAATAATTTAATCATCTAAGCCAGATAAAATTTATTCAACATAACAGCTGTATCATACAGTTTTACAGACATGGCAAGGCATAACAATGCTATTGAAGGTAAATGAAACCCTGTGTTATAGATATATATTTTTTTTAAAAACAGCAATATAAGGCTTCCTATTAAATTCTGCTTATCTTGAAATGCAGAAGCTTAGCATTGGGAGTAAGACACAGATAACTAGGCCTGCTACAATTTTAATCTTCACTCCATTCAGTGGACATTGCCATACATTTTTGACCTTTTATGTCTCACTCAAGATGTACATTTGATGTTGAATGGTACCCTTTATTGTCAACAGCTGCTAAAGAAGTAGAAAATTAGTATTAAAGCCTGCTTTAAAAAAAAATAGAATACTGAGCAGATTTTTGTAATAATATTATGCCCATCCTGGGCAACACAATTTGAAAGCAAACATGGATTTCAATGTGCTATGTACTTGACAACAGCCTCTTAAATTTTAATGTATATTTTTTGTGCCAAACTATCTGAAGGGTATAAATATGTACTATCTGTCTTTCCACACCTAACCAATACTGCTCAGTACTCAGGAGCTCTTAGTGCACATCAGCAGTGATGAGTTATTGACTGAATATTCATGGGATTCCTTTCATTTTAATAGACTTTCTCATTCTGCGTCATTGTAATCTTTTCCCTTTCATAAGACTTTTTACAATGCAGAATCCCTTGGCATATGTTATTTTTTCTTGATTTTCAAACATATGTTGGACAAAGTTGTAAGGGTCATAAAACAATAGTTGTTCCTGTCCTGAGCAATTGCCAGATTGCAGATTTCCTATTAATAAAATATTACATTTTTAAGTACTGAAAAAGTACAAAACCAACCCCACTACTGAAGAATCCCACAACAGACAGATAGCAAGTATGCAGCTTACTCAGATGTGGTTATTACAGAAGAGTCACCTAAAATTATCATGTTTTTAGTGCTGCTTTCTGATTTAATCCAATTGCTATTCCAGAACAAGCGGAAGCACTAGAACTCTTTGCACCTGAAAGGGGCTGCCAACAACCTTAAATATCAATAAGAAAAGCTGAAACACTGACCTCTATATTCCCAGGTGGTCCAGAATGTAATTAGGGGTGAAATCTTTCACACAGGATCCTGTTGCAAAACTGTCACTCACCTCATGGGTGCTGCATTTGATTCAAGGCTACAATTTGTGCCTTCCCTTCTTTGTATATATTAATTCTATAGTAAAACTTGAATATGTATAGTTTCCTTTTAATTTTCTTCATAATTAATTTGAAACTCTACCATCCTTACCCTGCTTCACATGTCTTTCCTCAGACACTCCATACTCCTGTTCATCAGAACACTGAGATGGGTGCTGTGAATCCCTGTCAGTGCCATGAGACACCAAAGATAGCAGAGTTGACATTGGCGCACTCTTTTAAAGCAGTTTTCTATTTATAAACCACACATCTGTGGCTACTAAGCTCACTCAAAACCCCTGTGAGCTCCAGGCAGATACCTTTTCTTTTTACAAACAGCACTGTGTTCTGCTCAGAAAACTGGTGGTGTCAAAAGCAAATGCAGAAATCATCCTGCATCTTCCACCTGACATCAGTATTCCTCACAGCTAAATTCAGTTTTAGTTCCAAAAGATTACATTTTGCTATTGTCCCTCTTTGTTAGGTACAAGCACACAGCAATTATCTGGCTTCCTATCTCTGTCCGTTTTACTGAAAGAGACAAGGTATTCTTTTTTGTTCCGTCAGAATGGAAATGTAAATATTATTATTGAAAGCAACTAATGAAAACTTTGAGGATGACAAATGAGTTTTATCCACTAACATTTCAGTGATTCCAAATATAGGATTGTGACCTTTCCAAATTACAGCTTTTACATTATAATGCAAGGCTTTTTCAAAAAGAAAAATAATTTTAATTCTATTAGTCCAAAATCAATGTGTGCCTTCATATAATCAAAGGAAAAAGTGTATATATTTTCCCCCTGCTGTATACATCAGAAAAAAAGTGTGGGGATAGACATCAAAATTTGGGGATATCCTTAAGCTTCACGAAACCTGTACATTTGAAGTGTTTTTACACATATTCCTATACTGTCTTACAACAGGCCAGTTTCTGTACAGTTGCAGTAACTGGATTTACAGGGGCTTATTTTTATTCATAGCTAGATTAAAAGTGTGTATATATATATATATATATATATATATATATATATATATCTTCCCTGAATCAAAGTGAATTAAAAAGAAATGACATGCAAGAGGAGAAGGTAGCTCAGATTTCTCATCAGCAGTCCAATCATGAGTGACCCACAGGCAACTCGAAAGCTGCCCACACAATTACTCCTTAGAAAAAGGCATCGCTGCCAGGAAAATCTTTGTTACCTTGAATCCAAGTTTAGTGATGACCACCTATAATAGGAATTGGTGGGAGGAATGCAAAGTGCAAAGCACTGCATTAAATTGACACTATATATCACTGTTGGGCAGGCTGTACATTTTTATGTGATGCATTTTACAGACATAGAGAAATATATGCAACTAAGTATGAGCAACAGGGTAATTCCTAGTCTGGTTTCTCTTTTCAGTGGTGCCAGTCTCACTGAAGTTAACAGAGCTGTCTCAGTATGAGAGACAAAACTTTTTGAATGTGCTGGATGAGAGAGTGGTACTTTCTCTCTCGTACCATGCTAGAGGCGCACTAAACACTGTGAACTTCCAAGTAATGAAAAGCTGTGAGATCAAAGCACAACTGCTTCTGTAGCCACCATGGCTAAAACCTGATCACAGTTTAAGTGACTTCAAAAGCATTAAGTGAGGGATGACTTTAGCATTTGAACTTAACCTACAGTGATACTGCAGCAACATAGAAAAGAGGTTTTTCTGCTGGCTATCCTTCTGCTAGGGACAGATGTCAGCGTCCCTAGACACTGTCATCAGTGTTCAACCATTAGAGGGGAAGTATTTATTAGTATTTTTTCACAAAATACTTTTTTCACCAGAATAAATCCATGTTGGGGTGCATGGAAGGTAGGATTAAAGTAATTTCCAAAATCATACAAAGTTCTTTCAATGATTTTAACAAAAAAATTGTGTGTGAAGAAAACGTGAATATTTTGATGGTTTAGTTGTTGGCTTTTAATGAAGTATATACAAAAGAACAACATGAACAGCATAAAAAATGATTAAAAATAATGCAAAATAAATAAAATCTTTTAAGCCTAAGAAATACATCTCTGTACCTAAAATTAACATTTAATTCTAGTTATTTTCCTGAGAAAAATGCCATATTAATGAACTCTGCTAGCAGTTTTATGATGAAATGAATTTATTCTTTTTACTTGACAGCTGATCTGAAATAATTGATTCACTTATTCATTTGCACATACACAGAATGATGCTTTTGAATATACTATCTTAATGTATTTTAATAGTACATTGTTATGTATCCACATGTGATGTTTTAGTTTCCATATTCAGTGTGAACACTGACTGATGTTAGTGTACAATATATTACATATTAAAAACACAATATTCTAGCTTGATAGGAAAATCCAGAAGAAAATAACCAGGCTGATTAAATGATTGAACTGGAAGATGGCCTCTTCTCATCACATCATTTATTCCAATTTTTTGCTATCTAATTATTTCCGTCAAGTGACAGGCAGGTATTTTTGCATTATTTATTCCACCAGCAAATAACTTTTAAAAAACAGCAGTTTATATATGGCAAATCAGCATCAATAGAATATTTTTTTAATTAATCTGAAAAATGTGGGATACTAATTTATTGCTGTTTATTATACTAATTGAGTTTCATGTAATATTAAGTTTTCTACTAATTAGTTCAATTACTACTGAACATAGGGTTATCTCTCTACAGAATCTGTGAAGTCACCTTTTTTACTATTCTGCTATAATACTGAAATATGTTATTTTCAAAGTTATGCACTTGAAGAAGGACATTACAACATCAGTGCTTTTTAAAAGTTAAGGATTTTATAAAAGCTGAGATCCTTAGCTGGACAGATTTGCAAACTCTGAGAATTACCATTAAAATTAACTTTTACCTTTCAATTGACAAATCTGTCTTGATTATTTCCCATCAGTCTTGGGAAACCAGAGAGGTCCCAGCTGACTGGAGGCTAGAAAATATTGTCCTGATTGGCAAGAAGGGCAAGAGGGAGGATCCTGGAAACTACAGGCCTGTCAGTCTCACTTCAGTGCCTGGCAAAGTTATGGAGAAGATTATCCGGAAAGATGTTGAAAAACACCTGAAAGACAACACAGTCGTTGGTCACAGCCAGCACAGCTTCATGAGAGAAAGTCCTGCTTATCAAAACTAATTTCCTTTTATGACACTGAAATTCACCTGACTGATTAAGGGAAGCCATTTGATGTAATATTTTTGGATTTCAGTAAAGTTTTTGATGAAGTCTCTCAGAGGATCCTGCTGGACAAACTGTCCGGCACACAGCTGGATAAACATATCATGCAAAGGGCACAAAGGGTTGTAGTGAATGAGGTGACATCAGAATGATGACCTGTCACTAGTGGGGTTCCACAGGGCTCCATGCTTGCCCGGTGCTCTTCAACATCTTCATAAATGACTTGGACACAGGATTGGAAGGGATACTAAGCAAGTTCTCAGATGATACAAAACTGAGAGGAGCTGTTGACTCCCTTGAGGGCAGGGAGGCCCTGCAGAGAGACCTCAGCAAATCAGAGGGCTGGGGAATCATCACCCATATGAAGTCCAACAAGGGCAAGTGCTGGATTCTGCACCTGGAATGGGGCAACCCTGGATGTACAGACACACTGGGGAATGAGAGGCTGGAGAGCAGTGCCATGGAAAGGGACCTGGGGGTCCTGGTCGATGGCAAGTTGAACATGAGTCAGCAGTGCCCTGGCAGCCAGGAGGGCCAACCCTGTCCTGGGGGGGCATCAGGCACAGCATCGACAGCTGGGCAAGGGAGGGGATTGTTCTGCTCTGCTCTGAGCTGGGGCAGCCTCAGCTCGAACACAACTTTGTGAGGGAAAAAGGAGAGGGAGATACTGATCTCTTCTCTGTGGTACCCAGGGACAGGACCTGGGAGAATGGCCTGAAGTTGTGCTAGTGGTGGTTTAGGTTGGGTATTAGGAAAAGGTTCTTAACCCAGAGAGTGATCAGGCACTGGAACAGGCTCCCTATGGAAGTGGTCACAGCACCAGCCTGACAGAGTTCAAGACACATTTGGACAATGCTCTCAGGCACAGGGTGTGACTCTTGGGGATGGTGCTGTGCAGAACCAGGAGCTGGAATGGATGATCCTTGAGGGTCCCTTCCAATCTTTCTGTGATTTTGTGATTTTTTGATCTCCAAATGTGTTCAGAATCAAATTGGTTAATAATAAGCTTCCTTAAGGGATGTACTTCTGCAAAGGCAAATATATAAGGCCCTACATATTAGACTATTACATGTGGAGGAAAGAGAAGGGATTGTTATATGGACATTCTTCTCTGTTCAAGTGAAAGCATTGGTTGGGCTGAGATAGTAAAGTTATCCCAAATCAGTAAGACAAAGCAAAGTCTTCATTCAAACTAATATCAAACTCCTATAGACTCAGACTGACTGTTGTGTTTAAGAAAGGGAACTCAGGAAACTCACAATATTGTCTGAGAAAAATGTGTAGGCTTGGGCAATTTCTTTGAGAACTGTAGGTAATGATATGAGAGCTACTGTAATAAGTGAAATGAAAAGGAGACATAAAAATTATGATCTATTGTCTAATTTAGATGTATGGAGACTTTGCAGCTTATTTTTCAACACTGACTCATTTACCCATTCTGAACACATAGAAGAGGTTTCAAAAAAAGTAAATGTAGCCATTTGATTTTGAGCTCTGGTCTCCTTTGCCCTTCATTACAAAGAGCTTCTTCCAGCTATCTTAAGCAAATTACTGCTAAATCCAAAAGGTTTTCAGTAATATTGAACAAGAGGTGGTAATTTTTCAAGCCCAAGTTTGTCGTTATTGCTTTGAGTGTGAAATTTTTCAGAATCTTACACACAGCGTGAATTATAATTTTGGGAAATCATGAAAAAGAGAAAATCCTCAGTCTTGCTGAGAAAACCTCTGGGATCTCAGATGTCAGTTTGAGGAGAGAGATTGCTCTACCTATAAATTCATCTCTCCCAGAACTGACATCCAAGGTCCCAGAGCCTTTTCCATATTGCTAAAGAATTTTTCCATGCAATTCCAGCAATGAAATGCATTCCATTCTTCACAAGAAATGTTCAGCTATTCATATTGCTGACAGACAGATATCTTGCTGAATGTCTAGTAATATTAGAGCTATTGGGAGCAGAGGTACAAAAATACTGTATTGCAATAACTTTTCAATCATATTTTATAAATTAAAATCCACTATATATTTCAAAAGAAAAATATCATCTGGGAAAAGCAAACAAAATAATCCTAACAACAACAAAGGTGAATGAAGTATAATCTGTTAAAAATGCTGGATGTTCACATTTGTTTGTGTGTGTGTGTGTGTGTGTGTATGTATGTCTTTCATAAGCATAAGGTAGGAGAAGTGCAAACATATCTATCCCGGGCTATCAGTCTCACTTTGGTGTTGCAGCAACTTCCTCTGTGTTGAGGAAATTGAAAACACTCTACAATTTCAGGGGAGTGGAAAGGAGAGAAGAGGAGAGGAGAAAAAGAAGAAAAAAAGAAGGAAATAAAGAAAAAAAAAGAAAAAATAATTTAAAAAGAAAAGAAAGAAGAAAAGAAGAAAAAAAAAGAAAAAAGGAAAAAAAAAGAAAGAAAAGAAAAAACAGTAAGGAAGGAAATTGGAGGGTAGGAGGGAGGGAAAAGCCTTCATTTGCTTCATTTTCAGATGCTCCTCTGAAAAGCTGTACAAATGGCCCAAAGGACACAAATCTGTGCAGCATAGCAAATCCCAGCTGAGGTCAGGGAACTTCATGGAGACTAAAACATCTGTTGTTGTGTAGTCAGGTGGGTAACTAGGATTTCAGCTGAGAGGAATTCTAAAGGCAGCTGAGAGTTTGATAACTATTATTTTTATACAATTCCAGCTGAAGTTTTGGAAGCTTAAGTGGTCCAAATAATCATAATCAATATATATTTTAGGATCTGAATTTTTGAAGGATAGGCTTTCCTGACTAAGGTATTTTTGTTCTGATATTAAGCCTTTTGGGAATTTTTTTTTCTTTTACCTGCCTTTCAGAATCACATGGCCTTATTTCAATCATTGTCATGACTGCAGCACAATAGCTGCATCAGCCATCCCTTTTGAGTAGATGCATGCTTTCTGGCTGAACTGCAAAAATACTTGTTATTGTTGACAACCACTTAACATCCAAAACAAATAGTTTTTCACACTGAAAACAAAAATATTAATTTATTTTAGAAACAGTTATGTTTTTTAACAGCAGATTGGACAGCTCTGCAGTCTGGGAAGCAGCTAAATTGTCTTTTGTTTTCTTTGTATCAGACATGCATAAAAATTTGGAAAGTGTATTTTATCTGTCACTTCTGCTAGCAGCAGACTAAAATTGCCCACATCTGGCTTCATGCCCTAAAAAAAAAAAAGTTTCTCTCCCTTTAAGCTCTCTCTTGTTTGGATTGTAATTACACAAAGGATAAAAGAGTAAGGAGTCTGTGGCGTTCTTATTTAGGCATAAGTTGGGTGCATTCCCCCCTTCACCCCTCTAAAATCCCAGAAGGAAAGAAGGGGGAGTATATTGCACCTGCACAGTGACAGGATTTCCCTGAATACCGCAGATCTCCCAGCACTAGGCAAGTGGCAATCTGAGCTCAGCAAAAAAGGGACACAGAATCATAGAATTATTTGGGTTGGAAGATCATCTAATTCCAACCATAGGCAGAGAAGCCACCCACTAAATCAGGTTGCTCAGATGCCTATACAACCTGGCTTTGAGCACTTCCAAGTTTGGAACATCCTCAACTTCTCTGGGCAATCTGTTCCAGTGCCTCAACAACCTTCACAGTAAAGAATCTCTCTTTTAATTTAAAACTGTTCCTGCTTTTCCTATCACTATCTGTTGTGTAAAAAGTTACTCTCCCTCCTTTTTATCAGCTCCTTTAAGTACTGGAAGGCTGCAATGCAATCACTCTAGAGTTTTCTTTTCTCCATGCTGAGCAATTCCCTGCTGTCATAGCCTGTCTTCATAGCCCTCTGGTCAACTTCCACCCCTCTGACCAACTTGGTGGCCCTCAAGAAGTAGCAGATCCTCATCTTTATTCTGCTGATGACCCCAGAGCTGGACACCCGGTTCATTGGTGGGACAGTTCTAGACTAATCATTGCTGCTCATATGGCAATATCCTGCTGTTCAAAGATATTGCCACAGTCCTGTAGGCAGAACAGAATTACCTTTTTGCCTGATCCAAGTTCTTACCCTAGCCACAGCATCATACATCTGCTACATCTGGTTCTGGGCTCCTTGTAGCATCAGCAGGCTGTACAGAAGTATGCCTTGAAACTTTTCACATGATGGTTAAGTAGTGGTGATACAAATAAAATGCTTTATTTGGGACACCATATGGTGGAGAGGATGGCTGTAAAATAGCTACATGGCAAAAGAAATTAATCCATTTCAGAGACCTACTCACAGACTAAAAATATCTTACTTAGGCAAGACATATAAACTCTGTTCTGCCACTCTTCTGTTCTGCCACCCCTCTGCCTAGAGATTTGAAAAACCCCTCAAAGAGTAATGAAGTTGGTTAAAAAAGAAGTAACTAATATTTTATAGGAGTAACACCATTGGCTTTAACTGTTTCTTTTCCTCATCTGTAGAGGATTGCTTGTTTTGTCTTTTCTCAAAATTCTCTAAAGCATTTCAAAATTTCTTCAGCCAGAGATCAACTTTCTGTATCAGTTTTCCCCTAAGCAGAAGTCTCAGGTCTGAATGCAACTGTGGAGGCAACCATTAAAGAATAAAAAAGAAAACACAAGGGAAAAAATCCCAACAAACCAAAGCCAATTTAGGCCTAATTTATATGTTGCTTTCAGTGTTCACAGAAATGTAGGAAACTAGAGAAAAATATTTTTTTTTTCTTTTGTTTCTTTAGTCATGAGTGTAGCTGTTTAGGAGAATATAATGTCAAGGTTTTGCTTTTCCAACTTAAAGGTGTACAAAAGGTTAACAAGCAGAGAGAAAGAAAAAAAAAACAAACAAAACAAAAAACAAAACAGAAACAAAAGGAACAGAGAAGCATAGATGAGGAGAAAAAGATTTTTAGTTCAGAAGCAAATGAAAAGTTACAAGGCAGCTGCTTTCAAAGACATAAACAAGGAGCAGCAGAGGTACAACTGAGAGAAGTAGAATCCAAAGGCCCATGAAGACAAAGGCAATAACAATGGTCATAGCTTCAGGCTCATCCCTTTTCCACAGTTTTAATAATCTAACATCTCTGGAGTATATATCCATCATCTTTCAGTACCTCCAAGACAGTCCACCAGCGAACATTGAGGGTACAAGTGTTTTACTGAGGAAATAAAAGCAGTAGATAAAAATTTAAACCTACATTTTGCTATTTAGGATATACAGTAAATGACTAGAGTTTATTAATTAATCTGGGCTTTCATAAACCACCAATGTGCTTGAGTAGATTTTTTTCACTCTTTTTGGAAGAATAAGTAGCAAGCAGACATTTTAATAACCTCATGTCTCAAGTGTATATATTTCTAGTACCTGCAAGAGGCATGATTCATCTGTCAACCACTTAATTTTCTAACTTGAAGGGTTGCAAGCTATTTAAACAGAAGGCAAGAAATGGATGATGAGAAATAAAGAGGTCATTATATTTTTAAGAACTTAGCCTGCATCTCCTGATTTTACTTTTTTTAATGTTCTCATCCTTGATAAAATTATAGGCTACCTGCTGTCAAGCAGAAATGAAGATCATATGAGTAAGTATAACCAGGTAAAATGTAACTGGGCAGCTATCTGTTTCTTGCATCTTTATAGCTTATAGGATTAAAGCATAACAAGCAGAAAATACAAGGATCACAGTTACACAGATCAATCTTCACTTAGGATTGTTACTTTGATGTGATCCAAGTAAATTCCTTTTAAGATGTAAGGATGTGGTTGCCACTTATGGTGATTAAGTGTAATCTAGTTTGATTCAATATATTACAATATAACTTTCTTTCCAGGTTGTTTTCTGAAGATTCAGTAAATTTTACACTTACATGTTTCTGCTCACTGGGAACCTGTTTCTACAAACTTATTAAAGCCGTAAATTGAGTGGGGGAGAAAGGTTACCAGTTTTCCTTCTTCAAAAGTATTAGACAAATGCTATTACAAATAAATTTAAATATTCTGCATCTCTTACATCTGGCCTACCAAGAAGGTTAATTGTGGTGTTATATTTTAGTTAAATGGTATGCTCTGTCTCATCCCTAGAAAATGTATGGTTTATTCCAAGCCTGTGATCCTCCCCTGCAGTATCCTGTGTCTGTAATCCCATTGGCCCAATCTGTTCCGTGCCCACTTTGAATCTCCCTGTTAAGTGTGCCGGGGGACGTTTCTCGCTCTCTCTTCGCCAGCTCTCCTGGCCGGTGCCCGCTCAGCCTCCCTCTCCCCCTTCCCTTTCCCCCTCACTCCCCGTCCCCCCTCTCCCTCACAAACCATGCTGCCTCCCAGGGGTAGGACCCCCAATAAACCCTCAACTAATGAGCACCCTCAGAAGCCGTATGGAGTCTCCTTGCCTGCCTGCTGCCACCAGCGAACTCACAGCTTAAGGGGGGCTCCCCCGGGGACACCCCCGGGGGGTTCCCCCCCAAAATGCACCGCTACAGTTAATAAAGTCCTACACCTAGTTTGTCTTTCTGAAGGCTTGACATCTCCTCTTGACTAGACTCCCAAATGCATGGCTCGTAGGTCAATATGAAATAGACCCAAACCTAGATAGCATCAAAGCTATCCCTTTGGATCTCTTTGAGCTTTTCCTCTGAGGTAAGAACATTAAAATGACTGACAAAGTTTAGAATTTAAAATTTAGCATAAAAATGAAATTAACTAAGACCATATTTTTTTTGAAATAAAGGAACCACAGGATGATATATAATATAAATAGAAAATAGAAAAAATAATATAAATAGAAGTAATTTATTAAGAAATCTTTTTCAGAGAAACCTCTAATCAAAGCTGGCTACCTGGAACTTGAATATTTACATAAATATCCAAAATTCTTAGCACAGGATAAATTAGAATATAAAGATTAGACAATCTATTAGGAAGAGGGCTGTTATGTCATGACTTTTCCCTTCTTCCAGTAGAAAAAGTAGTATGCTCTTTTCTCTAAGGCTCTGATGGCCATAATGCTCAGTTTGCACTGATGAAAACTGTCTACAAAGAAGAAAAAACTAAAGATCCCATGTTATTGCACTTAGCATGACTAATCAAACAAGATACATGAATTTACCCTTTGCAAAATGCACTGCACATATAAGTTCAATTGATGACTGTGGTGAACAGTTTGTGAATTATATCATGATTAATGGAAACTAGGAAATTTTAATCCATGCTCTTGCCAGAGATATGAAATAGTGTGTGCAGTTGTATATGACTGCCTGGCTGAAGGCTTGACACTCAGGCAAATAAATGAGTCTGGCAAGCATCTGGCCACTGCCTTTGCAAAGGAGCCTGCACATCTCTTTTCAAGTGAAATTACTTGCAAGAAAAGCACATAAAATCTGTTGATTAGCTCATAAATTTGTACTCTCCCTTTATCCCCCCACCTAAGTCAGGGAGATACACAGATTTAAGCTGGGGAGGCTTACATCCTTCTCCTTAAATTCTGAGTTTTCTAAGTCTGTCTAGCTGGAAGTACTCTCCAGGCTGCTCCCTATTTCAGTCTGCTATTTAATCATATTACTGTGTTGAGAAAATGATAATATTTAGTGCATCTCCTTGCACTGAAAATCCCCACTCTAATGTTTGAGTGTTTTCCCAATAATATCAGCAACATAAGCTCACACACTCCATGAAATCTTTCTCTCATTTCAAGGCAAAGTTCAGCTTAGGGAAAGTGAGAAGAGAGCATAAAAGACAGGGCATGCAAAAGAAAAAGGAGTACTGTCAATGCTTCTTCTCAAGTACAATCAAAGTCCAGCTGTATCTCACTTCCCCTATTGTTAATCTTTGGTCAGTCTCTGAATCCGTTCTCCCCCTGCAGTCTTATTCTTTCTTAACTCTCACATCTTTGCCTCCATTAGGTCTTAACACTTTATAGCTAGAAGCTTTTTCTTCATGGCCTCTCCCCATGATATCACTCCATTACCTGAGTCCCACACTGGCTTCTGACTTCCTTCCACAATCACTCTCATATTCCTTTTTCTTGTCTTCAAGGTCCTATTCCTGCCTATTTCTCTCTCATCTCTCTCTTATTTTGATGCCTGTGTGTATCTTATAATCTTTCAACCCAGAAGCTTGACTTTCTCTAGCTCAGCTGTAAAATCTGTGCTGAAATATAATACACACATCCTCATATTTCAGCTGCTGATATTTGGTAGAGAACATAAAAAAATAAAGAAAAAACATGCAAACCTCACCATTGCTGTAATCAAATTTCAGATAAAAACATGTAGTAACTGGCTTTATCGTTATAAAATTGAATAGAGCTCCTGGCAGTCAAGATAACAAACCACATAAAAGTAGTGATGGCAAAGACTAGGAGACTGAAATTTACTATTGTTTGTCAGCATATAGACCTTCCTCTCAAACAAGCTTAATGATGTATCACACCTCCCACATCAGTTGTTTTATGAAGTTGATTCCTAAAATTAATGAAAAGGGGACCAATGCCATGTTCATTATTCCCACTGGATCTTTAAAGAAACAAAAGGCTTCCCCTATCTTTGGGACATCCACAAAACCACTCAGTGAAGCTGCAGAAAAATCCCATATCTTTACAGAAAGTAATAGGGGAACCCCTAGAATTAAAGCAACAGGGCATGAAAAAGATTAAACAGAAAATATGGGCTTTTAAAAATATATTTGAAGAGAACACATTATTAAAAGTAGTTCCTCTAAAAAGAATAAATAATTTTTATTTCCTGTTCAAAATCTGGGAGAAGAAGGTGGAGCTAATAAAACTTTGTGTTTTGAAATTCCAGCCTGTAAACAATCTAATCCGAAATTCAAGTGCCCCATACAAAACTTCCCAAAATCTCCATGGGCATCAGGATGGTGAGGATGTAATATCAACCAGTGATGGAAATTCCACTGAAAACAAATGTTTTGTCTAAGATATTGAAGATAGAAACCTTGACTTTGTTGAAGTCAGCAACAAAGTAACCATGAATTTATCAAGGGCCACAATTTCAAACTGAATTTTTGTAAGAAATGTGACCATGAAGATAAGCAAATTGTCAGAATTTTGCAGTGAACATACTAAATATATTTCATATATATATATATATATATAAATATATATATATACTCAGTTAAGTGCATACACAAATTTCTTTCAACATTTGAAAAGCTAAAAAATATACAAGAGAAGTAGAAAGGTGATACATGAAAAACAATCTAAAAATCTCATATCTCTATGTCTGTTCTGCTATATTCTTTCTAACCTCAATAATAAACTGTGGAAAAACAACCCGGACATTTAAAATCCAAATTT
This sequence comes from Anomalospiza imberbis, assembly GCF_031753505.1. Taxonomy (NCBI): domain Eukaryota; kingdom Metazoa; phylum Chordata; class Aves; order Passeriformes; family Viduidae; genus Anomalospiza; species Anomalospiza imberbis. Next base: position 88,786,605 of record NC_089682.1, on the reverse strand, counting down.
TCCATTTATTCTTTTTTGTTCTTTAGACCCCTAAAGCTGCCTTCCTTTGGAAAGGACATTGAGGCCTTGCTGAAAAGCACTGTGTTCTATTTTACTTTTTTTCAGCAAAAACTTGAAAAAACACAAACAGATAAATCTTAAAAGCCTTACTCAGAGAAAGGTTGACCCGGAAGACAAAGGACATTTTAAATGGAATAAAATGTTTTTAAACAAGCCCATGAATATTGATCAACTTGCTTTATAAAGCCCTTGTAGTGAAGAAGGGCCAATATGCTGCCTTGTTTGGTGCTAATACAGCTCTGTCCAAAATGCAGGAGTAACACAAGAAGGTGATAAGGGATTGCACAGTCTAATAGACAGAGTGATTAAGTCCTCTTTCTTATATTTCCATCGTTTCATCTCTATCCAAGCAATGGATGGCCGAACAAGAGCCTTCAGCATGCTGCTGTCCTGTCAAGGGAAACTTTCTTCCCGGGGCAGTAGGAAGGCACACCTTGCTCTGACAATCTAACTTTGAGGCAGTAATGCTCAGACCTTTCTGCGGCTGTACATGATGTATCTGCTGGTTCCAAGCTGTCCCTGGAATGTTCAGTCATCATGTGGCTGGTACAGGCAGCTGAACCTGGGAGCTGGGACAGCTCTGGGGTCCCACACTGTGTACATGGCTTCACTCCATTCCCTGTACAAACACCACCCTTAAAAATGGGAAATATTTATATATGATGAGGCCATTTATCTTCAAGGGCAGACTCAGAGAACTGCTTTCTTGAAATTAAAGTACATGTAGTAATTAAAAACTTTTGCTGCTGCTGAACTCTAGTGGGATGGAATTGTGAGCCTGAGAAGATTTTAGATATCATTACCAATCCCTTGTGTCGTCATTCTTTCAGTCACTCATTGACACACTCTTTCAAGAAAACACACTTGCAGTAATAATTGGACTGTGCCTTCCACTCAAATTCAATACAACTTTTCCTTCAATTGCTTTTTGTGATTCACGGTGAAGAAAGATTGAAAAAAGTTAAGAATACAAAAAATTTCTTTTTGTTTCAGAATTGAAGAGACTAATACCTCAAAATGATCTGCTGCTGCACTTCATGAAAATCAGACTTCAGTTATCCTTGAGAGGAAGACAGAATTGGAAATGTTCAGAGTAGCAATTTATAATAAACTGCTTTGGAAACAAATGTGACAGTAACAATTTTAATGAAAAGGAGTAAGGTTAGAAAACTCAGGTTATGTTTTCAAAGTCTCTGAAGCCTCCAAATGAGATATTTGCTGCCTCAATAACAAATGCAAGAGCCGCACTTTGCAAAGAAAATGTAACAAGTAAAAAATTATGATTGACCTGACAAAAATCAGTAGGCAAAATCATGAATTGCTTATGCGGAGAACTTATCCCACTGTACAATGCAAGCTTTTTGACATCACATATTTATTTTTCTAGTCTTTTTTTTTTTGTATATTTATTCTTGTTTCATTTTTCTTATTTCCCCCTTGATCTTTCGTTCTTATGGACAGTGTCTAGCTCATTAGGAATATGGTATAGCATTGCAGATTTTAAAGGCTTCCGACAGAACAAGAGAGAACCTATATAAATTACACAGCCTGGAATATATTTTGTTGATATTTTACGCAATGAAGAGACTCTTTGCTGATTTCATTATTCCTGTTACAAACCTTTCCACCTGTATAAGATATGTGTTCATTTTGTACTACTGCTGTTATTGTGAATATTCTTGTTTTACTTCCTTGCAGTCATTGTTACTGTTGTTGCTGCTACTACAGTCATTATTATTCATGTATTTGATATTACTGATCATATTTGTCCCAAATCAGTGACCAAAATAGTGAGCTAATAATTGCTTCAGACACTGCTTGAAAAAGGTAGCAGAAAAAATTTCAAAAATTAACTTAAAAAAAGCCAAACAAACCATAAAAAGATTAAAAATTCAGTTAATGCTTCAGTCCTATGAATTTCTTTATTTACATGAATTATGATCTCTGGACCAAAAATAGGGTACTATATTTGGGTCCTACTGGTTCAGAAAAGAGAACACAGAAGAAAGTGAGGGAAAGGATGAAATATGAGCTAGAAAGTCAAAAGTATTCTTTTGAAAGTAATGAAAACAAATCCTCTTCCATGAAATGCAGTTTCATAATTTGTAGAGGCCACATCCCTCTACTAAGGATAGATACTGCTAAGGATCTTCTCAAAGCATAACTCAGGTTTTGTCCAATTGAACATTTAATTGTATAAACAGTAAGTAAAAGACCACCTATTCTGACCTGATATTGTTAGCATTTTTGTTTCACAGTGTTAAGAAATATGAATTCAAAACATTAATGAAGTTAAGAAAAAGAAAAACAGCAGTAACCACAATGCTTTTTGAGAAAATAAATACTTATTTGAGAGAGTGATTCCTATTTGGATGATCTCTGTAATGACACAGTTATTGCTTAAAAAAGCAGTAACAAGTGTCTTAAAAAAATTTAAATTGACAATGCATAAATACTTTAATAACCACTTCCGCATTACAAAATTGAGTAGAATTGGAGTAGAGCATATGAAAAACACTACACAGGAGGACTCATCAGGATATCTATAGTGGGTTGATCTTGACTGGACATTAAGTGCCCTCCAAAGCCATTCTATCAGTCCCCTCCTCAGCTGTGCAGGAGAGAGAAATTACAATGAAAGGCTCACGGATGGAGTTAAAGACAGGGAGAGGTCACTCACCAATTACCATCACAGGCCAAACAGAACAGACATGAGGAAATTTGTTTATTAGCAATGAATTCAGAGTAGGGTGATGAGAAACAAAAACTATATTTTAAAACACCTTCCCCGTATCATTCCCTTCTTCTTGGGTTTCCTTCAACTTCACTCTCAATTTGTCTACTTTGTCTGCCCCAGTGGAACAAGGGAATGGAAAAGGGTATTGCAGTCAGTTCATCACACATTGTCTTTGCTGCTTCCTCTTCCTCAGGGGAGGGCTCCTCACTCTCTTCCCCTGCTCCAGTGTGGGGTCCCTCCCATGGAAGACAATCCTTTTCACATATTTATTCCTCATAAGTATGCCTGGCTGTATGTGTGCATGACTGAACTCACCTACACTACCTAACAAAGTTCCCACAATCAGTCCTCATTCCTTTCAGCCTTATGGGAAACTTTTGGCATTAAATCATATAAATAACGAATGAAGAAATTATTAATGCAAGTAAGAGTGGCTGGTAAGGAAGCAAATAAAGGAATCCCACACTGAGTATTTTATTAGCAAAACAAAAGTCAGAGAAGAAACTGGAAAAGCAAAACACTCCATCTAACACTTGACATCAGAGAACTGTTACCTTTGATCTTAAATTTTAACATTTAACACATTTGAATTGCATTTTTAAAATAATTTTGCTAAGGTACAGGGATCCTGAAATGCATGCGTAAGTTAAAAATTCTGCCTTGACCTGAGTCTTGCTCAAGTAATTCATTGCCTACCCACTGATAGCTCTTCTTTCTCCTGGCTTTGTCTGAACACTGCCCTTCTTCTTTTCTGCTCTGTCAACGCACATTTTTTGTCTACAATCACTCATCTCCATCCTGTTGAATGCCACTCACCAAACTCTAGACATTTGCCAGCATGATGTAATGTTACTTGCTGCACTCCTTCACATATTGTTCTTTGTCTCTTTTGAAGCACACTGCCAACAACACAATATGAGTAATAAAGATCGGAGTACACTCTTGCATGTCTCAGCTACCACCTCTTGGTTCATTTCACTGTCGCCTTACAAAACCAATAAATTAAAAACAACAAAAACAATACAAATCCCTAAAACCTAGAACTAGACATAATCTTTTTTTCTTTTTTTCTGAGACTTATGAAACAGAAAAAATAATTTATCAACCCTTGAAATAAATCTTATGGGTCAAAAAAAGCATCAATGAAAACTGTGTTCACCAGAGGAAGCCATATGTGTCATATATATATTCCTAATTACCATTGTTTCTGTACAAATTAAAGATAAATGAACAGTAAGTTATCCCATAATATTTTTTCACTGACTTACTGTAATTCATGTTAATATTTAATGATCATTTCCTTCATCTCTGGTAAGCAAAGAAAACCACCTTGGGCTGCCCACAATTTGCCTGTGCTTCCAGAGTAGAGTGAAAAAGATAAGGCAGTGATACTGAATTCCAAAATCAGTGGTTGATTTAACTAAAAGGATTAGCACAATATTAAAAGTTCTCAAGAAGGTAGGCACTATGGCAACTTAAACTTTTCCACTTAGAAATACACAGGTGAGGGGAAAAACATCTCTTGTTCTAGGGAATACAGAAACAATAAAAGAAGCACCATCTATTCCCAAGCTCCACTTGACTTCCATTAGAAAAACTGAAAGTTGAGAAACATGTATCATCTATCAATATCTCCAAAAAGAAGTTGCATCTGTCTACTTATCCAAGCTAATATATTCATACAGGAATAACTCGTTAGACATAAAAGCTTTGAGAATTTCCAGTAAAGGAGCTTTTAATCAAGATATTTAATATCTTAGAGAAGGTTGTTGGTTTTTTTAATGAAAATAACTTTCATTTTCTAACCAAACAAGAAAAAAGGAGTATAGTGAAAAAATTGTGCAAAACTGTTCTAAATTTGCTACAAATATAACTGTATATTTATGACTAGAAACAATTAAATTTTTAAAACTTAGTTGTCATTTTGACCATGTAAGTTATGGAAAGTAAGAAAATATGAAGTAATTTTTTAACTATCCTGTGTACTCCATATTTCTAGCAATAACAATCCTCATGAGCAATATCTTTTCTTTTCCAAATGATGTAGAAATTGTGTGTGCTTAATATTTACAATGCACTATAGGTTTGCACACTAAATTTACTTTCATATTCAACACTAATATCACCCATGAAGCTGAATAGTTGACCAATGAATGAAGGACCTTATGTTATATAATCCCTAATTTGGTAATAATTAATATCTGTGACAAAATCTGAAAGTGAAATTTACTGTTAGTGAATTATTGAGAGCCTCTACTTCAATGTATAGTTAAAGATGCATTCACAGCAGTCCGTGTGTGAAGCTTAAAGCCATCAAATATGGTCAAGAAAACTACCAGGCTTCATCAAGGGTTTCAGAGAGGTGAATTTTTTGTTCAATGGAGATTGAAGAAGCCAAGATCTTACATCTTCCTGTTTATTTTGTGATGTAGCCAAATTTTAAAACTTCTACAAGGAAAAATCTTTCTTGCCTTTTTGCTGCACCCTAATTTTTGACAATTTCAGGACTGAAACTTCTCATCAAATACTACCAATCATTTGGAGTGCATCAAAATGCTAAGCAGTGGATGAACAGTGTTCTATCCCTTGAATTTTGTGCCGCAGAAGTGTGTCTCATTAGACAAGATATTTCTATTATTTAGATGACGTTTGTGTACTGAGTCCAGCTGGGAAGGCCTGCCAGTTAAGGTGGAGAAATATAAAAGTGCACTAACATATATCATGTTTCATGGTGAGATGAAATGCAACTTTGGAAACAGATTTGACATTTGAGATTTCCCTGTGTTGGAAAGGCAGAATTTGTTGCAGACATGAAAATGCTCAGTATGTGCATCTGGAGGAAGCTGTGCACAGTTCTCCGAATCACCCCTGGCAGCTGATAATGGAGAGCTGTTGGCAGTGTTTAGAGAGGCAGATGCTTACCTGTGCTCCTACAGTGTGCAGTCTTGGCTTGATGACAAGGTGAGAAGAAGGACAAGCCATCACAGAGTGGGGGCAATTGGCAGCTGGTACCCTGTTGGGGAAGGGTAAATGGGTCACCTAGGGCTTCTTACTCATCTGTAGCAGAGTCATCAATCCATGCCAGAAATATGTGCTTTTCAGGAGATAAAGCAATTCCTTATGCAGGAGAATGGACAGAAATTAAAAAGATGATAATTTAATGAGAATTAAACAAATTGTTTGCAGCTTGGCATGTGATATATTGCAGACCGAAAAATATCATTTCTACCATAAAATTGCATCCAGGCTTACCTGTGTACTAAATAAATGCAGGGCTTGTTGAGACAAGTAGCAGGTGTCGCACTGACAGTGTTCAATGTCAACTGGATGCTACTGAAACTCTGTAGAGGGCACACACCTAAAAAGTGCTTCTTCATATCTTTCTCTTGTTCAAGCTGCAGGGCAGGTTGTCTTATTCCCCATCTTATGAAAACAGATAATATTTCATGAGTTGTTCATCATGACTCACTGATAGTGTGGAAGGTCAAAACTAGGAATGTGTGCAGTAAGCCAGAAAACAAAGAATCCAGTTAAACATAAAAAACTCCAAACAGACAACAAGAAAAAATAAATAGACCACCTGAACCCTTTCCTCTTAGCAGTGTTATTTCATGTTATCTTGCTGTGGTTGAGTGTATTTCCATCAAAGGTGCCACAGCAGATCATGATATTCTGAAGTTGAAAGATCAGTGGCAAAGAACATACAGGGCATACAAGTATATTTAGTTCATGCTTAGTCAGCTAATTTATTCAGGAGTTCATTGTCAATTTTAATAGTGGCAAAAGGTTTTTTAAAACATTTGTAAATCTCAGACTGATCATTTAGAGTTGTAAGTATAACATCATGTAAATATTTTCTGGACAGTTCTGGAATTTTAAAGTGGGCACAATAATGCCAATCATCTGCTCTAAAAATGCAGTAATTTTTAGTATCTTCAAAAATTTACCATTTCTTCATTAAACATATTCCTTGTAATGACCAATACTTCTCTAAATTGCATTCTCCTAACATAAGTTTTTGAAGAGGAGAAAAAAAAATGTAAATAAACGCACACATTTTTAACAATCATGGAAAAGGAGTATCAAGTTTCACTGAAGAACTGTTCCTCTTCATAGTTACAGTAATATCTCATCTGTAATATTTCATATTAGTTCTTTCAAGTTTATAGACATCAGGTAGCTTCCACGCTACAGGTATATGTTACAGTCATCTCAGATTCCTGATGCCCCTAAACCTCTTGTTGAGATTCAGCACAAGTCTAGGTGTAAGACAACCATGATTTTTAAAGTGAGAGAAGTATTCAACATCTTTAGTATTTTGCATAAATTTCACATTCTGTTTCAAGTTACCTTCTAATATGCAAAGTGAAAAGTGTCAGTTTTTTTGAGGGTCATTAATGCATACAAAAACATAAGGGTAGATATGTATGCAGTGCCTTCACATAAGCTGGCCTTTCTTGGTAATTACTGTACTATGTTTGATCTCAAAATCACATACTTCTTGTCTTACACCACTGGTTATGACATAAAACAGGACTACTGTGGCTTGGCTTTTCACTGCCACACATGAAATCCCACTATAATTAATTAGTGTTGTTATAGCAACACCTTTTATGACATTGCTTGACACTCAAGGGAGGGAGTGACACAGGGGTGAACTGTATGAGAAATCATGTTGTAAATTTCATTTTTGAACTCTCTGACTACCTTTTTTTTTTTTTGCTAGAATGATTTTCCTCCTCAAATTCGTTCCCTGCCGTATTGAAGCCATTGAGCAGTCAGATCTCAGCGTTAATCTTATATTGGTCTTGCTCATGTGAATCCTAGGGGGAACATGCTAAAATTTGCTGTCAAAAAGTACAAACACAGGATGTTTTTATTTCAAGGTAGTTGCTTTTCTTATTATTTTTGTTTGAAGTGATTACACTCAGGATAGAAAGGTCTTGTTGTATTTCACTGTCAGTAATAGATATCATTCACTTAAATGGATGGCATTAAAGAGTTTTTTTTTTTTTAAATAGAGCTTCTGAACTAGAAGAAGTTCTCCACTATGCATCACTTACTGCTATGGAAAACTTATTAACCTTCATTAATTATTAGGAGTAACTAAAAGGTTGAATTAAAAAAAAAAAAAAAGAAAAAGAAAAAAAAGAAAAAGGAAAAAAGTAGGACAGGTTTCACACCAGTTTTCCAGTTTTGCCAAAGGAGGTTCCATCCCTTTGTTCAGGAATGATACACAACACTGAGCTTCTGCTTTTAGCTATCAAACAGAGCTTTGTGTGAGGGAATGAATGTTCCCGCTACCATTACTGTGCATGTTTATTACTGGGGTGAAAAAAAAAAAAAACATATATGTGTGAATGATCTCTTCAATATTGTAAAAGCCTCAACAGCTTTGTTGTAAGACCCTCAACTGCTCCCTGTTGAGGGTCAGCAGTTCTGTTGGGACACAACAGGCTCCTGTCACCACAACTGAGGTGAGTTGCCCAAAAGTTTGCTGCTAACACAGCAGTTTATGCACTGCTAGAACAGACAGTTCCCGTACTACCCTGCTCCCTCTCTCTTCCCCACATCCCACAGCAAACACACAGTTTATCAGCTTGTTCTTCCTTTCCTCCTGGAGCCAACACACTCAGGCAGCAGACGTTACCAGTACTTTGATGAAGATGAGTAATTTGGATGTTGCTCATCTTCTCTGAAAAGGAGTGGTTAGGAGCTCCTGCTGCTGCATCTGCGGCATGGAGTCCCCTGCGCTTCATTCTGTGCTGCTCTTGTGCCATTAGGGAGACAAAAAAGCAAAATGAGAGATGAAAGACATCCTAAAACAAATGGTCATTAAGAATCAAAAAAGAGCCAATATTTTGCTATACATTAATCACATGCATTATAAATAATTAACACTATGTTGTTTGTTATTACTATTACTATTAAATATTATATTTAATACAAAAGTATCTTATTTTATAAGAGATAAGGTAAAAGAAGTATACATCCCATGATTTCCAGTGTTGAAGCAAACATTCATAAATTCTTAAGTGATTTTTGAAACTAATCACTCATGTCATTAAAATCTTAAAAAAAAAAAAAAAAAAAGAAGGTGCCACTTCAATGCTTAAGAGAGAGCAAAAATAAGCTTGTTTCTTCAGAGACATCAACTGTGAGGCCAGGAAAGTCTAATTCAAAATGCTAAATAAGTTCTTGAAAACAGGGATTCACACTCACAGTAACTGTTAGTCTGTAGATTATTTTATTCCTTCTTTCTGGCCAAATGAATCCAAATCTGAATTTTGGCAGGGCTTCTACATAGAAAAGGATAAGGTGATCTTCCCACCTGATGTGTTATCTAGTGGTGTAAATCTGCTTCATTAACCTGAGAAATGGAAATGCAAAGTCTATCAGGGACAATGGGGAACAAAGCAGCCTGTTGAAATTTCTGATGAGTACATAAAAACTAGGAGTTTCTTTCTCTTCCACCAGTGATTCAAAGGAAAGTGTTAAATAACAAGACAGCTTGAAAGTTGTCAGTTCTGTGTCTTCTGTATTATGCATATTCTGAGATTGTCTCCAAAAGTCAGCCCCAGAGGGATTTAGACAGAGGACTATCTAATTTCTGCATCCAAAGAAAACTCAAATGCTGAACTAAAATGTGTGAGGATTTAGGAAGCTCTGGGTACATATTTCTAGTCTCCAGAAAACTTTGCATTTGATTAACAACATGCCTACAGAGATTGTTCAGGAGTTTTCTGTACCATACTCTTCCTTAAAGGTATCTGCAAAGTCCCGCTTCACATTACTCAGTCCTTTTTTTAATATGGCTGTTAGGCACTTATGAAAATTTCATGCTAAATGTCAAAAGCTGACAAGAAAAGAAAAAAAAAAGAATTGAATGGAAGTGGAAAGGCAAACTAACAAAACTGTTTAGCAAAAATGTCTCATTGCTCTTTTGTTCTACCTTCCACAGTTTTGCTGGAAATGAAATTACTATAAGCAGGACTGAGATCCTGATCACATTTGATATTCAAATGGACATCAGACAGTTATCTTTCTGTACCAATATTGCATTCACCAGTGTGTTGTCACCCTAAGTACTGACAAAGATGTGTGCTGGAAATCTCAATTAACAAACTACAGATCTATTACAATAATACCATAAAAGTAAATTCTTATTCTAATCTGAAATTCCTTTCTCCAGTGGAAAAAAAAAGTATACAGTGATACTAGCAGACATTTTTTGACTGTGCAGTTCATAAATAGAACTAGATCCACTATTTTTTCCTTGGTTGTATTAAAATGTCTCAATTAAAATTAACCTTATTTTATATTCTCTAAATACTACAAAATATAGATGTCAATGGCAAGTATTCTTTTGAATGCCACTGAATACTAAAGTGGAGAGTAACTGCCATGTCTGTGATCCCTTGGAATGTGAGAAAACGTACATAGGGGAGCACCACAGATAAGAAGAAATGGCAAACATGATGATAGGAGTCATAGCTTAGCAGGGCAATTTTCTTACTCTCAAACAATTGACATAAATGGTTATATATTTAAGAAAATTTGTAAGCTTGGTAAATCACTAAGACACAGAAATATGTGTATCAATGTTTCAAGTTAAAAGAAAAACCCACAAACAAAGAAACCAAAGCAAAAAAAAAAAAAACCAAAAAAACCAAAAAAACAACAAACAAAAAACCAACAACAAAATAAATTTTAAAAAATAAACACAAAAAACATGAAAACTGAAGTACTTCTGAGTTTGAGCTATGTCAATAAAGCAAAAGATAGCACACACTGATTCTGGACAGTAGAAGGTTTTGTGCCTGAGAGGAAAAAATCTGTATTTTCCTTTAAAGTGCATTTAACCTATATTTTACCTCTTAATTTTATTTTTTTTTTTTCAAAAGAATCTTCATGTGTACATTACTAAAAAAAGCAAACTGGCAGGATATTTTGTATAGTTTGTGATTTGAGCTTATCTACTTCACCAAAAAAATAAAGCATGAAGAGTTAAAGATTTCTACATAAAGATGAGTTTATCTGAAATAATTCATAACAATAAGCAGTACAGAAACAAGACTTTATGTGGCATAGGCATTTCAAGGTTGAAAATGTGTGATGATGCTTTTAATGAGATAAGGAAAGATCTTCCATTGCTTCTCTTTAGAACACACTATTGAGAATTTACAGGGATTAAGGTCACCTGAAGCTGACTGGTTCCATCCCCATGACTTCCTACAAACCAAGAGAAGATGGTCACTTCTGCAGAGAATGTTGTTCTCAACACCGAAGCCTTTTTGTCCTTGGTCTCCATAGCATTAGTATGGTCCACCTGTCTTATGACTCACTGTAGGAAGAGTGCTTTCAAGATTTCTCAAATGTTCCTGCTTTTTCCTGTGGTAGTCTGTTATTTTACAGTTTGTTCTTCTGTAGTATGTTTTAATATTCCTTGTAATAAGTTTGTAATGGTTCATTCTACGTACCCCATTTGGCTTCCTTAAGGGTTCAGTCCTGAGTTGTTTACCACAGTTTTCCCTGCCAAAATGTATGTCAATCTACATGTCAATCCACCTGTGTAGCTCCCTTGTTCCCTCGTCTCACCCCTGTCTGTCAAAGATAGCACACTCCTTTGGTTCTGGAGTGTTCCCTGTCTTCCTTCCCTTCCTCGAAGTAGAATTGGATTGTAGGGTTTGCTCCCTCCCCGTGTTAGCTTCTATTGGGGAGCCCTTACCTGCACCCCTCCCCTAATGCCCTCCTATTGGTCAAAGGTTATGTCCTCTCCGTGTTCCCTCTACCCTTTAAAAGTGGCCCCTTCAGGTTCAGATTTGTCACGTGCTCTGCCCCCCTTCAGGATTAAATCTTTGGAGACTCAGACAAGTGTCCTTCCCTTATTCCTCTGCCTCGGTTTCCTCATGCCCTGTGCCTTTGCTGCGCTACCCATGCCGTAGCAATCACCGCCACTCGTACCAGTCTCGACAGAGACTCGGGGGCAGCCACACGCGTCTGTCTGCCCTGAGGCCACAAGCGGGACAGCGAGCCGGCGAACCTCAATCCCATGGCCACTGAGAGCCAGACACATTTTCCATTTGGGGCCCTTTTACACTTTAGATTCTCAAGCTGAAACAATATTTGTATCCAAATTCAGCAAGTCCACCGTTGTTGTTCCGTTCCTGTTCTCTCTAATTATAACATCTTCCAAATTTCTTAAAAGACCAGTATCCTTCTTTCATTCTTTATAAGTTCTTTGGTGGAAAAGAAGGAAATTAATGTCAGTATAATGACTGAATAAACATACAACTAGATTATTTTTAAGTATTTGGAAAGAGAAATCCCACTTCATATAGAAGGTCATTAAAAAGTACTGAAAATAGTATGTGAATTTTGATATTCTTATTTTCTTCTCACAAATCAGAAAGAAAGCTTTTCAATCTTCAAGAAGGATTAAATGAGGTGTATGCACAAAAAAAAATTACAAGGATTTGGTTTCATTGTGAGTATCTGAGAGATTTTCAAAAGGCCAAATTCACACAATGAATAATTCTATTAAATTAATATTTGAAACCAAGTGGAAATATACCTAACTATTACTTTGCTACTATATGCTATATACTAGCCCAAACTGAACAGAAGACTTCATCAGGTTGCAAAACTTGGGACCACTCTCTGAAGCAGTTGCCTGCAAAGTGGGATATGTGCACACCTTGGGGTGTGCAAGACAATCCATTGGGGTGTGAGAGCAAAGGGGGTTTTGCGCCACTAATAAGTCAAATTATTTAAAAATTTAAAACCAATATTTATTTCATTTGCATCTTTATTGTAACTGATTTAAACATATATTTTACCTTATTTTTTATAATGTACATAATATATTGGGGATGAGTCCATTTTGGAACCTGCTAGAACCAGCCCTATCATACAAGGGGAGGGACCCATGTTTGACCTCAGAGAGGCCACTTCTGATGCTCACCCTCCTGCTGCCAAAACCTTACCAGGTAAACCTAGGATATATGTGTATAATTTATAAATAAGCAAATATATATATACACACTGAGGATGCATGCTCGAATTTTTTTTTACTCTTAGAGGTGTGCAATCAAAAAATTGGGAGACCACTGCTCTACAGTTGTTAGTTATACTATTTTCACATGCTGCCTGGTCATCTTGAAGCTTGAGCTGGTCATTCCTACCTCTGCATAGGTGATGTAGGTACCATTCTGAAACCTTCATCTACTTCTCAGTCAGACAAACTAAGCTAAAAAGTGTTCTAAAGGACTCTCTTTCTTTTCACTGACTACCAATGCATCTGCAGGATGATTAGTTCAGATGTTGACAGCTGAACAGTAGAAGTCTAAAACTATGTTAGAAGAGCCTTTCTGCTTCAATCTACCTGGAACATATTCTCTGTGCAGAAACTCTGATTCTTTTGCGTATGTTAAGAGACATAAGCATTTTCTGATGCTTTCATTTGTGACATACCTTATTCAGACCGACTTTCAAGAATTTGTAATTAATAAAATTTCTCTGATGGAAGTTTTACTAGTTTCTTCCTTCAGATTAATGTAGATTATTTAAATGAATCCCCAAACAAAGTTGGTCCTTATTGGGTCACTGTTTTTTCCACATTTTTCATTGCAAACATTTTAGTAGTAAGAAAAGGAGAGATGCACTGAGTAAGAAATTAATGGAAAAAACCCACCAGGATTTAGTGAACATTATTGATTCAGTACAATTCTAAAACTGTTTACGTATTATCAGGGAAGTAGCAGTGCAAGGGCACAGTTACATGATTATTGCTGATATTTTTCTCTACATACTAAATGGGCACAGGCAGACCTATAGGTAGACTACATTTCAGTTCAGCATAACATCATGTTCTGTTTTCATAAAAATATATATCCTTAATATTACCTCTGCAAAACACTTCATATTTATTTGGGTTTTTTTTATAGTGGCTGATCTCTGGCTTCTGAAAAGACTTGTTAGGAGTTGTAAGTTGTTCTGTAAAGGAATGAAAATCATAATTTGTTTCTTTGGTTTTATTTTCTTAGTACTTGTATTTACTACCCATTTTCTCTCTTTGAGGAATAAAAAGAATATAACTGAAGAATTTTCTATACTGCTTTTTTTTCCATTGTCCTTCAAATTGGAATTAGAAATACAGGATATTTTAGGGATTCAGGGAACAGCATGCTGAACTGATTTAGCATTCATGGCAACACTTGATTTCTTACATTTAAAATAGCTTTTTGTTTTAGCAGTTTGATGTAAGAAGCTGTCTCTGTCACCACTGGCTGTTCACTAGCATGTCTATGTCCAATGAGCCAAACCATCAAAACTATAAATGCTCTGTCATATAAAGAGTAACTAGTTTTAAGGGAAATCATGATAAAATATTGTCCTAAAGGTAGACCATTTACTGAGATACGGATAAAATGCCTGAAGCCTGAGACTGAAGACTATTATTATACAATAAAAGTAACAACTCTCTCCAGGGGAAATATTTTTATACAGCTATAGCTCAGAACAGTCACCACCTCATTTATTACAATTTTCTCTTTCTTTCCTTTAAAATGAATGGTGTAAATCTTTCCTGGACAATTCTCTTAAACAGACTTGGTTGAATTATTCATTCTGAGTAATATTAGTTGTCAATTTAGACTTTTTTTTATTCACCAACTTTTTCTGCAAGCTGATCTGGAAATGAAAGCTTGGCCTGAGTGAAGTCAGTGGGAGATTTGTTATGTACTTCAAAAAAGGCCAATTGTCATCTTTTATATTTATGATATGTTCAAATTTTAAAATCTTGTTGATGTATATGAGACTTTGAGAAGGTACAGAGTTTCAGTCTAACCCTTAGTTAGAGGGGGTTTTAATGTGGTTTTTCTTTAAAAAAAAATCCAAAATTATATTAGTTTGATTACTCTAAGGTAATGAAAATATTAGGGAATGACTCACACAGACAAGTCTTCAGCCTGCTATCATGCAAATATATTAAAGTCGAATGTGATTAAATACTAGAGAAAAAAATGTTAAAAGCTTTGTGCAGGTTAGAACCAACTCTCCAGATTTTAGTGTTGAAGCCTAAATTGCTATTGTGAATTTGTCACAATTCTCTAAATTTTAGCAGACGGCAAAAAAGGTCAAATTTAAAAGCAAAGATCATCAGTAAAAGGAATGTGATCATTAACAGCAAACACGAGCTAGTGATTTTAATACACCATTGTCTAGCATAAAAAACCCCTAAATCCCAAACCACACAATTATTAGGAAGAAACATCACAGCCCAAAACAGAGGGTATTACCAACACCATTGGTAATTACCATTAGAGAACTTGATGTAAGCTAGGATATGCATGAGACACAGTTTTAACTTCATGTACCCTGAGACAAGAAAAGGCAAAGAGGACAGAAGGCAGATCATCTCAGGGTGTCAGAGAAGAGCAGCAGTAATTCTTCGCCTTAATGAGACCATGATGGTATGAATACAAACTTAAAGTTATCTGGAATCTGTTGTCTTACAGGATACTTCTAGTAACAATAATAGCAATCCCCTCCTCCACCCCCTAAAGAAAACCCAAACAACTTCCTTTTAAGTGGGTATGCAAAATTTCAGTCGGCAAATAGTCAACTGTAAAAATACAGTTTTGATTTTCTAAAAGATCTCTGACTTAATCCCTAATCAGTTTTCTTAGGATATTATGTGTCAGCAACAGTCATATGAGCCATCTCAAGTATTGTTTCACCAATTTATTCTTTAAAAAGCATCCCAAGCTCCTGGGGTTTTGTGTTTCTTCTCATGCTGCAGTGAAAATACATGTTCCAAACTATCACAGTGAAAAAATGTAAATGGAAGAACTATGCCTTGCCATCTGCTTATCATAAGCAATATTTGCAATTAGATAGATTAGTAAAATTTATAGGATTATTTTTTAATTTTGTAAGCATTCATATTATTTTATTTTTATTTTTATAAACCCAAAACAACAAGAAAAAATCCATCTGCAACCAGTGAAATTCTTTATAAATATATATATATATATAAATCCACAAAAGTACATATTTTTTGTATGAAATTCTTTCCTTGACATTAAAGCCGTGTTAAAAGGACTTGTCAATGGTGAGTTTAAAACTAAAGAAGCCACAGAAAAGAATATTTTTTTTCTTTTCCCTTAAATGATGAGATATTATTGAAACAAATAAAATATTGCTGAAATTTAATTTGTAAGGAATAGATAATTAGTGGATTTGTTCTTCCTTTTAGGTTGTATCAGGTAAGGGCAGATTCAGTACCACAGTATTTGGCAAAGCAACGATGCTTGTAAAAAGGAAGCCCACCTTTGGACTTCAGAGCATAACTGGGTGTGTGATCCAACTGAAGATCACTTGAACCTGAACATCTTGATTGCTGGTGCAGTGACATTTTTCCAGCATTGAGCATAAGGAGAAACCTGTTATAGACAGAAATCTTAAGGGAAATCTGGTGGTTGCTCAAAATAACTCTTAGTATAATCTTGAAAACCTCATATTTGATGATGGAAGCATTTGGGTCATGCTACTTAAATGAGCATAAGTTCATTCAGCCTGTTTAGCTGTCACTTTTCAATTTAGCCATATGGGAGGTTTCCAGTTGAGACATTTAATAGCCCTAACAATTTGCTGTTCTAGAGAAATTTGATTTCAGTGAATACATTTCTGGCATGTTTCATACATAGCTGGCAAGGATATGAAACATGGGAAAGCTGTCAGAGGCTGAACTTTTCATCTTGGCTTATCACCTGACAACCATCAGGATTACATAAGTGGATGCTTTTTTATTTCTATGATCCTACTTCACTGAGTCAAGTTGTTATTATAGACACAAAATACTCTACATTATGAAGTGAAAAATTAAATTCTCGTCTTTAACAATGATGGTTTATTTACCACTATCATGAAAAAATATAATGATCTCATACGCACTTATGGAAAAACTGGAGAAAATACTTTGGACAGAAAAAAACCCAATAAAAATAATAGAACAAACCTGTCTTCACACAGAAATTTTCAAGAAGATTTGAGTATTTTGTTTAAGTATTTTAGATATCATAACATATTTTTTAATAATTCTGGCTTTGTGTTTCTTCATATGTTCATTAGTGACTATCCAATTACTTCATGTAAAGTATCTAAAAAGGCTCAATACCTTACAGGTAGGAAGAAATTATTTGGTCTTCCCTTGGTGAGCCTATTCATAAAGTGAGAAAAGTAGATATAATTTCTGTCTTTAAGGTATAAAGTAAGGTATTTACTAAGTTATTTAATTTTCACATTAGTAGTTTTCTGTTAATTGTTTCAATTGACCTTCTGCTACTTTATCAGCTTCAGACCTACTTGTTTGCAATATTCTGGCATTGTTTATGATTCTAACAGTCAGACTCAAGAGAAAATCAGAAGTAAACAGGGAAACACAAAGATGTAAAGCTTAGGCTTAATCTGTAGAACTCTGTAGCAATTTATCAAGTGACAGTTCTAAAACAATTGACAGCATGAACAGTTCTGATACTGACAGTTCCACTGTCATCTATCAGCCATATTCTTCTCTATTGTCATTTTTAAATATTATTTGGATATTATAGGGAGAAAGTGACAAAGTTCTGTGGCATTTTAGGAGCAGCTGCTCCTTGCATGCTTCTCTCTTCACTTTTGTGTTGGTGTTTCTTTTTTTTTGTTTGTTTGTTTTTGTTTTTTCTTTTTTTTTACATTGCATATTTATTTCTCCTTAATATTTCTTTCAACTGTAAGATCAAATATTTTCTTCCTGGGGTCAAAAAATATTCTTTTATTCATTATTCATTAAAAAAAATTCTTACCAAAACAATACCGAATTCAAAATCAGAAGTGTATTTTTGACTTTAGGACAAAGAATGATCCAGAAATAACTTTGAAATTGAAATTCATGTCATACAACTTTAGCTGAGAACTAGTTGGTGATGAGGCTAAGTTGGCTGGGTAAGGCTTCTTGGTAGTCAGCAATAAACAGGCATCTCTAGAGGGCATTTCATCCCATTACCTTAAATGTCTTGTAATGTCTGTTAATTGCTCTATCCTAGAGGCTTTTTCCCAAAGACTAAAGAAGCTCCTGCCAATAGTCCATTCACTAATTGTACTCAAGATATTATCCCCTTCAAAAAGTTATTGACAAGCTAAGAGAAGAATAAATAAAAGACAGCCAAGATGAAATGCATTTTTAAGGCAGACTACTGGAGTAGTTTTCTTTTGATTTTAAACACACTCTAATTTTTTGATTATTTTTGTGAGAAAAAAAAGGTTCAGAGAATACTGGCACTTAATTAATACCTTTAAGAAAGTGTTTTTTTTAAGATTTCTTCACACCATTACTGTTTCTACAAAAGAAATGCTTTCTGCAAACAAAGCATATGAGAAAATGAGCTGCATTCCTGACTGGGTATTTTTTATTTGTTTTCATGCTCTTATCCCCTTACAACACCTACATACATTTAACCTCACAGAGACACCCAGAGCAAAACAGGAAAGAATTAGGTATTTCCAGTGTTAAATTAAAATGGAAAAACACTTCCAGCACAGAGGGCAGAACATCTAATATACTTGTATATACATCTGGCCTGAGGAAATGTAGCTAAACATAAATTATACCATTGTATCAAAGAGGTTTTCATTTAGATGCAAGTGAGGTCCATGAGGGGCTATATTATTGCTGCAGTTCCTAAGACATCACTAAAAGCAGAAGAAAATTATGTTGGTGAACTGTGGATTAAGGATGGGTGAGCCAGTTTCAGAAAACAATTTGTGTCTACCCTGGAGAAAGAAACCCTAAAGGAAGTTTATTAAGGCTGCAGCATTTAGGGGACTTATATATGCATTTTTATCCATATTTAGTATGCTTTCCAGCAAGATAGAAAAAATATTTTCTTCTCTCAGGAGGGAAAAAAACAAATTTTGTCTAATTAATTTGTCAATTAATGCTTCTTATTGACAATATCATTTTCCTGGTCTTCTTCTTCTTTCCCCCCCTTCTACAGGGGCCAAAAATATGAAATGTTAATAAGTATTTCTTCGAAAACAACATTTATAAAGAAAGGAGGTAAGTGAAATAAGTTGTTATTTCTTGTTATATGTAAAAAAGGGTATAGTAATTGTTATGAACAAAGTTTCCAGGTGTTCCCCTGAGATTCGGGCAGGGCCTTCCTAGTTCCCATGGCAACACTGGAATGCTGGCTACCTATATTGAAATGTTAATTAGTTAATTGCTCTGTTTGTTTTCTCTAAACTACCCAAAGGTAACTTGCCTTCCCCTCCCCACCATACTGACATTCTGGGACTAACATGCAAATAAGAAAAACCCCCTGGCATCATGGGAGTATTTTTTGGGGGTAAAGACACCCCTAAATAAAAAACTAAACACAGTAGAGGGGGATAGACAAATGCGCTAGCTGAGGAAGAGGGAAACACTACCCGTGATCAATTTTTGTCTGTCACCATAACCTAAGTGACTAGACTGGGGTGGCCTGGGGCAAGTGGAGACGGAAGACCAAAGCCCCCTGGTGCTGCCACCAGGGAAGGAGAGGGGACAGCTGCTGTTCTGGACTTCATCAACAGACTGCACTCCACACCTCCTCACCCTTTGGCCACTGGTTGTGCCGCAGAGAAGAAGAAGGGACAGCTGCTGCTCTGGACTTCAGTGACAGACCCTGCATGCCTCCTTCCTTTCGGCCACCTGGAAGAGCTACAACAACGGGGGCGAGCTCCACTCGGGACCCCTGCCCAGCTGATCTTTTTAATAAAAGAGCTGAACATTAATAAAGGCATAAGCCCAGTTCATTTCAGTAATTACATGAACTATTATAATTATGGCATTTTTTTTGTAACTGACAGAATATATTAATTTCTGAAAAACAGTGGAATCCTATGATATAGTGAAAGATAGTAAAGGCAAGTAGAGAACCTTGAGATATTTTCTGAATATTTTTGCAGCACCATCACTGTCATAGAATATTTAGGCAGCATTGAAATTTTGGGGAATACCTTGCCTCTATCCATACCACAGCCTCAGAAAAACACAGCTATCTAGACTATTGCAATCATCACCATTTAAATTACTATCCTCCCTGTTAAAAAACCCAATAGCAAATGAAATCAGAAGTCCTAGGCAATGGGATTTCATTGGTCCTTACTCAGAACTCTACACTGTCCGAAATTTATATATATTTTAAATTACTTTGAAAGTAAAAATGAAATGTATATTTTCCTAAATTTGAAAGTGTCAGAATGCATAGGTGTGGTCTACTCAGATATTCTGCTGTGATCTCACACCTGAAATTATCTAAGAACCTAGGGAAGAAAGAAGGGGTGCTGTAATTGTGGAAGGTCCAATGAATGAGGTGAGAAGTAAAAGAGGATTTTGTTGAAAACATCTCTGGTAAAAGCCAGAGGGATATTTACATGCAAAACTCTTCAGGGCTATGCCAGGTCTAGTATCATTTATCTATGACCTATTGCAGGTAAAACTTACAGACACTGAAACACTTATAGGGCTATGAAGAGTCCATGATTAAGGATGTAAATTTAAAGGACTTTACTGATCATAGCAGCAGGCTTTTGCAACAGAAATAGGAAAAGGCACAATGCACTTTTTTTGAAGGCAGAGCTTGATCAATCTACACAATAAGCTATGAGATGCTGTTACCTGTTTTACCAGGGCCCTGGGGCTGATGACTCATATTGACTTTTCTAGACATTTACTTAGTCTTACTTAGAAAATACACTCGCCCACTCTGTTCCTCTTTGTGATTTACTGGAGGACTGGACACTCTGTGAGTGTTTATCTTCTTTGATTGTTCCCTAAATCACAGCAAAAGGATTTTAAAGTGCCAGTTGTTTTTTTTTTTAGTTTTTTTGGGGTTTTTTTTGGGTTTTTTTGTTTTTTTTTTTTTTTAGTTTTTCAAAGTTGACGCAAAAAGGTTAAAAAAAATCCACTACGCCCCTTTTAAGTGTCAATTAAGTAAAGGCCTAAAAAGAGGTTGACAGGATAGTATTGTAAAAGTTTAACCAATCTTGAAATAACCACTTGAATACATAATATCACCAAAAAAAATAAGGAGTCTTAAAGCTTTCATTGTACAAGAAGTCTAGGATAAGCATTAACCTTATGCTGCATGCATCTTCCAAATATGCTCTTTATTTTCTTTTACACCCCTCTCTTAAATTCCAGCTTAAATACCCATTAGCAGTAAGTTAAGGGTTAGGAAGATCCAAGTGACACCAAGGAATTCCTCGAAGGTACCAAAAGCTGTGTGAAAGATCTTTCCTCACAGGACACTCAGCACTGCAGATCATATTACACCTACTGATAGCATGGTGTAGCTGCTGTGATATAGGGGCTCTATTTTGTAAAGCGTGCAGTATGGAAATCTGTAAAGCAAAAAAACAAAACAAAACAAAAAAATCCAAACCAACAAATAAACAAACAAAAACCCACGAAACAACCAAAACCAACCAAGCAAAAAAAAAAGCACCAAAACCAAAGAAAATAAAAAGAACAATGACCAAATAAATAAAACCATCAAAACCCCCCACCACAAAATAAACAAAACCAACCAAAATACCACAAAAACAACAATAACAAAAACCTCTAAAAAAAAAGAGAACAACCAACCAGAGAAATACTGAACATAAGTTTTTTGAGTCTGTATAGTATTCCACTGTAGCTAGAATCTCTCACCTTACTATCTGTTTTTTGTTTTTTTTTTTTTTTCTTATATTATGTCACTTTATTCATACAACAGCGCAGTTGTAGAGAAGTGACAAAATATTCCCAAAATAATGATAGGCAAAAGAAATTAATTTAGTTTTCCTTTGAGATGCAGTGAGATTGGAAAAAAATTAAGCACTGTACCACACAGTCCCCCTTTTGAACATTTATTTTAAAGGCTCACATGAATTCTCTAGAGAGACCTGGGAGGAAGAAACCTAAGAAATGTCTGTGGAGATCTCTGAGGTCTGTAGAGATTACAATAAAATCAACAAGATGTATTATAAATCTTCTGAAGTTAGGAATAATTTTGGTAATATATGATTTCTTTCTTTAAATTTATTTTTAAACATATGCATCTTCTTTCTGTTTTGTACCTATGCCTTCTTCAGACATACTTGCTTCTAAAAGAAGAAAAGCTCAAAGTCAAACGTAGGTTATGAATGTAGAAAGAAGAAATTTTGGTTGGTAAAACAGAAGTTTGAAATTTAGTCTTCCTCTCATTAGAAATTGAAAGAAACAGAAAAATGATGAAATCTACCATTACAGGGTGATGACTACATCAGGCTGCTTGGTTGTTAGCCTTGGAAATATGGATGCGGTAGTCCTTGAGATCTGGATGGGACATAACTGTTCCTATGCTTCAGGAGTACAATGCCAACAACAGAATAATATTCACAACTTCTGTGGGTTTCATGAGAATAGCCTATGTGGCTGACTTGGAAGGCTGAGTTTTACTGGACTTGGCAAGCTGGTGACAAATGACATAAATTTGCTTGGCAGGAACTGCTTGTAGGTGTAGATTGATTGGATATTTGGCTTTAGCTGTTTGGTAATTGTCTAATGCTCTGATTTCCTCAAACTGTGGCAAAACCATACTTCTCCCTTTGACACTACTTCAAATACTTCATGATTATTTACTTGCAGTCTTTTATTCTTCTTGAGGGCAGAGGATTCTACTTCTCATGCCTGTCCCCATAGACGTGGTAGGGTAAATCCAGGAGGGTTGGGGACAGCTGAGGCCCAGTCTGTTACAATTGGATTTATCCCAGATGTCTTTCACTTTGAATGAATGAGACTAATGGTTTAATGAATAAAGCCAGCTCCATTGTGACAATTCTCTAATAGCCACAAACAAACAGAGAAATGAGGAAAGAGTTTCTGCAATTTCTGGAGATGGGAGCAGCTCCCCTATTAAAGCAGGAACTGCCATTCACTCTTCCATAATTACCATCTCCATTGTAGAGTTATTGACATTAGGAAAGCTGTTATTTGCCCCTGAAATCTTAAGAAACTGCAGTATAAAACTCCTGAATGTCTGTTATGTAACTTGTTAAAAAAAAAAGGAAAAAGAAAAAGGATATAATAAAAAAATAATCTAGCAAATTTCAGATTAGTCTCTTAACCTTAATAGATGTAAAATATGTAGAAATTATAGATAACAATACAATTAGTAGAGGAATACAAAATAAAGCAGAAGTATGGACATGAGGAATGAACAAAGAGCTATCTTTCAGGAGGAAATTATTTTTCAGAAATTATTAGTATTATTTTAAAGTACTCAAGAAGCATGATGAGGTTATTCATGTGGATTTAGTGCACTTGGATTTTCAAAAGCTTTCTAGAGATCTTTTATAATAAGCTTGTAAAGAAATTAAGCTGTTTCAAAATAAAAGGAAAAATCCTCTCAAGCACTAAGCAGTGGTTAAGGGGGAGAAAATAAATTATAAGAATAAGCTGTTACTTCATCAATGAAGGGTGACAGCCAGTGTCAGGTATCTGTTTCGCTATTTGCATTGTTCAGAATATTCTAAATGGTAGGGATAGTAAAGGAACAGACTTTGCTGATAATAAAAATTTGCATGAGGGAAAACGTATTTCTGATTGAAAAGTTACAACTGGACATCACAACACTTATTGACTAGGTTGTTAGAAGGAAGAATAAATTGCATATCTATAAAATAAAGGTAACAGTTATGAAGAAGAGATCACCACTTACATAAATTTATTACCACTTATTTGCTATTTGAAATCCTAAGTTGCCAAAGATAACTAATAAAGTTGGGCCAGAGATGTTCAATTATCTGATTTTTGGATGTGATAATGGTGCTTCGCTGGAGCAGAGAAAATAATATGGTATAAACAAATGTGAAGATAAAACATGAGAAAATAATAAGATGCATATAGATAAAAGAAGAATTAGTAAGTACTTTGAAAGTGAGAGATTCTAGAGGAAATTCCTACTATGTGAGGAAAAGAGACAACAAATACTGTACCCCTCAGTACTTATTTATTTGTCACCAGAAAATATTGTGAAATCTGACAGTAAAAATGCATTTTAAAAGGGATTAGACAAATTAATGAGGCAGAGGACAATAAATGTCTTTTGAAGACAACAATTTGAATACAATTCTCAAGCTAGGCAGAC
The DNA here is from genome assembly GCF_031753505.1 of Anomalospiza imberbis. Lineage (NCBI taxonomy): Eukaryota > Metazoa > Chordata > Aves > Passeriformes > Viduidae > Anomalospiza > Anomalospiza imberbis. The sequence continues at coordinate 88,762,614 of NC_089682.1, read as the reverse complement.
CTTAACAGATAATTGTTGGAAGCTGAAAAGGTATGCCAGGGAGACATTCTATATTATCTAGGTTTTATTTTACGATAAAAATGAAACTGCCAGCTAATTTAGCAAAATGGGATTTATATTCTAAGGTAATAAAACGTCTAAATGAACTCCCCTTTTTTATTTTTGCACCCAGAAAATCACTGCAAAAAATGCACTATATAAATCATTTCTGTCCCTCTGTTTGCAATAATAAATGTGAACTCCTGACCAAAAACAAGTTTTAAAATCTGTGGTTTATAGACAAAATAAGTAGATAAAAATGTAATCTATTAAACTGAGACCTAGAGATACGCACTTTGGTATGTTTTGTTCATAGCAAGAAAACTACTGCTGTCATAAATTTTATATAAAATGTGTTAAAAACATATGGTTGAGATATACATGAGTCATAGTGTTTATGGAACCACAGTACTTACGGAATTTTTATTTGATTTGCACCATTGCTCCATTTTGAGTTGATAGGTTAAAATTACCTTTGACAAGAAGGAAAATTTCAAATTAATTCCTTACAGCAATGCAAAATTTTTAGGTTTTACTTAGATCCAAATATTTTTCTGCAAATTCTATAATTAATTTGAAGAAGCCTCTATTAGTAGAACCCCCTATAATATTTATTTTATATTTTGCAAAACAAATAAATTAATATAATAGATGCATTACTTTCTGAAATATTATTTAATTTCTTAAGTTTCAAGAACTGTCAACATATTGAAAAGTATTTTTTATCACAGTCTTACAGTAAAAAATTATTTTTTTTCTCTAGGTTTATTTCTAAATTTAAAAATTTCCAGTTTTTAGTCTTAGTAATTTGATTAATTATTTAATTAATCCCATATTATAATAATTACATGTACAGCTCTCTGTATAATTATACTTGCAAATATGTATTACAATAATCATATATTTTACATATGTGATTACATGTTATATATTATAAATACACTAAAGAAATCTCTTTCCTTCCAAGAAAATTTAAAAAGTGAACTTGGGATCACATTGATTTTTATTTTTCTTTGCTTAATATATATAGCAGATTTGGGGTTTTGATATTAAATACTTCAGCTCCTCTTAAAAAATTCTGAAAACTGTAATACCAGAAGAAGCACTGTTTTAATTTGTGTTGTCTGCAAGGTAATACTGAACTTTGAGGTAATTTTGATATGTCTGTGCTTTTCAGATACATACTGAAAATGTGCCGTCATCTAAAGCATTTGTATTTACTTGAAAAATACTATGTTCTTAGGGAACTAATTTAGAGACAGGCTCACTTTTCCAACAGAGATCTGCCTAAAATGGGTTTCTTGAAAATTCATATTTAGAGGACAAGGATAAAAGAACTCATGATTTGGGGTGTGATACAATACTCAGGATATATGCATACTCTTTTATACATTTATAAGAACATTTAAGAACATATAAGAAATGTTAAGAACATTTATATATTTAGTCAAAACAACTCCTAAAACTTAGGCAATGTGATTCTCTCTCCGATGGCTTCAGAGGCAGATGTCTGAACATCACTACACTCTGATGTGTGTGTAATGAATTTTTCTGTGATATCTGAAACCTGTCTACTATGTCCCAACATAGGGCAGAACTCATGTTCCTCAAAGTAGGAGACCTGTTCCTCAGAGAAGACTTGAAAGCTGATGTGGAGCTGGGACATGCTTACCTCAGGAAATGCCAGTGAAGATCATTCCAATCATGAACATTAATACACTTGGAAAATCAGTTAATTTCTTCCTGCTTTTAAAAGAGAAAGCTTGTAGACAGCAAAAGGAAAACATGGTGGAAGTTGGGTGAGCACCTTGCTTCTTCAGGGACAAGAGATGGCAAGAGGGAATATGATCAGCAGTACATCTCTACAGAAGACCTGGCCTTAAATGGGTTCCTTGCCTTGAGAGAGCCCGTGAAGACCATCATCCTTGCCTACATTTATACTGTGGTTTTTCAAGGCAGCATCTCTTGTCTGTCTTCCTGATGAGTAAGAAAAAAAGCATTTTGTTTTTGTTTCAGTCAATAGATATTTCCATTTATGAGGATGCAAATTTTTCACAGATATTGCAATATACAGTAAAACAATGTGTTTTGTACAACATCAGGAGTGCCTGTGACTCTTCAGTGCATACATACATTTTCAACTCCAACTTGATATAAGTAACCTGGCAATTTTTGCAGGACTGATTTTAATTTAAGGAAAAGCACTTTTGACAATGAAATTGTTATTTTAAGTTCATTTTTAAATGAGGAACTAAATCAATTTTCTTTTCAGCCCTTGCCTACAAACACTCACACACATGCGTGTATATACATACAGAACTATCAATATGCATATAGCTATGTGGAAGTAGAAGCTGGTAAAAATTACATATAAAATATGTAACCTGTTCCCAATATGATTGTACTGTCCCAAACGAAATATTTCTTCCTTCACATTATACTTTTTATAATGCATGGATATCAGTATTTTTAACTGAAACTCAATGTATAGCTGTCATAGAACTTGTCATTATGATGAACTTTCCTGGTGAGTGAAATAACATTTTCCAAAATAAACTTTAATTACTGTTTTGTGAAAGATGGAAACATAAGCCAAACACACCTTATTTTCTTCTTTTTTCCCCTAATGTAAACTAGTAGATTAAATGAAAAAATTTCACTGTATTTTAAGTGCGATCATTTCCTCAGTAATCAAAAAGACACATTTAACCCATATTGTTGTAGGTTGGTTTGGTCAGGGATTTTATTAATGTTAGTTAGACAGGTTCCTTGTACCCCTATCTTTCCCTCACAGTGGTTTGATCCAGGTTGTTTACTCCAAGATTTCCCATCACGCAAATCCACAGTCACCTATCAGTCATCTTACTCCTCCCAGGGTTTCTCCTTACATGGTTCTGTCAATCAGGGGTTGTCACTCCCTGTTGGGGTGTCAACCTTGTAACCACTCCTTGCTTCTTCATGAAAGTTCCGTGTCAATCACCCCACATTTGCATTCCTATTTGTCCCAGAATGCTGTACCCACCTCTGTTATATCACCATTGTTTGTGAAACCCTACCTTGGTTTAACCCTATAGGGCAAGACAAGTTTCCACCCCTATCCGCCCACTCCCTATTTAATCTGATGCAATCTTTTGTCCAAATTGCCATTTTGCCTTACACTGATCCAAGAGCCATTAGCTCAGACCACACATGGGGGAATAAAAGTTCTCAGTTTCGCAGGCAAAGTGTCCTACTCTCTTCCCTTCGCTTCCTCTCTGCATCGAGCCACCAAAGCTGCTAACCCACGCTGGGACACTCTGCAACCCTGGAGTGCCCATAAACGTAGCGGGTACGACCTCACAAAGAAGTGCTAGCCAGCGCTTTAGATGCTTGAGGCCATAGCGAGCAAACGCCACACCATATTCTCATGTACCATGGCTAAGAAAACTATTAGGAATTCAAGATGAAGGGCATGACTTTCACCTCAGTTTCAGCTTGGAAGTTAGAGAATGAGAGAAAAACTGACTTGAAAATACAGGTATGCTAAGTATCTTACACCTCACCAGATCACCTTAAACCTGTTTAAGGGTTTAGGAGAACTATTTTCATACTTTTTTTGGTTTGTTTTCTAAACAGTTTTTTGTTTGCAGTTTCTGTCAGACTTTTCTGATATCCATATATTCTGTTTAATATTGTTTCTTTTTTATCTACATGCGTTCATGACGTGTTTAAAGGGTAGATTTTTTTATAGCTATGTGAAATGTGCATAAATGTTTTGTAAAAGCCATAAATAAGCCATTTCTGAAGGATGCATTTTTCTTCTTTAATTACTCATTAATTGTCTCATAATATTTGATGATCTTGCTGCTTAAGAGACACTGCGCAAGCAGTGGAGCCCAGAGACTATAAAAACTCTATTTGTGTTCATTACCACTGTGCATCTCCTAGAAGCCTAAAGAAGACATCTGGATTAAAGCTAGGAAATGACTCAATGCAGATCACAAATCAGACCAGTAGAGCAATGTTTGTGAATTTTCATGTACACAGAATATCTATTATGTTAATATTTAAATACATTTAAGGCAACACAACTTCAAAGCCATCCTTCAATGACTCATTTAGGAAAGAAAAAGGCAAGTGAAAGAAACATAATTTTTTAAAATCACTTTAATATAACCTAGGACAACAAACTATTATGCTATAGCCAAAACCGCCGCTATGAAGCAGTATTAGTGATGTTCATCTTCCCTAGTTGTTCGTTGTCATCTTAAACCCATTTCTAATTCTCTTAAATTTAACTTTAAAATTATATGGCATGCAATGTTTGGTGATGAGGGATTATTGTTGAATTCCTATTTTTTTCAGTCTTAGAAAGTGAATGTATAGGAAATTTGATCATCATCATTTTATTATATTTTTTTTAGCTAGAAAAATTACTGGTACAGCACCTTGCATACAGTAGGAAGGCATATTTGTTTCTCAAGCTGACTATAAAAATTTACTATAAGAGGTATTAAAAACCTTTAAATTTTTAGGACTTTCTGGTCCCAAAAGTACCCCACCACTATTCATGGTGATTAAAAAGACAAGAATACAAAAAGAAATGCTTATTTGGCTTTTTTGTGTCACAATGGTTGGTGGTGGAGGGCACTTTTTCAGAGGAAAATAACCTGTCTGACAACAACAAAACCACCTTTTAACACTTAAGTCTGGAAAAAGCTAATTCTGATGAAAGCTAGCCATTTAATGGAAAAACTGCATTAGCAGTATAATTACTAAGTGCTTGGGCTTCTGAGAGCATGATTACAGCAACTGAAGATATTAAGTAAAGAAATCCAAACTGAACCACTGAAGCATAAGCTGCAAAATAGAATTACTTACTTTTTTCCCTCTTTTTCTCACTGCATGTGTATTTCCCAGTGTGTGTACTACACACTTCCTTAAGGCACTTTTAAAGCTGCTTCAGGGATAAAGTTTGTGGGCCACCAAGACCTATATTAAATTTACTATGCAAACTCAGTTTGAAAGGCATGAAGCACCTTCACCATAGATTTCAAAGTGAATTAGCATAATAAATACAGTGTAGGCTTTAAATCTTCCTTTTAGGTGAATATGACAGATATGTAAGCTGTTTCCACAGTAAGTCTACTCTGAATAATTAGAAATGCTCAGGAGATAAAAACTTGAGGTCACAGAAGGACATATAATAGCTAAAAAAAATGTATAAAGAAAATCTGTCTATATCCTTTAGTCATTTTACACATTAAAAATTTTAATAATACATTGTTCATGATTAAGGCTTACACTTGCTATATTTTCCTTGGAAATCAATAAAAACTTTACCACTGACTTAAATGTAGCCAGATTTTCTCTCTAAACATTCTATCTTATGACATTTTGTTTTGAACTCTTCCCAATGTTTGGAGGATCCAGCTGGTGATTACACAGGGATAAAATTTTAATCTGATATTCTATGATTCTTCATAAGAAACTATGTGAGATACACAGAAATAACATCAAGGGTCATCTTGATGTTTAGTTTCCTAAGTTCAGTTTCTTGTATTATCATCCAAGTTGTCCCAATTCAGAATCTTTTCATTATTTTGCAATTTCAATAAAAAAACCAAAAAAACACCCTACAGACAAAAAAGGCAAAATCTAAAACATCCAAACACACAATTATAAGGGTTTACAAGGAGCTAAATGAAAATCAGCAGGCAAATACCAGTAAGTTAAGATCTTGAATATTAATTGTTGCATGCCGGGTTTGTTCAGTTAGGCATTTTAATAAATGTTAGTCAGTCGGTTCTATGTACCCCCATTTCCCCCTCACAATGGTCTGCTCCAAGCTGTGTACCATAGGAGCTCTTACATGTCCATCTTATAGCCACCCCCTGTTTATTTCTGAAAGTTCTGTGTCAGTCACCCCATCCTTGCAATCCTATTTGTCCCAGAACACTGTACCCACCTCTGTAATGTTCCCTTAGGTTGCTGTGGTCCATGCCACTCCCTTGTTGTCTGTCCCCACTGGGCGAGGGGGGCTTCCGCCCCTGTCTGCCTGCCCCCTATTCAACCCAATGCTTCCTTTGTTCAAATCACCATTTTGTCCACGTGCACGACCTGGGAACGCTGCTCTGACCACTGCTGCAGCCACGGGGGAAATAAACAGTTCTCAGCCATGTGGGACGAGGTGTGCCTTCTCTCTCCCTTTATTTCCTCCCAGCGTACGGCTACGAAAGCGGCAAACCCACACAGAGGCTCAGCCCTAGAGCTCTGCACACGTGGCAGCCCCGGTCTCACTGAAAATCAGCGTGCCTAGCCAGGCACCCCAGCTGCCCGGGACCAGGGCAGAGAAGAACAAAAGCCGCAATTGATTGTGCTGGAAAAGCTAACACAGTATGAAGATATACACAGATATCAACATTCATGTTATGTCAAACTTCACATATAAGTAGGAAAACATGCTTTACTATTTCCGTTGCTTTAACTATTGTTTGGGTTTAGCTCAAGAACACATTGAGAATTTTCACTATGAAAACTATATTTGTATTTTCATTCTGTAACTTATAAAACTGAGATTTTCTGTTTTTTCAGGCTATTTCATCTTATGATTCTACCAAAATATATGAGAGGATTTGTAAAGTGCAACTTTTGCCTATCTAGTGTAGGCCAGTCTTGACACAAAGTTAATGCAAGAAGAAGAGGGATCATCACATTTAATCCAGAAGCCTTAAAGGGTCAGGGTAAATTTCCCTTTGGTGATGTCCAGTCCCCTATTGACTATAAATAATTCTGAGATTAATTCCATCTTGAGTACATAATGATGAAGATAGATGTTTACTACAAGTTTTCAAATTTGTAAAATCATTTGATGCCCAAACCTCTGTTGAAAACAAATAAAAGAAATCATTTAATATGATAATATAAACCATAAACCCGATCTGTGTCTTTAAATACCCAAAAATCTTCTGCTATCTACATTCTAACTTTCCCAATACTGTCTTTTCTTGATCTCCAATAATTTTTTATTTATAGCCAATGAATTGTATTTGTCTTACCCCTCACTACAGAACTAAATTTTTTGTGTTAGAATATTAGATTACATGCTAAGATCCATTTTTGAAATGCAATATTGACTGAGATATTTGAAATTCACACCACCGATTAGTTATGCAATTCAGATTTTGCTTTTGACAACGGAGCATTCAGGCTGAAGGTATCTTTCATGAATTTTATCACTACTAAAACTTGATCACTGCAATATTGACAGGAAGTAAGCACAAAGCCGGCATGAAAACAGTTGAAGTGAACCCACTCAAGAAGAGGAATTCATATTCTTGTAAATGCTTTACAGTGTTCTCCCACCTTTGTTTGGTACAAACAAAAGGGAGTATCTGAATGTGAGTTATAAATTTTTATTGGATTAAGAATTAAGTACAAAGAAGTACATGAAGTGTGCTAGGGGAAATTTTCAGTGACACAGGGGAAGTCACACTCCCACCTTTTTTTATTTTCAGTGGCAATCTGGAGCTAAAAATCGGTGACAGGCTTTTGGAAAGCTTCCCTAAAACACATAAGCTGTTCATGTTTCTGAAGTAGGAAAAAAAACACACTAAAAAGCTATGTTTATTGGATAAACTTTTTGTTTGCTTCTTTCACAGTGATTGATAATACTGAGCCATTTTGATCTATTCAGTGTCATCAGCATTATTTATATTGCAGTCGACAGTATTATGCCTTTCTAGGTACACAACAAAATATAAATTTCTCAAGGCACACAGCACCTTACAAGCTGGAAAAAAAACAGACACTTGAACAGCTTGAACTCAGATGGTGAATGAAAATGCTGGAAAAGATTTTTTGTCCAATATGGATTAAATTTGGGACCTCAGCAGTGGAAAATCCTGGTTCTTTTTCCTTAGCTACAGGAGCCAGACAACTAAGGATAAAACAATCTATTACTTGCCCTAACACAATATGTTTCAACAGAATAGCAATTTTCTTGCTACCTTTTCCTACCTCAAGATAATAGACAAGTCTTCTGTTTTCTTTAGCTCCCAATTTGAAAGAAGTTTAAAAAATGCCTTTCAGTATCTTTCAATCAGGCCTCAGCCTTCTTGTCATTCAGCTCCCACTTTATGTAACCTTCTGAAATACTTTTATAGTAATCTCTAGAGAGATGTCATGTTAAGGACTATTATCAATGGAGTTGACAATTCCTCCTCAAGTGTGAACACTCTTGAATGGTGATAGAAGGGAGGCCTGTTTTAATTTACTTTGTGACTTTACCACAATCTAACTGTTTTCTTGTTGTATGTCAGCCATGAAATTTCATGCAATGATACCTCTAGCAGTGTCAACTTAACCATTTCATGTTGACAAGTTAGGTGTGTCAAGAGATATTCTTCTGATTCAGTTTGAATGATTTATAGAGTCCCACTGAAATGGAATGGAAATCCCCATTCTCCCAATGAGTTGTGATATTTGAATAAATCAGCTCTGTGAGCTGTTTTAGTGAAAATTGAAATAATTTATCTGATGTAACGTGCTTTACACTGGAGAACTGTAGAAGCACTCAGGATCCACTGAGGAAATGGTGACTTGTGAATGAAGTATTAATTTCACGAAAGCCTCAAGTTTGAATGGAAGATCTCATCCAATTATGTCTTTACTCATCTGTTCACCATAAGGGCTTAACACATTTAGGGGAAGGAAAAGTAGCACATTTGCCCAAGAAAAAAAAGGAAATAAAAGTTACGTATAGCAATGGTTCTGCAACATATAAGATATGTACTCTGTGTCATAATGTTACAAAATTCAAAAGCTTCTTTTTTCACCCCTGAAAATAATTAGATTTCTGACATAATGAAAAAAATGCTTCTAGATTACTTGAAATTATAGACTAAGTGTGGAAAGAAAGGAGAGTAATTTTGTGGTTGGCACAGATAGATGAAAGTGGGTGGTATGAAACAACATGTACATTCTGCTTTGGTGAACCATACAAACACATCAGCAATTTCAAAGAACACCAAAGGAAGTAAAAAGGTGAGAAGCAACATAAAGATGCAGTTCCAGCAAGGAAATAAAGAAATGACCTAAAACTTTGGAGAAGAAATTTACTAAGTCAAATATATATTATGATAGTCTAGTAACAGTCCAAGTCTAATTTTTGTGGGGAAGTAGACATTAATGAAACCAATTGGAAAATAAAATAAGACAGTTCTGAAGTTCATGCACATTGTCAAAGAACTACACGTAAATAAGTATCACACATCACATAAATCATGACAGTTCTTCATATTGAGCATTTTTAGTCCTTGAAAAACATAATGTATTTTCATGTAATTTTTACTCTTTCAATTGTGCTACAGCTAATTGAATTATATTGCATTTTTTTCAGACTTACAACATATACATAAGTAATTCCTGCACTGCAGCTGGTGATCAGTAACTTCAAAAACCAAAATAATGTGACTATGGATCCACAGTTTATAAAAACAGGAAAGAAAACTAGTAGAGGGAAGGAAAAGTAAAAGAAATGACAAACAAATTATGCCAGAAAAAAAAAAAAAAAAAAAAGAGAGGCTTTATTTTATTAACCTCTTCTTTATTTTTTTTATTCTATTTGTGATAAATTAAAGCCACTGACATAGTCATTGACCTTGTTAAAATTTTCTAGTACGTGGATCTGAAGAGGAAGGCTGATTCTACTTTCACCTTAGGGCTTCAGCATAGGAAGATATTCCTTTACTTGCTCAGTGGTGTTAGCCATATAAAAGTAACTTTGCAAGACTGAATCACAGATGTGTTATATATTGAGACATACATTTTGTTTGCTTTAAAGAGCATACACCATTGTTTATCTTGAACCTGGTGGCATGAGACCTACTGTGAAACCATGGGCCACTTTTTAGAAGTTATATCAGTTTTTGCTTGTAAACTAACAAAGTCAACATCAACTATAGAAGTTTACCAAAGACCAGTAAGCAGAAGGTGACATAAAAAGATTTTGTATTAAAGAGAATAGCTGACATCTCTCACGGACTTTGAAAATAACTAGTGTAAATTTTTCAAAGCATTTATAAAGTTTAGAACATTATTCTGAGCTGTGGTATTTTTTCTGTTAGCTAACACGAGATTTGTCATTGAACTATAGCATTTAAAGGTGGGGTTTTGGTTGGCATTCTTTTGTTGTTGTTGTGTTACTGTTTTTTTTGTTTGTTGGTTGGTTTGTCTGAAAACCCTAGAAGCTTTTGCATTTCAACAACGTGCTGCTAACTTAGAGAGGAACAAAAGAAGGCAGGCATTATCCATGGTATTAAACAAGTTTGAGTCAGTTCATTTTATTTGCAGAAAAGTGTAACAAAGCATTTCTCTTTGTTACTTAGATAGCAGAAAGATGTGCAGTTGCAAGCGCAGTGTTGTGCACAGAAGTACAGCCCAATTATTTAGGTTGGCTGTTCAGTATGGACAGCTATTGCTAAAAGGACACTGAACAACTGATGAGAACAAATTAATTATGGCCTAGACTTCTTTCCCCACTGACTATAAAAAACATCTATCACTGCAGATATCTGCAGTGTGAGCTTCTAAAGTGAGCATAGAAATTATTTAGTTGTTTAAGATGTGCATGCACCACCACTCATGCCTTTCATAGACCTGTCCTAGCATCAACAAACACTTGCAATGACTGCAGCACATTACACTGAATCACAGATGGGCTCATGGACAGCTTGTTTTTCACCAGGATCCCCAGGTCCTTCTCTGCAGAGCTTCTTTCCAATAGGTCAGCCCCCACCTGTGCCTGGTGCATGGGGTTTTTCCTCCCCAGGTACAAGAGCCTGCACTTGCCTTTGCTGAACACCAGGCAGCTCTTCTCTGCCCATCTCTCCAGCCTGTCGAGTTCCTTCTGAAGGGCCACACAGAACTCTGGGGTATCGGCCACTCCTTCCAGCTTTGTGTCATCAACAAACTGGTTAACATGGCATCTGTAACAGCTTGATAATAAGAAAAAGGCTTCAAAAAGTATTTTGTCATTGTGTCTGCTTATCACAATCAGTCTTGAACACCTGAAAACTGTGTGCGGGATGGGCTGCGAGTAACTCGCCTTGAGGCACACAAAAAAGAAGGCGAAACTGGTGCAAAACGTGGAGGGGAAAGCGAGGGGCAGAATCCCTGACCTTTGCCTTCCCCCCACCACCATGGCCGGCTGCAGAACACTCTGAGGCCCCCGGGAGGTGACATCGCCCGCCTGGGGAGAACGCCCCGACCCTGCAGCCCCGGACCGGAGTCACAGCGAGCTGCGGAGCCCCCGCTCCGCTCCTGCATCCCGCGGTGAGAGCGCCGCCAGTGCCCCGAGGTTCGGCCGCGGCCTCGGGCACCGCGCCTGCATCCCGGGGGATGGGCTGCTGCATCCCAGCCAAACCGCTCCTGGGATCGGAGAAGGCATGTAAGTCACTTCAAACAGCTGAAAAAAGCAAAAACTGCTCCACTCCCCCTACCCCGTCTCAGCAGCAATGAAGGTAGCACAGTGTGGTGGTGACCAATCCTATACGTTTTAAAGTAACCTTATCTTTTTCTAACTTTTCTCTATTTTTCTCTTTCTTTGCCTCTCTTACTATTAAATAAAACTATATCAATTTTTTGGCATTAATATTTAATCTCATTTGGATTTATCTCGGTATTATGGGAATATTTCCAACCTTCAAAGTTGTTTCTGTTTTATTCACTTTGTTAGTTCTTTTTACTCCTCTGTGATTAAACTAGTTCCTAACAGCATCTACCTCTTCATTCAAGTCATTGATGGATAAGTTAAACAGTACTGGACCCAGTGTTGAAACTTGGAGTACACCATTAGTGACAGGCATTTTAGATCCTCCACTACTGACTACAACTCCCTGGGATCTGCTGCTCAGCCAGTTCTTGATTGGTTCAGAATGTTTTGTGTTTATCTAAAATTTTGAAGAAATTGAGCTATTTAAAATGTTTTCTCCTTCAGATTTTTGGCTGCATGCTAAGAACCAATCTTTTAAAACCTTCCATTTAATAACTACTGACTAGAAAGAAAAGCATCTATGACAACTAAAAAAAATAGAATACAATAAAGCATTTTGACATAAGCTGGATACACGAGCATTTAGTATAAGGATGCAAGGTAAAGATTTATTTTTGATTTCCAAATTGTCACAGAAGATAAACAAGAAGATGATGTCATATGGGGCCAGAGGAACTGTTTCCAAGGTCAAATCCACAGAGACAATTATGAAGTTGCTTGAATTCCTTCATCAGCTCTTTTCTGCTTGTTCAGAAACATCCAAAAGTTATTTCCCTCCAAATGTTCTCTACCGATGTAACATTTGATAGATTCTGGTTGAGTTTGCAGGTCACTAGTGTTATTATACAAAAGAAATACATGCCCTTATATCTTCCCAGAAAATGATTTTAAAACTGAGGGATTTGTTTTGTTTTTTGAGGTTTTGTTTATTTGTTTGGGTTTTTAGTTTTTTAAAAAATATTCACTTTTTTTTTGCTTTAGGTTTCATAGAGTCACAGAAGCATCTAGCTTGGAAGAGGTCTTCAAGAACATCTAGTCCACTGTACTCCTAGCACCACCATGATCACTCCTAAACCATATCCACATCCAGATGCCTCATGAACACTTCCAGAGGCAGTGACTCCATCATCTTTCTAGGCAACTTATTCAAATGCCTAAACACCCATTTAGTGACTTGCTTTTTTCTCTCGCATTTAATCTGAACTTTGTCTGATGCTCTTCTTCTTCAAACTTAACAACCCCAGTTCTCTCAGCCACTCCTCATAAGACTTGTGCTCCAGCTCCTTCACCAGCTTCCTTGGCCTTCTCTGGACTTGTTCCAACATCTCTCTGTTCTTTTTGAGCTGAAGAGTCTAAAACTGAACACAGTGCTTTCTACATGTGGCCGCACCAGTGCTGAGCAGAGAGACGATCACTTTCCTCTTCCTGCTGGCCACACTCTTCTTGATACCAGCCATTGACTCTCCTGGCCACCTGGGCACACTGCAGACTCATGTACAGCCAGCTGCCAACCATCAACCCCAAGCTCCTTTCTGCTTAGCAGTTCTCAAGCTACTCTTCCACAAGTCTGGAGTGTTGCATGGGGGTGTTGAAATGCAAGTGCAGGACCTGACACTTGACCTAACTGAACATCATGCAGTTGTCCTCAGCCCATTGATCCAGTCTGTCTGGGTCTCTCTGTAGAGCCATCTTATTCTCAAGCAGATCAACACTTTGTTTGCATTAACAAAGTAATGTAAATTATGCCAGATTGTCTTTAGCACCTGCTTTTACTTTTCACTGCACTCACTTTAACTCCCAGCTGGTGCCATCCTTTCTTCAAACACGGAATGTCTTGGCATCTGCCTGTAAAACACTAGTACAGTGATCATTATTGAAATGTCACTTTGTATAATTGCTATATTTATATAATTGTTTCATATAAGCCAAATGTGGGGTTTGTGTAGCTTTTTTCTTCCCAAAGAAAAATACAACTGCAGTATAGCAAGTACTTTTTTGGCAAGCTTTGATATTTTTGTGAAGAAAATTTTCCCTTTCCTTCACTGCGTGGGCCAGGGACAGTTCAACATCTCAGCAATACCACCACACTTTGTTTGCTCAGCTCACAGACCTCAAGAGTTCTGATCCCTAAGACTGGACGTTTGCACAGTGATATGCATAGACCTTCCTTTCCTCACAATATCGTTTGGAGCTGTGTATGTTTTATTTCTCTAAATAACAATCTCAAAGCCTCAGAAGCTGTGTACATAAAATATCAACATTGTCTCAGTTGGCTAGACATTGCAGACACTTGACTTTTTATGTCTACAAATGAGTTTTCCCTTTTTTTTCCCTTTCACCCTCCATAGTCTTTGAAATATGTTGAGTCAGCTTAGCCACAGGATGCTTATAGCTCCACTTGGAAGTTAATAATATAAACATTAAAAAGTCATAATTCCCTAAAAGTTTTGGGGTGTTTTTCTCATTAATTATCTTTCAGGATACCTTTATTAATTTTATGTAAGTAACCATATATTTAGAGGAGAGTTCAATCTGTTCAAGTCAAGCAAATATGTTACACCCCCATTTTTTGTACCTTGGAATACACTGCTAAATCCTCTATGGGACAAGGGGAAAAGACAGATGTCCAGAAGGACTCCCAGCAGGTATCTGCTGATCACAGAGATTGTGAGGATAAATACTCACAAGTCTAAAGGAAAGGATAGCTAATTAAGAAATAAAGATAACATTTTGAAGGTTATATCCTTCAGGATTGATCAGCCCTCTTACATTCTTGCATGTTTTGAGAAAACGAAACTTTATTTTGTCTATCATTCCATTTAAATTTAAGTATCACTTGAGTGCTACTGACCTGAGCTTCTGGCTAAAGCTGATGGCCTCACATTCCTGAATTTTAATGAATAAACTATAAAAAACTAACATTAGACAATGGATTACAATACTACACTTTATTTGGGAAGGTATTTAATAATTTCTGAAAACAAGTATTATAGCCACATCCTGACATCCAAGATAATTCATCTGACCTTTCCTAAAGGACCCCAGAGTAATTCAGATATTGAGCTGAGTTGTAGATGAATTGTTCAGCTGATTAGGGACTTTATTGCAGATGTAGCAAGAAGTAGGGAAAGATTTATGTTATATGTTCTTTCTGTAGAAATGCCCTCGTAATTCTGGTAAATGTTTGGCTTACAACACATGGGTCTATCTGCTGTATCCATGTGTGGCAGGCTGACCCCAACCAGCAGCCAAACACCCACCATGCATTTTGCTTATTTAGATCTCTCAGAGGACAGGAAGAAAGTAGAAGGTTTGTGAGAAGATTTGAGGAGCAGAATAATTAGAGCATATTAGGAAAAGCAAAGCAAAAAGAGAAATTTATTTGCTTCTTCCCATCAGCAGATAGATGTCCAACCACTTCCTGGGAAGCAGGGCCTCAGCACATGTAGTGGTTACTTGAGAAGAAAAATGGCATAACCATGAGCATTTCCCCTCTTTCCTCATTTTTCTGAGCTTTTATTGTAATACATAAAGGTCATATAATATGTGGCTTTGGCTTTTTTGGATCAGCTGTCACTATTTCACTTCCTGGCCTCTTAAGCTCACCAACATTCTAGGATTTAGCAAGGTAACAGGGCAGAAAGATGGAACTCTTGATGCTGTGCAAAGGCTGTTTAGCAATAACCAAAGTACTGTTGTAATTTAGCCACAAATGCAAAAGCACAGCACCATATGGGCTGGTATAGAAAAAAGTTAACCCCATTTCAGCCAGACCCTGTAGACTATGCTATCCTTTGAGGATGCAAAAGAGAAGGTACTCTAGCCAAAATATCTCGGTTGCCTGCAGAAGTGATAATGAGATTTGCTAAGGTGGGAACTCTGGTCAGGTTAAGTTTATCTTATAACATGACAAAGCCTTCTACAGAATAACTCAGTACATTACAGCTATGAACATTTCAGCAACTACTATGGAAACAACAATGAAAATATCTGGCTATGCTTTAGTTTGTGGAAACATATGACAGGGTGCTAAATGTCTCTTATTCACACATCCAGGAGTCTGAGTTTCAATGTCACTTTTTGTCTTTTTGAGGACTGCTCTTGACTGATCCATTTGTAAGTGGATACTCAACCATTTCATCATGAAGTTAAAGAAAACATCCTGTTATTCATCCAGTCACCCTTTGTGTAGCTGCATACTGAACTGGAGGTGTTGCATACAGGATTCAATGCCTTAGTACCTCCCCTGCTATCAATAAAAGATGTCTGACCCAGTTTTCACCCTTTTATATTTTACATATGTTTTTATGCCTTATGCTGTTTCCCTTGAGATCATGGTCTGGTGGATTAACATTAGAGGAGGGTAAGGTTCAGAACAGTCTCAGCAGAACGGTGTTGAGGGCAGGAGGAATGTGCAAATAGGATGAGAAAAGAACAAGGAGATTGCTTATCAGCTACTGTCTAGGACAAAACTCAATTCAGAGAAAATAAATTCAATTTATTGCCACTAAAATAGATTTGGATAGTGAGAATCAAAAATACAAACATTAAAATGACACTTTTCATCCCCCTTTTCCCAAGCTCAGCTTCACTCTTTCTCTTCCTACACCTCCAATCCCCCCACTTAGTGGTCTAAGAGGGGGTGGGGCTGTAATAATTAGGTGACATTTCTCTACAGTGCTCCTTTATGCTCAGACCTCCTTTCTGCTCCCATCTCCATGACCTGTACTTCTTCAGAAAATATCCACCTGCAGGGTCCTCAATGAGCTGCAGGGGAATTTCTGTTCCAGTGGCTGGTACATTTTCTTCTCTCACCTTGGTGTTCCCTCTGCTGCTTTTCACTCCCTTTTGTTCTCTCTACCTGCCTCCACCTTGCATTTTTTGCCCTTTCTTAAGTATGTTTTCCACAAGAAGCCATCATCTTGGCTAAGGGCTCATATGAGCTAGGGCTCATATGTCTCCTACAGTGCAGTAGTTTAAGCTGGCAGGAACCTGCAGGACAGAGCCCACCCCTGTAGCTCCTGCTGCCGACATCTAGGCACCTGAGCCCAATACATGGTGAAAAAGTGAAATTTTGGTCTCCAGAAGTAGGTATGGTAATTTAGTGTTCCCTTCTGTCAAGAGATCAGGGAAAGAATCATTCACATTTAGTTTGTCTATGGGACACTTCTGGACAGCAGCAATCTCTGTTAGTGGTTTCTACTTCATATCCAGTAGGCCTTCACTTCTACTTCAGTTTTTTGCAAATATTGCTTTGATATTATGTATATTCAAAGGTAGGATATGACAAATAATAATATTTCAGTGTTAAAATTGCTAACTTCAAAACAGGTTGGTAACATAAGGCTCAGACTTTAGTACCAGTGTCCTCCAGTGGTCTCCCTTCTTTTTCTGTGGTGGCATCAAGAAGTGGATGGGATACCAACCATCTAACTATAAGTTTGTGTAAAGCCAGTGTCTAACAACCTGACATTCAATAATACTATTGCTCTTTCAGTCTTATATGCAAAACAAAACTCATTAACAATGCAACACATAAAAGCCATTATATAAGAAAACTTTTATTTCTATTGTTTTCAGGGTCCTCTGGGTCCTGATGTTTAGTTTCAGATAAGCATGAGAAACGCTATGAAAGTTGTCAGCATTTAAAAGTCAGCACTTGGAGGAATATGGGTGTCTCATGTTGATGGTGATAGTTCCCTCTTTCTCTAAAGTTTTATTGAGTCCATTATTATATTTTCTAACATGCTTTACGCCTTGATCTTTTTTTACTGATCTGAAACTCCACAAAGTACATATGGTGCATTGTATATGTAAGACATTTGTTCTTTGTCCTTATTATTTCCCCTGAAACAGCTTTTAATTGTGCACAGCTACCATTAACTTTCTGCTGCTCTGTTGCTGATAGCCGTGGAGCTTCGAGCATTATCCTGAACCAACACCTTGATGCAACATATTCAAGGAATCTGCTGCCATCCCAACGTAGTCTTCCTTTATATTTCATCTCACTGACAATTCAGAAATAATTTGCTTATGCAGAATGAAAACTTCATAGTCTTATATTCACCATTTTTAGCAATGCATGTCACACGTGCATGTATATAAGACATAGTAAAAGTAAAACAATCTAGGTAATAGTCACCTACTCATTAAGAAATTCTTGTTGCAGTTAACCAAGCAAAGTTAATGGTCTAATGCAGACAAGACAAATCTGAATAAAGCCAGACAATACATGATCTGAAATCTGTGCTGTAGCTTAGTAAAACATCTCTAGTCCATTACTAGCAAAGGTGATCTTCTATTCACTAGGAAACAGAGCTATGTTTAAGAGATTTAAATTGTGCATCACATCAATACTCATGGAAGAAAATAAAGCTACACCTGATTTTGTCTCTAAAGGCAGTTGAATTGATAGATCTTTGTAGAAACAGGAATATAAAGGTATGGAAATTGTTTTAGTAAGAAGAAAAAAATTATTTACACATCAAAAGCCTAAGAGTAGGACATGACTTCAGCACTGGAAATTGTGTACATTCCTCAAAAATAAACTGAGGACAAAGATAGTTAGCAATCATACACATGCTTCTATGATTGCTGCAAAAATATCGTCTGATCTGTCAGCATTAGAGATTGTGGTAGTTTGATCAATGCCAACAACATATGCATGTGAGAGCTTTAATAAGGTTTTAAGGAGAAAAAAATAAGCATCTCTCACTGTGAGAGATGTTAAAAATTGTTTATGGAGAAGATTTTTTGAATATTTTTAATGGAATGTATATAAATCTCCAATCAGCTTAAAAATTTTTTGAAACAGTGACCTATAGAAATCAACAAGATAAATTTATTTCCAGGGAGAAAGGTTGGTATTGACCACTTATAACACATAACACAGACAAAGCATATCTGAAGCAATACTTTTAGGGTATAGAATTTACCAATATGACACGAAAGAGAAAAAGAGTTAGGGTTTTGTCTGCTTCATAAATTAATGATATACCTGAGGAAATATATCAGGGATGCTGTGGACTGGTTAGCCTATAGCTGGTATGAGCAGCCATTAATATAAATAATTCACAATTGAACCTTTCTAATAAAATAGAAAGAAAACTAGCCATTCTTTTATTTGAAACTCCTTATGTATTATGGAGGAAGATGAGGAAACCTGTGAAAAATGTCCTTGGATATAAAAATGAAATCTTACCCAGGGGCAGAAGCTTGAAAACAACAGGTAGAGATAATAAAGTCACAAATAAAGAACTGAGAAATTGACAAAACTAGAAAAGAACAAAAAGTGGACAAAAAATTGGATGCGTGAACAATGTGTACTTTGTACTTGAAGGTACTGAAACTATCAATGAGGACTGTAGTACAGTATCTCCAAGCTCTCAACATTCCCAGGATGTTTGGTGAGTAGACTAGGTATCTTAGGCATCCCTTCCTGTTTTTCCATAAACTGTAGATATATAAAGCAAAGCTTTTTGTTAGACAGTTTTTTTTCTTGGCTTTTGACTGTTCATCTAACTGATTCAGAGAAATATTTCATGAAAAATACATTATGTACAAAAGATAAATAGTCCAACAGTAATAATCTACAGGTATTAAAGCCACAGAAGGAAAACTAAAGAATTATGGGAATATGTTCAGAGCTAAAATAAAAACCAGAGGTACTCAGACAAAGGAATTACAGGCAAGCTAGGAAAATATGATCCAGATATACATGTTATCAACTCAACATTACTATTATTATTTTATTAAAAATGCAAACTATATGTTGCTTCAATTAAGGCCCTTTTAAGTCAGTCTGTCAATCAATTGGTATAACTATATATCTAATTATTTTAGTAGGCTTTATTTTTTCTACCGAATTATGTGAATAGGAACACCACAAAAAGCCCAAGAAATACTTGACTCTTTGGACTCCCTGTATTGAAGAAGAGTGATCACAGTAGTGCTCCAGCTATAGCCTGTAACAAATAGAAATCAAGCTTCAGTGAGACTGGATAATAATGTAAAGGATACTCACTATGATTTCCAGCAATAGCCAGAAAACTTGTTTAAGCTAGAAAAAAACTCCATCCTTCAGGACAGAGAGTTATAATGCAGCTCAGTAATATCTGCTAATGCATTTTTATGTTATTAAAATAACTGTCTTGGGACTTATTTTTCCTAAATTAGGCTTCTAAAAGATAGTCACTCTTCATTTCATTTGTAATCATTGAAATAGTTCAGATTAGACATTCTTTGAAGCAATTTGCTTGTGTTTGTTAACTATAAACAAAGCCTAAAATTATTAGACAATAATTGGACAACAGATTTTGAGATGTGCACAGTTCATTTCACCCACACACTGGAAGCAAGTATATAACACAGCTTTATTTAGCAAATCTGCTCTGCAGTAACAAAATGCAATAGGGTTATCTTTATACAGAATTGGGCAAAAGGCAGAATGGAAATCAGTCCCTTTCCTTGTCCAATTCATATTCAATATTATTCAATTTGACATAATCTTCTAATGAATAATATCCTTAGCATTCAAGATGGTATTCATCTCACCTAACTTGCTATATCTGAGATTGTCATGCTAGACTTCTGGACTGTATCCACCCTAGTCACTGTATCCACCTCTTAGGATAGAAACAGTATGGTATATTTCATAAAAATGCATATATGTTCACTTATGATGATATGCCCAAAAATTTCTATTATTCTCTATGAGCTATTAAATGAGATCATAGTAGCAACTTGGAAATGTCTTGTCTGCATGCATCTAATCTGTTTTAAGAATTCCAAACCCAGCTCCAATTAGATTCTTTTTACTTTTTAATTACTGAACTAATTTTGTAAGGTTTAACCAAACATGAAACAACTACTCTTACTTAAAAAATCTCCTAAATAGCAAAAAAAATCCCTAAAACCTCCCACAACCAACAACAAAACATTTGTCATATAATCTCTAATTATTTTCTTTAATAATTTGAAAATGTTCCCATTGAAGATATGGAGAAATCTCTCTTGGCTTTGGGATGAGTATTTGGCCCAAGTTATTATAGACAGATTGAAAAGTCTTCAATGAGAAAAGAGGAAACCATAATCCAAGTGAAAGATCTGTGTACAGAATAAAATGACACAAAAGCAGCTCATTAAGACTGACTTTGCTCCTAGTTTTCATGCTGTATGTCAAGTGAAATGTAAGGCAAAAATTACTCAGTTCAAGTTTGCAGTTGCTTGCCAAAATGTAGATAGTTAGTTAAAGGAACAGCTGTTGTTGCTGCAGACAAGCTGGTCTGTCGAAATTAATTACGATTATTGAGAATAATCCTGACCTGGGTCACAGATGCAGTGACATAAGTTCCATTGTAGACAGTGATCAGAAAAGTCATTTCTTCTTGTAAAATCAAGAAGCCTCCTCAGTTTGATGAAAATATCAGTAATGTTTTTTTCATGATAAAGCTGTTTAAGAGAGAGGTTGTTTATAGTTTATGTGGTAGCCAGTGGGTTTTGACCCATATCATCAATGTAGGAGGGAGTTCAAATGTTTTTCAAAGCAGAATGAAATTGAAGATTGCTTCAGGACAAATTCTGGGTGTAGCCCAGTATACTTCCAATTAAATATAGAAAAATAATTTTGTTTTGATAAAAGATCTTTGGAAAATGCTGAGTACTGCAGACAAAAAATTATGCATTCTGAGGGTTTTTCTTATTTGATTGGGGGGTACAGGTAACAATTGTGTTGCTATGTCCAAGTTAATTGCTAGGTGTTTATATATATATATGTGTGTGTGTGTGCGTGTGTAGATTTGTATAGATTTGTGTAGATTTGGCCAGCTTGTATAAATTTTGACACAGAAAATATTACTAAGGTTTAAGATAGAACCATTTCAAGCTTCAATACTCATATTAACATTGAGATATCAAGAAAATTCTTTTGTGAACTGCTAACTGAATAAATACCAATATCAGGTTTTAACACATTTTCTGGCCTCTAACAGTTTGGAAATTAATTTCTGTAAGAATAGTTCCATCATAACCTGATTTTTTTTATTTGCTCTTTCTTCAGAGTCATCACCATCAACCCAAGAGGTCACGTCTTGACACAAAATTTGAAGAGACAGAACATTGGTTTCATCCTTATAAAATTACCAAGCACAAACACACACACACACACACAAAAAACCCAAAAAAAAAACCCCCCCCAAAAAAACCAAACCAAAAACAAAGCCAAAAAGTGGCTTCAGCTGGAATTTACAAGTGGGATCATTTCAAGACATGAGAGATGAGAGTAGGAGAAAGCATCCTT
Source organism: Anomalospiza imberbis (assembly GCF_031753505.1). Taxonomy (NCBI): domain Eukaryota; kingdom Metazoa; phylum Chordata; class Aves; order Passeriformes; family Viduidae; genus Anomalospiza; species Anomalospiza imberbis. The sequence continues at coordinate 88,740,745 of NC_089682.1, read as the reverse complement.
TATGTTAAAGAAAAGAGAAAAAGTGTGAAACATTTCTCTTTAATTTTACATTTCCCTCTCATATTTCAGGTTTTCTGAGTGCATCTTTCTTTACTATTCTTTCTTTTTCTTTCTCTTTAGTTTTCCTATTCTTTTAATTTGTCAGTTTGGAGCAGACTCTGACAAATTTTTCCCATGGTTTCAATTTTTAAAAATAAACTACAGTTAATAAACCTTGCTAAATAAGAATCAATTAAAATATGAAACCCTGTGAAAGATTCTCTTGTAACCTTTAAGATTACAAGATGGAAGTGTCTAGTTCTTTCAGATTTCTGTTTTAATGATCAGGCAGTTCTACATATTTTCTCAAACCAGCTTCAGTTGCATAGTTTCTGAGCACTTTTCAGAAGCGCTTTGCAAAATGTGATGGGCATTTAGGATATGTGGATATATTATTATTTGGTCTCTTACTCAGATGAATCATTCTGTACACATTTGGTAGAAATTCCTCTGCCTCTTAGACAGCTGTATTACTTTTCTTAATCTCATAAAACTTTTTTTTTGTTTTAATTTTGGGTTGAGATTTTTTTTCCCAGCAAAAACAGAATAAAGTTAAAGAAATCACAGGTTTTTCCACACTGTGGGCTGGATGACTGTACAAATAACAGTCATACTTTACAATTCTGTGACATTTCTTCTGTGTCTTTAAATCCCCCTGAAGTAGTAACAAACCTTCTCTGTACATTTTAGACAGTTACAAGTTAATTCAGCCTTTCTTAAGTGAATAAAGGGAATTGTTTAACTGACAATGCCAGCAGAAAGTGAGAATAACAACATAAAAGGGCTTTACCTATATCTATATATCTGCACCTATCTATCTATCTATCTAGCTGTTGCACCTAAGGACACATCAGAATGTATCAGGCAATGGCTCAAGTGGAAATCAGTAATAAGTGGTGTCCCTTAAGGGTCTATTCTGGGACCAGTACTATTTAGTGTTCATTAATGACATAATGCACTCTCAGCAAGTTTGAGGGTAAAACCAAACTGAGTGGTGCAGTTGATTCATGGGAGGGAAGGGATGCCATCCAGATCAGACCTTGACAGTCTTGAGGACTGAATGCATGTGAACCTCATGAAGTTTGCTAAAGCCAAGAGCAAAATCCCACACCCAGGTGAGGACAACCAGCAATATTGACACAGACTGGGAGTTAGATGGATGGGGAGCAGTCCCAAGAAGGACTGGAGAATATTGGTACACAAAAAATTAATTCAAAGCCGGTCGTGTGTTCTTGTAGCCCAGAAAGCCAGCCATGATGACTGCATCAAAAGAGGGGTGGCCAGCAGGTTGAGAGAGGTGATTCTGTCCCTCTGCTCTGGTGAGATCCCACTTGGAGTGCTGTGCTCAGCTCTGGGGCTCCAAGCACAAGAAAGACATGAAGCCTTTAGAATATGTCCAGAGGAGGTCCAGGAAAATGGTCAGGGGTCTGGAGCACCTCTCCTATGAAGGCAGACTGAGAGAGCTGGGGTTGTTCAGTCCAAAGAAGTATCCAGGGGGACTGTTTTGCAGTCTTTCAACATATAAAGTAGCCTTATAAAAAAGTAAACCCACATGGTAGTAACAGGAGAAGTACCATTGGTTAGTTGAGAAGGATAGAACAGTGTAGCATCTTTGTTTTCCCCCACCTTTTATAGTTTCATTCCACTAACAGCTTCCTGGAGACGACAGCAAAACTACTCAAGAATATATTATTGGAAGAGAGATGGATGTCAGGAGGTCATATTGAAAGCATAGAGAAAGACCAAGCACATTAGACAGTCACAGGGGCACATTTTAGTTAAACTTACTTAGTCTCAGTTTAAGGCCATGATTATGATCTGACTGAGAAATTTGTATGATTTATCAGTTAAAGGGGATTTAGGACCACTGAATTCAATGAAGTTGTTCTTGATCTACAAAAACAAATGCAACTCTAGAACAGAAGTTTTAAGTTTGTATTAGAAATGGTTTTTTTTTCAATTCTCGATCCTCATTGACACAGTTTTCACGTGAAGTTTCACAACATAAATGGATTAAGCAGGGGCAGAAAGGAGTCTCATTCTCCTGCACTGAAAGGGGAATTACAGGGACAAGCTGAAAGCAAGTACATAAGATTCCAATTAACCTACTTTGAGAAATAATGTTTTTAAACCTCAGTTGTGTATCAATTTTTGCCACCACATAGCCTAGTCAGAGGTCTATGTCGCTTGACAGAAAAGGCACAGTTGCTGTATCCAAATTCCAACAGGATCTCCCACCCCTAATTAATTCCATGCACTTCTTTGTATCTCAGCTGCTCCATAATCAGTAGACATATTTCATGGGTGTATGTTAACCTGCAACAGCTACTGCAAAATATCTTCACTTAGCAAGTATTTCAAGTGTCTTGTTAATTGGCCACTCTCTGTATGCAGTATCACTGCTATCAGAAAAAGCTGCAAAGATGATAACTATGGACATTAAAAAGTGCTGCTTTGTTGTTGACTGGAAAAACATTGAACATATAAATTATAAATACTTCAAATTTCAAAAGTCTTAAGAAAGGAGCTCTAAATAATAATTAGAATTTAATTTCAGCTTCATTCTTGAAAATTACAGTAGCCATCTTAGAAAGAACTGTGATGGCTGTAAAATAAAAACTATGTTTTGGGACCAATAAAAAAATTAAACTAATCTACTAAGTTCATAAAATCATAGAATCACAAAATATGCTGAGTTGAGAGGGATGCATCAGGATCTTTGAGTCCAGCTCCTGGTCCTGCACAGGATACCCCAAGGGTCACACCATGTACCTGAGAGCATTCTGCAAACACCTTTGGACACAGACAGGCTCGTGCTGTGACCACTTCTCTGGGGAGCTTGTTCCAGTGTTCAATCACCCTCTAGGTGAAAAACCTTCTCCTGATAGCCAACCTGAACCTCCCCTATCTCAACTTCATTTTGTTTCCTTGACTCCTATTACTAATCACAAGAGACAAGAGATGGGTACCTGCCCCTCCACTTCCTATCATGAGGGTGTTGAAGACAGTGATGAGATCTCCCTTCAGACTCCTCTAGGCTGTGATCTGTCAAACACTGCCGAACACCACATACAGCTCAATTCCTAAACAGAGGAAATCTAACATGAACATCCAGAAATCCATATAGAATCATACAAATGCTGGGTGAATTTCTTCAAAATGTTACTATGTGCACAACGTCAGTCACTAGACTTGTTTGTAGAGGAATTCTCAAGTGCTCTATATTTGACTAAGTAGATATGAAAGAATGGTGTTAACAGATTTTCAGTGTTCCAAATCCAATTCATCTTATTACATTCAGCAAAACTTGTCATCCTTGGCTTGTTGCCTCAGAGCACTTAATAATTTTGGCCCCTATTTGTGATTTCCAAGGGAAAGATGCCTAACTTGCTAACTATCTCTACAAATTCATGAATATGGGACCTAAATATGGGGACAGATTCTTGAATTTTCTCCTAGGCACTGTTGTGACAATGTGAGTGATGAAAAGAGACCCTTTGCTACTTTATCATGATTTATCCAGAAACATATATTAGGAGGCACAAAAACAATTGGATTGACTTTTCCACTTTTTAATTTTGGTTTTGGATCCTTCTTGTCCCTACCTGATGCACAATTCTTTGAGGAGTGTATGTGCTTGATATTGATTAGAGCTCATCATAGGCAACACTAATGTGCTTAGAAGATCACAAAGCGAGAAGAGAACCTGAGCACAGGAGGCAATCCTGGCGTGACTGGAAAAGTGTGTGCAACTAAAACGGGGACAGACGAGGGAATGAACAGAACAAGAATTTTGTATATCTTTTGCTTTCCCTCTACAAATTCTTCAGACTTTATGTCAATGTTGTGATGTTTTATGTTCCTGTTGATTGTTGAAATAACTAAATAGCATTAGCATCCTATGTTATTTTATTTTCAAATGAATGTATTATTATTATTAATTATTAAATAAAATAGCTTTAATAATATTTGGTCTACATTTGTAATCAAGAGACAGTTAAAATATATTTTCTGTTGGATAATCTATATCCAGAGAATTTAGGCACAGTCCTTTTCTGGAATACAAGAAATCCAAAGCATGAAATCTTTTTTGTGAAACTCGCCTTTCTTATATCCAGACATGATATTAAACTCTTGCAAACAGTGTAAATGCCACATGTCAATAAGCTTATCATCATGGGGATATCCAATAAAGTCGTCCATTAGGTTATCTATGGCCTGGGGAGGAAGGAAGTGAAAAGCTCTTAATCTCTCTTGCAACCATAGCACTGAAATAAAAAATAGGAGCCCTGTGATAGGAAACCAATCAAGTATAAGTAAACATAAACTCTGTAAATGTAACTCTGCAGTTGCAGCATTTTTTAAGTCATGCTTGAGCCCTGTAGCAACCTGGTGGGACTAAATTTTCATATTTACTTTTTTTTTCTTAATTCGATAAAAATGATGCTAAAATGATAATGAAAATGCGGAAGGGGAAATCCAATCTTTTTCAACCCAGTTTTCTTCCTAGGTGTGATAGAGAAATTGTCCCCTATTCTTTTTCTTTTTGGCTCCATAACTGTTGCATCACCGGTTACTTAGGGCTAACAAAGGAAAATAGAAGAACATTTGCATTTTTACCTTATTATATTTCTCACAGTTTCTGCTTTAATCAGAATCCCAAACACTTCTGCTTCACTTCTACTTCTGCTTCACACAACAGGTTGTTACCAAATTATCAAATCCACTCAGCTCCCTTTCTTTTCAATGTCAGGGTAGAAATACTTTCCTTCTACAACTTTCTTCTTTGACATTCCTAATGTATGCTTGTGGCCATCTTCATTCCATTTATTTTCTGTAGCATGATTCAGCACAGGAGCTGAAGCTGACTCAGACTGACAGCTCTTGATTGATGGTACATTGCTAAGTATGCAGAAGCAGCTTGATGGAAATTACTTTAATGAGTGATTTGAATATTCCTGATGCTGATAGACTACATAAATGTGAGATACTGTACTTCTTGAATCAAGACAAATTAAACAGAGTTGGTGGCTGAGGTAGTATAAGGAAAAGCAGCTGGTTTAATGTGTACTGAACTGTGTGCTTTTATTATTTGTAGCTGTTCTAGTAATATTTTTGCTTCACCTCTTGCATAACACAAATTAAGAGACAGATAAGGAAAAATTATCAATATATCTATATATGGATATAGAAACTGACTTCTCTACTCTCTGGCTGTCCTTTTTCACCAGTTTTGTCTTCAGATCTCCTATGGTCTTTACCATAATTCACCTTAAAGCCTTCAAAACAAAACAAAACAAAAACAAAATAAAACAAAACAAAACAAAACAAAACAAAAAAAACATACTTCCAGAAGCAGTTTACCTTGTAAATAAGTTCAAATTAAAACCCTTACCCTCAAATTGGCAGCACGTTGTGAGCTAATGAACCAACACAGAGCCCCACTGTTTTGAAACAGAATAACATTCAGGCCCTGGTTTTAAATAGTTTGCCTGTGGGCAAACACTTATAACCATATGGAGCTCCACTGACTTCACATAGGGTAAAGCTGAGTGCCTAATCCTGCACAGTGTTGTCACATAATACTGACAATCCCAAAGGTCCAGGTCCCACCAAGTTTTAGGGATCTGAAGCATTAGATTTATGAGTAGCGTCCCCTTCAAAGAGTAGGGGAGAAGAAAGTCTTCTACAAAGACTCTCCAGAGAAGAAATAAGACCTGAGGTCCCCACTGGTTACAGGACAGGACAACAACCCCACAGATCCTAAATCAAAAGCATAAATTTCAATGAAACAAATTTAGACTCTGCTTTATAATTTTCTTCTGGGAGCAACCATAATCTTATTTGTCTGTGTGATGCATTTGATGAACTTTTAAACAGAATAAATGCACAAGGATACAAATGCCTGGATTTCCAGAACATTCAGAGTAGCCACTCTGATTAGTGTTATTCTTTTATCCAAAAGCTTTTCCACAACCTATTTCTGTGAGCATAGGTGTAAACATCTCATTGACGTTCTTCGTTGTATCACCATAATTCTTTTTGCAAATATAGGAAGTACCTTATAGATATACATATATACATAGATATAGAAATATTGAAATAATATAGAAATATAGAAGTATAGAAATATAGAAGTATAAAAATATAGAAATATAGAAAGCCCACTGAAATCTAAACTCTGTTTATGCAAGCTACTATGGTGACATAATTGTAAAACACACCAAAATCAAAATTTATTTTGATCTAAATAGCCCAATCTAAATAGATAATGTTGCAACATAAGAAAAATCTAAAGCATCCATAACTCCTTTCCTCCTTTTGACAACACATAAAACCCTGCTGTAGTGAGAAGATTTTCAGAGAAAAATGCAGCATTTTCTGATTAGAAAGTATCTTTTTTGTTTAGGCAAAACTCTGCCAACAACAATAATTTTCAAGAGGGTCTTTTGTTCATTCATTTGAAAACAAGATGGAGAAACAAAATGTAATTAATGTGCCTAAAGGAAAAGATAGTGTGGATCAAATGATGGGATGAAATAACCAACTGGATGAGACACATTCAAGAGTACACTTCAGCCATTCAAAAAAAAAAATTAAGAAAGATTACTTTCCTGCCCTGTATAGCAGGAATAGTGAAATAGTCATCCTGATTCAAGAAGATATAATTTCTTTCACATAAATACATAACTGAAATGGGGAGAATCTTCTAAGAGTGAGGGATATATGCTGACATTATTTCATTTTATTCTTGTCACTGAATAGCTAGCATGGGAAGAGGAAAAGTTATATTTTTAATAGAGAACATATGTAGTTCACAGTCTATCTTGAGCCCAAATTTTAAAGTAATAAAAAACATTCAGAGTGTACTATTTTGTCAGCACCCATAGTCCTACACAATAGAAATACTTGTTATGGTAGCATGGTTTTTGGAGTTAAACTGCCAGGAAACACAGAGTTGCTGGATGGGGGCCAGTAGAGAGGAGCAAAACCTCCAGATGGATAGACCAGGCTTTCATCTGATTCCCAGATATCTCCTTGGGTGTCAAGGGATGCATAAGCTCTTTCAAAAGTCTTTCAGTCAAAAGTGAATAAATACACAGTGAAAAATTTATACAGAATAGTCCGAGACAACCCCACAGAATGCATCATGGGCATGGAAGCACATAACATCAGCCTTTCACCCCTAAACTCTGGTGAGCAACAGCTAGAAGAAAAGAGACAAATCATTTATTCTGAAATCTGTGGGTTTGGGTTGGAGTATATACATTAATTCTTCTGAAAGCCAAACTCTTTCTGGATGTTATTGTTTGTGGTCCATATGTTCACAGTGTTATGGAGTCCCAGAAGGATCTGTCAGTCTCAGTGTGGACAGTCTTCAGGAAGTTACAGAGATCAGTGCGTTAGGTCAGACTCACAACAACACATAGGTCTCTTTACAGCAGTCTTGCTACTTTAAAAGTCTTTAAGGGAAATTAATGTAATTAACTGCAACTTGATTGCCCTTCTCTACTGCCAAGAATTTGCAAAATACACACACAAACAAAAAAATCTGTGACTGAAATAATTCATCAAATCAATAGACAGAGGAAGCATAATGAAATCCAGACTTAAAAAGAAAAAAAATATGAATGAGCAGTTTTAGATGAGATAAAAGAAAGATTTTTCATGTCCTATTTCTGTTAACATGAAATTGGCACAGTATTAAGAATTATAAATAGAACAGGATCTACACCAATCATTTGTTTTTACTCTTAACTGTGTTTTTTATTAATTGAAGTTATCTATAATGTATAATTAGAGATTGCTGTATGGAAACAATTTATCTCACAAACATCTGACATTTCTAAATTTTCAGGAGTTGCAGTGATCAGTGAACCCCTTAAATGAATAACTGCCTTAAAACCACCTCTCTCTTTCAAGGAACAACCTTACAAATGCTGAAACCTCTGCTTCTTGGCAACTGTGGTAGCATTTGAAATGTCTATGTCTCTGGGCACTTTAAACTAATATTTCATTAGCTGTTAAAACAGGGTAAGGTCTATGCTCTCTATCGATTGCCAAATGAATTGTTGTGAGACCTTATTTTTCTCCTCTAGTACATCACTTTTTCTTGTTTGCTTGTTTTCTGCCTCTGATTGTGGAACATGTACAAGGGGTTTGCTTTATCAGAGATTAATAACACTATTGCTATATATAATTTTGCTTTTTTGCCTTTTTTTAAAATTTGCAATTGCTTTTTACATATATTGAAATTTGAATTTTAATGATGCCTTTAGTTGAGTCATTAGCCAATCTTGACTCTCCTTGACAATAAAACCAAAGGTAAGAAATTTGGAAATACAACTGCTATGTTAAGATTCATGAAAGGTAGTTTGTTGAATTACAAGTTAGTAGTAACAGCATGCTAAAGAGTTATGGAAACATCCCAAATTCTCATTGCATCCTGATGTTCATAACCTTTCTTCCCAGATAAAGGTTGTTCATGATACTACATCAGTCATTCGCATGGTAAATGAGACGGACTTCCAAGGATGAACAAAACTCTGGGCACTGAAAACTGGATCTGCAGCATTTTTTTTTTCTATTCTTCAGCTCAGTTTCATTACTATTGCAAAGACCAATCTCCTTTACCTAGTGCATTTCTAATCACATTTGTGCTAGATGAGAATTCATTAGGATCTGTAAACTGCACAGAAAAAGCACTAGCCACTGCTGCTTTCATATTAAGCAACTTTAAAAGGAAGTCATGCACATTATTTCTACTATCCTTTATTATTACTATCATTATTACTATCATTATTTCTTCTATCCTTTAGATTTCAGTAACCCAAGACAGAGAAAGAAATGGAGGTTTCATCTTTCTAAAACTCAGGGGATTGTTCACAGAGATGGGAATACACTTGATGAATTTAGCTTTCATTTTGCTAAAGAGTTACTTACAAATAGCTCTCATTTCGAAATATATGAACAATTTATAAAAATGTAATGTGCATATATTTTAATATGAAAGAAGTCTTGAACCATTCCATTTACTGACATCCATGACAATGGGCTATATATTCTCGACTTGATGGATACAACTTTCATGGTTATGGATATGGAAGGAAGAGAAATTTAATTCATTGAGGTAAGTGCTTATCCTTACAGAGACACATTTTTATGAATTTTTTGTTTCTAGTAAGAATTCTTACAAGCATATAAATAGTCATAAGCATAAGATATTCTTTATATAAAGAATATCTCATAAACAATTGTGAAATACAGCCAAAAATACCCCAAATTGTATGAGTTCCCACATATATCACAATTTTTTTTTTCTATTATATAAACTTGAACATTTTTTAAAATACACACTTCTTGATATACATATATGTATGTATGTAAGTACGGATATACTTACATATGTATGTAGTTATATCTGGCTGAAATTGAGTTAATTTTTATTCTTAAAAGTTCATTGCCATGGCATTTTGCATGAAAGTTTCACCGATCAGAAAACTAATTGTGAGAAATTCCCTAAGTTTATTCTGGCTGATTAAAGCATAATTATTCCTGTCTCTGATCCTAGGATTGGTGTGGTTTTTATTACACAGGGGATAATCTCATATCAGAAGAGTACTGTCAAGTGGGTGATGGTAGTGGGAGATTTAACTATTAGACATAGACAGGTGGGTTTTTAATGTCTCAGAAAACTGGATGGTAATTCACCTGCTGAGTGCAAATGCAGTGAACTTCGCACAATGTTCAGAAAAGCAGCCAGAGATCATGCTCTGTGGTCCTTATTGTTAATGATATAGAGGAGCATAGTAAAAACATTCTAGAGGCTAAACTAGGACTCCAACCCAGGAGATCAACATCCTTGAGCTCCACCATAGGGTTCAGTGAAATAATTCTAGTCCTATATGTGAGGCCCAGGAGGAAAAGAGGAGGAATCAAATGTCTCAATGAATGAATGAGATTGTGATAGGGAGATGAGGCATTTAGAATTAATTAGGAATTAGTTAGGAAGGGAAACTGACACAGGAAGAAAAACTTTCCCCTTAATCAAAGTGCAACAAGGCTACTGATATCAAAAACTAAAAGATAACAGAGGAATATTTGAAATAAAACCCAGGCAGACAGCTAGGTGTTGGGGGATTTCCATGCCTGATACTTGTTAATGTGTAACCAGGACTGCCTGACATTCACTTCAGAGTTTTGAAGGAACCCAAGTGTGAAGTTGTAGAAGCAGAAGCCAAAATGTGTAAGACATCATCACAATCTGCAGCTGTGCCAGAGGACTGGCAGGTCACCAATGTAACTCACAGGTATGGACAGGGCTCTGAGGGGAATCCTAGGAACTGCAGACATATGAACCTGGCTTCTTTCCTGAGTATCCATCTGGCAGACTCAGTAATAAAAGTTACAACCACTGAAATAACAAAAATGTGGAAAAACATAGTCTGATAGGAAAGATCAGAAAGGATTATTTCCTGTTAGGAAAGAATCTGAAATAGATCTCCCCCCAAACCCCTATTGTTATTTGAGGAAGTTTGGAAGAGCAAATGGATAAGGAAGACAGGATGGCGACAAAATATTTGGAATTTGAAAAGTTCTCTGAATAAAATTCAGTAACAAAAATAAGTTGTAACAGGAAAAGTTGTTTTTCTGGTTTGAAATGAAATTAAAGAGAGCAAAGAAAATTCACTTTCTGGGTGGAAAAGGACCACTAATAGATTCTCCATAAATCACTGTGAGGATTAGTTTCATTCAATATTTTCATCAATGCCTTGGAGCAGATGTCTGCAATGAAACCTTCAAGTTTTCAAGTGACAACAAATCCTTGAGTTCAAATGTAAATAAATGTAGGATGATATGTCATGGGAAAATATTTCTAAATCACACCTGATGAACTCTGAATTGGAGCTCACAACCTGGAATAGAAATGTTGAAGTCAAAGACACTGTTTTCTAGAAACATCAGCTCATTGTGCAATCAAAGAATTAAAAAAAATATTGAGAACCATCACAAAGGGATGAAAAACAATGTAGAAGATGTTATCTTAGAAAATAATAGAATCATTTAGGTTGAAAAAAAATGCTCAGATCACCGACTCTAATTATTAACCCAGGACTCCCAAGACCTCCACTAATCCATGTCCCTAAGCATCATATCTACATCTTTTAAATACCTTCAAAACTGAAAACAGTGCTTGAGGTGCAGCCTCATCAGTGCTGAGACCAGCCACAGTGCTGAGGGGCAATCACTCCCCTAGTCCTGCTGTCCGCTTCTTTTCTGATCCAGGCCAGGATGCCACTGGCCCTTTTGGCTCTCTGGGCACAGCTGGTTCATGTTCAGCTGCTGTTCACCAGCACCCCCAGGTCCTTTTCTGCTGGGCAGCTTTCCAGCCACTCTGCCCCCAGCCTGTAGCACTGCCTGGGGCTGTTGTGACCCAAGGGCAGGACCCAGCACTTGGCCTTATTCAACCTTGTAGCATCGACCTCAGCCTATCAATACAGACTGTCCAGGGCCCTCTGTAGGGACTTCGTGACCTCCAGCAGATTAACACTCCTGCTCAACTTGTTGTCATCTGTGAACTTACTGTGGGTACACTCAATTGCCTCATCCAAATAACTGATAAAAGTTTTTAACAGACCTGGCCCTAATACTGAGCCCTGGGGAACACCACTTGTGACTGAGCACCAAATGGATTTAATTCTATTCACCACCACTCATTTGACAGACCATGCAGGTGGTTTTTATGCAGTGAACAGTCACCTGCCCAAACCATGAGCAGCCAGTTTCTCCAGGAGAAGGTACCAAAAGCTTTACAATACTCACAACCTTTCCCTGATCCACTAAAAGTCTCACCCTGTCATAGAAGGAGATCAGACTGGTCAAGCTGGACTTGCCTTTCATAAACCCATTCTGACTGTGCCGGATCGTCTCATTGACCTTTACATGCCACATGATGGCACTGAAGATGGTCTGCACCTGTAGAATATCTTGGAGTGTATATATCTTGGCTGCTGCGCAGATATGTTTTCTCTACATTTCAAAGAAGACAGAGTGGAGTTAGAAAGGGCACAGAAAAGGGCAACTGCAGCAATTATGGAGCTGGAACAGAAGCAATCCTCCCTTTTAAAATACTTTTTTTTTCAATAAAAAGAGTAAGATTGAATGTATCCTAGGTAGGTACACGCATCCCTAGAAGACTGACCCTTAGTAATTTGTAGAAGAGAAGTATTTAAATCAAAGGCATTTTTAAGACATTTAGTATTTCAAAGAAATTTTAGGATATCTTGATTGGGAATTTAAATTTAATTCAGGGCCATGTCTTTAGGGCCAGAAACCTGAAAACTGAGTATTATCTCCAGCAACACTGAGTTCATTTTCAGATTCAGAAACCAAGGGCTTGAATTACTTGCCTAAACAAGAGCAAAGTAAGGTCCTTGCACCACTAACATTTTTAGAATATCTGATGCATCTGCACAGGGACTCTGCATGTAACACCATGTCCTCTGGTGCAGCAGATGGAGGCCAAAACAGAAAAATTGGTGCATTTTACAGTTATGTACAGGAAATTAAACGGCACACTCTATATCTTATCTGCAATTAAAAAACAAAAGAAAACAACAAATACAAACAAAGAAAAAACCAAACAACCCCATCACAAAAAAAAAAAAAAAAAAAAAAAAACCACACAAAAAAAACCCAAAAACCCACACACAAAAAACACAGACAAAAGAAAAATCACCTGAAAAATACAGGAGCAAATAATATTAGGAGGCTAAATATTATGCCTGTAGTTTCATTCATGTAATAGCAAATAGCTGCTTTCTCAGTTCTTAGTGATGTGGAAATGATGATGGATTTGAAACAGATAAATGCAAGTTCTACTCAGCCCAAAACTTATAGATTATTATCTACAAGTTCTCCTAAAACATCTAAACTATACACAATATCCACTTTTACCCTTGCAATTTCTTGCTGGCTGCAGGTCGAAAGCTTTATATAATAAAATATAATTTACCTGACAGCTGACAAATAAAAATAGATAATATCTTGAGCAGTATCAAACTTACTTTAAATGTGCAGGTCATCAATTTCTACTGAAGAAATTCAAATGCAATATCTCAGTTTACTCTAGTAACATGGCTTTCAGTCATTATGATTTCACTTTAAAATGTTACTTTTTCTCCATTAAAATATAAGTCAACTGAATGTGCATTAAAATTATGATAGTAATAAAAGTAAGGGATAGTTGGATAAGAACCTTCTCTTGACTACCTAATAGTTGAGTTCTCATTGGAGTTTCTGATGTGCAACATTGTTCCACAAATTTTTCTTAAATATTGGCAGAGTGTATCTGCATAATTCAGACTGAGAATTCATCTCCCCTCTTGGCAACGGAGGTGGAAAGGATGAAGGGAAAGAAAAGAAAATAAAAAGACAAGACTTTGGGACAATGTCTGGGGCTTTGTAAAATTCTGTTGCTTGTGTTGATTATGTTTTTTTTCTAAAAAAATGCACACAAGAAAAGAAAGGTGGAAACCTTCATCACTGACTGAATGTAATGTTTTGATATTGCTTGTGCTGAATGTTTTGATTTTTATTTCCAATTTTTTTTTCAGGTAGACTACTCTGTCAAAGTAAAACAAAACAAATTGTCAACACTGAGAAAGAATCATGTTGACATGAAAAATTTTTACTATGATTTTAATCTTTAATTTCATGGAATATTCAAGTTTATTTCAAATTTAGAATGAAACCAAACTGATATACTTCAGTAACAGAATCCATATAACTCTTCCCCATTTCACACAGTACAGCTAAGTAGATTTAAATAAGCATGTGAGGAAAAGTAAACTTATTAGCACATTGATGAGAAAAAAATCTCCTCAAAAATATTTATTGAACCACTGATAGCAAGAATACATTTAATAGTTCTCATGCATTTCATAAATTGTATTTAGTGCTTTGATGATAAGAAGTCTCATAACTTTACATGATTTTTTGATATTGTCTAGATAGCTGTATTCTATGTATATTTTAGACTTTACTTCAGTGGACTGTAACTGACTTCATTTGGGGGACTAAAACATCAGACCAAGAATTTAGATAGCAAGCAGGATTTACCTATCAGTTCAGTAATGCTACATACAGGCAATAAAATTTATTTTTGCATGAATATTTAGTAGTCTTCCATCGTTTTTCTGAATGATTATGATTATTATTGCATAAGAATAACAGGATGTATCTTAAATGAAACTATAACATATTTAACAATAAACCTAGCCATTCTGATTACTCATTTCCCAGTTAAGCTATTCAATTCACTATCACAAAATATTATTAAAGAAGGGAAATTGACTTTTTTTTAATTGATACATCTCTACATATTCAGGCAGAGAAAGAGAAGAATAGTGTTTGTATGGATGTATACTGATCTCACCCATAGTTTGTCTGCAGAAAATTTAAAATTTTTGGTTGTTTAGAAATTCATAAAGTGACAAACTAAGAGGTAACCTTTAAATTAACATGGAGAATGAATGAATGAATGAATGAATGAATGAATGAATGAATGAATGAATGAATGAACTTCTGAGTAGAATACTTAGTAATTCGTGGATTACTTGTCTCCCACTAAAGGTTTTGATACTGGCTGCAGTAGAAAATTAAGACTGTAACAGTGGTTTCCATGTTACTGCAATCAATAGCATTAAACCTGAGTACTGTAATTCTTGGAGGAGAGGTAAAAGAGGTTCTTAGATTAATAAAGAAATATTTTGATCTCAAATGGGAAAAAGCCACCCATAAAATTTGCACAAAATTTAATTCATTCCTTCCAGATATTTCTATCACACATTTCATCTTTCTCTGCTTTTTAAGCTGTATTTAATTTTGAAACCAGTTGTAATCAGTTCTACAACTAGACTAGAAGGAACAAAGCCAACATTTCCATCTTTCTGTTATAAATATTATATCAAAAACCAGTGACCTGTTGTTCATTGGTTTCAACTACAGTTGGACTGAAGAAAAACACAAAGGACTATTAATGTTTTGCTACTCTGGAAACTTGTGCTGATACAGGGAGTATTGAATTATTTTCCAATTTCTCTTTTCTCTTCTTTGTAATGTTTGTTTTCCACAAATAATTATTGAGAATTTTGGCAAACAAAGAGAAATGAAAAATTTCAGATATATTACAAAACCATATTTAGGGGAGAAGGATTGTTTTTCAGTTTTTTCTTAGACTTTTGGAACTATGATTCTTAAGTTTTATTGCTTTTCACTTTGCTAATGTGTCTTTTATGTTGATAATAGATGCATTGTAGTTTAAAGCATTCAGGGGAAAAATAATTATCTTTACATATTGTGCTACTACTTTGGGGTTTTCTTTATGAACTTTTCAAGTGGCACACCATTTTAGATAGAAGAATTTTGCCCTCTAAAAAACTGTCAGAGTGTGAACTTCTGTATTACAGGTCATTTTTGAAAAAGTAAATTATGGACTCTCCTTAAGACTGTATGGCATTTAATATAAAACCAAACAAGATGGTTACTAATTAGTTGAAGTTCTGCATATGAGTGACTGTTTCTCATTTTAGAACATTCTAGGTGCAGAAGAGCAAATCAGACATAAATAAAGGGGAGATGCAAAGCAACAGAAAATTATGGCATAGATCATGTATTATGGTTGGTTATTTGTTAACTGGGACAAAATGTGCAGCTCCACACAAGGCAAAAATCCACATCTATATGGGAAAAGGACATCTTACCTAACCTAATAATAATATCCAAGGCCATTTTGAGTGATTGCATGGGCCTGATTAATTTTGCCATTGAATAATATATTGAAACACCCTTGCAATATTTTAATTTCTTGATCAGTATGTTGTTTCCTTACCCATATTTTAGCATTAGATGACCAATCATTGTCTTCCAGTCAATTAGTCAAAGAATCCTTCCATAATTCTTGTTTCTCAGTGCTAGAAATTTCCTACTGTAAGATGTGACTCAATGTAAAGAATTTTACAACATTTGCAATATTTGTATTTCAGAAACAAATCTGATGAAAACATCCAGTAAATAGTTCACTAGTTTATGTAAAAATCAAGTGATATTTGAAATGAAGGAGAAAAGAAAGATACAGGGATAAAGTTTCATTAATTTTTAATGCTTACTTTGGGGTTTTTTGCTTATAACTGGAATCAGTCAAACATCATGACACAGGGATTATTTAGAAAAGCTATTTCTCTGTGATAGAGTGAACGGTAGCTCACTCTCACTTTCCTCAATAAATTCTGGATTTCAGGAGCCTTTGACAAAGTCTTTCTTTTATACCAAGTCACAAAAATATTGGCAAAAGGAGTTTGAAAATGGTTTATTGTGGTTGTTTGACAAGATACAGCGGCCTTAAATGACAAAGCTATACAGTTATATATGTCTGAAAAGGCTGAAAAGACATTTGACTTTACAATGCAGGCAAACACACAACTTGATGCAGCAACTCAACACTGTACAGGCAGGGGTTTAAACCATGGAGAGTATGTGAGAATTGATTTTTGATGCACTAAAAATATAAAACAGAATATTACAGATTTTTTTTAGTTTTGTATTAAAAAAACACCCACCTGGTAGGCCATAGCCATTTTTTCCACAAAGGAAGAAAAACCTATCACATCATTAAAAGAAGAAAATTATCTGTTTTATTTAAGCATCAACCCTTTTCTCTCATCTCAGAAGACTACTCAACAATAAATTTCAATTCTATTTCTTACTCTGATTGTCTCACTTTTCTGAAACATAGATAACAGATGTCGTCCTTCCAGCTAGGTCAGATAATTGCTATTCTTTCAGACAGCGGCTTTGGTATGGAGGAAAGGTTACAACCATGCTGTACCAGACACTAGAATTTCAATTGCTTTTTCCTGCTTGCCTTAAATAGTTTTCCTAACTCTGCTTAGAGTTTTGGGATGTTTCCTCCCTCTCTGATAACAGATTCTGTAGAGGGCAACAGCCACATGAAATCAGCAGCAACTAATTTACTTAACTCTTCCCCATTCTTTTCTCAGTAGTTTATTAATTAAAAAATGTCTCCTGAATCAGTATGGACAAAAAATATATTTTTCTTTGGCAAAGAAATTGCACACTACTACCTATAAATAATCCTATTTCTGAAAAATTAGTAGAAGTGGCACTGAAATAATTGTTATAGTAAATTTATTGCCATCTGTCCTCATTACATTAACATACAGAACTAGCTGGTGATGTGCCAATTTCTTTCTGAGGTTGTTCTTGCTTTCTTCCTTGTTTAAATGATCCACAAATTTTGTTTTGAAAGTAGGTGTAGGTACTTAATATTTACTTGCATATGATTGATATTGCTGGACAAACATGCCTTGTTACTCATAGCTGAAATATTTTTCTACATTACTTGGACACAGAGGAAGAAAGCATTTTTCCATACTTTGCTAGGTAGAGGTGACACATATGCTTCAGCTGTTACTGTCTTGATGATTCACTTTATTCCAAAGGTTAATACAGTTTCTGAATGTCATTGACTCCATAGTATGCATGAATTTATGATAAAATTACAGGTCAATATATTACGCCTTTCCATTTTTCACTTTATGCAGAATTTAGTGATAACACAGATGAACTACTTAGGATACTAATTAATAGAATGTATTCTATTATGCAAATTAATGGAAAATTTTTTCTTGAGCCTAATTTTCATTGAAAAAATATTGTTCAAATATCATAAAGTGTGTCAGCTTCTAACAGAGGAAAACTCTATGAAGACCCTTCCCTGAAGTGACTCTCATAAAGCAAATTCCAATAAGACCTCTAAACTTCACAAGCTCTCTTGCAATTAGCTGAGTGACAGACTCTCACATTTCCCCCCTTCACTGGCCACTAAATTTTTAGTATTCATCCATATTTACTTATGCCAGCCTCTTTTTTTCCCCCTGCATTTCTCTAAGTAAAAGAAACAGCATGAATCAAACCTACACATCTCCTGCCTTCATTTCCTCTGGGTTTAACTCACTTGTGTTATTTTTAGTACTCAGTCCAAGCAATAATAAATGAATAAGAGAAGGAGAATTATTATAATATTATTTCAAGTGTTCTTATTTAAATTTTTCTGCTTCCCATTTTCTTGCTTTATTTAATTGTAACAAGAATGTATAGCAACCTGTTACGTGTTCAAAATGCAAATAAAACAATTTTTAAACTGGAGGCAATATACCCAAAAATGCAGGAAAGACCTGTACGCCTTCAGAGTAGAAATCAGAGTATATGACACTATGCCACCAAATACAAAAAATTATTTATGGTATAAGGACTTAGGACATTATCATTACTCAAGCAATTAAGATTTTGAGGAAAGAACTAAGTGTGATATCTACTTGATTCTGTTTTGAGAGCTGCCAAATTTGAATCATCCTTTGGAGCATTCCCTTTGCTCCTGACCATGGATGCAATTCTGAGTATTTCTTGTGCTGTGACATATTTGTTCTACTGA
The DNA here is from genome assembly GCF_031753505.1 of Anomalospiza imberbis. Taxonomy (NCBI): domain Eukaryota; kingdom Metazoa; phylum Chordata; class Aves; order Passeriformes; family Viduidae; genus Anomalospiza; species Anomalospiza imberbis. The sequence continues at coordinate 88,722,192 of NC_089682.1, read as the reverse complement.
ATTATTACACTCTTTTCACATGGTGACAATAAGTTAACAGGATTTCTGTCTATGGCTAGATTCTAAAATGCATGTTTCAATATAGAGAATAATATATCTCTAGCCATTTCTAATAATACAGATCTACAATTTCTGCAATAAAGATATCTACATGGACAATATATTTGTTTTAGGAATGGAACAGAATACAGGATTCCTGTGTTTAGCAAATTGGCATATGGAAGCAATCACAGCAGTCTACAGAACCACCGTAATCTCCTGCACACTGATGACTTAAAACAGATCACCTGGGTTGAGTCTATTATATGAACTGGTCAACTGAATAAAGAAACTGTCAAGAATTCTACTACTCTTCTTCAATCAATAAGAACAGTTGATTAATATTAGCATGATTTTGCAAATAATCCTGTCTGATTTCTTTTCAGTTTGCTGTTATATCAATGATGGGAGCTGATTATTACAGTAAGTAGTAATTTTGCTTCCTATCATGATTTATCATTAATCTTTTGATTACATACTTGGTTTCAATTATTAGCCACAAAGGAAACCAACAATATATTATTTATGGTAATGGACATCAATTTGGATTTCAGGTGTGTTTTGCTTTTGGTAAGTTTGCTGTGATAGAAATTAAAAATATGTGCTCTTTGTCCAAATATTCAAATTCATGGAGCTACTAAATTTGTCCTAAAAAAATTGAATGCCAGCTACTATAATTGAACAAATATACCAGGAAAACCATTATTACTTTTCATCAGTATAGTGGGAAAACTATTGACAAATAAGACAATAAAGTCTCATTTTGAAACTTTTAATGTATGCAAAACAAGAATATACCCAATCATATTTGATAGCTATTACATACTCTGTTACTGATTTTTACTTGTCTGAGTAAGACAAAAAGAAATTCCAGGGCAGTGAAATATAAGTATGTGGAATAATGATTTTCAGTGACAAGTCTACTAGACATTGGTGAGTGAAACATAAAACACACTCAGCAAGACCAAAAATGAAATCTGTTTAAGAGACATGAGAAAATGTGAGGATTTATAGGATCATTGTGTTCATACTTCTCTTATCCCAGTTCACAGAACAATATGAAAACTTGCATAACAAAGTGAATGAAGGAACCTGAACACAGTAATGAATATGCTAACTGTATTGGATCATTATAGGTGTAGGAAGGTTATGCCCATTTGAAACCTATTGAATAAAACATTATATAGAAGTTACTAATCAAAATATTCTATTAGTATTATACACCTTCTATTTTTAGTTTGTTTAAGTGCAGATGGATCAGGTATGCTCTGATTATACTTGGTGATAGCTGCACAATCTCAGTGTGACCCTGACCTTGTTGTACACACAAGTTATCCACGACCAAATTTACTTTGGATGAAAGATGGGTGACGTAGGGAGATAAACATTAATCAAGACTTGGTCTTTTCTTCTAAAAAAAATACCACAATTCACAGAGGAATTGTCACAAAAAAGAAAAGTTTAAAAATTCCAACATAACATTTGTTATGGCTGGAGAAAGGAAGAATTTTAAAGTAAATGGGGTTTAGGTGATACAGCTGAAACTTCTCTGCAGGGAGGGAAAACATATCTACAACAAGGTACTCCCATTAAATCCAGGCAAACACACATCTAGGATCCTAGATACTGCATTATCTGGATTAGCACTGGAACCAGAACTGGTGACCTTCCTTCCTTCCTTCCTTCCTTCCTTCCTTCCTTCCTTCCTTCCTTCCTTCCTTCCTTCCTTCCTTCCTTCCTTCCTTCCTTCCTTCCTTCCTTCCTTCCTTCCTTCCTTCCTTCCTTCCTTCCTTCCTTCCTTCCTTCCTTCCTTCCTTCCTTCCTTCCTTCCTTCCTTCCTTCCTTCCTTCCTTCCTTCCCTCCCTCCCTCCCTCCCTCCCTCCCTTCTTCCCTTCCTTCCTTCCTTCCTTCCTTCCTTCCTTCCTTCCTTCCTTCCTTCCTTCCTTCCTTCCTTCCTTCCTTCCTTCCTTCCTTCCTTCCTTCCTTCCTTCCTTCCTTCCTTCCTTCCTTCCTTCCTTCCTTCCTTCCTTCCTTCCTTCCTTCCTTCCTTCCTTCCTTCCTTCCTTCCTTCCTTCCTTCCTTCCTTCCTTCCTTCCTTCCTTCCTTCCTTCCTTCCTTCCTTCCTTCCTTCCTTCCTTCCTTCCTTCCTTCCTTCCTTCCTTCCTTCCTTCCTTCCTTCCTTCCTTCCTTCCTTCCTTCCTCCCTCCCTCCCTCCCTCCCTCCCTCCCTCCCTCCCTTCCTCCCTCCCTCCCTCCCTCCCTCCCTCCCTCCCTTCCTTCCTTCCTTCCTTCCTTCCTTCCTTCCTTCCTTCCTTCCTTCCTTCCTTCCTTCCTTCCTTCCTTCCTTCCTTCCTTCCTTCCTTCCTTCCTTCCTTCCTTCCTTCCTTCCTTCCTTCCTTCCTTCCTTCCTTCCTTCCTTCCTTCCTTCCTTCCTTCCTTCCCTCCCTCCCTCCCTCCCTCCCTCCCTCCCTCCCTTCTTCCCTTCCTTCCTTCCTTCCTTCCTTCCTTCCTTCCTTCCTTCCTTCCTTCCTTCCTTCCTTCCTTCCTTCCTTCCTTCCTTCCTTCCTTCCTTCCTTCCTTCCTTCCTTCCTTCCTTCCTTCCTTCCTTCCTTCCTTCCTTCCTTCCTTCCTTCCTTCCTTCCTTCCTTCCTTCCTTCCTTCCTTCCTTCCTTCCTTCCTTCCTTCCTTCCTTCCTTCCTTCCTCCCTCCCTCCCTCCCTCCCTCCCTCCCTCCCTCCCTCCCTTCCTCCCTCCCTCCCTCCCTCCCTCCCTCCCTCCCTCCCTTCCTTCCTTCCTTCCTTCCTTCCTTCCTTCCTTCCTTCCTTCCTTCCTTCCTTCCTTCCTTCCTTCCTTCCTTCCTTCCTTCCTTCCTTCCTTCCTTCCTTCCTTCCTTCCTTCCTTCCTTCCTTCCTTCCTTCCTTCCTTCCTTCCTTCCTTCCTTCCTTCCTTCCTTCCTTCCTTCCTTCCTTCCTTCCTTCCTTCCTTCCTTCCTTCCTTCCTTCCTTCCTTCCTTCCTTCCTTCCTTCCTTCCTTCCTTCCTTCCTTCCTCTCTTTCCCTTTCTAATTTCCTTCTCTATCTTACCTTTCACCCTGCTCATTATTCAAAACCCACTACCACAGGGTGCTTATGTTAGAAGATAAGGGACTGACCAATACCAATTTCCATGCAATAATAAAAGTCTTTAAGCTTCTTTTGTGGACCCTTTGACTTTTTTCATTCTTTTCAAACACAAGCATTTGTGAATCTTGCGTGCTCCCTTCCTCTTGAGTGCAGTCTGTATTGATAGGAGCTTTGAAGCTTCTCTCCTACCACTTCAATAACACATAGCTTATTGCTCCTCTCCTGCCACTTCCAAAACACATAGCTTAAAGTTTCTTTCTCTCTTTCAAAACTGATTTGCATGTTTTTGGTTTGTATTGCCTCTGTCAATCACTCTGCCCTTTATGATCCTGGTAGTACAAAAGTGAACACAGTAGCCTTGTTGAGATTTCATTATTATTTAAATGTCACTTTGTAAAAACATCATTAAATGCTTTGAAAACAACAAAAAAATAACCTCAACCCAAAATACAGTATCACCTGAAAGAATTAAGTGGAAGAGCAAGTCAGTTTTCTTTCTTGTATAGTGTTAACATATCATGATGGCTAACAGCTTCACTCATGAGGGTTCAGCAATATGGATGTGAAAGGAGAGAATTGGAACACAGCAACATTTAGGAAGATGGTAATGGAGACAAGTAGGAAAATAAATCAGACAGCACCTCATCACTTTTATTTACTAGTTAACAGGTGACAAAGAAAGACAAAAGACAACTTTATTAGAGGGGGAAAAACAAAGAACAAGTTGCTAGTTTTACTGGAATAAGAAGGCAAGCAGAACACTTTTCAATCACTGACATAATTTATCTTTGTACTTGCAGGTGTTGGAAAAGTTGCATAATTATTTGAAGTATATATATCAAATTATACTGTTAGCTACTTTGTAAAGCAGCTTCAATGTAAATTTTCACCAATTTTACTCAGTATTGTGCAGGTCACTTGTTTCCATTTAAGAGAGAACATGAGAACAAGACCCTTTTCTACCTTGTTTATGAAGACAAGAAAGGACAAGAACAATATCATTCTATGGGAAAACCACAAATTTTTCACTTCTCTGTCCCTTCCCTCCCAATAGAACATAGAAGGACGCTGTAGCAAGGAGTGGAAGGCAAGATCACAGCTCTTAGTAAGTCAGTGGCTCGTTTTTGCTTTGCATTTATGTCCCAGTTCCATCTAATTAGCTTGCTTTGTGATTTACTGACCTAGCTTCATTTGACATTTTACATCACAGAGAAATAGAGGCCCCAGTGCTATTCTGCAGTTGGGGACTGCCATCTACACAGGCTTTACTGCAGAGTAAGGCAGAACCTTCCATGCATCAGAGGACATTATTAGAGACGGTTGGCTATTTGGAAGCCATCTCCATTGTAACAGATTAAAAAAGAAAGAAAGAAAGAAATAATGAAAAAACTAAATCAGCCACTAGTGCATGTGGGGAAGCTTAGCTAATATACTGTCCATACACTCTTCTGGTTCAGCGGTTACAGCCCAGACTTTGTCCATTTGCTTAAACAATGAAATCATAGCAATGAAGTCATAACAGTGAGCTATAAATCCATGGATGTTTCCACATGAAAAAGAGCAATGTAAAGAAATATGTAATAGGGATATAAATTATAAAGTAATCAGCAACCACACTTTTTGTTTTTTTTTTCATTTGCATCTGTTGTGGTCTCATCATAGCAAAACCAATCATCACTGAATCACAAAATCAATTGGGTTGGAAGGAGACCTTGATAAGCATCCAGTTCCAACTCTCTGCCATAGCAAGGGGCACCTTCAATTAGACCAGGTCGCTCAGAGCCCCATCCAACATGCCCTGAAACACTTCCAGGGATGGGAAACCCACAACTTCTTTGGGCAACCTGTTCCTGTGTCTCACTATCCTCCCAATAAGGATTTTTTTATATCTACGCTAAACATATTCTCATTCAGTTTGAACCCATTACCCTTGTCCTGTCATTACATGCTCTTGCAAACAGTCTTTCTCCATCTTCCTGTTAACTTCCTTTGGGTACTGGAAGACTGCAATTAGGTCACCCCAAAGCCTTGTCTTGAACAGTTTTACAATCCCAATTCTCTCAGCCTTTCTTAGTAAGAGAGGTGCTCCATCCATCTTTCTGTACACAAAAACATTGTCTTTCATTTTGCCTAGACGAAATACATATTCCAAGTCTCTTCAAAAGTGCTTATTTAAAAATATTAAATGTACAGTAATATCAAGAAAGATATATTTAATAGATAAATATTACATAAATAAATAAATTTTGGTATTCCAGGTTTACATGACTTCTTGTCATGGTATAGGAATGGAGTTCTCCAATTTAGTGTTTCCTCTGAAACCACTCCAAACCATGCACCTCTCAGTCACTCTCCCCTGTCCTTCCCCTTGCAGCAAGTTGGAGAGGACAATTGAAGGCACAAAAGGGAAAGGTCACAGGTTGAGATAAGAACAATTAACTAGAAAGAACAGTAAGATAAGAAAATGAATAGTAACAACAACAATATTAATGACAGACTGTACAAGAAAAGAGACTCTGTTGCTCACCCTGTGTAAATATCCAACAATACCCTACCATTCCCTTCACCACCCTACTCCAATCAGGAAGTGAACCACTGTCTCTAGAACATTATGACAGGTGATACAGAATAATCTCTGTGTCCTGGCCATGCCCCTCCTGGCTACTACAAAAATTAACTCTGGAACTGGGACACCATTTAAACCAAAGTCCCAGGTAAAGTTTTCTGAACGTGGTACTTCCCTGTAGCAGGCCTTTAATATATGATATAAGAATTTACAAAAAAAAAAAAAAAAAAAAAAAGAAAAAAAAAAAAACCCTAGAAGGAAGCTGGGTCACAATGGGATAGTTAGGAAGAGTATGATAAGGAAAGATGACAGACTGCTAGGGGTAAAATTTTGACCTCATTGAAGTCAGTGAAAAAGCTCTCATTAACTTCTGCAGACTGAGGATTTCCCTCCAGCTTTTTAACCATTACAGTGTTTTGTAGTCATAATCACATCAGTGAAATAATTTCCAAAATAAGACTTTTCCAAGTCTAATTTTCCTATACTAACTTTGGGTGATGGGATCTGTAGAATTTAAGGGATTTTGTTTTAATTAAGGTGTAAACTGTATAAGAAAAAATGCAGTGACATGTTTGTTTAGAATTTTTTGAGACTTACAAGAACAGAGAAAATAAATGTGCACTGAAGAAAAGATTCATTGTTATCCTGTATTATATCCTTCTGAGAAAAAAAGAAAAAAAAAAACCAAAAACCAAAACCTGTTTTCCTCCTTTCTTATATGGCGATAATTCTCCATCCATTCTGTTTTCACTGATACTGGTATCAGATTTCCTGATTTCCAGATAGTCCTAACTGGGAGCCTCGTCTATGGGGTTGTAAGACCTCAAATGCAGCATATGGTCCCAGATTTCTCCATTCTGGAATGTAATAGGATTTTTTCTACATCCTGGCCTTCCTTGCATGTGGGGTCATGTCCCATTTGAGTACACATATAGGCCTTCTTCCCATTGTGAAAGTAAGACATTAGAGAAAACATCTGGCTTGTAATCGAGTGTTGGCCAATGCCAGCTTAATAGAGGGTCATCAAATGGCTCAGAGATGCTCTATTCAATCAAGGCAGTGTTTTTCATTTTGTTACACAGAAAATAAACTGTTTATATGAACTACTATGCTGGTAAATTATAATCTTAGAAATTTTTATTCTTAAACCATTCTCCTAAGGAAATTAATTCTATTTTCTTCCTGTATTGTCTCATTTGCAAAAGCCTTTATTATAATAGGCAGTTCCAATCAAATTTCATAAGGAATAGAGATCTGAAAGAGATCATATTTCTATGAATTTTTGAGAAAAAATGGGAGATGACTAGAGAATCTATTAATGTCTTCCCTAAGGGACAGCTGGGAGTTGATCAGCTGCTCTCTTTGCTAGCCAGACACAACAGCTGTAGATCTTAACCAGATGTGAATGTGCTTTCATTTGCCCAGTTAGCAGCCGGCACAAAAAGATACTCAGGATGTGTTTGAAGGCTTGTGAGAACTCATATGAAAAGAAATCGGAATGTAATGCATGCCAGAGACATGAAATGGAAAGGAACGCATTTTGGGTTTGGTGCTGCTAAGGAAGCCAGAGGAGACCACGATAAGTTTCCTTTTAAATGAATTAACAAGGGGTATGTCAGTAGTGGAGTAAAAATCTTTACAGAGACAGGACACAGATCCTCAAGGAAAAAGGTTTCATCGGTCATCAGGAGAAAACTGCTTTGAATGATGGTAGCTACCAAATGGTCTGAAATTGAATATTAGCAGAATATTTGCAAACTTTTCCTTCCTCTGTTTTGTGGCTAATGTCATTGATAGATTTACAAGTGATTAACTCAAGTGATAATTTGTTGCAATTATGTGATTGAGCATTGACCACTTAGCCCTTATTGCAGGAAAGGGAAAGACATGGTTCAGTGTTTGAGTATCTTCATTCCATGGAATTTTTAATCAGTGATTCATTTTAGTGTTACCAGTTATCTTAGTCATTGCCTGGTAGTTCACTTTATCAGTGGGATTCTAATGAGATGTCTGTTTTGCTGATGCGTTAAAGTGACTCTAATAAGTTACAAACTAATGTGAAAATGACAGGGTACGAATGAAGACACAAAAATGTGAGGATAATGTTTACAAATAGTTGTAGTGAGGCAAAATGAATCTTTTAATGATCGATTTCAAATGGAAGTGCTAAATGGCTGATTGTTAAATAGTACTGAAATATTCAAGTACCTTTGTCTGTAGACTAATAAAACACAGTTTTTAGAAAATCGTATTGATTTTATGATGAAAAAAACCACTTAGTGTGTTGGATAATTTATATGAAAGTAAAATCATGCTTAAATTGGAAATCTATTGGATGCTGGTCGCTCTTTTTGATTACAACTGTTACAATTTATGCTAGCTAAAAACTGATTTCAGAAATATATTGAATACATATTTTTTAATTTTCCTACCTACAGGTGTCATGGTTTGACACTGGCACGATGCCAGCGCCTCCATGAAAATGTACTTTTTAAAATAATTGCTGTGAGATGTGATCAGAAACAGAGAAGAGCAGGCTCAAACTTAGTAACAAATAAAAGAACTTTATTAAACTACTACTACTATAAAAACTACAAACACTAAATCCTGGATGAAGACTTTCCAAAACACCCCTCCTCCTCCCACCTAATTTCCAAACAAACTCAACAGTGAGACACCACCCAGGATCTTGATCAAATTGCTACCTTTCAGATATTCAAATACTCAATCTTTTAAGGGAGACAGGAGTCTCTCTTGTGCCACAGACTCCCTAGGAAACACAATTGCCACCCTTGTGTTTCCATGACACACATGGCAACTACCCGGAAAAATCTGTCATGGTGACACTCTCCTTTCCATGTCACAGTGTTCTCACCACTGTGCATGGACAGACTGCTCATAGGGCTCCTTTAAGGATGCTTTGCCATGGACCAAAAGAGACAACAGTTCAGTTTCTCATTTTGGGACTGCAGTCCCCCCCATTTTCCCCTGGGGCTGAGGGTCCAAGAACAGAGGTCTTCTTCTCCTCTTCTTCTTCTTTGAAGATAGAGGGCTTCTCAACACCTTCTCTCTACTCCTCTGCTGGTAATCACTGAAACAGGTCTCCTGGCACACCAACGCACCCCCCTAAGTGCAGCTTCTGTTAGGAGAATTTGGTTCAGTCTATGGCTAACAAGAACAGTCCAGCCATAAACCACTCCATCATCTCCTTGCAACTCAAGAATTTCTTCTTCCACCATCTCGGATCCCAGACTGTCTCTCTTCTACTTCAAATCAAGGAGGAGTAATATTTTACAAAGCCTTCATTTCTCAGGAAAGGGTTAAAAGTTCAGACTCCCTGGATGGCTGATATCTCTGCCCAGCAGCCAATTCCCAAGGCCAAGGCTGGGCGCCTTCCCCCCTCCTCCTTCTCCTCCGTGCCAGCAAAGTTACAGGTGCCGTCCGGACTCTCTGTCTCTTCCCTCTGGGGGGAACAACCAAGGCATCTCTGCTTCTCTCCACCCTTCCGTCCACAGGAGCTGGCTCAGTTCCAGTCCTTCTACCCCTCAGCTCACCTCGACCAGGCCTCATGGCTTCCCCTCCCCCACCCAGCCCCATGGCTGGGCAGGGGAGGTCTGCACAGCACCTTGACCGGAACCAAAGAGAGCGAGCTCTATCCAAACTTGACCACTGATTGGTTTGACCCAACTTCCTGAAAAAATCACTTCCATGTCAAACCACGACAACAGGAGGAACTATATCTGCTGAAACTCTTAACTTATGAAGATATTTAGTAATGTTTCTATTTTATCAACCAATAGTTTTCAGACTTCATAAGAAGTGAGCCTAAGTTGCTTTACAGTAAAAGGTTTAGTGGAAATACCTGCAAACCAAAATGTAGCAGCCATCTCCTTTGTACCACAGAGCATATTAGGCATTTTCACATTGTTCACAAGATGTTCAGAAGATATATTGGTTTTTTTATAGTACACACCATTTAACTCTTAGGGATAACCTCCCGTAAGGCTTTTCTACAAGCTTTTTAACTCAGACTGACAACATTTTATGTACATCTAAATATTTTAATTACCAGATGTCATTTTATTCAACATAATGATAAATTTACATCAGGTAGTTTAAAATCCAATGCAAAGGTAAGGGTTGTTTCAATATATATAACAAAATCTAGCTTCAAGGAGAATGGTCATGTTATTTTCAAAGCAACTTGCAGAGCACAGTTTGGAAAAAGTATTTTAACAATACATTTACTCTTAAAACAATTTTAAACAGAAGACCACAAAAGGGCAAAAATGTAAAAATATGCAGAGAAATGAATATAAACATAAAGTAAAATATTCAGGATAGTGTACTGATTCTTGTAGAAATTTATTTTTATGAATAAATTAAAGGGAATACTTAAGCAATCTTCATGCCTCTCTTATGTGTATACAAGCATGTAAACAAATCTAAAACATGTAGGAGGCACTTTGAACTAAACTGAAGCACAGTGGGAAATTAAACTGAGGATGTTTAAAGCAGATGAGAATAAAACAGAAGAGGGTAGTGTAGCTTTCTAGGAAAAAAGAAATTTACAGGAAAACAAACAAACAAAGAAACATCAAGTCTCAAAATATGATAACTAAGGGTATGATCCTTCAGAGACCGTCATACTATATTTCAAAACTCAGGCCTTCAGAAGTACAGCTCTTCATAGCAAATATAGTGTGACCTCCCTCTAATATGCTAAGAATGGAGCAGTTCTTTTATCAGGGTGAGTGTCTAGTGGGAGGATAAACTTCTCTATTAGATCTTGTCCCTTCAAAGGGCCAGAATTGTCTAAAGGGATATGAATACGCCAGGTTCAAACTGACTTTCAGCACTTGTAAATGTCTTCCCCAGTTCTCTTCTCAAACTCAGATGTTGCAAGTTTGTCCAGAATGGCATGAGATCCTTCAGAGAGGGGAGCAAGAAGCAAGAAAGTTATTATCCTCAACAGTGTGTTTCCCTCTTGAGGTTACAGTAACAAAAGGAGTTTTAAAGGCTGATTTCAAGTTGGTAAATGAATGACAGCTTATTCCCTGTCTCTGTTAGGAGTACTCCACACAGATGCCTCTGAGACAAGTCAGTGTTAAAGGGGCTAGTCTTACGGACAAAGCATAATAACAGTCAGTGCCATTTTTCTCCTAGGCCAGTTTCTCTTTCTTATTTAGCAGCTAGAGGCATTTAATGTTGGAAGCATGACTGGATCAACAGTCTTATGCACTGCACTATGAACTGTTGCCTGGAATCACCATATGCATGCTAACTAATCCATATGCACAGATGTCCCAGAAGAAAGCAAAAGAGTTGATCTTACTCTAAAAATCCTATAGAGAAGCCTGCTTAGAGCTTGATCACAAGCTTATGGAAGCCAAAAGTAACAATTTTCAGTTGTGTATGGAGTAAAATGTATTCAGTAGGTGGGGAAATAGAAATTCCTTGTTACCTAAAGAACAGGATAGTTATGCAGCAGCATGAGTATAAGCAGCAGCTGCAGGCTCTTTAAAAGTAAACCCAGAAAGGAACATACTTGAAGACTAATGCAGAAATAAGTGAGTGCAAACTGAAAAGGAAGCTCAAGCAAAGCTTAGATGTCACATCTGTGTGACTGAACCCTCAGGGCAGGTGGGCAATCAAGACATATGCTCAAAATGGCTCCTTCCTGGAAACACCTACTGCCGAGGTGAAGATGGCACTCAGGCAAAGTTTTGCCTATTGATGCCAAATCTATCAATAACTTATGAGTAGTCCTGGAATCTATCACTGAAAAGAGCCTTGTTACACAAGAAAAGTGACACTACAATATTGGTACCCAAGGATACTACTGAATTCCAGACACAATTAAGAGTCCAGGGAATGTAAGGAAGCTGCCTAGGAAAAACAGATGGACAAAGCAATAAATAACCCCCCCTGCAATAAGTATTTCCATTTAATTTAAAGTTTGAAGTGCAAAATCAATCAATCAATCAATCAATCACAGCATTCTTTAGCGAAAACATAGTGATTTTAATATATATTGCTTCATATATAAAAAGCCAACTTATTCATCTGTAGCTATAGAAATAGTTTACAAGAAAGACATGTTTATACTCAAATATTACATTTAATTTTAAAGACCATTAAAAAGTGAGCAACACAGGGATGAAACTTTGTCTAATTTCCTTAATTCAAAGAATTCCAGTGATGTTCTCAGGATGTCTCCAGATAAGTACTTTGGCATAAATACAAGTTCCGCAACAGGAGAACAAAATCTTGGTATAAACTTCAGTGATTATCGTATTGGTAATATAAAGTCATATTATACAAAACAATAGGACATTCTAAATATTAAGTTATTCTAATGTGTGTATGGGAAAGATCTACTCTTCAATCATGTTATTCTATTAAAGTTAAGCTGTCTGATGTATAACTAAGCTGGTCTGTTGACCTCTGTCTGGCTCATTTCTCATTTGTGACTCTTGTAACAAGTCCCAGTTACTTAACCGTAACTAAAGTCAATCTGTTCTTATATTTTCTATCATTTTTATTATGCTTTGCTATTCTGCTATCTGTGTTGATGTAAAGTTATTTTTAAGGTTACCTTGCACTAGGTGATATGCTGAGACCTACCAGATGAGCTATAGCTATATGATAGATCTTTAGGGTATCAGAGATTGTGGTCCATCTAAGGACAGCGGTTGAACACAAGAATCAAGAGGAAAAGAGTATTCCTTCATATTCTGAAACTTTAGCATTCCTGATTGTCACATGAAAAGGAGGTTTCCTTGAACCCTTTTTGTTTGATCCATCTGTCAACACCCCAGGAAAGCTGACACCCTTATGCCCAACCAGTCTGTCACTGTCCCATTATTGGGACTCCACTGATCAGTCTGCTTTATTGGAGTGCAATTCAACTAACTTGTTCTGGGACAGGTGCCAACAGTTTATCGGTGTCAAATCCTTTAAAGAGGGACCCCCTTCTGGAACTCTTCAGTTTTAGTTGAGTATGTCATCTGCTGCTGATGTGTGCTGTCACCCTTGAAACCCTCAGACTTAACAGTTTAGGGAATAATATACTATATTAATAAACACACTGATAATAGAAAGTTGTGACAGGTTAAGGTTGGAAGACTGCTGATCATTAAATCTGACTGCAAAAATATAATTGAAATAATATACAGACAAGCTCTAATCACCAATCACCATGAAATCTATTTCAAGACAATCATTCAGCACACATAGTGTAGTTTTTAATTAAGAGGCATGACTATGAGAGAGAAGACAAGTTCAGTCCATTAAACTGATGCCTTAAGTTTTTAGCTTTTATATTTTTCAGATTCTGTACTGCATTAGTGTATAACTCCGAACTCCATTGACTGCCCAAGGTGTATCTATTGAAGGTCTTTAATGAATACCCACTCTCTTAACTCTGTCTAGCCTCTCTTCTTGGTAGCCATTCCAAGGCATCAAACCAATCCCAAAATATACAACGGAGTCTGCCCGAAGTTTTACCCACCCCTAACTCATTTTTGTACTATTTCTTTGCATTTAAGTAGAGCTTGAGTGATTTTAGTCACACATACTTTTATTACCAATTGGTGTAAATTTCTCTTGCTCCTCTCTTAAAGATATAGTTGATAAAATATATAGCTCTTGCTCAGTGAGGGGTGGTTGTACTTGGAGACTGGTAGCTTTGGGTTAGAGGTGTGTTTTAGTATTATAATCAGATTATAGTGAACCAAATTCATCAAGAGTTGCTGGCTTGGCAGCAAGACATTTTCTCCTATCTCCCTTGGCTGGCAGCTGCTGTGAAGTTTATCAGCTGCAGGATATCATTGACTTCCCATCCCTGCAGAGATTTCAACATACCCTGGCCACAGTATGTTCAGTCTGCTCTACCCTCCATTTAGCCCCACTTAACATGTACTTAAGGTTGCAGGTTGTGTGAGGAGAATCATCGTCAGTTAGATTCTGTGTATGCCAACCGTGTTCCATCCAGGAAGCAGCAACTGCATTTCACTCTGTATTTTCTGTACTGTTATAATCTCTGACTTTCCAATTTTCTCTAATTTTACTGCCCGTCATCTTCCAACATTGTTCCAGTCTTGCAGCAAAAGATGTACCAAGGATGCTGAAATATAACTCATTCCCTGGAATTTGGCTGAAGACATCTGATAAATGCATGTTGGGATCAAGAATTCACAAACAACCACGGAGAAGAATATAACCCAATGAAATCTAGAAGGAATAAGAATGGTTGCAAAGTTGGCAGGACAAATATTTCTTCAGTGAACAAGGAGCTACAAGGCCACAGTCCAGAGTTATGATCCTTAAACCAAATCTCTTTTCCAGTAAAGAGGCAGCACATATTTTTTACAAAAAAGAGCTCCAGCATATTGCCAAGCAAAGAAAATCAGCCTCTTCAAAATTTTGGCAAAAGTAGTTTCCTTTAGCTGTTAGTTTGCTACCCAAGAGGGGAGACAAATACTGAGATTCCTCTTCTAATGTCTTACAGTCCGAGGGAAATTTCATCACCTCCCTTTTCCTCCCCACAGTCAATCCTTCTCCCCTGGATGCAGCTGTGTGATCAAAGAAAGCCTCAGAAAAAGTGACCTTATCCTTCACAGACACTGCTGGGTGCATGGCCCTTGATGGCACTGGCTAACACAACAGGCAGTGTAGTAACGGCCAGTCCCAAACTCAGAACATAAACCTTGTTTAAACACTATGGAAAAGCTTGGCTTTGGGCAGTTCAGAAGCTAAATGCTGGGGTGTTGGCTGAAATCACAGTATCTCCTCCCACATGAAAGGACAAAAACAGCCTGCACTATACTCCCACTCAACACTAGCTCCAGAAATTATGCCAGAAGAAAACCAATTATCAGAGACACACGCCAGTTAAAGGCAGTGAACTGCAAGGCATAAGACTGCAGATGAGGCTGTGAGGGAAATGTAATCATCAGTTATGTATTTATAAAACTCAGGTCAGTGATTTTGCTTAATATATGCCTGATCACTGAGTAGCATAGCAAAAAAATCTGTCACAACCAAAGGGTGCAGTGCTGCAACGCAATGTATGTGAAACCATTGCCTGCAACAGCATTGCTTAATGTTAACAATAAGAGTCTTGGCTGTAATGTTGTAAATCAAATGCTACTGAAGCCTTGTAATATATCAAGTTCAAGTAGCATAACAAAATAAAAAAAAAAAATCAGCATTTTTTCAGCTTAGAGAAAGGCATTCTTTGCTATGAAATAATGTCATTGTTTAGCTTTTTGGTACATGAGTTAATGGAGAAAGGGTTAAGTGTATACCACATCCAGTAGGTGAGATCACTATCAGTTATCAGTCTTGATCACAGAAGAGTTTCAGCACACTCCCAGCATTGTAGTGATAACGCAGTGAATGCAGACTTTAGCAGCTAAGTGTCAGCATTCACCATGCATATGTCATAACAATTACTTAGGGTTCAGGGGCAGAAAAGTCAAACAGCAAATATCAAGCACAACACTAAGAGATACATAGTAATTCAGGGTTAAAGCGCAGGCAATGGATTAATGAACTTTTCTTTCTTTCTATCACTGCTTCCATAACCTCCAATTGCCAAAAGTGTGATCCCTCTCAAGTAGTAGGGGGAAAGCTATGGTCCTGTAAGCCCCTCTCCTACCTGCTTCTTTTCCTAAATCTACATCCTGTCCCGCTCTGTCAGTTAGTTTATGGATGAGTTCCTAAACATGGTCCACCATTTGGGAAAAGTTCCCCTTTGGGGAAACAACCAAAAAACACACCACCACCACCACTATCCCTCACACTTAGAATATATTGTCATGGATCAATGAGGAGAAGTTTTCATAAATATAAAGCTGAAAGCAGGAGCATTCTCTCATTTCACTAAGCACAAAATATATCAACAGGGCATAAAAACATGTGAATACAACCAGCATAATGGGTAGCACCAATAAAACTGAACACCTGAAACACTACCATATGGTAGTAAAGTGGATATCCTTCAAGATTCTCCCATGCAAACTGGGATTTCAAGTTTTTAAAAAATTCCTGAGAGAGGATTTTGATGTTACTTTTTTCCACTCTGTGGATAAAATCTCACAAGTGTGCTACCACATGCTCTAGCCACATCTTCTGGCAGCTGTGTTGGCAAAATTTTAAAGACATGGAAAATAACATCTTTCTCCAAATTACATGCTGTGGGAAGTAATATCAGGGCAGCATGTGAAATCTGAAGCACAGAAATGAAGCCATCCACATTGGTGTTCCGTGTCAAATCCCTAAAGGTATGCTGTGTGTCTCACAGCAGAAATAAAATATGTCCTGTGTTCCCAAGAGGTTGTAATCCAAATTATAAATGAGTTACTGGAATAAAAGAACAAAAAATAAAAGTGAAGCATAAGAGACATCTGTATCTCTGTGACAATTGTTATGTATGTGTATAAATATTTGTGTAAAAAAATAATTTCACTTATTAGCCTCCCCTCTGCCTCCCTCACTTGTTTTATTTTTTTTACTTATCTTCTGTAAACCTTGGCATTCTGCAGAAATGAGTTTTCAGAATTTATTTATATAAGCCATTTAGGTTTTATCTGTTGATATATGAATATATAGAAGCTATGTGCATATGCCTTTTATGAGCTTACATATAATACATGGTTAAAACAGTGAATGACCTTAGTTTAGGGCCAATTATCAGATATGAAAATATACAGAAAAGTAGGGACATGCAAGTATTTCGGTATCTGATTTATTTAGAGATATAAATATTAATATGTACGACTATTTAGTCTTCAAAATATGAATACACAGATCAGGGGACAAAAACAGCTAAAGGTAAAGCTAAGTAGGATAAATTTTTAGATTATACTGGAAGAAGTGATAGAACTGGGGTGGAAAAAAAGTGGGTCTTGGGAAAAATGGGAAATGTTTGGAGACTAAACTGATGTATTCACTAGAATTGCATAACGATCTGTGCCTAAAATGTGCCTCTATCAATATTTTCAATTAAGACATTTTATTAGTTTCAATAAAGAAAGCATTTTCCCCTTATTTATTCTGGAAATTGTCTAAGTCCTAGAAGTGAAATTAAAGGCCTTTCATCAACATTATATGGTGTTTTGCTATAATTAAAACTGTAAAGAATCATTATATGACAGCTTTGGATATAGACAAAAATAGAGTAAGATGTTAATAGATGACATGCAGAACTACATAGACTATAGACTATATGCCTAGCCATTACCAGTCAGGGGGAAAAAAATCTTAATATCAACTAGTCATTTAGGAATGCTATTGAAATATTTTTTTTCCTGTTGTGAGCAAAGGACTCAAAAAAGAAAAAGAGCAAAAGTGCCTTCATTTGCCTGTTTCCAGCAGTGAAGACAAGCTGCAGTATAAAAATATTTCTTGTTACCAGCTGCATGGAAATGCTGTGTCATCCTGGATTCAGACATCCTTGATTATACTAGTTAGGTGCTGAAAACTCATTGGATTTCAATATCAACTGACAAAATCAAATAACATCACCTGCTCCTTCAGCTCTAGCAATTTCAGTGTGCTCTCAACTGAGTCTAGAACTTTAGTTTAATCTTCTTTGCTATTTGGAGTCATCAGAAAACAGGTATATATTTGAAATTATGGGTCACTTAAGTGTAAGGATAGATTTCACTCATCCTTTCAGCCCAAAGGGGAAAAAAACTGTAGGCAAATAGAAGGCAAATTCAGATGTCCTGTGTTTTATGTTAGGTAAACCAAGTTGGTTTCTTAATTAGAAAGGAGCAGAAAGAAAAGTCTTTCTAAATTCTGAAGTAAGAACCTGCCTACTGTTGCTAAGATTTTAATTGCTGATGACTGGTGCTTTCTACTGATCCCATTATCTGATTAATGGTTATTATTATTATTTGTTACTTGCAAAGAGCCTGAGGTGCTGAAGGTACTTCAAAAAGAAAATAAATGATGTGGTCCCTTCCCCAAGGAGCCTACAGTCTAGCAATATGAAAGATGACACAATAAGTGAGAGCAATAAAGAGCAGCGGCAATAGAGTGAGAATAATTACATGGTTACTTAGCTTCATTTTATACACAACTTTATGGTACTGCTGTTTGCTTGATTCGTTTCTGTTTTTTTGAGTGGAAAGGAGTATATGGGTATAAGAGCATAGGGGAAATAAAACAGATTAGAGAAGCAAGGTCTTTTAATTCTTTGTGTGTGCATTATGTGCATGAACATGTGTGTATGTCTGTGTGTGTAGACGGTGAGGGGTACAGTAAACAGAAATGAGATTAGAATGTAGCAGCTACAAAGACAGACAAAATAGGTGAGATAGATTGTGAGAATGAAGACTGAAATAAAAGAAGGTGAAGACATAACAAAATGGAGATCATTGTCTTCTCAAGGTATCTTCAATGAGTGCTCATATTGCATAGCCAAATGAATTTAACAGAAAGTCAGGATGAAGTCTTGCCTCTGGTCTGGAAAAGAGGCTTTTGGATAGTATGAAAGGTAGGTATAACATCCATTAGGAGATTTTAAGGCTGGTTTAAGATGCAAGCAACAGTTCCTCTAAAGAACAACAGTGAAAGAGCACCAGAATTCATAACCTTCTGCTTACAGCTTTTTCCTCTCTTTGCAAAACTGCAGCATGCTGTTAGTTACTATAGGACAGGTAGCTTATTCAGCTGGACACTGTACCTACTCCATTACACTTAGTGATTTTCAAGTGAATTTCTTTCTTGAATTTTTCAGTCAGTTTTGGCTTCTTGCCTCCTGTAGCAGTAAATTTCATATTGTGTTGAAAAGAAAATTTATTTTTTAAAGATTGCTGATGTAGTAAGCTTTAAGTCCATCACAGTATTGCTCTCAGGCTCAGTGCTGGTGCCCCAGCTAGGTATAGAATCACAGAATCATAAAGTTTGGAAAAGAGCCCTAATATCACTGAGTACCAGCATTAACCAGCACCAGAATGTTGTCCACTAAATCATACCCCAGATGCCACATCCACATGCCTTTTAAATACTTTCATCTAATGCCATTTGAAATGCCTCAGCTTATTCCACATAGCTGCTGCTCCACATCTTGTGTCAGATGTCCTAGAGTTTCTTAAATTACACTGCTCTTATGTGTGGGTAAGGAGAGGCACTTCTAAAGGCTTTGGCCTTAAAAGCTCTCTAAGATCCATTCACTGTACTGATTAAATCTCTACAGATCTACATGGCAACTTAGGCAACTAGCTTATGTACAGAAATTTACATAAAAACACCTAAGTATAGGTGTTCTGAACTTGAAGCCGATCTTGCAAGGTTCCTTTACTGCCTAAATTTAGGCCTTCAAAGTATGGCACAAGATCTCACTTTGCATAGCTTGCTTTTAAGAGGCAAATTTCAGTAAAGCAAATTTTAACCTGCTGTACCAGTTCTCAATATTACTAATTATCATGTATAATTTATGCTTGTAATTAAATTACAGTATGAAATAAAAAGCTATTAAAACATAACTTGAAAATCCTACTTATTAGCAAGCATGTTCAATATTTACTAATTAGTATTTTAACTTAGGGTAAAATATAATTAAACATTTCATGTGAAAATAATTTTTCATTATAAAAGATAGCAATCATGTTTTTTAATTAGGGATGGGACTAAATCATAAAGCTTCTCCTCTACCTTTCTTTTAGAATGTGAATGTTCCCAAAATTTGATAACATTTTAGGTTTTATCTAATTTATAGCCAAGTTTGTAACATTTTCTCTACTTAAGACTGTTCTTGAGGCACTAGTGTTTGCAAAACTATTTTTACACCTTGTCTCTGCAGGCACTGATTTCTACTTGCTGAAGTATTTTACAAAACAATACTTTTCTTTATACAATATCAAAGACTTTTACAGGATTGAATTTCTTGGACTATCAAGTCAATTGTATATACTATAATTCATTTCATAAACATAAAAAATTCACAAATGAATTTTTCCTGATTTAACTATTCTTCTGGTCATGGATATCCTGTTCAGAGTATTTCAGATAAAATCTCATCTAGGTATTTGATAAACTCAGTATTACTCTTTCTACTGCCTTATTCAATACATCCTAAGTTTTCATTTGCCATTCTCACTGCCACATCTGATGGCATGTTGTAGTCGACTAAGGTAGTACTATCTTGACTGCAAGATGACTGCATTTTTTTTAAAGCTTACTTAGAAGTTTATTATTGCTTCACATGGGGAAGAAAGTCTCAGGGTGCAATTCATCTCATTCCAAGGCAAATGCTTAAAACTGGTTAAAGTCCTCACTTCCTAAAAGTGCCTATTTCTCTTTACTGATTGCTGGAACGGTCTGCTGACTTGCTGGAATGATCAATTCTGGTATAAATATCTAAAATGTGCTATCCAAGAGTTGAACTAAATTACACTCTGTACTAAGAGATGGGTAGCTTGAGTCTTTTCTCCTCTTCTCCTTTTTCAATTGAAAATCTAATAATTTGCAAATGAAATCCAATTTCCAGATAATTTTGAGTTCATGCTCTTAAATTTAATCTGATTTACTCCTCAAAATTATTCACATTTTTCAGGTGTATTTATTTAGTCCTCAGTTTTCACAACAGTTTCTTAACTTCCAGTTGTCAAGTGATGTAATTCAATAAAAGGTAAAAATAAAAAAATTAAACCCCCCTACATATAAAAGCATTAAATAACAGCTGTCTGTCTTCCTCATGTTAACCACTCCAAAGTTAGCCTCATTCAATTCTGTTAGCTTCCTCTCTGTCATTGCACATGGAGAAAAATATCTCAAACTGTTCTTTAAATAATTATCTTAGTAAAAATCTTCATTTTCTTCATATAGGCTGATAATTTCCATCTGGTACTGTTTCTATTGAAGTCCAGATACATGAATCCTAATACAATTCTCTTGTCTAGAAAATAATTTATCAAGAAGAATGAGATACCTTATTCTGTTGCTTTAACATTTTTCAACAAACTTTAGCAAATCCATGCTGCATTCAATCCCATTTTTAGTCTTCTTTTTTATTTCAAAGACTATAGAAACATAAAATTGGTAAGAACCCTAACAGGCTTAAGTGAAACTAGGCAATATAATGAGAGTTTTAAAATCAGAGATACATATTTTTTCTTTAAATTTCCAAACAGGTAAGGTTATTCCCTTTGGAGCCTAACACTGCTCTTACCTGGTATTTTAAGCTAGAAATATAGCATCATTAATTTTTGATATTAAAGAGCAAAGGAAATAATGTTTCAATCTTTCATACTTTTCTTCTTGGTGTTATTATTCTATCAGCTTTGATATTTTTCTAACCTTTGTATTATTTTTGACCATGCATTAGTTCATGGACTTGTCTCTTGTCATTACTACATGGTTTATCTTCTACTTTCATGACAATACACCCGCTGAAAAGTTAAATAATACCTTTATCTCTAATCCTTTTTTACTTTGCAGCTGCTTTCTTTATAGCCTTCTATAATTTCACAACATCTAGATTTCAGAACATAGACATACTTATATGAGCATTATGGTCAACTCTACAGGTTGCCCATTTGTTTCAAAATCACTTGAAAGGTTTCCTCTTTTCAATTGTGTATATGAAATCCCTAACAGACACGAATTTAGTGTTACACACTCCCTCACTTATTCTTCAGGATTTATTCACCTCTTTAATAGTATTCGTTAATTCTAGCTCTATTTTATTCAATAAAAAACCTTAGTCTTGAAATAAATCTATTGCATAATCAAATGTTGTTCTGACTTTGATCAGCAAAGAGTAGCCACAACATTTTCCACCACCCAGGATTTTACTGACAAGGTACAGTTTGAAGTCTGTGTTCAGATCAGAATAATCCACATCTCATTCCTTAGCCGCCACTATGATTGCTGAGACTCCTTTGATGTGTCAGTAGTTAGCTCTCATATTTTCAGACTACTACTTTCAGTAAGATTTGAAATTATTTCCTGTAATCTCCATACTCCTTATCCACCAACAAGGATTACTTTGTTTTTGCTTTTATTAGATTATAAGTGATAAAAAAGAAATTACTTAGACACCACAAACCCAGTTTTATATGCATTAGGGTTTCTAGAGCAGAAAATATTTTTGATAATTTTATCTATATCCCATTGGCTGACTGCTGTATGAATATAATGTCATTGGGTGTCATTAATCTACCCTTCCTTAAGAATCCAAAACATGTCTAAACACCACTGCAGATGAGGCACATGCATTCAGTCATAGTTCAATAGTCCAGTAGAAGATAGCTGATTGTCTATCATCACTGTAGGTTGCATGAACCTTTTCCTAAGGAACACACATGTTGATTAGTATCCATATTTAGAAACCAGCTCACAACAAACATTCCTGGAAGAGGCTGCAACATGTTCTTTGAGCACAACTCAGGTAAGGCCAATGTCTGTATCACCTCTTAACTACTCTCATAGTTTTGGATGGGCTGTTGTTACCTGGATTGTGAGGGGATGATCACATGCAAAAAGTTTGACAGAGATTTTACCTCTGACTGAGGAAAACAGACATCAGGGAAGAATTGAGTGCAAAGGCTTGAACTGGGACAGAATTACATATCCTATGCACAGAACCTAGCATCTCATCTCCAAATTTGATCTGCAAATTAAAACAATCAATCCAGATGGCCAACATTGTCATGGCATATGTAAGAAATGTACTGTGGTATATTTAGGAAATTCTGAAGGATGTGCTTACATGACCTACAGTATCCTGTGATATTCTTTTCTTTAGAAGAATGTGTGTGAACGTCAACTTCTAGTGTCCTAGTATGTGGGCAAGATGATAAACTAACAACAGTATTTGCCAAGGATGTTGGTGAATTTCATGGAACTCCTCAAGGATAAGAATTATCTGATAGCAATGAAGAAATACCCCCATAGCACTGGCCAATTACCTGGCTTGGGGGATAACATGCATCTCCAGACTTACACCAAGGAGTGAGTACAGGATAGAGGATACCACAAAGCTGGTACATTTCCTATCTGAGACTCTCATGTCAGACCTGATTGAATAAAGCTTTGGAAGTCAGACAAAAATATGAACTTAATCTATGTGGCATCCTGTCTATGTCCTCCTGAACCTATTTCTGTAGCATCTAATAAGATTCAATTGTAAGCCCTGAGTGAATATCAGCAGAAGTCTGGTAAACGGGGAGGCAAGCAAGAAGAATTGAAGAGAATAACTCCACTTCTGAAAAGACTTGGATGATCACTTCAGGACAGATTTGTATTCTTTTTTTTTTCTGCAATAGGTGAAAATAATCTTAAGTCCACTGAAGTAAATAGAGCAACCTTTCAACAAGTTTGAACTCTTCTGACCCCAGACGTTTAATATTTCGTAATTATATCTAGTGGAGCTCTAAAGTTTGGTCTTTATCTAACATAATTCCATTTAGATGTATAAAAATTCAAAAATCATAAGAAACTAGATCAATAGAAGGAAACATGCAGTTAGTCTGGCCAATATAATTTTTTGTATTTTTGAAATGTAGAAAAATGTTCTGATGTGTTTAGTTGGCCAAAATCTGGAGTAATTTGTAATAGCAGGTGTTTCATCTCATTGCCATTCTCCAATTCTGTCATTCTTACATTATTTAAGCAAATTCCAAACATGTATGTTTTTAGTGGTTTAGAGTTCTGACTGTTACCACCAATTAAAAGTTAGTTGCCTCAAATCAAAAGGCAATTTATTAGATTTTGTTGCTACAAAATTTATCAACTTTCCTCTATCCCACTGAGGCTGGCATTGTACAATCAGTGACTTCAACACAATAGTTAAAAAATTCCAACAACACTCTGTGGCATTTTAGTTAATTTCTCTATTAGAGAAATTTCTTTTTTTCCAGTCCCTAATGATTTGTTGACATTTAGTTATGATGTGACTACCTGCACCAGGAGAATTATTAATGAACATTTCATAAGAGTTGCTTGGTATAATTTTGTTGGTGTTTAATTAGTCCAAAGTTAAATGATAAAATGAAGTTTGGAAGTTGAAAACTCTTTCTGAATTTGTAAAACTTCTCCATAATCTATAATGATAATTAAAATGTTTTTCCTATATATGTTTTTTTTTTATGTCTGACAACTTAAGCCTGACAGAGTCTACAATGATTTTGGCACCTAAGTCCTTCTTTCCTCCTAGAAAATTTTCCTTGTTGATGCTTATGCTATGTATTGTTTACAAATTAACAGCAAATAGCACTTTCATCTGGTGTTCAATACTTCTGCAACATAATGGCTGCATGCTAATAGCAGGCTGTGGTTGTCAATGGCAACAACACAGTTTCTGCATTGAAAAACAAGTACCATTTAGTGAGAGCAGACACACAGATCCCAGTTTGCCAGACTCCACCATAAATTTTACTATGGCAGGAGCTGAATAAACAATATTCTGTTGGATGCCATAAGCAGACAGTAGTCAAACAGATCACATGTAAAACTGAAATGTCAGGGGCTTTGCTCCTTAGAACTAAGCAGAGGGCTGAGGAGGGGTCATCAGGACAGTTTGTCTCAGAATTAGCTACCACAGCATTGACACAGGCACCTGAAATTCTTGACATAGTAAGAGAAAAAAAGAGGGTCATTCAGTTAATATTCACAAACAAAAAAGCAAACAAACGAAAAAACCCTCGTCAAATCACCATTTTTTTCCAAAGCCCATATAATTTCAGTCATTTCTCCTTTGCTAGGAAACCATAGCAACTTTAAGCTCTGGTTTTGTTCTGCAGTGCAAATGCACAATTGGATTTAAAGTGTTGTGATTGAATGTTGTTTAATGAAGAAGTAAAAAATATTTCAGTCCAGAGTCTATGATATTGAAGGTTCATCTCCATTTTGTGATACACTAACTTATTTATTTATTCGTTTTAAGCTATATTTGTAAAGAGATTAACTCCACTTGGGATTCACCCATAAAAGTCAAAGGATCTGACTGACACCATTGCAAGGCCACTCTCAGTTATTTATGAAAGACCATGGTGATTGGGTGAGAATCCTAAGGACTAGGAGAAAGCAAATACCATTCCTATTTTCATGAAGAGGAAGAAGGAAGATGTGGGGAACCATAAGCTGGTTGGCTTCACCTAAATCCTTAGGTAGATGATAGAGCAAATAAACCTGAAAAACCTTTCTAGACACACAAGGGACATGACACTGATTGGAAATAATAAACATGGGTTTACAAAGGGGCAAAAATGCCTGAGCAGCCTGATAATATTCCATGATGAAATTACAAGCTTGGTGGATCAATGCAGTGCAATGCAAGGCAGTGCAGATGGGCTGTCCTGCCCCAGGCTTGTGGAGCTCTGGGACAGGATGCGATGGGCCAGCCAGGGCACAGGAGGTTCTAGTATGGGTGTGGACAGCACAGGTGCACTCAGGGTGGAGGCCTCATTGCACAGTTCAGTGGAATAGTTTCTGACCTGACTCCTGAGCACTGCTTGGCAATGCAAGGGAAACAGCCCTGAGGAAAGACCAGGAGGGAGGCTTGGTCCTGCTGCTTTCCCTGCCGGAGCTAGTGAGGCCCTGGCTGGAGGATGAGGACATCCGAACGAGCAGTGAGGTTCCCTGGCCTTGGGGGAACCATGCCTGGGCTGTGCTGGGGGGGGGGGGGCTCAGGCATGACCTTTGGGGCTCCCATGGGAAGGGTAGTGTGTGAGCCCGGTGAGATGCAGGAAGAGCTGCCATTCCTGGCCCCTGGGATCCTGTACACTGAAACCCTGCAGAGGACGAAGGGAACACAAGGCTTGTTATCATGGTACAGGTCACAGAATCATCTGAGCTGGAAGGGACCTGGAAGAATCCAATCTCCGGCAGCCGTTGGAAGGCTCTCCACAGTTTTGGCAGTTGCCACAGCAGTTGCTGCTGTAGTCGAAGGCTGCACTTCCAGCCTGGCACCTGTGCTCTGGCTCTTAAAGTAGCTAAACCTCACTCTCTTATTCTTTTCTTCCAGCCCACACCAGCTGTACTGGTGAGGCCAGGGTTTGACCCCAAACCAGGGACCTGAGGAGGTGATGTGGCTGTACCTGGCCCAGTACTGGCAGGTGAGGGAAAAGGCCAAAAAGGGAATAATCAAAGCTTCCAAATCCTGGAGGCACTTGCTTCGAGGAGTACTTCCCATAGTGGGGTTAACCACAGCTGAGTCAGACTAGCTGGAAGGACAAGGCTGGAATCTTATTGACTAGAAATCAACTTTGCAGAAAGGACCTTAACAACTGGACTTTCAGATTGTATTTTTTCTTCTAAATTTCCAGGGTGTTAGTTTTTTTGAGATGTGGGAACATACCAATATGGAAAATGTACTTTCCTAGAAAGAACTATAATAGCGTGAGGTATACCACAGTGAAATACAGAGCTTTATAAATCATTGGTTGTTTATGCTTTTGCTTTTTTTTTCATTCTTTTACTGGTTTTATGTTTTCTTTCATTGTTTCTTTCATTTGCTGCTTTCAGGTGATCACCAATCTGTAAATCAGAAACATTATATTAAATGCTATACTGATATACAAGGCTATGCTAGCCTAGATCAAAAAGGCATCATGATGCCCATGAAAATTGCTCTCTATATGAATTTTTGAACATTTCTGAAAACAAGAAGTAGATATGTGTTATGTTGTTGTTTTAAAAAATACTGATACCCCTAAGAGAGGAAGGATAGAAGGTATAGATATTCGGTGTTTATATAATTGCCTGTAATTTTGTCTGAACTTTGTAGCCTAGTAGAGAGCCATTTGCCTCCTTTCTTTTCCTTAAGTAACTTATCCACCCCATAAACTATTGATGGAATTTATGAAAATATGATTTTCAGGTAGAAATTAAGTCACCTGGAATAAAGCGCTGTACTATACTGTTAACTTCATGCATGACTACCACTAGAGAAGGAAATAAAATAGAAACTATTTCTTGTTTTGTTTACATTTGCTTCTCACACAAATTTCGCAAGTAGTGTGTCCATAAAAAGGAAAAATTAATATAAATTATATATATACATATGTGTATATAAATGCACATTTGATTCTGGTTCTCAATAATTTTGCTCCCATAAAAATTAAAAATAAATAAAATCAAAATACTATATATAGAAGTAATTTAGTTTGGAGAATAAAGCCAATCTAATTGTGTGATCCTTGCCATCTAATTTTTCCATCATGTATTCAACTGAGAGCAAAATTCATCAGATCCATTGTGGCAATATTCTCCAGACCAATTTAAGTGAGTTGAACAGGCCAGTGAGAGTGTCTGTCCTGGTTTCAGCTGGGAAAAAAGTTAATTTCTTCTCAGTTCTGTTACAGTGTTGTGTTTTGGACTTGAAATGAGAATGGTGTTGATGACATGCTAATGTTTTTGCTTTTTGCTAAGTCGTGTTCATCTTAAGTCAAGGACGTTTTTCAGTTGTCTCATGCTCTGACAGTGAGGAGGTGTTGCAGTTTGAATTTGTTTTATTGATTCCTTGTTAAGTGGTATGTTCTGTTGTACCTCCATGTTCTCCCCAAGCTGGTTTACCCCTGGGTTTTGCCCTCACTCAAAGCTGTCCCTCATGCCATTCCCTGCCCCTTGTTCCAGCTCTTTCCCTGCCTGTCAAGGCAACACAACCCCTTTTGTTCCAAACGTTCTCTGCCACTTTCACCTTAGGCCAATCCCTGCTACACTCTTTTGGAATTCCCCTACTCCTGGAAACCCCATTGGCCCGTGTGACCCATCCTCTCCACCCTCCTACCCCAACTGGCCCCAGACACTTGATGTAGTCCCCTCACACCTCCCCTGAGGATTCCCTATTGGTTATCTATTTATATCCACCCCCTGATTTGTATCTGTATAAATCCCCTTCCACTGGTGTGCCTGGGGCTTCTTTTTGTTTCTCATTTTTTTTCTTGGAATAAACACTTCATTGTGGAACCTCAAGATGGAGTGCATCCTCCTTTCTCCTCTGCCTGGTTCCTGTTGTGTCTTGTATCTGCCACTGTAGAGCAAGTGGCTCTAAAGGTTCTGCCTCTGGTAAACCCCCATACCGAGGCACTTCCCCACTCCTGGCATGGCAGCGGAGTTCTAAGAGCTAGCCCGGGATCCAGTAGCTATGGCAAGGAGGGATGCAAAGGAAACTGAGAGGGAGCAGAGCTGGGACAGGTGACCTGAACTGACCAAAGGTATATTCCACACCACAGAACATCCTGCCCAGTATGTAGACTGGGGGGAGTTACGCAGAAGGGCAAGTTACCCTATCTGGGTACAGGAAAGGGGGTCTGACATTGGTCAGTAGGTGGTGAGCAATTGCATTCTGCATCCACTTGATTTTCCCTTTATATTAGCATTTACCATAATTACTGTATTTTATTTAATTTTAAATTATTAATCTGTTCTTATCTCAACATAAAATTTTTGCTTTGAATCTCCTCCCCATTCCCCTGGGGTAGGTGGGGAGAGAGCGAGGAGTTCAGCAAGCAGCTGTGCTTAATTTTCAGCTGGGTTAAAAACCATGATAGTGTCACAGAGGGTTCAGTGGTTTAGTGGCCCACTAATTTACAGTTTATAGGGAATTGCTTTTAGGTTCACATCTGGGTAGGTCTGTCAGCCAGGGAAATGTAAAAAATGGGTACTCAAGTGGATTAAAAGTGTTCCAGAGACCACTGTACAAAGATTACATTTATAGGACAGGTATAGAATATACTTACAGATAAATTATATTTTGTGTGTGTTGTTCATGAAAATTTACATTCAAACACCATTGCTTCTCTAGATTATTGTAGAAAATTTAATCTAGGTAAGAATATATAGCTTTTGAAATATAGTTTGTTTTCCAAAGAATGGATTTTTTTTTCAGAACTTGAAGGTACTCTGTATTAAAACTAGTAAATTTTTTAGTATTTCTGAAGATAACAAACTTTTGACTTTTGATTATCAAATCTGATTTCAGGTGTTTATTTTGAAATTTATGAAGTGATTTCATAAACTGTAGTCACATTTTACTATACTTTCTATGAAAACCCAGATCAGATGGGTTTTTACCACCTAGTACTCCAATAATATGGAAGTCAATTTGTCTGTTTAAGCATGTTGGGATTAATGGAGATCAAGAGAGAATGACTCTGCTCTATATTAGTTTTATAAGTATTTAAAAAGAGCAGGTTAAAACATCAAAAGTTTGAAACTGCAGCAATGTAAAGACCTTGACTGCAGGTGATAGTGCTATAAACCTTTGTACATGGTGCAGTACAGGTGCCAAAGCTGCTTGTCACATTTATTCAGAGGCATAATATTTGACATAGGAATCAAATTTTACAGTTTAATTGAGTAAAAAGAAAGTTTAAATTTCGGTAAGAAAGAAAATTAAAATCTCAGTAGCAAGACGAAAATCTGGAAAATATTTTTTCTTTAAATGTAAGTTGAGAATGAGGTTTATGTTACTTCTTTATACGCAGGAAGATACAAAAAAGTAATGAAGTTGCATCTCTACACTTACTTTTGAGTATATATTGGTTTCATCATGGAAGACATTTAGAAATGTGAGATTTTGTGAAATTTGAGTACAGACCAGCTGACTATTCAATAAACCTGCTGCATAACATTCATATTATTTCTTAAAAAAATAAATGGTTACCATACTTTCCACAATTTTCAGATTCATTTTCATTAGTTTTTGATTATTTCTATTAAAAAAATAAACAGTAGCTTATTTATAACTGTGATAAAACTATTTATCTATATTATATGCAGGACCACAGAACACATCATAAAGACCTGTTTCCTTCTCAAAAGCATGTCCAGGAATGAATTCAAAAATTGTTACTCTTTTCACATCTAAGGAATATTTTGAGATACTTTTTTCTCATACAAGATTGTGGCCCAAAATATCATTCTTAATCTCTATATAGAGAAAAAAAAATAAAAATATGTATGAATACATATAGATTCAAGCATGTACAAATTCTGTAAAATTTTTATTTTTTTAGCCACTTCATGAAAAATCTTCTTCACTGTCACTTTGTGGAACAGAAAAAACTGTCAGCAATTTGTTTATATAATTGGTATTATAAACATTCCATTTCACTATCTGATTTTTCCATTTGGTTTTTACAAGAGATGTCTGAATTTTCATAATGAAGAGGACAGCAAAGTTCCCAGAGGATAGAGCTCTCAGTCCATCTCTCTCCTACCAGGGCCAAGAAGAGATGAGGAGAGACTGTGGAGAAGTTGCAAGTCAGCAGGAGAGCATCTGAAGAGAAACACAAGGGAATTCCAGCCACTCCAGCCAACAGGGAAAGGCCCAACTTGCCTCTAGGCAAACGTCATGGGGAATAAACATGACGAATTAGAGGTATGTGAATGCCTGTAGGGCTATGATCTTATTGACAGCACAGAGATATGGTAGAATGATCCCTGTGACTAGGTTTTTGGAATGAAAGGATACAGGCTCTTTAGGAAAGACATACAGGGAAGACAAGGTGAGGATGATATCTCCAAATAAATTGAATCACCAGCAACATCTTGCTGAACTTAATTACTTCCCTTTGCAAGCAGATCTTGACAAAAATTCTCTTATTTCAAAGCACCTTCAAAAGAACAGTGGTGTCCTAGTATAACCTCAGTCAATAATCAAAATTTCAATTTAAACTTTTTCAGTATTTGTTTTTTCTAACTGTACTTATCACATTCTTTAATAAAACCAGAACTCAGTGTGCTATGGATGGATGCAGATTATTAGCCTCATCTTTCCCTGGGTCATGGAATATCAAAACACTCATGACAAGAGGCAATTGAAACGTATCTATATGTTTACAAAGGATCTACTTCTAGTGGACAGGCAATAACACATTAGATTAATCTGATTTTTTTTTTATCTTTTTCATACATCCCCAAATGTATTTGCATATCATTTATATATAATGGTCCATTAATTTTTTTTTTAAATCTATCTATCTATCTATCTACCTATCATCATTGTAATTCAACCAGTTTGCCATTATTGGATATTATTCTGGTAAGAAAAAAAAGTCTCAAAAACCCCTACACAAACACAACTCAGCATTTTCAACATTGATTGCAGAATCACTAAGATTAGCTAGTTGACACTATAACCTCGAAAGGGAGGCACAAAGAATATTAAAAAAATATGTAATTTCAAGGCAATAGACTTTTTTCTCAGAATGCAAGAGCAACAATATAATGAGTATTTAGAGAGTTTGCCCTCAACTGAATCTTTGATTGAGTATTTACTTGGATTACTGTTGCATAGGGGAAATATATTTTTTTCATTTATTTTCTTGAGGTATTTTCTCTTCTAACAATAAGTTAGAAGAGGAATAAATGGACTATTGAATTCAGTCTATAATTAATCTTTAGTGCTCATCTTTTTGACTGTACTCATTAAACATCATTGAGTTTGTATATGTCATCTTGAAAAATCAGGTAGCATAAAGTAGGCACTCAAAAAGTGATGGTGATATCATGAATCACTCCATACAGACAGACCATGAATGCATTTCGGATCATTATTAGAAGGATGCTTTTAACATTAAACTAGTAAGGTTCTGGAATTGTCTTTTAACTGGAGTATTGACAGCAAAAAACTTAAAGAAATCATATAAGCACACATCTCATGTGAGTTTAAAAGAGCACTACATTCTGTAGTACAAGGGATGGCACATCCTACATACCTAGGAACAATTTTGCCATGTGATTTAATGGCACATAAATATCAGGCATGGCAATATATGCTATTTTGATTCCCAGTTCAGCTTTGTTACTTATGTATACACTCTTCTAAAAATCTAAGAAACTATTAATCTTCACAATTGAGTTTATGTGCAAGGGTTTGGTAGCAGGGGAGCTTCAGGGATGGCTTCTGTGAAAACATGTCAGAAGTTGCTGCTATGTCTGACAGACCTAAAGGAGGCCAGATCCAAAACAGACAGCCAAAGCTGACCCCCCTCATAGTAGTGGTGTAAAAACTGCTGTGTAACAGAAAATGTGAGAGAAAACTGAGAATATGTGACAGAAACAGCACTGCCAAGATCAGGGCAAGAACCAAGATCAGTGAAGAAGGCAGGGAAGGAGGTTCTCCAGGTATTGGAGGAGATGTCCACCTGCAGCCCATGGAGGACCCCTTGTCAGAGCAGGTGGATGTGCTCTGTAGGAAGTTGTGACTTTATGGAGATCCAGACCAGAATGGGCTCCTATTTAATGGTTTGACTATACAGCTAAATACAAGAGGACCAATTTGACTTCAAGAACTGGCTCCCTGATCATTCAGTGTCTGACTGGGAGTTTACCACTCACCTCATGTTCTGAGGGTTCCAGAGTGTTCTGTATGAAACAAATACACCAAAGGGAATGGGATCTAAGTAATGGTGGGGATTGTTCTGTTCTGCTTGGTTTGGAAGGAAGGTGTTCTCCCTACACTTCTTTAAGCAATGTAGACATATCAAGCAATTATTTACAGCATTGGTAGGAATTAAGATACTCCTATACTATTTATTACATTCAGTTACTAAGAGTTAGAAGGTTTCTTACCCTGTTGATTAAAAATGAAGATTAAAAATGAAGCCATTTATATGATACCACATGACGCAGTTTCTCTGTTCCTACTTTGCTATCAATAAATACAAAGTAAAAGCATTAAATAGCAAATCACATAATTGAGGTTGTTTCCATTGGGTGGAAATGTTGGAAGCTAGGCAAGATCTGAGATAAAGAATTTTCAAATAGCAATGCTATTTCTAAGATTATTTTTTTAACAGATTGATAGTTAAGATAATGAATATTGATTTGATATTCCTGCTTTTACAGAATAATGTATAATGTGAAATTAACCACTTACACAAACTTTTCAAAAATGCTTTTTAATCTCTTTGTGAATGCCTAACTTCAAACTATGGCAAGTACTCATGAAAGGGTTTGTAGAGAAAAGAACAAAAAAGCAATGTACAGAACAACATTCTGAGCTTTCAGAGTAAACCTGGAAAATGTTGTCCATCAAATGTCAATCTGAACTGAATTAATCTTTTTAGTTTTGTTTTTCTACCTGAACAACCCCCCGCCCCCTGCCCCCAAAATGTTTCTTATAGGTTAAAGAAAGGAAGGATATGAAAATACATGAATTGTGTCATGTCTGCTTCTTGTCATGGGCCAACACCTGGTCCAACTACCAGGCAAGCATAGTAGCTTGTAGATTGTTTTACTGTGTGCTACGCTTTTCTGTTAGTCTGTCTTTTCCTTTCCTTCTCTCAGTGAGAAGAGACAGAACAACTGTTTTGTAAGCCATTGATTCAGTCTTTTCAGCTGGAAAAATATAGTTCATTAAGTATCCAGTCAGTTTAATTTAATTTCCTTGTGTTTTCTGTTAGAGCAGTTGAGCTGAATTTTTAGTAATTGAACATAAGTCTTTATGCTGCTAGTCAAGGCTTGGCATTATTGGATTAACAGTTTAATCAGTTCTGGAATCAGTTTGTGTTCATTTTTAGGTACAGTGTTTTTGACTTTTCACTCATATTTTGTCACTTGAGGCTTGTCAAATTTATTCAATTTTGTATCACAGCTGAAATGGGATGCTCCAGTAACTTCTGGGTTTGTGGGACAGGGTTTGTCCACTTCTCATTTGAGTGAGTACTCCTCTATGTTTATCTCTATCTGGGCAGATAGAATTCCATAGACATTTCTTCATTTTTATTTTCCTTGTTTTGGTTTACTTATTTAGCAGAAAATTAGAAGCAAATTATAGGAACAAGTTATAGGTTCAGTTTTTAAGCCACAATAAATTCATTTAGCCTCATTCCAGTTTTCACAAGAGATAGGTTCCACTTTTGCTTTCCTTTTCAGTTTCAATGTCTGAAGAAAATGAACAGTTTCTTTTAATTTAATAGCAATGTTTTGTACTGGAATTTTTGTTTTTCTTACTTCATTCCATTATGTTCTGATCTGTCTTCACCTTCAGGAACATTAGCTTCCTAAGCAAGTGATAGGATTTTCCATTTTTTCACTACCTATTTACCAATGCAACTTCCTAAAAGTCGTTGCATCTCTTGAATGTGTTATTTTACATTTTCAAGAGATTGTAAAAACTGTGAAATTCCTATAAGTATAGAGAATAAAATTTTTAATGTTCTCACATCAGGTAGCTTGGCAAAATAAACCCACAATTTATTCACATAAGGAATACATATGGATAATTTATTTTATGTCAAAAATGCAACCCAAAACTTCCTTACTGGTACTTTGACTCTGTGGTTCTCTACTGCTGTCTGGTCTCATGTTTAATGTGTTTATTCAGAAAGCTGATGTGCACCCTTACCTTTTAAACACTTCGTCAGTGTTAAAAAATACTAGATCATTTTTCACATCTTGTAGTTAAAAGCATTCCAAGATTTTTCTACGTATCTTTTCATTGTTTGCAGTCTCATTGGTTTAACAGATTGCTTCCTTTGCTTTCCCAAGTATGCCCTTTGTCAACAGGATATTTGTTTATTCCTCACTTTAATTAAAACTGGTGAACATTGATTACTGGCATAATTTTGTTTTATGCACCAGACTATGCCTTCACAGCTTTGACAAACCAACACCAAAATAATTTAATTTCTCATTGGTAAGGTGAGTATCTGGTGGGAAGCTAGTGTAGCTATCACATCCAGAACATAAGCTGCTTATATTTGGCAGCTTATATTAATTTCTTCTTAGAATTCAATAACCGTACAGGTCTCTACATAAGAGACCTGCACCTAAAATGGCCATATGTTCCAGCAATTTAATCTCTCCCTGAGCAGCCATGACAGTGAATGAAAATATGACCTATGTTTTGGGCCACAGGCAATGAATCAAGCCCTTGATCTGCCAGTGGTAGCAGTTCTGGCCTGGCCCGCTCTACCTTCGCAAGTGTCCAGTGTATATCATTTGTTCACTTTGGCATCATACACAGCTTCTTCCTCAGTGTTTGTGGTGCATATACACATCCAGAGGTGAATTTTTCCTACTTGTCCAGTCATTAAGCCCCTGGCTACAATTTTTAAGATGTTTTATATTACTTTTGTATTTTCATCTGAACTGCGTCATCGTTGCCACTTGTGTTTTAAATCATCCCATAAATTTCACAAAATTCACAACAATTCACATTGAAATAGCTTCTTTCCAAAACATGTCTGAGACTAAGATGCAGCCATGGATTGCACATCCTCTCTTTTTTTTTCTGTTTCTTCTATTCTGGAGAACAAATGACTGTAAAATCTTTCTGTAAATTTTAACCTGTTCTCTTTCTGTGTTATTGCTATTATAGTATGCTGATTGTTTATATTTTAAACTCCCTTTTTTTAAATGCAAACCAAATGAATGGGAAGTGCTCCTAAATTACAGGTCCCTGAGAGACAGTTTTGCCAAGTTATGAGCAAATAACTACACAATGCTAAGAAGATCTATGCAACTTTCTGCCCTTTACCCTTTCAAGGTGTCAGGGTTTAGGAGTGCTGTTCTTCATTGTAGTACTCCAGCTAAAACCATATGCAGCATTCTCTTCCTCACCCTCCAGATGGAGGCAAAAATGCAAAGATCATGCATTGACAAAAGAAAAATTTATTGGAAACAGCAATGAAATGAGAAAAAAACAGTAACAACAGTATTAATACCAAAAGGAAACTATTTACACAAGGAAGTTATTTACACAAAATCCCCTACAACAAACACATATTAGACAGCTCTGTCCACCATGTTTTTTTGACCCTTCTCCCCACCAGCACTAACAGGAAGTGGTAGAGAATTACATCCAGAACACAGCCAACACCCCTCCCAGCTACTACAAAAAATCAACCCTGCTCTGACCAAAGCCACGACACAAAGTAATGGTATATTTTTATTTGGTTTTTAGATTAAGAAAAAAAAACTCCAGAAATGAGATAGTTTTACCCTCTTCAAAGGAATAACTCTTAAACTTGTTCATTCAAAAAATATTGTCCAACTTACTTAAATTTATGAAAGATATGGAGTGTGAATTCTACATTTATGAAACCTATTTTGCACACACAAAATATAAATATAAAATCTCTGCATCTGAAATATATTTGTGAATGCTATCACAAGAAGTTAGATGCTATTTGACTAATTATAGTGTGATCAAAAATAAATACTTTGTACTGGTCTGTTAATACTGATGTTTTGTACATGTAATTGTATTCTTCTATTATCTGGGATGTATCATGTGTAGTTAAATAGTTATTTATCTTATGGACCATTTTTTTCCCAAGGTTTAATAAAAGCTTGTCTTTCCAATTATGATATTCAGCACATTCTAGCCATTCAATTTTTTAGCATGCAACATGTACTGAAACTTCAGCCCAGTTTATCTGCCTCCTTACTAACACATGCCAATAATTGCTAGTGACCATTTATAGCTCTGAATAATCTGGCTTTCCGAGACTGTTAATAATTTGTCATTGATATTCATTTCTTTGTCTCATTTTTTGCTTTCAACACATCATAAATTCAAGACAAATATTATCACACTTCAAAAAATGTAGTCAGTTATGATCTGTTTTTCTAAGCATTTCTATTTAAACTGGTTGGTAAGTCTTCACAAGATCATCTGCAGAACAGCAATACCATGGTTGCTTAAAAGCAACACACAGTTTCACAATTTCTTTCTAAGCACATGACCAGAAGGGCTAATTTTGATGTCCCCAGAAGGATTAATTTTGATGTCCTCAGAAGGAAGTAGAAGCCATAAAGATAACACAGTTGTACAAAGCAACTTGGTTCGTGCACATACAGCAGTTCACTCAGACTACAGGACAGCTAGCATGGCTTCAGCAAGGGAAAATCCTGTCTGACCAACCTGGTGGCTTTTTATGATGGGGCAACTACATCAGCTGATGATGTAAGAGATACAGATTTAATTTACCTGGGCTTCTGGATAGCCTTTGATTAAGAAAAAAATCTTTACGGTGAGGATGGTAAGGCACTGGAACGGGTTGTCCAGAGAAGCTGTGGATGCCCAACCCCTGAAAGTGTTCAAGAACAGCTTCGATGGGGCTCTGAGCAACCTTATTGGGTGGAAAATGTTCCTGCCCATTGCAGAGGTTTTGGAACTAGGTGATCTTCAAGGTCCCTTTCTGACCCAAACTATTCTATGCTTGCGTGATTATTGGCACACAAAAGTTGTTTTCACTTTTATACTTCTTTAGACTGACACCCTTAAGTGGTATGTAATTGCATTTCTTTCTCAAAAAAAAAAATTAAAATCTTCCAAATGTCATCATTTTAATAAGATATTTAACAACTCTTATTTTCACTTTTATTTTTGGAACAGAAGTCTATACATTTGCTGAAGGTTGAGCTTAGGTTTGAAGTCCTCATTAGTCATAGGTAAATATTTCAAAAATGCTGTTGTTTTTAGGCAAGAGTGTGTTAGAAGCTGATGAGTAAGCCAGTCATAAAATAATTTTTAAAAAGCTGTGATCATGAATACATTAGTAACAGCCTGGAGATAATAAAATTATCATAAGGTGGAATTTATGGTTCCTTTTAAAGAAGGTGTGATTCTTCAAAATGTATTTGAGTGCTTAGCTGAACTTGCACTGTACATCAGGGGTTGCTTCAATCTGAAGACTTGCGTGTTTCCTAAAGGAAGATTTTGGAACATGTCAAGAGTGGGGGAAAATACCCCAAACCAACCAGAAAACAAAAAGAAAGAGTTCATAGCAGAATTCAGAAATTATGTCCTATAAATTTTAGTTTGTATTCTTCACACAGACTTTCTTGCACAGTTTGAGCTGCATCTCTGAATCAATATCACAATATGATCTCTTTGTGATGAAAATAATGTATCATGAAATATTTCGCTAGCTGTGCAAGATAAAAAACAGTTTGAGTGAGGATCCTAATCTATAGAAGAGACTGGTGTATGATCTCCAATTATGTTTTTCCAAATAATAATATTTTCCCTCACATAAAATAGTTTTTTTCCTACAAAAACTGGGATATCAAACTAGGAAAAATAAGTTTTTTAATAAAAATGCTATATTATAAATAAATCTTTCCAGGACTGAAAAATTATTTGGGCAGATTTTTTTCATATAGATATAAACATTACTTCAAAGACTGGGCATATGACAGAAAAATATTAAGAAGAATGTTTATGAAATTACCTTTTAAAATAAATTTTATGCAAGAAATGCACTAATTTCCCAAAAACTTCAGATTTTAAGTATTTAAGTGAAAAAGAGTCCTGTAACTTTTTTTCAGAAGCTTACATAAGATTAGTCGCCTGTATACCTGCTGGGGTAGGGTTTTATGCAAATATAAACAGTACATTTGCTTATTTACAAATGCATATTAGGTCTTGTGATGTACATTATAACTAAAGTTAACCAGAATTATTTCCCTCATAAAAATCTCGGATTTATGAGGAAAAAACCAACTCATACCCCAAATAATTTTGGATCTGAAGTGCAATCAGAGTGCTTTATGGAATCGGTACTTCACAGATAAATCATTCTTTAAAAAAAGGAAAAAACAAATTATATCTGACAAAAGCAAATATTACTAATATGATTAGAAACCAGCCAGCCAAAACCCACCCAATGCATTCATTTAACCTAAACATATACTGACCCCACCTGAGCTTATGGAAATAGCCACAGGACTTAAATGATAACTAATATGGACAAAACCAGGTTCATTCTTTAGTTTAAATTACAGGGTAGTATAGTATCAGGGCTGCAACTATGTGCACATGCAGCACACTCCAGTTACTAATTTTCCATATGATCCAGCAACTCCGCAGTCAGTCATTTACACAGCAGGTCAACCGTCTTGAGGTACAAGGTCTTTCTCTGAATCTTCACAGTTAAATATTAGACTATTACAGGAAGCTCCTAGTTAAGAGTTTTAGACAGTTCCCTTAGCTCCCTGTTGCATATTTTCAAGTTTATATTCGTGGATGAACATCTTGAAAAAAGCATCCAAGAGGATACCTACCTGATTCCTGTTGTAGAGTTGACCAAATTGTGCACAGATATAAGTGGCCACTTTTGGAAGTGGCCAATAGAAACTGTAGAAAAAGACACTTAGAATGTCAGTAAAATATTAAAGAGATGTTTGATATCTAACAAGATATAAAACAGCAGAACAATAGCATTAAATGCATATGTTGAGATGGTCATCTGGGAACTGAGTAAAACAGTGGTTTTGAAGACTTTCCCCAGCTTACCTAAAAATACCAGTCACTCCCACTGCTGCCAGTTGGTGAATGGCCACCTACTTTTATAGATTTGATTCACTTTATGAGTATTACCCTCTGTTAAAATCCTAATCCTTTAGTGTTTGTTTGATTCTTTTTTTCTCTTCCCCCTTTCAGCAAACATTCTGTCCTGAGTAACTGCACGATAACCTTAAATTTCAGGGCTCAGAAACATATTGCAATCTTCATGCATATGGAAAAAGGTAATTTGAGGACAAATTCATTTTGCAGAGTTCTCACAATAAAATCATTGTTTAACCATTAGGATGCTGCGTGCAATTTTTGTGTTCTTCAGATGCATTGTCTCAAGACCTGCAAGGTTCTGCAAATATAAAGTAGCAGAACTGCCCCACCCCCCATCCACAGTGACACGTAAGGCTTGCTAGAAGTTGCCATTAGCTTTGATTATTTGTCTTTCAGTTTTTGTCCGTCCTGACCATGTGTGTCCATATTTTAACCAGGTTAATTTGTATTCTTACCTTGATTTCCATGCTCTTTCCTTAAAACTGTTTCTCAAAAGCCTTGTTTCTTAGCTTTACCACATGTATTCTCTTATTTTGGTTTCCTGCCCTCTCTCTTTGGTCTTTTATCTCTGCCAAAAGTTTGGCCCATGCAAAGGCTTTGAGACACAAAAAAATTTTTGGATCTTCATCTCTTTCCTGAATGGGTCCCCTCTTATTTTCAGTTTTAAATAATTTATTGTTCTTGGTTGATTAATAATAATATATAAAAACTTTTTCTCTTGAACTTAAGATGATATTCAGACTGAACTATATGACTCATGGTAATTACCCTCATTATGTGTGGTAGTTTATATGTCAGTCTACTTGGCGTATTTGCATTTAGTGAGAAGATGAAGAAAGACAAAAGAGATGGAGTCATCTATCCCCACAATTTTTAAAACTTCACAATTGCAAGTTTTATTTGTTTGGTGGTTTTTTTCATTAATATTAATGGAAAGAGTGACTTATTATGATAAAAATCTGATGATCATTTAATTTTCAATGCAGTAAAATTCCAGATTAGGACAGGCAGGTTAAGTGGTGGTGGTAGTGATGCTGCTGCTATACTTGTCGCCTGTGAGCCTGCATCTGAAGAACTGTCCTCCACACATGAACGGCACTAGGAAACTGGAATGAGTGACTAGGATGGGGTAATTAGCTGGAGCAGCCGATGTTCAAGGCTGGAAGAACTTGGTTTGATTAGCACAGAGACTAGAAATCTAAGGGAAAATTTTAATTTCTGTCTTCAGCTTTCTGCACAGACAGAGGAAGATTCCTCCCAAAGGTGCATAGTGAAAGGACGAAGCACAATAATCAGAAGTTACAGTAAGGGCAGTTCCAGCTAAATATGAGGGAAGAAATATTTCTTAGTGAGAGTAACTAAGCATGGGAACAAGATGTCCAGAGAGGCTGTCCAGTCTTGGAACAAAGAGATTTCAAAAACATGCTTTGACAAGGCCCTGAGCAACATGACCTAACTATGGGACTAGTTCTGCTTTGAACAAGTGATTGGATTACATCATTTCTAAAGGTCATTCCCAACCAAAATTATTCCATGCTTCACTAGACAGAAACAATTCATTCTGAAAATTACAAACTGCCTATCTAATTTTTCCTTTAGTCATGGAGTTAATTGACCATTCAAGTACAGATGGTTTCAAAAAGCAGTATATGCATCTCCAAAGAAATGAAATTATCAATTTATATTTTGGAAACAAATTAATTTAATTAGTTTATTAATGTTAAATAAGTGGTGGAATGACAGAATGGATGTAGGGGGGAGATGTAAACAAGTTACAAGTTTAAGGAGAGAAGATGAATTATCCTGGGGAAAAAAAATTAGCTCTAAAAGTAATATGTAATAGCAAAAAGAAAAAGGAAACATATCTGGAAGGAAACTGAGTTCTACAAGTCACTACAGGAAGTGAACTTTTCAGTTTAAATTAATTACATTATAAATAGATCAAGAACTTGTTTTCCTTTTCTGTTATTTTTTCCTTTTTTTAACATAAAGAAATAATGTAGCTGCTTTGTCAATTTTGGATTAATGTCTTTTTTTTAGTCTACCTAATAATGTTTAGAATAATTCTAAACAAACAGTTAACCAGATGCCTTTACCTCAAAAATACCTCCAGCCAAGAATTAGTTTGTAAAGAGACCTTGATAAGTGTCAAAAAAGCTCCAAATTGGTCTTTATAATAAGTATAATGAGATTCAAGTTCCAGTTACAAGGGCTATCTTGAAAGCAAGTATCATAGTGTACAATAGAGAAAGAATCTCTCAATAACCGGTGACTGACAAGGAGTGTTATCCAGAATATCTCAAGTAGGAGAAGACCTGAAATTTGAAACCTTTGAGACACCTGAGACATGAACATCCTGAAATTTATGAAGGGATTTTTATACACCAGATACTGTATGCACAGCCTTTGCCAGATAAATTCCTCACCTGTGTGTTATTATTGAGCTATTTGCTTCTCTGGCAAATTAATTTCAAATAACTGGAAATATCCACAGACACAAGCTGTACTTTCTTTAAAGTTCAAATTAATAATGCCAGGCTATGAAGCTTAAAATAAGCGTTAACTGCTAAAAGGTATGGCAAAAATGAAAAGTGTGGAAATTACACCATGTACTCAGATGTGATGATCATTTTACAAACCAGTTGATCTTGGGAAGATGAAAATTTAGTCTAAAACCAGTATACTTTATATAGGTTGCCCATCCATTTGGATTAAAATACATAGTGGTTCACACAAAACAGCATAAAATTATCAAATTACTTAACTATATTTTGTCTATTTAACTACGTAGAGCTTCATATAATATGTGTACACAAATGCACTAGTATGCCTACACGAAAATGTGATATATGTGCATAAAAGTGTTTGTATCTTTGCTTTCAGTTGCTGGTGCTTTCTCTAGGTTTCTATTTGTTTATTTTTTTTTCTGTTTCGTGTGGAAAACCAGCATACTGCCAGTTCCTGGATGGCCTAGGCATTGTGTGAGGTTCTTAGGTGTCAACTGGAAATCCATACTGTTAAATTTGATATTTAATGCTGTATATTACAGATGCTTTCTGAAGCTATAAACAAAATGCAGTGTGTGAGAACATAGATGTAGCACCTGGTTTATTGTTGGCACTTGATAGAATAACTGTATTTAAAGACAGCTGTATTACACAATATGTTTTGCAATCTTTAGTAAATAACATTTTATAATGCTTACAGATGAAAACTTAAAAACCTGAAAAGTTTATGTTACATTTTCAACCTAAACAACAAGACTGAAAATACCAGTCTGAATTATACTAAAATGCCAAGTCTGTGACTAATAGAATTAGCTATGAAGACAACTGTTACTTATTAATATGTTGTAACACATTTAGAATAAATGTTCCAGAATAAAATCCTGATAAATCTGTAAACCCATTCCTAGTCAGAAGAGGCAATCTGTTAACAACTACTCAAAAAATGAATAAATGTTCAGAATTCTTACTTTGCATAGTATAAAAAAGTTAGAGATAGAGATATAGACATAGAATATATAAATATAGATAAACATATAGATTATAGGTATAGGTATGGATAGATAACTCACATGGAAATAATGCAGTATTTCGAGTTTTAAGGGAATAATTAAATAGCAACATTGTATAAACAATATTAAGATAGAAAACATCAAATAAATTTCACCTTATCCGCAATTCAGGAGTGGGATGAGGGGATTGTAAGATATTAATTTTAATATTTGAAAATGAGATAAATTCTAGAAAAAATATTTGTCTTGTTCTAGTGCTTATAAAGAAAAAGTGGCATGATCAAAAATTTTGAGCAAGTAATAGAAAAAGTCTGAGATAGTGTTCATATTTATATTTGTACTAGAAGTTAGAAAGATAACGAATCTGACAATCCATGTGTTTTTATAGGAAAATACAATTGCTCTGACTCCATTATTAACATTTTTCTGAGCAATTTTTCAAGGTATTTTATGTTAAAATGTCATATACTGCTTGGCAAAATGCATTTGTTCTGTTTTCTTCATGCTAAATAAATTAAAGAGATTGTTAAATCCTGGATAAGCCCTGGTTTAATTTCACAAATTCCAATAAAATTAAAGGCTGATTAAGCTATAAAATTCTGAGTTAGTCTTAGAGGTTCCTTCCTCTCCCATCCATCTACAGGGGAACCTGGGTGATATGGTCTACATCCATATTAGTAAGCAATGAAGTCTAATGTGAATGTATTTACGTAGTGAAGGCATCAGGGCTGAGGACAGCCTGCCCACACTCTACACACTTTGGAGGAACGGATGACTTTTTGAAGTGTTTTATTTCCTCTATGGTTAAACAAT
Source organism: Anomalospiza imberbis (assembly GCF_031753505.1). Lineage (NCBI taxonomy): Eukaryota > Metazoa > Chordata > Aves > Passeriformes > Viduidae > Anomalospiza > Anomalospiza imberbis. The sequence continues at coordinate 88,678,873 of NC_089682.1, read as the reverse complement.
TCTGGATAGAAAGCACATTCAGAATAAATCATAAATGGAAGTGTGGTTCTCCAAACTTAGAAGGCTCAAATTAAAGGCTAGAAATTTTGTGATGCAAGAATTACACCTTGGTACTCCAAATTATGGGTTCAGAACATTTGTATCTGAGTAGAATGTAATTGTCATCATCATATAAAGCAAATTATGTTGGTTGACAAAAAATGCTCATTGATCTGGATCTCCATGAAGAATAAGTCCCCATTTTCATTAGTTCCTGCATAAAATAATAATTTGAAAATCTAATAGAAATTTCAGTTGAGATTTATAACAAGATGCTGCAGGCAGAAAAGTGCAGAAAATAAGTGCAGTAAATCATGATAAGTTTATTTTGCATATGAAATCATTATCCCAGCACACCACTTGTATGACAATGCTGGATTGCAAATGTCTTTCTCAGACAATAAACTATCTCTTATAGTACCAATAATAAAAAGCATGCCACTGTTATATAGATTTTCAAACACTTGTCATCTCTGAAAATAAATGAATCAGTATGATTGCATACTGACTTACTTCTCTGGAGGAGGATGGAAGAGTCAAAAATAATCTTTTCTGAAGAACAGTATCATTTTTTGAAAGACAGCTTAATATTCAGGGGTCTTGATACTCAACTAACTAAAAAAATTATAATAAAAGATGAAGCTTGAAAATCCGCTAATCCTTAATGAGTATTAATCTTTTAACTACTTTAAAAAAGAAAGTTTTATACACATGGGGAAATCCTGCATAAGAAATTATGTCCTGAGCATGTGCCGTTTAACTTTAAAGTATCACTGGAATTAGTTTCAATTGAGAAAATTAATCTGAAATTGATTAGTGAGCATTCTGACCCTGCTGAAATTTGATTTTAATATACTAAACAGTGCATATAACTTTTTATATGCAAATGTTGAAGATGTGTCTCTATTGGTATGTAATATGGATGATTATTTTCATCAGAGCTGGGAAATTTTTTTTTCCTCATTTTTATGCTGGCATAAAAATAAGAATCATGTTTTTTCCCCATTTGTACAATTACTGCAAATTTTTAGGTTTTTTTTTCAACTAAGAATGAAAAAGATCCATAGTCTTTTGTAATATATCTCATTTCTATGCACATCAACGAAATTATTTTAAAACGTACTTGAGAATACTCCTTGTTCCATCAAAATTACACAAAATCTTCTTCACCTGCATGGCCAGTAGTAAAGCGAGGACAATGAATAGCAGATGTCTAACTCCTTTAGAATCAATAAGTTATGCAAGTGGACAATGCCACAGTTTAAACTCTGTAAAGTTTTTCTTGTAGAACAAATAGCATCAAAGATAACATCAGAGGAGACTTTGTGACATTTTTTTCAATATTAGGATGGATGCCTGAATAAAAGAAGGAAAGCATTTAAAAATAGGATCTAAAAATATATATTAATATCAATTTGAATAAAAATGTAAACAAGTATATATAAAATTGTGTGTACTTGTGTAGATTTTTGTGTGTTGGTGTATATAACGTGCCTTTGATGTCACTACTACAGTTGATATTATAAGTCATTACTATGCTTATAGTAAATGATCATACCATTCCTGGCTCACCCCTTAAAATCTCATAGTCTTTAAGAAACCTTACTGAGCTGACATGTCTGTGCTGGGTTTGTATGGCAAAGTTATGAAAATGGAGGGGCTACAGGGGTGGCTTCTGTGAAAAGCTGCCAAAAACTTCCCCCTTGTCCAACAGACCCACGTCCAGCTGTTTCCAAGAGGGACCCTCCTCCTCCCAAATCTGAACCCATCACTGACAGTGATACCATCTATGTGATAGCAAAGTTAAAAAGAAAAATTTATTGTGCAGGAGCAAATTGAAGCCAGAGGAGAGAGGTCTGAAAATATGTGAGAAATAGCCAGAAAATATGGCTTTATGCCAGCCCTGCAGGCATAAAGATCAGAACTGTAGGAAAAAGAGGAGGTCTCTAGGAGACAGAGAGGTTCCTCTGCAGCCCATAGTGGAGACCATGGTGAAAGCAGGCTGTCCCCCCTGCAGCCCATGGAGTTTCACAGTGGAGCAGATGCTCATATACAGTCCCTAGAGGGCCTGATACCAGAGCAAGTGGATATGCCTGATGGAAGCTATGACCCTGTGGGAAACTCATGCTGGACAAGGCTCCTGACAGGACCTATGGCCTTGTGGGGGACCCACACTGGAGCAGTCTGTTCCCGAAGGACTGCACCTCGTGGAAGTGACCCAGGTTGAAGCAGTTCATGAAGAAATGCAGTCTGTGGGAAAGACTGATATTGGAGAAGTTCACGGAGGACTTTCTCCAGTGGGAGAGAACTCCCATGCTGGAGCAGAGGGAGAGTGTGGGGAGTCCTCCCCTGAGGATGAAGGAGCAGCAGAGAAAATGTCTTATGAACTGACCACAATCCCCATTTCTATCCCCCTGTGCCACGGGGAAGGAGGAGATAGAGAATCAGGAAGAAAGTCAAGCCTGGGAAGTATGGAGGGATGGGGGAAATGTGTTTTTGTACTTGAATTCACTTCTCTTTATTCTGTTCTGATTTGATTTGCAATAGATTCAATTATTTTTCCCAGGCTGACTCAGTTTTACTCATGAGGGTAATCTCTGAGGCATCTCTCCATGGCCTTGCTTTGACCCATGAGCCTTTAGCCATACTTTTTCACATTTGTCCTACTGAGGAGGGGAGTAATGGAGTTTTAGTGGGCATCTGGCATCAAGTCAGGACCAACCCACCACAATATCTTTTGTTCATTATTTCTGTGTTCCTGATTTAGTAATTGTAAACCCCGTGGCAGACTGAAAGCAGATGGTTTTGAGCTAATGAACAGCTTTTGGGTGTATTGGGAGTGCAGAAAGGAGAGGGTAAAGATTAGCATATATTCTAGGAGTCTCACACATTTGGATTCAATGTCCTATTTCTAACAGCTTATGCTTATGAAGTATTCTAGAAAAACAAGAGACATTCCTGTAGCTTAGTCACACAGAAGGAGAATTAGTAAAGAGATATATAAAGAAATAGGTCCAGACATCTCCTGATGGTTGTTCAGACTATTCCAAACTTTTGTGAAGTTGTTTTCTAGGAGATTCTAACCTTGATTTTCTGAAGTAAAGATTTTGCTTCTCAAAAGGGCAAAAATTACCTAAAGATCCGAGTAAATACTTAAAATTACCTAAAGGTCAGAGTAAATATTCTGACCTTCTCTGTTCTGTTCCTGTATCTCAATATCTAAGAAACTAATGAGAAAAAAAAATCTGAGTTATTATTTGTGCAATTAAATTCACTTGAGACATGCTCTTTCCTATCTGTTTAAACCTTTATGCATGCTCCTAATATAGGACTACTAATGATAAGTAATAGAGCACCCCTGTAAGCCTTTTAATGTGATAACTGGCAAACATGACCTCCAAGTATTTCAGTCAACATCTTGGGAACCACAACATTTGTATTGGTTTTTATTCTAATTTTACTGATTAATTTGATTTCCCTCAGCTGTTAAAACCAGATAATTTGATCTGAAAATGATGTGACACTTCCATTAAGACCTGAGCTTTACTCACATACTGTACAGTACAACAGAAAAAATAGACCTGTCTTGCACAGGTTTGCAATACACAGTGACAATGGAGAAATGAAATAGGAAATAAACTTGCTGTAATGCAATGAGCATGTAATGAACATAAAAGAGCAATATTATAGAAGTGTTAATAACTGTTTATTAAATATGAATGTTTACAATTTCCATCAGACAAATCTACTTCATTTATCACCGTGTACTTTGGTGACAATGAAGGCACAAAGATGAAGACAATTTATTTGACTTCATTATCTAAGCTACTGTGCTTTAATACCCCTGCTGTTCTAGCTTTCCTAACATAGCCTCTCAAGGATACCGTTATGCGCTTGCTATTTTTCTGGGGATTTTTTTTTTGTTTCTCTTTTTATTGTTATGTTTGCATAGTAGTAAACCACTGGCAACACCCAAACAATTTCTTAATTTATATTCCACATATTCATCTCAACACTTGCAATTGCATATCTTTGCAAGGACAAAGTAGGTCTGTTCTTTACGGATAGTCACTGCTACTTTTATTATAATATTTATTTATGAAGCAAAAGTCACAAAATATATTTGAATTCGGAGAATGAAACACGAAGGCTTACATAAAGTTAAAAAATAGCCATGTAGAAAAGGTATAATATTTCTGTGGATATAAGGACAGTGATGCATTATGGAAAAAAAAACCATGAATAGGAAGAGATAAGAAAACCTAAGATAAAATGCAGAAGTTTATTCTGTTTATTCTAGGTCTTTTAGATTCTTTTATACTCATTTCTTTCCCTTGTACAATGTCATCCTACTCTTCCCTGGTAAATGCTGAATTATCATTTACAGCAATTATTTTCATTGCTTTAAAATGACTCTGTCCCATGCTTGTCAGGATGCACCTGGAATACTGTGTCCAGTTCTGGTTGCCACTATCCAAGAAGAATCTGGATAGACTACAAATGGTCCAAAGAAGGGCTACTAGCAAAGGGTGAGGGGGTCAGTTCTTTTCTCCCTGGAGAAAAGAAGGCTCAGGGGGCACCTCATCACAGTATTCCAGTGTTCAAAGGGTGACTATACAGAGGACTGAGGCTCTCTCTTTAGAAGGAGCGACTGGAGAAGATGAGGGAAAAACACTGCACGTTACACTGGGAGAGGTTTCATTTCAATGTAATAAATAATTTTTTATAATGAATATGATAATTTGTTGGAAATACCTCCCCAGGGATGTGGTAGGGTGCTCATTGTTGGATGTTTTCAAGATGCAATTGGATAAGGCGCTGCATAATTTCATCTGGCTCACTTTCCCTATGAAAATTGAACCAGCTAACTTTTTGAGGTTCCTTCAAACTTTGGCTGATCTGATTCTGTGAAATGATCAACCTACTTAACAGTAGTTTCTTTGTAGTGACATTCATGAAGTAAATTCTTGATACTCTTTGTTTTAGTTGTTACTAATTTTTTTTAGGTCAACTGTTCCCTACAGGAACACACAGAGTTAGGTACATTTTTAACTCGACAAATTATCATAGGAAGACTCAGCCAGAAAGTTTTTGCTTTTTATCTCTTACAATCATTGGACTTCTTGATGAAAATATTTTCCCCCAAAAAAATTGTTTTGGTGATTTTTCCAAAAAATATCCTTGTGTTATCTCATATTTTATAGACATTATAATATTGTTCCCTTGTGCTTCTTTTGCCTCCAGGTTCTATTGCAGGCATCAGCCTGCAATACAGTCTCTTATTTATATTTTTCTTTCATTTTTTTAAATAAGTGACTTTCTTTGGGTACAGGGAAACTTAACACTGTAAATCTTGACAGGTATCCATAAGATATTATTAAGATAGAAAACATGTGTATTTCAAATAGACATCAAAAGGCAACAGCTTATATTTATGATATTGTGTTCATCTGAAAAACTGTAACTGCAGGTAGTGTATGTTCATTCTGGCCAAAAATTACAATGTCCTAGAGAGGGAAAATGTCTTCTTATAAAACCCAATTTATGGCTGATAAGCAATTAGAATATTTTATCAACCTTACTTGTGGTCAGAGACTGTCATACTGATGCACTTCTTAGTGAGAGACTGGTTAAATTGCAAGTCACAAATATGTTTAGCAAATGAGAATTTTAGATGAGGACTAGAAGCACAAAAGTGCTTGTAGGCAGAGGTTTGTATATGATACCTGCAAGAGAATGCAAATTTCCAAACAAACCTCCAAGGAATGCACCGGATGATTTTGTGTTTAGAATAAGGATAGCTGTTGGGACTACAATTAATACACCTAATATCAGAAAGGTTTGAATAGAAAAGGGGTCAAAGGGATGCCTGAAGAAGGTTTAAGGGGAATGAGGTGTGGATGTCTGCACACGAAGGAATGAAAAGATTTTTCACATATGAGGTGTGAGGTTCAGACTTCCTTCCAGAAACAGTCCTATTAAGGTGCTATTAATCAGGGGAAGAAGAGTGAGTTCAAAAATACTGACATAAGACATAACTTGGAGAATAAATACTGAAGACCTGACAATGAAAGGGAGAGAGGGAATGCTCAAAGAGCAAAAGGTACAAAAAAAAAAAAAATTCAACACAAAAATGAAACAAACAATGGGGTAGATACTGCAGCTAGAGAAGGAATGAGGTAACTAAGCCAGTGTTCTGTGAGCAATGCTAGAAGGAAGAAGGGAAAGCTTTCCTCCTAAACAGTTTATCTAACCAGTAGGACAATTAGCAGCATGGTGGCAAGAATCAAGAGGCAGAATCTGGATGTTTATTTTATATTTTCAAATGGAAAGAAGTTTGCAGACACTTTCTGCTTATTTCTGTTCATTTATCTCAAGGAATACAGCCACCTAGCCCAAACCCCACATTTTAGACAAAATGATATCATTTTCTTACTTTTAATTCACACATGTCAGTTCATCAGAAAGTTCCACTGCTTGTATGATTGATGAGTTAAAGAAACTTCCCAGTCTGACCATTCACGAGACTCCCTGGCAGTCACATCCCAAGGCCAGAGAATGCCACTGCTGGGTCAAAGCCCCTTCGCAGCATGCAGCTCCCGTGACCGACGTGTCCCCCTTGGCTCCCCACACACCCATCCACAGTCAGACCAGGTTTCTTTGCCAGTTCAGCCCTGGGTTTCCCACAGCAGAGTCTCAGATGTCTTCTCCATAAAGCCATTTATTCACAGCACAGTAACACAGGAACAGCCCAAGCTGGTGCCCCCAAGGTGCGCCCCACTCAAGGAAGCCCTGGGGTTTTATACCCTCAAAGTCTACTCATGGGAAAGATTCTCTCTTCCTCACAAGTCTTCAGCTCCTGTCCCTTCTCTTTGTCCCTCCACTTGGTTGGCAACACGCATCTCATCTCCTTTGTTATCCAAAAGGTCGGTGATTCCCCGTTCCTGCTGTCCATTCCCCTTACTGATGTCACCCACCTTGGTGCCCTTTGTTATCCCAAAGGCTGGCAGCTCACAGCCTCTTGTGTCTGGCTCCCACCCTGAGCTCAATCTGCATCTCACTCTGCAGCTTGCCAGCAGAGCTACCTGGACCAAGAGTATTCTTCAACAGATGTGTGGCTGCATCTTATACATGAATAAATAACTCAAAAGCATTCGGGACCTGCCTAGTGAATCTATCTCAGCCAGTGTAACAGGCCCCACACTTCTCTCTGTGAATATAGACCTTTCAGTGTGATCATGAAAGTTAGAAGTGAACATTTCCAAGGTAAGGTGAGTGGAATTGTTTTAAATGAGAACATGTGCAAAACTTTTCTCAAGTCACAAAATTATTTTTTCAGCAAAACTCAAAAGTCTGAAATGTGTGATCATTTTTACAGAAGTAATTATGTTTATACAATTTTCACAGTGAGGAATTAATTTTTCCTGTAGGAGTTTTTTTCCCATATGTGCTTACACTGCATGTGCTAATATCATTTAGAAATTAAAACACTGAAAAAGCCCACAGTAAATGGTGATCTTGACCCCTTAAAATAAGCAAACTTCAGAAACATTAGAGAAGCTAACATACAATTTGATTAACAAATACCTAATGTTCAATTTTATCTACATACCTTTTCATTGCTGGCAAAAAAAAGTGGAAGCAGTTTACAAGGAAGTTAAAATTATCTGAGACTGCTAACTTCAAGTTCTTTTTTTAACTAGTTAATAAGTTAATTATTTAGGAGTAGCTAAGATTTTTTTTTAATCTTTCTTTTTAACTTTTTCAACTTCTTAAACTTTAAATGCTAGACCAGTTGCCAGAGACCTTTCTCGTGAAATCAATTCACTCTTGTGAATAGGTGAGAATGATTTCCTTGGCTTTTCAAAATACTGTAGAGAACTTTGAGGGGGAATTCCAGAGCTATTATATGTAAAAGTGTGATAGGCAAGTTCCCCTTCAACAGAGATAGCTGAGTATTCACTCAAGGTATGAGTTTTTTGTATGATAGTGGTGAATGGGGAAAGAAAAATTGCCTCTCTAACTGATATTTAGAGGAATAGAAAAATAATCAAAATCTCTGCCTTATAAACAGAACTTTCTTGTTCAAGATCTCTACAGAACTTTGAAAATTTAAATTCCATTTCCCTTACCAAGGGCACTAATAAACATCACTGCCTAATTCCTGTTGTGACACTTTGTATCTAGGATAGTTCCACAGGGCCAGATGATGTGACTGACTTTCCAGAGAGTCACATCTAAAATTAGATGCGATGCCCTACAGAGTCTGAAATTATTCTAAATGGCAGTGCTCAGGCAACCAGATCTTCTCTACTTTGTCTAATGAGATTTCTGAACGGATTATTTTGAGACTTTTTCCAAGGTCTTGTTGAAAACCCAATTTAAACACATCACACAACATTAATTTTCCTGCTACTATCGTGGTGTGTAGAAATAATACAGACAAAACATGGTAACATTTTTCTTTTCTTCACATGTTTTAGTGTTGGGAGGTGTTTTTTTTGTTTGATCGTTTTGTTCTGTTTGTTGTTGTTGAGTTTTTGGGGGATTTTTTGGGGCTTTTTTGACATGTTCATATTTGATCTTGAGGTTAAAGTATTCTGAACCATTATTAACAAAATCTGAAACCAATGAATTTTCTCTTGCATACTGTCTTGAAGAAAAGTCTGCAACTGAAAATGCTCAAGAACTGCACTTGAATCTGGAGGTGAAATTCATTACTCAAGCCCACCTCTGGTTTAGACTGTTTCTCCCTCTCTGTGAGAGACAAACTCCGGGTGAAATACTAGTCATCTAGGATGCTGATTGCTTTTTATATCCTCATCCCTCTGAATGTGATTTGTGCACACAAAGTTTCACAGATTTACCATAAGGATGTCCTGGCTTAGAATCAGTGACCAGAACTTCTTTTTCGAGTGTGAATATGAAAGAGAAAGGGAAGAAATTTACATATAGAATTGAGACAATGAAACCATGAATAATAATCTGTCTGATCTTAAAAGGAGAAAAAAAATATGCCAGATAAACTTGTTCATTCTTTTTACTGGAACTACAAAACTATTGAACACAGAGAATACATAAGATGTAATAAAGCTTTAATTTGTTAAAATATTTTGGATCATATTTTACATCAAAATCTTTCCTGAAAAGTCACTTAAGGTGGTGTGGATAGAGAAGCCTCTCCAGTGTCCTCCATAACGTAGTCTTATGCCACCAGGCAGAAGGACAAGACCTAAAATATGGAGGAGGCATGGAAAGAAGAACCTTCTTGGGATAGCAGAACCCACTACTGGCCTCCCTGACCTTGCCAGATGCCCTTACACAATTAGTATGAGGCTCTGGAACTTGAGAATCAGGCAAATGGTGTAAATAAAAAAAAATCATGTGTAGGTAATCTTATACAAGTCCTCATATATAGTCCTTTCCTTAACTATCTTACCTGCTTAGTCAAAGCTGCTTAAAACCAGTACTGCTGTGTGTCCAATAAAGTATTCTCTATGAAAAGATAAACACAAGTATGCATGCATATATAAATACACACATAATTGGAAAACAGATATTCTGTTCTCACCTTCTATGCTTTATCCATCATGTACTGATATCTAAAAGGAAAATTAAATTTTTTCTGTTTCACTTTTTTTCATATACTGGTACAACTAGTCACATACAAAAGTATACAACTTAACTGCATGATATTCGTCATCAATATCATTGAATCATGGTCTCACCTTCTTATGAGTGAAACTCATCTAAGTTTATTATTTTTTTTGCCCCTTTCAGACCTGACAGATTTGTTATTAGAGAGGAAATTCTTTTATGAATCCATTCAAACACTTGAGGCAAAAATCTTAAACAAGTGAATATAAATATATTTTTGGGTTTTCTAAACTAATTAAAAACATTTTAAAAATTAATATATTCACAGATGAAGAATGACTATAACATTTAGGGAAGACAAAAATAATTTTGTTCTTCTTTATGTCCTAAAATTTGTCTGATTATTCTAAACCTTCTGATGCTGATAATTTCTGGCCTTCAAAATTACAAGTTTATTTCCTGTGTTAAGAAAAACCAACAAACAAAGCATGTAGGCATGTGTAGCATCCCCCATACCTACATCTTAGTATTTTGAGCCCAGTCAGCTCTGCTTATGCCTATAGACACTTTGAAATTGATGTGCCTTGTCTAGAATCTGGACTTCAAAGTGAAACTGGTGTCATAAAAAGACTACTGCTTCAGACCAGGTAAAGTTTTAAATTCTGTTCTGAAAGAGGGAAAAAAAGCTTTATTTTTTAACTCACTTTCCTCTTTGAAGTCTGGCTTCAATCCAATTTTAAAGAATCTGTCAGCATAGTCAGCAAGGTTTGCACTGGAGTCTTGATTTCTGCAGGCGAGTCTGTCCTCAGCTCAGCCCATAGAGATTTACTTGGATGTGGCCCATAAACAGTAGATCACTGCTATTCCTCCTCCTCAGGAGCAAACTCAGGGAGTCTGCTGCATAGGAGGGGGAAAAATAGGAAAGAATAGAACTAAACCTGATTATTTTGTTGTAGAGACTTCTGGCATCCTTTTGGCCTCGCTTCACTCTCCTTCATCCATATTAAAAGGCAGATGAAAGGAAAAAAACAAGAAAAAGGGAGATTTCTTTGAAATCTGAACAAGGGTCTTGTCTTCAAGATACGTTTGTAACAAGCACTTTGTGATAGTTCCTTGCTTTCTGCATTACCTCCCACTACTGAGTGATTCCCAGCTCCTGGAGTTCTAGTCTGAGCACATGAGAAAATTCACTGAAAAATCTACAGCTAAAGCCTGTGATGTGAGATTGCAAAGCTCTTACTCCTGCTCCTATAAAAAAAAAATTCAATGCTACAGGATAGCTGCACCAGAAATGTTTCAGATTATTCTGGTCACAGAAAAAAGCAAAATTAGGTTTTTTTTTTTTTTTTGGGTTTGGCTTGGTTTTGTTTTGTTTTATGTTTTGTTTTTCTTTATTTTTCCTGTAGTTAACATAGTAAGCTTGAAGTATAAGCTTTAAGAAATAGATGAACATTTTATTTTACACTGGCCTAGCTCCTATACTCTGCATAGCTATTATTCCTCTTATGAGCTGAAGTTCAATTGCCTTAGTTTTTTATTGTTTTTGGTAAACCAGACTCTCTACGTGGATTGCCTGTGGCATGATGGTGGTTGAGGGAGATGGAAGGCTGCAACATGTTGGGGAGGATGTGGAGCAACCAGGCCCATACGAGAATGGAAGTGTGATGGAGGGACTGGACTCTCATAGGGCCCCAGATATGTCAACATTGACCTGAACAGTGTAGTAATACAAAATGCTTTGAGGCTGGATGAAAGATTACATCAGTTTTTATAATTTATTTTTTCCATTATCCTTTTCTGAAGAAAGAGAAAATAATTTCAAAAAGTTTCTAAGACAAGATTTTTGTTCAGAAATTGCTACCAAATTAAAAATGAGAACTTTCTACCAAAAAAAATTAGAAATTTCTACCAAATTAAAAACTAAAAAGAAGCAACAGCAGCGTTAAGGAATAGGAATAACCAGAGCTCTTTGATAACACTAAAATTTAAAGTATTCAATGACTATATTTAATATGTTAAAAACCCCTAACTTAAACATATGTTTTCTCCTTTATCTAGAGTTGATTTACCAAATATAAGACCTTGTTAAGCTTATAAAGGTTATAATATATGTATATTATATATGTTAATGTGTAATGGTATAAAGTGTAATAAAACCAGTGGAACTTTGGAGTGAAATTCAAGCAGAACATGGTTCAAATGCTCTTTGCTGTAGAAGTGATGCATTTTAATTTTTTTAATGTTTACAATTCACAACTAGATTAGGGGGAAAAAAGCATCAATCAAATAAAATTCTTAAGCCAGTAGTAAAAGAGTTGTCTAAGGCTTCTTGCAATTTTCAAGGAGCCCCCAAAAAATGAAGCACAGGTTTTTAATATTCTTTACCTGATATTAGCTGAATATTCAGAAAGAATGACATTTAAAAAATATTACTTATGAGACAAGGAATTTAAAAGGAGATGACCAATACTCAGGACTCATTAGTTCAAAGAGCCATAGATTTTCCCTTGTTTTTAAATAACCAATCCTATTTGTTTGGACTTTCTTAGTATTATGATGATAAATCTGGATAATCAGTTTGGAGGAATAAGATGTGGCATCTCATTTAAAAGTTTGAAATTAGTGCCAGTACTTCTCATTTCTATGAAAAAAGATCCTTGCTTAATTGTTGCAGAACACAACATGAATAAATGTTGTTTTTCTCCTTCTACTACAGGATTCACATATATGCTTGCATTTTTTAGAAATCTGAATTCTTACTTTTATTTAAATTGTAGGGAAAATATATTATCCTCCAAAATTAAAGTACAGAAAATCTCACATAATTCTCTAATATTTTCTACAAATAAAAAAAATGTGTTGGCTTTGAATATATCTATTTTTTCTTGGCTGGACATAAATATTACACAAAAATCCAAAATATGTCTGGGGTTTGTGGATAAATTTTGTGATTAAGACCTTTTCACAATTCTAAGTCCCAAGCAGCAGTTGAATTCAGTGGCTTTTAGAGAGCAAGTAATTTTAAGATTCCTTTTGATTGTTCTGGGATTTTCCAGCATGCCTAAATTTAAGTACATGCAGAATGCTTGTTCCTCAATTATCTTCCACCTAAAGCCATCTTCAGTGCAGATCTAAGAATCCTCTTGCTCACATTCCATGTAAATGTCATTTAAAGGAGCAACCAAGGATAGCCTGAACCTGATAGAAAACCTGAGCCTCTATCCTCAGATGAATCTTGAAGGTCTGAGTCTGAGTGTAAACTCCAAGATTTCTCTTCAGTTTCCTCTGGAATTGATTATAAGAAGCTTAAAGGAAGCACCCTGCAGTGCCCTCCTGGGCTGTGCCAGTGGTAAAGGTGTTTCTTAAATTTAAGCCAAATAGAGTGGGTACCTAAGTTACAGGAACACACTTCCACCTTTGAAAGTTAAGGGGTTTTTTAATACATCAGAATTTTTATGCAGAAATCAGCAGGAATAAAAATGTTAGCAAAGTTTCATAAACAGTGTAAAACTAATAATAAGTCTTCAATCTCTTCAAGTGGTTATGGAGCTTAAGCATTCAAGAAGGCTAAAAAGTAACATTGCTGGTAACCTGTACAAATCTTGCAAAACGAAAAAAAGATAATTGTGCAGTAAGTTCTGTCCCAGCGTGCCTCCTTCCAGCTCATACCACAGCGTACCTTTCTGAAGGCTGTTTGCCAGGTCCAGACTGTGCTGAGCTCCTGACTTCGCTGAGGATGCATCTACAGTTCAAGTGTACAGTGCTGGAAGGCAAACCAGCTATCCTAAAGTACCTACTGCTTACTCATCTAATTCTTTTACACTCTTCCTCCTCCACTCTCTCAGGAAAAAGCAGTGCTTCTGAACCTTCCCAGAGGGTGAGTCAGTCTGTCTTAATTAGGTTCTTACTTTCATCCTGTTGGTTATGAGCTGAAGCCTTCATCTATGCCATGCAGAAGAGAGAATATGACATCCAGCTAAATGAGATTTTAGGGTTTTTTGAGGGAATGAACTACAGTTAGATTATACAGTAAACTGAAGTTCAAAGAGTACATTTCAATGTTTCAACTCTTACAGTTTCTTTTGATTTGTTGTTTTCCATAGGCACCTAAGTGTTAATTCAACAAAGTGCTTTTGTATGCAATTGTATAACATAACTGTTCTCATAGAGTACAAAATTATTATTGTGGTAATAAGTGAGTCCAGTGCCTGCCAAAAAAGGAAAAAGGGAGGGTGCAATTTTTGAAATCTCTATTCAACATAAAATGCAGATGTTTTGATCTCACAATGGTCCAAAAGGCTAATGATAGCACAAGTTGATTTTTAAAAACTATTGATCCATTCCCACTTATTTTAGTGGAAGTTGGATACATAAATACCTCTAAAACTTTTGTCTGTTATTTGTTGCTGTTTTAACCTTCAGTGAGTTTCTAAGTATTTGCTTGTCTCTAAACATGTGAACAATCACATGCTGTTCTTAGGACTCTGGGTGAAGCATAAAATAACATGTATTTAACACTTTACTATAAGAGAATTTCTTTGCTACTACATATACAAATAGTTTAGTTCTGAACCTATTTACTAATGATATGGCTTATCACTGTAATAGTGTTTTCATAGATATGTATTCTTAGTATATTATGAGAACATTTATCCTTTTGCATTAAAGAAAAGCCATGAGTGAGAGATTCAGTGATAAATGTGAGAGGTGCTTTTTAGTGTAAAAAGAGGGGTTTCTAAGGATTAAGGTTTTATGATACCTTATAAGTTTATAGAATTTAAAGATATTTTCCATGTTAGAATTTAGAAATCCAAGACACTGAAAGGAAAATGACAAGAAACAGTCCTTACCCTGTCCTGTCCCAGTGGGTTTGAATTTTTACTTTCTCCATTCTCAGTGCCTTACCTCAGGAGGAGGAGAATGCAATAGCCAAAAAATCAGAATAATAATGCATAAATTTTATCTCTGGCACTAGAGTAAAAATAAATGCACTTTAATGTCTATACTTTTAGCTTCACACATTTTTAGACATCATTGGTAGAAGTTTTCATCATATTCTGAACAGGCAATGCTAGCATTTCAGCTCTTGTAAAAAAAGTAAAGCCAAAGAGAAACAGCTGAAGAAAATGATCGTTAACATCCACACTATTCCATCGTCTCTTCCTTTTACTTAACAGTGAAGTGCTTAGTATATCACTAAACTAGTGATATATAAGAATTTGCCAGAAAATTCAGTAAAAAAAGAATAATCTCTAAGAATTTTTATAACTAACAGTAAAGGGTACCTCAATGTCTATTTCAAAGCTGATTTGATGAATACAGAAAAGGTCAAACTAAAAATAACTAGACTGAATCAGTTATAAGTGTAGTAACATATGCCTCATTTAATAATGAACTCTAAATTTGCTCTGCAGTTTAAGTAGTATCATGAATGCTAATTCTGACAGTAAAGGGTTATGAACTACCTGTCTGCTTGAGTCTGGCACAAGGTCAGGCAGTTAAAGAACTAATGAAAACCCTGATGTACCAAAAGGTGGGTGATTGACATGAGTGTGCTAGCTGAAGAAAGTACTGAGGAACTCTGGTGCATTCAAAATGACAGTGTCATGAAATGCAATTTACAGCACTCCATTTTTTTTGCCCAAGAGTAGCATTAAGCCCAGGTGCTTATTGCCTACATAACCATGGCAGAATTCAGGGCATATTATATTACACTTTTACATGTCAATCCCCAGAGGACTTTTCTGGTATGGTTTGTGATGGTCAACCTAAGGTCATTATTCTCTGAATATGCAACTATGCATAGAAAGGCTTTTCCATATTTTCCATATTTCCATTTTCCATACTCTTTTCCATTCACAGCATCCTGAAAAGATGAAAAGGAATTATTGTTAAATCTTTGTAAGTGAAAGACAGGATAGAACTGTAAAACCCTCAGCTAATAATTTTACAATTGATTATTTTAAATTGTTTGAAAAGCCTGTATTCTATATACTAGAAAAACCATTGTTCTTTTTACCTTCCAGCTGTGCACTTCTCTTCTAGATCTTTGCATACCATAGGTTTAATTTTCATCCATTTATTTATTTTTTAGCCAAATCTACAATGCTATGATTATTTTTAGTTAATTCCCTGATTTCTGTAAGTAATGAGCTGGTTTCAGGACATGGAAATACTGGACAACAAAGCACATAATGGGCATCAGAATGGAAAGTGCCAGAAAATAATTAAACAGCAAAAGATTATTCAGAAATCTTGAGAATATCTAATAGGTAAAACAAACACCTTTCTCCCTGAAGTGCTTTTCTGAGAGAATTCATTCAGCTATGTAGGAATTCAGCCACACAGAAAAGTTTTAAAGGATGAATCTCAGAAAAAAAAATTGAGATGATAAACTGGAATATAAAGATTACATTATTTAGAGCTGTTCTGAACTGACTAACTTTCAGATGGGCAACAGCTTATAAAAAGTTGATTCAGTTCACTTAGGATTCTGATTTTAAGAGATGCTAACAGCTGTAGTTGATATCTGAAAAGGATTTTTTCCCTATTTTCATCTATTATCTCCATATTTTGTCTCCTACCCCTCCTTACATCATCTTTCTTCCAGATTTCTCAAAGAATTTCTTCAAAACTTACTCTAAGTAAACACACACTTTCTTCAGAGCTGTAAAGTTCATGTTGGACAAAGCAGACCTTTCCGGACCTAGAGAAATCATCTTCAGTTACTGTATATAGAATAACATACCTAGTTATGAATCTCCCAATTCATCAAGTGATCAACATGAAAAAGAGGTAACTCACCGAATTAGGTGGCTAGAATATAGGATGCACACAGAGAGACTGAGGGAATTGAGCTTGCCTAGACTCAGAAAAAAGGTCTGTGGAGGGATGTGATGGCAGTGTTCCTCTTCTGACTAATGGGGTTTAAAAAAAACATGGAGGCAGGTTCTTCTCAGAGGGTCACAGAGAAATTATGTAAGGTAATGGCCAGCATTTACAGCAATGGAAATGCCAGATACAGGCACTATCATTGCACAAAGAACCATTAAATCAGTAACAAGTATCTTGACAAAGGCTGGGCAAAAGCTGAGGTAACTTGATATCATTTCACAGCTAATACTTGAGCAGGAGGTCAGACTACATAAACTCCATGGGTCCCTGGCAGCCCAATCAATTCTAGGAATCTTAATGCTAATTGTGAAGGAATTATTGGTCTATAATGCTGGATAAACTATCTGCGTGACATTTTTCATGGGCTAAAGATATAAGTGAAGGCTAAGAAATGAAAATAAAAGAAGTAATAAAAAAATTAAGAAAGCAAGTAAAGCATTCTTTGTATTTTGTCTCCGTGTGGCCTGTGAGCTACAATGTGTGTAATGCATACATTTTCCTATGGTTTTCAAATATGAGTCTGTTGTTGCTGTGTGTCACTATAGTAAATCTATTATAGTAGCAGGTTTTGACCATTAAATAGAAAAAGGAAAATGGATTTTCACGCAAAGGTGAGATACTAGGTTCATGGTGGTCATATGAACTCACAAGAACTGAAACAGAAAAACAACACTCATTACTGTTTCAGCACGTGCAAGAATCAGACATGTACAAAGCTGCTGAATAGAGCAATTTTCACAGTGATTCAAAGCAAAGTCATTTAGCACAGATGTTTCTGTAATTGTGATAAACTCAGAAAATTCAGTGTTGAATGGTCCTTGAACACACATTTCCCAGCTATATGGTGTATTTTGAGTAATTAATGTAGTAAAATGGAAAAAGCCTAGTCTGGGTAAAGTTATGGGGAGCAGGGGAGAGGATGACAAGGCTTTATCTGGTATATTTTTACTCTTATATAATTGGTTCTGTTGCAATCTGGGTTTGGATTCAAATTATGGGTTTTTTCTTTGTTAGTTTTCCGGTTCTGTGTACCCTCGTTTTCCCCGCCCTGCACCGTGGTTAGCTCCAGGCTGCCTGCCATTGGAGTTTCCCCCTGTCACTCTTGTAACCACTCCCTGCCTACTCCTGAGGTTTCCGTGCCAGTCACCCCCTTCTCACGGTCCCACGGTCCCAACGGTCCCCTGCCGTGTTCCCATTGGTCACTGTATTACATGTCATCACCACGACATCTGTATCCATTGGGCAGGAGGACTCCCCGTCCACCCTGTCCCTATAAGATCCCACTCTGCTCCACGCTCAGGGCCATTTGCATCTGTGTGACATTGGGAGCGGGCTACAGCTTCTCCATTGCGGCTCTCGCGGCCAATAAAGCATTCAGCCACCACACAGATGGATTTCAATGAATTCCCTGCCTCTTTGTTTCTTCCCTCGTGCCGACAGCGAAGCGCGGCCAGCAGCCCACACCAGAGCGCAGCAGCAGAAGTGCCCAGGAATTGCGGCGAGCCCCGGCCCCAACAAGAAGCTGAGACGCCCAAGCCGGGCATTCGAGAGCTGACCAGGGCCGAGAAAAGTAATGCCCAGCTGCGTGGTTCACTATTACCTTTATTCTGTGGTTTGGGATTTTGTTTTTAGTTTTTTGCTTGATTCATTTTTAGGATAGGAATTTTTAGCACATGGTGTTTCATTCCAGCCTAAGTGAATCAAAACAGCTGTGATCAACTATGTTGGAATATTTGCAGCAACCCGAATGGCAGAGCTAGCTTTCCATTAAAGTCTGACAGTTTGTCTAATTTTCCTTTGAAATCATAAACGCTGGATTATGACAGAATGAAGAATATATGGAATACTCTCGGAAGAAGAGGAGGAAAAGAAGAGAGACTGTAGGAGATCATACAAAACCTGCAATCCAGAGAAACATAATACAGGGCTGTGGACAGGACTTTAACCAACCTGGTCTAGGGGAAGGTGTTCCTGCCTATGGCAGGGGAGGATGGAGGTAGGTGATCTTTAAGGTCTCTTCCAACCAAAACCATCCTATGGTTCTATGATCTATTCTACAAGGATGAATTATATCAAGTAGCAACATATGACATAAAGACAATATGGGGTAAACCTGGATATCAACTGGGATTATGAGACTAAGCATTCAATTTGGAACAAACAGACTGAAACAGAAGCCACTGGAGGAATTAGCCCTTGTAGGACTATGTATGCTAATGGTTGTAACCAAGTGAAACAAAAAAAATATAAGACATTGTGTAACCAAGTACTAGAAGATGAAAGGTTATGCACAGAATCTCTGCATTAATTCAATTCATAATCCTCTTTCACCATTATGTACTGACATTCTTGTTCTGTCTAGACCTCCAGGTAGAGTAGCAGGCTTCCATACTAGAAGTAGCACTGGTCTCACTCTCTGCAGAACTAGGAATTGCAATGTGTCATCATATCCAGCTTCTTGTCGTAAAAAATCAAGTTGTCTTACTTTTTCCATTTCTTTACCTGACAAACAGTATTTTTCTGAGGATGTGTCACAGTCTTCAGTCATATACATAGCTGATACTGAAAATGACTACACAAAAGAGAGGTCCTAAAGCTTCCTATTCTTTTCCTTTTTAGCTGTTAACAATAAAACTGAGAACAGTGATGTTGGAAGTGGAAAATCACAGATCATTTATCTTTTGCCGTTCCCGATCTGAACTTTCCATGTGACTAAGAGGAGCAGAATCCTCATTCATGATCCAGAGAAAGCTTTCCCTAAATATATCTATTGATAAAGGTATATCAAACGGGTTTGTTCCTTCTTCATCACATACACTGAGGATTGTCATGAGGTCAGAGAGACACACTCCTGTGCTGTCTCGGGGACCATTTACTCCATAATCACTCACATGAAGTGGAACTACTCCAGCAGTAGAAATGGAGACTGACCTACTGCAAACGTCCCAGAGACTGATCTTCAAACCTCTGCTGTGGGATGTATAGATGTTACACATGAAGATGCTGAAGCCTCCTAGTACAAGATGAAAGGTACAGACCTCTCTCTTCCACAGCCTGTCTATTGTCAGATGAGGCATATATAAGTATCACAGTCTAAAACAGAGTTCCAAGTTCTGAACCCTACTCAGGTACTCCCAGTAGTGCAGACTGTTCCTGTGTATCTAATTAATCTTTAAACATATATGGCACAGGGAAAAGGCTGTTAGGGTATAAGTGAAGAGTTTCTCCTCATTCATACTCCTGTTGTTCCCAGGTAGTACTTTAAGGTTTTTCTGCAAAATAGACTTTGTGGCGTTTGATTCCCCTGAGCCAAAAACAAAACTTAGGGCAACGGTGCCTCATAGTCTGTGTGAATGTTCACATTCAGCTGTAAAATAGCCAGGAATTACTGGATAAAGAAAAGTAACTTTTTTTAAAGTTACTTCAGAAGTAGTGACCACAATCCTGTCTTGAAAGAGAAAGTTTAGTCACTTCCTTTGTCAAAAAGTTCATGGTTGAAAAGTTGTTCAGAGGTAAAACATATCAATTTCTCTAGTACTATTATCACCCACTGAAGCAAATAGAATATCAATTGGGTAGTCTTTTCTGCAGCACTTGGCCCTCCTGAAGTGTAAGGGCTTTTTACACAGAAATCTCCATTGAAAGACCCCACTTGCCAAACTCAGGGTACTTTCAGGGCTAGACAGTGCTTTGCTCTGCATAACAGAGCATCTGTTATTACCCTGCAGTCTTTTCAGATGTTATCCAAACGCGCCCTTTGATGGTTTGCAGGATAAAATGGTGTGAGATAAAGGACACTGTTTTACAGCCCACAATAATGTCACAGTAGAATAATCCCATTGATTTGGATGTGATTTGGATGAAGTTTCACAAGTGCATGGCTGTTGTAGCTGAAAGGATAGTCAGACCAGTAGTATCAGGGGTTGAATGGTGGAGCTGAGCTCAGTTTGAGCTACCAGATGGGTGGAGTGACCTGATTACCTGCATATAATAGCAAGAGAGGTTGGAGAGGTCAATCTCACTTCCAGCATGATACATGTTATGTCAAAATGGTTTGTGACAGCTCCCACTGGCTCAAGAATGACTCCTGCTGACTGAGAAATACTTATGACAGCTCCTACTGACCCAGCCAGTGGGAAACACCTCTTTAACTCAACTGGGATAGATGGTACTGACAAAATACAAGAGGTCCAGGTCAGATCTCAAATTTTTGTCAGTACATTGGAGTTAGAAAATAAAGTCACATAGTCTGCTCCTCTTCCAAGTAGTTAATCCAAACTGAAGTATCATAGCTTGCCGAATATGCTTAATAATGCATTGGGTAAAGATCCTAAGTAATTAATCTTCTTTCTGCTTTCTCTCTTGCTCAGCTTTCATTGATTATAATCCTCATTATTCATTATATTTATATATTTGTATATTAATATATATTTTCTATTTTACATAGTTATTTATATAAATACATACAATTATATATTTTTTTTATAAATGTGTTACCTAAAAATGCCCAGAAAAAAAATTTGTCTAGGAAAATACTCAACCATGAGTATTAAAATAAACCTGTGTACAACCAAATTTGACTTACATAATCAAGGTGCTACATGAATGTATTTTAAAATAATGCCATGGTTCTGTTCTGCCTTAAAGAATGTTGGATCTTTACCCCATCATTCTTTGCAAAAACTCTGACCAAAGTTTAGCAGCCATAACAAAGAGAAAAAAGTTCAAGCTGTTCAAGCCGGTTGCCACTGAGACAGAGAGCTGAAAGAGAATGATGTGCTGAAACACAAAGCTGCAGGATGAGATCAATAGTTCTGCCTTTTAATTTTGCCTTCTTACCTTCCCTGCTTGCAAGCTTTAAAAATATGCTGCTCACAATGCTGACCAGTAATAATCACCATATTTATAATGGAATTCATCTCCTTTTCATCTGTTGGCATATGGCTTTCAAAATGCTCCATCCTTTTTTGTCAAGAATGTATAACTTGAGGGTCAATCAAGCACAATAATTTGTGTTTTACATCAGCAGAGTTCATTTATATGTGGAAAAAATACCTAATGAGTTACGGTGAATCATATAATAAGGATCTCTCCAGACTTATGCAAATTTCTCACATAAATTCAATCCAAATAAGACACAAAAAGGCTTAAACTATAAAGTGAAGTCTCCTGCTAGTGACATATACTTGATCTTTGTGTGTCTTTATCAGTAATTCCTTATAGTACTCTGTGTTAATAATTTGCATTTATCCCTGAAAGTTTTCCCTTTGAGAAGTTTATAGTTGAACAAACATTAGTATTGAAAAACTTAAATCACTTTTCTGATAGAATGCCTTGCAAGAATGGCTTATTGAAGTAAAATATTATCTATTTGCTCAGTCCTAGTTGTTATATATAATTGATTATACGAATACATATTCATCCTGCTAGGATTGCTGTACCATAAAAGAGCCAACACAGACACCTGCTTACAGCAAGAACTGAACAAACTTTTTAAAGACAAAAATATTTTTAACCTCCTTATATTTCTGCTTTATCTTGTGTGCATGACTACCTAAGCAGCAAATTGGCTGTTCTCCTATTTTCCCCAAATCAGGACCTGGAATCAATTCCATGAATAAGATACCAGCTGGTTCAGTCTTACTTGCACTGATCATATGAATCATATGAAATGTCCTACCAGTCTCTGCTTCTTTCTATTCAGTGAAAATTAAGCACAAAGTGTCTAGTGCAGAGAGAGCCCTTTCCGATATCAGTTTTTTTTGTCTCTACAAAAATCTGACAAATTTTCTGCCTCTGGGATGAACCTGTCTGGCAGCTAAGCCCCCACTCAGTCACTGAGTCCCCCCACCAGGATGCAGGAGAGACTTGGATAGGAAGATGTGAGACAAAACCAAACCAAACCAAACCAAACCAAACTAAAACATTTGTTGAGAAAATGATACTTTTATAGGTAAAGAAAAAAAACAGAAAATAAGTAGCTGGCTCAAAGGCAGTCAGTCATTACCACCTACCAATAGAACAATGAGCAGCAACTACCTTGGAAAAAGTCCTCAGTTTTATTGCTGAGGCCAGTGTTTATAGTATGGGATATCCCCTGGGTCAGTTGTCATTAGCTGTCCTGGCTGTGCTGTATCTCCTCTAAACCTCTTGCTAAGCACAAGACTGCTCTTTGGGACACCAGAGTAAGAAATGAAGAACAATTTAAAGCTGCAAGAGCTGAAATACTGATGAGTTTCAACACTGTCTGGGTCACAAAGCCAAACCACAGCACTATAAAGTCTACTAATTAGCAAATCAACTCCATAACAGCTGGATTCAGTACAAAAATGATATCTACAAAAACATTCCTCAAATGTCATTTGGCCCTAGGTTTCATGGATCATGTCTATACAAAAGAGTAAAAGCAGAGTTCCCCTCTATTTTGGTGAAGCAGTACAGAAGCTGATAGAATAGGCATGCTTTATTTGCCAACGGCACCTGTAACACCATTAAACTATCAGGTGCAGGTGCTCAGGCACCAGCAGGCAAGGGCTGCAGAGGTGGCAATCTCTAAGGAGAAACTGGGGCTGGTTCCCCATCTGCCCAGCTGGTTCCAGCCATCTCTGGCAGACCCACCACAGGACACAGCAGAGCCCCTCAGCAGAGATGGTGGCATCTCTGGGAAAACACTTCTAAGAAAGGGCAAAACACTGCATGACAGTGGAGTGAGGACAAAAGTGTGAGAGAGAGTCCTGTGGACACCAAGCTGAGAGAAGAAAAGGGGAGGAGTTGCTCCAGCAGCTAGAGCAGAGATTTCCCTCAGCCCATGAAGAGGACTAAGATAAAGTAGATATTTCTATGCAGCCCATGGAAGACCCTATGCTAAAATAGGTAAACCTTTGCTTTGAAGGAAGCTGAAGCCCGTGCAGAAGAATACATGGGAACAGGGGAAAAGTGTGGAGGAGAAAGAAATGACAACAAAAAGCTGTTATGGGTTGACCCCCAACCTCACATTCCTCATCCCTCTGTGCCATCCGAGAAGCAGGGTCATGTGAGAGGAGCAAAGCTGAGCCAAGGAAAAAGTAAAGAGGGGGTAGTGGTTTAGTTTTTATTTTCCACCTAGATCTATTTTAATTGTCAATAAGTTAAAGTTCTTTTTCCCCATGTTGAGTCTGTTTTGCCTGTGATCATAACTGGTGAATGATCTCCCCATCCTTAATCTATGCGATTTTTCATTGCATCTTCTCCCCCCCGTCCTGTGGGAGAAGGAGAATGAGACAGCTGCTGGGTGGTACAAGTAAAACATTCATGTCCATCCTCTTTATTCAAACTTTAATTCACATCCCACAGGAAGGCCCTTGTGCTAGGGGTGAGCCTACTTCCTTTTTGAAATATTCAGAATTACTCAGGATCACAGTATCTTACATCTCAGGTGACTTTATCTGTGCAACACATGGAATGAAAAGTGTATGTTATCACTGAGATGCTTTCTGCCAAATGAAAGTAGAAATTGTGGTTATACAATATGGCTGTGCCGGCAGCAGCCCTACATTTCAACACAACAGAACATAAGAAGAAAAACAAAATTGCAAGCTTTTAATCAATCTTCTTCCTGGACAAATAAATACTAAAAAATAGTCTGGATCACAAGGGATGCCAAACCCAGTAAAATCTAATATTTGGAAAACAAACCCAAAAAATGTTATGTTTGTGTTCAAGATCTTGCTTCATGTAAGAAAGTGAACATGTCTTTATAACAATATGTCCAAAATCCTATCTTGGGAGTTATCCTTTTGGCTCAGCCTGAAGCACATAAGCCTACTCTCATATTCAGGCTTCAACACAGAAAATGTGAACAAAAGACAAGCTTAGACTCAACTGAAGGTTAAGGCCAGTACTTATAATACAGGGTAGAAATTGCTATTGATTTTCCTTTTGCCATATAATCAAAATCCTTTCAAATTTGGTTAGGTCACATAATTTTGAAAAATAAAACGTACCCCACTCATATGATCAGAATATGCCTTTACAGACTTCAACTAGATACACTGTAGAATATTTTGTACAGACATATTTTTGTTCCTTGTGTCAACACTGCCTGGCATTACTTCATGATTACACTTTCAAGACACAGAGGCAATTATAAGACTTTCTCTGAAGATTTTAATCTGTTAAAAGAATTTGAAAAGACAAAGAAGACCAATGGCTATCTAACCCAGCATTCTCTCTCTGAAGTAGTCAGTAAAGGATGTTAAATAAAATAATTTAAACACAAGCAACTAAAAGCAAGACAAACCAGAAACCTACGGTGCTAAAGTGGAATAAACTCTCTCTTTGTTATGTCCTTTTAGCTTCTGGCAATATATCCTTTAAAGATTTCCTGAGCTGGAGAATCACTTCATCATGTTTAATAGCTCTTGACGCTTTTCTTTCATTAATTTGTATAATCACTTTTTAAAAGCCATTTATGCACGTGGCCTCCACAATATTTTGTGGCAGTCAGTTCCACAATGAAAAGATGTGACCTGTGAAAAATTTTTTTTCTGTCACTTGTAGACTTGTGACCTAATAATTTAATCATCTGCATGTAATTCTGATTTCTGGCATGGGATATATTCCCCTTTCCATGATGTTCTTGCCTTTATATATTTTTATTGTGGTCTTCCTCTGTTATTCTTTTATTTTATTTTGCTTTCTTCTTTTTTTTTTTTTCTTTCATTCTCCCTCCTAAGACTCTGCATTTAAATTGTCCTTGGACATAAGCTATTCTCTACCTCTGATCAGTGTTGTCAGCCTTCTCTGTACCTTTCTTAGTTCTCATATATCCTTTTGAAATGAGGGATTAGAAGTTTATATTGTATTCCAGATGCAACTGCCATCATAAAGTGAATTTCTATGGATCTCTATGGTTATATAGTATTTCATATTTTCTTCTAAAATCCCTCCTTAATAATGGCTAACATTCTGCTTGCCTTTGCAACCACTGCAGGGTATTGATCTGATGTTTTGTAAGAAATATCCAATGACTACAAAATCCTTTTCTTGGACTGGAGTAATGAATTTAGAGTCCATTGCAGTGTTTGAGCATTTACTACTGTTTTAACCATGCTGATTGCTTTATACTTGTTGACATGAAATTCCATACTACATTATATCACACAGTCAGTGAGTCTCATAAGTTTTTTTCTGAAGCTCTTTGCAGTCAGCTTTAGTTTAGTGTCTCTTGAATAATTAAACAAGTAATTAATAACTGTAGCATAACATATACACAAGAGGACTGAACAAAGATAGGACAGACATTTCTTAACATTTCACTGCTCAGCTTTGCAGTTTTAATGTTCTTTTAATATTTTAAATCTAAGGTTTAAAAATTTAGTTATATTGTCTCAAGTGGACATCAGTAAATAATTATGTGTACACACACATGATACACAAGTATCAACACTACAGTGAAAAAGACTAACGTTTATCAAGATATTCAAAATACCAATCAGACATATAGAAATACCTTAAAGAAGAAGAAAAGAGCAAAACTTATCCATAAAAATGCAAATAAGGACACAGAGAAGCACCCAATCAGTTTAAAAAGAACTTGTACTGCAATTTCTCCTAGACCTTGTAGCATACAAGGAAAATGTCTGAGTAGCAGTGAGTATTCTTCCATTAAACACGAGTAACAGTTGTATTGTAGTCAACACATCTTCATTTCAAGGTACGTTTTCAAAACCCCTGACCTTTACTGTAAAAAAAAAAAAAAAATCAAAGAAAGGAAAAGTAAATTCTTTTATTCAGGCTTGGAGATTTGCAGTGTTGTATGATTGACACAGAAAAAAAATTATGTTGTACAATTCTATGGCAGACAGGCCCAGGGCTATTCAGATGAGAGAACTAATAACCATGCTGGCAAAAGAAATTTCTTATTAAAACCTTGTTAAAGAACAACAATAATTCATTAAGGGTTATATCATTATAAAAATCCATCATTGTTATAGACTGTTTCCTGGGGCTTCAGTTTAGTAAAGTTTGATGTGCCCTTTATGCTCCAAAATTAGGTAAAGCTAAAAATGATTTATGCACCGAAAATGTTAAAGATTTTATAAAGTACAAAAATAACTACGCACAGCTTCCTAACCTTGGCATAGTACCTCAGGGGTTCATAGCATAAGAAAAAAAATGTCTTTTAAAACAGACTGTTTAAAGCCTTGTGTATTCAATGGGTCAAAAGCTGCTTACATTAAAAATAGTGGGACTGCAAATGTCTACAGTGGGAATAAGCTATTTCACATGGAAAAAATAATTTGAGAATAACTAAAGGTAACATCAAAATGGGCTTATGAGATGAGACCAAATTAATTTAATTTACAAAATGAAGAGAATAGGAAAAAAAAAGACTAAAGAATCCCCATCAATTATGTGCAACTGTGATTTAAAAAATATTAGGGGCTTAGGCTCAATAGGTATTTTCAGGATTAGTTTCTGTCATAGTTCCATGCATATTTTCACTTCTAGCTAAAATTATGGAAATCATCTCCTCCAAGCAAAAAAACTGTTATATTATTTAAAATGAAATTAGGAAAACTGCATCAAATGAAAAGATTATTTAAGATTCCCTCAGAGAAGTAATGAGTAAACAATGTGTAAATTTTTGCCTGAATAGCAGGCTGAGGATAACACCACATTATCCATTGAGGTCACCAGCAGCACCATAGTGATGCTGGCTGCAGAGTTCAAATTCCATCCAGGACAAACTGCTCTGAACAGAGCTGCAGAAGAATGTCTGTCAGTGGCATTGGTTCATGATGAAATGGGTTGTTTGGACTTCATCTGATAGTGAGCAGTGTTATAAATGTACACTGGCCAGTCCCTCACCGGTCATCAGCCAGATGTTTATATCCAAAGTTATGCACTTTTTCATATGCATCATTAAGAGCCATTTAGTTTAATTCAATGCTCAGTTTTATTACATGCTCAAGTCACAGTACTTCCAGAGTATCCAGAGTAGTAATTTTTGCAGTTAATGCTGAAATTAATAGAAGTATATCACATTAATTGGCACGCTCCTTGGCTTTGATTCTGGCAGGGCAAGTGATGAATGAGTTGTTGAAACTGAAATAACCTCTTACTTTTGAGATGATCCTTGTCAACTGGAATTGAATCACACTGGAAAAGAGAGCACTGTTGTTGCTTTAGCTGCACTATCTTTTTGGAAAATGGCTGATTTTTCTCTCCACAGGCAGGACACTGACAGACATTCTTTGTAAATACTACATTTACCCATGGCCACTTTTGCATGCTCTTGGTGAAAATGTAAATGTGATGCCATGAATCTACATCTAGAAAACCTTACTTTGAGCAAACCTGTGCACATATAAAGACAATAATTTCATGTTAAAATAACTGAAACCTTAACAATGGCATCATTATTAATCAGGGTCTAATTTTTATGGAAAAGGAAATAATAGAAATATAGTTCAAATTTCTGTATGTGTACTTCCTATTTTCTAGCCCTTTTCCTGGTGGCGCTGTCACTTCCCTCTGCTCTTGGAAATCCTGAAGCTGATGGTTTAATTCTGATGTGTGAAAGGCGTGGGGGGATGTTTTAACACTGGACTCATTTTCCAGAAGAAATGTGATATTTGTGCTGATTATGTCTTTCTCCTCATTCTAGGGTCCACTTGGTGTCATTTTTCTATGTTTAGCAATATGCTTTAACACTTTTCCCTTATTGCTCCACAGTTGGATTTACTATCTTTGCCACCTCTAAACTCAGTCTTACATGGCTTCAGGTCTGCCTTTCTGTAACTGACTGAATTGTTTATTCATTTGGGATCTCCAGTGCCAGCTTGTACTAAATGCCTTATCATCCCACTCCTGTGGTCTTTTACTCTGCATTCTGCATTCCCACATTTCAGGGACTCTGTTGTAGTACCAGGCCTTCATTTTTCTACACTACGGTGTTGCACTAGAATATGTTTCAGCTAAACTGAGGGAATAAATGTTGCAGGAGGATCAAGACCAGCTCATGCAAAGCAGGCCTGACGAGCCTCAGTCCTGAGGTTTTGCCAAATTCACTGCAATTGTTATGGTCTGTTTCTTACAGTGGTAGTGCTCTGTTACAGGGCTACAGGGTAACAGCGCATCCTGTCTGTATTCCATGCAAGGAGCCTTCATACATGAAAACAATTCTCAGAGGTTAGTGTGCTTCCAC
This sequence comes from Anomalospiza imberbis, assembly GCF_031753505.1. Lineage (NCBI taxonomy): Eukaryota > Metazoa > Chordata > Aves > Passeriformes > Viduidae > Anomalospiza > Anomalospiza imberbis. The sequence continues at coordinate 88,650,153 of NC_089682.1, read as the reverse complement.
TGTGAGGGCAAAATATATCTATGAATGCTCCCATAAACACACAGATCCCAACCCTTTATAGTGTAATTTCAACCTCATGATTCTTTGTTATATATGTTTAATTGGCATGAGGATTTTTTTTTATTTTAACCAGAAAGCAAAACAGCTGACATTTCAGATTTAGAAAGAAGTAGGCAATTAAAAAAAAAAAAAATTGTCCCTTCTTCCTCTGACATTTAGCCTAGAAAAGATATTTCACATCAGCGGCAGGATGTATGGAAGAATGGCACAGGGAACAAAAGGGAATAGATTACCAGTCAGGTCTGAATGTAAATGCAATGGGGTCTTTCTGGTTTCTTTGAAGGTCCAAAGTTGATATCAGATATAATATTCCTAATAACCCATTCCTGACATTAGATTCTTCTTTTCCCTGGCAATATTTTTAAATGAAATAGGTAGTGCCACCTGCTGTGAATGTTTAAGCCTTTCTCTCTCAAACCTCTCTGAAAATGAATAGGCTCATTTATTTTAATGTAACTCCTTTTAGTATGTAATCTAATCTACACAGCTCATCAGCAGAATGGTAGGTTAAACAATGTATAGAATTATCACACATAAGGAAAATTTGTCCATCCAGTTTGAAAAAATACAGACTTCCTGCTTTTTCATAATTATATGGGAATAATTGTGATTTCTGCTTAACTGCTGTTTTGCTCTCCTTGCTGGTGGCCAGCTGGTGTGGACGCGGTTCAATGTTTTCAGTGTTAAATGTTAAAGCCCTGTGTGGTTGCATCCTAGTTATTTAGTTCAGTTAAGTTTCCAGATGAATAAATGCAATAAGAAGGTTGTGGCACTTCAACCTCCACAGCATGTTTTGTCTCACCTGTGCAAAATGAAGAAATAGTTAGGACATGCTGCAGTCTCTCAATTGCACTGGCTTCATGGTGTGCAAACCTGAGCAAATGCACATTTTATGCAGCATTACAATCAAGAGACAACAAAAAGCAAAAGTTAACAAAGTTTATGATTTTAGCCATTGCTATTCCAAAAAGGGTCCACATCTTAATTCTGAGCAATAGAAAAATTGACACAAGATATTTTTCTAAGAACTTAGATATGGCAGAAATAGGAAACAGATGTTTATTTTACTCTGCTACGGCTGAACTTAATATTATATTGATATAATATCGATATGACAGATATGGTAACCACTCAAATGGTGCTATCTCATATTAATACCTTCCTTAAAAGGGATGAGTTTCAATTTTGTGGTAGGTATTTCACTGTAAGTATGGTGAACTATAACTCAGGTTACTCAGCATAATTTGTTTAGGATTATTTTTCTCTAGCTGACCCTTATGTTACACATCATTAAATAGGCTTGATGCTGCTCCCCTAAACTGTGTTATACTCCAAGAATATTTAGGCCAATGTTTATTTTAAATAGGTTACCTACACCGTTTTTTATTTTTCATATTACTGCCTCAGCCAAAAACGTCCACAGTCTGAACCGGACTAGCTGCTCAGGCATATGGCTGTCACCATTTCATGTAGCCTGCATCACACTTAAGCCATGATTCAGAGCTAAAAAGGCCACAGGGCAGCAAATCTCAGATGCATTAGCCATCCCAGTAAATCTGTGACTCACTAAGTTGTTTCACCTTCCTGCGGTAGTGCTGGCATCTTGAGCTCTGCCTATGTGATTTGTTGTTGTTCATGACAGAAAACTGTCAGAATGAATATACAGTTAACCACCAAAGTCTAACTGACCTGAGACACTCTTTGTCCTTATTAGCACCTCTTCCTTCCATCAGTGGCTGTGTCTGCTTTCACTAGAGCCTGAGAAGCTCTCTTCCTTAAAGACCAAATTGTTTCCACAAACCATCTGTCACCAACTGAATGCCTGTTTTTCCCCAGTTAACAGCAACTAGTGCTTACTCCAGCTATAAATCTCTGATGTGGTTTCAGAGAATTTTGTCATTAATTTTTCTTCTGTTTCTATCAATTCATCATAGGAGCATATTTTTTTGAAGTCAGGTGAAAATTTCAGTGTACTGGGAGATTAACAGGTCAGCTTTCCCCATTCCAATTTAAAACAAATGAATAACTTTTTGCCTTCCTTTCTTCTTTGTGCTAATCATCTGAGCTGTGAGTGATTCTTGAAGAATATCTGCAATAATAGAATTGTCTAGTTCTATGATTCCCTTAATTTTCTCTTTCTTATTCTCTTTGGTCTTGTTTCCCTTGATTATTACCAAAAAGGGTGTATTTGGCATGGGCAGGAAAGAAAGCAAAACACAACATCCTCCAGCAACAACACCTTCCTGTACTTAAGTTCTTGATTGTTTCAAAACCAAAACCACCAAAACAAGTCCAGAGGAACAGAAAATGTTTAATTTGTTTGTTACTGCCAGAAGCTATGCTTTTTTGCAAAACAAATACATATCTGTCTTGCTGAGCCAAAAGCAAACTCAGTAGGAGGAAAGTCCAGATTTACTGATAGGACCGTAACTGCTCTGCAAATATGAATTATCACAAAACCATTTAGAGCTGATTTGATATACTGATCTAATAATTGATTTGAATTCCAGGAATGCTACGAAAATTAGTCATGTCTCAAAGGGGATTCTGACTTCTTTTTGTTTTCTGTGTCATCTTTGGGAACATGTTGTATGTATGTGATACCAAAGAATGATTTTTTTTTCCATGTCACAGGGCAGAAAATAAGAAAGATAGAAAGAAAGGAAACAAAAAGCTCCAAAAAACAAAATGAAAAAACAAACAAAAACAAAACAAAACAAAACAAACAAAAAAAACCAAAAACAAAACAAAAAAGAGATCTCAGTGCTTATAAATGCCTTTTGTAAAATTGCCTTAAACAGGCAAAGTTGGACAGAGGCAAATATCATAGATAGCTTCAGTCACACAGCAGGTATGTAGCAGTGGAGTTCACAGCTCCTTCTTTCTCTGGAATAAGACATGCAACACTAGAAACGGCAATAAGCTTTTTGCAAAGATGCCACAGATCAACAGTTTTATCAAAGGGACAGAATAGCTGCATAGAATTTCCCATACCACTACCCCATTTCAAAGAAGACACATAGAAGCATCTAGAGAATCAGAGACTACATTCCCATAGAGCTTCTTATGACAAGTGCTGTCAAAACCACATGGAAATATATCCTCTGTGATTTAACTTCATGCTAGTTTGCTGGTGTTTTTTTAAAGGTCTTTTCTTGTGGGGTGTTTGGTTGGTGGGCTGCCTTTTTTTTTTTAATAAACAACACCTTTACTGATAAGCTTCAGGTAAAAAATGTGGGAGTAAAGACATAGATTCCTCCAAATGGCAGCTTGTGCCTGGTACAGAAGTTGAATAACTGAAATTAGAAATGAAAAACAAATGCTTTCGTTTAAATTATTTGTCCTCTGACATAAACACAGAAAAAATCCAGTTAGATAAGTCAGTTCTTGGAATTAAATTTAACATATAGTATTTCATTAAAATAATTGTCCTTTCCCTTTCCCTAACAACTGCAACAACAAAAATTATCTTTTTGACTATAGCTTGTAGAATTTGTCAAAATTAAAATCCAGTGTTTACTACACTTTCTGCCTGGAGATGCTGCAACTGAAAAACAAAAAAAGAAACAAAATCAAACCAAACCAAACCAAACCAAACCAACAAACCTATCCCACCCCAAACCAACCAACCAAAAAAAACCCAGCACACAAAATTCCCCAAACAAACAAAAACCCCAAAACCCGAATAACAGAAAAAAATGAAAGGAAGGAGGTTGTTTCTCGATTTTCTGTACTGATAAAATTTCTGTATTTTCTACTCTAGAAAGACAATATTGACCTACCCTGGAATTTTTTAAAAGAACAACAGACAGTCAATCAAAGTGGCTGTCCCAGGCCTGAACTGTAAAAATGCTTTTCCATCTGCTGGCATTTCCAGCCCACAGTGGGAAGGGAGCTTTTGTATCCTGTTTCTATCATCTAACTTTAGAGGGTTTTGATGACTTCCCTTGCCAGGCCAGCTGCTGGTAAAGTAAAAAATAAATCTGCATGTCCAAGTGCAGGTGGGATGAGGCCCCACAAAAAAAATATCACCATTTTACTTGTTTCTTAATCATTTGTGATTTTGTTATTCATTTTTCTGTTTAAATAAGTGCCCATCCAATGCCTTAGGTAAATGTGCATAAAACTTGAAACAATCCCATCAGTGTTTTCTGAGGACTAACCAAGCAGCTGGTCTGAACAGAAAGAGCTTTCAGTGGGATCCAGATTGCTCCCCAAGCAGCTCCTTTCCTCCCACAGGTCTGCATTTCAGCAGACCTACTGGAAGTCTTATGTGACATATAGAGTCCACAGACAAGCCAGTATTTAAAATCTGCTTTTAGTTCCTCTGGCAGCTCTGCTGCTCCAGAGATTTCTGAGCTTCTGTTCTTTGCTCTCATGCAGAGAGGGGTGATGGTCAGGATAAACATGTGGAAAAACAGAACAATGGCACATTTCAATGTGGAAGTGAAGATGAGCAGAAAGGACATAGGAGGGCACAGGTGTCCTTTTACTATTAAGTAAAAAATAAGTTCTTTAAAACATTCTTTTGCCTTCACTCTGCCAATCAGCATGCTTGGGAATTAAACATCTGGAGCTATGTTGTGTGTGAAGTTTGAAGTTTATTTCAAAAGAAACCAACTTTTTAAAGTCCATCCCCTTATGTCTGATTTGAATGCCTTCTGAAAAATAAGCAATAAGACAGCTAAGGACAAGTTGACTTCTCTTTGCTGGAGACGATTATCCATGTATTTTGAGGTCATGCAGGGATAGAAGCCATTTGTGTCTTCACATTATAAAAGCCAAGTCAGTCCTGATTGTAGTAGGGATTTAGCAGCAGGTTTCCTTATCATAATAATCAATACTTATATTGATATAAGCTTAGTAAGAATAGTTTGGTGGAATGGAATTTAGATCCAGATTTAATTTCCCTGAATATAGGTGTCTAAAAGAAAGATAAATGTATACATTTCTTATGTACTTAACAGAGATTTAATCAATACAGCCAACGAAGCCTGGAGAGCAAATCAAAGGTCCAGCCTTTAAAAGTCTACCTAATCTAAGAGTGAGTTGAATTACTCTCCAGGATCTTCAGATTGTCCTGATCTACGGCCTCTTCCAAAACTACTAGAGGACCACAGGATGCTCTTGTCTCAGTTTTCAGCAATGCACTTGCATATGAACACGAAATCCCTTGACTGTAAAGTCCTTTATGCCCTTGGCGTAGTGAGAGGAGGCCAAGGCTACTAGTAAAATACAAACTTAGAGGCAGCCTGGCTTCAGAGCAGCACTCCAACACTCACCTCCCTATTTAGGTTCCAAAAGAAATTAGTGATATCTTCAGAAGGCCTGACTGTCAGTTCTGGGGGAAGTCATTCTCATAGGATAGGGGAAGTTTTGAAATTTGTTTGGGCAGCAAGTCTAAATTTCAAAAGGTAGCCATATTAATTTAAAATTTAAAAGAATTGTATTTGTGAGTCATACTGACACCCAATGGTGTGAATCAGACAATGGGAAATTTTCAACTCTACAAAACTGCATAAAATTTATAATCAGAGCAATATTTTTAAAAATGGTAAAAAATCATGTAAAAGAACCAGTAACCTATTTCAGGAATAAAAATACAGAATGATAGTTTTACACAAATTGAAGGAATGGTTATGAACAAGAAATTTCATGAGAAAACTTTAAACCTGAAAGATTTTATTCCAGGAGCACCTAATATTCAGCATGTTGATGTCTGGGCACTCAATGTCCTGCATAACCTCAGCAAGTGAACTTCAGGACAGCATTGGGATTTTTTCTGTGCTATGGCAAAGAGAAGACTGGAGAACCATTTTGTGTGTATCTAGGGCAAAGGAAACAGTAGTATACAAATGTGGACAGAGAGGAAGGAAATGGCTGGAAAAGAAAATGCATGGCTATGAGGTTTTCCAAAGTTATATTTGAGGCTCTACATGTAGATAAAGAATCACACCACAAGCGCCTCATTATTATGTTAAAAAACTCTGGAAATATATATCTGCCCACATATCAAGATTGCTATTAATAGTGAACAAAAATGGTCTAGAGATTCTGTAATCATACTTACATACATATACAACATGTGCACACACACGTGCAAATATTACTAACAGTTAGAGGCGTATTTAATTTGGTTCTTTTCTTGTTCTGGTATAAACCAGAATTACCTGGTAAAGTCAGTGGAGCTCTAAGTGTCTATGGGATGAGAATAAAGGGGATTTTATTCCTGGTCAGGAGGATCCTTCCTTCCTTCCTTCCTTCCTTCCTTCCTTCCTTCCTTCCTTCCTTCCTTCCTTCCTTCCTTCCTTCCTTCCTTCCTTCCTTCCTTCCTTCCTTCCTTCCTTCCTTCCTTCCTTCCTTCCTTCCTTCCTTCCTTCCTTCCTTCCTTCCTTCCTTCCTTCCTTCCTTCCTTCCTTCCTTCCTTCCTTCCTTCCTTCCTTCCTTCCTTCCTTCCTTCCTTCCTTCCTTCCTTCCTTCCTTCCTTCCTTCCTTCCTTCCTTCCTTCCTTCCTTCCTTCCTTCCTTCCTTCCTTCCTTCCTTCCTTCCTTCCTTCCTTCCTTCCTTCCTTCCTTCCTTCCTTCCTTCCTTCCTCCCATTTTCCTGTTGTGAAGCTGAACCTAAATGCTGCAAAAATTTGTGATTTGAATAATGAAAATTAAAAACCAAGTTCTTAAACTATGAAGTAAATGTTGTCAAATGCACTGTGATCTTAACTTCGGTATTCCTTATAATGGTACAATTTGTTATTTATTGCATTACATAAAAGCAAGTAGAGTTAATCAGAACCACATTGGTATAAATAAGAGGAGAATCAGATTTTGAAAGGTAACATCTTGCTGTCTGTTACATAGCTGTCAAAATAGATGAAAAAACCCTGTTATATTCCTCCAGACCATGTACTTTTAAAAGCAGAACTGTCAGTGATTGATGGAGTTCAAACGAAAGATACAACAATTATAATGCTGCTACATATGTGAACAACTCTCTGTACATCAATGTCATTTAGGCACGAATGTTGCAAGTTGACCCAAGCAAGTTTCTTCTGACAAAAAAACTCCCAAAAAGGAGCCAAACAAAACCCCCCTTGAACCCCACTGAAAACCACAAGCAAATAAACAAAAAATAATTGCATTTCCAATACATTTAAATATAAAATATAGTAGGTATCTACTAGAGATTGTGCTGGTTTTAAAATCTCAGTGCCGAAATTAAGACCACTCAAGCCACTCCAAAGGGTGTGGCTCAAGCCAAATAGGACTTTCAACAGTGCCTATTACTAGGACAGATATTTCACTTTGAATTCACAGAAGAGTTTCTGGAAAAAAAAAGGGGGAATTCGATTACTGCTTCAAGGAGTCTATCAAATAAATTAAAAAAAAACCAAAACAAAACCCCCCAAAAACCAAACCCCCCCAAACCAAACAAAAACAGTGAGAAAAAGAGAAACAGTTTCTAAATCTTTCAAAGAGATTTTATCTAACAGTTCAGTAATTTACCCAGGATAACATATAAAGCAGTTAAACCTGCTCTCCTTCTAAGGTGTTTTGAGTCTACAACATTCAAAAGAAGGACTTCATGAATAGTCCTTCCTGAATACTTTTATGGAATAAGCTGATACAGGGCATATTCTGCATTTCTTGCCTTTAGAGGAGCCATAAAAATAGTCTTTGAAACTAAAGCTGGAAATTTTGTTGGAGTTGAACTTGTAATCAAAGTGAAAAAAAGAAAGATTTTATAGCAATTGTTTTAAATTTTCACTTACGTCTTGCATTTTATGCCATGTGATAAATGATGGAGTGACTGCCTCTGAATATCTTCCAAGTTGATGGCTAAGATATTCTTCAGTGCAAGAGCTCAGTGAAAACATTGTCTCTAGCTCTTTGACCTTCAAGAAAATTAGTGAAGCATTTCTTGCGGCATAACTTGCTATTCATTTTGTACAGGCAAACAAGACTGGAGGAGAGTGAGCATGGGAAACTGGTAAGGACACCCCAAAAAGAATTGAAGTTAAAAACAAAGGGAAGAAGACGGAAGAGGAATTGAACAGCATAAGCAAAATTTGTGCCTTGTTTTTCCTTTTTGCCTGTTAACAACAATTACCCCCATCCTTATCTGTCACAAAGCAAACAAACAGACTTCTGGGAAGATGGAGCAAAAGGCAGGACTGACAGTTCTGCAGCCAGCTGAACAGCAGTAGAGTCTTTACTGGGTGCCATCTGCAGCACAAAAACCAAGATGTGTTTCCCTTTTAAGACCTCTTATGGAAACAACTTGAACCTTGTAACGATTGATGTGTCTTTTATCAAACACACATAGCTAATCCAGTAACTGGATATTTCACATTTATGTGGTAGTCAGGCCAATGAACAACAATTAAAGCTGGACACTAGGATATTTCTTTTTTTATCATAATTCACTAAGGGCTGGAGCTTCAGTCATTGCATCTTCTAAAGCCTTACAATTTTTTTCTATGACTATGAATGAGTTTTTATTCTGCAGATTTTAAGACTTTGGTATAAGTCTTTTTGTTGCTATTGTTCACAGCTGAAGGAGAAGGTTATTTGTTTTACTAAGATAAGGTTTCTAAAACATCCTGCTTAAAAAAATAGAGCAAAAACAGATGATATTTTCTTTCTTTTTCTAGTTATCTATTATTTTCTAAAGAAACTGAAATGCCATCTTGACTCCTGGATAAATTATCTCTTTGTTTAAAACACGGGAAAAAGCCTCCAAGATATAAATAAAGGTCAGCTGAAGAGGTTCAGTTTAGCGCAAGCATTTCCAAACACAAAGTTGTTTAGCTGGACTTTCAAAAACTTGTATATTTTCCTTTTCTTACATTGAACACTCTCATTACTTTTACACTGTGCTGGTTTGCAGTAAAATCACCCAGGCCAGAGCAGGGACCCAAGCACTGTCAGGGCAGTTGCCCTTGTTGTTATTCCTTAGCACAGCTCTGTCCTCTGTGAGCTCAATCCATCTAAAAAAATGCCCAATTACAGCCAGGGAGTTAAAACAAACAAACACCATTCTCAGTAACCAGTATGTTTGCAGCTTTATTATGTTTTAGAGCATCTAACCATTGGCTAGACTTAGTACAGATGTAATCTTATGCTCAGACCAAAATTCCACTCATTTCATCCACCATCTGATATTTTTTGGAGCAATTTCAAAATGTATATTAAAACTGGAAATTATTTCATTTGTAGTCATATACTGTATTGAAGATGTGATTTCAAATTTCTTCAATGACAGATAATTATGGAGCAGCCCTGGATGCTTGTACAGATTGGGAAAGAGATGCTGGAAAGCAGTGCCATGGAAAGGGACCTGGAGGTCCTGGTCGATGGCAAGCTGACCACGAGTCAGCAGTGCCCTGGCAGCCAGGAGGGCCAACCCTGTCCTGGGGGGCATCAGGCAGAGCATCACCCGTGGGCAAGGGAGGGGATTGTTCTGCTTTGCTCTGAGGTGGGGAGGCCTCACCTCCAGTCCTGGGGGAAGTTTTGGGTGCCACAATATAAACAAGACATTAAACTGTAAGAGAGTGTCCAAAGGACAGCAATAATAATGGTGAAGGTCCTTAAGGGGAAGCCATGTGAGAGAAACTGAAGTCACTTGGTCTGTTCAGCCTGGACAAGAGGAGACTGAGGGGAGACCTCATAGCAATCTACTACTTCCTTGTGAGGGGAAGAGGAGGGGCAGACACTGATCTCTCCTCTGTGACAGGACCCCAAGAAATGGCCTGAAGTTTTGTCAGGGGAGGTTTAGGTTGGATATCAGGAAAAGGTTCTTCACCCAGAGGGTGTTTGGGCACTGGAACAGGCTTGTCAGGGAAGTCGTCTCAGTACCAGCCTGACAGAGCTCAAAAAGTATTTGGAAAAGGCTCTCAGGCACAGGGTGTGACTCTTGGGGATGGTGCTTTGCAGGGCTGGGAGTTGAACTCGATGTTTGTGGGTCCCTTCCAGACATATCTAAGCTTTCAACTTTATAAGAAACTTTTCTCTTGGGTTCAGTAAACCCAATTGTTTTGGTTTAACCCCAACCAGCAACCAAGCACCTCACAGCTAATCACTCACTCCCCACCAGCAGGATCAGAGAGTACTGGAAGGGTAAAAGCCAGAAAACTCATGGGTTGAGATAATGACAGTTTAATAGGAAAAGCAAAAGCTGCACACACAAGCAAAGCAAAATGAGGAATGGGCAGACAAGTGTTCAGCCATGCTCAGGAGATCAGGGCCCCATCATTTGTAATGGTTACTTGGAAGAACAAATGCCATCACTCCAAACGTCCCTTCCCCTCCTCCATTTTCCCCCCATTTTATACACTGAGCTTGAGGTCACATGGTCTGCAATACCTCTTCTGGTCAGTTTGTGTCACCTGTCCCCGCTGTGTCTTCTCCCAACCTCCCATATACTTCCGCTTCCTTGCCAGTGTGGCAGTATGAAGAGAGAAAAAGACTTGGCTCTGTGCAAGCCCTGTTTAGCAGCTACAAAAACATCTCTGTATTATCAACCATGTGTTCAAAACAAATCCAAAACACAGCCCCATTCCAGACACTATGAAGAAAATTAACTCTATCCCAGCAAAAACCAGTATACCCATGAATAAAGAGGACCAGGAAGTTCCACCTCAACATAAAAAAGAACCTTTCTGTGAGGATGATGGAGCACTTGTGCAGGTTCCCCAGAGATTCTGGCAATATCTTCTTCCCCGGAGAAATCCAAAGCACAGTCCTGAGTGATGTACTTTAGGGAGCTGTGCTTCAGGAGGGAGGTTGGACTAGACTGACCTGCAGTGCTTTCTTCTAATCTTAAACATTATGTGATTCTGTCATCAACATCTCAGATGGAAATGATGCATAGCACAAGTTTTAGACTTTGGAAAGAGTTATTTTAAGAGACGAAACCAAAATCTTCCTTTTTTTTTTTTTTTTTTTTACATTATAATTCTAGTTTAAGCAGGATATGCCTTTGAATCAGCAGCATAACTAACAGCTGTCAAGGGTAAATCTCATACTGAATTTTGTTCTAGGGTGAGGTATTATTAAGCAACAGGATGTGTCTTCTTCCCCCTTTTCCTTCTTACTTGGAGAGATATAGAAAGCCTCTTATTAGTACCTAAAAGTCCAATATATGTTATGACTTGACAAAATAGCTTAGTAAATGAAACATAAACTTCATATATGAAAGACAAAAAATATTGATTTTCTTTTTTTTTTAATTAAGAAAGAAAAACTTTGAATTCCAGACAAAGAAAAAAAGTTAATTTAAGGAAATTAAAGAAATATAGGACACAAATTTTTGCACAAACACATGGAAACTGATTGCAATCTACTGAAGTAAACTAACTACAACAGAATCAAAATTCTTACCAGGTATCTTTAACATGTCTTTATTTTGAGTAGAATAAAATAAGCTCATATTAATGGATTACTGCACTACATTATGTAAGTAAGATTAGATATTTAGATAAATAGTATGTTCTCCCTGGATTACACAATTACTTAAAAAGAAAAATCCAGATTACATGTAAACAAATACCCAAATGAATGCTGAGCTGCGCTCTCTGAAATAATTTTCAGTGACACAGATTTCTAAGACTATTTATATGTCCAAAATGAAGTACTTTAGTGGATGTTTGAAGACTTTGGCCTTTTAAGTATGATTTGAGAATAATGCTGCTCTAAAGAATTCTGTGTAGCAAGAAATGTGCATTATTTAAAAGCCTAAATATATAAAAATCCCAAAATATTTCATTATTGCCTGAACTTTGACATCTTCTTTATATGCACATATTGCTGCTGCTTATTTTGCCTAACAAGGAAAATCACATAGCCAAGGTCACAGAATTGAAGAATGAGGTAGTCTTATTTGTCCAGGTGAGACTAAGACCCATCTTTTCTTTCGATTTCACTTTCATCCAGGAGGTAGAGGTCTCCAAGGACTGTAGTGCCAGGTCAAAAGTTAAGAGCAATAGCTTTAGATCCTTTCTTCTGCTAAAGCATCAGAAGTCTCTTTTGAGTACTCTGTTTTTTTTTTTTTTTTTCTCTCTACATGAACTCCATGCGAGAATTTCCCTTCCTTTGGGGCACTTTTAGTTCTGCTCCTTTCTACACTTTGAGAAAACTTATCACTTTCTGCCTGCCTGGATCTAGTCCTTAAGTTTAAACTGAGCGGTATTGTATTTTTCCTGGTTGTACTTGGACTGTAAGCTTCATAATTTTTAGACAAACTGAACCAAAAAAATGTTCCAGGAATAGGGCAGAGGCTTTAGAGCTTTTGTGAAACTTCATAAATAACAAGTCTTGGATTGTCATTACAAAGTCACATATACTTCAACAAAAGCTAAAATGTTCACAATTTCCTTCCTCTTGCCTCTTAGAACACCTTCATCTCTTGAACTTGACAAAGGCCCATAATAAATGGCCTCTGTCTCTGACAATATTTTAGTATTGGGTCTCCCACAAATACAAAACCATTCATCTTCACCTTGTTATGGCTTTCTAATTAATTATCAATGTTAATAAAATTGTTTTAATTTGAAAGGGTGAGTTTTATCTGTCAGTATAAGCATATTTTAAAATATAAACTGAAGTTAGATATTAATAAATATTATCCTGTGATCTTTTGTCCTTTTAGAAGTTCTGCAAGACATTTTATATTCATTCTGTCTGTTTCCTAGGAAATGATAAGAAAACATGTAATGTTTGCCTTCAATATTATGAGAAATCAGAAAGCACTCAATATATTCCAAGAAAGCCCCATGAAGTTTGCAGATTTCCAGGTAAAAGTAAATGATTACATGGAATTTAAACTAACTTACAGTAAACCAGGGTCAGACAATGTGCATAATATATCAAGGTCAAAAGACAGGTGATTCTTTGAGACAGCAGCTCAGAGCTGGGAGTAACTTTATTTTTTTTAACTGCAAAACCTTTGTGTGCTGTTTTGTATTCTTTACATGTTTTAATTAAGACAGTTTGCTGGTGGGTGCCCAAAGGAAATACATGTGGATGTAGCTCTCTGTCTCTTAAGAAATGTCTGAGGTGTACAGTGTTTAAAATTTTTATGCCTTTGTGACTCTGTGTATCCTTTATTTCATCACTCCCTTGGTACTGTAGCTTATTTTCCAAGTTAAACAAAGGCATTGGCAGAGAAGCTACAAAGTGTTCTAATCTCCTGACCCTCACACTGACAGTTCAATATATTTTAGAACAACTAAAGATATGGAAGTGGAATTATGAAACAAGCAGGCACTTTAGAAGAATGTTCTATAAATTTATAGCTTCACTGCTTAGTGGAACTGCTGTAGTTTTAAAAGAGCAAGGACATAGATCTGGAAAATAAAACATAATGGTAGTGGCTCACTGGAAGAAAAAGATAAAAAGATCTGTCAAATAAAATTGTACAGAAAATGTGAGAGTATTGGTTTCATTGGGATTTATTAATTTGATAAATTTCAATTCAGGTTTGCTAAATGAGGGAGGGGAAACTGTAACACAGGCTGATGACTTGAAATCATTTTATAACATATTCTGGTTTTATTTTGCACCTATATCTAAAATTCATGCAGTTAGCTAGGGAAAGGTTCTCTCCCCTCAGCGAGCCAGTTCTTGCAGTAACTCAAAGCACACATATTCAAGCATCAAATGTCAGCACATTGCCATCTTACTGTGAGTGACTGTAATTTACTTCCTATTGTTAGTGGGGCTGAAAATTTCTACTAGATACTACAGAGTTCATAATGTGTTGTCTAAACTGAAAACATTTTCAGGCATTGAACTGACCTTTTAGAATACTGCACTTTCATCCTTAAAGTGCTGGACTATTGCAATATTTCATTTAAAAGGTTATTTAAACTTTTTTCATCTTTGTGTGGAAAAGGGTAAGGATTATTTTGTGAAAGAAGTATCTTCATATAACTCTTCTGTGTCAAAAACCAAGGAAGAATACTACTCAGTACTCTAAAATTTCTTCAAGAAAACTAGGCAGAAAAGAGCACAGCTGCTATTCTCCCTGAGAAATGAGCAGATTATTGTAATTAATATTTAATACTTGTTTTCTAGTTGTAACTAATTGTTATTAGAGATAAAGGTGGGGTTTTTTTTCTGTGAAGATTCTGAGAAAATATGAGAATAACAAAATATTTTTCTTCTATCTTATTGACTTGGAACTGAGGTACAGAGAAATGATGAGCAGCTCACAGTCAGTCAGAAAAATCTGCAACTAAATGTGTACTTCTCCAGTACCAGTTAAAAGTCCCGACAAAAAAATATCTTCCTCTACCAATTTGGCTGAAAAGGGATTGATTGCTTGTAGAGCCTAACCATAATACAGCACCTGTGCATTTAAAAGGAAAAAGAAATTGAACCAGATTGCAGAGTTGCCAGCCTGAGGAGTGCTGACCACAAACAGCCTTTCCCCCTACAATTTATCAGAGGAAGGGAAAAGGAGTATTAAAGATAGGATTAATCCTCTTTAGAGGGAAGAATGTGGGAAATGATTACTGCAAGAACTGGTTGGCTGTAGTGCTAAGGGATCAGATTTTAGAAAAAAAAAAATAACAGCCTGCTTCCAAATGATAAATGAATATGTGAGCTTCACTGATGGCACACATGACTGTTTTTAGACTTAGAAGAAGTGACAGAGGAAGATGAGCATTCATGTAAGTGGCAGGGTAAGTGTATTAAAGGCATAGCATAAGAGAAATGAGTTGACATAAAGACCAGTGACCGTAAGGAGAGGTGATAAAAAAAGAGAAGGGAATATATTAAGGAAATTAGTTAACTCTTCTAGTTCTGAATCCTGTATAACTTTTAGGTCAATGAAGAAAACAACATTGTCCCAGGAAATAAGTGGAGAAATGTGGAATTAGGAACAGAAAGAAATACAGAAGATTTAACTGTATGTTTTGCTGGCATCATCTTCTTAGAAAATTTGATATGTATTTGATACCTATTTTCATGTTCAGAAACATAAACTTTAAATAGGTATTTGGCATTTCCAGAAGGCTCAAACACACATGATTAAATAAAGCAGACATAAGAGAGAAAGGTACAGCCCAGCCAATTGTTCCTGGCCTAGCTAGGTTGCCAAATAACGCAGATTAGATTAAATTTTTCCTTTGAAATTTACAATAAATCGTGTTGTCTTGCAGTAGGCTGGGTCAGGAGTGAACATACATTAATAGAGGATCAGCTGCTGAATGTAATTTATTAAGCTGGTATAGCTTATATATTTCAGCCACAAATCACAAACAAAAATGAACTAAATGAAATGAAATTAGGCTTTTAGGGACTAGTGTAGAATTATTGGACCAACATAAAATATTTTCTTCTAAAGAAGTATCTATCATATTTCAGAAGAGAGTATGAGACTAATGACCACTTAAAAAGTGGGCCACCCTTTTATGGAGGCAAGAAGCCAATGCACAGAGATGCTCCATTGTTGAAAGCTTCTGAAAGAAGTGAGCAGTGCAACTGAGGTTTTACTTATTTTTCTACAGTGGTTGAAATAGCTGTGAGTAGATCCTGAGGGAGAAAACAGAAGCTCAGTCCACACTTAAACCCTAGCATGGGCACAAACAGGAAGCTGCTTCTGAAAGAGGATTCACCTACTGATTAAATAGCCTCTCAGATCTTGTTTGAAGTTGAATCTGTTCTTACTGCATAAACATGAGATTTTCAGCAACAGAACACCATAGGGAAATAATCCTTTGGGCCTCCTATTACCTTGCAGTAGTTGTAGCTGCTTTGTCTAGCTGTAGAATATTTAAAGGATCACAAAATTAATGGTGTGGGTTGAAAGGGACCTTTAAATGCCACCTGGTCCAACCCCACTGCAATGAACAGAGATGTCTTCAGCTACATTGCATTGCTCAGAACCCTGTGTAACCTAGTCTTGGATGTTTACAGAGATGGGGCATCCACTATCTCTGGGCACCCTATTGTTCTTTTGCATATCGCTTTTCACAAGTATTAAGGACTATGCATAGCATAAACAAATTGAAAGTCAACCTAAAATACTTTTTTTTTTTGGTTGATGAAATTGTATTAGAAATTTTTTTTTTTTTGCTGAGAAAATATTTTCCTCAGAAAATGATAGTATAGTGATGTTCATGTAAAAAGCTGAAAATGGTACCACTTTTACATGTTTTTTTTTTCCTAAGAGACCTTTAGTATAGAATTATAAATAGATGTGGAAAGTAAGATGTCATGCAGCAGTAACTGTGGAGATAAATGTTTACAATTAATAGTCAGTAATATATTTACGTTGCTGCATCAGTAGCATGCATCTTATGGTTGCTGTTTTACTCCCCCAAGTCAAATATGTTGCAGATATTCAATGTATTAAATTATATGCACCTCTATATTGAACAAAACCAAGTGCAAATATAAGAGATACTCCCAAATAATAATTAAAAAAAAAAAAAAACAAACCCTGAAACTGCAATTACTTCCTATCTGTAGGAAAAAAGACAACTGGCAGTATGTCACCAATACTCAGTGAAAAATTCAGGATGGCAACCCTTGCACACTAATTTCACAGATTAAAAGAGATGTGAAGTTAGATGAGAAAACCAAGCTTTTTTGGAAAAAAATCTATTTTTTTAAATTTAGTATAGTAAAGCATTTCTCTTGTTTTACATACATACTCGTTTTGCATTTTTTAAAATAAACCTGTCTGGTTGGAAGTTTTACTCTCTCCTTATAAGAACATTTTAATATATTGAGATTCTTAATAGAACTTGTTGATAAATTTCCATTAAAATCTAGTGAATGTAGAATGTGTATTTTCCTTTATATTGACATTTTTCATGGGTAAATGTCATATTGTCATATTTTTTCCCCCTACTTTTCTTTTAGGGAATGTATATAGAACATTTTCTTTCAGGTCAACATCATGGTAATACTTCCATCCACTGAAGCTCTTAATTTCCTCATCAGTACCGTAGATTGTAGGATTCTGGGGTCTTGTGATGATGACACTTCATCACCATGTCACAGTCACTATGAGAGGTCTTCCTAGAAAGACACTGTCTGTATGAAAGTCTAAAACACAAGAAGAAAAACTGTGATCAAAATCAACAATACTATCTACTTACTCTATTATTATAGACCAAAACAGCCATAGGATTTTGAAGGATCAAATTCTTAACAGTCCTTCTCATTTCATAACTTATTGCAAATTTATGAGATGCTGAGTTTCATTCACACATATTTAAATATCACAAAGAAAGATGTATCTGTCCTATTGGTAGTTATTACAGCAGACAGGAATACCAAGCTATTTAGGGACATCTATTCTAATTTTCATTGATTTCACCAGGGGCTCAGGCACCAAAATCCTATTCAGCCAGGCACCAAAATCCTATTCAGCCAGGCACCTACGGACAGTTGCGAAACCCGAGATCGTTATTCATATTGTTGAGCACTCACCCATTAATCAGGGTAAAACTTGAGAATTGAGAATGACATATTTGTCAGTCCTCCTCACTTCCCATAAACACTTTTGTTGATTTTCACTTATATGTACAATACTAAATGAGTGGAACAGTGCACTTTACTGAATCAATACAGAGCATGATGATTTAAAGTGTCAGGATATAAGGCACAGATAAGAAAAAAAGAGGAGGCAAGAATAGCAACATTACTGAGAAATGAAATAGAATCTGCTGAGAAAAATGGCATAAATGCTTGGAGTGACAGTAGAGAAAGTTTTGATTGAAATTTGGATAATAAAGGCAGTCAGGTAATTCACTGATGTAGCTACAGATCTCTTGGGCAGTTAGAGCAGATATGGCAGTACACTCAGCATGGTCTTTACGAGTTTGGCTTTAATCTTTATCAAAGGAAAAGTAATTACCTTGATACAGATTTTGAAGGAAACTAAGCAAAAACTTAAGAGGATTTTTTTTCTGAGGAACTATAAATTGTTGGGAGTGAGGTGATGGGGAAAGAGTGTTTGTTTTTATTTAGTTCTTTTGGTTTTGTTTTTCTGCTAAATAGCCTACATGGTTAGAGGCAGTTCTGTATATAATGCAATGACTTGAGACAGGTATAAACACAGTTGATATTGAGAACATGCACTATGCAGCAAACAAAAAAATCTTCAGATTTGGTGTACTTATGAGACTTCTTAGCAGAGAAAGAAGTCAACTAGTTTTTATGTCAGAAAGCCTGACTATGAGGGAATGTGAAATACTCAGTGAAACTTTGGCTGATTTTTTATAGCACTGAAGAAATATACTAGGGAGACTGAAATAATGGAAGAACTGACAATTAAAATTTACTCTGATATAATCCATCCAGGGAAATAGAAAGCAAAGTAAGCTAAAAATGAATGTGAATAATATTGATATATGTAAGAAAAAAAATGGAAAAAGAAAAAAACCTTTAAAGAAATATGAAAATTCTAGAAACAACAGGAAGAAAGGTAAAAAGTGGAAGTAGGAAAAAACAGGAGGTAGAGGATAACTCTTATTTTTGCATGGAAACCATTTATTTCCTAAATTCAGAAGCTGCATAAATTATATTAGCAATAGTAATTGAATGAAGATTTGCAGTGCACATGCCATAAACACTTGGTTTAGGCTGAGAAAGATACAATTCTGGGATTGATTCTTTTTTTTAGTAGCTGCTACGGGTCTGTTTTTTGGATCCGTGCTGAAAATTGTTGATGACGCAGATGTTCTCCTTACTGCTGAGCAGTGCTGACATAGGGCCAACGCCTTTTCTACCTCTCACCTCACCCCTCCAGCGAGGTGGCTGGGGGTGCACAAAGAGCTGGGAAGGAGAACAGCCAGGACAGGTGACCCCAGATGACCAAAAGAATACCATATGACATCATTCCTAGCATATCGCATCCTGCTCAGGGATAAAAAACATGATGTGAGGAGAGGTTTTGTGATGGCTGCTGATGTTTGGATGCTGGCTGGGCATCAGTTGGCTGATGGGGAACAATTGCATTTTCTTCACTTGTTTTGTTTTTCTTGGCTTTGGTTGTTTGTTTTTTTTTTTTTTTTTTTTAATTTGCTTGGTTGGTTGGTTGGTTTTTTTGTGGTTTTTTGTTTGTTTGTGTGTTTTGGGGCTTTTTGTGGGTTTTTTGTGTTTTGTGTTTGTGGGTTTGTGGGGGTTTTGTATTTTTTTGGGGGGGAGGATTGGGGGAGAAGTGACTTTTCTTTCTTTGTTGTTTTTGGCGTTTTTTTGTTGGTTTTGCAGGAGGAGAATGTTGTGAGCAACTAGTTTTGTGGTTCTTAGCTGCCTAACACAGTTGAACCATGACAGCACTGAAGGTGTTGGATGGCAACAAGGAACAATGAGTCATGCAAATTAAGGCACACTACAAGGGGTGTTCTTACCAGCTTTTTTTGGTCACAGTTTTTCCCATCTCTCCTATTTGCAAAAACCCTCCAACAACCAACTTCAGATTTGCTCTACAGAGTTGAAAGAGAAAACTGGTGGGTTGGAAATGCTACTGTCAAATTCTGGCCTACTTTAACCATATAAACCTCTTCAATTTAAAGCCACTTATGACCTAAATCTTCACAAATATGGGAATTTCCATTTCACAAATGTCACTGCAGATAAACTTTGGGTGCCCAAATTTTATACTTTATATACTTTATAATGACAGTCAGCCTGACCTGACATTGGAATCCATTGCCTAAATATACATGGCTAGAAATAGGCTAGGAACCTTCTGTCATCCTTTCAGGCTTCCAGCTGCATCTCTTGAAAGACATAGATTTCCTGCAGTCTTGTGTCGTCTCTGCCAAGATCATGCATGTCTCAAGCATCCTCGGGCATCTGGTACAATATTTGTGCACTCAAAGCACCCTTTGGTAAAAGAGTTTATTTCAAAAATTTTATTTAGAACATGCTGAAAGATACAACAGTTAAAGAAAGAAGAGAAATAATGAGGTGCATAATTAAACTGGGCTTTTTGATCAGTGCTTTCTAAATCCTAACTAGACATTTGTTATACTTGCAAGCTGTCTTGTTCCCAGTCTTCAGCTCATTTAATCAGATGTAGCTTAACTACATCTAATACCAAGAGCTACACAATGATTTTTAAAATACAAGATCTCAAATTCAGTTTATAGTCTGCCTTCTTGGAAATCTGTTTATAGTGAAATTTGGCAAAACTATTTTTTTTTGTTTCTGTGTTTCATTTAGCAAAGTTAAAATTTTCAGGATTTGATTGTCATTACTATATTCAGTAGTTATAGAAGTGTGTCAACAGAGGATGGAAAGGCTGTGTAAAACCTTGTTTCCTACATTTCTCTAGGGATTCTGACTCAGAGCTGTAAAAACCCAGGGGTAAACTAGTAAACAGAGAGTGACTCAGCCATGACCATTTGCTCCTCTTTTTGATTTGTTTTATTTCCTTTCACAAAGGAGTTTATTCCCTTTTGTTCCTGGTCAAAGACTTTATCATTGCTTGCACTTCTCTAGACACATTTCTACTCTTTTGCTTACAAGAGGGATTAGTATGTCAGTCTCCCTTGCTTTCTCTGTCATATACCATGTCATAGGCTGCTCTCCCCTGCCTGGTAGAGAAATGTAGCCTTAAATAATAATTCTAGCAGTCTGCTTTTTTTTTTTTTTTTTTTTTTTTTGATTTTTTTTGCCAAATTTAAATCATGTCCCATCTTCCTTTGTTGAATTCTCCCTTAGTTTTCTGAAAGAATGATTAAGACCATGAAAACAGGGGTTTTGCAATGGATACCTGTGAGAAACACCTGCTATATTTTAGAACAGCCACAACTCTCTTTCACTAAACAGTCAGGGGCCATCCAGAAATATGTACCAGTCCAGAAAAGATTGTTTAAGCAATGTGTCTATTCAAAGCATTGCCTTAGCAACCCCAGCCTGTGGCCGCTGGCTGCTTCTGAAGTCAGCGTTCAACCCTGGCCCCCAGGCACAGGAAGGGACAAGACCTCATTTCCCACAGCAATGCAAATGGAAGGTGCAACTGGACACCCACTTGCCAATATGTACTAGAGCTAGAGTAGTCCAAGAGATTTAACAATGAGATACATTCACACAGATGCTGCTTGAAAAATATGAAGGAATAATACTTCTTCATGGAAGGACAACCGTTAGAATAAGAGATACCCATTCTAAGATTCACAGGCATCACTCTATTTTAACCTCTGTTGCAGATCAACTTGGCAGCTTTAGTTTAATCTCAGATATTTTACTGCTTTCCTAAATCTACCCACTAAGGGTATAAGTATCCCTTACTAAAAAAGAATAAAGTCCAAAAATATCATAGGATTGGAATAGATTTACTATAGAAACCAGATTTCTCATTTAAACTGAGGAAATGTTAAATGAAAAAAAGTTAAATATAGAAGCGACTGAAAGGAAATACCCTTGCTGTTATGCTAAAGATGACAACTAAAAGATTGTAAAAATGATTCCTATATCTTAAATATATGATAATTTTAGTATTAAATCTTTATAGACTTTTTTTTAAAAAATCAAGCCTTAAAGGACTGCATATTTTATATTTCTGAAAAAATCCATTTATCTTCTTCCATTTGCCATTTTCTCATAAAGAATATCTGTTTCATTCTTATCTTTTAAATACTGCAAAGCATGCAGCTAATAGCAAGAAAGCAACAGTTTATTTCAAGCTAGTCCTGCCTTGGTCACATGAGTCCTGATATTTAAAGTATTTTAATCAATATGAAAGAATAACAGATGCTAAGCTCTCCAAATACAATTATATTTACTGTATAAATCTTCTTTGATACAAGCTAAAAAAAAATACTTACAGGACTTCTCTTTGCAAACTATGATTTTTTCCTCAATGGCTTCGTTTATTTTCTAATCTCCCTTTTCTCTGAAACCTTTTGCAACACAAAGCTTCCCTTGTCCACTTTCTAGCACAGCTGTCCAGTCACTCATTTGGCTTTATATGAATTCCACATTGACTGTAAATGTACAAAAAAATTTAAAAAATAATTTGGAAATAGGGAAATCTTTCAGTTACCTACAACATTTCTACACCACCATAAGGCTTTTCCTTGCAGTATATTTCACAGTGTGCTGGTCAGTCTAGTTTAAGTGAGCCAGATCGTGGAAGCTCCTGTGTTTTGATGGACTCAGTCCCTTAAACTACAAAATTTTGCTGTTAAGAAACATTATTATGGATTATTTCTTCCAGTGATCCTTTGTTTTTACCAAAATATCGCTTTTAGATATTAATTTGAATTGGAAAAATTGTATATGTTGTACTGCAAATAAGTGACGATTATTTTGCATCATACATGCAATTTCTGAATGCACAACATATGCTGGCTAAAATACAAATCATCAGAAAGCACCCACTTCTGACTTTACCAGGGAAAACTATCCAGAAATGATAAAGGAAAAGGAAAAGTTTGGGAGCTGAAATGAAAAGAAACAGAGCCAGCCAGTACTGTTGGATGGATGAAAAAGCTGAATAGCTGTTAGTTTAAAATCAATAGTATGTTCAGTCATGTGGTAAGTAGAATTCCATGTGGTTGAATGAGTTATCGATATGAGAGTTTATTTGTTTTGCTGTATGCAAGGTATCACAAGCCAAACTTCAGTCGAGTGATTAATGTGGCTGAAAAAAATCTTGTAGCATCAACTGGGACTTCAGTTTCAGGATGTTGTCTCTGTCCACTTATGATGGCAATGAAATAGTTTTAACAAGAGGCACACTTAAATACCTTGTCTTTTCAGACTAACCACCAACAACTGGTGATGAAAGAGAAGTTCTGTAAAATGAGCCCCTACAGTGGGGACTTATACTTAACCCTTTCAAGCAAAATATTTTTTAATACTTTAAAAAAAAAATTCCCTATGACACTAGGGTTTTACAGTTATATAGTACATGAGAAGTACTAGATACTCATGAGTTATGCAGGAGAATGATTTCTGAAGCATCCAGGTGCCAGTTTGAAATAGTGAAGAGAAGTTTGTTTTAAGTCTGGTCTTTCTCAGAACTCATGTGCACAGGAGACAGAGCCTTCTTTTGTGAGAAGCTGACAGTGCCCCTTTGTCAGTACTGTGGTTTGTACTTTCAATAGAGAGGAAAGAGAACTAATTTGGAGCCCTTGTTCTGAATCAAGCAAAGCAAAGACTGTATTTAAACTCATCTGAGAAGTGATTGTTGTTCTCCTGCTCAGGTGACACAGAGTGATTCGCATTCCCATGGCTGAGGACCAGTCCACTACACAGTGCACTTGGTCTCTCCATGAGTGACAGATGGTACTCCCATGTCCCTTGAGCATACATAATTTTACTGTTAGCATTAATTAAAAATCATGAGCATAATATGGAGGATGACCAGAATTATGTTTTTTAGCATGCTTCCAGCAGCCTGTTGCATGTCTTTGGGTATTGTGCTCAGAAATGTCAATTTTCTAAAGGCACTGAACAGAAGGAGTTGATGATGTAGTTTCCAAGAAAAACTGAAAGAGTTGGTTTAATATCATTCACACTTCCTGTAGAGAGCAGATTCTCAGAGCTGCAGTCTGATTTACTTGGAAGTCATTACTTAGTTTTCTCTAAAGATGATCCCAATAATTAATTAGGATGTGTTGTGTGGCTGCTCAGAGGACAGGGCTGATGTATGTATCAGGGAGTCAAGTTATTTCACATGAATACACATCCAAAGAACATTCTGCACCTCTACTCTTGGACTTCATTAAAGAATTATCAGCTATTTGCACTCTTTTTTCTCTCTTCTTTTTCAATATGAGACAGAGGCAAGACTCCATAAAGACTTTTAAAACTGAGTTAGGGCACTCACCTGCAGTGTAAAGGCAAAGATTCAAGTCCCAGATTTGCGCTAGGCAGAGCAGAAATTTGAATTAAAGTGTCATGATGCCTACTAAGTGTTCAATGCCCTACCCACTCTGTTTTCCTGAGGTTGGTTCTCTATTTGGACTGGAAATTTAGTTCTGCCTGTAAGGCAGACTAATATGTTTTTCATTAAAGGCAGTATAAAAATCAGCTCCACAACAATGTGAAAGGAAAAATTATTTTGGAAAATGCAGCATTTTTACACATAAATTTTTCCAACTTATTCTTTGAGATACACTTGAGTTATTAGTGACAAACCAAAATTAAAAAATAAAAAAGGAAGTTGATTTGATTTGGATTCTAATTTTAGTGAAATAATTGTCTCGTCCTTCTCCTTTACTGAGTGTATAAATAGCTAGGTCCACAGACGCAGGAGCTTAAAGGAAAAATTTGACTTCTGTAACAGCCACATATTTTTCAGTCCATAAATAATTCTTTGTCTGTCTAGTGAACCACTATATACAGACTCACTAGAAAAAAATAGTATAAATTAATGCCATCCAACAACGGAGATCCTATCTCCTCTTCTATTATCAGAAAAGCATAACATATAACAGGCAAATGTGACACCAGTTTCAGAACTTCACGGTTGTTATTTACAGCATATTCTAAACTTTTTTGACAATTTTAGGATACTGTCTAAACAGAGGTTGGAAAGAAATGTGATGGAAAGAGGTATTCTGAGCCAACTTTGACCCATTTTAAACTTCAGTATATTTTCCATGTGTGCTAGTAGGAAAAGAAATTGTTATTCCTACTCAAAACCACACCAAATTCAGCCAAACCATTTCTAGCCTAATTAGTTAATCAAAGGATGATTAATTCATTTAAGAGTCATCATTTCTAGATAACGATAAACAGTTTTATCTGTTTCCTTATTGTTTACACCATTTAAGGGCAGATCTTTCATGAGAATGCTGTTACAGCCTCCATAAACTTCAGTACATTTCATGAAGAAGGATAATGAAATCTATTTTTGGAAGTTACTCTAAAATATTTCAGATTTCTGCCTCTCATTTTCTAATTTTGAGAACTTTTGTATGCCCTTTTCTCTTCACAGCTTGTGAGAGAACTTTCTAATCAAATATTTATAATGACGTAAAAAAAGTCTATTATTGTTTAATCATTATTATATTACTTTTACTCTAATATTAAATAACTAGTATAGTGGGTTTTATCCTTTTCCTGACTACAATTTATCAAGTATTTGTTTACAATACACTACATATTACAAAAAACCTCTTTCTTCTAATTTAGGTTTATTAGATTCTAGTTCTCACCTCTCTTAGTTTTAATTTTGACTTTCTTTTATGTCTTTCCAACTGAAAATGTTCATTAGAATTTCAAAGTTGTCATAAGCACTTAACAGCCAAAAGACAAAATCAGATCAGTCACTTACTGTGGTGACTATCAAGTTAATTTCTTTTGTTTCCCATTATAAGTTGTTCCTCAAAGTTATGGGCACAATTTGCTAGTCAAAAATACATCTAGCAATTACGGTACTTGAGAAGGAGCTTTTATATAAAAACTTCCTAAAATACCAAGTTTTTATTCTGATACTTTTCCTATACATGTTCTAGAGAAAGATATGCTTAACAACAGCAAAATGTTTCTCCAATTATTGCACTAAACCCCAGGTGAAACTGAGTGATTGTAGTGGTCCTTGATTTAAAGCCTGTAAATATATTTTATCTATTCTTTACTATCTACCACATATACCTCAAAGACCAGGGAGATACTAATTTAAGGGCTTTCTTTTTTTTTTGTTTTTGTTTGGTTGGGGTTTTGCTGTTGTTGTTGTTGTTGTTTCCATAATAATTCACATTCCGTAGCACTTTCAAATTAGGCAAGATTCTTCACAGAAATATCTAATTCCCAATAACACTATGTACTCTTTCAATCCTTTCTATTATCTTGATACTAGCAGATCTCCTTATCAGAGTTTTCAACAATACTTGGACAAATGCAAGAATAATTTTTACTTGTTCCGCTCTGAGTCTCAAGTGGTGCTATGCACTGCTAAGAATTTCTGTCTCCTTGCTTTAATATTATATATTAATTAGTCACTGACCACCCTCTTCCCATCACTTGAAAGCATTTTGCAGAAGTGTAACCTGTGCTATACCCAACATTGACCCATCATACACTGTGGGATATCGCTGTTTGGACACGGAGTCCCAAAGCAATATTTCACTTCCTTCTTAGAGCACATATGATATTCTCCAAAATTTAAACACGTCCTCATCAAACTTCCTCCTATCACTCAGCAATGCTCTTATTAAATACTACCTCATTAATAAAGTAGTTGCACCCTAAATAAGAACACTTTTGTAAACCAAAGTAATGGATCACAGACTCACAAAATGGTTGAGGTTGAAAGGCAGCTCTATTGGTCAGCTCTCTGCTCAAGCAGCGCCCCATTGAGCTAGTTGCTAATGCTCATATCCAGATGGCATTTTTAATAATCCCAAGGATGAAGAATCCATAACTTCCCTGGGAACCTTGTACCTTCGTCAACGTGCTTGGTCACCATTTTTTCTTCACAGAAGAAAAAACTTTCAGTACATTCAGACTGAACCTCCTTTGTTTCAGTTTGTGTCCAGTGTTTCTTGCCTTGTTAATGAGCACTCTGTGAAAAGCCTGGGTCTGCCTTATTTAGACTCTCCCCCAAGACTCTCCCTGAACCTCATCTGCTCTGAACCGAACAGTTCCAACTCTCCAACCTTTCCATGTCTCTTCTGTACTGGTGAGCCTGGTGTTGAAGAGAGAACTCCAAGAGTGGCCTCAACAGTGCTGAGGAGAGGATTGGCAAGCCCAGAATCCCACCAGCCTCCTTTGCATCGTGGGCAAAAGCCTGGTTTATGTTCAACTAGACATCCACTAGGACTTCGTAACCATTTTTTGACATGCTACTTTTCCAGCTTGGTGGCCAGCAGCATGGAATTATTTCTTCCCAAGATACAGGACTCTGCACTTCTTTTTGAGCTCCATGAACCCTGAGGACCTGTCAAGGACCCTCTGGACAGCAGCAGAAGCCCCTGTGAGATCCACCACTCCGTCCCAGTTTTATATTATGATCATCCCCATCTCAAATTCCTATTCCCGGGCATTTCACTGGTTTGTTATTAGAGAAGCATGCCTGGTACTTTTATCACCATGCTCATCAATATCAATATATGAAATACACGAAGTTGCTTTAATCTCTGTTTGTCTCTTTGAATTTGATGAGAGTGTATACACCTGGCAGATGATACAGTTCTGGGGTTAGCAAATGTCTCTGTCTGTGTGGATGATAGGTGGCTGCATACTCTGAATGCTGCTCAGATGCTGCTAATTAAGTTTGGTTTTGTAACAGCTCCCCTTTCCTGCAGGGTCTACGTTGCAGATTGTGGCTTTCATAATGTCTTCTTCAAATATGACCTAAGTGTATATTTTAAGGACTCTGACTAAACTTTTGCATTTTACATCATAAACAATAAACATACCCATAACCCATTTACAGAATAGAAGAGGGAGTGAGAAAAAGTGGAAAAGAAAGAGGAGTGATGTCTTATTTTTAGCTAACTCTAGCCTTTGGAGGGGGGGGAGGGGGAAAGCATATTCCAATTTATAGCTGTAATAAGGCAAAAAAAAGATTTTGTTATTATAGTAGTAGTACTTCAAACTATTCATGTGTTTGGGGTGATATTTACAGATCAAGCAGAATTATCCATTGTAAATAAAATAAATAACTTCCAAGGTAGGAGAAGTGAGAGAAAAAGAATAAATAGAAGAAGATCTTCCTAATTTATAATGCTTTGCTACTGATGCTAACTTGTTTACATGTCGCAGTATAGGACTCTGAAATATTCAACATAAAAAAAATAAGTAAGTAATCTGGCATTGAGAAATCCTAAAGTATTTCAGTTAAGAATGATTAGTGCACTTTGTACCTCAGTCCTCTGCAGTTCTTTCTTGACATCACTACATTGTGCAGATTTTTCTTCCACAGGACAAACTTCAAACTTGGTTTTTACCTCTTACCCCTTACATGGGCTATCATAGAGAAAAACATCCAAGTGACCTGTCATTCACTAGGAACTCTGACATCCACTGTGTCAGCTGGCTACAAACACAATTTAAGGCCTCGAACCAGGGAAAACCATAGGGATCTCGATTACAGGATAGCAGAACAGACTTTGTAGGATGGAGACAATATTAAAATTAGTACTTTCTACACAGGGTTTCCAAAGAAATGCATAATCCTAGAATTTGTTGTCAATGATTACTGAAATTTGTTGAATTTTTTTTAAATTATTCTATTTTGTTATGTTAAAACAATCTGAATAATTGAAATTTAAACAACTGTACAAATAATTGAACAAGTAAATAAGTAGGAAACTTTAGTTTCAAGGATGCAAGATAAGTTGCAGCTGATTTTGATTTTTAAACTTCTCCATATATGAATTAAGAAAACTGAACAAGAACTATTTTTGTGAGGCCATAAACTCAAAGTTTTTGCAATGTATGTCCATATTCTCTTTCTCACGTTCATAACATCTTCACTAAGGCATTTTCAATTGCTACTTAATTTTTTGGTAACTTAATACACTAGTCTTTAAATTGGTCCAGTAGCCATAGCTTCCCGGAAATGTCCTTTTCTCTTGGCAATATCTGGATTTTGTAAGGACAGATTTCACAGAAAGCCTTTCTACTGAGACTTTATGGTCCTACATTCTCTTCCTGCTGCCCAAAAAGGCAATCACTCATCTATACTCCAAATGCAATCACATGGTGGTGGATCTCCGGGATTACATCTCTGTCACATTTATGTTGGTGGTTCTGTGTGACAAAAGCAATGGGATGTCATTATGCTCGATAGGTCAGTTTATTTTATGTGCAGCTGGGATGCAAATGGATGAATCCAGACTTTTATAATAAGATGATCACTTTAAGACCTTTTATAACCTGTGGGTGTGAATAGACATTTCTTCTGTGTAGTTCATTTTGCCTGAAGAATTATTTCTAAAGTTAGAAGACATCCACTTACTATTCAGAATTCTGAGGTAGATCTGTGTTGGGGAAGATGCCTGCTGCCATGGACACTCTGGAAAATTCTGTCATGCAAGATACCTCCTGAAGAAAAAAACCCAAAAAACAAAAAACAACGTAAAATTGATGGAACTTAGTTCATGGTAAGTACTTCTCACCTTGCAGGTGCCATGTTTTGTTGAAATTTCAAGTACCAAACTTCCATAATATCACTATAAGGACCATCTTTGAGTAATACACACTGTTATGCTGAGGATTATGAAACATTTTCTCTCAGGCGTTACCAGTTATCCATAACATGTCATATAAAATCTCCACCTACACAATCTTAAGAAATATGAACATGCACTCCTACAAATATGTGCATGTGCGTGTACATGTATGTGTGTATATATATATATATATATGCACATATATGCTTACATTCTAAAGCCTATATAAATCCATAATGTGTGTTCATGATCAAAGTATAATTGCTTAATTTTAAAACTGAAGCAAGCAAATAATTTAAAAAATCAGTGTCATAAACCCATTTTTTTAAATTGAATAATGTCAGCTACATATTACCTCATAGCTATCATTCAAGTTTACAGCCGCACTCTTTTTTAATGTGTCTTATCTGATAGTTTATATTTGTTTTTATTGCACATATCTCTTTGATCTCTAACCAGCTATAATTATGATGTTTTCAACATGTTTTATGTTTCTATAACTGCTGTGCTCCATCAGATTTGGTACTTATACTGTCAACTTCAGGCTTTTTATGTTCTTTCATCTTTGTTGTGGGTGGCCTTTGTTTATGGAATCTAATATTAACATTTAAGTGCATATTTCAAAGGAAATGGACCACAAGATGTCAAACATGCATTCACTTTATAATTTATCTATATTAAGCATTTTTTGCTGCAGAAGTGCACACTAAGTACCTAATTGATATGTTCTGGTGTTTTGCTTTTTTTTTGCTAATGGCTGTTATTTACTGCTGTACTTAGATGGGCATGCAGTAATCATACAAGGGAGTCTTTGCACCTACAAACATGATCATAAATCCAGTTTTCCTTTTGATGCTTTTGTTTTCTTTGTATCCTATTTGGTTGTTTGTATCTGGTGTTTATTTTCTTTACAGTACTCAAGAGGTAGACATCAAGAGGTAGAATTTAGAGCCCATGATGTTCCTTGGAGTGGTCTTGAAAGGATGATTGACTTTTGCTTTCTGTCTATCCATTTGCCTTGTTTTTTTTCCCTATCTCTCAATGTGGAACATTTCAATAGTGAAAAAG
The DNA here is from genome assembly GCF_031753505.1 of Anomalospiza imberbis. Classification (NCBI taxonomy): domain Eukaryota; kingdom Metazoa; phylum Chordata; class Aves; order Passeriformes; family Viduidae; genus Anomalospiza; species Anomalospiza imberbis. The sequence goes on along the minus strand of NC_089682.1, from coordinate 88,619,933 downwards.
AACATTTAATGAAATCTTTTTAACCTGATTTCAATAAAATTTGTGTAAAATATACTGTCCCCTAAAATATAGGCAGTTACCTGGAGGCTTGTAAGTGTGGAGACTAATAAATGCTTAAAAGAAAATTCATCAACATAAGTAAGAAAATACATATTACTTAGTATGCATATTCAGTACGCATTTATTTTCTAGCTAAAGAAAGCTGTTATTACAAATAGACAAGTTTGATTCCAACCCAAATTGTCAGGAAGAAATTTATCTCACTCACCAAATATGAAGGTCAAGGAGACATTTATGCCAAAATTAGTATATGGGGTCAATGATGGCCATAATCATGCCTGAGCCTATTGAGGAATTCCATTACATTTAGAGTAACAGCATGGGGGTCGTGAGGAAGAACTTGACAACAGACATATAAAATGGTAAATATAGTTATATACAGAACTTCAACATGATTGTGAGTAGTGTTGAATGAAAACTTCAGTGAGATGTGTTAAGAGAACACATCTCAGAGCAAAAGAGAACAGTATAGAAACAGGGTTGATTCAGCAGCCCCCCCTGAAAGATCTTACTGATTCCCAGATGAACAAGTTTCACTTTTCCTGGTAATTAAAAGAGGAATTTATGTATCATCTTTTTAGTCATACTTTTGTCTCATAGAATCCTGGAATATTGAAGGTGAAGTGCAGAGGCAACAAGGAATGCCCTGAATTTTATTTATATATAAATTCATTACTTCCTGCAAACACACATACTAATTTAAACACTTTCTTCTACACAAAAAGGGAAGTGAAGAAAATTCAATTATAGTCTCTATTTTATAAACATATATATTTTATTTTTTAAATATACTTATTTATATCTTTTACAAGCAAAACTCAAGAAGCCCCTTTTTCATTTGAAAGAATATAAAACAGTCATTAGCAATTATATTATATAAAAGATACTGAGACAGCATAATGGACTAGCACAGTACTGCAGCTGGAGTATGCAGATGTTAAAATCTCAAATTTAATTTGCTCTTTTGTATGTAATTTTAGAAATTGATAAAATTCAGATACAGAACATTGCTTTTAAAGTAATTTATTTTGTAATACCATTATGTCTGCTGGTATTTTTCTTCTCTCTCTTTATTTTTCCACACAAAACGGATAGATCCCCCTTGAATTTTCTTAGTATATTCTTCCATTTTGCTGTTTTATTCAGCATCTAAACCTTTCTTCAATATTTAAATGGTACTTTAGGAACCTCAAATGGGTCACTAAAAAGTGTAATGTTTCAACCTCAGAGCATGCTGTGCTGTGCAAGCAAAGAAATCATATTTTTTAAAATATGGAAACCGAGGCAAGGAGAGGTCTGTTTAATAACAAAAATCACTCCAAGAGTTACTCATATGTTTAACAGAAATTGTGTATTTCCAGTAAATATCAGACTTTTTCTTAGAAACTGCTCAATTCTGAAATGGACTAAAAAAAACCAAAATTATGATCAGAGGAATCAGAAGATTATAAAGAAGGGATGCATTGGGTAATCAAACTTCAAACAAATCTATTCATTTTTGGCATTGTTCTATCTGTGCTGTCTCTTCCATGATGTAAAACATTTTATTATGCAGAATTAACACTGGGAAATGTCTTAATAGCCAATCAGATTGTATTTAGTGATCATCTCTACATTTAACAAGGGTATCATTCTGTAGCTCTGAAAGTCTAGTTTAGTTCATTTTACTACTTTTATCATAGCAATTACATCAACCTAAACAACAATTAGGTGACTCAACACACAGTAGGCAAATTAGTAACTTCCGTTAAAGTAGGTTTATGGCCCTCTTGAGCAAGGCTTCTGAGTAGCAAACTGTACAGAGACCAAATTCCGAGACTTCATTCTAGTAAAATTTTATTGTACACTCTCTCTGGTATTTCTCTCTATACTACAAACATAAAATAATTCTGTGATATTCTGTGATAATCCAGTTTCTGACATAGTTATTACTTTGAGGCCTGATTCTTTTCAACTGTTCCGTTTTATTAAGATTGCAATGTAGACTGAGAGTTTACCCTCAGGATTTTTTTTTTTCTTTCTTTTCAGGAATTGCTACTAGAGGATACATTTTTTGTTTTGTTTTGTTTTCCAGTTTACAAACAGTAAACTGACTATATCTGAATCTGTATGCATTATATTGCAGAATATAAGGCAATCCTTTATGTACCAGAGCAAAGTGTTTGCGTATATCTTTCAGAACCTTTCATTCAACACCACTGTGTTGTTTCATCCTAGGGTGAATTTCAGTGATATATTTTCCCTCTTGGATTTTCGAGTCACAGTTTTGTCTCTTTCTGGCTGGTCACTTCCAGTTGAATATCCCAGTTTGCTGCTGCCTTAGTTGCACTGACACAACTGTTGGCAGTTGTTGCTGTAAATAAGCTCACTGAAATTATTTGGGTTAAAAGGGAAACAAAAAATCAGATTTTATTTTAAAAATTCAATTATTTGGGTATTTGTAGCAAAGGTCTACTAATTTCAGCATAACAAGGGGCCCTGAGCTACATTGGAGAGGAGAGAAGAAGGCCTGAGGTAGAAGGGTAGGCAGAAATTTGTTATGTATTTTTTTCAGCTAAGAAACAATCAAATATCTACTTGTGGCAAGGGAGGAGGAAGGCTGTAGGCCATTTTAGCAGGTATTGAACAAGAACATTTCCTTTACATCCTTATTTTTAGTGAAATGGATAATGCAATCTCCATTTGTTATGCTCAGAAACACAACTCAATGCAATAGCACAAGACTTGCCAAGGGAGTCACACCACATGCATAGACAAGTCATTTATCTGTTTCAGAATTAGTACAGTCTTTAAATATAATTTGATGAAGAGCACATTTTGATCAAGCAAAATTCCTTTATTTTTTAGCTTTCAAGAAAGTCATCAGGAGTATCTAGAACAGGAATTACTCAACACTATGGTGTTTTATTCTCTCTGTGGTCATCTTACAGGAAATAGAGGGTCTGGAGCTTTAAAAGTAGTAAAGCATCCCCCTACCACTTGTAGGCATCCTAATTCATAGCTGACATTTTTCAAAACAGATGAGTGCATCCCCGAAGTGGAGTTATCAATCTTTCTTTGCAATAGATCAATTTAATAGCTTATTCAACTGAATTACATACTACAGCTATTGCACAGATAGCAAGTGTTTCAGGTTTCCTACTCTGAATTACGGTGTACAATTGCTACATTTCCAAATGAGATGAAGTGTGGCCTTCGCTGGCCAGGTTCATCATGGCTAGGTTCTTGCAGCCATGTCAATTTTGAGTCTGTCTGTTTGTCTACTAAAAAAAGACCTTTGGTTAAGCTGGAGCCCTGGAACCCTGATCATCAACCCTGTTCTAATGTTTGCTTACTTAGTTCTTCGGGATTACTCCTTTTTGCCCTCTCCAAGCCACATGTCCCTTAGAAGTGAGTAGTACAAGGAAGTATAAACATAAGCTATTCTCATTAGGATGTTCATTTTTTGTTATTTTGATTTTTCTTTTGCTTTAGCGGTTTGTTTTGTTTTGTTTTGTTTTGTTTTGTTTTGTTTTGTTTTGTTCAAAATGAAACAGCATAGGCAGAGCCTATTAGGCTTCTGTTTTCTGCCAATCCTTGCTTTAGGATGAAGACTGCTGTTCAGCAACTAAGGTATGACTTGCTGTAGTGAACAATTTACTTTATATGTCTAACAGTAGGAAAGGATTCCCAGCCCAGGCTTGTGAGAAAGCTGTATTGCCTTGGGTCTGAATAAAGAACACTAGTTTAAATCCCTTTAGTCTTTCTGGGTTTTTTATGTCCTGCTCTGGTCCTGGCTAGCTTAGCTGTCTTCCTGGCTCCTTCTAAAAATTCATTTTTAAACACTTCATGAAAAGTCTGTGTGCTCATATTGAAAAAGAAGATTCTCTGGTAACAGACTGCTTAAAGAAAGTGTAGAAAACACTCAACAAAAAAAGTGTCTCCTGGAGACTCTAAAAGTAGCTATCTCTTTTGCATGACATCAGCTTTCCAGGCATCCTTAACAGCTTCTCTTCCAGTTGTTTTTGATTTTTTCATAAAAATTAGTCATTACAATTACAATGAGCCAGGCATAAATCAATCCTTTCACTATGTCTTACCCAGGAACTTATTTCTCAAGTAAAATAAAATATATTAATCTCATATATCTTAAGGACCAAATGAAAACGACATGGTAGAAAGGTAGCCTTCTTAAGATCTCTCTTTAGAAGTGAGAATTTGTGAGTTTTCTGTTCTGAAACTACTTCTACTTGTTCTCTTCAGAGATCATGAAAAATATATAATTGCTCTTTACTTAGGCATGGTATTTGAAGACAGAACTAGTGTTCTTCCTATTCCACAGTTGCATTTTGAGATCTTTGAAAGAAATGAAACAAAATGTAGTGAAGCATGAATTTTCTTTCACTTTAATTCTTTTAATTCACAGTAATATGTCTAGCCTTGGAACAAATGAATAAGGAAAAAAAAAGTTTAAGGACACCTGGATTTATTTCAAACAAGTAGAGAATTAAAAATACATGAAGAAATATGGGAAAAAAATGTACAACCATCTGGACATCATCCTGAGTAATTTGCTCTAGGTGGCCCTGCTTGAACAAAGGTGTTGGACAAGATGATCTCCAGAGGTCCCTTACAATCTCAACTGTTCTATGATTTTGTGCCATCAATTAAAAAAATAAATTAGTGTGGGAGACAAATAGCACAGTCCAAGGATATGGAGTCAAATTAACTCTCATACTCTGTAAAAATATCTTGAAATTCAAATGAATTAAGAGTGGGTTTAAACTGATTTAGAGGTGTCCTGCCCACCTCATCCATACCTAAAGTTAATATAAAATCTATAGAAAATGGTTTATGTAGAGTGGTTGTCAAATCTGAAATTTAAAGCAAAACTATATATTTGGGTAAAATTATATTGTGAAAAATCTCTTAGCTCAAGGATGAAATTTCTATTCAAAACCAAAGAGAAATATATCTCTCAACCATTTTGTCTGTTCAGAACATCTATTAATCTGGTGGTCATTTACATACACCTGAGATAAAAGAAACTCAGATTTCAGTCCCAGCTCTAATTAATAACTCAATCAAATAGAACATCTGCAAAAGCCAAAATTAAGAGAGATCATACAGTCTTACATCACCACAGACTCCAAGAAAAGTAATTCTTCATTTTACTGATGCATGATGAAAAGAAGCTGTTGGTCATCTTAAAAAGTGTGTTAGCATGCACTAACTATTTGCATGACATAGGCAGGGAATAGCAGCACTATAGATTCTAGTAATGAATAAATATATAAATAAATGCTCTGTTTCAGTTGAAAACATAACACTTTGTAAAAAAATGTCCTTAAAAATTGCATCATCAAAAATAAAGGCCAATGTTCTTGTAATCTTTCAACTTGAGATTTTCTACCTCTGGCAGTGAATATTGTGTCACATAGGCCCTGTGCCTGTGGCAAACCATGTACATAATTGTTTTTCATTATTAACCATTTCACTAATGATCAGGGATTTGGTGAGTTTAGGGACTGTTTCTCTATGTGCTTCTCACTCACTTTGCACATGAATTTTTCAGAAAACACATTTCATTTTAATACAGAAAAAGAATAAAATATTCATAAGGCTGGAAAACTTTTTTGATAACTTATGACTATGTGGCAACAGTCTCCTTTGCAATTTACCTTTAATAATTATTACTTCTTTTATTGAAATGTTCTTTAAAAGCAATTTTCTATTCAACACCTTGGGTAATTACAGTGGAAAATGATTGATAACATCAGTTGATATTAAATATTGTACTGCTAATCACCATGCAATCTTGCATGCACTTATTCATTAGTTACTTCTTTAATTTGAATGGCTGACAATTTACACAGAATGCTTCAGTTATATGAATTATCATATTTTTATTCCCAAGAGAAGGCCCACACTTCATTAGAACAGAATCATTCACATTGCTTTTCTTTCATTTTCAAGAGTGAAGTACTTTGATTTGAAAGTTCTGTAGCTGTAGTCAGGCAAGATATTAAGCTCTTCACTGTCAAATAACACTATGCAGTGCTTGTACAGTACAAAGGCACTTCTAGAATAAACAAAGTCAAATTGTTATACACTGGCCTGACACTAATAAACAGCTGATTGTGGTCTCCAAGAGAGCTTTGTGCTTCTTTGTCACATTCTGGGAAAGGATGTCATGCCCCCAAATGTGTTCATAATATTAGCTGACTGCTAGAGTGGCTGTAGTTGTCATTTACTTTGTAAACTGCTTCACTTTATCACCAGGGCAGATCATAATGTTTTAACACTTAAACTTATATGTGAGTCAGACATTTAAATCTGATAAGTCTTCCAAAAAGAGCATAAATACTAAATCTAGTAAATCAGTTTTATTAATGGGAGTTTAAATTATTTTGGAAGTAACTCCTAGTAATTTGGTGGAGACAGTATATTCCTTGTGAAATATGGAACCATCTGTTGTATGGAATCTCATTATGTGATAATGCAGTGATTTACACTGTATAAAATCTGAGTTTCAAAATCTTATTTCAATTCCAGGGTCAATGTAAAGGTATTTGCTCATGAACACAAGTAACCAGAAAACAGAGGAAATACTTACAGGTTTGTGTTATACACTTTCTTACACAAAAATTGTTCTCTGGGAACATTAGATTTATGGTCCCCTGACGTTCACCTTGTTAACCTCCCCCCACTTCCCCACAGTGCCAACTGCTCTTTTCTCTCTACACTCTCACTAATTAACAAAATTAAGTCAGACTCAGAATATTTGTTCCCAACCTGGATTTAGCTGGAAGTTTTCTCCCCCTATTTGCTATCACCATTGTTTCAGAAGGCTTCTGTGTGGGCCTGGTTTTTCTGTTACCTGTTCCTACAAACTTTACATGTCTTAGTAAGAGAAACTCATCAAGAGTTTCTGAGAGTAATGACATGGAAGGATATTTTGGAGAAGTATGCTTTGTTCAGCTATGAAAATAACCATTAATCTTAGGTCAACTTCAGACTCTTCACACACAAATGGGAACCCATTTCTTAGTATTTTCATGTTACAGTTTGTATATATGTGTTTTACACAATCAAAATTTTAGAGTGATGAGGCAACTATTTCAGAGGAGTCAATATAAGACATTGATTCAATGTCTTCTGAGAAATTCCAAGATTTTTTACATATTTATATGACCATACCTATATCTGAGATGTAAAGGTGATATTAGCATGATAAATTTAATTTCTTTTGTTATTCCGACCCATATGATACCTATAAACAATGAAACTATTATTGAGATTAAACTCTCAGGGTAGTATTAAATATATCTTTCATTAAAAATACTTATTTTATTTTATTCTCTTCATTCAAATTTGGCAAAATAATTTTACTCTGTCACACAATGTGGCAGAAATCCCCTAACTATTAGCAAGTTCAGTACTGTAAAATCACATGATCCATCAGAAATAAAAATGGAAATTTCATTTTAGTGAAAGGCTTAGATTTGTATTTTTATGGTAGAACATAAAACTTCTCACTAGTTCTGTTACTTCATGGTACTTCATTTAAAAATCCATATTTTTATGTGCACAGATAGAACTTTATGGACTTTTTAATTAATTTTTACAGTTTCTCATTAGTGTCTTCTCCTCCTATATATTTGGAATTACTAGAATTGAGACTAAAGAGACACTACTAGAATAGCAGCAGAAGGATGTGGTACTAGGTCTGCTTCTCCACACATATTAGCATTAAGTAGCAATAGCTCCCCCAGGATCTCAGCAGATGTGCCCAGAGGCATATCTGGGACTCCATCCTACATCCCTTGCTTATTAGTCTCTGATGAACTCCTTTTATAAGAAAACTTTAGTGCAGTTATATGAATTTCTGTTCTAAAAGTTGCTTGGGTTTGGGTTTTTTTTGTTTCCTTGATTCACACATTTCTCTAAATGCAAACTTTGGGGTTTGTGAACCTACACTCTCACAGTTCTCAGTCTCCTCCCGTATCTTCTTCAGCCTCTCTTAAAAGGTTCTTCTTTTCTCAGTCCTCATTTCCTGTGTAGTTGTGCACAGGACAGCTTTTTCCAGATAGAAGTTCCCCCTTTAGGACTTCAAAAAATGAAAATCTGTAAAAAAGTTTTTATGCAAACACTGCAGGTAAATTGCCTCATTTTATATTTTACTGTGAGCCTCCTGAAGAAAATTGTACTTCTTTCAAACAGTTGAACCTCTGACCCTCAAGAGTTTGCATAAATTGTGAAAGTTCAATTCATGCACTTTTCCTGAAACAGGAGAGTGCAGACACTACTTTGAGTGTCCTCAAATCTGCAATGCAATTTTCCAGAAATGGCATTTCATTTTGGATTTTTTTTTTATCTTAGAAGCTGTGCAAAGAACTCTCCTTGGGAAAGAAATAGAAAGAAAAAAATTTAGAAGTCCAGACTGAGTGATTACAATTGATTAATCTGAGAAAAACAATGCTTAACTTTTGGGCACAATGAGAAGTTAAATTTGAAAGATTTCACACACCATTTGACATTAAGAAAAATTTTATGTTACTAAAAGCATTTAATATTTTAAGGCACTCTTTTCAATATAAATATTTTCATTTTGTTCATAAATAATTTCCTATTCATTAATCTGCTTTTGATAGCACTAGGAAGAAGAATAAATGAGTTTTTCAGTTCCTTATAGATCTGGAAAAATATATTTATCCCAAAGTATATAGTTTTTTTTATCATTTGAGGTTATTTAGGTTGAAATGTGTACTTAAAGTAAGGAGAAGTGAAAAATCCCATAAACTTTAAAAATCACATATTCACTTATTACTCTACAGTTTTGGGGGTTGCTTCTTGGTATTTTGGGTTTTTTGTAACCTGGGAGTTGTTTGCTTTCTTCTGTTTGCAAAGTCCTTCGCAACTCTCAGCCACAAGATCCACCAACACATGTAATGAAAATAAAAGTTTCCTTTTGTTAGTAACAAACAAGAATTTCAATATAGGAATTTCAGGACAATCTGACTTCTACTTTAAAAAAAAAAATTTCCTCTCTGCCTGCTAGTGATTAAGTGCTATCAACAGGAACAGTCAAATTCTGTTACATCATAACTAAGCCACATTCCCAACATTCTTATTCTTCTTCTAACCAGGTAGCTGCAACAGTATCTTCCAAGGGACTATTGTTTCTTTCGTTCTATTGTTCTGTTTGGATTATATCACAAATCTGACAAATCATATCTCGTACTGTCCTCTACATTTTAGGATTATGAAGAGACAAGTATACTAAAATTTAACTGTATTATCATCTCACAATTTTCTGGTCAATAAGTTCAATAGTAAAACATGACTGGGAAGGTTTCCTGAGAAATCATGGACCAAAATCACTACCTCAACAGGAAAAAACAACTGAGTGTAGTTTGAAAAGTTTATGTGGATTATGCCATCTCTGGCCTGTTCTATTCTGATAACTAAGGAGTTATAAGATTTTAACATATTAACCTTATTCACAAAACTTTAAACACTTTGGTTTCTGCTTGACCTGTACAGTGCTCTTTCTGTCCTTGTCCTTCTGTCCATGTATCAGTCTATTGATCTTGATGGTGCTTGGGCTATTTTTTGCTTTTGTGTTTACTTAGCACTTAAGATTATTAAATGCTTCTGTAAAATGTGCTCATGCGTATAAATATCTAAAACGAAGAAGACCTTTTTCTACTAGCAGCACTATTAGTTCAGTCTAAAGAGAAAAAATTAGAGGATTATCATGGTGAAATCTTTTATCATCATCTTTTTTTTTCCTCCAAGACAGAAATACAATCTTTTTTTTTCCTATGTGATAGGGAGCACTCAGTGAAAAAATGGCACCATCCAATTTATGTAGAATCATTAATACTTTTTCTGTGTTTTACTAGACAAAGTAAACAGCATACTGTCCCTGACATGTTTAATTATTAAGATTATGAGATAAAATATGTTTTTCTATATAGATTTCAAACAGCTCATTGAATTTACATTTCCTTCCTAAACTTTCATTAAATTCCAGATATTTCTACAACTGTGTTCAACATTGGAGAGAAATAATAAAAGGGGGGTAAAAAAGGAACAAAACTAAAGAACATCAGAAACCAGCAACAACTTCTTATGATCTGGAATTGCATTACTTCAGAAGTATTACAGCAAACCTCAGACTTGACCAAATATAACTTGTCACTGCTGCAAGCTTGGTATATGCTCTAATTCTCTGCTTCTGAGGTCTTATAAATGTATTTTCTTCTCTTCATCTTGACAGCTTTTTGAAAATTTATGTCTCCTTATTTTCTTATTTTAAATTGCTCTCTATGTTTTCAGGCAGCTCTTTGGTATTGCTAAGTAACGTGGAAGAGATTCAAACCCCTCTAAATATTTGCATCTTTTCTTCTTTTCTCAATAATGTATGAGTGATTATAGTGCTCAGGTAACTGAGATGCTAATAATCCTACTTTGAACTAGAGCTAACAGGACCAGGTGTGTACCTGTTTCCAGAGAAACTGCTGTCAATTCACTTCTTACCTGCCTTGGCAGGTGTCTCTCTAGTCCGGAATTTCTTCTGAAGAAGATTGCTAATCCTTTCACAATGGCTGGTATGAAAAAACAGAGCAATAATATTAGGCTTGACTAGCTCAAAATTATGAGTGTTATTTTCTCTTATGATCCATTCATGATCTGAATTGAGTGTGAATTAAAGGGTAATATATTAACCTACAGCATGAGCAAGATCCTGGCGTTTGCAGTTCTGAAGTTTTACAGCTAAACATCAAGCTATTCATTTGAATTCAGTCTTACAGCTCTAAAGCTTTCTTTATTTGTGTTCCAGACTTAACATCATTTGAGAATTTCTAAATGCTGAATAATTGAATAATTGATATCAATTGGCACATGAATAAAAGCACATTCTTGGTTTTATCCCAAGATATTCTTCTATCTGGGTTAAACACAACCTTAACTATACATGTAATACTATTTTTAAAAATCTCTGCTTTCCTTTTCTTATTTATTTGATCTTATTTTAGTAAGCAGTAACACCTTCTCTGAAAATCTCAAAGCATCCACAAGCATAAATAACAAAAAAGAAATTCTAGTCTTTCTATGATATCCCTGTAGACCATGATTTTATTCTTTTTTTAAAAATTTCTTTCCATAAGAAAATGAATTCACTTAACATACTTAAAATTATGTCCAGTGGCAGATTTTCTTCTGTCATGAAAGAGTTTGTCTTCTAGGAACAGGATTCATGGGGTCTGATTCCCTATTGACAGGACTGTCCTTTTCATAATTTTAAAACAGGTGAAAAAAAAGAGGAAGAATTCTCTAAGAGTATTATTTTATACCAACTACTCAAATACCAATTATCTAAGCGTAATTCACTTTACTGGTAAATATTAAAGTCGGCCAGTAGAATGCTTTGAATGAAAAGTAGGATGCAATCAAGCAAAAATCAAGCAGAAATATCAAATATCAAAGCATTATTGTCTTATTCTTGACAGATGCTGTTAATTAATGAAAATACAATTTATTTTTGTTGAACTCCACTGATTTCAAAATCACAGACTCAGAAAAACACTTTAATACTAGGCTAAACAAACTTGCTCTAAATATTCTAAAAAATGATCGTGGCCATGCAACTATTCAGAGGGAGTCCAACTTCTCCAGCTCAGTTACACCTAAATCAATCATCGTTCACTTCTGTCCATTCTTGATACTGTACAAATTTTGGACTTTTGAGTACATTACATATGGAAAAACTGGAAAGTTTTGCAAACTTGCCAAGGCAGATACTTGTAGCAGAAGACCCACAACCATTCAGAAAAGCAAAACCCACAAAGGATTAAGGTTTTAAGTGTAAACAGTGTGATTATCTAATCTGATTCCTTTCATCATTCTTATTTAATAGTTTTTATCATTATCTTATATTCACTATTTATTTTTTAAACTAAGCTTTTTGACCTTCATAGGTTAAACGAGCTCTTAGTGTGGACTTATAATTGGCATGTTAATGAGCGCTATTTCACAGTCTCTAACAGTAAAAAAGTAAAGATAATTGAAAACTAATGAAAAAAAATCTTGATTTGTTGAAATAACCAGGTCTCTAGCAGTGTTAAAAATTATAAGCCCTGAAATAAAAGAATGTTTGACACAGAGAAGCCATTGGCAAAAATCTGAAATGACTCATTTAAATTATTGTCATCTTTGAAAAAAATCACAATAATAAAATTTGACTAATTACAAAAACAGCAGGGTGGAACTATACAAGTTTAATCTTGACTGACTGTATGGGTCAGAATAAAAACAATTTCAGTCAAATATTCCTGTGCTTTGAGATCATCCTTCAGGAAGAAATCATTCTTTAGAATAAAATTTGTGTACATCGGTGGCACCACATATGGTGACTTATTTTGCTCCGTACAGCTGAAAGAAGGAAACAGCATTTTTACTTTCAGACAAATCTGTGTTTGAATTATGCTAGCAAATTGAAGAAATCCCTTGTCCACTCTAATTTCCATTGCAATGAATAGAACCTAATTATCATGCTGTTGTGTATCCTCTCAACTTGAGTAACAGTTGGGTGGCTTGATGCCCCCATGCTATAACTGTTCCCTTGTATCATAAGCTTTCCAAGGACTTTGCAAAATACTTCCCATGCACTTGCAGTGAGCCCACAATAAGGTCTTCACATTATAGAAAACTTTGATGTAAACATAAAATAACAACTCGATCTTTAGAAAAATCCAATTTGTATTTGAGTAGTAAGTTTCATGTGAAAGTTTGTATTTGCCAAATATTTGCAAATTCTCTGTCTAGACTATGAAAACTAAGCCACACAGCTTTTCAAGAATCACACTATTTGAGCAGTTTGAGGAAGTGAAGTGATAGTTAAGCATGATGTATGTCTGGGAATCAAGTGCTTACACTTACTCCCTGGCTCCCTTCCTTGTTTGGGAAGCAGCCTAGATATACCTTGACTTATGTAAGACCCTGGAAATACATTATTTAATTTCCATAAAATGATTAATTTTGACTTCTTGAAAACAGTATGAAGATATATATATATATAGATAGATAGATAGATAGATAGATAGATAGATATAGATATAGATGATATAGATGATATAGATATAGATTAGATATAGATATAGATTAGATATAGATATAGATAGATATATATACACACATATATATACACATATATATATAGTAGAGAGCTTGAGGATAACTTCATAACTTCCATATTCATATCCAGATGGTGATCAAGGCAGCAGGAGATGCTGTGGTCATCTGTCAGCCCAGAGTCACTTGTTTTCTCAGATTTTCAGCGTTGGACTGGGGGAAAAAGAGCCTAGTTTTCTGCTAATTTCTCTGCTCCTTTGTTTGCTTTGAACTAATGTGTCCCATCCTTCACCTGCTATGGATAAAATAAACCTCATTATTACAACCTTATGATTTTCATTCCTTCTGCAATCACTTTGTATGATGTTCTCTGCCACCTACACCACTCTGGCCAAACTTAAAAATAGCTTGAATATCTATCAAAGCTACCAGAATACTCACTAACATAGGTAAAAATTTGAAAATAATGGATCTCATCTGTGCACAAATTGCATCAAAATTTGTTGATAATATACAGATGCTGAATAAATAAGTTTGATTGAAGGTCATAATTCTGAGAGGATTACATTTCATCAATTTTAATAGGTTCCATAAATAAAATTTCACTAAGAACATACCCTACAGAAGCAATGATTTTAATTTTAATTCTCTTTAAAATTGAAAAAAACCCCAAATATTCGCAGTATAGAGGAAGGAAGGAGAATAAAAGTTTCTTCAGGAAACTTCTTCAGCTGAATGAATTGTTTGATTTAATTACAAATTTGTTTCTGCTGATTAGGAACAGTGATATTTTCCCTTGGTTTGTTTTTATTTTTTCTTGGTGAATTTCTTTTCTCTAATTAATTACTTGAAATAAGTACCATTTTTGTCTTAATTCAGCATAAAGCTATTAGGATATTTTTCAAAAGTTTGTATTAACGTCACAAAATATGTAATCTATCTGCATTACACAGGGTCAAAAGTTCCAAGAGTGGTTAGTGGGATGTGGGTTTTTTGTGCTTCTGGGTTTTATCATGTGAAAAAAATTAAATATTTCCCCAAAAATTATCTTAAGCTCCCTCATAATATCAGATATTTCTTGGACTTACTTTACTTGTCTTTTACTCTCTGTTTCCTATGATATAGCACAGTACTAAAATCACAGTACTAAAATGTATGTCTTAAAAAACTGGGGAGGCTAGAAAAAAGTTAGTTATGGTCAAAGAATATTCTGGGAACGTGTACTGGCAAACACAGTGGAGTCCTAGGCAAGAAAGCACATTGCATTCCTATCTATTTTGATCCACAAATAAAATTGTGTCTCTTAATATGATTCTATGGGCTTCTACAGAAATCTTAAAAAATGCGCATTTAGAAAGATTTAGAGGTAAAGATATCATAAATCATGCCAGTTCCTGTTTATATATGTCTGTACTCTGTTGTGACCAACCCACAACTTTTCTAAAGACAAATTTTCAGGATCTGATGAGAACTAAATTACTTTGTGAAAACTAACCTTTTATTTCCTGAGTATTTTTGTCAAGGTCTACAAACAACTACTTAGTGTGTAAGAAGGAGAATGAAATTCACATTTTACCAGCAATATTTACCAAGTGAAATGTAGCTTGTGTGATCAGAAATAATGTAATTTAAGACAAAAGATAATAAAATAGAAGATTCAGGACATCACAGTTGCAAAAACAGAACTGCAGTTCCCTAACTGTTGTGCGAGTCGTGCTCTGTTTGGCTACTCACACCCTTCAGTACAGCAGGGAGCTGGTATCTGCATAGCGACGGTGTAACTATGCTAAATATCTGCCTGGCTACCCTAGGTAAAAACATATTTTATAAACAAGTGCACACAGGAGGATGAAGACAGATTCAAACTCTTCAGATGTCTCCAAGTTAACTGGAGCCATGCCAGCCCTGTTTCAGGAAACTCTTTCTTATTGAACAGTGTGCTCAAGGAAACACTGCGTCTTAGCAGAGTCTGTCACGTTAAGCACAGCTCCATCTATGCTCTATCTTATAGCACTGGCCTAATTCAAACTGCTCTTTTTCTGCATTTTCCAGTTCTTTGGAGGAGGTGAGGATTTTCCATTCATGACTGTGCAAAAAACACATCAAAGATAAATAGAATAATTATTGGAAAAGTCAAATAATGAAAACTACTCTCCCAGTGTTTGCTTAGTGAAAGCAAAATGGTCCAACTAACATAGTTTTTCTTACTTTATATTTTGAGCCATATTGCATATGCAGGTTTCATTCCAAACTAGAGACTGACAGGATTTGAACACTGTCTGTGAACTGGCATTACCTTGCACATAATGAATAGATACCTCTGTTTACCTTATTAATACAACAAATGGTCCATTTCAACAAATGTGCCACCACCTGCTACTTTATCAAACATAGTTGCAAGTTCATCTGAAATAAAGTAATCTTTGTTGATGAGAGCACCTTCCCATGAATTGTATTTGCCTGCATCTTAAAAAAAAAAGGTGACTTGAGCAACAAAGGACATATATTTAGGAAAATAATTGAGCTATACCCTTATATACAACTTTTTCTTTCAAAGAAAGAAAAGGAGAAAAGAATAAATCTAAGAATCAGATGAATAAAATCAATATGAAATTAAACAGCAGCCCAAAATGATAAATTAGAAATATTTCCTTCATATCCACATATATCTCAGTGGGTTTCCTTTCAAAATTAAAGTCCAAATCAAAAACTACTAAAACAGAGAAGAAAAATGAATACCTTGCAAGCAGTAAAAACCAAGATCTGACATTTCATCTCAGAAGGAAACAATAACTATATATTCATGTGATAAGAACAATATCCTTGTATTTATGAACTGAGAAAAATTATTGAAAAGAATGTCTTACCATGTTTTCAATAGACAACCATCATCTTGCATAAAAGTAGTATAATTTGTGACAGCTGCAATACAGGCTACATTTTTTATTTATTTTGAAAAAATCTACAGAACAAAGCACAGCTATGATTTGCTGCCTACCTGTCCTTAATTATAATACCAAGCTCCATAATAAATCACAGGGGAAAAGAATGAATATCCTAAGGCAGATTTTAGCAGTCTTCTTCTTTCACACATTTATGTGGTGGAAAGTTGAGAGGATCACAGAATGGTTACAGTTTTCTTGGACCTCTGGAAATTGTATAGTTCAACTTCCCTGCTCAAGCAGGGTCAACTTAAGCAATTTCTCAAAGCTTTGCCCAGTCAGGGTTTCAATATCTCCAAGGATGAGCACTTAAACCAGATGTCTAGGCAACCTGTCCCAGAGTTTAATCACTTGCACCCAACAAAATGGTCACTATATCCTAATCCACAGCATTTAAATTTGAATAATCTAACTCAAAGGCACTGAAGGTCACTTATGCTAGTCCTAGTTATTGGGTGATACTTTGAAACACAACTGATGTTAATTTATAATCACAAAACTTCTGAGTGAGATAAAAAATAACTGTATAGTGTAAAGATCATTCTAATAATTACATTCCTGTTTTCTTAAACCTGTAATACATGTCTGTCCGTTTACTTCCCTACTCTTTCCCAAGCTTTCTTTTTTCTCTGTGTCCTCTTCTGTCCTCATTCTTCAGTGTACTTTATCACTCTCTTTGTTGAGCAGTCCTCTGTCTTTCAATTGTCATTGTCATGATGGGCATTTTGAAAGCATTTTACGGAAAGGATTTGCTTCACAATATTTCCTAAGCTGTGTGGATACGTACGTGTCAGAATAATGTCTCTTGCTGTCATTCCTCTGCCACTGCTATGTCCTATACTTAAGGTTTAATACCTTCAAACTGGGTTTTCCTATTTATTCTATTCATGGTCTATTATCACATCGCCTTGATATTTTTTCCTAACTTTTTTTGCTGCTTTGTGCATATTTTAATTAAAAATTAATGCAAAATTTCCTTGCTCATATCATAGTTCTTCAATTGATTGTGTTTTCTCACCACTTTCATTGCACATCAAACGTAAAAGCAGAGCAAGGAAATCTATTTCTTACAGATACATCAAATGATTCAAACTAACTCTTCCATTTAATATACAGTGCAGAGGGTTTGAACTCTTCAGCTCCCCCAGGAGAACTATGCAGAAGCTCTGCATAATGCTTCACAAGTGTAGAAGTACAAGTAATATAGCAGTTCTCTGCTCCTTAAAGTTTCTAAATGTTCTGTTTCTCTTCCAAGTCTTATTCAAGAAAAACAGTTGTAGTTTGGCTGATTGTTTCTTTTTCAGTTGCAGGGGGATATGGGGGCAGGGGGGTGTGTGGAGAAGTAGAAAAATAGGTTTTGTTTTTTTGTGTATGCACCAATGTACTTTGGGCATATTTTTTGACCTTAGAGAGATTTTGATTCTTTGCTTTTTGCTCCACAATGATCTTTCTTCTATCTATCCTAGTCAGTCGATGCTTTCTTTCCTCATCGTAAAAGAAATCCAGATTTTGTGGGATAAAATTCAGCTGATTCCAATTAGTACCTTGAACTTAAGGTACTAATTAAATTAAATTAAATTAAATTATTAAAATGGGCTCTTTTACAGTTGTAATTCATGAAAAAAAATTCATACATCCTGAGGTATTGAGATGAGATAACAATCACTGCAACAGTTTCCCTACTCTTCATTAAATACCTGGGCTAGCTTGATTGTGTTGTTGAACTACTACATGGCCAAAGCTAAATGAGATAAATTTTACGTTTATTATCTCCAGACACAATATTGCCATTCATCACTTCCTGTGTTTTACACTGAGTCTATGACATTCCTTAGCAAATTTCAGTGCATACTACTCATTGAGAGAAAAATAGGAGATAGATAGATAGATAAAGATAGATCTAAAATATACATGTGTAAAAGCACAAAAGAAATGTAATCCATTTTTCATTCCACCCGTTCCTTGCAAAGTTGGACTTTCTAAATGTTTGAATCCAACAAAACAAATGTAATAATCTTCTCGTAATCCTATTCCTACAATCCTTACAGACTTCAAATTACTGTTAGTTTCAATCAGCTAAGATATTGCAAATAAGATGATAACAGGCATCCTGTCCTTTTCAGAGTCTACTGACTGTCTCATATGAGAAGTAGGTGTAGTTTCTTGCATTTATTGTTGTATATTGTAGTTCAATCAATTTGGCATAAGATCATGGTCTGAAATGAAAACTTCCAGCTTAAGTGGACACAAATCTGAGACAACCTCCTACAAACAGCATTTAATACTCTGAAGTACTTTGTTCCAGTGTTTTGTTTCCTCCATAAACAGAGGGTTGATTTGGATTAAGTGTTTCAAGACAAGTAAGTTAACTTCAACAGATAATCTGTGATGCATATCTTACCT
Source organism: Anomalospiza imberbis (assembly GCF_031753505.1). Classification (NCBI taxonomy): domain Eukaryota; kingdom Metazoa; phylum Chordata; class Aves; order Passeriformes; family Viduidae; genus Anomalospiza; species Anomalospiza imberbis. The sequence continues at coordinate 88,601,409 of NC_089682.1, read as the reverse complement.
ACAAAAATAACCACATGTATGGTTCCTTAGTAATAGCTGTCATCCAAAAATCTCCCCACAAAAATAATTACTGCTTTATTGAGACATGTAGAAGTGGACAAAAAAGGGAAGAAGCAACTTGTCATGCATGAAATTAAATTTTTCTGCAAGAAATAAATAATGTGTCTTATGTGCAATATCTCAATTTAATTATCTAGTCATAATCAAACCAAACAGGAAAAAATGCTGTAGCTTTATATTCTTTACAGAGAATTCAGCTTTATAAAGACATTTTACTTAGACTGGATTAGCTCTTAACAGTGAAATATTTTTGAGTTTACAATTTAATTAAAGAAGAAATCTTGAAAGTAAGTGGGAAATATATAATACCTTGTAAAGCAGACAACGGTTCCCAAAATATTCATGACACTTTGCAATGCCTTAGCAATGCCCTATCAGTAATGTTGCCTTTATACCATTTTTAAAAGGAAAGTATTGGGTTTTTAATGAGAATAATACATTTTGCTTCTGTGGAATCTTCATCTAATATAATCAACACATTTTACTCCAGATGCAAACAAAAGACCATCCCTAAGGTGTTAATGTTATTTTGTAAGGAAGTGACACTTGAGAGGACGAGTTTGTTTTTTTTTTTTTAATTTTTCTGAGACATCTGTAAATTCTGAAATTCATGTCGTTTGAGAGACCATATACTGAGGATTTTGCATTGAAGATTTAATATTAAAACATTAAAGGCAGTGGGAATCTTTCCTTTATTACAGTGACACATTTACTTTAAAACATTTTGAATGTCATCTATGTGTTCCATATTTGTCCTATGCATAAATTTTGAAGGTTGCCATAAAAATACCAGGAGCTTCAGATTATAGACACCGAAAGAGTCCATGCTCTTTATTTTGTAATGTATTTCTTTTTATGTTTTGATCAAGATCTGGAAAGATGAAAACTTAAATATAATCTTATTCTTTTAAAATAATTGAAAATTTTTCTACATAGCTTAGAAAAATTCCACCAAATCCATATAATTACATAACCAAAAGAGACCTTGTAGATGAAAAAAAGACCAACTTTTTAAAAAAGCTAGCATGGCTCATAAAGCCCTCCAAAAATTTAATTCTGTATTATGCTCAACTTTTTTTGTCTGAATCCTCCCAGTGAGTACCTATATATTTTACTGTGACACTTGTTACTTCACATGAAGTTAAAATTGCAGAGTATTTATTGTTATGCATTCACAATATCGAGTTCAATTTAAAAAAAAAATAAACATCTCATCACTTGTGGAGTTAGTTATCATATAAATTTTGTAGCAGGAATTCTCCAAGACCATTACATTAAAACTGGGAAGGAAGAATAGCAAGGAAAGAAAAGAAAGATCTGCAAGAACAAAGTCAGATAAAAAGAGTAGGTATTTCAGGAGTAACAAAGACCCACAACATTGCACATTAAAAGATGGTCCTTTTGTGACATACAAAGTATACTAAATAATCATCTCTAGGAATGACTGCAAACTGGATAGTCTTATGTATCACAGGACCAGGTGATCTGTAGTAACCTCAAAGCTTCCTTTGGAATATTACATAGGAAAAGAATCAGAAAGTTTATTCGTTTTGGGAGCACACTCTGGAAAATATACAGGGGATTCTGATCTGTACAAAGCCCTGAGATGAACTGTAATATTCTCAATACTGAGTAGATGTGAGAATTCTAATAAGGACAGTATTCAGTGGGGTGAGATTGGGTGAAGATGTATAGAATAAAATATGTGAAAGTATTTCAGTATCTCACAGAGCCAAACTCAAATCTCTTTAAAGGACTGTAGGAACAGAATGAATGCTGACATTAATCTAAATTCTCTTACTCTGAGAGTATCTATGTTTCCATTGGCTAGGATAAAAATATCTAGGAGATATTAACTTTGGTTCTGATATATAAGACAGCTGATAATGGTCTAGGATTATCAAGATTTTTACGATGGGTATTTTATTGCTTAATTGCCAGCCAAAGGCATTTCATAACCCACAGTACAGTATTTGGTTCTCACCACTGTCAGAAATACACTTGATTCTGGTGTACCCCTTGTGCTGTGTTCCGATATTCTCATTTAGATTTATTTTTCCATAGGATGATACCAGATGATAAGTTACTGCACAGTCACATACAGCCCTTCTAAATTTTTATTGTACTTTATGCCTGTCTTCTGCCGACAAATGATACGCAAAGGTCTGGCAATAGTAACCATCATCTTCGTATTTCTAAAACAATGATGACTGCTTCATGGCTCTATGAGAAATGCAGTTTGTACCTGCTTCCAGTATGTTAATATTTTTCACTGCTACCATGTTAATTTTGCAATTTCTTTACTGCTTATAAAGAATCATTCCATTAAGGCAAGGCCTTCAACATGGAGGCAGTTTGACAGTGAAGCTGTGGGTTCTGAAAAAATAAGTCACAATTAATTTTAACTTCTTTACAGTAATCAATAAACCATCAGGTGTAAAATAGATATAAGAAACTCATCTAATGAGAAGATGGTAATAGAAAAACTTTCCTCCTAATAATTCTACTTTTGGGATGCTCTTTTATTTCTGTGTTTTAGCTTAATGACTGCATAATATAAAGCACCTGAACACCAATCCTAAAGAATACCAGCAAGAAACGGTGTCGGGTTCCCTTCCATTTATTTGTAAAAATCCCACTCTTTTAGTTTCTCTTGATAGAAATAAATATCCACTACCATTTTGGAAAAAATACTTTTTCTCCACAAAATACCCTTGTGAAAAAGAAACTTGAAGTCATGATAGAGATAACATTTTGGCTTTTACTGTAAAAAGACTCAGGGTTGATCAGAGCCTGGGGGTAGATATGCCTACAGTTTTTCCTTATACGATTCCCAGAAGGGAAAAAAAAAAGTGAGAAAGTGAGGAAGTGAGGAAGTGAGGTCTCACTAGACAATAAACTAAGATCACTAACTTATTTTAAGCAGAGAAAACTCCAGGTCTTGTTTCAGTTGCCTAAAGGCAGCTAAGCAACTTGAGCATACCCAAGGTTTCTTGGCTAATTTCAGATGTTCTGGGGCATTCTACCTAGGCCCCCTCCTGTTGTTCTAAGAGGCTGGGTGTCCTGGAGTACTCGTGAGTTCTTAGATATGGAATCTCAAACAGAACTAAACACTGATGCCAGCTGAATTATGCTTAAACTGAATAAAAAAAGAAGTAGCATTTTCTCCCCACAGACACATTCTTTTCAAACAAGTCTTTGTTCCAGTACAAGTGTCTGCCATCTCAGTGATTTTCGTAGGCATAGTAAGTTTTTCAGTGCCCTGACAAGTCCCCAGGAAGGCTCTTTGCAACAGCATGAGTCCTGTATGCCCAACCTCTGCTAGGGCCACCCAAGGTCACTGCTCATCTCAAGTTTCTCAGCTTCTGCATGAGCTCTGAATTCCTAAATCTTCCTAGAATGAGTCTGCATACTCTTTATCTGTACTTCTGCAAGCATCTTTGACTGAAGAAGCTGAGTTACATGGGAAGAAACAACCCTCCATTCATTTGGATCTACTCTTCTTCAATTAATATCATATTCAAATTTCAAAGGAACCTTTCATGTATGCTTCCTCTCACTTTTTCCTTTTTCTGCTTTGTAGAACATATAGCTTCCAGAGAAAGGTCATTATAGATTGAGAGGTACTGAGATTCTGGAGTGGTGAAGTGAAAACCTAGGGAAGCTAAAGCTGGATTGCAATATTTTTGAGGTATCCAGCAGCAAAGGAGGAGGCATCCATACTGATCAACGTCAGACAGCTTTAGAAAAAGAGATTATGAAGCTGGAAGTGATGTAATTCCTGAACTAAGAGCAAGGACTTGCATTTGAGTAATTCATTTTGAAAGGAAGATTTTGCCTGACAAAGCAGTCCCAATTATTTCATGTGATACAAAGTGAGAGCTAATTAGATGCCCAAATTATTTCTACAAATTAAGCAAAAGCCAAAACTCTGAAAGGGATAATTAAATTTATTTGAAATTAGTATTTCATTGAAGAGGCCTGGAGAGTTGCCAACGGCAGGATGCCTCCCTCAGAAAGCCTGTTCTGCACTATTCTGTGAATCTAATGGATGCTGAAATGGTTCAGAAGGTACGAGTTTCCTAGAGCAAAAAATATGAAAACACCAAGGACTCACTGTTTGACTTGTATTTTCTATATTTGTTCAACTAGCAACAAATGCTATTAAGTGATTATGGAGAGAAAAAAAAAAAACATAACTGAAGGAACAAGATGAAAAAATTCACCTCTTTCTCAACAGAGGTTTCATTTTAATGTTAAAGGCACCATTTTAATGCTACAGCTATATTGAGGCCTAGACAGAGTGGATTAAAGATGTGTCTATCACTCTTCTCTTCAGGGATGTATCTAATAGCTACTATAGCTCAAGATGGAGCTACTTTTCCTTTTTCCTAGTTGATGCAAACAGCTTAACTTGTGCTAACTTATTTGTAGTAAACTATAGCAAATTTTTACCTTTAGTCCATCAGAAGTCAACCCAAAACATTATTTATCCTTTTTTCCTTCTCAAAGATCACTTTTATTTTCCTCAGTGCAAACTGTTTGCTGTAACAATTCTGATCAGCTCTCACGCTCGTGCAGAAGCATCCAGTGTGGGTTATGTACACATTCGCACCAAGACAAACACCAGCCAGCTTTGTGACCCTCAAGTCTTGTCACTACAGTGATGTGAAGTAATTCTGGAATTTTCTAGAGAAATGAGCACTTAACTGTTTCATGACTTCATAAAATGCTACCTTGTTAAATCAGAAAGCAATCCGTGCTTTTTGAATTAAAAAAACTGGGGAGTCAAGATAACATCCAAAATTTTTAAACTGTCTCAATATTAAATTTGTAAGAATACATTTATTACTGTAATGAGAAAATGCAAAAACTGCTTTTCACCATTTTGTGTGGAAATAATAAAGAAAAGGAACCTTTTCATTCAGATTTGGGATTGCATAAGAGAAAAAGTACTTTTGAAAAATCACAAACTATTTTTTGCACTCTAACAGAAGCTAGAATACCTTCATCTTTTAGATAAAATTGAAGCACAGTTGCCCCCAAATACTGCGTTTTACTGAAACCAGTGCCTTAATGTTGAGACATATTCAAAATCAGAAATTTCTATGCTGAGTTTACCTAAGGTACTTATGTGGTTGGGGAATGGTAGTCAATAATTTAAAGTTCTTACTGACACTCTCCAAACCACATTGCCGCTTGCTCATTCCTCTTCCTCTCCCCCTTCTTCCTGCAGTGGAATGGAGAGGAGAATTGAAGGCACAAAAGCTAAAGATCATGGGTTAATATAAGAACAATTTTCTGGAATTTTCCCTATGGTTCCCAGTGCCACCCAAGCTCCTCTTCCAGCGAGGAATCAGCACCATGCTTACTTGACCAGAAGGAAACCCCTCTCCCCAAAGAGATTTCCTTCCCCACACTGCCAGCAGTGACGTAACATATACTGTTACCCCAGTTTGTATCACAGTTAAGTCCTAGAAATCCCACTGCATGACTTCCTCAAATCCTTTGCTCCAACTCAGAGCAAAAAAAAAGTCAATTCTTGCTCCATTTCTTTTTTTATTTCATTATTAACTATAGTACTTTTATGCTGAGGATCTCTTATAAATTTGTAAAATCTTTCATGGAATATTGGACTATGCAATCCAAAGAGATTATTTTTTGATTATTTTTGAATGAAGAATTAAGTTTACCTAACTTCTGGATATCAACCCAAATCCACTGAAAATTATTCCATATCTATATAAGAATGTTTTTTCTTTTCCCCTGCAAGGTCAAAAGAAATAACTATGAATAGGATAAGACTATGTTTGTAAATAGCTTCTTTTTACCTTGTAAGCATTTTACTCAACACTGAAAATGTATATATGAATATGTACAGGCACATCTTTGTATGTGTGAGCAATATTTTTAAGCCACGGGTTCTTTCTTTTTGTACATTTTATTATGCTGCTCTTTGAAGCAGTAAAATTAGTTATGGTACTTTTATTGATGTTGATTACAGGGATGTCTGATTTCATTTAGCATTCATATTGCACAGTAACTGTCTTTTATAACCACCTTACTTTCACAGATGATTTGTCCCACTGTAAAATCATTAAGGACATTCATTAGAATTTGTCACTCTGTTCCAGCAAACTAATACTTTTCAAAATAAAGGTTCAATTGTTTGCGTTTAATTTCAGTCATGTTTTCTTTTGGGCTTTAGGCCATTTTGTATTTAACATACTGCTAAGTGACTCTGGCATTGCTTAGCATTCTAAGAAGTCTTTCATTACTATTCTTGGCTGCTGATCAGAATAAGATTTAGAACTACCTTGTTCTCAGTATCTTCAATGCCACAACCTCTTCCTCTTAGTTTGTAAATAATTCACTGGAGTTTGTTTTCTAGGTGTTGGGGAACCCTTAGGCAAGACTATTCTTTCCTTGCTGAGAAGGTGCATAAGAGTACTCAGGTCCTTCAGATGTCATTGACCCAGTTTTGGGCCTAATGGGATATAGTGGGTGAAAAACTGCATGAAGTTGAAAACTCAAAGGATAACGGTCAATGGTCAAGCTGGCAATCAGCTAAAAAGAATTTTTCTTGGGAGTTGATGAAGGGCCACATCAGTGTTCTCGATGACGGAACATAATGGAACCTCAAATACCTCACAGATGACATCAAACCGGGGAAGGAGGTAATATGATAGAAAGATGGATGCCATTTGCTGTAATTTCAACAAGCTGGAGGAACAGACTGAAAACATTTATGAAGGTCAAGCAAGACAAATGCAAATCCCACAACTGAACTGAAATAACTCCATTGTACTGCAAAGTTAGGAACTGACTGAATAGAAAGCAGAAGGGTACTAGAGAATTCCAGAGGACAACATCTCAAACACGAGTCACCAGTGCACCTCTGTAGGATTCTGCGGTATTATTGAGTATATTTCCACTAAATCTTATAAGACACCAGCCACCCATGTTAGATTGGACACTTAGGTGCCTACAGATTAGATCATCTACCTTTGAGCAGATCACTTGGTGTCCCCCACCTTTTTATAGACCTTGAAGGGTGCACTCCTGCGGAGCAATTCATCTCACCTAAACTAGATTTTAAAAATCTAGATCTCAGCTTTGCCTGTTTCATCTACTACTTCAAAATATAGCTCAGAGCTGCTTATTTATATCTATTCATTAATGAAAGAGTTAATAGGATTAAATGATGTAGACAGTAACAATAAAGTAAGATGAAATATGCCTAGGGTTTTTTATTAAGTTCCAAGCCATAAAAGTAGCACTCACTGTAAGTATTAAGTATAAGTAAGTTAAAGAAAACATCTTTTCCCCATGCTGCATCAGGCACTTTCACCTTTCCAAAGGATGTTTCTGCTCTTAGGAATAACCTGAAGCAATTATACAAATTTTACTTTACTGGCAACCAGAATTAAAATGTGAGTCTTGCTGGAAGTGGCTGGAGGGCACAGCTACAAGCCAACAGATGGAAACTTCATTTCCTCTCCCATTTCCTCACCAGAGTACAGGAGCAGCTGTAATCTGTACTGCTGTACCATTGTATAGGAACTAGCTGTCTTTACTATGTAAAAAGAACCAGAAAATGTCAGTGAAGAAAGCAGCACTATAAACCCTAGAGATGATAAATGTAAAAAATGAAAGAGGGGAGATCAATATGCGCATATGTCAGGCAAATAAACTTTAGCAATTCAAGGGAAAATATCTTGGTCCAGAAAACTCTGCATTCAAAGCAATCTACAGACTTGAGAAGCATTTAGATAGGAGACAAAGCAAGCAATGCTTCCTGTAAAAACATCTCACATAAGTCACTTAACAATGGGGACATGTTGTGCTTACTGTTTAGTAGACAATTAAACAATATCTTCCTCTTAAAGAAATTGTAAAATCTAATGTCAGAACACACAGAGGAGGTGGCTTTTGAGAAAAAAAAAATATATTCTGAGAAAGGAAATTCAAAAGGAAGAGTAATTTTAAGCACATGACATATCTTTTTATCATCATACCAACACACTAAAGTACCTTCAGGCTCTAGAAACCAGTTCCTGCTAGTACACAACAGGAGTCTGCGTGGCTCACACTGACTCACTGTACTGCTGACAAAACATCCATATGCTTGTTTGTATGCAGAATGCTGTGTTAGATTTGGCAGGGAAGTTGTTGCTGGTTGTCACTGCAGTGGTGAGTTCTGCCCTGACAGTGTTTCTCAAAGTTTATGCCACCCTATTCTGTCCTAAATATGCAATGTTATTATTTTCTCCCCTGTTTTCTAGTCCACTAGTAAGTGGAAGCAGCCTTTGATTTTGTGTCAGATATTACTTTTCATCAGTGTTTGCATTTGTTCAAAGAAAAGAAGAATGAATGTACTCATCTGCAGTGTGCTGGAAGGCTAAAGCACTAATTAATCATAGGAAAAGTACAGCAGGATTTATCAATAGCTAACTGGCGTGTTCAGCTAACTAGGGTGCCTAGGCTGATTAAGTCACCCAGCTGCTGGATACACACAAGTCCACAAAGATTGCAATGCAGCTTTTCTTTCTTCATAGCATGTACCTTCATATAACATCTGAAAATTGACTGATTGCTCTTATGGTATAAATTGGATGTATATTAGTATTTTTAGGACATAAATATTTTAGGGTTATTACATTAGAGTATTATATATGTACATGTTTTTCTTATTCACCATGCAGATCCACCATTATTGTCATCATCTCTTTTGCCTGAATTTTACTGAATCCCCTCCATCCAATGCTTCACTTTCAAAATATATCAAACAAACTTCATTTACTTTCTATTCATTTTCATCAGACTTACTGCAAACTATTTTTACCCTTAAAATTTGAATGAAAGTAAGACCTTTCTTCATTGCTGATTCATGAAAACTTGCAGCAGGGATGAGATTGTTTTAGTCAAGTGAGTGCTGATAAATTGGGCACTTCAGTTTTTCATTATTCACACATTCATCCTGAAAATCTTTTGTACCACATCTTTTCACAACTAATTTATAATAACAGTGAAGTGAGTGAGTTCAGAAAAGTTCCTTTAACTACGCTGGTCTAATAATTAATAGAATAAAACAGATGGAACCAGGATATTTATACAAGAATTGCTCAAGCTTATCAATTGACCAAAGGTATAAATTCCTTCATTTTTAGTCCATACAATATAATAGAGACATGTAGTCCTGCACAGTAATTCTATAGATTTAATTTTTTTAGGTTTGTTTGCAATGTAATTCTGTAAGGCTATTTTGTCAATAGGAGAAAAAAATCAGGCACTATGAAAGCCTCCCACCTTCCATTGTTACTTTGAATTTTTTTTTAACTTAGGACACTCTCCATATGAGTGAATTATATATACTTTTAGAGTGGCAATGTCAACTGATATTAGGAGCAGCCACTTCCTCAAGTCCCAGGGTCTCAGGCTGATGATGTGGCTGCCACTTTCCTCTTTTCCCTTTGTGATGTCCACAACCAGCAGCAGTGCTGAGCACATACCCCAGACACAGTCACGTACACCTGTGCACAGTCATGGACATGCATGACAGAGACTCGTAGGACACAGACATGTCCGGTCACACAGAGGGCCACAGATACAGTGTGGCCACAGATAAGGTGTTGCCCCAGCTGCCCCCACATTCAAGACTCATACCACACAGGCACGCAGAGACACATCCCCGGCTCCTCTTGGGTTGGCAGAGGCAGAAAGTCAGTAGTGCAGCACACACCAGTGCAGCACACACTCCACACTGCCCAGGTTCAAAATACACACACATTCATGAGCTCTCCCAGCACGGGCATGCTCCCTGTGCCTGCCCAGCACTGCTATGAGGATTCTAGCACCCCTTACCTGCCTCGTGGGTCCTTGACTCACTGCTGGGTGCTTGCTCTACGCACACAGCACTCACACATACATCCTACAGGCACCCCATGCTCACAGGTTTTCCTGAATACCAGCATAGACCCTTCTCCCTGACACCTCTGCCTGGAAAAGGGGCACCCTACTCACTTGGCTGGTTAAACTGGGTTGATCCTTTTACATGTGAATGGCCCATTTTATACCCTTTTCTGTTTACCTCTTCTTTGTTCTTCTGTCATCGGCTTCCCCTGCACAGTTCTCCCCCACCTGGTATAATCCCACTGACCCCCTCCAATACCCAGGACCCTCAGGGTTGCATTGCTGTCAGTTGCAAAACCCCAGTTTACCTGCAGCTTCTCGATTGCCCATCGGTTACCATGGCTGACCAAGTTTGGTTTTTATCCTTGTCTGCATTATGCTCAACTGTCAGGTTTGTGTATTTTTTTTCCTGCTTCCCCCCTTTTCCCTATTTTCCCATTTGACAAGATCTCTGATCAGATATCTGCACTGGAAGAAGCATTCTCACACTCCCAGAGATCCTCATCAATTAGTGTGACAGACCAGGTCTGACTTCCTCCCTTTTCATTTGCCAGTCAGGTTTGTATCTCTGTATGTCCTTCTTTATGTCTTCTTCATTTTATTGTTATCTCCTTTTACATTGAAAAGTGCTTGACCAGACACCTTAAAGGAGCTGATGTTTCTTCTTTCCCCACATCCCATACAGGCAACAGCTGAACGAATGTCCCTTTAGCCTTATAACGGTAAAACTACTGCTGTAGTCATACAAGCCAGAGACATGGTGAAGGCAGATCTGTGGTACCTATTGTTAAAGTAACTTACGTAGTTGAAAAATCAGAAAAACTCCAAGGCAGCTCTTCTTACTGAATGAAAATCAACCATGTCCCAGCAACATAGGTGTATTTCCCAACGTATTTTCACAGTGCCAACAAGAGATTTTTTCTCTCAAAAATAGTAATCAAAATTAGTTTAATTAATTCCTGTGTTAGTTTTATGCATCCACACTCTAGAATAGACTGACTGTCTCCAAGAAAACAGCATAGGGGAAAACAAGCACCCCCATTAAACAGAAAGAATTCCTAAGAGCAAGCATGAAAAGGATTAATGTATCTGAAATGTGTTGGTCTCAGCTTTTGTATTAGTTAAATATATATATATGTGTGTGTATATATATATATATGTATATGTATGTATATATATATATATATACATATATATATATATACTGCCCCAATCAGCTGCCCAAAGTACCTCTATAGTTAATGTGCAGAAATAGGTTTCTTCAGAATAAATTCAGATATTTCATTTCATACTTGCCATCTTCCAGTGGCTCTAATACTGTTTTTAACTGATTGATTCAAATGTAGATCTTTACAACTGCAGGAACTTTAGAACGTTCCCAAAACTAAAGTTAAAAACATATAACTTTGATTTCTGAGCTCTGATTTTTTAAGAATCTTTAAAAGACAAACATAAGAATGGGAAGTGAAGTATTTAGAAACTAAACCCAAAACCTTCTCATATAAAATGGCTGCGATAAGTGGAGGCAACTGAGGCAATATTTAAGATACACTTGGAAATCAATTTCCAGTTTCCATGGCAGCGTAAACATAATATCTAGGCCAAAGTTTTAACAGTGTGAAAATAATGTTTTTCAAGAAATAATTTCCAATTCAAAGGCCTTCTCAAAGATAAAGAAACCAGAAAGTCTATGCAAGTCTTTAAATAAATCCTAGAAGTTCTATGTGAATTTATTGCATATAGGAGAGACCCTACATTACTAATTTGTTGATTCAAACTTGTAAATAATAGACTTCTTCTTTGTTTATTTATTTTTATTTCAAACTTATTTAGCAATACGCATGATACGCTCCAGTACAGAATATATGATAAGGTCTTTTATACCTTAATCTGAAAAAAAGCCAAACAAAACACAAAACATGCAAACCCAGTTTTCGATATTAGTATGTCTTTGCATTATCTGAATTTGGTGATGTACTTGCTGTACTGGATGTAATTGCTACATGGATCTAATAAAAAAATCTTTTATTGGAGATTTAAATGCCATGCTTCTATTCATCTTCATGACAATTTTAGCATCTATATATTTGAAAAAATGTTGTATATGTAGTACTGTATTGCAAATTATATTTATAGCAATAATATATATATGCATATATATATATAGAGAGAGAAATCCTTCTTCAGTTCATGTCCTAAAATAATGTTGAATACGTATGAGCATGGAAATATATTTATTGGTGTTATTTTGGCTTATAACAAAATGTAAAGGGAGTAGGGGAAAGTATGTCAGTTGTTAAAATCTTTCTGAAGAAAAGCCAAATACACAGCACATGTCTGTAGATGAGTGTACAAAGGGAGGAATGTCTCTTTGGAGGAATGGGGCCCAAGGTGTTGTCATTACTGTTATGGAGTCTAGTCAGAAGGAAGCCACTAGCTCTATACCCTGGGGGTCAGTACTGGGTCCAGTCCTGTTCATCAGAGTCACAGGGCAAAGCGGACCCTCAAAAAGTTTTCCAGTGACACAAAACTTGTAGGAGTGGTTTAATATGCCAGAGGACCAAACTGCCACCCAGAGGGACCTTGGTACCCTGAAGAAACATTCTGACTCCTCTGGAGGGAGGTGATCCTTTCCCTCAGCCTTGGTGAGGTCACACCTAGACTTCTGTCTCCAATACTGTGCTACAAGGCAGAAAAGAGACATGGACATCCTGTAGACAGTCAAAAAGAAGAAAAAAAAAAACACCCCAAAAAACCCCCAAAAGATCATAAAGGGACTGGAACATCTCTCCAACAAGGAATGGCTGAGACACCTGGTCCAGTTTAAACTAGAGAAGAGAAGGCTTTGTGGGCGGAGGAGTTGTGGTTATCAGTGTATATAAATGCCTAAAGAGAGACAGGGTTTAAAGAAGAGAGAGCCAGACTCTCTGTGTTGATAACAAGAGGACAAGAAGCAATGGGTACACACTGAAATACTGAAGTTTCTTTCTGAATATCAGGAGACTACTCTGTTGTAAGGCTGGCCAAGAACTGGTTAACAGTTTCCCAGGGAGGCTGTGGAGCTTCCATTCTTGGAGATATTCAGATACCACCTGGACATGGTCTTGGTCAACTTTTCTTGGTGGTCCTGCTTGGGCTGAGAGTTCAGATCAGGAGACTTCCAGAGGTTCCTTTCAACCTCAGCCTCTCTGCCTTCTGAGATTCTGTCAATACTTAGTGAATGTTCATTGGGCAACTGAAACAAGTGATAAAGAGCCCATATATACCCTTGGCAATTTTACACTACTCACTTCAGCAGTGTTTCTTATTGAAAAGCACTACTTGAAACCTGAAAAAATCTTCTGTCTGGAGTGACCCATCCCCAGTGCATAATTCAACTAAATCATGCCCCCAGTTAAAACTGCTCTTTTCCCAAGAGTAGGAACAATAAGGAAGGACATTCAATTGCTGAATTAGTATGGGGACATTATCTGTTTCTCTGCAAGTAACTTGGAGGTAACTTGGAGGTACTAGAGTGGGATCTATAGAACTATGCCTTGGGAAACTAACAAGCTCTGATGTCATCAGAAACACAAATATATGTGCATCTAGACTCACCTATCCATATGTTAAGAATATCTTTTTAGAATTCTGCTATAGTGACATGCCTCAGTTTGTTCCATAAAGAGCAAAACCTGATCAGCTGTTTACCCGTTCTATGAAATCCAGGGTGTCAACAAAAAGACCTCATGTTATTCCTTGGAAGATTATTCTGTTATAAGATTAGTCCCACTGATGGAGTGTGTGCAGCCAAACCTGTCTCCAAATAGCTTATCCCAAAAGTAGGTGTTCAATATATGCGTGCAATATGATACAAAACGTGTCAGTACCATTAACAGGATATGCAAAAGTGAAATGTCTTAAAGTGATTAAAATGCAACTGCAAAACATCCTGGATGAGGTAAAGTACAGTAATTTAATACAATCCCAGTTCCAGAGAGAAAAGATATGGAACACACTACAAAAAAGACAGCTTACTAGCTTAATGAAAATATGAATAATAAGGTAAAAGCAATTAAGTAGGAGCTCAGAAAGACAATTCCCATGCTTGAGACATCACTAGTAGAGTCTAACAACTTCTACGTTTTCTTCTTGTTGCACCTAAAATGCTTGTGAAAACACCGTGCCTGAGGTATAATATTCATGTTCAGTAACTTTTGGGATTAAAATGTTTTCTTTAGAGATCATTGAAAATTGATGCACTAAAGAAATGGGAAGACCTTTCATATACTGATAAACACAATCTTAGTAGTAGTTTTACCATAAAAAGTACAGCTTTGATCCAGCTATTGTGCCTCAATTCACAGTTTAAAACTATCAGTCAATAGCATATAAACCTTCTCAGCCAAAGGAGGGAAGGTGTTATTGTGTGAGATTCAGCAAAATCTAGTGAAACAGTCATATCTTCATATACTTTGTTGAATCAGAGCTTAACTTGCTTATTTTTAGCACTGAATATTGGGTCTTTTTAATTATTAGATATTTTATCTAAGCTGAAATTCTTATTTTTCTTTCATAGTGTCTTCTATTGTGTTTTTCTTATTGTTTTGTTTCTTATTGTGTTTCTTTCATGCCTTTAAGATACTATTTGTCCTTTTTTTCCTCTTTATCTCCCGTTTCCTTATTTCCTTTATTTAGTCTAAATTTATCCGTAAAGCCTCATAGGCTTTAAACACAAAGGTGAAATAATGGTGGGCCTGAACTATGATGGAACCAAAGCATCTTTTTCAATGTTAAAGGCTCACCTCAATACAGACTGTAGGAACATACTTATCTACACTCTAGATGGATTCCTTGCACCACTTTTCTTCAAGGAGGACCTAAAGCTCTACTCACCTGTTCCCACTTCAATGCCATCTGAGATGCCACTCAGTACCCAGGGCATGCACATGAAGATGACAGTCACATATTGTATGAGATCTCTTAGAAACACGTACTGTGCTGCAGTGGCAGCCGGAGGCCGGGCTGGACACACTGACACGGTGTTAGGACATGTTTATATGGGCAAATGAATTGAGCAACCTGGCTTGCAGACAGACATCAGTACCACAAATACCTGAATTTCACTGAGCTAAAGCTATTGTTGTAAGTTATATTCAAAAGGCATGACTCTTCTCCAAAACTTTGTAAAGACTGATCTGTAACCTGTGGAATACATCAGGCAAGTGCTTTCAAATGTGTGCTGAGTAGCAATAAATGGATTTCTTCGTCAGGCTTTTTTGACATTTCTGTTTCATTCTAAAAATCCTCAGCTCATGTACAGAAGATCCTATCCCAGTCATCATATAACATGGTATAGCTTTATTGTTTTCTTCTTTGTATAGAATTTTACCTATTATCTTCTTTTTCACTTTCCCTCCCTCTTCACATTCTATTCTCTTATCTCCCTTTCCTTCCTCCTTCCCTTTCTGTTCCCTTGTCAGTTGTCTCCATCTGCCTGTTTCCAGAAGAGAATTATATAGACTATTATATGCCCCAAGGGATAAGAGAAAATTAGGATTTTGTCTGTATATTTTGTTGATGATGTTGTTGTTGCTATTATTATGACTATTATTACTACTACCACTATTACCATTATGAAAAAAGGACTAAAGAAGCAAGCAAAATAATGACGTGTGTCTTCTTTTTCCTGCCACAAATTAAGTCATTTACAGCAAGTCAACAAAATGGCATTTCATCAGTCACATTTTTTAGCTTTGTGAAAATTGTGCTTAAAGATAAAACTCATCAGCCCCTGGAGCAAGATTCCACTAAGTGTGCCCAGACAATTCAACAGAGCCAATATGAAAGCAAGAGACCACTGACCAGCAGAGTGAGCCTTCCAGGTTTATGAAAGGAATAAAATGAAAGAAAACATCAAGTGACATGAGGGTACAGCACAATTGATAAATTCCATATAACCCTTTAGTCAACAGATGTCTGTGGCCATAACCTCAGTTTTTGAAAAACAGTATAGCTCCATAGGAGACTGGAGCTGTACTGATTGAATCCAGTTCAGAACTCAGTCCAATTATTTCTGTATACAATGAGTCATTTGCACAGCTGATCTCTGGGAATTCCTGTCACACCATATCTATGGATACTGTTTCATTGGAGTTCAATATGGAGCAAGTCGGAGCACTAACTGAGGATCTTAACTGAATACAGAGAGAAATACAATATAGATCATGATTTACTGCAGTCTGCTAAAATCACTCTTAACAACATTTGCTGATGCTGACAGGTTTGAGATTTGATAATGTAGTTGCAGGATTTCTTGAAGCTGTGAACACTAAACAAACTAGCAAACTCAGACATGCAAAGGGTATCATCAAAGCAAGCAGTGGAAGGAATACAAAGATCTGTTAAAGTACAAAGACAATTCCAGCTCAGAACGATTCCAGTCTTGTCTGGATTAAAACATAATTTTAAATTATTTGTGATACTATTATTATTAGTACTGTGCAATTCAAACTTGAGAGGACTTTAAAACATCACAGAGATCATCTGATCACAGTCAAATTCATTGCATCATGGTCTAAATTATGATAGTGCCATTATTCTTGCTGTCTACACAATGCTTTAAATGAAAACCTGGCCTAATAAAAAGCTCTTTAGCCTACTGTACATATGGGTTCTTCGGGTTTTTTTTCTATAGAAAATACAGATTTCTTTAATTCATGTTTATAATACAAGGAGTGGAAGAATTAAGATTTTATAAAATTTTATTTTTCTTAAACTTAAATAATCAAATACACAAGACATAACTGGAATTTTTCTAAGATAAAAAAGTGCTATGCAGATATATCTGCAAACCAGCAATTCATTTGGGCAAGCATATTTCATTTATCTGACATTTTCCCAGTTTCATATGCATAAAATAGATCTGCTTGGGATTTAATATTGAAAATTTGCCATGTTTATCATAAAATTTGACAGAATATTATCTAAAAGGAAGAGTTATAGTTGCCTTGATCCTGGCAGAGTTCAAAGCCAGGTTGGATAAGGCCTTGGATAATGTGGTGTCTTGGTTTAGGAAGTGGAAGGTGGAAGGTGGCCCCATACACAGTCTTGGAGATTGGGATTAGATGGTCTGTAAAGTCCATTCCAGCCCCTTAACATTT
Source organism: Anomalospiza imberbis (assembly GCF_031753505.1). Lineage (NCBI taxonomy): Eukaryota > Metazoa > Chordata > Aves > Passeriformes > Viduidae > Anomalospiza > Anomalospiza imberbis. The sequence goes on along the minus strand of NC_089682.1, from coordinate 88,584,295 downwards.
TTTGATTTTATGACTCTATGAATACATAAGATATTGATTACCTGGACAGTGTGACAATTTTATCTTTTTTTCATATGCATGCAGTAAGTATTAAATCAATGACCTCTAACTGAGAAGCCAGTGATCTTTATAGTATTTCCAGCTGAAAAAAATGTGTTTCTTCTGGAAGATATTAGAAGAGGAGATCACTACTTTAACACAGCTATTTCTACTTAGAATAACTGATGGAATTCCTAAATCAATTATCATAGATTCACCACTCTTGTTATCTAGTTGAGTCAGAAAGCTGGTGTGTATAAGGCCAAATTTGCCTGCAGACATGCTTGGGCCCCTTATATGCCAAATGTGCCACTTGCCTACTGCACTGCAATGAAATCCTCCAGCAGCTCCAGTTTTCTTTCAGAACAGCCTCTTAACAGATGGCATCTTGTCATTGTCAGTGGCTCACCATCCCAGAGAGCCGTAAGAATCCATGCAGGGACTGACGCTTTTCTTCCCGCGACATCTAACAAAACTAGCCAATAACAACCTCTTCCCTTTCACAGGCAATTCCACCTTATGTCAGCTGGTTTCTTCCAAGTCACATTGGGCTCATTCTGCTGCAAGTGCACCAAAAGGACTTATGCTGTTTGACAGCTAAGCCATACACCAGCTAATAGCCGTCAGAGAAAGCAAAATACAGAAAAAAAAAAACCTCCTTTAGTTTGTGGTGCTGCTGCTGGTCGTCCCACTCAGCAGTGTGAGCTGTTTTTTTAGCATTCTGTCAGCCCTGTGAAGATCAGTTTAGAAATTAGAGTAGACACAGCTAGCAAATAGCTTTGAATCACTTTGAGTGTAATTAAGCGTGAAGCATAGCTGAGGGCTTTATTTGATCCAGACTGGTCATTTTATTACTAACATACTCTGCAGAAAGTTTCTATATCCTTACTGTGAAGGCTTTCTACAACATTGACTGAATACTCATGCTCCATGCATTTTATTTAAAAATAAATGAGAACAATTAACTTTGATTTGTTGTAACAGTTGCAAAGGGTATACATTAAGGTTTACTCTCGTGCAGTATTTGCATGTAGCTGTACCAAAACCTTCCACTGAACGCAGTAGAACTTGCTGTTGTATCTCTTCCCTGAGGTGGAACAGGCACATTAATGCTGTAGTAAATATGATGAATCACAGTTCAGTCATCCTAAAAGAGTCTAGAGGATGGATCTAAAGACTTCAGAGATCATTCTTCTGTTCAGAGGAACTAAAGCAGCCATGCATGAGGCCTTCCTCAAGGCAGTGATAAAATATGATTTCTCTCAAACTCCTCGGTCTTGCCCAACCTATTCAGATAGATGTACCTGTGAGGTTAAAACTTTATGTATTGCATGCTCATTAATATATACTGTATCCTAATATAAGTTAATTATTTTTTGTTATTTAAAGAAAGAAATAATAATTTTTACCTAAGTTCATTATATCAGAATTCAGTTCCTTCCTTTTACAATATGATTTTTCATAGAAAAAAATGTTTATTTGAAATATATTGCCCTGATCTAAACAGAAAGTCTCTTATCTACTAGTTTTGAATCTTTATAAGTTGCCTTTGCAAGAAAATGAAGGAATTCATACCATATAAGAGTTTAAATTAGAATCAGAGAAGATTTCTTATTATTATTTCTAATGCTCTAAGCCTCAGATCATGACATAATGATATTAACTTGTCTCACCTAATAAAAATACTTTCTCAGGTAAATGAGTAATGCAATTTCTGGTACTGTTTCTGCTCAGTTAAGCTGGGTCAAAAACAACACTATTCAGGTCACTGTATCAAAGCCAGTGCAAGCATTGCATAGTAAAACAAGTCATCTTGAAAACTTGCCAGATGGCACTAATGGTTATTCATGAATTGCTATAGCAATTCAGGCTCTTAAAACAAAAGTCATTCCTAGTGAGAGGAAAAAAAGTGCTGGCACAAAGAAAATTGATTTGTTATGTTTTACTGTCTAAGTGAAAGATTTAGGTCACTTAAGCATGGTTTAGTGATGGTGGACTTGGCATTCATTGTTAGGTTAATGGCTGGACTCGATCTCTGAAATGTCTTCCAACCTAAATGATTCCAGAAAGGCACTTAAGTCAGCAAATTATGCATATTATCCTGCTCTGTGCACTGTGAATATATACCTATACCTTTAAACATCTGCATCTGTAGCCTGTTAGGTGAGATTAATCTGATTTAAAAGTCCTAAATTATGCATCAAACTGAATCACATGCAAAATATTGTCATGGTTTAACTCCAGCCAGCAACTAAGTACCAGGAGGAGAGCAGACAAAACTAGGAGGAGAATAGACAAAAAAATAAAACTCATGAATTGAGATGAAAACACCGTAACAATAAAAAAAAATAGTTTTATAATAATAATAGGAGAGAGAAAAATAATAAAATCCAAGTGATGCAGAGTACATTTTCCCACCACTCTTTGATCAATGCATAGTCTGTCCTTGAGCAGAGATTGATCTCTCACAACCAGCTCCCCCCATTCTATACACTGAAAGTGACATTCTAAGGCATGGAATATTTAATATCCTTTTGGCCAGTTTGGGTCACCTGTCCCAGGTGTGCTCCATGTCAGCATCTTGTGCACCTGCTTGCTCGCAAAGCATGGGAATCTGAAAAGTTCTTGACTTGGAGTTAGCACCATGTAGCAACAACTAAAACACCGGTGGGTTTTCAACATTAGTCTTCAACCACTGTCACAGCTACTAAGAAGAAGATGAAACCAGGACAAATATGAACCAAGACATTGTATATTCTGTTAAATCAAGGCCCATGTAATTTTGGAAGGAGGTAAGAATTAGGGTTGTGTGACTGTATGGTTAGAACAGGGTGAATTTTTGCAATAGAAGGAGGAGCATGGCTAGAACCCTGAAGTTATTCTATATCATCTGACATCATGCACATGGGGCAGAGGGAAGCAGTGTGTTCTGGTTGAGTAATGTGGTGGAATTGTTGGGGTAATGCCAGCTTCCACATGGTGAGCATTCAGATGTGAATAATTCACCTCTCTTTTACACACTTTTATTAATAATAAGGAGGGGGAGAGAGTGAGTGAAGCACAGTTTAAAGTGTTTCAGTAGGAATACTACATTTGGAAATACCGTTCCCAAACCACAAGACTTAAGCATACAAATGAAACTACACAAGCTTGATAGAGTTGGATTGAGAACCTCAGTTCCTGCTGGGGAGTTAAGGCAGTATTTCATTCTTCATCCAGTCTTACAACTCTTCACAATAGTATCTACAAGGATACCTTTTACAGTACAGATGAATATGGTTTAGAGCCAAATTCAGATATCCATGTGCATTTTATATATCAACGTGTGAGCTGTAAATTCCCTGCATAAGCAAAGGAAATATGACTTGAGTCATGCACTAAAATGCAGGGATCTTGAGCTGAGATGTGCTACGGGATCTGAGAAATGCACAAAAGTGATGACTAGGACACAAGATGTGCAGAATCTCTGTATAAGGTACCTATACAAGGCTGCCATTGAGATTTCTGAATTCTTGGAGCAGCAGCTGGAGATCAGAGGGGAGAGTAAAGGGTGTTTCAAAGTGGAGTAAGTACCCTTATAGTCAGATAAGCAAATAAACATCTGGAGCCTATTATGCCATTCTCTCTAATGCATTTCAGTGAGTAGAGTTTCTGATCCATAAAATCCCATTTTACACAAAAATATTTATCAATAAATATTAAAAAAATCTGTATCTGAAAAATATCAAAGTCCAAACAGCAATGTATACCATCATTTTCAATGACATTCACTCTGGATTAAAGCATTGTTCAGTGCAATGAGAAGTTTTGTAAAGATAAATTAAATGGACCAAAACTTCATTTATATAAAGTTACATGAAACTCAGGTCCACCTACCTTGTTCTAAGATAGTTGCAATAATTTTATCTATTTTAATATTTGCTTTTGATGATTTAGGACTGAAGAAAAAAATCTGAAAAATATTTTATTTTGATTAATTTTGCAATTGGGGGCTTTATTTTGCAGAGGCAAATGTTAATCATGGATGGAACAGGGCTGAATCCCACTGCAGTAAAATCCATAGGATTAGTTGGTAGAATAAACAGTTCTGGTTTTAGCCACTTACTAATATGCCTAAATGTATTTGCTGTGGGGAATGAGATTTTAAAGGAATAAATAAATATGCATTGTAAGAGCTAGTTAAGTATTTCAGTAAGTCACTTGAACGTCTTGAGAAATTATTGGCAGTTCACAAATATTGTCTAAGTTATTTTGTGTACCAATATGACAGGGATGCAATTCTTCCCCACATGGATTTACTGTAAGCCAGAGACACACATTGACTGTGAATGAAAGTGAGACTTATAGAAGCACCCACGACTAGGCAACTAGTAATTTCCCATCATTATTCTAGCATGAAGCATCTTTATAATATAGGAAAAATCTATAGCACAGCTGCTGGAAACTTAAAGGTAAGAGTTTCTTTTTTGTTTTTTAATTTACTTTTTTATTTCAGTTTTGTCTTGTGTAGACGTGGCTGCTTATTTCAATAAATAAAAAAATTGCCATGATGTCACCTTATATTTCTTAAGCAAAGATGGGTCCATTGCTCTAATATCTTAGTCCATTGTTCCAATATCTTAGTTTGCATTGTGTCATGTGGTGTGACTGAGCACACTCTAACCTACAGAAATGTGAAGCCTGTAACAAATGGCTTGTGTCCCTGCTGCTCCCCATGAGCCCGGAGAGCAAAGATAAGAGAATTATATAAGAACAGTGGGTGGAAGCAGTTAATGGGCTTTTTGCTGCTGGCATTTCTCAGACAGAAATACTGTCAAACAAAGCCTGGCATGCAGAAATCATTATTTACTCAGATGTGATCATATAAAGTTTGACAGGTATCACTCAGTTGCTGACCTGCAATGCAAATAAGAAAAAAAACACATTGTCAAAGCAAGGTTAATTCTTGTTCTGTGATCATCGCCAAATCACTGTGAATATAAAATGGAAACTCTCTGTGCAGCTGTAGTTATTTGAAAGACATTCCTATCAGACTTTTACATGGTGCATTGGGGGTTTATTCTGCATGATAGAGTGGAGTTTTATTTCCCTGTTTTGAAGGGGGTCCTTAGGGAATGAGCTGAGCAACTGGGCAGTGCAAGTGACTTTCTGACTCATGTTTTGTGAAGGAGAAACACACAAGGAAACAACTTTCTTGTTAGTTTTCTGAGAAACTAATAAGTGTGAATAAACATAAATATTAATCTAATTGGCCACACTTTGGAAGGAGTATTTCCATGACAGGTGACAGCTATGATGTTCATAAACAGCCCTATTTTTGAAGCATTATTTAATGGAAGTGACAAATAGTTCAAACTGAATATATAAACGGCATCACAGTATAACACCTCCAAGTGACATATTGATTAGAGCTTAAATGAAGTGGTTGAATTAAATTTGGGTCATGCGGTGAATGGCTTTTTTAGACAAGGCTAGAAGCATGAAAGCCCTCTGACTGAAATTTGAAAAAAAACCCTGTTTTGAATAAAATGAAATTCTAGTTCTGCCTTCCCTCTCCTCTTCCTTCCCTGCCACACTACTGTAGCAGTACATCTTGAAAGGTTTAAAGGAAAGGCAGATGGTACCTTTCAAAATGTTATTGAGTAATTTGAGTAATTTTACATTAGTGTACTGTAGTGTCATTGTACTTGATATTGAGATGAAGAATATGTTAGCTCGAGGTTGTACATCATTTTCTGTGATCTCAGCTGGAGGTAAGAGTGTTCAAAACTGGCACAGCTTGAATATTGATACAAATACAATTATAACATTCCACTAACATAACTGAAAAATTGCTAATCAGTTTTATTAATAATTATGTGTAATTCTAAGAGTCCTGATCCCTACTGAGCCATTTAGGAAACTCTACAGAACAAAATGTACTATAAGCATATTCCCACATGAACAGCTGTATGAAGAACTGATCCATCAAGTTGTGTGAAACAGCAAATTTTTTATAGAAAAATTTTGAAAAAAAGTGAGATATTATTTCCATTCATAACATAGATGGGACTCAGAGATGGAGATTCTCACTAAATAGTGCAGTAGTGGAATAATGGTTGCTACCAGCTTTGCCATGAGGAGGAAGTAGAAGGGAGTAGAGGGAGAAAAGAGAGAATAGAGGGAGTAGAAAAAGGAGAAAAGAGATGGGGGACAAGAGAGGAAACAAACTGAAAATGTAAGCTTTTTAGAAAGGAAGTATTGTATTACTTCAGTTCTCATTTGAGGTGATTTTAAGGAGCCTTTTGTCCAGAAATATTCCAAGCAATCTGAATTGAAAAACAGTTCCTTTAAATATGTTTACTTGGGTATTCATATCTTGAGGAACTCAAAATTGCTAGCTCCTTATAAAAGTTTTTGTCATGACTATGAAGGCATACTAAACTCTTCATAAAATACTGGTAGCCTCTAAAATTTGAAAATACCTTTTTCTTCCTACTGACTTTTAAATAGGTGTAGACCTGTCATTCTACAAAGAAATAATTATTTTCCATTTGAGTGAGAGAATGCTTCTCCATAAAGGCTTGAAGCAGCTCCTCTGCTTAAAACTGAAGACATTCATAAGAAGCCTTAGAAAAATATACAGCTCTAGCACATAGTGAGCATATATAGCAGTATCTGCCAAAGGGCATGGCTATTCAGTATCATTCTAAAGTCTCTCTTCCAGCATAGTCATTAAAAATTTTCCTTATGAATTCTATAGGCCTGTTTTAGATAAGTCTCTTATTAGCCTGAACTTTCAGAAATCCTGTTTATCTACTTTGTGTCCAACAGCAGAATTTGTCTCTTTCTTGTCAGACCCTCATCCACACTGCTTCTGACACAAGCCAGGATGCCATTGACCTCCTTAACCTCCTGGGCACACACTGGCTTATGTTCAGTATCTGTCAACCAGCACCACTAGGTCCTTTTCCACTGGGAATCTCTCCAGCCACTCCTCCTCTAGCCTGTAGTGTTGCACATGGTTCTTGTGACCCTAAGGGCAGAACCCAGCACTACATCTTGTTGATTCTCATACCATTGGTCTCAGCCCACTGATCCAGCCTGTTCAGTTCCTTCTGCAGAGCCTTCCTACCCTGCAGCAGATCAACACTCTTGCCCAACTTTATGTCATTAGCAAACTATCTGAGAATACACTCAATCCCTTTTTGAAAGAAGAAATCCATGCCTCAGGAGGAGAAAAAAAAATCATGCCTTCTATGAATTTTATTTTAGATTTCATGTTCATGCATCCTATATTTAAAAGAGATTTATAAATTCAACCGCGTTACCTACAGATATCAAGACCTAGAATTCTTTAACAAACTTTACAGAAGAGCTAGAGAAATCATTATTTTTTCAGTTTTACATTTAAAAAAACAAAACAAAACAAAACAAAACAAGTAATTCTTGATTAGGGTGAAGCAAAGCTTCCATATATAAAGTTTTTAAATTAACAAGCACAAAATATTAAGCCTGAAGATGTCACAGATGGTCTATCAATTAAATGAAAGGGTTTTTTCTCATTTTCAGGCTAGCTATTTTTATAATAGCTTTCATTTTCTATTTATTGCCAGATTATAAAGAAAAACCCACATACTTATTTTAAACAATAAGTAGAAATGTTTTAACATTTCTATAAATCTAAGTATTAAATTAAATTTTGATATTTTATAAGTCTTATATGGCTTATCTAACTTCTTGTAGACAAAGACAAGCAAACTCATTTTATATATTTTGTTGAATTCACTACTCACCAGCAGAATATTCCAAATTATATTCTGTATCAGTTTTCAGGTAAAACCATACAGCCAAAATATAAATAAGTTTGAAGTTACATATTCCTGTTGAAATAGTTAAAAAGTTACCAGATTTCAACAAATTATTGCCTAAAGAACTCAGACATAAATGAAACACCTTATAGCTAGAATTCTTCTTCATTATAATGGATATACTATTCAGAGATATTTTAATCATAGAAAGGGAAGCAATTTCTGAGGAACCTTTTAATTTTCAAGAATTATATTTTTGAAATAAATATATGCTAGCTAAATACATAACCATTTTCAGTACTAGAGCCTCTCTCTTTTCTCACTTGATAAGATATAAGCAATATTTTTTAATATAATATTGTATAAAAATAAGCTCAAAGGGCAGCCTGTTGGATTTTGCATGACTCAGCTTTAATTCCATGGGTGTCTCTTTTCCTATCAGCATTATTTATGCAGTTTGTTTAGTGTACTTTACAGGCATGCCAGCATTCATAGGGTAGACCTATTGAATGAAAGTACAATAGATGTAATACATCAATACATTTGAGCTGAACAGCTTTAATTAGGCCTTCCTGGTCATTTCATCAATTCAGTGGAGTTCCATTGGAATTTGGATAGCACCATGCATTCTGTAGTGCCTGAAAATTATGGCAGTCACATCCCACTCTGCCAGTCACATCACAAGGTTAGACAATCAGCATTAAATCACACAGTAGTCTGTATTCCAGAACATAAATTCACCCCTAAAGTAATATATTTGAGACATTACAATTTTTCCAACTTTAATATCATTTTGAAATTCAAGCTATCATGAAATTTCCTGTGCAGCACTCTGCTCTTGCTCGAATTAAAGGTGTGCCTCACTTGAAGATTTATACATCTCAGATATGATAATTGTATTTGTTGCATTTGTATGGCAGATGGGATCTGCTAGAACTTGCAGAAGTTACAAACCCCAAAGAATGCTTTTCTGCTGCTGCAGTAGGTCTCTTGGTTTGTACTTCATTTGAGAACTATATGCCAAACAGATCATTTAGGATTTAGCAAGCCTAAAGCAGCTAATTTATTCACATATATAAACTTGTTCTATCAGGATTAAATTCCTCATATTTAAAGCTACTTGGCTATCTGCAATAGGTGTTTCTAAGTTTCTTTGTTGGTTTACTTGTTTGTCTACTAAATGGCAGAGAAAAAAAATCTAAATTCTTCATCAGAATTAAACTGATTTCATGAACATAATAAACATTTATATAACACAAGAAGATGACCATGCTATGGCAACTTTTGCACTTTATTGCACAACACAGCAGCCATAATTTTTTCATGCAATTTTCATAGATTTCCAGCAAATCCAGGGACAGAAATTCAGAGACAACCAGCAGAACATAATAAATGGTTGTAAATACAGAAAATAATTTGCTGAGCTGCATTTGGAAATTACAGTAGATGGTACAGATGATGGTACAGATTATGATGGTCCATAATTCTCTCTGGGCAAAGCTACATAGCAGTCAGATACATGAATATGAAACAGGGTCAAACACATCTCAGTTACTTTTAACTAGTTCAGGGATCCTCAGAGATGAAAACTCTCTTGCCACTGGCTTAAACCCAGGCTTCACAATAAACTGTGTTTCAAAGTCTATGATATAATGGTTGTGTGCTAGCTGCTCTGGAAGCAAGGATAACTCACATCCTCCCGGTATCCCATACAAAATCTGAAATCTCTCCTCCAATTGCAATGGAAGTATAACAATATAATAGCTAATTTATTATGGTAAAAAGCACAAACTGTTGGGCAGACAACAAATTATTGACAGATAATAAACTCAGTTATATTTTTGTCATTCACATGGAAAATGTAAGCAGTGTAAATGCTTTGAATTAAAATACATTGAAACAAAAGAATGGAGAATCTGAGCTAATTACTTCCATACTCTTCTTATTAGGCAATTGTAACTGGATATAATTTCACCTGACCATACAGATTACAGAATTGACTGATTAGAAAGTGAGGTTTTTAAAAGAAGCAGGCTTTGTGTCCTGGTCACACAGTTGCCTAACCTATTCAGGGTACTTAGGCTTATTTATTTAGATGCAAAGGATGAATCACAAAATACAACAATGTTTGAGGTTGGAAGGGGTCTTTGGAGAAAAATTTTTTGATGTTCTGGGTGAATCTTTTGTGTTGCAGTTTGTGCCTATTGACTCTGGTCCTGTGACCAGATATATTTAGAAAGACCTTGAGTTCTGTCTTCATTATACCCTCCCTTCAAGCATTTATATACACTGAAAAACTCCCTGTAAGCCTTCTCTGCTCTGGGTTGCACAGTCTCTCAACCTTTTGATATACAAAACATACTCAAGCCTCTCCATCTTTTTCATGGCCCTTTGTTGGACTGTGTCTATCTTGTAATGGAGAGCACAGAACCAGACACAGTACTCCCAGTATGGTCTCACTAGCACTGAGTAAAGGGGAATTATCATTTCCCTTCACCTGCTGGCTACACCCCTAATGCAGCATAGGTTATAATTTACTTTCTTTGTATCACAGGCACACTGCTGGCTCATGTTCAGTTTGCTGGTTCTTGTTCACCAGCACTGCCAGGACCTTTCTAGCAGAACTATTTTCCAACCAGGAATCCTGTGAAATAAATTCATTCATTGCGGTTGTTCTCCCCCAGCTGTGAAAGCTGAGCCCATCAGTGATGTTTGTAGCACCTCTGGGATAACAAGTTTAAAGGGAAAAACCTGCTGTGCAACAGCAGCAGGAGAGAGGATTTAAAATATATGTAACAATACTGCAGGTGCCCAGGTCCGTGAAGAAAGAGGGGAAGGAGATGCTCCAGGCACTGGAGCAGACTCCCCTGCAGCCCATGGTGAGGTAAGCTGTCCCCTGCAGCCAGTGGAGGTCCACGATGCAACAGGTATCCATTTCACAGTCCATGAAAAATACCACACAGGAGCAAGTGGATGTACCCTGAAGGAAGATGTAACCATGTAGGAAGACCGCACTGGGGCCGGCTCTTGGCAGGACCTGCAGGCCCATGGAGAGAGAGGCCCACACTGGAGCTGGTTCATTGGCAGGACTTGTCACCCCAGGGGGGACCCATGCTGGAGTTCCTGAAGGACTGCACCCATGGAAGGGACCCACTCTGGAGCAGTTCATGAAGAACTGAAGTCAGTGGGAAGGACCCAGATTGGACAAGTTCAGGGCGTGTTCTGTTGGAGGACCCCACACTGGAGCAGGGGAAGAGTGTGAGGAGGAAAGAGGCAGAGATATGTGAATAACTCCTATGGCCTATCCCCCAACCCTGCTGGTGGAGAGGAGAGGGAGAAATTGGGAGTAAAGTTCAGGCTGCATAGAGAGGCAAGGGGTGACAGAAAGTGTTCTTAGATCTAGTTTTATCTCCCATTGCACTAATCTGATTTAGATTGTCAAGAAATTAAAATAATTTCCCCAAGTGGAATCTGTTTTGCCTGTGACAGTAATTGGTGAGTAATCTCTCCGTGCCTTTATCTTGACCCATGAGCCTTTCATGATATTTTTCTTTTGCCCTATCCTGCTTAGGAGGGGAGTGATAGAGCAGGTGGGCACCTGGCAGCTAGCCATGGTCATCCCACCACAAAGATGAAGATATAGATGTGTTGCAGTCTGCTAGAATTATCTCATACCGTAAAATTGTTATTATAGCTCCAGACATGGTTATGCACAATCTGCCATGTGGCAGATTATATATGATCACTCTAGGTCCTGTAGCAGAGGTAATGCTGCATTCAGTTCCATATGGAGTCCAGAGCAATCAGCTTCTTCCACATCTTGTGGAGTTCAGGAAGGAAGTTGGATTGAGATTTTTGAGCAGACTATATGGGTTAAACCAGCAGTCCACTCTTCTGAACATTTTACAGGTATTACCTTTTTAAATGGTCTCAGAGATTATATTCTTACTTGTCTTCTTTCCATATGAAATGTTCTAATCTGATATTTCTTTTCTCTACAAAAGTAGAAAGGAATAATCTGTGACTGCTTTGATGGACATACCCAAATTTTAATGAGTGTAACCTTAGCAGAATTTGAACAAGCCAGTCTTTAAACTATGATACTGACATTCACACCTAAGTCCTCTAGTATTTTTTTGCTATTTTTTAGAATATATAGACACATTATTTTACTCTCAGCATAGGTCCCCTATATTTTCTAGTTAATGAAACAGAAAGATACTAATACTTTGCTATTGCTGTTCTTGATAGTCAGTAATTTAAAGTAAAGGTCAAAAATATAAATCTGTATATGTTATAGTCATTCATGTCAGGGACTCACACACATTCAAGCTCTAATTAAAAGCACAGGTAATTTATTACACTGTATATAACTCTTCTCCCAGTTAAAACAAATAGAGAAGAAGATTTCAAGAAAATTTGACAAAATTTCAACAAAATTAAAATATCTTTACCTTTCGCTATGTGATATTTATAATTACTTTATAATGTTTTCAGAAAACAGGTAAGTTTTCTGTAAAGTAATTAAAAAAACACCCATTAAATTAGAACTCCATACCATTAACTTTAAACATACGTAATTTTTTCAGTTTTGCAATGCGCTACCAAAACCTAATATCAAATATAACAAAATATATACATACACAACTAACTTCACATTATCTGAGTAATTTGTGTATGTCAGCTTCAATAATTCCTTTTGGGTTTTTTGTGGTTTTTTTTTTTTTTTCCACAGCATAGCTGTTTAGGTTTTGAATACCTCATAATTGCAATTCACCTTACCCTTATTACTGTGAGTACATTCACTTTGGTGTCCCCAGAGTATAAATTTTATTCAGCTATGACTCCAGAAGCTCTGGTCTGCTGAAATAGGAATTTCAAGAGCCTTTGGCCACTTTGTAAGTTGAACTGGAAGAGTGGAAGGGTATGTTGTGGTGTGTGAAGTGAGGTCTTTCACCGTCTGACAAATCCCCTGGCAAGGGACAGTCTCAGGCTCAGAGTGATTGGCAGCTCCTGCAGCTTTTGGACCTGAACAGCTGTGCATTGCAGCTGAGCTGAAAAGGGTCCTCTAATTATCACAACATTAACAATCAACTGGTTCTGGCCAAAAGGGACCACAACTGAGAAGTCATTTTGCAAGCTACTTAAAATTTTTCATAGACCACCTGCAGTCTGCAGTCTGCCCTTTGTGACATTAGACAGTCTAGTAGCAATAAAAATAGTGGTATTGCAGCAAAGTAATTAAATTATGCTAGAGAAATACAGTCAAAAGTTTATTAATGCTTTTCATTATGAAGAAAAGGGCACTTTTATAAAAGAAAACACTGAAATACTGCAGACAGTTTAACCTAATTCATGGAGCTGGATGCTGGCTATTTTTAAATGGATAGTAATAATTGTTAAGAGGTGTTTCACACATTGCAGTCTTCTAAAAGAAAATGGGAAGGAAAATAAACCTGACACACAGCACTGCACAATCTGTAAGAATGGCAGGATAAGGATGTAGAAGGTAAAACAAAGATATGCAGAGCTTTGCACAGTAACATACAATATCTATATAACAAATTAAGTACCCTTCTGTTCATTCTAAACTGAGATTTTTTTCCCTGAAAAAAACAATTCTCACCTATAATATTTATGCTAATTTAAATTTAGAGCTAGCATAAACAAAAACCTTAAAAATAGTAATTAGCAAGTATGTGGTAAGTAAAATGAGAAACAATATTAATGTTACATTAATGGTTATACATATATATCTGGTATTTGTTAATATTATTTAATGTCAAGAATCAAGGTTAAAACAGGTACACTATCTTTAAACAATGCTCCACTGGAAAAATTAACAAAGTTCACAAATTTTGATTTTTTCTGTCTTTCTAGTTGCAAAATATTTTGCATCAAATCACTGAAAATAGTGTATGTTGTGAACATTTTTTTATTTTCAATAAAGAAATTTATTGCCTCAGTTTAACATGAGTTCTTGTGAGATAATATATGAGGAGACTGTGGAATATCCATCCTGAGGGCTTTTCAAGATTTGGCTGAACAAAACCACTGCTGATGTATGATATCACTAGTAATATTCCCACTTAAAGGGAAGTGGGGCTGCATGACTTCCAGAGATTCCCATAGTCCTGATCTTTAATTATTCAACAGAAGTCAGAAAAAATGTTTGGGAATTATGTGAAACATATAATAAGACAATAGCCACTGAAACCTTTGTGAAACAAAAAACTGAGCATGAACAGTACCTAATTTACTAGAAGGAACATTAGAAACTCATTGTGTTTATATATTGACTGAAATGTTTAAATGATTGTACTACTTGAGGCTTGCCCTCACTTTTTAGGTACTTATAAACAGGCCAAAAGACTGTCTTTTGGAAAAGAAAAAAAAAATAAAGAAAAAAAAAAAGAAAAAGAAACATCACATTCAAAAGATTCATTAAAGTTAATAGAAATATCTCCAGATTTCCATCAAATTGACAAATCAGGATTGTAATATATTCTGGTGGTTGCCATGTAACAATCAGGATAAGGTTCTGGTTTTTTCATTTTTATTCTACATCCTGAATTTTATTTTATTTTATTTTATTTTATTATTTTATTTTATTTTATTTTAATTTCATTTATATTGTCTCTACCACTTCACATATCAGCTTCACATTTTCAAAAGCAGTACAATAATTTTTTTTTTTTTCATTTGAGCTGTTGTCAGGATTAATTAGTGTAGCTACCAGGAATAAAAAGAATTTTTTATTTTAAGACAGCATTGAGTAAAATACTACAGCTGTCCCATTAATTTCAGCTGGATTTTTGCCTGAATACATAATACAATATTAGTTTAGTATCAGTAAACAAGATGTTCTGCTATATTTTGATTCTATTTTTAATGGGACTCTGGATTTTCTTTTTTTTTTTTTTTTTTTATTTGATTTGATGCTTTTGTTCACTTTTTAAAAGCCAAAAGAATGAATAAATGGAAACTAAGAAACTGTCAACTTCTCCTTACACAACGTGATGGCATTGAGAGCTCGTACTGTGGAATAATCAGAAGTATGGTAAATATGACATTCCTTATGCATATGCTGCAGAAAATACAATTTTTCAAGACCTTGTTCCAGTTAAAGTGTAATAGCATACTTTTGGCTTGATATCAGCTAAATTCCAGGTTAATCACACTTTTTGCTATCAGAGAGTGATGGCATGCAGAAGCTGAAGTGAGACTTTGCATTTAATGGATGAAATTCTATTTGCTACAAACTGATAGCAGGTTTGGCAGCTGAATGATGTATTTCCGGAAATGGGAAGATGTCCTAGAAGTAACTCATGGCTGTTTCCAAAGATTTATTAAAACTAAGTTGACACTTGCATCACTGATAGAGGTAATTTCGGAGCTCTTGAAATTCTACTGACCCTAAGATAATGAAACTACCACCTCGTGCACATTTGTATTCCATGGCAGGTAGTGCGGGCTCATGGCTCGGAATGTGAAGCACTATCATTACCTGCGGAAGGAATTCACACCAGTAACTGAGGGCAAACCATAGACTCAAAGATATTTCAAGAAAGGTAGATACAATACGGGGAACCAAATGAGAGCTCTGTGCAAAAACAACAATAACAAGTTATTTAGGTTGTTAATAAAACTTAGGGCTCTGTAGAATGAATGCAGCCCTGTAACTAAGTCATTTTAAAGGTTTGTTTTTTTTTTTATCCTGTATCACAGCAAGAATTTATATTATGCCCTAAAACAAATCAAATCCAGTGCATATGAAAAGTGCCATGAAATGTGCTTAAAAAAAGTCTTGCTGAGGAAGAGATGTGCATATTTATGAAATAGGCAGCCATGGGCTGTACAAATTAAAGCATTGCTTATAATCCCAATAATGTTTTTAACAGTATTTTCAGATAAGAAGGATATGTGTTAAAGTCTGATCAAAAGTATAAAATATTTAGGCTTACTCAAAATGCAGATTGGCCATGTGAAATAGGATGATTGCTTTATACTAAAATGAAGCATAAATATTAGTGAAAATCAAGAGAAGTCACTGGAACATTTCACTACTCTCATCAGCTTTGTCAAAAAACCCTAAAGCCCCTATGTTCTCCTCATGATTTAATAATCACATGCACTTTTAAAGTGTTTGAAAATTCACAGAGATTAGAGCAACAAAGTAAATGGTCCTGAAGAGACTGATCACCACTGGATAAACAGAAAACTGGTAATCAGCAAAAATTTTTTTAAATTCCTTGCTGTGAATCTGAAGTTAGAAAAGAGGACTGAAGCTTTTCATTTACAAGTCATGCCTTTTATTCAGCTGTGGACCATGTCAGAAAGCAGAAAAACAATATTGTCTTCCTCAAGGACACTGATTAGTAAGGAGGAGAGTAACATTCAGAGGAAACTAAAATTGAGACTATATAAATACAATATTGTTTATCTGGAATGTTAGGGTTTTTCTGGGACACTATTCCAACTGATTATTCTTTATGCAATTAGTCACCTTATTAGATGACTTTGGTGCTGAATACTTTTATTGAAACAAACTTCTTTCCAGTAAAGCTTGCTATTATGCTGGTCCCAAAGTGTCACTTGGATGGAAAGTCGGTCTTAAGTTGATTAAGACCTAAAATAAGACCCCTTGTGTTTAAAATATCCACAAAGCCTGTATTAGGGTCTGTGCTACACCTGCAAGCTGTGTTTAGCTTTCAGTTCTTGCATAGGATGGACATTTGATCTGGGTTTGTGTTCCTCAAGCCACACAGTATCATAGCATTTCCCATTCTTCAGAACAATATTTGATTTATTAAACAAATGAAGAGAAGTATGGGAACATGTTATTTGGAACTCTGTAGTCATTACTTTTCTTTTTGAAGTTGTGCCTCAAATCTGAGTTCTCTGTATATTCATTGGGTTTGTGTGGCCAGGTTTTGGTAGTGAGGGGGCTGCAGAGGTAGACTCTGAGAAACTGCCAGAAGATTCCCCAGTGTCCAACAGAGCCCATGGCAGCTGACTCCAAGGTAGACTCACCACTGGCCAAGGCCAAGCCAATCAGTGATGGTAGTGATGCCTCAGAGATAACATATTTAAGGAAGTAAAAGGAGCCCACATTGAAGCAGCCTGCTCCTGGAGGACTGCAGTCCACAGAAAAGGACCCATAGTGAAGCAGATTGTGATGAACTGTAGCCCATGGGAAGGACTCATGTTGGAGAAGCTCAAGGAAGATGGTCTCCCATAGGAGGGAACCCATGCTGGAGCAGGGGAAGGACACTTCTCCCTGAGGAGGAAGCAGTGGCAGAAACAGCACATGATGAACAGACTGTAACCTTGTTCCCTGTCTCCCTGAGTAGCTGGGAGGGACAAGGTAGAGTATTGACAATAAAGTTAAACTCAGGAAAGAGGAAGGTTAGGGGAAAGATGTTTTTTAAGACTGTTCTACTTATCATTATCCTACTCTTGATTTTGATTGGTAATAAATTCAATTAATTTCCCTAAGTCAAATCTGGTTTGCCCAAGATGGCAATTGCAGAGTGATCTCTCCCTGCCCTTCTTTCAAATCATAAGCCTTTTGCAATATTTTCTCTTCCCTGTCCAGTTGTGAATGGGAGTGATAAAGCAGCTTTAGTGGGCACCTGGCATCCTGCCAGGGCCAAACCACCACAGAATCTAATAATTCAATTCTAAAGTTAAGTACAAAAGCCTATATGTGTATAGTGTTCATTTACCGTGAACACATAGTGTTCTCATTTGATTGTGGGGTCCTAGGATTATTTTCCTATTTCCTATTTCTTATTTACTATTACTATTATAGTTTACAAACACTGAAAAAATTATAGCTGCCTTTCTTTACATCATATTTTTGCACAGGCTTTGCATAGACCATCTCTATTAGAGGTAATTGCCAGGAAACTTTTAACTTTTTAACTTACATTTCTAGTTTTTTATTATCTATGAAGTATACATTTCCTCACTTTTTCCTCATTATTTTTTTATTTAATGAATTGCAGGAAGTGAGCAATTTTCACTCAAATCAGGTTTTTTTTTCAGTATAGCCTAGGCTGATTGTGTATCAGTTTAATATATTCACAAAATGTCTTTAAGAATGTCTATAATGGGACATATACCATAGTTTAATTTTAAAAATTCATGCCAATTAAATCCCACAGCTTGAAGTAGTTTGGAAATAGATTCAGCTAAATAGATGTAACCCCTTTTAGGGCACTTTTATGTCAGCCCGATCAGTTAATTCACTCCAATTAGAAAATATGTTAATCCTCCACATTTTGCAAGTGATCTGCCTGCAAATAACAGGCTGGGACACACATAACTTGCCTCAGTAAAATATTCCTAGATATTGAGGAAAAGCTACAACAACAATTACTACATTAAACTTGCAAAATATATTGGGTTTTATTTTTTACAGGATTTCACACATGTGCAGCAGAAGAGGCAGGTACTCATGTTAAAAACACACTGTCACTACTGAAAACAGAAACCAGCTTAAAGTAGACCTATTTTCTTAAATGGATATAGAAGTGAAGAAAGTATTATGGCTGTTGTTTCTGTTAAAGGACCAGTTGTCTTACCCCTTGTCAAGCCTCATTAAAGTTCCATAGCTAAAAAAATATTATATTAGTTAGTTGCACATTGAAAAAAAAAGGCAAAAACCAAAATTCAGTCTTTTCAAGGTACTATATTTAAGGGTTTTTTTTAATTTTCAATAGATTAATTTAAGTTAGAAGGAGACTCTGGTAGTCAAATTGTCCAAATCCCAGCTCAAAACAGGGTCAGTCTCCAATTAAAAGACATTTATATTTAGATGGTAATACATTATTACACTACTCAATAATTTATAGCTGCCTAACTTTATTTGGCCATTTAATGAGTACCCATTTATGCTGATTTTCACAGATACTTACTTTGAGAAAATTATAAATTTGCCAATAGCAAAATTTGAAAAGAAGAATTAGTGAGATGCCTGGAATTATTTTCTCCAGTTTTCTTTTATGTTTTCCTCCATATGAGTGAGGAAGTATCTGGTCTAGTCACAAGGTCCCACCAGGTGCTTTCATGCTACATTGTTAAAATTTGTTAGAATATATGGTACTTGAGAAAAGCAAGGAGAAAAGTGCAATGCCAATTTCTTCTTTACTTCCCAACAAATTCTTTCTATTCAATTTTTCTATTCAGGAAAGCAGAATTATCTTCTAAAAATGCATTTATTTTCACATAACCTCAATATGTTTACCAAAATTCATTCTAAATTTATATTAAAGCTATGAATGCATTGAAATTGCTGCCTAACAAATTATCCATGGGCATATTCCAAATAATTTATTTCTACACTTACTCTCAGGAAAGCTTAGCTAGATCAAAAGCTTATGACAAATGGTTTTCAACTTATTTGCAACATCCTTTAGAAAAAAAAATTCAGGTCATCAGTGACAGGTGATTTGTAATGCACAACTGCATTATGACAAACATCAATCAATAATGTCAGTCACACGTTCTCATAGTCCAAAAAACCAGTCATATAATCAAATTAATGTGTATATTTAAATGCACTTGCAATAATAAAAATGTTAACCTAAGAAGGGAAAAATGAGCTTTGAGCTTCCTAGAAAGCTGCAAGGGCTTCAGATCCTCACACTAAAATGCCTAACTTAAATTCAGTTATTTAAGTTGGAATTGTTTTTTCCCAGACATGGGGTTTCTTCTTGGGAAAGAATTTAAAAAACAGAAGCTATACTTACAGAAAAATACCAATAATAAGTTATTTTATGAAGAGATGAGTGTTCATCAATAGATCTATTTCTTTACTGGGAAAATGTTTGTTTCTTCTAATATAGAACTTAAGTTCGTTTCCACTGGCAAAAAAATGGTAAAGTTTGTATGGGAACAGAATTGAGGGATATCCACCAATTTCATCAGTTAAACATCAAATCATATGACTTCTATAAAGATATAAAGATAAAATCCAAAAGTTCAAGGAAAATATTTTTCTTAGGCTTGGACCTGAATTTCTAATTCTTTACCATATTTATGAAAGCAAACAAGAAAGGATTTTTTTTTTAACACTCACTTTGCATTTGTTTATCTGGCTGCAAAAGGAGCAATGCTCCTCCTGGACATTAATCATGAACTGTTATTCCCAATACAAATGGTTTGAGACAGACACAAACAAATGCACTTCTTTCTTGAAGTTCAAATCAGTATGGAAATGTTGCTAAGCTCATCTACATAAAATCCAATGTTTCATATGTGACTATGCAGCCTGAAAAGTCTGAAATACACATACAAAGACCTAATTTTGCCATCTTTTTAAAGAGCAGAAAAATATTGCCGAGAATGAAAACAGCATAACCTATGCATGAGGAATTAAGGGAGAAAAAACATTGGTCACACACTTGTTAGAAAATTGGTCCTTTCTGTCATAAAATAATTTTTCCCCACCAATATATTTCGTGTTACAAAGGTCATTGTTTGTTTGAATAAGGGGAAATAAGCTGTGAGAAACAGTTTCTATAATGCAAATGAGAGAAGTTTGGCAGAGGCATGCATGTTAATAAGCAAAGTACAATTCTGACCACAGAGCTGCTTGTCGAAAAGTTTTCATGATCTATGACCGTCATGTGGCTAAGGGTAAGGGAGACTGGGTAATTGATAATGTCTAAGTTTTACATAATTTTTCTTCTTTTCTCTGGAAAGTGCTTTGCACAGCAACTGAGGAGATATTCCCTTTGTTTTGCAGATGGGAAAGCTGCTCAAGGACAGTCAAAAGGACAGAACCAAGGTCCAGGGGTCCAGTGTACTTCAGACTCTAGAGCATTGCAGTTTACAAATCTATTTATTATTATTTCTTTGAGCAGCTTTTCCCCCACTTTAGACATAGCGCCCAAAAAGTACCTACAGCAAACCTACCTTAACCAATAAGATGCTCAGCTTCACAGTGACATGAAGTATGTAAGATAGCATTTTCAGTGATCAAGATCAAAGTCCTGTCCCAGTGATATCAATGAACTCTATTATCACAAAAACTAAGGAATTCTGTAGTGAATCATCCTTTCAGATTTCAAACTAAGCATTCAATGACAAATAGTAGTATTAAAAAAAAAGCTGCAAAAAACCAATTTTTTTTTCTCCAGATTCTGAATGACATTTTCATTTCACCTGCTATGCTTCCCCTGTAAATCAGTGGCATAAAAGTACTGTATCATGGCTCTACAGGCATCATACCTTGATTTGATTATATTTTCTGCTGTTCTGGACAGTCTAAACATAAACTGGAGGTAAGACACTATCTTTGGATCTGATACATTTACAGTCACTTTACATTAGCATTAAAGTTTACATTTATATTAGCACTCAAATAGACATCTTTTTAAGACATTTATACCCTCAGCTATGATGGGATGTATGAATAACCCATTTTAATATAGTTGTCCTCACAGTGCTGCTTTAGGGTTGGAAATGATTATTGCTCACAATTTTTGAGTGGAACCACAAAGTCTGTGATATGAGACTTGGCTGCATTTCTAAAGTCATCATTCCTGATGAGAACTTAGCCATAAATCAGATGCATTTCTGAGTAAGATGTAGGCATTAGCATTATGAATCTGACTTTTCTTGTGCAGGTTTAAGAATCCCACTCTTTTCAATAATCTTGTAATGAAAGTACTGTCCAGGGAGCTGTGAAGTAGTTTCCTTTTCTCTTCTTTGCCAAGAGCTTATATTTTCTGCTTCCCCTTTGCCAGACTTAGCTTCAGTGCTCTACTTGCTACTGTCAATACTTTTTTTCATTGCCTAATACATGAATTTCCTTAGGAACATGACTAATTTTCCCTATTGTTTCTTTCTGTCTCTATCTCTCTTTTACTCTCTTTCTATCTATTTGAAGGTTATCACTGTCTAATCTTCTCATTTTTCTACCAATGGCTTTTTTTTAGATCTGTTCCTTGAGACCTTTTGGTTCCCACAGTTCAAACGACTTCCAGAAGGAGTAAAGAAAATTATTCATTTATTTCTAATCTATTTTGTTTGGTTGTTTGCAAGGTTTTATTATGACATATTCTGTCATATGTCTCTTCCACACCAGCCACTTGCTCAGCTATTTTGTTTTCTTCAGGAAATGCATATCTTAAGAATGAAATTATTGAAAAGCTGACAATCTCAGTTCATGTCATTTAATAGCAATTACACCAATGAATATGATTTACTTATCTCCTTTCATATGGAGACTCAAAGTGTGTTGAAACTTTGTGTTTCATATCACATCTAGCTGCACAAGAAAATGATTGTCTTTATTTTTAACAAACTGAGAATATAAGGTACCTCATTATTTCTGTGAAGTCACAAAAAAAAACCCCAAAAACTTCTTCAGTGGAACTTTGGGTCTTGTTCATAATAGAAAACACTTTTGTAGTTACTCATTTGAATTGTGACATAGACTTTAATATACACTCCTGTTTTTAATATTTTGGTTAACTACCAAACATATGTGCATTGTTTATAAACTCACCTACATTCTCATCTCTGCTCTTTCTCCCTGTGTTCTTAGCCACAACTTCAAAGCCTGGAAAAGGTTATACCAAATGTAGGAGCAGTAGGGTATTTACAAATAAGCATTCTCAAAAGAGAGATTTGCCAGTCAAACTATTAAAGGGAAAATTCTACATTCTTTCATTAAACAAAACCACACCAAAAGTATTACTTAATTCAGTCAGGAAGCACAAAAGTCATGTCAATAGCTTCCAAAAATGTAATTTTGAATATCAAGGAAATAAATGGACAGAAAGATACCAAAGTAATCTGTGAATAGAGTCCACTTTTAACAGGAAAAATAAAAGGATTGGATTTGTCTAATGAAAAATACATGTCATCAATATTAATATCTTCCAGTCCTTCTCCTAGACCAATATAACTCTGCTGTACTTTTCCCCTCATCTAAATTTAACTATTCTGAAAAATTTGGCTATTATCCTTTTCTTTCCTGCTTCTCTTTCTTTTCCCCTGTATCTCTGCAGGGTTGTCTGGAGCATTTTTTATCAATGCATCCCAATTTAGTTGCAATATTGTCACTCTATTGATAACATCTTGAGCATGTCCCTGGCATGCTCTCATTGATGCCTGTTGGGTTTTTATATGATTATGATCTGTTATTTCAAAGCTAAATGTAAATCAACAAAAGTGCTAATAGGTTACCAGAATCTTCTGTCATCCTCATTCTGTTTTTAGTTCTACATCTGGTGTCAGTAGTTCTCCGGTCTTACAACTTTTGCTTATTCTTTGTTACCTTCTTGAATAAGTGCTTCCAGTGGGGAATTAGGAAGTTGATCTTTTTCACCTAGGCCTGGTTGAAATACAGTTAAGAGTACTTCATTACAGAAGAGTCATGATGTTTGACAAGATGTGCAAATTTTTATAATATATACAAAATTTTCTGGTTTAAATATGTAAAACTCAAATTGCATTATGTAAAATGAACAACCTAGGAGAAGACTAAATTGGTAGAGGGAACTAAATATTTGTTTCACAGAAAATGAAATAAAATATTGTAGGCATCCAACTCCTAAAGTCTTTTAGCCTTGCAAACATTTGAATCATTTGGGAAAGAATTGCTGGCATATAGTTTCTCATCTCTAGCTTTTAGAAAGATGACTAAGAAAGTCATATGAAAGAATTTCCCACCTCTATTTTTTAACTGGTCTTTAAAATTTTCAATATTTCTTGTTTTCAGAGTTGTTTTTTTACCCCTTATATGTTCCTGTTTTTCCATTTTACCATTTCAAGACAAAAAAAATATATATCATAAAGGACAGTATTTTAGAAATAAATTACCTAGGAAACAGGTGTTTGGGGAAACTAAGTAGCTCATGGTGATGAGCTCTTACTCTAATATGACATTTTGATAAGCAGTGATTCTTGTATGCATAAATAAAGAAATATTGAGTAGAAATAGAAAGCTGATCTACAGCACTAGTAAAGCTATTACTAGAATATTATGTGTGATTCTAATGTCCAAATAACAAAAAAAAAAAAAAAAAAAAAAAAAAAAAAAAAAAAAAAAGTGAAAATTTGGGTTTAGACAAAAATGTATTGGATCAGAAAAATATTTATTTAAGCAGTTATTAAAGGAGTTTGATTTGGTTAGATTACCTTAAAAAGACAAAAAAGCAGACTTGATCACTATCAGCAGAACTGCGACATTACTGTAGTAAGTGCAGACAATCTAATGAGACACAAACAGATTCTGAAAGGCATAGGGCAAATGTTGATGTTATGATTCTGTCCATCTTCCATATTAGGATATTTTACAGCATAATGGTTTTGGATCAGCTCAAAAAAGGAGCCTGCAGCAAACCATTTTACCGCACTGGTAATGATACTGCTTAAAGTATGATGGCACAGAGATTACTATCTGCTAGCAACAAGAGAAAAATCCTTCAGGGGATCTTGTTGTTATGAGTAATGTCATAGAATCATGTAGGTTGTAAAACACCCTTTAGGATCATCAAGTCCAACTGTTAACCCAGCACTGCCAAATCTTTTACTAAACCATTCCTCCAAGTGCTCCATCCAGTCTTTTAAATAGCTGCAGGGATGGTGACTCAACCACTTCCCTGAAGAGCCTGCTCCAATGCTTGATAACCCTTTCAATGAAGAATTTTTTTTCCCCTGGCACTACTTGAGGCTGCTTCCTCTTGTCCTATTGCTTGTTAGTTACATCAAAGAAGATTTTACTCAGTAAAGGTATGATGTAGAAGTGTAACAAGATCTAGTGACTGAAAGTGGGATCTACTATGTATCCACAACAAAGGCAAATAGCCACTAAAATAATTTACCTAGGAATAATTTACCTTGATGACTTGCCTTGGATTCAGTGTTGTTTTAAAGAGCAATCTCTTGATCAGCCATGAAATACTGATTTAATATAGCATCACTGAAGAAATTTTATGGTCAGGATACATGTTAGTTAACCATCAATGTGCATAAAGATCTCTTGGATTATCTGAATCTATGAAAAGAGAAAAAAACCCTACAGATACAGCAGTATCTACAGAATTATTTTTCATTAAAAAAAATTATTAAAATTTCCTGAAAATTCACTGACACTGTACTATATTAAGGTGGCCTCAGAAAGTGATCTGCTTTACCTTTCATCCAATTTTGAGAACCAATGCACAGAGTAAAGGCATAACAGAAGTTCCCCTGGCCATGCTGAAGGCAGTATTTACAGTGCCACTGGAAACCCTTCCATTCCTGAAACCTGCTAATATTTCTGCCAGTTTCAAGAGGCCTCTCATTGTTTGAGGTTCTACAGCTCTGAGGCACTGTTTAAATGATTTGCTCAGACTCACTTCTGGCCAGTTTTTGAGCAATAGTGATCAATCACAATTGAGTTCCTGGTACTGTGTCACAACAAACTGATTAAACTCTCTCTAAAGAAATCACAGCTGTTATTGGGCCTAACGATATCACCAGGACTTTAAATTACAAAGGAGATTATATTTGTGTCTCAGAGAAAACATTTTAATTTGAAAGCTTAGCAAAGAAAAGGATAAAAAGTTTGTTCCAACAATGCCTAGTGATCTTTGTAGGTATTTAAGAATAGCACATTTTCTTTCAGAACTGTTGTGTAAGAAAAAATTCTTCTTGTGATACGGACTTGTAAAGTGTTCCTGTGCCTTTTACTGTTTAACTGCCCACAAGCAAATAATCCTTGTTTTGCAGGCAGCAAGCACAAAGATAATATTGGCTGCCTTAGCCAGTCCAGAGCTGCTGCTGAAGGGCTGCAAGGACCCACTGCAGTGATGACTCGAGCTGATAGCAGACATCCTAGCCTGGAGGAATCCCGATGATTGCTAAGGGAGAGACTCTTAGGAAAGTAATTACAATTGCATAACATATAATCTAAAAATTCTTCTTTACCTCATCTGTAAATTCAAAATACTTTATTATGGGAAGTAATGACTAAATTTAGGCCCAGAAATGTTTTATACAGAAGTATGGAAAGTCACAGCCAACACATATGCTTAGGGATTACATGCAATGTAACTACATCCTTTAAGTGTCTCATAAAGTTAACTGCATTGACTTATACTGAGTACCACTGCTCTGTTGCTCAAAATAAAAATTTGATGGATCAAGCAAGAAAAGTGCCTATGATCTCCAAGCACAAAAGAAGCAAATGATATTAGCTATATTTATTTAAAAGCAAACAAACAAACCCCACGAAAACCAAAAACAAAACTAAAAAGAAAAACAAAATTAAAAAAAATAAAACACACAAAAACTTCCTAAAAACTCAGAAGACCATTTAGATTAACTATTTACCTGACTCAGTACTCAGGAGATTATATTGAGATGAGCTCCCTTTACAGAAACAGACTCTAGGTCTGCCTAAGAAACAGACACTAGGCCTGTGTTGAAATAGTATCTTGGACAAAGAGGCAGAATAGGCCTCCAGCAACATCTAACAAATGTGTGTAATTTAGAGCATAATTTAACACATAATTTGAAGCAGTTTTCCCTACACTCACAAGATGCTCTCTTTTTGCTCAGGGCAAAGGAGCAATGGCAAAGAGTATCCTGGTGGCATCTTTTCATCGTACATCACTACTTGCCCATGAATAGATGTCTTGATTCCCTTTTCCAGGGAGCTTGCCTTACCACTTTTATATTTTAAGCAATCACAAGCACAAAGAAAAGGGGAACAAGAGCTAAGCAAAACTCAGAGGCATGATGAACAAAATCTGATTGGAATCTGCCTGCCAGCTGAGCAAAGCTGCAATTTTGCAAAACATCTGCCTATTACACCCCCAATTACATAGAACAAGGTCAGACAGAAAGATTTGATAGATCAGGCTTGCAAACACAATATTCAGACTCATCAAAATCATTAAAAAATGAATTCAACAAGCCATGTAGCCACACACAGGAGAAGAACTTTTTCAGTTTAATTTTGCAGAGGTTTGAAAATTCAGTGTATTTTAAGCAGATGAAGTGGTTCAACTTCAGCCTGATTTCTTCAGAGATGATGACTTTTGTTGTTTCTTGACAACCCAGATCGCAAGTGGGCCTAAAGATAAGAGAGGCTAAGAATGCTGGAAGAGGCCAAGCTCTCATCTCAGATGTCCTTTCCTTTCCCCATGCCTGTTGCACTGCCCCTACCCAGTGCATTCAGGGTGCAGGCCAGTGGCTCCTCATTCAGGCCATAACTCTAAGCCAGGACTTTCAGAAGGGAACACAGTACAAAATATAGAAACTGTGTGTTCTATTTGCAAATACTGAGGTCCAAATAAATTATTTTTCTGTTGTTTACACTCAGAGCTTTGAACCCAAATGTTATTTCTTCTGTATTTGCCACATCTTCAGCTTTGGCTGTATTTGCTGATGCCTGCTGTGGCCTATCTCAGGTTCACTGACCTTCCAGAGCAGGCAGAGAGATACATGTGCACTATTAAATAAAAGCAGGCTGGGGGGTGAACCTGAGACATAAATCCTTGCTCATCCACACCACTGAATTGTTGGATTGCTCATTTTTTTTTCTAAATGCCTCTCCAAGACACATCTGCAAACAAAAGGTTTCAGTAACATGGATACCAACAGTCCTGAACCATGTGATGTGGTTTCTAATCCTGTATGAATCCGTATTGTAGACATGGCCACGGTACATCACAGTTCCAGTCTCATCCTTTGCAAACAATTTCTTTATGATGAAACCACAGCAGAAAGGAGTGACTCATATGCATAAGTACCATTCTACTGTGGATATTCAGGACATGCCCAGCACAGGTAGAAACATGGGAAGTGGGATGTGCTCTTGGGCTCTGCTGTATAGATATCACTTTAATGAATTAAGTTCTTTTAGAGTGAAAGTTGAGTATTGACTTATTTGTACAGCATGAAAAAGAGAAAAAACTCTTAATACTTAAAACATTTGTAATATTAGGTTGATGTTTGTAAAACTTTTTCTTAAAATTAGGTCAATATAGTGTTTCTTAATAGGAAAAAAAAAAAACAAACCAGAATTATCTTGTTCCTGATTTTCATTTGAAATATTTTTCAGTTCTTCTCTTCCCATATGGGAAAATGATTTATTTTATGTTAATGTTTTATATTCCAATAGTGCATTAATATTAATATATTATAATACCTGAACATGATACAAGGCATCAAGCCTATGCTTTGTCAGAAACAGATTTTATTTTTCATTCTTTAGTTTAGGGACAAGGATGTAAGAAACAGACAAACCTAAAGTTCCCTTATGGCTCTGAGGGTTGTTTTAAAGTGTAATGTTTTGAGGTGTGTAGCAGAGAAAAACAAAAAACCGTGAAAATCATGGCTGGCATTCACAGCAATCACAATGTCCTATGATTCAACTTTACCTTTTTTTAATTGGTTGGTTGGGGAATGGTGTGGGGGAATGTGAGTATATATTTTTGATTTTTTTTTGTCTTATAACCTCATTTTCTGGAATCAAGTGATTATAGCAGATGCTAGATTTTAATTTCTCATTAGGCAAATTGAAAACTTTCACAGCAGAGGATGATCTTAAAGACATTAATTAACTGTGTAGAATCAGTCAAAAAGCCACCTTAAATGTGATTTTGTCAGGTTGGAGTCAAAATTTCTGAATGTCTCTGCTGGAATACAATACAATAAAATGACACAAACTTGGCCAAGTTGCTATATAAGAGCATAATGCTGTAAAAAACTACAGATTGAAACCCAGTTCCTATATGCTATAGAAATAATCAGAGAAAGGGGTTATGCTCACTATGGAGTGTATGCACATATTCCCAAATCAAAAACAACATGTTGTTCACAGTGATTTAGAACTCAGAGCTTGGTAAGCAAAAGTGAAGAATAACAATACAGGAGCAAGATCTGTTTGCAGGCTAAATGTGACTGACATATTTATTACCTACAAAACTTTATTTCTGCAAGTTGTTCTTCCAAGGTGTATTGAAAATACACCGTTTTCCCTTCTGTGTGCTATTCAGAAATCTACAAGATATCTTCAAGAAACACAAGCTTCTTTGTAATAAAAAAAAAATCCCAGAAATAGTTTTAATTTTCAGATGAGCACCTGGTCTGATCAGACTGTTCATCTTCACCACCAGTCAGCTCCACACTAGTGTCCGTCCTAGAAAGCACCTCACTCCCCTCTACTTTTCAGACTATTTTGCATTGTGAACTTTCTTCATTTTTCATGTACAAAAGCCTAATCAAGTTCCCTAGGAACTGCAAAAAAAAAAAAAAAAAAAAAAAAAAAAAAAAAAAAAAAACTCTCACAAGTTTTCACTAACTGCACACAGCCACACAAGTGCAGAAATTAAAATTACTGCATTTTTTATCTTCTTCTTTCCATTCAGCTTTTAAATGCAGACACCCCTGGTATGGACTACAGCAGCTGTTCAACACCAAGAGGAATGTTAGTACTGTGCTACTCCTGTTACAGTGCTTTATCTTTCATGTCCTTAAGATGAATATAATTGCCCAAGCGGAGAATAAAATAATTTCCAAACAATGAAGCAGACAGACCCTAGTAGGTAGAATGTACATTCAGTGAGATACGTAAAGATAGCAAAAATATCTTTATTTAGAAAACAGTCATCAACTCTTTAGAACATGAAAGGTTTACAAAATATTAGAGCTGATTTAGAATTTTTTTTCCTATAGAATAGGTATATCTACTCTAAAACACACAATTAATTGTGCATAAAATTTATTTGATCTATTTTTTCTTCTATTTTTTCTCACAAAGTCTGGCAAAACCAGATAGATTGCAAGAACATTGTAAAGAATTTATTTTCAACAAAGCCAGCATTTGTTGGAGGGCTATTTTATACTGATACCGTTTCTGCAAGAATTCATGCTGAAATATTTTTTAGTGAGATAGAGTTCAGGAAGATTGCAACTTGAAATCCATAATTATTAAAAAGAAGAAAGAAAGGAGATAAAATATAGTCTTACGTATACTTAATTGCCTCAGTGAAAAAAATACTTACATCTCTGCACTGCTCTCCTGAAACCCCAACTGAAATGCTGCATCCATCTCTGGGGTCCTCAGAACAAGAAGGACATGTACCTGTTGGAGTAAATCCAGAGGAGGCCACAAAGATGATGTGAGGGAACTGGGGTTGTTCAACCCAGAAAAGAGAAGGCTCTGGGAAGACCTTATTGCGTCCTTCCAGTACCTAAAGGGGGCTTATAATAAATGTGCAAGACTGACTTTATTACATGGACTGATATTCATAGGTCAAGGCAGAAACAATTTTAAAGTAACAGATAATATTTAAACTAGATGATAGAGAGAAATTCTTTACTCAGAGGGTAGTGAGGCACTGGAATATGGTGCCCAGAGAAGCTGTGGATGCTCCATCCCTGGAAGTGTTCAAGACCAGATTAGAGGTTGATCTGAGAAATCTAGGCTAGTGAGTGGCATCTCTGTCCATGTCAGGAGAGTTGGAACTGTATTCAGTTCAATGTCATTTCCAATCCAAGCCTCTCTATGGTTCTATGTGCCTATAAATCACTACCTTTATTCCCATTTACATCTGGATATTTTATAGAGAAATAGCATATTTCAAATAGTTCATATTTCAACATATAGCAAATTCAACATATAAACCCATTCTTCGTTCATGGAACTCAGTTTGTGATGAACCACAATTAGGATTTACAATGGGTGTTACTTCATTATTTTTTTACCTTCCTTTTGTAATGTAATTGGTCAAAATGACCTTTAGTGAGAATTTGAAGAATCTTGTACTGCTTATTTCAGACAAACTATTTTTATTGTTAAATATCAACAGAAAAATGTATTGCTACTACTCAACCTGAACATTCAAAGTAAAGGCATGCAAAGAGAATTTCTAAGAGCATAGCTAATTATTGCTATTAGGTACACTGCCAGGGACGGAGAAAGCCAGACTCCGTGACTGCTAATGGAGTACTCAGGGACGCTGATCTTGGTGCAAGGCAAGTCATGGTGCCGGTGACCTTTACCAGTGGATTATGACAGTGACACCCTGGAGCTGCTCCATAGTTACAACATGTATCTGTTGGATGATTGGTGCTTTGATAGCCATATCTTCTGAGGGAAACGCATGACCTGTTCCGACCTCAAGAAAAGAACATGTACCAGAGGAAAAGGGCTCATGGTAGGTTAATAAGAGAAGGTTATGACATTTTCAAAATGAAGGAGAAAGCAAATTAGGTTGAAACTAAGTCAGATAAATCTATGTCTGCATGAGCATGGGTATATGCGTTATAATTTTTTATATTTACTTGTGGACAAAAAGAAATGGAATTTTATTTTTTAGCTGCACAGATCTATAGAGTTAGAATTTTAGTAAAGGGGACTGAAAGACCCAAATCTACTTCTGAACATAATTAAAATGGAATAAGGATGCAATTCTTGACTGTGATTGTTACCTTAACTTGATATTTTCAAAATGAAATTTACTTAGCAGGCATAAGACCCCAGTAAAAAATATGCAGATATGACTGATATTTTACAAGCCAGAGAAATAACCTTCATTGTTGTAATCCAAACAGACCACAGAGTTTTTGTAACTGTTCTTGTGCTTTCTCTATGCACAAACAAAAGAAGGTCCACAACTTACTATATTATTTGAAGAACATGTACAGAAAAGATACCAGAAGAGAAATAAACTCTTGAAATTGCAGCTACCACAGATGCATTTGCTAGCTCTATTACAGAGAAAGAAGCATACAGAGCAGGGAAAATATACAAAACTATTGAGACAGTGACCTCAAATAGAAGACTTGAATTTAGCTATTGCCACTATAGTAGTCTTATTGAATGTGTCAGCATAGCTAAAAGCCAAAAGAAAAAGGTTTTATATCCAACTTTCAGGTAAAAAAATTTGGAATCAAATTATAATACATGTAGAAGTTTTGATGATGAACAGATAGCTGTTAACTTATTCACACCAAAAGTCTCAGGGTCTGGCTATTAAATCCTGGTATTTGAAGACAGTTATTTTCTTAACTTGGAGAGAACTGTTTATCTCTGTTCATCCTTCTCAGATATAAACCTTACACTTAAATTAGGTAGCTGAACACAAAATTACTTTCTTGTGAAATACAAGACAGATACTGATACCATTTTCTCCTCGTAGTGGCGCGAATCCACTGGCACCCCCGCCCGGACATCGGCACGGAGCCGAGTCCAGAAACACGTAGCGATCCCAGGTCCCAGAGAGAAGCGGTACCGCTCTAGGTGCCGGAGCTGCCCGGGGACCGGGAAAACACAGAGAGATGCCACGTTTTCTCACTTTTACTCTTTCAATCCTCTCCCTTATCCCACTGTCGGGAGTGAGTAACTCTGGTGATGAGTTGCTGGTTGGTGTTAAAATACAACAATATGTAACAGCAGTTCTTTCAGAAAGATTGAGGCGAGGGTGTTACAGTCCACTCTTGGGAAATCTACGGTCCTCTAACTTCATTAGGGTCTCTGGGGAGTGTATGTGGCAAGAGAAGTTTTGAGTGCTTAAATTCTACAAAATGCTGGAAGAAGACATAAGATTGTAATTAAATACTTAGTTGACTTGGGACACCTAAGTTCCTCATTGGAGCAAAACAAAACTAGATACAGCTGGCATGTTAGTTCTCCTGCAGCATCTGAGTATCTGAGCATTTATCAACATATGGTTCACTTCAAAACTTGAAAGGCTGTGATTGTGTGGACAAGGCTCACAGTTAAATAACTATTTCAGTCATTTTTTTCATAACTACTGGATTTATCACTAGAACAACCTGTGTGGATTGATTTATCCACTCTTGCATTCTTCTTGAGGTCTTCTACTTCACAGAGAGCTTTTGAAAAGACAGTTTTTAGAGCTGTCTGTGCATTTACACCAGACAAACAGTTCTAACACTATGTAACAACTTTGGTAGTGCTGTCATGGTGGTGGGGGTATTCTGTGACCTGGAAAAAACACTCCATCAGGTATTGCTAATACAGAACCAACCAAGAGTATTCTCTCTTCTCATGTAATTTCTTGTACATAGAGTAAAAGCATCATTCCACTGTAACTGAAAGATTAGAGAAATCATCAGATGGCATTTGTCAACATAATATTATGTATCAATGTAGATATTTGAAAATTTGAAACTCTTTTACATGATGAAAAAATTGTAAACAAGAAAACTAACTTTTCTTAGAGTACTTATACCTTTAATCTTCTGAGGTGTTAGAACAGATTAAATGCAATCCTCCTATCATGATGTAGCGATGATATTCTACAACACACTTGGTAACAGATGTTTACTATTCACTGATAAATTTTGCATATTTAAAAGGACAAATGGCTTTTAGAGACACTGCAGATGTAGTTATAAGAGCGCATACAAACCATATGAAGATTTGAAACAAAATCTAACCTGGGGATAAATAAAAACTACTGCAGTTTTTAATCAGAGACTTGCCCACACTTAAGCTAACTTCTTTAAAAGTCAAATGCCATATAAATAAACCTCCATGTAAATATTAGAAAAAAGCATTCTTTGATTGCATTGCACAAACTTGCAGTTCTGTTTTGCATTTTCTATTTTAGTAAATGGATAAATGGGCACTTTAAAAAGTTTTTCCAAATCCACTCAAATGCACATCTTTCAAACAATGCCTTCTAAAAAGAAATACCAAACTATGAACATGATACTTGTTTTGGAGACAGAAGCATCCAGCCAGAGAATGGCTCCATACAATGCAGCCAACATGTTCACTTAAACCAGACTGGCAATTGCTCATATTCCTCATAGCTCTGGATGGACATGAAAAGAGTAACCCAGTTAGGTTTTCTGTATAATATTTGGGGGCTTTTATTATTACACATGGATTAAGGAAATTAAATGGGTTTTGAGACCTGCTACATTCAATGACTTTGAAATGACATCTATTGCTTTCATCTGAAAAGTGCTAACTGCTAACAGTGTTATGGAAAAATTTACTGACTAAAGCAAGCAACATTGTAGACTAGATATATATGTGTCGACATAGAAAACTGAGGACATCATTGTTAACAACCTGTCCCCTGATAGGCTGCAGAATTTCCATACAGTTTGTAAATGGCCAAAACATATAGAGAGCTTCTTATCTGTCAGACATTCATTCAGGGATACCACTATTAATAAACAACAACAACAACAACAGAACAACAACAACCCATTAAAAAAACACACAACAAAAAACCCCAAACAAACAACAACAACAAAAACATAAAAAGACACAAACAAAAAAAAAATAAACCCCAAGGCAGAAATGCAATTCCAGACAACCTAAGATGAAAATTGTTTGAATGCTTCTTTTCAAGTATTTTGTGCCTGATAGGTAACGGAAAGATTGTCAGATAAACAAAATGTGGGATCTGCTGCATGGGTGATGCTTCATCTTTAAAAAAAAAAGTCTTTTGTCCAAGAATCAGAATGTTTTAACAGAAGAGTCTTCGGGATGTCAGTACATTAATGCACCTATTGAGAAAATTTGCTTTGTAATGAATAATATCTGGAATGAAACAAAAAGAAATTTTTAGTAGGACATAAAGTAATCTTTTCAGCAGTCTGCATGGCAACAACTGAACCCTGCAACTAGCTGTGAGCAACTGAATCATATGCATATTAAAATATTCATAATGCTGAAAAAAGGATTATTTTTATCCTTTAAAGGTATAAAGATATAGCAAAGTCTTGGACATTTTGAATGTAGAAACTTCTGCTAGCTTACAAAATTCTATAGTCTATTTCTTCTATAAAGACAAAAATGTCAAATACATTTAATGCCATATCCATAGATAAAATACAGATTTATCTAAAAGATTGATTCTTATTTTCTCTTTAAGACATTTATGTTCCTAAACAAATCTGACTCATGCACAAGAGAGTAATATTGTAAAATGAACAAGGAAAATGCATCATGGTTTCCATGAATACACAAAAGAAGTTTGTGTTTTACTATTGCTCACATGGCCAATTTATTTGAAATTTAAATGACTGGAGAGTTCATCCATAGCAGTTTTACAATACCTTCATTTTTATGAACTTTTGAATAAATGGTTATAAAATGGAAAATCAGACAAGGAATTCTTTACTGACTGCGCTCACCTTGCCCCGACTCATCCTGAGCTAGTCATATCTCCATCTTATCTGGGCACCATTGACCCTTTCCTTAAACTTCCTGGCACGCTTCCATATCACAGGGAATTTACTACATAAGGACTGGCTGCAACCATATAGCTCATGTGGATTACACATCCTCTAACTAATGCTAGATCTAAACCAAGATTTCACAGTAGTTAATGCATAGCCTAACTCAAAATGGAACTTTAATTTCCCTGGAGACATGGTGCTAAAAAAAACAAGATACAGACATACTTTGTAAGGGTTGAAAATTCAACTAATTTTACTAAAACTAAATATACAGAATTAGACTCAGAGAAGAAAAGCAGAGAACTGTTCTCACACAAGTGAGGTTTAGAATTACATACATGTAATCACTCACAAAAACTGTTTGTTGGAACAATTAATAAGTTGTTCTTACTGGGAACAATATCATCTAAAATAAAACCCCATCTCTCATTATACGTAACTTGTGAATTGTAACTTGACTGAATGAGTTCTCACTTACTTGACTTGGGATATGCTGATGAATTACTTCAATCAGCTTCTGTGCTTGTGGAAATCATATTTAAAATTAACTGACTGTTCCAATGCTGTAAAGTGCTGCATTTGGACTATGGCTGACACATGCAGTTGCACAAAGGACATTATGCCTAATATCATACAGGAGTTCTTGTGTTCTTAGTGGTGTATTCTGAAATAGCAGAATTCATCTCAACCATCATTTAGTTATCCAAGCTTTCTCTTTTGCTGACAGAGAATTAATTATTTCCATTTGTTATGGTTTGACACTGGCGCGATGCCAGCGCCCCCATGAAAATATACTTTTCTAAATGATTGCTGTGAGATGTGATCAGGAACAGAGCAGAGCAGGCCCATCTTAGTAACAAAGGAAAGAACTTTATTAAACTATTACTACTAGAAAAACTACGAACACTAAATCCTGGATGAAGACTTTCCAAAACACTTCTCCTCTTCCCACCTAATTTCTAAACAAACTTAACAGTGAGACACCACCCAGGATCTTGATCAAGTTGCTACCCTTCAGATATTCAAATACTCAATCTTTCAAGGGAGACAGGAGTCTCTCCTGTGCCACAGACCCCCCCCCCCCAGGAAACACAATTGTCACCCTTGTGTTTCCATGTCACACATGGCAACCGCCCGGAGAAAATCTGCCATGGTGACACTCTCCTTTCCATGTCACAGTGTTCTCACCACCGTGCATGGACAGACTGCTCACAGGGCTCTTTTAAGGATGCTTTGCCATGGACCAAAAGAGACAACAGTTCAGTTTCTCATTTTGGGACTACAGTCCCCCCCATTTTCCCCTGGGGCTGAGGGTCCAAGAACAGAGGTCTTCTTCTCCTCTTCTTCTTTCTTGAAGATAGAGGGCTTTTCCACACCTTCTCTCTACTCCTCTGCTGGTAATCACTGAAACAGGTCTCCTGGCACACCAACGCACCACCCTAAGTGCAGCTTCTGTTAGGAGAATTTGGTTCAGTCTATGGCTAACAAGAGAAGTCCAGCCACAAGCCACTCCATCATCTCCTTCTAACTCAAGAATTTCTTCTTCCATCATCTCGGATCCCAGACTGTCTCTCTTCTACTTCAAATCAAGGAGGAGGAATATTTTACAAAGCCTTCATTTCTCAGGAAAGGGTTAAAAGCTCAGACTCCCTGGATGGCTGATATCTCTGCCCAGCAGCCGATTCCCAAGGCCAAGGCTGGGCGCCTTCCCCCCCACCACCTTCTCCTCCGTGCCGGCAAAGTTTCAGGTGCCGTCCGGACTCTCTATCTCTTCCCTGTTGTGGGGGGGAATGACAAAGACATCTCCACTTCTCTCTACCCTTCCATCCACAGGAGCTGGCTCGGTTCCAGTCCTTCTACCCCTCGGCTCACCTCGACCAGGCCGCATGACTTCCCCTCCCCCACCCAGCCCCATGGCTGGGCAGGAGAGGTCTGCACAGCGCCTTGACCGGAACCAAAGAGAGCGAGCTCTTGGGAGTTCTTGCTTTTAACCCCCTGTGTTCTCAGAGGCGTATCCCTATCTTCAGTGGTCACTTCAGGTGCCAATATCTAAACTTGACCACTAATTGGTTTGACCCAACTTCTTGAAAAAAAAAAAAAAATCACTTCCATGTCAAACCACGACACCATTAAATGGTCCAACCTAGTCTAAAATATTTGTCTTCTCCAGGTCGTTATTTCTCTCCATCAGTGTTGGAAGAAGTCTGAAGAGTAGCTGAGATTTCTTGTTTTTAAAAAGCTGCTGGAAGGCAAATATCCAAAGAATACATCACTCCCTACACTCTGGCTGTAATATGTAAAGGTTATATTTTGAATGAAGGCTTAATATCTAGACAGGATTTTTTTTCTTCTTCCTATTTGAAAAATAAAATTTAAAAAAAAGCACAGGGAAAAACACGTGGGGATTTACCAGAAAGAAAGGTGAAAGATCAGAAACTCTGGAGTGCTTGGATCTGCACTTATATATTTATTTTCATGAGAAGTTGATACTGTTGTTTCTAGTGTTTTCCTCTTAGTTGATGATCTTGTGATGGAAAGGTGTGTGTAATTAGAGCTGTCAATACTGAATTCTAAATGCACAGCACACTATGAATTTAATCTAAGTTTCCCAATCCCCCGTCCTTCCTCGCCATTGCATCTGGGAAAGGCTGAAGCACTTGACTGCTGCTGTGGCAAATTGGGTCCTAATAAGTATGATGCTTTACTGCTTCTTGTTTTTTTCTAAGATACAACTACAGCATTTCAGAAGAACTCACCTGGGCATTAATTCAACAAGAAATGTTGGTAGGAGTATTATATTTTCCACGTTTTGATATCTCACTGAATGACTTGCATATAAAAGAGACCTGGCAGCTGGTTTGTGTCAGTGACTGATGTGCTTGTCATTTCAGACTCAGATTCGGCAGATTTACCTCTGCCAGGCTTAAGAATAATATTCAATTTGCGGTTTTCTATTATTTCACAATTTTAACTAGCATAAAAATAAAATTTAAAAAAGAAAATTAAAAAAAATACACTAAATGAAGCTTTGACTAAAGTATTTATATTTGAATGGTATAGGTTTTATTTAATGTTGAGAAACAGGTAATCTCAGTTCATGTCACCTTTATCAATAATAACACG
Source organism: Anomalospiza imberbis (assembly GCF_031753505.1). Classification (NCBI taxonomy): domain Eukaryota; kingdom Metazoa; phylum Chordata; class Aves; order Passeriformes; family Viduidae; genus Anomalospiza; species Anomalospiza imberbis. The sequence continues at coordinate 88,546,163 of NC_089682.1, read as the reverse complement.
TTTATTCAGAGATAGAAAGGGTCTAAAGTAAGGAATATTAATTCTTAGAGCATCAAATAAGTTCCAGTCATATGTTTACATCTTTGGGGAGCTCATTCATAACTGATAAAACGTAACAACAATTAGATAGGATATATGAGGTATTTCAATAAACACCTTATTTAAGATGGATGTTTTTATGCTATGAAGAATCTCATCAGGGATCAGGACGAATTCATATGTTATGCAGAAATAAAAAATGCCACAAATTTTTCATCAGAAACCATGGATGCACAAGGCCATCCTCCAATCCACAGGTTATTTTATTATTAATTGTATCTTGGATCAGTTGCTGAACTCAGAAAAGAAAAGGAAAATCACAGAAAGAGGACACATCATTCTCATAATTACTGCAAAAAATAAAAAAGGAGTCGATTTTCATTTTATTTTAGAAAAAAACAACTCCTCCATAGTTTAAATGCCACCAGATGGGTCCTGCTGCTCTGAAATAATGGTATCATTATGCTGCATAAAATGACCGGAACTGAGGCTTCTTCAGTCAGATCACAGCCATGGTACAATGTATCAGATTTTGAAGCCCTGCTTTTCATTCAAGGCAGATATAAAAATATTTTAGAATCGTTTATATAAACACCTCTGGATTTTTCTCACAAAAGATTTCATTACACTGTTTCATAGTAAGAATTTAAGCACATGCAGAATTATAAAATAATTGCACCTGGTATTTTGATCCTTGCACTAACTGGAATCAGCTGCAAATTCCCCATCAGTCTCCTCAGCAACATCACACAGGGGAAACTGAAAGAGGTTAAAAATTAACCCTGCTTGACATTGCTGTACTGCCCTGTTTGTCTGCCTAAAACAAGACCTGGCTTCCTCTCCCTACACTGTGGTGTATCTGACACATGCAGTATTTATGCCCTGTAAGGTGGCATTGCCATTGATAGCATGATGCCATAGGTTTTCTCAGAGTTTACCTGGTTTGCAGGGGCATGGCTTGTCAAACCTGCTCTGCTCAAGCTTTCCTTGACCTGCCTACAGCATTGGTTCTCCTGGCTAACCATGGCCGCAATTTCTCTAACTGCCCAGATGTCTATGGTTAATTTGCTTGTCTATGGCTACATTTCCTTGTAATATGGATTGAAGCAGAGAGAAGTTACTATTTGCAGAAGGAGAGATTTTTGGCTCTAATAGAACGAAGTGGAGAAATGCAGTTGTGGTATGATAGCAAAGTTCTTCAAGGACCAATGAAGAGGTGCACTGGCATGAGATGAGGCATGGGAAAACGACTGGCACCAACAAACCCACCTGGCAGCAAAAAAACCTTGCATTACTGTTAACTCATCCGTGGTCAGTTACAGCAGTGCAGAGCTGAATCTGGGCAAAACTGGTTTAGGGGCAAGCCACAATATACAGTCAATTTGGATGTAACACGGAGCTGATGATCAGTGAAGACAGAGTAAAAGTTTTAAAGCATGCTAACAAACATATAAAAATGATTCCAAGTGGATTCTAGAATGGCAAAGCCATTAACATCATATTCCTGCCAGAGCAAAAAGAACAACCTGACAACTGTGGTGTTTCCCTCTCTAGCAGTCCAAAGCTATTTTAAGAAGCTATTTTAGGTATTCAGTAACATAGGATCCCAAAAAGTATTGGAAAGGAAGGCATAACACCTGAAAAAAGGAACATAAATTAAGAAATGTGTATTATAATTTTAATTGTATTTTTAATACTATTGAAATCTCTTTCTGCATACAAGTGTTATAGTTGCATTATCATTCCTTCCGTCTTCTGTAAATTAGGATGAAATATGATTCTTGAACTGCAGTGTTAAAATATCAGTTATACTAAAAATAAATTCTCAATTTGATGTATATATTTATACAGTATGCTTCATCTTTGCCCAAACCCCAGAATTTGATCATAACATACAGTATAAAGAGCTAGTGTGAGCAATCAGTTGTATTTGCAAATAAATTTAAAGCAGTTTGAAGACTTTCTGGACAGCATGAAACAATCATCAGAAAAAAGGGGATGCAAGAGTGGCATTTTACAATTTCAGAAGTGATGCTGAGTAAAATAATGATACTTCTGATAGAAAAGTCACAAATACAAGTTTCTCAATACTTAGAAGTGCATTAATGGGAAATTGCTGAAGCTGTTTTCCCAGGTGGTTTTGAATATGAATATTCAATGCATATATTTATGTTTCTGAACTTATTTTATTTCCCTGTAATCTTTTAGGAAAAGAAAAGCCCTCATATAATAGTAAGACATGATCTGAAAATGGAAAATTGTCCCCTTTGAACAGCCATGAGTAATTACGTTAGTCCCATAATCTTTAGAAATGCCTTCCTTTGTGCTCTCGTTTCACCTTTCCTCAAGTTCTAAGCCACTAGACAGGTAGATGCTCACTGGTGACAGCAGAGCAGACACAGAAACTCTGAAAACATTTTTGTTTAATGTGGCTGGAACAATGACATAGTCTTTCAAACACTCTGACATCCCTCACTGGCTGACATTCTGCTTTAAAAAATCCCCGTCAACTGGAGCAACTGACACATGGACTGTAAGTCATGAGATTCAGATCATCATATGATCTGCTGAATGCCTCAGTGCATTGTAAATGACAATATGAGCCTGAATGTCAACACAACGGAGCACTGAAGGGACATAATGGCCCAGTGTGATGCTTTGGACATTTATCTAGGCTCCCATACATTTCCATTTTTCTTAGTCATTCTCAGCAAGGAATGAAAAATTGAAAAGAGAAAATGGGGGAGAGGGAAGGAAGGAAAGGAAGGAAAGGAAGGAAAGGAAGGAAAGGAAGGAAAGGAAGGAAAGGAAGGAAAGGAAGGAAGGAAAGGAAGGAAGGAAAGGAAGGAAGGAAAGGAAGGAAGGAAAGGAAGGAAGGAAAGGAAGGAAGGAAAGGAAGGAAGGAAAGGAAGGAAGGAAAGGAAGGAAGGAAAGGAAGGAAGGAAAGGAAGGAAGGAAAGGAAGGAAGGAAAGGAAGGAAGGAAAGGAAGGAAGGAAAGGAAGGAAGGAAGGAAGGAAGGAAGGAAGGAAGGAAGGAAGGAAGGAAGGAAGGAAGGAAGGAAGGAAGGAAGGAAGGAAGGAAGGAAGGAAGGAAGGAAGGAAGGAAGGAAGGAAGGAAGGAAGGAAGGAAGGAAGGAAGGAAGGAAGGAAGGAAGGAAGGAAGGAAGGAAGGAAGGAAGGAAGGAAGGAAGGAAGGAAGGAAGGAAGGAAGGAAGGAAGGAAGGAAGGAAGGAAGGAAGGAAGGAAGGAAGGAAGGAAGGAAGGAAGGAAGGAAGGAAGGAAGGAAGGATTTGGTTTGTCATGTATTCCAGGAGGGTCATTTAGCAGCTGTACATTGTCTAGCACTGATAAATCTCTCAGGTACTGTAGGTGGCTAAAATAAATCTCCCATCTATTTGGGGAAATTACAATTGCTGAAAATGCTGGTAGTAAGGAAGAATTTTATGTGGTGCCACAAATGGATTCGCAGACATTGATGATCAGACAGGAATTGCTGAATACAATCAAATACTTAACATGGGCAGAGCTCTCCAGTGTATAGATGGAATAAAACTAGCAACATTACCTTTCTGAACAGTGAAAATGTCCTAAATGTATGCTGTTAACCATATTTTATTCACAGAGATGTGTAGGGAGATTAGATTTCTCCTTTTTATGTTTGATTCCAGTTACTTAAGTTCAAGTCTGCAGCTACTTAAGAAGGTTCCAGTCAGAGAACAAAGATTGAGTAAGTGAATTCACTTTGATTTAGTAGTGAAGTTTTTTGGGTCTGTTGGAAACTACATATGAGGAAGAAAGGATCCAAAAGGAGACTAGAGAGTGGATGCCTACAGTCTATCACTATTAAGAGTAGAAAGAAAATATGGTATTAAAAATATTACAAGGATATTTAATGTATTTTAGAAACAAGACAAAACCAGGAATAAATGAGTTATCCTTTTTATCTTAATGTATCCTATCCTATCCTATCTTATCCTATTCCATCCCATCCTATCCTTCATGTTGCTACTCATCCGTATGTGATTTTATCTTGCTCTCTGAAGAAAGGTATTATATCACTGGGAAATGCCAGGGCTATGGAAAGACTCCAGAGCCCTCAGTGAGTACTTTGCATAACTTTGTTGGGAGAAGAAACATCCTAGATTTCTAAGAAAAAAAAAATAACAGGCTAAATTGAAAGACATTGCACTTTGGTCCTCTGAGGCACTATCTTTAGGGAGAAAAATCTGTTATCCTTTCACTTTGTGGCTGAAGATCTTCTTCAGTTCGGACTTGAATTATCATCTTCCTCTGCTACCTACAGAATTGCAGAACAGTTAAGCTCCTAGCTTGAGTGGCTCATGTGAGGTGGAATGAACTTCAGCCTTTGATTGTTTGTTGGTTGATATTTCTGTTGCTCCCTAGTATCTATTTTGGATGGTAAATGCCCATGTCTCTCCTGATATATGGAACAGAAACATATCTTTCATATAAATTTAGTAGATTAAATAATATCCTACATGAATGAGAATATAAATAATTTTCATGTGAATTCTGGCACAATTAATAACTAATTTTTTTAATGCACAGTGGAAGTTAACAGAGGAAGAAGGACTGTAATACCTAAGTCACTTTGAGTGTACTCAATTTATCCATTTGTAAATAAAAGCAATTATATGTTCCACAAAATTATTGAGAGCCTAAGTTCATTAATGTTGGCAAAGACTTTACTTGACAAAGATCTTTAGTTGGAGTGCTGCACAGAAGTTAAAGATTATTTTTAATGCAGAATTTTATTTTAAAATGGTTTGAAAATGTTTCTGATTAATAAAATGAATTTTTAAAAAACAATCTAAAGAAGGGATTGTTCTCCTTTCCAGTGCTATAGCTTTGGCATTTTGTTACAACTAAACTATTTTAAAGTTTGAATTTTGAAAAGAAAACATTTTGAAGGGCTTTTAAAGAAGTGTTAGTATTCTAACAGCTCTCACTAGCAATACAGGTAAGAGACTAAAAGGATTTCTGTTATAAACCTGGATTTTCAGGATTAATTTATCATCTTTTTTTAAAATCCCAGTGGGTTAAAATTGTCATACAAGCTGACAGCCCATATCTAATATTTTTTTTTCCTAAAAGGAAATGTTTCAAATACTTCAGAAAAAAATTAGATATGAACCAATCCCGCAGAATAGAATTTTAATTGGCTTACATGGGTTTTTTTGATCAGATGAAGATAGACATGCTGTCAGGCACATTTGCAACAATGCACACTAAGCTATTATTGTTATGTGTTCTAGATATTTAAAGGCTAAAATCAGCATATAATAGTCCACAGATGCCTAGGACCCCTCTTGTCTCATGGGTGAATGGAAGATTAATGAAGAGATTAATGAAGTAGGCTTGCAGCCTCTTAATGTGGATTTTACAGGATGCTAGTTAAAAGGATTGTGTTTAGTTACTGGAAAGCCTGATTGCAACCTGCAGTACTGAAGCCACATGAATCATTGCATTAGCATATAGAATTGAGACAACGAGCAATTTTAAAGGTACTTAAAATCATTTCTTGATTGATTAAATTCTTCTACCAAGCAAGAACATTTTACCTAATGTCAGTAAATATGAAAAGCACAGTCTCAGTCCTGAGCAACTACTTAGTCCCCTTTTCCCTTCTCTGACATGCAGCTACACAGATTTGTTACGCTGTGTTTTCCAAGTACCAGAGACCATTCCAGCATCACCACCTTTTACTGTGGTACTGTGAAGACAAAAGACCTTCAAAACGGTGCTCTGCTACTCTGAGTAAATGGAATACTGCTCTGTTAAAGAGAGTGTAGAAACATACCATAGTGAATGAAAAACTGCTGGCATTTTGGTAATAGATCCAGGACAATTTTTTCACAATAGTCTGTGTAGGAGATCAGTCTATAGACAGGTGTCCTCTTCTTAAAGGATCTAGCAAAGAGTGGTGACAAATCCCTTCCCCATTCCTGCTAGGTTCACAGCTATATTCTGACCCTGCCTATTTCAGAGGAACAGAGCCTGTGGAGCAATTCCCTAATGCCTGTCCCATCATCCACATGTTCTAGCAAAGATTTTCAAAACTCCAGAGGCAAGAGGAGCTTTGGTGCTACTCCACACACATCTGTTTACAAGTGTAAATATTTGTGTTGATGTGAGTGCACATATTAATCCAGGGGAAGGTGGTGAGGAGGTAACTTGCCTTCTTCTCTGTCAGACTGCTCGACTGCAAGAGCTCCTCTCTTGCCCTTGCATGTAGGTTTTGCTTTTGTTTCTTTGTTTTTGTTTTCACCAGTGAATACACACAGACTGCAAGGTTCAGAAGACAGGTGGAGGAGGGAGAGAAAAAGCAGCACATAAATGTTGATTTCACAAGGGTTGTTGGGTATTCATTAGAAACATATTTATAGCCACTCCCAATGCACATGCTGATTAAATTGGTCACACATTTTTTGCTGCTGTTTGCTAAACATGCTGTAGAGTTTTACAGAATACCTATCAGTTAAATCCCAAATGGAGTTCTGCATGAATTGAACCTAGGTTCTTAACCATATGCTTCATGCTAAAATGTTAATTGGAAATATTTATGCCACTGAAATGTGGATAACTATTTGTTTTCCATACATACCAATTACTTACTTGTTTCTTAATTAAATTATATTTTGTAACCTAAGAAAATAGGCTGACTTTTTAAGCACTTTCCATGTACAAATATACCACTGAAATTAGCTCAGTTGGTTACAGCATGGTGCTAATAACACCAAGGTTGTGGGTTCAATCTCCATATGGGCCATTCACTTGAGAGGTGAACTTGAAGATCTTTGTGTGTCCCTTCCAACTCAGAATATCTTGTCTATATATTTATTGTATATTTCTCTACAGATTTCTAGGGCTGAGGGAGATTTGCAGTCAGAGATGACTTAGTGAGATCCGGGAATATATGATGGGGAAGAAAAATATCTTTCTCCTTCCTTCCAAGGGTGGAGTTACTGTAATCTATGCTACATAGCCTCCTTCAGCCTGTGGCCTTGGGCAAGGGTGTTATTTGTTTTCCTCCCATTCCCTACTGCCCCAAATGCAGCTGTGTTTGAAGTTTTGTAAAACCCTTACAACTCTTTGATAGAGCATGAAAGAAAAATATTTCAGAACTTCTCTGAAATTGGGATGGCAATTACATTGTAAATAGCTGAAGAGAGGCAGTTTGATGTTGAAATGGCAATATCAGATTTGTTCTGATACTTTGCTTAAAAGAAATTGTTTTTTTACAGATGGAACTGTCTCATCTCATGTAGTAATTTAAATAGTTTCTTTGTAACTCATTGTGAAAACACTATTTTATTAGTTTGCTGTCTCAAATTCACAGACTTTTAAATGGATTTTAATGATGAATTCCAGACTTTTCCATTCCAGTTCACCACACAAATAAAAGGTAGTTCAAACAGAAAAAGATTGATTTTTCCCCCCTCAAAAAGGTAAAATTAAAAAGACTTTTTACTATTATTCTAAAACCTACATTATGCTTAAACTACCTGTAATGACCTTTGTACTAACAGGGCACTACAAAGAGATTCTAGCAAGAGCAGTTTCCCCCCAATCTGTAGATAGTGATTCATACTCAGCATAGGTTTCTGCTGTCTTGTATTTATTTAGTTATTTAGAACTGTGCAACATAGATGCTACAAATGCAGAGTTCTACTTACAGTTACTCAAAATTAGAATGAGGGCACAAAGCAATAAAGCATTAGTCCCTCTCTGTCTAATGAACTGGACATTTCTTAGATTAATCTAAGTCTTTGCTGCACTTCTTCCTCTCTGTAAACTTTGACAAAATCTCTAATTTCATAATTTAAACTCTCAAAGCCAAATTAAAAAAAACATATATTACAAACTTTTGAAATTTTCTAACTCTCTTAGACATACCCAATTAATCTCAGAAATACCTTGGGAATAGAACTTTCACTTCGATGTATTCACTAAGCTGAACAACATCCAAATAGTGACTTTTAACCTGGATTTACCAGCACTTTGGGCATTTTTCTCCAGTAAATTCAGCTGGGACTTCTTCACAAGCTTCAGTCAGACAAGATGCATATTTTCTGTCTTTGCATAAATATTGTTCTTTGTCCTTATGCTTTTAAAGCACATTATTAACCCATTCTCTTTTTTTACACATCTATTCCATGATATCACAATCTTTATTATTTCTTTTATCATTGCATCTGAATGAATAATTTTATTAGTGGATGAATCACTAGCATGTACTGATTTATCTGACCTGTAGTGGTATTTTTGAATGGTAGTTAAGCATTGATTCCTTGCCTGCTGCTGATAAAAATATCTTTTCAACCAACTGTTGTCAGTATTCTCTGTTGTACATTAATTCCTCCTGTATGATAACATCTTTTGAGCTTTGTTGTTTCACTCTCCTTACCTTTTCATTTTCCCTCAGTGTCCCCTTGAGCATGGAAGAAAGCCATAGCCCCATATAGCCTGCTTTCCTAACATACCCTATTCCACAGATAGAGGCAACCTGCTTACTTCATTTTCCCTGAGAAACTGTCTAAGTTTTTAACTGGAAATACAGTTGTGTCATTCACATATGTGTAAACACATGGACCTTATAAAAAAATTCACCCACGTTTTTAGTCAGCAAGAGTATTTGTTGAATTAGAAAGTTTCTGCATTTATCTGTGCAGCTACCTCTTTAATTGCTTCTTGACCAAAGTTTATGACCATAAGGGGGTCAGTAACTTGAAGGTTAATACTTGAAGGCATTTTGTTTGTGTGCTTCCTAAGTTGAATATAATATAAAAATACTGAGGGGGGGGGGGGGGGGGGGAAGTGTCTACAGGGGTGTCTGCTGTAAGAAGCTTCCAGAAACTTTACATGTGTCCAACAGAGTAAATGCCAGCCAGCTCCATGGTGGATGTGCCACTGGCCAAGGCTGAGCCCAGAGTGGCAGCATCACTCAGGTAACAGAGTTATGAAAGAGGCAGGGGAGGGGGGTGAAATGCACAACATCTGTAGAGAGGAGTGAGAAAATGCGAGAGAAACAGCCCTGCAGACTAACTGCAAACTAACTGCAGACTAACTGCAGACTAACTTCAGGTTAGTGAAGAAGGAGAGAAAGGAGCTGCTCCAGGTGCCAGAGCAGAGATTCCCCTGCATCCCATAGTGCAGTAATGGAAGACTGTGGGGAGTCCTTCCTCTTAGGAGAAAGGAACAGCAGAGACAATGCATCATGAACTCACCAAGGCCCCATTCCCTGCTCTCCTGCATCACTACGGGTAGAGGAGGCAAAGGACATTGTCAGTAAAGCTTAGTTTGGGATGAAGGAAGGGGTTGGGGAAGACGTATAAAGAGATCTGTGGAGCAAAGTATGTCTTCATTATCAGCCCAGAACAAGGCATCCAAAGAATAGATTTGGTGGAAGGTAAAGATCTTGTGGATTTGACAGCAACACAGCTCAGATATATTAGACAGAAGCAGAAAGGAAAAAAATGAGCTTTCCCAGTGAAAAAAAAAATGTTTAGAGGAAAAGAAGGAATAAGATCTCTCTGAAAACAGAGTAAGACAAGGAGATGAAGAGACCCACACAGACTGGGAGAAAAGGTGTTGGGTTTCTCCTCACTGAAGATGTAGTTCAGAGTGGAAGCCAGCCCACAGGGAGGAAGGGGGCATAAATCACAAAAGCCGCATGTCCCATGAGTCTCCAAGGGAGCTCAGCCAGCACAAATGAATGTCAAGCTGGCACAAAACATTTAATTTCAATTTTCCCAATGGAGAAAAAAGAAATAAAAACAAGTAATGCTAGCAAAATCAATATTTTTGTCTAAAAATTTGGAGTAGAACAGAGGAGAGGAGGACACAGGAACCAGTGGGAAAGGGTTGATTCCCTGGACTTTGTTTATTTACTCTGGCAGGTGTGTTATTTCTCTAATTTAATCAAAGAGCTATATAAAGCTCTAATGTTGGAGAAAAAGCAGAATACTGATTAGTAAGGAAACTTGGGTCTAGTAATTCATTGGAAACAGCAGGAGAGAATCAATGTTTCTTGAAAACATTCCAGATGGGATAGATTAAGCTTGTCCCTAGCTTCTGTCCAGGTTTGTCCCACCTTCTCCCAAACTCCTGACCAGAATCTCTCTCTGAAGAGAGATGTGTTTTAGGGAAAGCTTCAGATCTTCAGATTGTCTTACTTCCTACAGGCAATCTGAACAATGCCACACCATGTTTGGCTTTCTGTGTCCTGCATAGCCACCCACAGATTGTAGGAGCATGACTTTGGATGCATACATATAAATCCATGATTGTGGTCTGACATACCACACGTATACTCAGTGTCATGCTGTGAAAGTCCCAGCCTGGCGACTGCAGCACATCCTTCAAGTTGTTTTGGACACTTGGAACTGAAAAGAATACCGGCCTCATCCCCTAAATTGATAATCATGTCCAAATCAGTCATCTGATACCATTGAAGCCCAAATAAGGAGTCAGAACCTCTCTTCAAGTCCTATAAGCAGTGTAAGGATGGGGAATGGGGGAAAGGAAGAGAGAGGAGAGGAGAGGAGAGGAGAGGAGAGGAGAGGAGAGGAGAGGAGAGGAGAGGAGAGGAGAGGAGAGGAGAGGAGAGGAGAGGAGAGGAGAGGAGAGGAGAGGAGAGGAGAGGAGAGGAGAGGAGAGGAGAGGAGAGGAGAGGAGAGGAGAGGAGAGGAGAGGAGAGGAGAGGAGAGGAGAGGAGAGGAGAGGAGAGGAGAGGAGAGGAGAGGAGAGGAGAGGAGAGGAGAGGAGAGGAGGGGAGGGGAGGGGAGGGGAGGGGAGGGGAGGGGAGGGGAGGGGAGGGGAGGGGAGGGGAGGGGAGGGGAGGGGAGGGGAGGGGAGGGGAGGGGAGGGGAGGGGAGGGGAGGGAAGGGAAGGGAAGGGAAGGGAAGGGAAGGGAAGGGAAGGGAAGGGAAGGGAAGGGAAGGGAAGGGAAGGGAAGGGAAGGGAAGGGAAGGGAAGGGAAGGGAAGGGAAGGGAAGGGAAGGGAAGGGAAGGGAAGGGAAGGGAAGGGAAGGGAAGGGAAGGGAAGGGAAGGGAAGGGAAGGGAAGGGAAGGGAAGGGAAGGGAAGGGAAGGGAAGGGAAGGGAAGGGAAGGGAAGGGAAGGGAAGGGAAGGGAAGGGAAGGGAAGGGAAGGGAAGGGAAGGGAAGGGAAGGGAAGGGAAGGGAAGGGAAGGGAAGGGAAGGGAAGGGAAGGGAAGGGAAGGGAAGGGAAGGGAAGGGAAGGGAAGGGAAGGGAAGGGAAGGGAAGGGAAGGGAAGGGAAGGGACATTAACATTAACAGAAGTCTGATAGTGTTAATTAAGAAAACCTTAGGATGACTGAAAATGTTGTCAATATGGTTTGAAGTGACACCATCATCAAAGGTATTTTGCTGGCCTGCTGATTTTTTTAAAGCATAGCAGTACTCAAAACCTTAGGCAAATAACCTAATTTTAAGACAGAAGTCCCTCTGTAAAACATATTTCTGTAAGCTACATGCATCAACATCAGTAGTTAGAGAATCTTGGGAAGTTCAGATGCTTAGTCAAACTTTCTCTGGTCTGCAAAATCTTGTGAGAATTTAACCCTTACAGTCTTCAAATCTTACAAGAATTCATAAATTAATTACACTTTACTTAAATACTAAAATTTCCCAGTGGTCTGCAAGTTTTCCAGAGGCCCACATGCAAAATAAAAGTATACCAGCTGACTGCAGATTTTAGGAAGATATATACAGAAAACTGCCATGATGTGTCAGGTTTTTTTGGTTGATTGGTGAGGTTTTTTGGGGATTTTGTTTGGTTGGTTTTTTTTGTTTGTTTGTTTGTTTTTTGTTTGTTTTTTTTTTTTTTTTTTTTTTTAAATGGGATAGAACAGAATAGAATAGAATAGAATAGAATAGAATAGAATAGAATAGAATAGAATATTTCAGTTGAAAGTAACCTACAACGTCCATCTAACTTCAGGGATGACCAAAAGTTAAAGCATTTTATCAAGGGCATTGTCCAAATGTCTCTTAAATGCTGACTGGCTTGGGATATCACCCAGCTCTCATAGAAGGTTGCATGCATACAACAGAATAATCACCTTTTCTCACTATCTGGCCATGATTGTTTGGTGTACCCCAGTGTTTGGTGTTTGTTTTGCCCTCTTGGCTTACAAGGCTGGCTCACATTGAGCCTCCTGCCAAACAACACTCCCAGATCCCTGTCTGCAGAGTTGTTCTCTAGACTATCCTCTCCCAAATATTATAGTGTTAAGCTTGAGGAAGAGAACTACAGATGGGTCTACAGTTCAGACTCAGAGACTGCCTCATCTTTATTTAGAAATGACAGGTAATCTAGAAAAACATATTTGTTATACCAGGGAGAAGGGAGAAGGATCTCTTGATTGCAAGCTACAGCACTAGCTGCAGGACACACAAAAAAAAATTGTTTAGACCAGGTCATATCCTGGCCCAAGACTTTCCCATTAATTCTGCTTCATTCCCTAGTGGAAAAACTGATCTATGGCAACTTTACATGAGCTGTTATTCAGCACAGCTTCTGAAACCCAGATGTGCTTTGGGTTTTGCACACTTCAAAATGCAGCAATAGAGTTGTACCAGAAGGATTTGGCCACCTAATAGAGTTTTTAAGACTGGTTGTCATCCTAGTTGTAGCAACTGACTGTGTGCATCCTTAAAGTCTGCTCCAGTTATGAAACAAAACACACAAAGGTTCTTTAAGTTAATGTTTTTACCTTTCCTGACAGCTTGAGATCAGATCTCTAACGAATGAATTCTTTGATCTGGCTTCAGAGTGTCAGGATTATTCTGAGGCAACATTTCCCTTTAAATGACAACATATACTACTACTTTTTCTCTGTACTTCTGAAACTCCTGGAGTTGTCTTGAGCTGCATAAACATCACTACACAGGTTTGAGACGGCCTAAGCTGTTCCACCTGTCCTTCAGCTGCTCTTTCAGTAAGGTAGAGTTTTGTATTTTATTGTACAGTGTTGAGAGGGTTCTGTCTTTAGGCAACTGAGCTGAGCCTTTAAAGGCTGAAACTAGCAAAAATGTGAAAAAGGCTCAGATCAAAGTTCATGTTTTCTTAATTCATTAGAGTTTATTCCCTCCCACACTGCACCAATTAAGTGGGAGAATGCCTAACACCTACAGAAGAGACATGCTACTGAGGGATACAAAAATAATTTAGTGTGATGTCTGTAAACTGTAAGAATTTAAAATACATTAACATAATACTGTTTGTGTTTCTGTCGTTGTGTATCTTAGGGAGCTGGGGATATTTTTTTTTTTACACAGTGAAATAAGACATTTAACCTCCTTTTGAAAATCTAACATGTATTTTAGTAGTATAAAAACACATGAAAAATAACCTTAGTGTCCCTCTAACTGTATCAGTAAAACTGCTCACCTAATTCTGCACTGTTTTCCCCTACGTCTATTGATGTATAAATGTGAACAGTAGGATAAATATCAACCAACTCAGAATGACAACATTTTACACCCAAGTAGCAATGACTCTGCATCAATGTAAATGACAATCAGGTGAAACCAGCAGAAAATCTAGCTCTATAAATAATGACAGAGGCTTAAATTCAAACAATTCTTGAAGAAACAAATTGGTCAAAACCAAATTTATTTGGCTTGCTTTAAAGTCTGTTCAAATCTTGGATGGTTTTTCAAAAAATGAATTTGAAAATAGATTTTTCAACTAAACAGTCTGTTTCATTCTACCCAGTTTGAAAAGGAAAATGTAACATTTAAAGGGGGAAGAAAAAAATCCTTCTTCTTTGCTTAAAGACATCTTTCAGACTCTTGTTCATTCTTCATTATCAGAAAAAGAATGCAGAGGAAGAGATTTCCAGAACTGTTATGAACAGGGACATATTGGAAGGGAATGGATATACATAGCAAGTTGCATCAGCTGGAGCTATCTGCACTGGGACATTTTCACTGCTGAGTATAACAACTTCTAAAATTGTTCCACTTGCCTTGTCCAACAGGAACATGGCACAACATAAAACAGATAGAGAAAATTAAAAAGGCATAAAGAAAAAAGAAACCCACATAACAAAAACAAGCAAACTCATTTGAGCGTTCAGTCTAGGAGACAGAACATTGAAGATGACAAGAAAGTGCCAAAATCTCATCTCCAAGCATTGATGGGGATGCCATGTAACCAAAAGAAAGAACACACCACTGAAAGGAGCTGGTAAATGTGTGGTGGAAAACTTTTAAACAGACAAATATTGTTTAAACCAAACACATTTTCATCTTCTTCTATGTATTTGATTTCAGGTATCCATTCAATAGTTTTTACTTTATCTTTTTGACTGATACGGTTGATTTAAAGTTAGCATTCCCTTGGAAAAAAAAATATCATCTATTTCCCAAAACCCTTTTGCAATATATTCTGTTATTCTGGGCTATATTAGGATAAAAATCTCCCTCCCCAGCTATGGTAGATCAACTGTAGAAGATCATGGCCTCTTAGTGCACATTTATCTTCTAGGACTGGACACTGCAATGCAGCTCAGATATAACATTCCACATTATAAATCACCCAGCTTTAGGTGAGATTAATCTGATAATTCTCATCTTTTCTTTGGGAGCAAATCAACTGCTAATGTATGTAATTAAATAATTCTTAGACCAGGAGAAACTAATAGGTAGCTAAGAAATTTGGGTCAGAATATTTCATGTTCATAATCCTACTCTGAGTTACATCCAACATTCCTTCTGAACAATGAGTTATTAACTGCTCTAAAATAGGGAACCTCTCTAACCTAAGATAGGGTCACATAGACTCAAAAAAACTTTGCTTAACCACACACATTCTTGCTTTCTTTCTTATTCTTGAGAATGTTTTGCAATCTATTAGTTTTTTTTTTTTACACAAATACACAATTAATTTCACAGACATTCCTTCTCAAATCTCAGTTTCTGAGATTTCTTTTGTATTCTGTGATATTTTTGGAGATATATCAAATAATTCTTTGAAGATTTAAGCACAGTAAAAAAATCAATATTTATGTATAACACTAAGAGTGAGCAAAATGATAATGACAAAATCTCTAGACTAAAGGATTTTGTCTATTTTAAGTAGGTATTTTTTTCCAGACAGAGATGAAGATATTTTCTCAGTGATCACATCTTGAATTAAAATGAGGAGTTAGGAATTTGACAGGCTAAATTAATGCAGAAGAAAACAAGTGAAGGTTTAGTTGTACTTTTTAAATGCATGCTGAAATAACAAAAAATTATATATATTTGAAAAATTCCAAATTTATAGATTTAGTATCAATTATCCACAGAAGGGGAGGAATATAATGCTGTTTAATGTTGCAGCATAGAATTGAATAGATGAAACAGAGACATGAATCTAAGCACATAGCAAGCTTCCTATTTATGTACAGGGTATCAGTGTCAGTGGAAATTACAAAGCAAGTAAGCAGCAGCCATATTTTTTGTATTTAATGTGTAGAAAGATTTTATTTTTTCCCAGTTACAGAGTTTAAATCTCAGTAAGCCAAGTAATATAAGACACTATACTGAGCAGAAAAAAATATATAATGTGCATATACTTCAGCATTCTAAAGCATTAAGGTGGTAATTTTTACACCTACCTTTCTATCTGACATTTTAGACTCAATTAATATTGAAATAATTTACAATAAATACCTGTTTTTATTCAGCTAAAGTAGCCCGTTCTATTTTTACAGCTAACCAGAAAGTACCTCATCCTAAAGAAGGAGATGAAAATACATAGGGCTCTAATTTAGCATGAAACTATTCTCCCTCAGTATCTATTGAGCAAAAGCAGAACACCATAGACTCAGAATTCCTTTAAGGTAATTGATATGTTGAGATGGGGGTTCCTGCCAATGCTTCTTAGTGAATACAGATATACAACAAAGGGCAATGACCACAAGCTGTGGCTCAGGAGGTTCAGATCAGACCCTAGGAAAAAAAAAATCTTAGGAAAATGGTGCAGTACTGAACTGAGCAGTCCAGAGGGATTGTAGAACATTCTGACTTGAAAGGTTTCAAGACCTGATTAGACAAAACCACAGTTCACATCATCTACTCTCATTTTGTGTGGGAGACTAGAAAAGCAGTCTCTAGAGGTCCCTTCTGACTGACATTTCTTTGGTTGTATAATCATTAATGATTTTTCTTTATGTACTGGGTCTGCCTGGACTGGAGCTACCTTTTTTCTTAGCAACCCGTGCAGCGCTGGGGTGTTTTGTATTTGTAGCTGGAAAGGTGTTGGTACCACGCCAGTCTGCTGGCTGCTGCTGAGCAGTGCCTGCACAACATCAAGGCTCCCTCTCCAAACACCACATCAAAGGTTGAGAGTGGGCAAGGGGTTGGGAGGGTGCATAGCTGACACAACTGACCCGATCTGATCAAAGAGTTGGTCCACACCATGTGATGTCAGGCTCAGTGAGAAAGGCTAAGAAAAGTACAAGGATGGGGCATTTGTTATTAAGGTATTTGTTTTACAATGGAACTCCTACCTATAGTGAGGCCCTCTTTCCTCTGAAGTGACTGGACATCTCCTGCTGATGGAATGTATAGAATACATCTTTTGGTTGTTTGGGGCTTTTAGGTTTTGTTTTTGTTTTTTTGCTTTGTTTCCGCATGTGACTTTTTGATCTATTTCATTAAACTGCCTTTATCTCAACCCAAAAGCTTTTCATCTTATTTTCTTCTATTGTCCTGTTAAGGAGGGGAGTGAGAGGCTGGTATAGTAAGCACCTTGCACTTAGCTCAACTCATTTCAGCCTAATTTTCTATAGATAAAAATGATAACATGTAAGTATTTTTATGCCTTACAGGAGTTATTTTTAAATTTGATGCCAGCAACAGAATTCAAATCACAAGTCACAAGAAACAAAGAATGAGACACCTTGGCTGTGTATTTGGGACAGTCTTCAGGAATTTTTACATTATGAGTAAAGGAAAGAAGAGTTCAATGTCTGTTTCAGCAATGTTTCTTAGTAGTGCCAGTGGGACTACAGGCATTTCCTTCCCTTGTGTGGGTCCTGAACACCTCTACTGGTCAGCTCTGCTATCTGAAAGAAGGGATGGGGTAGCTCTCAGTCCCATCTGCATTGCACCTCTATGCTGGGGGTCACTTTAGCCTGGCATATAAGGCTGTTCCTATTTCTGTCTTTTTTTTCCCAGATCTCTAGCATAATATTATCTGAAGTATTTACCCATCTTTTAAAGTTATTTGCAATTGGTTAAGAGAACAAAAGCTATACAATATAGTCTATTTTCTATATAGAATTAGTCCTTTTGGGCTATTTCTTCATTCCTCTCACAACAAATTTCTGCCTTCCCATTCACAGCTCCAGCCCTAGGACTCCAGACTCATGAAAGTCACACCTACCCACACAACTAGCTGATATTCCTTCACAGTTCTTGTTCTTGCCATAAGGCTCTGCATCTTTTCCATCTTCCAACACCTGGATCTTGCTTCTCCACACATTCCTCATCTAATCTATATTTACATTGTTTATTTCCTTTAAATCTACTTTATTCTCTTTTTGGTTTCCTTTTATACTATTTTGTAATTTTTTTGACATCATTACTAAATCAGACCCCTGCACTGTGAAACAGTCTTACTTCTCTAGGCTTCTCCCTGTTCTGCATCTACCTTCACATCCCAGCAATGCTGATAGGGAATGTTTTCCTCTCTAGCCTAGCAGGAGACTTGCTGCTCCTCCCATTCCTCCCTTCCCTCTGCTAATGACCAGGAAGTGAGACGAACAAGATTGACAGCCTCTGAAGCATGGAAAGTGCCATCTGGGCTTTGTAGATTGAAAATCTTATTAGTTTTGCTTCCAGACAAGTTGTGCATATGAAGCAGAGCAACTGGGGTAAGGAAAAGTTCAATAGGGGAAGAGGGAAGACCAGGAGGGAATGAGAGCAATCACTAGGTAAAAATTCAAATAAATAAGAAATATAAGGAGATAAAGGTAGGTGGTAGAGAGAAAATATCCCATTTAATCCTTCCACCTCGCTGCCAGTTTTTCACAACCCATATCCTAAGGTAATGTCTAGTCTAGATCTACAAAGAGAGTAAGGCTTTGAAGTCTCACCACAGATTGATAGTGCCTCGCTCACCAAATGATCCACAAAACAGACTGCTGAGTTGTTTGGGTGGTTTAGCTGCAAGACACATTTCAACTTTGCTCTTTTATTTTCCTCTGTGGAAAAGATTAACATCTTGCTGCCTAGCTGCTCCCCAGAGCTATTAACTGGCCCTATATGCTGCCTTTCTGCCTGAGGCTTCCACTATTGGGGCATGCCTGAAATGGTGTTCAAGTAGGACTTGGTCAAGGCTCCCATTGTAGACAAATCTTGCATAGGAATCTGATGGTAAAACAGCTTGAGTAGGAAAATAAAATGTCTTCTTCAGTCTCTTGGGACTAAATATCTCTCAGGAGATTACAGTCCTTTTGTTCTGTGTCCTTGCCTTTCTTCTTCATCAGTATGTCTTGAATTTTGCTTTCAGACTGTTCTCACACAAGTGCTTTTCACATCAAATGTATTCACATTTGCCTTCAGTATTGCAATGCCAGTGACCGAATTGCTTCAGCCCCCAGTCCTACTGCCTTTAATGGGTGTAAGCAGGAATGTACAGACACCTCCTTAGGTGATTGTCAGAACCCAGAATGTCCCTTGGACACTCTTGGATGTTCCGGGCCCAGGTCAGAAGCATCTGAGACCCTGGAATGCAGCCACAGACCCCTGTGGCTTTGAACCTTATCCATTGAACAATTTACCAACCTTGCAGGAAGAACAAGAAATCACAAAAGTTTAGATATTGTAGTAGAAGTAGTCATAAAGTGAGAGGAAGAATTTTTGAGTGCTGTACGGGGGGGTTTTAGGCCTTGTACAGAGGGGTCTGAGTTTTGTACATGGGGGTCAGAAGTTCTAAGATGGAGAGACTTGGGTGTGCCCTGTCCTCTTTCCTTCTTCTTCTTAACCTCCATGTTCTTGGTGATGTTGGCATTCACAGATTGGTTTAGAGTAGAAAGTCACTATTCAATATAGGTGATGGGCATTGGGGAAAAACTATAAACATCTAATACGTAATCTAAGATATAAAAGAGGGCACCAGCCCCCGGGCGTCGGAGTGTGCCTTTGCCCGACTGCTGGATGGACCGCAGCAGCTAAGAGAGAAAATCTTTTAGATAACATACAATAAACTACCTTGAGACCAGACAACTGAAAACTGAGTCTTTCTTTGGAGACAGGGGTTGGAGGAGAGACTTTTCCACCTTTCCGGCTCACCCCAACCAGGGGTGAGTTCTTATAGGTGATCTCTACATGAGGCACAATGGCAGCTGCACATCACATGGCTTTCCCAGCAACGCTTTTCCCTGCCTGCCTTGAAGGCTTCTCAGAAGAGCATAAGAGGCAGGGCAGAAGCGGTCAGGATACAATGAACCCTGGCTGTGCTTCCTCTGACAGATTCTTCAGCATCCTATTGACAGCTGGTGCAAGTTATATCAGCCCCACAGCCATCATAATTTTTGCAGAGGCTGAAAGCAGATTGAAGAATCAGGAAAGCCATAATCCAAATGCACTAGCTAAAAAAAATACTCACTCTTAGTTATGGAATGGACCAGGCTGTACTGTGCTAAAATTGAATTTCGCCCAAAGTCCTATCTTTCTCTGTACATTTCTTAAGGGCTCATAACTGTCATCACAATTATGCTTCCACTGCTTTGCAATGCACATGTTATTACTTCCTTTGCAAGTACACCTGATAATTCTGGTAGAGCCTCACAGCCTCAAACTTGTCTTTAAATATTCATTCTCATTTATATTTTTCCCTTAATCCTTACATTTCTTTTCTGTATTCTTCTTAGTATCCAAATAAAACTGCAGAGTTTTAAAGCTTACATCCCTCTTTTTCCTTCTTTTTTTTTTTTTAAGTGAATTGGATGAAACAAATATTCTCACTAACAGAGAAATTTTAATCTCTTATCTCAGAAGCAGCAATTTCAACTTCACAGCTCTTTATCCAGCGCTTACACATCTTTCCCCTACCCTCCAAGCTTAACATGCAATTACTAGACAACATCAGCACAGGTTAGTTAATCATTCAAAATGGCTGTAGTTGTGGAAAACTATGTGGATCAGCACAAAACTTCTAAAATCCAGTGCTTCAATAATTTTGTTAAATTCACAGTTCAGATATGCCACCATCAACACAAGGTAGCCCATAGAGCATGAAAATATCATAGGCTTATAATCCAAGTATTCTAAAAAAATCTCAGTGCCTTTAAGAAATAAAGGACACTGCTGAGGCAGGGAGCAGACTTCTCTTGGACACAAGGTTGTTGCATTAGATTTTGTTGAATGGACTGTTGCACATTTGATTAGTTCTTCAAGGCTGATCTTGTGATTGCAATAATATCTGCATTAACAACAAAAGAAAATCAGATCAGACAGCCTTTATGTTCTTTAATCTATTCCTAACATTTCATGTCTTGCACGAATTCCTGGTTGTCTGTGAACCCTGTTTAAATAGGATATGCTGTCCCACACTCATACCCACATTGTTTGTAACCTCATTTTCAAAGTAGCTGTGTGGCCTAGCACTAAGACAAGGGCATCAAAAATCAGGAGTCACTAGTGTACTGCAGGAATGTCCAAACCAGCAACCATATTCCTAAATATGCAAATATTCCTAAAAATGCAAACCATATTCCTAAATATGTTTTGCATTTTCTAAGGAATAGGCATTAGAGAGCTTCTTGGAGTCCTAAGTGTTTGCTAAAAGACCTAAGCACTGGGTAGGAGAATAATGCTGCTAGAGCCCTGTGGGGAGAGTTTGCATGGCCTCAGTCAAAAAGATGTGAAGGATAAGGTAGTGATGCTTATTTATGACCAATAGTGTGAGAGTTTTAGGTGCATGCATGGACTAGGTGATGTTTATAAATGGGCACATACTGAAACCTTGTCTGAAACACTAGTGGACAAATGCAAATAGTTGTTTCCTTATTCTGTCCCTTCTGTGTGCCTGCACAAAGTAGCTGTGTTGTGTGCAACCTTATGGCAAGGGAGGCCACCATACTGCCCAAACATGATACAGGACATGGTACGTATCACCATAGCTGGATGCCCATTGTGCTGGGCAAAATATGTGTGTTTGACTGCGCTTATCAATAAAGACTCATTGTTAAGTGCATAGATCTGACCAAATTACAATTTAGAAATTATTTAAGAGAGACTGAATCAAGCCTAGAGTAATAATTATCTCTGCTGTGATTAATGAGAAGCCAGTGTTTTGGAACCTGACCATATTCAATCACCAATCAAAACTGCACAAGGCATTCATTCCTGTGAATACAAATACATGGAGACCTGGCTTCACAGCTGGTGCATATTGGCTTAGCCCCACTGACTTTGTGTAAATGGGCTTTAACTAGGCCAGCTGAGAAATTGGCTTAGAAATCTACAGCCCACCCAAAACATAGACTCATAGACTTTGATTTACCAGATGAACGAAAGAAAGAAGAAAAAAAAAAGAGGTGTCCAGGTTAAAAACAATTATAAATAAACAAAAAGGGCATATTGCCATTTTAAAATTACTTGAACTGTGTTAATGAGCACTGCTTTGTGAAGCCCACCCTAGGAATGCATACTACAGTGTACAAGTCACCAAAGGCTATTCCTGTTATCTTCTGCCCGTTTCTTTGTGTAAGCACCAGCAGCAAATACAAGTAATATAAAAGATATAAAAAGATGGGTTTGTACACATGTTGTTCAAAGATGTGCTCACTCTTGATGATTATGTTTTTAGAGGTAAACCTCTGAAAAAAATTCTGCCTCAACACCAACTCAGCTCACTTACAAAGGGAAGATGTATGCCTAAGGCAGAGGCCCAGCCAGATGAAAGGCAGAACATCCTTCTTCCCAGGGAGCTCAGGGGGGGCTCAGTGCCTCTCCTCCCCACCAGGCAGTGCTTGTTTTCCAAAACAACACAGTCTTTACACCAAGGTGTAGCAGGTGCTGTACAGAAGGGAGACAAACTCTTTTTTCATAGGGGATAAGAGAGATTGTTCTCTGGGATAAAACTCTTCCTTTACACAGGGTAATAGTACTGTGGCTGTACTAAAATGGGGACTGAAAATGGAGCAGGGGGTTGAATATATTTTCTTGCACCCTTTTTCCCAAGATCCACAAACAGATCAGAGCACATAATTCTTATTACATAGTTATGGACAGTGATAAAAACAGCAGTATCCATTTCTTTCTCCTAATTCTCTTAAAAATAGTAAATACTGCTAAGTTTAGCCACAAGGCAGCAAAAGCCTATAAATCTTTTTCCCACCTACCATCTGTCCTTATTGCTGTCAATCCTTTCCCCTTCTCCTCACCGTGCTGCTACAGGCAGTGCTGTTTTGCAGGTAGCTTGGAAGCTTTGAAGTTTCCCCTCAGAAAGCTGATTATATAAATGTTAGTATATCTTCAGCTTTAAAGCAGTTGGATCATCTCAGAGCATTTTACTAATTTTTCAGAAGGTTTTATACTGTTCTTTTTTCAGTGGGGATTTTTCTGAGATTATAAAGGGAAAAGATGAATCCAGAAAACAAGTGAAACTGTCAACAAAAGCATTTTTGAGGGAATTAGTATATTGTGGCAGGATGTCATATTCAGATCTAGATTGTGCCCATGCATTTTCCATAAATATCAATTTTGCTAATATTGAGAATAGTAATTGAAGCAACTATTGTGCATGGAAGAATAGCAATGTGAATAAAATTTCTAAAAATATTTAATCCATATTTCTAGAAGAAAATTATAATAACCATGTGAAAATCTTCCTTTGATAAAGGTATGTAAGTAAAGGAGTTTTTAATTTTTTTTTTATCAATGTGTTAGGAGGCATTATTTGTTTTGATTTTTATGGAAATATACGTTTTATTGTACTCTCCCATGGCATGATGATGCTGGGGGTTTTGTAGGTGGGAGTGTGATTCTCAATGTAGTATTCTCCACAAACTCTACAGAGGATTTTAATGAATAAGTATGTTTTGAAAGAACTGTCATTACTGGGATCTTTTATAATGTGTTTGAAAGCTTCTCCCAGCACTCATGCTTGCTGTCTCCTGGAAGAATTATAATGTATTGGAAAGATACAATCTATCTGGAGATATATTTTAAATACTCCTATCAAAAGCATTCTGGGTTATTAATACAGTTTTTATGCAAGCAATTATATATCATGCAATAAATGAAAAACACTCTAGAAGAGACACACAAAAATATTCAAAATAATAAGGAAAACTAACAGTTTACACACTTAATTTCTTCCTAAAATCTAATGGCATGTGGGATCACATCCTTAAAAAGAAAGTAGCGCCCTAAAATGCAAAGCCAGGTCCTCAAATGTATTCAGGTACCTATATCTAACTGATGCCAGAGGAGCCAAGGGCCTGACTTACACTTGATTCTGTGTGTTTGTCAGGTTTGAGCCTCAGATATGCATTATCTTTTCCCTTAACTGCCAGTAATCTTTTTTGCTTAGTGTTAAGTGCATCTCAAGATGTGGTCATTTGCTACGCACAGCACTAAACAGTGAGTTCAAGAACACACAGAGAGAATGGTTGTCAGGTGGCTTCCAAATAAAAAAATCTTACAAAATAGATTGGTATAGCTGCCATGTAGCAATAATAAATCAACTAGCAAAATATGTAGCCTCTAATTTTGCTCCAAGATCATCATACTTTTTTTAAAGACATTTTTCTGTTTTTACTCATTTTCTTTTAGATAAGTAAAAATTATTGTAGTGACTATCATAAGTCTTTCAAATACTGTAGTAATCATACCTTTCTACATTTCTTGAGCTGTCTAATGATGACATCAAACAAATGTACTGCAGGTGATTATAAGGTAGGGGTTGTTTTTTTTTTTTTTTTCCATTCAGTGAGAAGATAAAAATAATGTAGATAAAAGGAACAGATCTTTTATAAGACAGAATTCAATCAATTTGAGGTGGAAATCCATAAAAATCTCACAAGTGCTGTTGAAATGATGAGTCACTTCAGCAGCATAAAAGCAATCTATTTACCTACATTTCTACCAAAGGCTTTGAATTTCTGTATGTCAGATAGCTACATAGATATTGAAGTACTTTGAAAAAAGTTTAATTCTACTTTAAGGCATGAGCTTTTTCTTTAATGTGTTTCCCCTCTTTCACAACACTTCTATTTAGCATTATATTTTATTGCTAATTTTTACTATGCCCTAGCATATATATTTTATAAATACATGTCTATTTCTGTGTTAAAGAAATACTATAATCTGCAGTTTAGATAATTTACTTGTCAAATAACATCATGTAAATAAAAGTTCTGGCCTTTCCGATTTTAAATCAGAAAGCCCATTGGCTAAGTAGAATTTAACCCAAATCTATTAGTGAATTCTCCTGGTAGTATAATTACAAATTTTTTTCTCTTTCATCTGTATAAGTCTCTTTCACTCAGGACACATATTACAATATCTGGGTTTTTAGTTGTCCTTTTCTGTTATATAGCTTCATGAGAACCATTATTCCTATTTTATGAATGGGGACACTGAGGCACTTGAAAATAATTTGCAATTTATCAGGATAATTACAGAGAAAGCCATAAAAACTATGCAAGACAACTTTGTCTGGTTCAGTACTTTCAGATATTGACAACAAATACTCAAATACAGTGCTAAAATTTGATTTTGATTTAGATAGGATGCTAAGTTTATATCCCAAATCTGGTTTACAGTAAACTAAGAATTAAGTTTTTATCCCATTAAAATAAGATTTAGAAAATTTGACTATATGTGTGCACATTTCTTTGATTTCTTCATTACATGATGCTGTTTTAAATGTGTCAATTTTGAAAGTAGACAAAACAGGCTTTTCCATACTTATCCTATATCATGCATTCAGGGAACTATCAGTACAGTACCTTGATTACCAGATAAATTCTGGCTGTTGTCTCCTCTGAGCTCTTTTCATTTTCAGCAGTATAATTTTATGTTAAGGTTTAGTGACATAACAATTGAATTGCATAAATCTGTTCATTATGCCACTTAAATTGTGAATTTCTGCTGTAGGCTCTAGGAAGATGAGCTTTATAAATGCTGCAATGCACACATCAAAAAAAAATGAAACAAGAAAACTGACACACCCACACCAGATGTTTTTGTTAAGCATTGGATGTGTAAATATACACATTAATCATTTATTTTTTTCCTTTGTGTATAATTTGCCCAGTAATTTTCAATTTCATTTGATATGGATTTTCTTTTTGAGTTAGGTTTTTCTCTAGATAGGTTTGCTAACTAGAATCATAATCTTTTGATTCTATCTTTTCATTTACTCCTTAAAAAGAAGATCCATAATTCTGAAGCCTAATTTAGAGGATGCACTAACTTTATTCCATTTCCTCACACACAAAGAGGGCTTACAAGGTGTTGTGATACAGTATTCTGCTAAATATTTAAAGTTTCTAAAAAAATAGCAATATTCGACAGTAAGCCGCCTGAAGCAAATTACAGTGGGAAGAAGGAATTATGCCCATGAATTGGGAAAAGAGAGGATTTGTGTAAGAATGATCCTTAGTAATGTGGAACTGACATTATCCAACCTGCAAACAGTTCTCCCCCCAGATTTCGAGCAATTTTGTCATAGCAAAAGTAGGAGGTTAACACCACACTTTCCTATTAGCTTGCGTGTGCCACATCTGCTCATCAGAGTTCTTTGCTCATTTGCATGCTTCTGCCATTCACCCTGGAATGTATTGTGGTAGGACTGCATCTCAGACTTGGCTCAGAGCCAGAGCCTACTTCTCCACTTTCCCTTTATAGCTAATACAATATGAAAGTCACTAACAAAAAGACTTTCATGTCAAGTTACAGGAAAAAAATCTGAATTGCCTAATAGGATTTTAAATTCTTATCATACTGGTGACTTTCTGTAAGTAATAACATTTGAAAAGAACGACTTAACTGATGTTTTCTTCAAATGCTCTCTATGCATTTTAAGTTTTCTTCCGAGCTGTGATTCACTGCTCTTCTATTACTACAGAGACAATATAGGACAATGGATCATGGTTACACAGCCCTTCTCTTCTGTTCCCATCCAGCTGGGCTTAACATCTTGCCACAAGTACTAGCGAAGGTTGTGCATTTATTTCTGTCTGGTTTCGATGTCAGGCCTATTCTCTGTACATCCAGGAAGCTGGGCTTGTATGTGTATATAATTATATATGATGAGGAGATGTACATATGTTCAAGTATAATCACAAAGATGAGTTTGGAGACAAAGAGCTATATGTATGCATCCATGTATATTTTTATCTTTGGGATTAATGCCCTTCTAACTGTATTCAGGGCTAAACAATGTTAATATTACTAAACATGCTATTATGTTAATAATATGGAACTGCAGTTCTGCCCAGACTAGTTCTGTGTCCAGGACCAGTAAGAAGTTCCATTACACTTCTATAACGACCTTTTCTTTCCCACCACCTCCACACATCTCCTTCAAATTCTCAAGAGTAGTCTGGACAGATATGTGGGTAAGGAGAATAAGTCAGGCTTTGATGCCTTTCCCCAAATACTCACACTTTCCCTTGTTCTACCAAAGGTTCAGACACCTGCTGATGCTTGTAGAGAGCAGGACTGTGGGAAGAGGAGGTGTCCCAATGGTGACACAAACTCACCAATGCTAAGTCATTCCTGATTATTAACCCCATAAATTATCACAGCTGAATTATGTAGCTTAATAGTTTCTGATAGCATAGTTCTTCTCCTGGTTACAGTATACTTCAGATGGGATTAGAATGACAGTAGAAATAAATGAAAAATTAATTAACCCTCAGTTGAAATTTTTTATCAAAAGTACTAGATACAACAGTCATAGAAGTGTATATATTTTATATAATTCAAACTGGTTTTGTAAAATCTTTATTTGTTCCATTTGAAGTAGTGGTGTATCCATATAGTGTCTCAGAGGACTCAGATGGACTAGCCACTGAAATTACCCATTGAAAGAGTAGAAGAGGTCCTAGCTTGTTTACAGATAAACACAGCCTCCTTGAGTCACCTTTGCATTACTCACTGGTGATTGCCAAAAAAAAAAGGGTGTCATAGAAACAGATGCACCTTCAGAAGCTCTCTTTAACCTGGTTTTTAAATAATTGAAAGATCTATTGGCAGTATCATACATTTGAATTTCAGATTAGCCCTCTACTTCTGGATTAGCAAGGCTGACATGTACATTGGGACAGAAATCTCATAGAGGAAAGAAATTTACGTGAAGAAAAAAATCTAAATCAGATCTTACCTAATTTTATCTAGGCATATCTATTGCATCCTTTAGGACAGGGCTTTCATGGTAAACTTTCTTAATGAAACACTAAGAGACTAAAACTCTTCTCAGATGGAAATCAAATCCTCTGAGACCCAGAGAAATGAACAGGCTTTTCTTTGGCTGTTCCTTACTTGAGAAATTTGGAGCAGATTTGGGCATGTGGAAGAAGGGTAACAACTGCAACTCTGAGCTCATATTTTTTAAGCTCCTCTGTCCTCTGCCCCTCAATCTGCCAGCCTTGGATTTTGGCCAAACTTATGCATGTATTATATTATTTTTAAGTGGTATATCAAGGCTCTAAATTATTTTTAATCCCCACAGAAATACATGTCTAATTGATGGCTGGATCTGGATTCAGAATGGTGGATGAATTCCTTGATGAACAAGGAGCTCCATTTTACATAAATAATTTCTGACACTTCAAATAAATTTATTTTCCAAAATAAGCAGCAGTCAAGAAAACAATGCATCTTTAACTCCATAAAGGCATCCATTTGCTCCTAGGAACGTGATGAACAGTTTAAGGAGCATTACCCCTTCTGTATAATCTGGGCGTAATTTTGAGTATTGTGTTGAAATGTTTTAAAGTTTCCATTTTACCATCTCAAATGGAGTTGCTTGAGGTTTAGTAATGACACATTTTGTAGCTAGTCAGTGTCCCCACAACTCATGAAATCTCACTGAAAATTTTTTCATCCCCAGCATCCCATCATTATACTGACATTTGCAAGTCATTGATCTAAACAGCAATTCATTTCAATGAAATTAAAAACTACAGAGAAGCAGGCAAGCAAAATAAATACCATAGTATAGGAAAGGCTGACTGCATTTAAAATCCCTGGAGACCCTCAAACTAAAATGACACACACACAGAGTAAATCCCAGCTGCTATTGTGAACTAGTAAGAAAAAACAGGTCCAACAATAAAACCCCTAAAACCGAAGCCACAGTAGAAATAATTGAGTACTATACTTCCCACTCATTTTCCCCTTTAAATTTAACGTGTTTTGCTAGAAAACTGTTACAGCACCATGATGGGCTCAAAATGAAAGTACTATGTTATAGTGATATGTACCTATAATAATATCTAATGTAAAATGTTGAAGCTATACTGCAGCATGATTAGCTTGGGTAAGCATTCTCCTACTGGCAATAAAAGATAAGGCTGTCTTGAAAAATTCTGCTTATTTGCCTTCTAATTTTACCATAGAATAATGGAAGCCAAGGATAGAAAAGCCCTGTTGGGCTGCCTAGTTCATGTTGCTGCCAATGAAGAATTCATCGTTATATTCTGGCTTTTAGCACTGATTTTTCTTTTACAACTTCCCTTTGGAGTCTGTTCTATATTATCAGACATATCAATATGAGGAAGTTTTTGTTGCTTTTCAGCCTACATCTGACTGTTTTTAGTTCTAGTCCATTAAACGTAGTGACAATCTCTTACACCTCTGTAAACTTTTCCTCAATTGTTTGATGTCAGCATGCAGAGACTGGTACAACACTTTCTTTGTGGTCTACAATGCTGAATTCTATCCAGTGTTACAATCTCTTCCTGAGGAATTTTAACTTTTAATAAAATAATTTTTAAAATTTACGTGTTTTCTTGATGTGAACAGATAGGCTTTCTGTTAGGAAGCTGGGAACTGTTCCATCTACCCTGCTGTGGTATGGGGCTCCTCCCTGTCTGTTAGGTATGCCTATTCAGGTTTCAGCTTCACAACCAACTTTGATGTGTTCCTTGCTGGTTTAGGTGTCTTCAGCTACCTTTATTGTTCAAAAGATCTCTCAAAGTTACCTTCTGGCTTTAGGAACCTCTAGGAGCAGAGGTCAAAGTATCTTACCAGTTGATTGAGGCAGCCAGAGCAAAACAAAGTCCTAACCAACAGTTACTAATTTACAACACCTAGAATAAGCCTACAGAACTGTTGGTTTTTCTAAAATTCAAGCCCTTTTATAATAAATAAATTATATTTTTAAAAAGGGTATGTAGGAATTGTTATGAAAAATATGGCACTTTTGGCAAAATTGCAGAGAAAGAAAGAATCAATCCTTCATAAATATTTAATAGTATCAAGTTCCCAGGCTATGTCTGAACCAGTTTTGTGCTTTAAACACATTCTTGGGATATTGTTTTCTGCCACAACTTTCTCATTATAGTATCCTGTGTCCTCATTATTTTAATTTAATTTCCATGGGTTTTGGTTCTCATGAAGGATTAGAACTGCAGACTCAAGGTCTGTGAACCTGATAAGTGTGCTCTTATTCAGGTTTTGTGCTTGTGAAACACACAGGCACAGGGGGGAAAAAAAGTCATGAGAACTATTTTAGAAGCTGAATCAGCTCCACCTCTGTAGGGAGACTCACCTTAGCTACTGATGGCTGGAGAAGCAGCTGCCAAACCACCACTTAAGCCTCAGGGGAGGCATTAGAGGAAGCCAAGCCTGTGGAATCTAGGAAATCTCGAATCCTTGGCTATTTCATATTTTTGGACCCTCATATTTCACACTTTTTGATTTTAAAGGACCATTTTAGAAGAGATTAATCAGAAACACAGAGCAGGATAAGAGAGTCAGCTTTTGTGTTTTAAAACATAGGATGGCAAAGGGTCATGTCCTGCTATTCTTGAACCACTGAAAAATATGACCACCCAAAGCAGAGAGATAAGGAAATATGGAAGCTTGTGATTCTTTTTGTTTACATTTTCCCCCATTTAATATTGCTGTTTTGAGTGAATATTTTCTATTTTCTGTTAGGAAATGGAGGTGTTGCTACTATGCCAGCCCCAGGAGTTATGACTCTTTCTGAGCTGGCTATTCACTTCACCTGCTGATTTACCAAAAGCTCTGACAGAAATACTTCTCAAGCTAGAAAGGAGAAAACAGGACAGATCTAGGTCTCTAGCTGATAATCAAGCTCCCAGACTCAAGATAAACATTCAGGGAAGATTGAGCAAAACTTCAAGGGAAAGCAAAAGAAAGAAAGAATGAAAGGGTGGAAAGAGAGACAAGGTGAGAGGTAAGAAGGGTGGAATGGGAGAAGAGAGACAGAAGGAGACAGAAGAGTATATAAAACAAAGCAAGAAGCAAGACTTCCAGAAAAATTCTGGGAAGGAGGTTTAGTACCCAGGGTAAGTTTTATGTGTACATGAAATATTTCACAGCAGTTCTGCAGGGGAATAAGGTAAAGGTGCCATCTCTCAAATATTACTCTGCTTACCGAGAGAAAAGTGTAACTACTCAGTCATTTATATCTTTCCTACCTGAGACAGTACCAGATGGTGCCATGTATTCTCAGGTTAATCATTGTGTGAGAGACCTGGCTGGGAGCCACTTCACAGACAACTGTGAGAACAAACGGTGCTGAACCTTACATAAGATTCACAACAGAGCCCCTGGATTTTAAGCAGACATCTGGTATGACTTTTCATATTTATTTGCTATAAGGGTTCAAACTGAGCCAAAATGTGGCAATACACCATGCCAGTCTTCTCTGGGATATTTATCAGTTTCTGCAGAATATAAACTTTCACAAGAAAGAAATCTTGTGTTCTTACTGTCTGGGATGAGATTTCCAGGCAGGTAGCAATGCAGGGCTGCGTCTCCTAGCAAACAGATTGAAACAGCGCTTTTGGGAAGCAACTGTCCCTTCACTGTGCCACACAAATAAAAAGCATGAAATGTATTGCTGCAATTCTGTTTTCCAAGGGCTTGGACAAATGAAGGGACTCCCCACAAATTCATTTTCCGGTGCAGAGAAAATTGCTTTTGAGTCTACCACTCTGTGACTGCAGAGTCTTACTGCCCCCATGAAAGAGGGTTTTGATTTAATCTGCCATTAAAGTGCATAGTCAGGTGAGAGGTTATGTGTATGCACTATGAAGGTGTCAAAATGACAGTGAGATGGCTCAGCATTTAACTCTGTGGAAGGGGGAATATTTTCCTTTCACATCAGTAGGCTGTTGACAATGAAGAACAGTGATGTTTTGACCAGCAGTATTACAAAAAGGAAAAAAAAAAGGCAACTATGCTTTTCTGAGACTTTGAAACTGGTATTAATGAAGAGCTAAGAAACATAGCAGCAGCTTCTCTCCTACACACGCATACACACTCTAACAGGAATTTATGCAACCAAACAAAACAGAGCCATTATAATTTAAGGATATTGCCCTTTCCCCAGTACTCACACTTGGCACATACTTATTCAGTGGAATTCCAATACTGAATAAAGTCAGTAAGAGAGTACTGTACATTTCTGAAATGCAGATGATGCACATAGACATGGAACACTTATTTTTCTTCACTAAAATGTTTTCTGATACTATTTTTTAGAAATGTATATAATTTTTTTTCTTTACAGTATTTAGCATTAATGTCTGATTTTGCCTTCTAGCAGATCAAGTTCAAATACTATGTTTTCTATGTACCTTATATGAGAATGCTACCAAAATTGAAGGGTATGGAGTATACTGCAGGAATGATCATTGCTGAGCTTTTACACCTATGCCTCTTGTAAAAAAATACTGTTTCAACAGTATGGCTGTTGGGCAGAACCATGTGTCAAGGGGAGTAGAATTACAATACCTTAAAAGAAAGGCTGTCATTCTCTATGATATCAGATATTCATTGCCACAACCGTTGAGCCACGCAATATTTTCCTCTCTCCTCCTTGCTTACTTTGGGGTGTCTGCTGTGTCAATTTTATGCCCAATGATATTTTTGATGGAGCTCCCAGCCAGGTAGTAATCTGTTTGAACTAGTAGATTACAGCCTGGCCTAAAGTTTTTACATAAGTATGCACAAATAGAAATACACATGTATATGTGCATATATACATATATATGCATTAATGTGGGTATGCCCTAAATAAATATATGAAATTACCACTTAAATATTTTTCCTGATCTTATCATTTGAATGTTAATGAAATGATCTAAAAATATTGCCACAATTCTTGATAACAGCTACCTGACAGATTTTATAGTGAATATTTTATTTATTCAATGTCTTGCACAGATTAGAACTTTCTAAAAGGAGGCAATTGAAAAAAATACTCTGAGCACATGACAGAGATTTAAAATAGTTATATTCACTAGAGAACTGTGCTTCTAATGGAGATAATCCAATCAGAATGGATGCCCAATTGTGTTAAGTTCTGTACAATCACACCATCAAAGACAGGACCTGCTCTGCAATGCTCGCAGGCTAATTAGCTGTAACAATAGAACATAATTTATTTTCACTGATACTGCGACACTCAGTGCCCACTCAGACCCTCACCAAGCTTAGTAAGGCTCCAGCTAAGACTGACAGACTTTGAAGCAGGTCTCCAGTGTGATCCAAGAGTTCTGGGGACTAGCAAGCACAACAAGCTGGCAATATATGAAGAAAATAGAACAGGAGAAAAAAAAGGAAAAAAAGTGCTAGAGTATCCCAGAACATGCTTTGCTCATTTATTTTGACAAGGCTAGTTTAAAGAATTTATGAACCTTCATAGTAACACTAATTTAGCATTCAAGTAATGAAGACTTGCTAATGTGGGGTCTTCATTATAACATTCTGCCACTAAGCCTTTGATTAAAAGATTAAAAGAGTTGAAGCTTCCATTTCATTTATTTCTTTGTTTTGATAAGTTCATTTGGTTTGTAGATTAGTGCATTGAGAATTTCCTATTGTATTTTATTGCCCCTGGCTCTGTAACATAAGGCAATTCAGGACTACATCCAATGTATCACTTTACATGCAGTAAATGTTCTTGAACTCTACTGAAGTCTGGACAATAGAATTAGGTATCTAAATTTCTTAAAAATTTCATGGCTTCAGCTTTGTTTTTAAGTGAATAAGCTATGTCTTTTTTCACTCTTCTCCTGGTACCCACACCCACTGTCCCCATATCCTGCTCCCTCATGCAGTTACCTAGAAATGGATAGGTAGGGGCTACACTAATGGCAAAATCCAGAAACTTGTGACATTTACCTGGAGTATGAGTATACAGCTTCAGTCTGCTATGGCCAAATAGACTGAAATAATTTCTTCAGTAAATGCAAAGCCACATAGGAGTTACTTCAGGAAAAATTGTGACAACATATTGCCTGATTTCTTCTATCAAAATATTAATAATGATCTTTGCTATATCTAATATGCTTTTTAAACAGAGATTTGGAAAAGAAAAACCCTTTCCAAACAGGTAAGAAATAAGCTTCTAACTTTTTACTTTCAAAGAAATTCATTGTTTCTTTAGCCAGTCTTCTTGGATAATTGTTCTCTGTATAAATATATTTAAAAGCTAGCACATATTTGATCCTATCTAAATCATTGGGGCTCCTCCCTGGGTTTGGATGACAAGCAAATCCATTTGCACTGAAATTCACTACTTCCATGGGACCTAATGTCTTGACTGGGATAATGCCTGCTCACAAGCACATCTGTAGTGATGAGTGCAAGCTTCTAACAAGTGAAAGACCTGTAAAAGTAAATCATCCATACATGTTCTTGAAGGAAACCTGCAATCATTAAGATTGTCCTCTGCATGTATACATCAATAGTACAGTTACAGATTCTGTTGAAGATCACTTCATCTTCTAGGTTATGTGATAGAGAAAGACAGGATTTATCCTGGAGTGCAGGATAAAATGATTCTGCAGAGGAAGCCATCATCCATCTGGATTCCTAAGGGGGTAAATAAATAAATAAATAAATGAATTCTCTGTATTCTTGTAATCTGCTATCTTAATAGCTCTGATTATGTACATACAGAGATGATATTAATAAACTATTTCTGTACATAATCATAAGACTAGCCTATTCTCACTAAACACTACACAAGTGTTATATTTTCATCATGTGATTGATATAATTTTCAGTGGGAAAAATACTTTGAAAATCTAGGGATTTTTTATTACATAAAAGGACTTAAAAGTTTTATAGGACTTGGACAATTTTTTTTAATCCTGAGAAAAGATATTAGTACTTCTTATATATCTTCTAATTTTACAATTTGTGGATCTTTTTATTCCATGAATTTTCTCCTACTTTTTTTTTCTTATTTAACTACTCTATTTTCTAAAGCAATATACTGTAAGCCTTGACAGGTACAATTTAGATGTTAAAGATCTGCTTTTATTTTTTAAAGCATTACAAATCTTTTTTATTATATATCTTTTATATGCCTTTTGGTTCTGTTTTTGTTTTTAAAGAATGGTTGGCATTTTTCATATTTATTAAATTTTAAACAGCCGCTGTTAAATGTATCAATATCTTATTATGACCATAAACTGATATAGGCAGGCAAAAATAGGACTAACTGCCATAAAATGCAGTTACAGACATATTGCCAATGAAAAGGCTTTCTCGTCTTCATATGGGGCCTCAAATTCTAAATTCACTACAACACACTCTATCATCAAGGTCTGATTCTGCAAGTGGTGGAAGAACTAACAGGGAAATGCTGGTGTAAGCATCCTCCTTGAGTTCAACAGGACTACAGTATTTGCTTTGGATGGGATTCATGTCACTTAACTGCAAGCATTGAAAAGTCAAATTTCCAGTCTAAGTTACCTAAACTGCCCCAAATGGCAGTGAAGTGCTGCACACAGAGGTGTGGGAATTCGTCACCCACTGAGGTAGCTGTGTCCAGCAGGTCATCTGAATACTCTGTTGAGATGTTTTCAGTCACCGCTGACTGTTGAGGAAGTCCACAAAACCATGTGTCTGCACTGTCTGCTTTCAAGAAAGGCAGTCAGTAGATCTTTTGTTGATAATACTATGGCATATTATGAGAGGGTTTGAGGTGTCAGCTTTGCTATTTATCGTGGATCTCCAGGGAGAGAGAAGATGCATCATGCACAGACCTTTTTGACATCTACAAATATCTTCATGGAGCTTGCTAATTTTACATTGTCAATCATTACATCAATGAAACTAACCAGTGAAATAGGATTACAATTTTGATCTGAATTACCATGGGTTTTTCTCCAGTTGTGGGAATGAGAGAAGTTCTTTCAGGAAGGAGCATTTCCTGTGACTGTAAGACATCAAGACCTTTCTTTTGCTTTCTCTTGTATATAGGTATATATAGTCAACAAACTAGGTTGTGTCAAGATCTGAGACTAAGAGGAAAAAAAGTATCCAAACAAATGTGCATTTTGCACTTCACAGCACAATACCTTATACAGAATCAGACTAGGAACAGTTCTTCTTTGAAAATGAGAGAGATTTCAAAAATTTCTGCATGATTTTGATGAAAGGAGAGAGAGGATGTTCTGTGAAAGCAGGTTGCAAAAACAGTTTGCTGGTTTTGCTGTAACAGTCTCACAGCCAGGCAGACAGAGCCACTGCAAAAGATGTCTCATGCTCCTTGCCACCATCACTGGTTATCACAGCAAATGCATGTGTGATTGTCAAGGAGTTTTTATTTATGAAACTTCTAGTTAATTTTCAAGCATGGTATTTAACACTGACAAATTTTTTTATGATGCACCTTGTTTCAAAGAGGTGCACTTACCTATTTACATGCTAAAATACCTTTTCTCCTATGTCACGTGTAAATGAGAAGGGAGAAGCCTGGCAAAACTGGCCGTATAGTTTGTGTAGCCAGCAACCAAGTGGTTGTTGCTTGTCTATTCCCTCCTAAAAAGAAACATGCCTCCTGAGAAGCAAACCCAGTCTCAATTCCAGCTCTAATTTCTAGTTTGAAAACCAGTCCATTTACAGTCCTCCAAGGGCCATGACATAAGAATTAACCCAGAAGCATGGTACATTTTACAGTGAATTTTTACTTTTGGGTCAGAGGACACTGTAAATGGTTAGGTTTGGTCTGATGTGGAATATCTGAGCACAGCCAATATCTTTTAATACTCACTAAATTTTTTCTTTGTTGTGGAAATCCACTTGTATCAAGATAATTTTAGGAAAGAAGTGCTTATTTCCCCTTCATCAGTGTGCAGGTATAACTGATAATTGCAAACAAGCTATGAGCCTGGACAGAAAATAATATATAAATTTATTTGATAGCTTGAAAAAAACCCTAAACTTAAAAAAATATAATCAAATCCATTTCTTTTATTTTAACATTTAAGATGTACTTTTTTTCCTTTCTGGAAAGAACTCCATTTGAGGTCACTTGATGGAAGGATCTGTTGCCTTTTTCAGCTTTTAAAAACCATTTTTCATGAAGGCTGACATTTAAATCTCTAAAACTAAAATCACAAAAGGTTTTTCATGTAACGTTATCTCAGAAGAAGTTCTCCTGTAATACAATGCAATAAGCATTTATAAAGAAGCCATTATGATCATTTATTTTGTGAAGATGTACCCTCTGCTACGATGACAATTTTTATACATTACTAAAAGGAATAGCCAAAACCAATTTTCCTTTAGGATTCAAAATGATTATGCAAAGTTTATTACAGAAATACTTTTAAAATAATTTTAGGGAAAGCTTTGTCTTCCTTCTTTATCCCTAGATGACAGCTGCAAGAACCTCATATATGAGAAAACAGTGGGAGGCTCATGTGAATAAAGGAACACCAAAACTTTTTAATCTGACCAGAGAGAAACTCTCCCAAAGCCATGATAAGAAAAATACTGGAAAATGCAGCTGCTGCAGCCAATATCCTTGGCCCCTACAAATAAACACTAAGGTGAAACCTTGTCTTTTTCCTTTCCCAACTAGAAGTAAAAACAGCCCTGCAAGAAAGATTATGAAGTTGTGAATTCCCTTCCATGTATATGGAAATATTTCCAGGAAATATGAAGGTGTGTAGAAAGGAGGGGGACAGGAAAGTGGAAGAACAAACACAGAAAGACACAAAAGGCTCTGGAAATTTCTTCAATCTCAGACATATGATGAATTCAAATCAAATAATGGAATTGTGCAGATATTTAATCTACATCCACTTGTTGGGACCTGAACCACACAACAGAATGATATGGTCTGTATTTTTCATATCACACCAGCTCATGAACCATGCAGGAAACATACTCAGAATTGAGTTTCAGATCTCCTGCTGGGTGTTCTGGAGCAGGGCCCTCACACACCATTCATGAATGGGCAGAAAGCAGTTTGGGGAGATCTCTATCTCTCAGATATGACAGTCTTGTTTTCCTGAGCTTATAAAATGTGCAGACTGGGAATGGAAGATGTGGGTGAGAGGACACAATGACTTTTCATTTCACTTGAAACAAACAGTATTTATCTGGCACATATATACATATGTATGCTGAACAATCACCATGGACCTTACTGCTGAAAAAAATATATTTTGTTTTAGAGACTATCTTAATTTTTGGTGGTATACTTCATTTGTCTTGCAGGGTACTGCAGAAAGTGATCTTGATGTAATAATATAGAGCTAAACACAAAAAATGCAAATTCATTTTTAGATGCATATATTTACAAAGCAAATGCAGGATGTTTAACATCTTCCCCTTTGGCTTTATTTATAAGGCATTCATTCTCTCTCCACAGGTGAATGAAGACCAGCAGGCTCACACAACCTGTTTACAAATATGTCCTGTTTTTATCTATGATTACTTCACAGCACTCCCATGCTTCTCTGATGTGCTGGGCTTCAGTCACAGCCCTGATATAAGCAACACATTACTCTCCCAACCGAAGAAAATGTAATTTCAGCAAGCTTGTCAACAGTAGGGCCCAGCAGGTAGGCAAAGCATGGAATCCAAAAGAGGGTCAGATTTCCTGGTATTTCTTTGCTAGCAGCAAAGATTAGAAGATAACACCTCTCATTTGAAAGAAATTAAGGAAGTCTTATCTGTGCAATTTATCCTCAAAAGCATATGATGAGAGGGAGGTTATTCATTCAACATAAAAGCAGTGCAAGTAGTAAAACTGTATGGAAGTGACGTGCTTCATAGCACTGTACACATGGCGCAGCTCCTCAACCTGAAAGTCAGCCTTAGGCTTATTGTAGGAAACTGATTTTAAATTCTGACAGCCATAATCCTGTAAAAGACTGTTCTTATTTCCTCTCTTACCTGCCTCTTCTCCCTATCTACTTGTTTCATTCACTGGATGGGGCAATGTTACTTGTTTTTTCTGTTTCTTGATGGGATCAAATTATCAATCTACCTACCATCCACTTGATAAAAAAGACAATGAACACCTGACAGAAGCCTCCACATATCAAGTCATTATTCCCTCCAGAAATATAATTAATCTGGCTTTTTTTTCTTCAGAAATAATTTGCTTGTCAACATAAAAAACAGTAATTAGAGATCCTTTTACTTATCAGAAGCATCGATTTCATGTTCTGGAAATCTACAGTTACAGGCTTCATAAAAATAAAAACCTTCGTGAGATGGTTCACTTGCTTCTCATCTATTAAGAATTGCCTATTGAAGTAATCTGAGGTCTTTTTTTACTGTGACCCTTTGTGTCTGAAATCTTCAAATCATCATTCACTTAGCTTCTTAAAGCTGTGTTGCCATAAGAAGTGAAAAAGAGTGTAATAATCTCTGTTGAATCAGAAGGACAATTAATACATTTTATATTCTGAGACAATTAATGACATTAGAAGCAGGAAAAAATAGTGCTGCCATGCTTTCTCCTCTTCACTGTTTCTAACTTTGTTTAATATAAACTGTAAAAAGTTAATTATGTCACTCTGGGGTTTGACAAAGCATAAATATTATTAGAGGGTTTTTTCCCCCTACTATAAAATACTATAAGCAGTGAGCTTTTAGCGAAGAAGTTTTTGGAAAGCATGTTACCAGACCAGCCTGATGTAACAGACTTCTGAATCCTTCTTTCCAGCTGGGTGCACTTGGGGAACCTGGGGGTCCCTCCATCCCACTCTCATGCAGGTGGCCGCTGCTGTTGCTGTTTGAAGGTCAGGCAGCAGCAGTGCTGACACTGTAGCCCGCAGACACACACACTGAGGCAGTATGACCAGGTAAACAGACAACAACATCCATGTTGCTCCTCTTCCAAATCCGCTACCAAATCCACTTCCAAAATTCAGACAAGTACCCCATTCCACAACATCCCAGTTTGTTACCCAATAAGGACTTTACAATTAAAATTGTAAAGTGGGTATGTTTATTTCAGCTGGGATGCACAGGGTATTTTCTACCAGAAAATGTGTACAAGAGGAAGGGGAGAAGGTGTGAGGTGAGAAGGGGTAGATGGCCAAAGCAGGGTCCAGGAATGGAGGAGCACGATCCAGAAACAGAGCCCACTGAAAGGAGACAGTCAAACACAGATAAAACAAACTAGGGTTTGCAAGTAACACAAAGAAAAAAAGAACATGGTCAGTGGTGGGAGAAAGGAATGGGAGGCAAGGCCGTGGCAGAAATCAGGAAAAGAGTAGAAGAAAGGATGAAGCTGAATTACAAGTTGAGGAAAAAAGAGAGAGATGTTTAGAATTATAACAAGGTAAATTAGGACTTTAAGCAGAGAGGAACTAGAAAGGAGACTAAAATAATAAAGCCAGGAAAGATTAAAAGCATTAGGATTTATTCCCCAATTCAGTCATGACTTCTATCCCTTATTTTTCAGTCTCAACAGTACTATATAGGAAACAGCTGTATAATTCAGTACACTGGTGAAATCTATATCTCATTCTATTCACTTGGTTGGTCCACATGGAATATGATAATTTGCAGTTATTAGTCAACGAGTCATACACAAAACTTTCTTAATAATCTTTCAGTTTAACAAAATAAATATGCCACAAGTCCCAGCTAGAAACTTTTCTTTTGGATATATTTATTTTTTAATTGTTTATAAATAAGCATCTGGCACATCTGGGCTTACTTGCAGTAGCTATCTTTTTGTTTGTTTAGTTTGGTTTTCTCTCTTACAATTACTTCCCCTGATGCCTTACTGACCTTTTGAATTCTCTCCATCTCAGCAGCTTTGTTTCAGGAAGACAATCCTCCCAGACAAATCCTCCTCCCCCTTTCTCCTCCTAACCAAGTACTCGGTCAATAGATCCATATTATCAGCAGCAATGCACTGCAATTCAGTCACTTTTACCAGGAGCTACCTATTAAGTATAATTTTTTCTTCAAGACTTTCCAAGGTGCCACAAGTAAATACTTGAATTAAATGTCAAGCTGCCATCTAACTTTACAGAAGGGATGAGGAAAAAGATTTCAAGGACATTGCAAGGACTATTACCTAATTATATTTTATATGCCATATTACATAACAGCTGAGTTCTCTAAGTGCAGTGGTATTTATCAAGACAGGGGTATAAATTTAGGAATAACTATTCTTACACATTTTCCTCTCACAATCTTTTTTCTTCCTGTTAGACTAAGACTGGTCGAGATAAGGGTTGTTTTGAAATGCAACTGTATTTGTAAATGGCATAATTATTGTTATTTTTAGACAACATAATTGATGCAGAAAATAAAGTCCCGAAGAACTTATGTAACAGAAGATGTATGCGTGAAGGCAACATAGTCCTCTGCCTCTCTAGTATTTTAGCTGTATTTTACTGATTTAGGGGTATGGACAGAAATACTTTATTATTTCATTATAAATGAGATGCAAATTCTTTAGAATAAATATGCCTTTTGAGGTATCTCAGTGAAAGGCACAGTCCTGAAGACTGAAGTCCTGAAGTGTCTTTAATTTATTATGGAGAAATAAAAGGCAAGACCTGTTAAAATAAAATCCCATCCTTTTACCATTGTTAACTGTATCAAATTCATAGGCTTTACTAAAAAATTCATATTCAAACCTGGAGTTTTTCTTTTATTTCTCAAGGTAGATTCTCTTTTTGTAAAGTGAGAACAGTTCATTCTTATTCCCAAAATATACCCTCCCTTTGTATAAGATCTAGTCCACTGCACTGTCTCAAATAAAGTATAGAGATTCCATCACTAGTCGATTGAGAGAAATAAGTAGCTCTAATAAAGTTAGATTAATCCTACTTATTTTAGGAGGGAGTAAAGATTCTTCTCTCTTTCTACTTTCAACAGAGAGCACCTAAATAATTCACTCTGATTAGACAACTCACTTTGAGATGGCTAAAGTCAGATGACATAAATCCTAACTTTAAACCTCCTGCATCTGTTGTTTCAACTGAATCTCTTGCTAAGTTACAAGCTAAGGATGAAACTAAATTAAAATACTGTTTAAGCTACCATTACATTGCATAGTACAAGTTGACTTTTCAGCCATATCCTTTCGCAGGAAAACTTTACTTTTCTATTAAATTCTGCTCTTTCATTATCTTCTTTGTATAATGAGGAGAAGGATACGAAGACAATGTAACCTGAAATGCATTACATTTTCCATTCTGTGGCATTTCACCTTAACACCATTACAAAACATAAGACAGAATTTTATTTTCTAGACTTTTCAGAACACTATACAGATATAGACCTTAGAATCTTATAGCAGCAAATGCTGGCTTTATTTTTGGTATTTTGGCATTTTTTATTTTCTAGTAAGATTGCAAATTAAGACACAGTTCCATAATTTTATTTAAGTCTAATATCTCAGATACTGTATAAAGTATGTTAAGACACAATTAGAATACTATTAATGAATTTTAAAAGTCACTACTTAGCTAATCCATTGTTTTCACAGAAATTTATCCCTTTTTTGCTGCTAGATATTTACATTTAAATGTGAGGTTATAGCTTAGTTTTCGCACTGTTTCACATTAATATATTTTTGCAAATACGCTCCTCTAAGATATGGAAAAACACTGAAAACTACAGTCTTCTTTTAGTTGACAGTTCTTCCCTGTCAAAATGGAAGGAGCTTGATATTTCATCCTGTGCCCAGTTTCACTCCAGTGTTTAATCAATGACGTAGTTGATGGATGACAGCCCAAAGCTGAGAGAATCTAGAATGACGTTGAAGGTCAGGATTCAAGATTTCAGAATTACCTTGACAAATGGGAGAAACAGCAGGAAAAAGCGGAAAACGGGCAAATACAACCACAAGACTGATACAGGATCAACAAGATAACATTTTCCTGGAAAAAGGATTTAGGAATTACTTTTGACCACAAGCTGAAGATGGGCTAAGTGCTTGATAGGAGGTGAGGCACTGGAAGCTTTGTCAATAAGGTAAAGGTAGAAGGAGAACTTCACAGAAGGACATCAAGTTCCAAAAAAAAAAGACAAGTATAGAAAGTGTACTACAAAGGGAAGCAGGAGAAGGTGACCAAGAAGGAATAGAGATTCACTGTCTGAGACTGCAGGAATATGATTAGGAAAGACAAAACCCAACTTGTACTGAATCCGATGAGTGCTTTGAATGGCAACGAGGTATCTACAGATAGAGCAGCAGTAAAAGATAGATTGGAGAATATGTGGGCTGGTGAAGCAGACAGAGGACCTAGTAAAAACTCATGTGTAAGCATCCTAGGTAGTCCATATCTTCTTTTTTCTGGTTTTACTAGTAAAATTTGCTCTCCTCAATCCCATGTCCATCTGACTAGTGGGAAAGTCTGGAGCAAGAAGGATTTGCCTTGTCTGGAGGAGGATTCTATTAGGGAACATTTAAGAATACTGGACATACACAATTCCATAAGCCCAATGAGACGTATACACAAGTGCTTAAGGCAGATGGCTGCTATTGCTGCAGGGTCACCTCTAATCACCTTTTAAATAGCTTTTGCATAAATACCAGATTTGTGGGGGAGCAGATATCAGAGACAGACTCTCAGTGACAGGATGAGAACAAAAAAACAGAAGTATGGGATATTCAACTTAGACTTAAGGAAATACTTTTTTACTGTGAGGATGGCTAAGCATTAAAATAGGGTTCCCAGAGAGGCTGTGGTCTTCCCATCCTACAAGATATTCACAAAGCAACTGGATATGGTCCTGAGAAATATGCTCTAGCTCAACCCATCAATCTTAACCACCATGTGATTCTGTGACTGTAAATGAATTCAAATGCTGCATTACAAATTGGGTGGGTTGTGTTACATTTCACCTCACACTATGCACTGGACTGCTTCCTCTGAGGTAAAAAATCCTGCATTTTTTGCACAGACGTGTCAGATTTGAACTTATTAATATTAATTTTTTATTATTTATATAGCTGCATGATTTTATTGTTGTTACCTCATTTGGGTGAAAACTTACATGCTGATTTATTCTTTTACTTTGGTTTTACTCCTGAAACTTTCCTATATTTTGGATTTCTAATTGCTTGAACAATTGAAGAGACTATGACAAATCAATGGAAAAATTATAACATAGTCATTTTCTAATCAATGTAAATTTTTTTTTGTTTCAATTTTTTAAAATTTTAATTTAATCTAGTGTCCTTAATTATCCATGGCAAAGATATGTTACACTGCCTATGTACAAGTACAGAAGCAGTGTAATTACCAAAGCAGATGGAGCTATGTTATTGTAAAGGGCAAAAAGGCAGAACTAGGAACATCAGACTAAGGAAATTCAGGCTAAATATTGCA
Organism: Anomalospiza imberbis; assembly: GCF_031753505.1. Lineage (NCBI taxonomy): Eukaryota > Metazoa > Chordata > Aves > Passeriformes > Viduidae > Anomalospiza > Anomalospiza imberbis. The sequence goes on along the minus strand of NC_089682.1, from coordinate 88,502,305 downwards.
TAAAAGTTCTCAAGTGTTTGGTTTTTTTAGATTTTACTGACCCAAAGAAGTGACTAGTAGCTCATTCACTTGTGTAGTTTCAGACAATATTGTTTATTACACCATATCAAAAATATGGTTTGGGGAGAGGTTAGTCTAGATTAGATTAAGAAATTCTTTTCTGTCTATTAAACAGCCACTACTGGAAATTTTTGCCACTAAGAGAGTGTATATATAGTGCCACAATGGTAAAATATACTTCAGTTTGTCATATTTTATTTATCAAAAGAGAGAGGCAGTGTTAGGAAATAATTTAACCTCAGCACTTAGTAACTTCTCCAGCCCATGGAAATATAAATAACTACTTCACATGACACTTCTGTTGTTTCAGAGGGCATTATATTATGTCAGGATCAAAGGCATCTGCAACTTTAAAGGGTTTTATTTAATCTGTGAATTATTGCTTTCCTTCCTATGTATTAGAATGAGCTACTTATCTGTATTCAAAAAGAGAGCTATAAATATTGGTTCAATTTTAAGTAGTCAAAAAGATTTATAGATTCCAGTGAGATAAATAATATCTGAAATTTTCCTTCTAAATGGTAGTACAGGTTAATGTTAGTGATACAACCTTTTAAAATTGTTTTACGTATGTGCTATCTTATAAAAACAAACAAGCAAACAAACAAACAAACATACTTTTTAAAATATTTTGGTAGTTCCAGAAAATATATTCTTGGCTTTAAATATTCATAGGAAAATGAGTTCTTAAATTCATGCTGGTTTACGTCTTGCAGGTTCAGCTGCCTATATTAAAAAGACTCTATGACTCTTCATGCACAGGCATCTTCTCCACATGCTCACTTGGTTCACATGTTAGCCACACTGTTATATTTTATTTGACTTGGCAGAACTTGACCTCTAACCAGTATTGCTTTCAGATGTTGCTCAAAAGATACGGTGGCATTATCCTGAAGGGTCTTATCTTTTCATTTATGAGTGGGCATCCTACACCTAAAAATCTAGAATTAAAATTTTAAGGGTGCTTTTTGTCAATATGGCCTCATTGATCCTCTTTTTCTTAGTTTAGAATAAGTGTCCATGAAAACACTGTTATTGTTATCTCTCTTTTACGGGACAAAATGTTGTTTTTTTTGTTTTGTTTTTTTTTTTTTTTTTTGGTTTTTTTTTTGGTTTTTTTTTTGTTTTTTTTTTGTTTTGTTTTGTTTTGTTTTTTTTTTAATGAAGAGAAAAAAAAAACCCTGAACAGTTAATTCATACCAGATTCTCACTTAGCTGATCATTAACACTGATGATGTTAGAGAAGTTTAGTCCTAAGACACAGTATACTGATCCTTTTATAAAAAATTTTAAAACTACCAGTGCAACACCTTCAACACTCAGCCAAGTGTTTTGGTGATTTCTCTTTGAGTCTAAAATATTGAAGTGGTGAGTAATTGGAAGTACATCAGGACAAAGGCTTCTCCAACAACAAAGGCACATCCCAGTGTGTGGCTCATATGTCACAGAACACTTTGGCAGTATGTTCTTACGCTCTCTCCTCTCACCTAAGACAGCCCTCAGGGCTTGTTTCTATATGGCTCAGATAATGACTGTGGTCAATTAAAGAAAGTCACACAACAGTGCTGCTATTTTACTTTTTTATTTTTTCAGTCATAACATAGCACTGTTGATCTCAATCAGGTCAGACACTCTGTCAGAGCCCAGTCTCGACACATCAATGACAACACATATCAGAACAGTCAAAAGCTTACAACACGTAATAAAAACTGAATTGAAGTCACGCATGCTATCCTCTTGTGGTCTGAGTATGATTGTAGACAACTGGTGATTTGTAGGCTCCATTACTTCCCAAATGTTCAGTTCATCTAGCCCTTGGCAGGGTGTCAAGGACAAAGAATAATCAGTCTTCAGGTACCACTTTTGAAATGCTATCCCCTATGCTTCTTTCAGGTGCCTCATTCTTTCCATGTTGTCAAGATCCATTGATGAAAGCTGACTACTTTCAAAGGCCTCTGACAAGTGAAGCATCCTCAATACATGGAGAAAATTATATTGTGCAATCGGTACTCACAGAACATACCCTGAGTGATGGATGAGTTACTGCTCGGCAACATGATGGTGCACTTCTCTTCTAGACTCAAGACAAAACCTTAGAACAACTAAAGAGATCTTGGACCCAGGAGGAAAATGATCACCCTGGAAAGACACTTAAGGAGTTTTTAAACCTGTTTCAGAGTTCCCATAAATCTGGTTGCTGTCTTATGGATGGCAACAATATCCTATTCTTACAGCAAATCCGTGCATTTAAAGTAGGGAAGACATACTGCAGAAGCATGAAAATGATGTGAAAATCGATTGTACTAATGCAGGGCAGTGCTCACAGAGTAATAACTATTACAAAGGCATTTCTGTTTTAATACATTTTTTAATCCTTTTTATATAAATACTCTATGCAGTGTAATAAAACATTGCCAACAAATAGGGATTTAAGATGTTTCTCTTTATTCCCTTCTTTCTTCATTTTTTATTCATAGCAATAGCTACCCTATTCTTTGAAGGCTATTTGAGTAAAAAATCCAATGATATTGCTCTTAATGCATAAACTTGAATACCAATTCAGAGGCAGCTAAACTTTCTCAAGTAGGAAGATTTAAATTTCATACCCCATGTTTTGTTTTTGTTCATAATCTGTATTTGGTTTTGAACACTTCTAAGCTTCTAGAGTTTTTTAGACAGTGTGGTTTTGCTATTGTTTGACACATTTTTCAACTTCTCCTTTTTTCCAACAAAAAAACCCCACCCCCCAAAAAACAACAACAAAAAAAAAACACCAAAAAAGCAACACAACCAAAAAAAGCCCATAAAGATATAACATATGTTATATGAATAAGTAAACATATGTTCAGATACGAGCAAGGGAATAGATACAGCTGGTAGGATTTAGGGACCCTTAATTATTCTATGAGTGTAAAATCACTGATCTGAAAACTGTTGTTTTGAAAACAGGACGCTGTTTTGTCAGAAATGCATATCATAAGGCCAGAGGTAAAAGAATGCTGGAGGTAGCACCGGTCTGCAGCACAAAGGCATAAGCATTCACCTGGAATGGAATAGAAAAGAACTGTATGTGCTTTCCTGTTCTTTTTAATATGTCCATTTTAAAATGAATATTATAGTATCACAGAATTGTATAATGGATTGGTTTGGAAAGTACTCTGAAACTCATCTAGTCCAATGTCCTGACATGGTCAGGGACAATTTCCACTAAGTTATGTTGTTTTAAGCCCAGACCTGACCTTGAACACTGCCAGGAATGAGGTATCCACAACTCCTGTGGACACCTGTGACAGTGTCTCACCACCCTCACAGAGGGGAACACATGAGAGTGGAGTAGAGGGGCAGAATCACATTCCTTGACATGCTGGCCATGCTTCTGTTGATGCATCCAAGGGCATACTAATGGGTCTTGTCGAGCTTCTTTTCCCCAACATCCCCAAGTCCTCCTCAGGGTTGCCCTCAATCCATTCTTCATTGAGCCCATATTTATGCTTGGGGTTGCTCTGGTCTTTATCTAGGAACATTCACGTGGCCTTGTTGAACTTCATGAGATTCACACAGGCTCACATCTCAAGCCCATCCAGGTTCCTGAGGATGGCATCCCTTCTCTCCAGCATGTTGACTGTACCACACAGCTTGGTGTTGTCAACAAACTTGCTGAGGGTGCACTCAATCCCCCTGTCCATGCCACCAACAAAGATGTTAAACAGCTCTGATCCCAATACTTGCCCCTGAGAAATGCCAGTCATCACTCGCCTCTGCTTCATATACTTCACATAATTCATATACTCCACATACTTCATATACACATCCTAAAACTGCTGCGCACAGTTGCCTGGGGAGGGAACGGGTTTTGGAACTTTTATTCATACAAATAAGGGAAGAGTCTTCTTCCTTCCCCACTTTCTCTAGGTACATATATTTTATGCATGTGCGGGGAGCACAAAAAAGACTGTGGGAAGCCCTAGAGAAAGCAAAGACATATCTTAGTATCCTTTAAACTAGGTGAAGTATCATCCAAGAAAAATTGTTTTCTCCCGAGAACCTGATCAGTAAATAAACATATGTGAGCTGTTGTTGTTGTTTTAATGTAGTTGTGCAGTATATGTTTGCAAATGCAGGACTAAACCATATGTCAACATTTGCCTTTATGTACTCCTGGAGGCTACCTGCACAAGAAATCAGTCAAGTAACTTCAAAACAGCTATAAATACGTGCACCTCCCATTACGTTTCACACAGTTATATGCACAGTGGTTGCCTGGTGCATTGGGCCTAATTTACATATCTTGCCTTTTGCAAGCTGAACATAATTTGGTACACTGTTTAAAGTTTATTATTCCAGTATCGTTTGATGTTCTAATTTACGCTGTGTGCCAGCATTTAATTTACTACTAATCTTTTAAAGAATTGAGTAAGGATCATAGTAGCCTCATTTTGTAAAGACTTCTGTAGAGAACTTGGGTACTAGCTCAGTTTAAGAGGAAGTTAGAGTTGCAGTTCATTACAGAACAGTGAGCTCCAGCTCTATTGAATTCCTGCCAGGGAATATTTACAGGTTACAGTCATAGACTTTACCCTTCAATCAATGTTGGTCTAAGGGAACACTTCCCGAAGTTTGTTAATGCATTCTGCTAGCCTCACAAGTGGGTGTTAGCTAATTCTGCCAACTTCAGTGCCTTTCTGAGTGCTGCTTTGAGGCCAACAAAACATCCAAGTATTTTTTCTGAATAAACAACTCATCAAAACATATGAGAACAGAAGGTTTCAAACATAGCAAAGCAATTGGCATAGTCATTTTAGAGTTAATTAGATGCACAATGGTACTTTATCCAAGCCCCCTAGACCAAGGGCCATCTGCATAACAATATTATATCTCTTATAACCTCCTTATAACTCTATCGAGATGTGTATTAATGTCTCTCCCTTTACTGCGTCTGTGGAATGGAAAGGGAGCATTTCAATAGATATGAATAACATGCTGAAAAATTTCGCAGTCAACAGAATATGCTTTTACATTCTATTCTACATATCTGTTGCCGTTCTCTACCTTTTTATTCCAAGTCTTTTTATAATTTGGGATGTCACAATTATTGGTTCTATTGAGGAATAGCACTTGGAAAAAAAAAGGGACCAGAGCTCCAATGAAGTAGCACTATTATAAGCAAGAACAGAAGTGCATATTTCTCTAGTCTTTATTCTGTTACATGTCATGGCTTTTTTTCTTAGACATAAAGTGTCTCGGACTTCAGGAAGTAAGTGTATCCTATATTTTTCTCCTTGTGAGTAAATATGAAAAATAAATACCATTAATCTGTTTATTTCTTTTATTGGTGCTGGCTGGTAGGTGGAGTTTCAGTTCTCGTGGTGTCAGGGGAGAAGGTGCAGGTGACAGAAATTTTCTGCTTATGTCTGTCAGCAGTAAATTACCATCAACTTGCTCTTCAGTTGCTACAGTAACTGTAGCCAAAGATGTACAGCAAAACCTCATTCTTTCCTTTAGCTGCCTTTGGAGTGGTACAGCTGTGGTGTAACTTCATTATGGGTCATCTGTGTGAGAAAAACTCCATCTCACCTTGCCAGGGTGAGGCGGGCCATGGTGAAGGGACAAAATGCACCATGACAGAGTCAAGTGGCTCCATGTATTGTTATAGGCATTTAGAAGTAAGATGGCTCAGAAGGTTGGGTGATGTTTAGTATAAATGTCATACCAGTAGTTGCTCAAAGCCATGCAGTAGATTGACTATGTCATTATTTGTACCATTATTGTAGCAAACAATTTCCTAGAGTGGAAAATGTAGTAATTTACACTTGGGAAGTTTCTGTCTAGAGTAAGAAACCCTGACATTATAAAGTAAACTGTTGGATTATTTGCCCCAATTTAATTTTGATTTAGTTCCAGGGACAATTACTGCTATAACGTCAAAAGAAAAATTCAATAATCAAGTAATATATCATATAGAAGAATTTTGGATTTTAAAAAGGGTGCATTAAATCTTTCTAGATAACTGAACTAAGCTGCACAGATGGTTAAGTATAGAAAAGAAATGGCTTTTTTTGACTATTTATTTAACTATAGTAATTTAGAGATCCTTGGTAGCGAAGAAAACCAAACATACAAAGCTGCAATAGCAAAAATCTAAGATATTAGAAGTCGTTATTGTTCAGACAGATTAAAAAAATCACAATTTTCTACATTCACATCTAGAATTAATTTCTTAAAATTAAATCTTTTTTTTGCTTAATCAAATATATTAAAAAACTGTTCTTTAGTGTAAATTGTCGCCACATACTTGGCATAACAGCTCTAGTGCCATAAGCAGTACTGATGAGCAGTAGGAATATTTCTGGTATGCATGAGAACACAGATCTATATATTGCCCCTAGTCAGTACTGGATAGTTTGAGCTAGCCTGTGACTCCTGCTCTGGAATTGTACTGTCCTCACTGTTGATATTTAGGCAAGTAAACTCTCAAATTTTGTGTAGTCTGTGGCAAGCTTACGTGTTTTTAGGGTCTGAAATGGGGAATTGTCCTTATACGTTATCTATTTACCTCTCAATTAAAAACACAGGGAACTTGTACCACATAATCAGTCCACTTTGGACTCACTCTGTGATTTTCATTCAGCATTACAGTTCAATAGCAGTGAAAGATATGTAGAAAGCAGGCTTAACTTGTTCTAACCCCTCTTTCTAGAGAACATTTTACATTTTCCCTAAAATTAAATATACTAATATTATGTGAGCATGATGATGTACCACAGTCATCACACAATTAGGCAAGAAACTCTCTTGAACATATCACTGGAGATTAAAGGATTTGTAGTTCTCATCAAATGCAAATTTTATAGATCCTGTGGTAGACTTTGAAAAAGTATAGATGATTCTCCATCCAAATTTGGATGTCAAAGGACTGTAGATGAGAGATAGATGTTGCTTTACTTCTATTGACAGTTATTGTTAAGCACAAAAGGAGAGACCAGCTCTGTAAAGAGTTGTATAATTTCAGGAACATACAGAGAAGTGCAGAGCTACAAGGAAGCATATGTAATCATTCTCTGCACTACCTATAAGGTTTTCTAAAGCAAATACTTACCTCCCCTTCTTACCTTCCCCGGGTGTGGGTGCCCCCCAGGTATTAATATGTATCAAATTAGCTATTACTAATCTATATTCTTAAATTTTTTAATACTTTTCAGATACACTTGAATATATCAATTACTGAGACATTACTTAAGGAAAGATTATAGAACCAGAAATCAGTTCTGAAGATAAGCTTAAGCTTTTCATTTGAATATGATATTTATTCTCAGTTTGAGAAGGAGAAAATGTCCTTATCAATCCAAATAAAAACTGACTGGAAGAGGTTTATGCCATCTCTACTTCAGTCTTATGTTGGTAACGAAATTGATTTGACATTTACATGGCAAAATGGCATAAATTATAGCTATGAGAAAACATTCTCTATAAGACACATCAGAACAATTAATAATATATTCTATATACAGTGAATGCACTGGAATTAATGGAAGGAAATTCTCATTCTGTATAGTCGTAGTTAAGAGCTGGTAAGGAGAACAAAAAAAATTGTTTCAGCTAGTGCCTGGAAACTCTAAAAATAAGTTCATTCATACACAGATGAATGGCAGCAGACTCCTTGTTTTCTTGTATCCTTGTAGACTGTGAAGACTGTGAACCCTTGTTGCTTTGTTAAGATGGTCTTGAGTGACTGGAGTTCCTGCTCCTCCCAAGAGTCATCTGTGTATTAGGAGGTTTGAGACTCATGAAATCAGTCCTTAATTGTTTCAATGAATTGCAGCATTTGGAAAAGCACATTTCCCCCCCAATTTATATTAAAGATCTCATGGTGCTAGTTCATTAGTACCCAACAGGAATAACAACCAATCATTTCTCAGCACTACTGGGGATTTCATATCTCATAAAAAAAGTATTCTTAAAAAAAAAAAACTCAACAAAGCAAAACAAAACAACAAAAAATCTTAGTCTTTGTTGCTAGTTCAATTTTTATATCTTTTCAAGTACATTCATCTTCGCTGTCCCATTCTCTATTCAGATTTAGCCAGGAAGAATATCAATCATAACCTTCATTTATTACTTACTATTTTCCTGCAGTGTGTATGTCCTGCTTCACTGCTATCCTACTGTAAACTACATGCCTGTATATTTTATTTGTTTACATCAATAGACTGAAGGGAAAAAAATCACAGGAGAGTAAAAAGTAACAAACTCATTTCCATGTCTGAGAATTTTCAAAACCACCTACTTGTCTAAGTCACAGGTTGTTGCATCTCGAATTCAGAGACCAAATCCCACTGCCCTTCACTGTGATTCTAAGTATTTCTCAGTACAAAAGGGTCAGATTTACACAGATATTTGAGGGCTTTAAGTTTCATGTAGATGTTTGGTCAGATTTTCTGAAAGTGTCTTGTAGTCCACTCATTGAAATTAATGTCTCTGAAATCAATAAAAGTTAAGTACACTGACATTTCTAAGGAGAGAAAAACATAGCTAGGTATCTGCATATTTAAGAACCTCACCTTGCTGAGACACATTTGAAGACCTTGCTAAGAAGCCAGGTCATATGCATACATGCTTTTGAAAATGTTAACTTATTTCACTAGTTCCGATCCATTTCAGGCTATCCTTGAGCAGCTGCTGTTTTGACTGCATAGTGGCCTTAGCAAAGTGTTATGGACTCAAAGAGTATTAGCAAAAGGTTTCTCGTTTAATCTGCAGGTAAGGAAATTTCAGACTACTCTGTGAGTGGAAAGTATCCAATGGTTGCTAATATCATTTATTTCACAGAGAAAGAGTTCTTTTTGAAAACTGCTGAGCCTTAAACTTAGTTCACTGTGTCATCGTTACACTTCCTGTCTTCGCTATGCCCAGTATGATCAACTTTACACCCATTGCTATTTCCTTAAGACCGCTTTCTTTTTGTATGTTCCAGTAACATGAACATATTCTGTCATTGCCTTTTAGTCCAGGTGCCTTATGTAATCATTAAGCCAAGATTGCACCATGCAACATACAGGATATGGAGATTAATTTCTTAAACAATAGTGAGATAGAATAGCAAAGATACTGCACTATGAAAGCATAGACAAAACTATGGGAGAAATTTAGTTGCAAATGAGACATGAAGGCCTTTTCAGAGTCTTAACTTACCTTCTAAATTGTTCATCTGTTCATTAGACCTGTATATTCACACACTGGTATACAGATGATGATAGCAATCTTGAATTGCTGGCCACCTCTCAGAACCAAATATTTTCAGCACCAACCAACTGAGCTTTGTTATCCAAGATTTCTGTTGGTCAGCAGTCAGAAAGTGTGCATTTATAAAACCCTATGACAGACTCATAAACCTCTAGTATGATAAGGCAGTTAATTTTGTGCAGTAAAGGATTTTTCTCTCTCCCCACAGGGGAACAATACTTCATTTCACAAGTGTGGAGGGGATGTCTATGATTCAAATATACTTCTTTTTGTTTAGGGCTTGAATTGAAAGAAGATGGGGAGAGGAACTTGATATTTTTCTTCAGTTCTTCATGTTTAATGGGAGATTCTTTCTTTTAACAGAAGTATTGATGTACCACAAGGCAAGAGACTTCTAAGTATACTATCTATCATATAGTGAGCCACAAGGATCTCTAATCTCCTGTCCTTTTCTGGTTTTATTTCCCTAGAATTTGGGTGGCATTTTGTATGCAAAAAACAGCAAAAGAGTGCTTTACAGTTACTAGATTCCAGCCTGCTTGTATTTTTAATTTTCCAGGATATATTGATATGATACATTGAACTATTAGATCATCAGAAAAATTCACAATTGCTATTGTTTCCTGTTAAAGATGATGAATTTAAAAAAGTAATGGACTAAATTCTCTTATTGTCTTACTATGGGGTAAGAATAATGAGTTTAACAAGAAGCCCTCTGTTACTGCCACAGCTCCTACAGTACCTACTGGAAAAAAAAAGGGTAAAAGCAAAATTAGACTCTAATCTCTCTTTAAATATCTGTGACAACCCTATTATACACCACCAAAGTCATCTTGCTCCATCTGTTCCACCCTTCTCTTGCATTTCTTCTGCAGTATGCTACACTTCTTTTGTCCTTTACTGTCATTTTGCCTGAATCAGAATGGAGCTATGGAAGTTAGACAGAACTCCCACAATTATTTGTACCCTGAATTTTAGGTTGATTTAATTATACAAAATATAGGCCTTCGTGGTCCTCTTTTTTTTTTTTTTTTTTTGCTGAGTTGACAAAGAGAAGTTCAGAAATAATTTTTCCCTTACTGCATTCATATCTGAATCATATAATAAACTTAATACAGTGCCTTTTGTTTATGTCCCCTGGGTAGTTGCACCAGCAGAAGACATGAGCAAACTGTGATCCTAGAGGGAATAAGTGGTAAAGCTAGTAAAATTTACAGTCTGGTAACAGTGACAGTATAGAGCTGGTGGTATTTTCCACCTGTCTGGGGCAGACAATAATTTCTAAAATTTACCTGTAAAGTATAGTTAATGGAGAGCATAAAAAATTAGGAGTTTCTTAAAGAGAAACACCCTACAAGACAGAAGGTCTTGGAGTGTGAAAAGATTTATTACAAAGCAATACAGAATCTGTAGCAGAGAATAGAACTGCAAAATTCTAGGCAGGAAAATATTATTTTAATCATTTTAAACGGAAATATAGTTTGTAAATCATCTCTACTCATTTGATCACAGTGATGAAAACTTTGACTCAAAATTATCTTCTCAGGTGTTTCAAAGTGTGTCTGGTTTTTTAACTTACATCAGCTGACTCCTTAATATACACCAGAGTAACTGAAGTCAAAATCTCCAGACGTTCCTCTAATGTTCTTTGTCCATTATGTTAATCTAGTTTTATTGCTGAGTCTGCTAGTTGGTTACTGTTATTTTTACTGATGTTGTATGTCCTGTTTACTGCTCAGAAAATCAAATGGCTCTGTCACTTCTGACTAAACAGGAATATCACCTACTATCATTTCTTCGTTCTGTATTGCTTAGGAAAACATAATTTTAAAGTGGCAGAGTTGGACAAGTGTTAATTTAGGGGTTTTTTTCCTAGGATATTCCCTGCTTAGAGTTTTCTAAGCAGTTTTTCTTAGGAGCAATAAATTACTTTTAAAAAGAAGGAAACTTTGTCCCTTCCACAAGCTATTTGCAATGAATTGCTATTGTTTCTTGACCGGTTTGTGAAATGTTCACTAATCAGAATTTGTACTCCTTTGTATATCATTATTATTCATTTGTGAGAAAATATCATCATGTTTAAAGTATACACTATGTGAGGCTTAATTTTCTGAGAATAATTGCATAGAGTAGAACCAACAATTTAATCATTAACATTCAGCACAACAGATCTGGAAAGATTGGGAGCAAAGAAAACAGAAACATGAAGGTAGTAGGTGAAAAGGGTTGTGAAGGGTGGCTGGGCATGATTCATTAGCCTTCATATATAAAATTTCTTTTTTGGTGCATCCTAACTAAAGCATGCTGGAAAATGCAGTGTCATGTAACCATTTATAATTATGTCTGAAAAGGTTTGATCATTTTTCAGCAAAATACAGTAATGACCTTACATATATGTTCTCACATATTCTAAGGAATGGAATGAGAAAAGAAAAAAATTGTAAAGACAAACCAGAGTACTAGCAACTGACAATAACTTCTTAGCTCATTTAAGATAGCAAAACTTCACTGTCTATTGCCCCATACCTACTGAGAGAAGGAATTGCAAATATGAATTAAGGATTAGATGTAGTATCAAGATACCTTGAAACATAGAATAAAAAGAAAAACAAGATCAGAAAAGGAAGATTGATTTGGGAAAAGGCCAGAAAGCTAGGGTAAGACAAAGTCATGTAACTTCTTGATTTTTAATAGCTTTTTCTACAGCAGGGAATAACATAGCCCCACAGTGTTAGAGAGTAATAGCAAAATATAACATTTAAATAGCTGGCATTCTATGTCTATAAAAGGAAAACATCCTACAGTGAAATATCCAGGTTGATTAACAGGTGAAAACTGTCCATTCAATACTTAAATCATAATAATGTGTCCCGGTGTCCTATTTGGAACTGCCATATTGTCTGTTAAGAACTGAACATCCAATTTGGACTTTGCAGCCAGGCTGAATGCAAAGTTCTTAAAGCGTTGATCAAAAAACTTGGTGCTCTCTCACCAGTCAGCTTCAGATCTTAGCTTTCAGGGAGCAGCAGGGGCCTCCAGGAAAAGGTCATGAGGTCAGGGAGGACAAGGCAGGAGCAGTGACCTGACAATAATGAGTATCAAGTCCAGGTCAGGATCAGTGGCACAGATAGAGGAGGCACAAACCCAAATGCAGGTGTAGCTGCAGTGCTGCTTCAGTGTAGCCCAGGTGGGAGGTGGTGGTATGGCTTTCATGGAAAAATTGGTAGGACCTTGTTTTTAGCTTCTTCACAACATTTCTTACCAGTCACCTGAGACTCAATCAGCTAAATTCTTCAACTCAGCCATCTCCTGGGTGATACACTCCAGGCCCTGGGAACGCTCATAAGGCTGTGCTCAGGAGCATCCGTGACTAATTAATGCAGTCCTTCAGGAAATTGCTTATCCTTTCAAAGAGGTTCTCAATCAAAGTTATCAGTGCCGTGGGGTTTGTGTATCCCACCCCGCCCACACCAGTCCACAAACTAGGTCTGGGAGAAGACAATAACTAGAAAACAATGCTACAGGGAGGCAACTGGAGCTACTGCAGAGCCACAGTGCATTAACCTGCTCTAGGGACAAGTGTATTTGCAAGTGGAAATCAGTAGTTCTAGATGTTAAATTTCACAGCTGTGTCTATCACACCTGGTCACCTAGGCTGGATGCACAAGGCAGCAAAATTTCAAAGGCATAGCATGCCAAAATCTAGGCATGCCCAGCCCCCTCACAGTGCCGTGCTTCATACTAAACATGAACACTCCTGGCATGAGACATTGTGGTTCTTTTAGCTTGACCCTTCAACTTATGCCTACTGCAACTGGATCTCTGGACAATTTATCAATTTATAGGGTCCTTGCTACTCAAATATATGAGGAACAAAGCCCTTTACTCATAGTAAAGAAATAATCTTACTAGTTGGCATCAGCATAGTTTTTCAGAGTGGCTGGTAGATATTAAAGCTTCCTATATAATCTTTCCAAATATGTAAATTTTGTGCATTGTGAAGCATTCACAAATAAAAAAAAAATAAAAAAAAAATTACAAACCACCAAACAGAACAAATAAAAAAAAAAAAAACAACAAAAATACAAAACAAAAAAATCCCCCAAAGACCTCAAAACTTTGTAAAAGGAAATAAGTTATTATTTTTATTGTTATAGGAATTTTCTAGATTTTTACAGATTTTGGGATGGCTTAAAAAGCCATGAAATATTAGCTACCAAAGTTTCTTCTGCTCATGAAATAAGAATGGGTCTTATTATTAAGATTCATAGGCCTGGTCATTTTGGTCAAATGTCCAGAAGAAAAGTGAAAGGGCAGAACACTGTCAAGATAAAGCAATGTCCCTGAGGTCAGAAAATACTGTGGGTTTATTTGTCTTTTCCTTTTCTTCATGTCTCATTGTCAACTTGAGCAACATTACAAAAACATGCAATGCTCCAGAGACAGAACTGTGTGAGTAGGTTGAGGTATCTGTTCCTTTTGTTTGTTTGCTCATTTCTTACCTCCAAGCAGGGACTTGCTGTGGCTGCTGTGATGTATGTGTGCACATTTTGAACTAGTACTTCCCTGTTAAAAATACATTCAACAAGGTGAAACCCACTGAGTGAGACTGGAGTATGAAGAGAGACAATCACAAAGTCTGAGGAGATTCACTCATTATAGCATATCCCAAAATCATTTTAATATTTTCTTTTTCTTCCTCAAGTCAAAATTCTGTATTTAAACACTTTGAACTTCTGACTCTGACTGAGGATCAGAAATTCTTACATGTAGTCCTGATTGAACTTAGGGTTCTCACGTTTTCACCCCAGCAAAAACCAGGACAAAGGTCAAGGGGATTGAAGGGAAAAAAAGGTTGCATTATTTCAAAATTTATTAAGAAAGCTAAAACAAAAAAACTGTTTTTTTTTTTCCCAGAAATTTCAGAGCTGTATTTCATAACAGTACACAGTAATAAAAAAAAAGAAAAAGAGACAAAATATTAACTGTCTAAATTTCATTTTGCATACTATTTGCTTTTTCTTTTTTTTTGCCTTAATAAAAATTTGAGATTTACTTTCTTTTATTGGAGGGTTGGAGAGGGCATTGTAGTTGTCCCCCCACCTTTTAACTGATGAGATAATATTCAACCAAATTCAAAAGGGGGATTTAAGTCTCTGGGGTAACTATTAAGTTGCTACAGTTTATCACAGAAAACCAGAAAGAGGAGACTAAAGCAAAGATCCTACAAGGGTGTACCACTTATCAGATATGAAAAACTTCAGTGAAGAGAAAGTCAACAACAATGCCACAGTTGCTGGTAAAGTTTCAAGTGGAGGATGTGTTATAGATGAATAGAATGGTTTGGAATGGAAAAGACCTGAAGAATCACCTAGTTCCAAACCCCCCAGCATGGGTAAGGATGCCACACATTAGGTCACGTTGCTCAAAGCCCCATTCAACCTGGCCTGAAATGTTTTCAGGCATGGGACAAACACAACCTCCTCTGGGCAACCTGTGCCAGTGTTTCACCACTGTGACAGGAAAGAATTTCTTCCCGATAGCTATATTAATCTACCTATTAATCTACATTAATCTAATTTATTTTAAAGCTATTCCCCCTTGTTCTATCATGACGTGTCCTTGTCAAAAGTCCCTCCCCAGCTCTACTGTGGCCCCCTTTGAGGTACTGGAAGGGTGCTATAAGGTCTCCCCTGAGCCTTCTCTTCCCCAGATTGAACAACTCCAACCTTCTCAGCCTGTCTTTATAGGAGGGGTGCTCCAAAGCCTCCGATCATCTTAGTAGTTTCCTCTGCTCCTGCTCTGCAAGGTCCATGTGTTTCTTGTGTTGGGAGAGCCAGAGCTGGATGCAGCACTGCAGGTAGGGTCTCACCAGAGCAGAGCAGAACAGAGGGGCAAGATCCCCTCTCTCACCCTGCTGGCCCCACTGCTTTGGATGCAGCTCAGGATGTGGTTGGACTTTTGGGCTGCAAGTGCAGATTGCTGGGTCATGTTAAGCTTCTTGTCCACCAGAGGTACAAGGTACCAGCAAACTCAGGGAGCACAGAGAAACTGAACCCCTACCTATATGGCTTACTATCTCATGCATGGGACTGTCACTGTCTCTTGCATGGGGACCTGGCAGTCACATTGCCCTCCTGGGTGCCTTGCCATGTATCTGGGCACAGCAATATTACACAAATCAGAGCTCTAATAAAAGCATAATCCTGGAAATAGACATTTTGGCAGCACTGAGAAAGTTGAAATTCAGTGCCTTATTGGCCATCTGGGTTACAGGAGGACTCTCACTGTGCAATACCTGGACATCCCAGCTAAGGAGCATAACAAGAAGGGATTAAAACCACTTTATGGCAAATTGTGACACTCCTTATTTTAACAAAACCTATATATTAAATGGCAGTCTTTTCATGGGCATTAACAATTCTTTTGTTGTTTGGATTTTCATAACTGCCACGTTGTCAGTTTTTCCAGTTTTAATACAGCTTTTATATTTTTTGTTGAAACTGAATTGGTGAATAAGGACTTTACAATTAAAATTGTAAAGCAGGTATGTTTTATTCCAGCTGGGACACATGGGGGATATTTCCACCATACATGCATACCTGGTGAGATAGGTTTCAGGTTTAAGTACACACTGGTTCCCCAAGCCCACGCTTCCCTGCCTGCCCATTCCCCACCCACTCTCCACCTCCTTGTGCTTCATCTTGTAATTAATCTTCTGTGGTGCCATGCCCTTTGGGAGTCATGGGCTGGGGTCTTCTGATGAAGAAAAAGGTCTTCCTCAGGTGTTCGTTCTTTGACCTCTGTCTCTGGGCAGGTGTGGTGGAGGTTTGGATAACACCCAGGTCAGTTTGTCCCGGACAAAACCAGGAGCCTGGTTCTTGCGTGCTCCTTAAGTAAAGGTTCTGCTTTATGGGTTTCGACAATATTTGAGTCTTGCTTTATTGAGTTTTCATAATATGCATCTTACCTTTATGGCTTTCATCTAGCAACTATATTCTTATGTGTTCTGGTATAAGTTGTTTCTACCTAACAAGTTATATTCCTATTACAAGCTGTGTTTTGTACTTCTGCAAACTTGCTAGATAAGATATATATATTTCTGTTTTCCTCCACCCGTCTAAGTACATTATATGCTTCTAAAATTCTGAATTTTCATAGACATATGTTTCCCATATCAAAACAGCTATTAAACACAAGCAATTGCACAACAAAATGAACTCTGTTGTAACTTAAAATAGTGCTTAACTCTTTTAGCCTGGAGAAAAGTTTGAAAATGATGCCTGAATTGAAATTTTTGTTTAAAGTATATGCAAACACACATATAGGAAATAGAATAATTAAAATTGCATGAAATTATTATATAGATGTGCAATAATAAATCATTAAAATATACAGATATCCATTAAAATCACATTTTATCAATGCATTATCATCATATTCTGGGGCCTGCCTGATGATTTAGTATTGACAATATTTTTATCAATAAAAACAACATTTCCTTTGCTAAAATGCTGTTCCAAAACTGCATCTGGTTTAGATTGACCTCCCTCTATTGATTTACATCTAACAAGGATTCAGTCCAGTATTTTAAAATGTTTGCTTCTAACTTAAGGCACTTTTAGTAATATAAATTGATTACTCATAACAATGTAACCAATTGACTCATTCTGTATTTCATATTAATCCACTATTTGTAGGCTGCCAATGAAGTTCATAAAGATCCTTCTCATAGTCCATTAATATTGACTCTAAGATTTAATGAGTTCATTACAATAACCATTACTGTATTATTAAAATGCAGAAGGAAATGTAAGCTTGTTTCATGCAAATAAAGACTGATATAATTAATCAAATGATACTTTTATTATTAGCATTATCATCACCATCCAGCATTTAATAGCCCTGTTTTATGTTTCCGGATAACTTTGTATGAGGCACTGTACAAAACCAACCAGTACATAAGCAAGGTATAAGCAAGTAGCAGGACATCAATTAGACAGGAACATTTAAGAACACACTGACACATTACAGATTAGTAAGAAGATATTTTTGTCAGTCCAACAAATGTAATTTATATATTTGCTTTTTTTTTTTTTTTTTTTTTTTAATTTAAGGCTTATTTTGTAAGTAAGATTGCTTTAATCTTGTTTTCTGGTAATAGCCGGGAAAAAAAAAGGTATATCTAAAGCTTTAATCCACATTCTTAGAATCAATTTTACATTGCTCATTTAGTCTCACACCCTTTTGTAATCTTTCTTTTTACTTCTGTGTGCTCATTTCTCTAATAGCATTGTGCAGCAGTTCCTCTTTCTACCATAACTCAGCATAGATCCTAAAGATACACAGGGACAGGGTTTTGTTGAGTCAGTAGAAAATAGACTTTCTTCCAGAACACTCTTTGTTATTTCTCCTATGATATTTGATCAAATAGAAAAGCGTACACATTTTTCAGCTCTGTTAAAGAAAAATCAAAAATGTTGAAGTAGAATTTTTTGGTATTTACAGCTATTCTGTCACTTGTTTTTGGCTTTGGCACCAAAACACATGGCGATACTTAAGAATCATACAACATCAAAACTATAAAAGAGGGGCATTTTAGACCTCTGCCCCCTCAGCTTTATACTTTGGCTATGTCTGCATGGCTGTTTCAGATGCCATTCTCCCAGAAACTGGGCAACATATTCAGGTTTCTGGAGTCTGGTTTCTGCAGCTACACCATTAAACATACCTGAGAGAACCTCTCTGACTCTGCCTGTAGCCACACTATATTATCCAGATCACAGTGACTGTGTTGCAAATAGGGAATGGTCCCACCTCCATGTTAAGTCACCAACTATTGCTAGAAATAGTTTGGGAGGATGATATTTGGCACAGAAAATCACTGCATCAGGGACAATTGTAATGATTTAGCAATACAGATGCTGAGCTTTCAATGGTCAGGAATATTCTCATTTAGTGTTTACCATTGCATATGAACTGCAAGAATCAGGCCCCTAACCCCAGCTTTCAAGTCCCTTACCTTTAAATACTTACTTAAAATAGTTGGATCAAACCCTCAAGCTATTCTAATTACTAAATATTTCTTATTTTTCTGCTGTGTGAAACCATTCCAAATTAATAACTTAATAGATAAGTTATTTACATGATTTGTCAAGGAAGGGCCTGATCCTGCAGGTACAATTTTAATAGGTGTTCTGTAGAAAAGTACTTTTGCTGCCAGGTGAATTAAGTACCACTTGATGGAATTGCATCTTCCTCGCATCCTTGTGCCAATAGTGGATTTATTTCATAGTTTGTGAAGAAAAACATTGTCCTCTGAGCCAAAAGAAGGCTTCTCTCAGGTTTGTCAAGAGCTGTGCTAAACCCATCTTTCTTGAGAATCATTAATTGCTTATTTCCAGGAACGGTGCTTTAAAAAGACACTTGTAAATGCACAAAAAAAGAATTGTTTACTGTGGGAGTCCAAAACATGAAGTCTGTGTTCTAGCTTAGTTTGAATTCCTGTAGAGGTAAACTGAGCAGTGAAAATCAGTTTGATGCTGAAAGAAAATTAACCATGTGACTTGGAAATACTGACTAATACATTTTTATAGGGCCTGGGGCAGGAATCTGTCACATTGCCTTCTGCGAGAAATGAATGGGAATGAAATTGGTGCATTTCTGCTGATGTCACAGGGCAATGATGATTTGTCAGAAGACCTGTCTTACAGAATATTGAAGGTATGAAAGCTTTCTGATGGATTTACATATTTACTTTGTTGCTTAATACTTTTTCATGGACTGTTAACATTTTTAAAGGCACACATACATATTAGCAAGAATCATTTATATTCTCATGGTGCAGCTGGATGTCACAGTCCCAGCTGTGCTGGGCAGTCTAAAACTATGGGAAAGAAATTATCACTAAAGATATTTGCAACCTACTTTATTTTCTCTGCTTCTGGTGAAGCTCTCTGCAGTAAGACCTGTGCAGTTTCCCACTGACAGATACATATGTGAACTCTGGTACTTCTGCATGGGGAATGAACTGTATCTGCTATTAGTCTATCTTCAATGCACTTTTCTTTCATATTTCTTGCCTTTTCAGGAAGATTCTCATGGAAACTATCACCATACTTCAAATATTGAATCTGCTTTGTGGCTTCTGCACCTCAGCATCACCTATAGCCACTCCCCAAAATCATGCATGTGTGGTGAGATCGAAACATACCACTGCCCAGGGAAGTGGTTGAGTCACCACCCCTGGAGTTATTTAAAAGATATGTAGATAAGCCACTTTGGAACAGGGTTTAGTAGTG
Source organism: Anomalospiza imberbis (assembly GCF_031753505.1). NCBI lineage: Eukaryota > Metazoa > Chordata > Aves > Passeriformes > Viduidae > Anomalospiza > Anomalospiza imberbis. The sequence continues at coordinate 88,482,704 of NC_089682.1, read as the reverse complement.
AACTTGAAAGTGCCAGGCTAACAGTTGGACTCAATCACGTTAATGTTTTTAAATGATTTTATGATTCCATGCTTAGTTTCAGTAAGCCAAACTAGTAAACCAATTCAAAAACTGTTAGCTGATCTGACTTTATAAATTTCATCTGTGTCTTCATAAAAAGGTTGTCAAACTTGTGAGTAATAGAAATTAGGACTGGGTATTTTAAAAGTTATTTAGCAATACTTGATGGATCTGACACAAGACCAGGGAATTTTTTCACAGACCATACAAAATCCTCTGACCCACATCATTATTCTCCCAGGGATAGCTACAAGTTTCTTGAACTGCAAATGAAATCAGCCTAGGGATAATCATATTGGAATTGAGTAGCAAAAGCAAAATATACTGGTAATCCTGGCATTATTTACTCTCCAGTATTAGAGTAAAGATAGGAACTTTTACTCAGTCTCAATATATTCTAAGCTGCTACTTAGAATTCTCTGCCTGTAAAATAGTGTCAGCTACTATATTACTGATATTCAAAAGGAAAGGAATAGCACTTTAAAAATATTACTGCTGTCAATCTCCATATTGTACCGAAGGCACAGTAAAAGGCACTTAGATAGGTGTACATAAGCATGTCTATTGCTTGGATAAATAGTTTAGATTGTTTCTATATGTGACAAAACTGTGTTAAACTATGCCAATAAAATATTAGACTACTTCATAAACTTGTTTAAATGTATTTTCAGAGGACTGTCTGCTTGACTTGACTAAATTTTTAAGATTACATTGCTGCTCTGGCTGCAACTTTTTTTCTATCCACTATGGCAAGCAATGTTTTAAATTATGTAATAAATATTTTGCTAAAATTATTATCCCAAATATATTCTAGTATAATAATATCAGGTTGACATATGTGTTGCTATTATTTCCTATTAATTGGGGTTTTTTTCTGATAATGGGTTCTTTTAAATGCGAGTGCCTTTCTTACTTCACTTCTTTGGGAAGAGTGTGGCCAGCAGATTGAGGGAGGTGATCCTTGCCATCTACTCCTAGTCCTAGTGACATCACATCTGGAGTGTTGTATTCATTTCTGGTCTCCACAGGTCAAGAAAGACGAGGAGCTACTGGAGAGGGTCCAGCAGAGAACTACAAAGATGACTAGGAGTCTGGAGCATCTCTTATGAGGAGAGACTGCAGGAGTTGGACCTCCTTTTTGTGGAGAAGACTGAGAGGGATCTCATCAATATCTATAATACCTCAAAGGCAGGTACCAAGAAGGTGGTACCAAACTCTTCAGTGATGCCCAGCAACAGGATGAGGAGTAATGGGCATAAACTTAAACACGTGAAGTGCCACCTCAACATGAGGAAGGACTTCTTAACATGGAGGGTGGAAGAACACTGCAACAAGCTGTTCAGGGAGGCTGTGCAGTCTCCTTCTCTGGAGAGGTTCAAAATCCACCTGCATGTGTTCCTGTGTCACCCACTCTAGGTGACCCTGCTTTGGCAGAAGGGTTGGACTAGAGGATCTCCAGAGATCCCTTTCAACCATATGTGTTCTCTGATTCTGTGATACTTTAAGTCACTTTTTAATAAGTGAGATGTGCTGCATTCACTAAGGAAAGATATAAATTAATAATATATTTTGTATTAAGGATTGGAATTCACGAGGAATTATCAGGCTAATTTCAATAATACTTCCCAAATAATCCATCTCCGGATTTGGTAGTTTTTAGAAAACTCAATCTTTTCTATTTTTCTCTTTAAAATAAATGGTTGCAGTGACATCTGCCATCTTTTTGTGCTTCTCCACATTTTCACAAATTTGAAAGGCCTGAAAAACAGAATGGTATTTTTTATTTACAGATAAGAACATATTCACTGCTTGTGATCAATAGTGTTATATCTGGAGATTCAAGCATCTCAGTTAGAACCATAACAGGCAGAGTTTATTACCAGTAAATCAATACGATGTCTCTTAGCCATGCATCTCTTTCAAGAATCTGTATAGTATAATGATTATCATTATAAAATAAAGTCCAGTCTCTCTTTTACTATCTTCTGGTTTTGATCTTGTAAAACTGGGAATTGATTTTCCTAAAAATCAATATTATGTTTCCACCATGTGGCAGATACACCACTTAGCAACAGCTACAGGTGCCAGCCCTTGAGTGGGATTGGGAATGAATACATGCTGAGGGAGAAATTGCTCAAAAAAATTCAAGATCAACATCTCCAGGCTAAAGAGCTATTTATTTTCTATGCCATGGGTGCAACACAGCAGCCTTCCCTGAGCAAACATGATGTGCATTTCCAATTGATTTTTCTGTTTTCCTCAGCATATTTAACCATCAGCAAGAAATATCTCTCATTCATATGCTGGATTTCCACAGATGTGAATAAATCCCACTCATCTCACATGAGAGAAAGTCAAGGAAAGCAGAAAGCCAGCTGCTGCCCTAAAGATAAGTTGAAAGTTCATCTACTTTGATAATGACAGTCATACAAAATATCAGACATTTATGCTCTCAGCAATCCTTGTCACAACTTTATTCATTTAGATGGACTTGATACAAGAAGAGATGTAAAGAATCACTTAATTTTGTACAGATATTAAGGGGCTATAAGCCTTCATTAGGTAGATGAAGACTGATAACAAATCTAATTGTCTTTAGGCTATGCTGTGCCTCTGAGATCTCATCAGTATCCAAATCTGTCATAAAACATGCTTAACAAAAAGAAAAAATACTGTCTGTTTGGACAACTTGCTTGCTTCATTAAGATACTATTACTGACCTCTAACAGTGATAGGAGACTTTATAATTTTTATTTTATTTTTTCCTCTAAAAAGCCAAGATACCAGGTCTTTCCCAACACCACTTTTATGAAGAGTTTTAAACAAACTGTTTGTCTCATAGAGAGAGCTCTTCCAGCTGTTTGTGTCTTCAGGCAAGTCCCAACAGGAAAGCACAATTGTATTCCCCGTGGCTATTTTCTGAGCTTGAGTAGTGAAGTTTATTCTTAGGGTCCAAAGATCAAGAGTATGCACTACACAGGGAATTTTCAACACATTTGGAAATATTTTTTTCCCTTTCTTTCCCTCTTTGTTTTTGAGATTTATTTTTTTCTAATATTTTTAAGAAAAACTTCACATTTCTGATAAAATGGCAGTAGCTATAAACTATAATTGCCTTTTTTACAGGATTTGAGTATCAAGACATCTTCATATAGAGAATGAAGTCAAAACAGTGCAGTGTCTTCCCAGTTTTTCCACTGAGTTTGCCTATGGTAACAGATTTTCCCTTGGACCCCAGCTACCACACAAATAGCCAACATACTTTGCTTCTGCTATACACTTATTTAGCAGATATGAAAACCTGTCCTGTCATACTGAAACATTTGAATTGTTTCGACATCAGTCTTCAAACAGCATTACCTAGTGTATTGCTTTATGACTCTACACATTTGGGTTGCTATGGAAAGAATGAACTATCCCAATAAATCTCTCTTTATGGGCAGTAAATTCAAACATGATCAAGTTTCTGAGGATGCAAAAGCTTTATTGGCAAAGATCTCATTCTCCATGCTTTTGGCCATTATGTCATGCCCCATTACCATCTCCACTGGACAGCTTTATAGTTAGTAGTAAGCTTAATTCAAGATTGCAGTAGTTTGCTAAGATTTTGCCAGTACAAAATTGTTTAGATGAAGGCCTGTAGTTACTGTATGCCCTGTTTTAAAATTTCTGTCTCTTGGAAGATTATGTCCTTCTTTTAGTATCCAATGAATTTAGGAATTTCAAAACAGTATTATAGTACATGGTTTTCAATATTTTCCTTTGCTAACACAACTATTTAAAATATTATTTGATAAGGTAATAAATCATACCCTAAGGTGTATTGTCATATATTCATGTCTTTATCATAAGCATTACTCAATAAGAGTGCATTTGCCCGAATTCTACAGTGTGTATTTTAAGCTAATGTTCCCAATTTAACAAATCACAGATATGTCTGAGCCTCACAATTTCATTATTGTCATAAACAGCACACAATTATTTTAAGTACAGGTACACTATTTGTTTCTCAAACAGGAAAAAAAGAAAGAAAAGTCATCCAATCCCTGACATCTTCTTTATTTATAGGAAAGCAGCATATGGCAATCATGACACAAGAGATTAACTGTTCTTCAACACCCAAACATTTTTCATCTGAATTTTAAACCAGAGTCCCTCAGCACGGGGCTAGCTGTATTCTTACTTGAGAGGATAAGGTTTCTGGGAAGGCTGCAGACATGGACATGTCTGTTTCAGTAATCAGAGTTTGAGTAGCATAATTCCATGCACATAAAGTTACCTCATTCTAAGTCATCACAAAATGTTTATATTTCACAAAGCTGTCTATATTTGCAAAAGTTAAGGCTAGTTTTCTATTTCTATCATTTTGTCCATTGCAGATCATGCATTTCAAATAAAGGTAGTGTATTCCAATAGTCACTGAGTTCAAAGCTAAGACAGATACAGGTAAATCTCCTAAAGAAAACAGAATATTATTTACATTTATTTTTGTTTGCTTGGGTGTTTTGTTGTTTTGCTGTTGTTTTTTTTTTATTTATTTCCATTTACTAAATGGAAATTGCTCATATGGTGAACTTCAATCAGTTTTGAGCTGTGATTTTCTCTCAATTAAAAATGAAATTGTTTCTGCATATTTTCTTGTGATTTCCTAGTCATTTAACTCAGCAATCTAATGGTTGAATAAGTTAAATGTGATTTTCAAATTAAGAATGCTTCAAATAATTCTTTTCTATACTTCTAATAGCCTAGCAGCTGTGTTAAAGACCTTTCTCATTTATAAATCACACATATATATATATTCTTCCCACAATATAGTGATCATAAACACTATATCATTCCAGAGGTTCTGAATCAATATAGCTAAATGCTGATGACTTCCTATCATGATGATCTGAAAAATTTTGCATACTTTCTAAAGCTTCACCTAACATTTTAATTTTGGCATCTTCACAAGCATATGAGACCCATTAAATCTTGGTAGAAAATTACCCAAGACATGGTATAAGTATAGAAGTACACTTGATAGATATACAAATTTATTTCAGAAAGTTAGGAAACAATATTTTGAAGAAACATGAGAAGTTGTTGCCTACTGTATATGCAAGTGTGCCATGTCTGTAGTGAAAATACATGAAACTTGTGAGTGAGAGACCCAAAGTCAAAACATTGGTCCAAAGTTTAAAGAAAACAACAATTAAATAGAAAAAAAACAGTAAATATTCTTTAATTCAATATTTTTGTTAACTATAGTGAAAAATCACTGTTGTGATATACAATAAAACTTAATCAGTTTTACTTTCCACTTCTATTCTACTTGCTAGATCATATTATCTCTTCATCAAATAAAACTGGGTGGAACTTTAGAGGATTTGGCACAGAATATTTTCTCAGTAGAATACTACAGGAAGATACTAATAACCTATGGAAATGTGTCAGTATCAATTCAATTTGATAGTTCTTTCTATGCAATTTCTATTAAGATCTCTGAAATCCATTTAGAATTCTATAATGACTTTACCTCTCTCATTTCCTATGTAGGTCTTCTGATAAAAGAAAGAGAATTTTATAACAGTAGCCTTAAATCACAGTCAGTGTTCATCACAAAGTAGAAAGGACTAAGCAGTGCTGGTGGCTTCTCAACAGTTAGAATAACCTGTCTGTCCATGAGATGCACCTACCTACATGAGCGTGTGACTGTAAGACTTGAACAAATGTGTGTAAGAATAAATGTACAGGAAAGACTTTGGCCTGCAGAACCTGACTGCTGCAATATCTGTGTGCATCTTAGAGAAGTACCTACCCAAGAATTTAAAGGCTGTATGAACTTAGGGAAACCTAAGTTAATTAATAAGAACTTGAAAGACAAAAACATAGGTATGCTTCAGACTTTTCACAGGTTATAAATATTTCAGTCCAGTACTATAGAAAATCCTTCTTTTCTTTCAGGAGGGACATTCCCAAGAATTTTGCCCTCTGTGGTGTTCCATTTAATCTTTTCTTTGGGAAGAAAATTAATTGGCAAAACTTACCTTCAAAATGAAAGTAGAATGAGGTGCTGCCTCTGTTCTTCCATACAGCACTCCACTCATCCTTGACATAAGAACAACTGCCTGTCCCACATCTACCCAAGAGAATTTAACCACACATGTCTGACATTCCAGAAGATTCTTCCAGTCCTCTCGATGTGAATTATTCAAGGATGGGAGGGAGTAAAAAACATAAGCAACATATTTCTGTGGTGGTTTTTTTTGTTTTGTTTTGCTTTTTTTTGGCTGGAATTCCTGGAGAGAATTAAACTGGGGATCATATTTAGGCTTTGAGTTTTTCATATATTTATGAGGTTGTGGGTTTTTTTGTTAGAAGAGGTCAATAATATTATTTACATTGAATGGATGTCTATTTAAGCCAATGGATATCAATCAACAATTCATGTAATAACTTGATTGCCTAGACAAAGATGAATATCCTTTTTCAGGTTTGTTTTTTTTGTTTGTTTCTTTGTTTGTTGGCTAGGTTGTTTGGTTTGGGGGTTCTTTGGTCTTTATTTTTTCTTTTCCTAGGAAAAGAACCATCCTAGTGTCTTCTGTCATTATTAATATCCATCAGATTTTGGATCATTCACAAGTAAGGGAGTTCATAGAGCCTTCTTTGGGAAAAAAACCCTCAGACCAAGACTCCACTTCACACCTTTCGACTCATTACAGTTCAGATTTCATATTCCGTTTGAAGAGAGCCATAGAGTGCCCAATGCATCGATAGATGACAATATTGTAATGACACCACTTGAAAGAAAAGAAGAGACTCTCAAGGCTCACAAATGTAAATTATTCAAGAATAAGGTGAAACAAGAAAAGATGAGAGGAATTCACTTTCTTTAAAATTCTAAGTGTTTCAGTACACCAGCCCTGGGCAATTCTTTCAAAGCTAGAAATAGAGAGGAGATTGGCTTTGCAAAAGAAGACCCAAGGACAAACTTTAAGTGTGATTCTGTCAGACACCAACTATGAGGGGCTGTTTGAGAAATAGCTAAATATTTTTTACTATAAACCCCCCAAATCACATCATTAAATGCCTTAGTGGACCAAGGTCTATTTCATTTTAACTAGACTTTCTTCATATGCAGTATCTATTGGAAAGATAGGAATGATAATTTCCAAGCTAAAAGCAATTAAGATCTAGATAGGTGTGTTGACCTCTGTGCCAATGTGGTACCTGAGTTTCAATGGTTCTTCCTTCTCTATGTTTACCTCCTAAATATATGCATCCATTTTGTCCGATGGCTCTCCCAGTTCCTTTCTGCCAGCATGACAAGACTTCCTTTTCCATAATTATCATGGCAGTCTGCTCATAACCTCAAACTTTGTATTGTCATTCTATTATTGCTGCTGAAGTCCGAGTGTTGCCTAATTCTGTCTATAATTTATCTGCACTGATACTACCTTCCAACTGAATGCTTTTAATCCATACCAGTACTATACTTGGAGCTTATATTTTCAAAATCACTCTGAAGTCTCTGAAGGCAAGTAGTGACAGGACAGGGGGGAATGGCTTCAATCTGAAAGAGAGTAAGTTTAGAATAGATACTAGGAGAAAGATTTTTACCGTGATGGTGTTGAGACACTGTCACAGATTGTCCAGAAAAGTCATGGCTGCCCCATCCTTAAGTGTTTAAACGCAGCTTAGATGGGGTTCTGAACAACCTGATCTAGTGAAAGGTGTACCTGACCAAGGCAGAAGTTTTGGAACTAGGTGATTTTTAAGGTTCCTTCCAACTCAGACCATTCTCTGATTCTATAATATTCCACAATCCATTTAGAACCTCATAACTCTATTTGCTGAGTTTGCCTATTAGTTTTCAGGTCTTTATGTGGGGTGATAAAGTGTTTTTAAAAAGATTCTCGTTAGTAGACCACATTTATGAATTTATTTTATTTATTAAAATGTCTTTGAAAATTTACAGGATTCAAACGTTTTTATGTCAGTTTTTCTCTTAAATTCTCTGGGTGTTTTGGGGTTTTCGGGGGGTTTTTTTTTGTTTTTTTTTTTTTTTTGGGGGGGGGGTCTTTGTTTGGGTTTTTTTTCTTTTTTTCATTTGGTTTGGTTATGGTTGGCTGGTTGTTTTTTGTTGGTTTTTTGGGGTTTTTTTTGTTATTGTTGGTTTGGTTTTTTATTTCTTTCTATCCATTTTAATCCTTATATTTCTCATTCCATGTCTGTTTCCTCTCTAGTTTTACCTGCTAGATGTCAAAGATATTAATACTGAGAAATGAAAAAGACAAGTTCCTAAGTTCAGCACCTGACATCCAAATTTATTATTGAATTTGTTATTTATTATTAAAAATGTATTATAGAATAGAATGAGCAGAGCACATAAGCAGGAATTACCCAGGGGAAGGCATAAGTCATTTTGTGACAGGTTACATGTACCTAATGCAGTTATTCACTTTTTTATTCATGAAAAACTGTGTGGGTTCTACATTAAGTGTTGAACACCTTGATGGCCTTGAATATTTTTGCAATTGAAGGCATCTTCAAATATATTTACCCATATGTCATGTGGACCTGTACCCATTTAGAAAAGATTAAAATGAAACATGGAATGTCAACCCTCATTACAATACTGTGCCATATTTTATTTTTAAAAGCAGCTTGAGAGATGCTTACTAATTTATTTATTAATTATGAAACAAAATCTGAGAGAATGGATGTTGAGAGAGGATAGCCATGCCCTGTACAATAAGAATGCTAGCATAAAATAACAGCCAGTGTATCGAGTACTATTTTCAATCACTCTTTAAAACATTTTTTCCCTTCAGTAAAGCTATAGTAAATTTGTCACTATAATTTACTTACATTTGGAAATGTAGTTTCCGTCTGTCTGAAACTGTGTCCACCTGTAAGTCCATCACTGTGGTTATGACTTGAACACATTTGTATGGGGGAATTTGCAATGAAGTTACTCTTTTCAGAAATATGGAAAGGCACAAATGTACCCTCCTTAGTCTTGAAATTTAATTGTCATATCTGCATTAAAGAGGTGTTGTTCAAAATTACGTAATGGCTCAAAGGACAGAAAAATCTTCTAGAAGGACTGTACATCTGAAGAAATCTTTATAGGTGACTTTTTCTATTCACTGACTGTAGAGTGTCTTTAAGTTTGCTAAGTTTGTTCCATAGTCAAGCACACATTGCAGTGTTGCTCTCTGAAGCTTGATAGGATTAATTCATTTAAGACACCTCAGAATGTTTTTTGGTTTTTTTTCTGGATTGGGGATTATTTGGTTGTTTGGTTGGTTGGTTGGATTGGGATTTTTTTAACACATGCATATATTTTTGCACTAGCCTTGGGTTCGCTTATATAAAAAGTCAAGATTTCTGCTGATCAGTATTCATTTTCCATAAGTGAGAAGAATCCTGAATATCACTTTTCCAGAGTCTGCCCAGTGTGAGAGTAGACAGCCTTCTCAAAGTACAAAACTATACAATTTTTTAAAGAATCACCACAACTGATCTGTGCATTCTGTTGCTCTGCAACCAAATCAGTATATTACTTGCACAATCAACCCTTTCTATTTTTTGCCTAATTAAACTTTAATTTATGTTACTGAGACTATCTGAATGTATGCAGGATACTGTAGAAGAGAATTAAGTGCCAGTCCAAACTGGGGTTCTATGAGGTGCAACTATACAGAAAGCTCACAGGTTGCAACACACTTGTTGATGTTATTGATCGTGCTCTTGGCTTTGTTTGGTTATCTCCAATTATTACAATAGATGAAAATCAGAATTTCCAGGTTGTGATACTAGAGTTCTGTTTCTCTTTGTCTTGGCATTCAACTTCTGTCCTTTAGGGACTTCACTTCTGGAGCAGGTGTAGTTACACAGTGATATAGTAAACCGCAGTTCTGCAGTGTTTCATCAGGAATACAGAAACGTGACTCTCAAAGATTGCCTAAACCTTACATTTTCTTCCCTTAATCCTAGAACTTTAAACAATATATTAATGAAGAATTTTCATGTTTTTTACTACAAGATTGCAAATAACTCTTAAGTCTCTGGTGATAAATATACTGTGTCCCTTGCTGTCAACTGTGAGGTAACTCACAAGGAATATTTTCATGTGCATGTTACTGGGAGTGTTGGTCTTCATGAGCTTGTGAAGAATTCAATCATCAAACACCATGAGAGCTCCTATCTTCTGGTTCCTATCTTCTACCAACATATTTGAGAAGCAAATAAATGCATGGCCCTCCATCTGCCCATGTTAAAATAATCTGCCTACATTTCTCCTGCCTCTGTTCTGCTTGATTAGTCCAACAGAGCCTATTTACTTCAATCTTTTCAAATTCACCTTTAATGAAAACTCCTACGAGTCTCACTTTACCAGCCATTTGATGGGTTTATCACTCTCTTATATAGTTTTCCCAAGAGTTATCTTTGCATCACATACAGCATTCCATGGTTTAACTCATTACAGCATTTTAGAAACAACATATCATTATCCATTTTAAGAGCTGCATAATATTTAATAGTAAATATATTTTTGTAATGTTTTCATCAGGACAAAATTTTTATCTAACAAAATCAGCACTTGGGATTTGGAATCATGGACTTTAATATGATGAAGTTGGAAAGCAGAAAGAATGAGAAGAAGAAAGAAGTCACAGCTAAGTTCTTTGTTCTGCCAGAGAATCCCCCTCACTGTTCAGTGCTCCTAAATTTAAAATTAGAAGTGTTTCACTGCACCTGAATTACTTTGGCTCAGATAAGTAATTTCAGTAGATCGGCTTTAGTGATAATCTTCTAACTTTAAATTTAGACTCACTGAAATGTCTGGTTTCTTCAGAACATAATTTTCCAGGTTGAAGAAGTTGTCCTGTGGAGCTGTAGCTAGCATTAAGGGGAGAGAGAGATTAGTGATATTATACAGTATATTCAGTTACTCAAACCTTGAGTCATTTTTCATTTTCATTTGAAATGTTTATGTACAAAGTTTCATTTTAGAGAATGTGTCATATCACAGTTATTAATGGGAAAAGTGACTGAAAGTTCAAAAAGCTTTACACAAGCAAGGAGATAATGGAGGCAGGCATATACAAAATTGCAAGTGAACATAGGCTAGCAAAAAAACTTGTGATCAAGGCTAAGGAAGAGCCACAGAGCATAAAAACTCATATAATGAAATAAGTTTTAAAAGATTTTTGAACATCCACCTACTTGAGATAAATTCATGGATGTGATATAAGAAGCTAGAAAGGCATCACATTTTATGCTTTGCAGGCACATAATAAACTTTGGGATTATAGATAAAAGATGCTAAGTTCTGCCACAAGTTGAGTCACTTTTAACTTCTTGAAAATAATCTGATTATATCTAAGAAATTCAAAAGCAACTAAGGAACTTAAAGGACTAAGTGTGGATTTGCTTCACCTGATTTTTACTCAAACCTCATTCTAGGTAGACTTAAAGGTTGGAAAACTTCTAAACTAAGCTAGATGTCTGAAAGCTGTGGTCCAGTCTACGTGAGTCATTTAAATTCTTTCCGTTGTGAACACAGACAGACACTCCAGAACTGTAGTATTGGACATTTCTGATTTTTCCATAATGTTATTCATATTCTTTCTCTGTGAATCATCTGTGCTATTCTCAGTGGTAACATTTTATAACATTTACTCAAAATACAAATATTTATATAAGGTACAGGGCAGCAGAAAAGAAATACAAGGTTCTATAAGCCCATACCCCACATCAGTACCCTTTATACCCTGGTCAGTCCTGCTGTTACCAGAAAAGGATTGGGTATTTGTGTTATACAAATCTATTTTCTTTTTTGAAGAACTCTCTCTACTGTCTTATGTCTAGAAAAAAAAGCAAAATTTCATACGTCAAGGCTCTTCCTGTTGGAGCCACCTCTTTCCATAGAGATGGCAAATGAAATGCCAGTTCATTAAATTGGTGTTTAGTTATATTTGTTTTATGTATCATTTCCACTCCATTTATCTGTCAGTTTTGCATAAACTGAAATCTTAGTTAATCTAAAACCAGAATGCATTTCTATATTTTTCCTCAGGGGTCATGGAATTTCAAAAAGTGTTAGCAGACTTAGTTGACATCTTAAAACACCCCAGGATACTACAGTACCCTTGGGTGAAAAAGAAAAGGAGTATTTTATGTAAATAAATTTATGGAGATATGAAAAAAAAAACAACAACAAACCAACAAAACCCCAAACAAGCAAGCAAAAATAGCAAACAAACAAACAAAAAAAAGAAGATAAAAATAAACAAATGATGGAAGTAGAAACAAGACAGAAAGATTATTACACATGTGCTAACCTCTGTGGGAGGAGCTGTGCTTCAACCAATAGCAAAACCTTTTCAGATAATGAATATAGCCCTCTCTGCTGTGACATTTAAAAAACTATTGATATGAGGCATCATGTAGAAAAGGGCAGACTGTGATGATCTTCCTTCAAAACAAATAAGCAGGCCAGCTTTATATGAGTTAGGTTTGAGTTTCCTGGGCTGTTGAGTATTTGCACATTACTGTACACAAAAGATATTTAGGGTTGGGAGAGAGTACTGAAGAGACAGATGGGAAAAGTCAGTGTAATTCTGCTCATAACCAATTCCAGAAATGGGACTTCAACAGATGAATGTATTTGGTTTGGGAAGTAGAGAAAATGAGTAAAATTTTCAGAAAGTCATGTGGAAAATAAGAACCCTTTAAAAAAGAGTAGGCCAAGCTTCCAATGCCTAAATTAGACCAAAATCAATAGAAAATTTTTGTGAAGATTTGCCCTTTTTTGTATTAGTGTTTGTTTGTTTATTTGTTCATTTAATTAGCATATAACTGTTTTCATAAAATGAGCTCCAACATGCACAGTCTGTGCTAAACTTTCTGTGGAAAAAAAGGATGTCAATTCAACCCACACATGAGAAATAGAAGAACAGAAGTCAAACAGTGGAAAAAAAAAAAAAAAAAAAAAAAAAAAAAAAAAAAAAAAAAAACCAAAAAAAAACACCTGCATGGTTTTTTTCATTCAGGGAATTTTATGTAAACCGTAACTTGAAGGTGCAAAACGGAAATTCTCAGAACTTGTAGCGTAAGGCTAAAGCACCTATGCTAAGAGTATAAATGTTTGGGGCTCCTTCTTTAGGCAATGAAGACAGAAAGAGAGGAAAAAATAAATGTCTAGAGTATGATGAAGCCTGTCAGAGTTGTGACCTGTCCTCTGGAGAATCTTCATGCACTGGTGCTCCCTCATCCTATCCAGAATCAGACCAAGTGGGAGAGTGATTTTTCTTCATCAGTATCAGGCAAGTGTTTTGGGATGAAGTAAATCACCTTCTTGGAATGCCAAGTTCTTTCCATTAGCTAGGAAGGAAGGTGATTCAGACGAGTTTGAGCTTTGGCAACGATCCCTTAAACACCTGGATTTGCCTTCCTAAAGTATGTGTTTTCAGCAACTAAATTTAGATGGAATGAACTTTAAGGTTCTGAACCTTTGTTGCTGAAATCAGTAGGAGACGTTTTACTGAGTCAGCTGGGTATGTAAATGAGACAGATATGCTTAGTCAGTGACAATGTAATTGTCTTTCAAAGGTAGATAAAAACAAAAGAGCAAAACAACAAAAAACACCTGAACCAGTCCAAAATTCAAAAGTAATAATAATCTGATAACGAAGATGGAACAATGTGAAGTTCCTATTTGATCACTTGGTCTATCAGATCAAAATCAAAATGTTTATTAATGAAAATCAGAAAGATGCAATCAAGGAAAGTTAAATTATTCCATTTTATACATTGTATCTTAGTTTTATTGTATCTCCCTAGACACAATTTTGAAGATTATTCTGAAAAGGTTTTTCAATATATCTGGGCTTATGTAATCTTCTAACAGTTCAGTTCTTCATCCCAGACAAAATCAGGATGAAAAGATGCATTTCTTCTTCTCTACTTACAGGTGTAGAAGGTGAAATCTAAGAAATAGGACTTAAGGGGTTTAAGTTTGCTTTGAGGATATAGTCTGCCACATATTTTACTGAAAGCTATTGAAACTACAGCGTATTTTATTGAAATAGCAGAGGGGCACACATACTGGATAATATCTAAAGATCCTTTCCAGCTTAACCTGTATAATCTTGATTCCATGAGATTATTTGTCCATCATTATAGAATGTATGGTACTATGGTTTTTAAAGATATTTTGATAAACTACTGCACTATGTTGCAAATTACTTTTCTATTGCTCATGTGATTTACAGAATAAGACTAAACTGGGTGTTAATAACTTTTAAGAACTAGGTGTTAATAACTCGTTGTTAATTACTTTTTATAGTTCATTACTTAAGGCAGCAATTAGTGAGTCACCTTCAGAAGTATTCTGCAACTGTCTGATGTGTCCAGTTTTATTGCCAAAAGTCAGTGGCTTTGCCTTCAAGAAGACTGCCAAAGAAGCACAAAGTCACTTCACAGGTAAATAGCTGATTAGATGATGCATTTCTGTCATTAATAACACCTTGTCTCCAACATATAGTTTTATGTTCATGTTCTTTTGCCTTTGTGTAAATATCTATAGAACAAGCAACACTGAAAATACATCAATCGCCCTAGACAACTCTTTGTAAGAAACTCATGAGAAAATGGAGATACCAACAATGATGTTCTAATTTGTTCCAAATTCATAAATCCAAGGGTGCACAGACATGAACAGCAATTTCTAGTTCCAGAGACTCAGACAGACACAACCTTTTGGAAGAATCTGATTTCTCCAGTTCTATTGACCATCTTAACTCTGTTTTAGGTCCAATTTCATACCATTTTTATTATAGTATGTGGTAAAGCATAACAGTATATCAGACTTTAATAGATAAAATGCTCCTTCTCTCCAAGCAGCTCTATAAAACTAAGTGACCCTGCTGAGCTGTGTCCACTCTTTTGCATAATATTTAGCTGTAAGGGGAAAGCAGAGTTGGAAAGTAAGATTTGCTTTTAAGATTTATAATGGTAACAAACGCCTCTGGAGCAGCAGTTACAGAAGTTATGAAAATATGTCACAGATATCATTAACTGTCAATGACTTCATCCTGAAGCTATTAGCAAGTAATTGGTAATAGTAATAACAGTTTTGTCAGAAGCCATACTTAATTACATATATAAACTTCAGTTCTCTTAAATTAAAATGTATGTCACTCTAACTAGAAATATATGATGTTCTTGATAAGTATTCTTAAGCTGACTCTGTTCAGTATCTTTCCTTATGAAACTTTTTGCAGCACTATGACACTTTATGCTGTCCTGATATTCAGTAAGGACTGATTTTGCTTTTCATAAGTTAAACCACTTTGAGACAAACTGAAATTATCAGCTAAAAGAAAGCTGGCATTTCTTCATTAATCAAATAATGATGGATGGAAATATACTGAATGATCATTATTTCATCAAGAACAAAGGCAAGTCCTAATGGACATGAAATAACCGCAGTGGTCAATGACTGATTTTAGTGTCATTGCAGTCTTATAATTAAAGCTCCAAATTGAGAAGTAAGACATATATCTAAGCTCTTAATCAACCCAGTGATAGAAGCTGTAATGACTTGAGGTTGTACCTATGCATTACTTATCCATTGTGCATAATAATGGCAATTCTTTATTTGTAACATGCTTTGTTTTGAAGGTATTGCTTACTTATTTTTCTTATGCCTTTTCTTTCTCTCACTCCACATTCAGTATCTGTGTTCTACCTTGGTGATTATTCACCCCCAGGAAATCTCCACTGGAGAAAACTGTAGTGTATCCAAATGACCAAATACAGTTCATAGATCTACCCTAAGGAAAATCAGCTAGTTGAGATCTTTATCATCTGGTGAGGCAAATGTCTCTTTCTTCTTGCTCTTATGCAGTCTCCATGATCTGTGCTCTCCAAGTGGCACCATACAATTGCATGTTCCTCACTGCATGCATTTTCAAAAAGGAAAACACAATACCTACTCTAAAAATTTCCCACATAGGACGCACAGTTAGAATCAGATCTAGAATCATGTCCTTCCACTTCTGAGAAAAAAGCTCTAATCATAATGGTATGCTGCAAAATGTAGCTTGAAATGTCATCTTCCTTTTTTTTTTAAGACTTGCTCCTACTCATTTGGCATCATGGCATGCTGGAACTCAAGTGAATGTATGCTCCCCACATTGCTCCTTGTTCCTTTTATTGCCTAAATGTGATGGAAAGGATAGACATCTGAAGATATTAATAAATATATATAAGCAAATATATACAAGCAAATATATACATTTGCTTTAGGAGGATCCCACAAAATGAGATGGCTCATAAATATAGATACATAGATATGGCATTAAACTAATGCCTCAGGCACTGTATCTCATCCTTTGGATGAAATCCCACAATACACTTGTTGAAATGGCACACTGGTCCTGAACTGGATGCTTTGCAAAGCTTACTGTTCATGTACAGCAACCCCCTTAAAATCCACATTTTTTCATTCTCTTGTTCCTGTCTATGAACTTTGAGTAATCAAAGAGTGCTGTGTAAAATAATTAGCTTACACTTGAAAAATCATGAAAGGAAGAAGAAAAGCTAGAAGTCACATTCAATTACACCAATATAACATAACAACAATGTAAGGAACTCAGTTGGTGTGTTTGAAATAGGTCTGCAGATGATCTTGAAAATACAATAGATTTATCTTGTCCTTCTGTGGTGAAGAAATCATCTTCCAAAGTATCCGTATAAACAAAAGTGTAGACATTCAAAAGAATGAAAGAGCTTTCTTATTTGTTTGGAATATTGAAAAAAGAAGAAGAATTAATTTTAAAAAAGGATTTAGTAAGCAACAGAAGTACTATCAGAGAGGGATGGGGCGAAGTAGATTTATGATGCAATCAAAGCACTTTACAATCTGAACGTTAAAGACAAGAAGCAATAATGATGATAAGTAAAGGGATACAAAAACATTATAAAGGTCATCTGAAAACCTGAGACTGTCTCTGGTAGGTTTTTACTTAAAAGATCACACACAACCAAAAATACCCTTTAACCTACCTTTTTAACCTTGTAACCATGAGGTGTAATTAAACAAGGTTAAGTGTGACAGGTCCTAGAATATGTAGCATGTAATAATAAAATCTTAGTAAGTAAATAAAAACTGTAGTTTAATAGCCTCTAAATAGTTTGGTTAGGAGAACTGATCTGTAATTATAACTGCCAGGTCATGTTTTCTAAATAAAAAAAGAAATAATTATGAAGGTTCCATAGCTGTTGGTGAGCACTAATATCAGCTAATGTGAGTTTAAAGCCTCGTAGACTTATCACAGCTGCACAACTGTTATTGCTATAACAAAATTGCTAACATGAAAATTAAATGGATTTGGATATCAAATATCAGTTTATTCACAGATATTCAAATAATTTTTACATTACATAACCTCTCTATCTTGCAGACAGGGAGATGACAATGTCTGTGAGGAAACTTGGGTAGGTCAGCTCTGCAGTCCCAGCTGTGCAGTGCCCAATCCTAAGATGAATAGCCATGAGGAGCCCTGGAATCCACTTTGGTGCTCTCTGCTCCCATCTCTTTGAATCTCCCTCAGGGTTCTCTCTTGGGTATTCCTGTAGTCTCTCATATATTCATGCAATTTTTTCTGAAGCCACTTCTACCCCTGAAGCCATGCCATCTGTATGTCTCTAAGAGCATCTTTCAGAAAACTTTCTGCATGTCTTGCTGAAAGTGTCTTCCCAAGTGGGCCCCCAGGAGTATCTCCCCCATGTGTTTGCCGCAAAATCCTGCCTACATTTTTCTTCCAAAACTCTCTTCTGTTTTCCCAAGAGCCTATTTTCTATGTATCTTCCTAAGAGTCTCTCCCCTTAAGACTCTTCCAACAGATGCTATCTGCATCTGCCCAAGCACCTTTCACCATGTCTCCCAAAAATGTATACCACCCATGTCTCTTGCCCCTAACAGCTGCTTCTCTTGAGTAAAAATGTGTGAGCTGGAGCTTTTCCATCTGACTGCAGAAATAGCCTTCTCCATTGCTACTCCTCAGTGCTGCCAGCTATTCCCAGTGCAAACCTAGGTGATAAAGCCACCAAACCAGAGCACATAGGTAAAGACTGAGCAAGAGAGAGAAGGGATGGTGCTGCATGGCTGACCATAGCTTTGTGCCACTGCACAGCCCCAGAAAGGGGAAAAGGCAATGCCAAGTGACCCATTCAGCACCCAGAGCTAAATCAAGCTGGACAGTTGTCTCTGGGTGAGTTAAGGGTGTCTGTACAGTACAGGAAGGGTACTGGTTTTGTGTGAAATGCAGCATATGCTGTTACTGTGCATCTTTTGTGTGAAATGCAGCATATGCTGTTACTGTGCATCAACAGACATAGCTTTTGGAAGCACAGACTTTGTATGTCTCCCCTCTGCCAGTGGACTCTTTATGTAAACCAAAACTTGTTTGAACTACACTCACTCTGTAGTACTTCTTATCTCTGTGTTTTACCAGGACAGAATAGTATCTATTTGAAAACAAATGCATAAATTCTATTTAGCCTGTTTTCTGCATGGAGTACCTATGAGCAGACTGGTAATATTTAAATGAGATTTGATTTGTGTTGTTAGGGTTATTATTTTTAGATAGATTTTTTACTGCATGGATCAGTATTCATGTTTAAAACTCATTCCCTAGCATAGGTCAGATAAAATTGCACATGATTGTTCGTGTTTGGATGAGCACAGAAGCAATCCTGTACAAATCCTTCTGGGTGCCAATCAGTTTGTGAAAATGCTTGTGACTTTAAAATTTGCTTGTGTATGTGATCCTGCCTGCTACATTTGATTGCCTGGAAATATGCAAGTAGGTTAAGAGATGCAAATATGGGTAAAGCAGAATAATCTACAGATGTGAATATTCATGTAATCTGAGAATTCTCCTCCCATAATTAAAACTTCTTAAAAACATGTTTATTGCATTTCAAGACACATCTATTTTTTATTATTTATTTATTCATTTATTTATTAGTGGTGGAGAGAAAACTGGATAGGCATCCTTTTTTTTCTTTCTCTTCATATGTCTAGTCACTTATCACATCTTTCTCCCCCTTCCCTGAAAACAACTCTGACTTCAGTAAGTGATGTTGGTTTCTCAGTAACTTTTGCAAATCAGTTTACTTAAATAAATTTCAAAACATAGGATATTTGGGTGAAATCCAATCTGAGATTAAGACATCTAGATTTAGAGGGTTTATTCTACTGCCTAAACACAGATGTCTATGCAATTTCAAACACCCTGTCTAACTCTAATGGGTAATTCAGAGGTGCATAAATCTCCAATAGCTCCTGTGTCATATCTGTCAGACCTGTGCAGATGTCTTTGATACTCTAGGGCTTCTGAAATTGCAATAGAAACTGAAATGAGGCTTATGGCAGAGTACTAGGCTTGAAATATTTTTAGTAGCTTTCCAAGTGAGATTCAGTTACCTAAACAAAGGCACACAGTGCCATATGAAATACCATATCCAAAAAATCAGCAAAGAGCTGGCAGATATGATACAGTACCTGCAGAAGCTCACCATATTCAGAGTGGTGTCTAAAGACAAACTAGAACACATAACAATGCCACTAAATTAGGCATAATACACTCAAATGTAGAATCCTGCATAATATTGCTCTTTGTGGGGGTGTGGGTTCTCAAGAAGTAAACTCCACTGTTATCTGCTCAATTTCACAAAATTTTGTTCTTTCCTTGTAAAAGTTTTACTTTTCTGTAAATGTTTCCTTTCAATTATTGGAAATATTTAGACTTTGCTTTCATACCATGAACATTTTTTATAAAGAAATATATTTCCAGTAAAGGGATATTCTGTTCTACTTCCTTCTGTGATGGATATCCTCAAGAGAGTACATTTTTCTGTACACTTTCAGTACCTTTATCCAAGACATAGCTGCACCTAGCAATATGCAAGAAGAGCTCTTCCGAAGAAATTAATAATTTTGTGTTCATGGGATTTCAAAGTGGGAATGACA
Source organism: Anomalospiza imberbis (assembly GCF_031753505.1). Taxonomy (NCBI): domain Eukaryota; kingdom Metazoa; phylum Chordata; class Aves; order Passeriformes; family Viduidae; genus Anomalospiza; species Anomalospiza imberbis. The sequence goes on along the minus strand of NC_089682.1, from coordinate 88,462,609 downwards.
TTGCCTATTTCTTTATTTGCAAATATATCAACATTCAAAAACATTCTTTAAGAAGGAAAGCAAAGACAACTGGGGACTTGTATCCTTTAAACTTATCTACTTAGTTATTTATCTGGAAACAGCTTATCCATTAGTTGGACATCAGGCATAGATTTAGTCTCCGAAAGAGTTTTCAGGCTTTATTTAAAACAGTTTCATGGGGAATAAAGTGGACAGGCTTATGCATTGGAGGGGGCCTGCTGTTTCCAAGGCAATGAAACTTGTATTCATTGTATATGTAATTCTTCCTCACAGTGAGGTTACCTTGATCATTCTCACTGGGAGCTCATAGCATGTATTAGCATGTATTCTAAGTTGATTTAGAGATGTAAGGAGTCAAAATGTAAATGACAGACACTTCTGCAGAAATGCAATATAATCTGAGATAATAAAGGTTTCATAATCTATGGCGATCCAGTCAGTCAAGTCTTTAAGTGACCTGGATTTTGTATGTTCCATTGACACAGTTTAACCTCAATAGGTAACTAAGCACCACACAGCCTCTCTCCAACTCTCCCCTAGTGGGCTAGAGGGGAGAATCGGAAAGATAAAAGTAAGAGAAGTCATGGGTTGAGTTAAAGGCAGTTTGATAACTAAAAAACAACCCTCAAACCAAAGAAAACAAACCCAAAGCAATCAAAACAAAACCAATAAAGGGGAACAGAAACAAAACATTCTATAAGAGACCCCACATGCCCAGCACCAACAGACTTACACCCAGCCAGTTCCTTGGCAATATCCACTACATCCAACCTCTCTCCACTCCCAAGTTTTATTGCGGAGTGTGATGTCACGGTGTCTGGCATATCCCTTTTGTCAGTTAGGGGCAGATTTCCTGGCTGTGCCCCCTAACCACTTGTGCGTTCCCAGCCTACTCACTGGTGGGGCGCTGTGAGAGGCAGAGAAGGCTTTGACTCTGTGTCAGCATTTCTCAGAAATAATTGAAACATCTCTGTTTTATCTATAGTTTTTATCACAGATCCAAAACACAGCACCATACAAGCTACTATGAAGAAACTAAACTCTATCCTAGCCAAAACCAGTGCAGTATTCACCCCCTTTTCCACACCATTTACATCATGTTCACATCCCACACTATAAAACAGATCCCTAAGAATCACCACCTCCCACCCCATCCTTTTACATACACATACACAGGTGTCATTCCCATAATTTATGGACCACCCCTGTGAAATGTCCATAAAATGAACATAAAATACAATACTCATACAAATTTCCATTGAGTTTATTTAGTCTATGACATTGGTGTCTATCTTTTATGGCTGCCACTCCAGACAGGAGATTTCTGTGTGTTGTGTGGCATTATGGGACACCAAAACTAGTTCAGGTCAGATCACTGCCCCTCTTGCACTGCTTCTTGGGAGTCTCATCCTCCTAGTCCAGGTGGTTCCTGCTACAGTATTTTCTACAGCATGCAATTTAAATCATGGGTTGCAAGAATTTAAAGGTACATCCATTATAATAGCTGTTCCAGGACCCTTTGCACCAGGCCATAGGGTTTAAATTCCAATTAATTCCTCCACTTCTTCTATTTCAGCTTTGTTAGCAGCAAGAGGTTTCTGCTATAATAGCTGTGACATGTGGCAACCACAGCAATGGTGACACATACCACCATATAATATTGGCATCATAAATCAGTGGCATTACACAGTTCAAAAAATGAGTTATTTTCACTCAAAAGAGCTATGCACACTAGTTGAAGTCTCTTAACTTGTTCCATCTTGAATCTGAGCACAGGCATTGCATATTATAAAACTAAGAATGGCAAGAGCAATTTCAGAAACTGCAGTCAGAAAGAGATTAAATGTATGCTCTCTATGTTGGAAGCCAGTAGTCTTTTTCATTAGCAACAGCAGTTTCTTTCACAGTTCTGTTACATTAGTTGAATGCACTTCTTTTTATTAACATTAAAATGTTGGACAAATTACTAAGGATTTTCTATCCCAAGGGCTGCAGTAGTTGGCAAAGTTTCTTTCGTATGTCAGCTAAGAGGGGTAGTCCAGTATGGAGACTGAAAATAAGGGAGGGATCAGAGTTTGCAGACCTATATATCTTTGTATAAAACCACTTTACTTTTGATCAAAATCTCTAGTGTAAGATTTTCTATTTGTTTTTGTGCAGAAGGATCATAAGATGCTCAAATGTGATTTCTGGGCAAGGCACACTTCCAGAATCCATTGATAGCTTTGCAGCCCACTCCATTCCTTGTTAGGCTGTTCAGTGAGTAGGCAATGAAAAATCTCCTCTGTAGAGAGATGAATTCCACCAGTAGCCTGGAAAATGTGTTCTCTTCCCTCTGGACTCACAGAAGATTAATGCCCTCCAAGGCTTGCCTAGCCTTAAATAACATTGAAAGAAGAATAGCAGGCTCCCTGATCTGATTTGTCCTAATCCAGAAAATTAAAATCCATCAGAATATAACTGTCTAAAGAAATTAAATTTGACCTAGCAATACTGTTGTCTTTGCTCATATATCCAGATATGTGAACATTCCATAATCCAAATTGTTAAAAGATATCCTGGTACCATGAAAATATATTTTCAGGTGAGAGACAAAGGATTAATTTTCTTTAAGTCCTCTTATGGATAAAATGCAGATCTACCTTAAAAATGTAATAAAATTTCTACTGGGTCAGAGTAATAGTACCTCTAGTCCAGTACTCTGTCTCAGAAAATAGCAATGAGAAAAGCTATTCAAAGACAGCATGTAAGCCTGCTCATTTTCTGTATCCCATCCCTGTTGTACTTCTCTTATATCTACAAATATTATACTTGGGATCGGAGAGGGAAAATCTCTTCCCTAGTCCTTTTACCATCCCTTTATGGATTTGCTATCTGGGCATTTATTCAATTCCTCTTTGATCTGGTTGATTCTGACTGCCACCAAATTCTCCTTCAGGGGAATGATCCAGGAATCTACTGTCCACCATGCAAAAATGTTCCTTCTTTTATCTTTTTAACTGGTCTCCTATTGCTTCCACTGAGTATCCATCCTAATTTCAGCATTTTGGGACTTGGAGAATTATAGTACTACATTCACCTGATCATTTCCTTCCTTCTATTTTCTTCTATCTGGACAGAAATCAATGTTTCTAGTATGTCCTACCTCTCTTCTGTCAGCTTTAACCTTCTGCATCTCTAAGCTAAACAACCTGAAATATTACAGTCCACTAAACAGCAGCTGATTTCAACAGTTCTGGATATTCATGTCAAAAGAGTGCAAGGAAAATAATATTTCATTGAAAAGTAGCCCAAAACTGGATATAGTACACCAACTGAAACTTAATAAGACTGAATAAGACTGAAGGATTCATGTATCGTGAAGATCATTCTTTTATTCACACTTTACAGTAGAATATAGTCTTATATCTTTATGTAAATGAGAACCCCTCTTAATCTTTCTATTTTGGTGATAAAACAACACTTATAACTTTTCTCAAAATTTGGTTATTGGAATCACTTTCACTGTTTTATCCCTGCTTTTTCTTTTTTTTAATACTGACAGGTTTCACTAAACAGTATTTTGAGAAAATCCTTTGACAAAGACCTTGAGATATTTTTTCCCTGAGATTCTTCCCAAGGACTCACTCCAGCACTTTCAGAAGCATGTGCAGATGTGATGATTAATTTAGACCTTTGTATACTGGGGAGGCTAGTTTCCTTGGATATCCAAACTGCCTTGACTTCTGGTTAAAATTCAGGACAGGAATCCAAATTGAGTGTGGTTGCGAAGGCCTGATTTTTGTCCTAGAGCTGTAACTTTTATGTTTCTTCCTTTGCCTTCTGTCAAGAGTAAGTTGTGTACATTGCCTCCTGATTCACTGTCCTGAAAACTGATTTTTCCTCTCATTTCTTTTCCTCTCCTGATATATAAGCAAAGAATCTATAATCCAATATTTAAGACCAGATGCTGGAACTGAAAAGAAGCGAAGTTTTCTGAGTTCAACCAGACTAGTAGGCTGCACATTGATAGTTGTCTCACACAGTGGATGAGCATGAGCTCTACATCAAGCAATAGGAACCCATAGACTAAAGATTCTTTCTCACCTCCTTTCCTCCACCATCGTCAGTAAATCCATGCCTGAACAGAAGAGAGAATCACATTCCCTCCTCTTTGACACTATGCAAAGAAAGGACAGGAGAGCACAAGGCATACCTTATTTTCATTATTTGGCCTACACCCAGACACAGAGATAGCAGGATTTCTTGGTTGCTTGAACCAGGTTAAAAACATCAACCTGCCTTGCATCTACTCACTGCATTCTAGCTTTGATGAGCACAGAGAGGTTTTTGTTTTTTGTTTTTTTTTTTTTTTCTTTAATGAGAATGTATCACCAGTACAGACAACATTTGTGCGGCTGGCATGAATATCCCTGCACCTGATGCCAACTTACCTCAATTAGCAGAACAAGAACATCATCGTTCTGCTTAAAATGAAGTCTGCCTAGATAAAAATATTTTTGAACAGTTAAACTTTTAAAAACACAGCCTAAAAAAGCCAAAAGGCTCTCAGGTGTTACTGGTGCACATTAGTCATACACTGTTGTATTGTGTTCTTGTATTTAGGGATACACAAGAAGCTTCCCTCAAAAAGCTGTCCAGACCCCACTGGCTCCTTCCCTTTTTCCTATGTCCCTGAGCCATTCCCTCCCTATTCCTGACTGGCCCTCATCTTTGTACTGTCCCAAGATCTGGTTCACCCCTGCGTACCTCAGGAGAGGGAAACCTGGACTCTCTCCATGAGGGTGCCCTGAACCCTGAACATCTTACCGGGCAGCTGAATTAAACATCTGTGGATACCATGCAAAGGCCCTTTTTGCTTCTTTACCCTGGACTTGACTAGCAGCAATTCTAGTGACAACAGGTTTGTTCTCTGTGTTCATCAACTTTCTGTATCTGGATACAATAGGAACAAATCTACATAACAGACATAACTATAGAGTTACATAGCCTTTCCTCTGAAAGCATTGATTTGGGTACATATTACTTGAAATATATTTTGAAGGTATTACTGAATACAGAATTTATATTACTTTTGGTCATCTTGATCTTAGCTGTAGATCAATAATTTAATGATTACAAAATTATAATCTTTAAATGATGTAATAGGTTATATTTTTAGCTTTAAACACTAGATAAAGTGTTATTTGTATTCCTTTTTCAAAAATACTCTTAAAACAAATTTTAGATAAGCTGTTTAATATTTACCAGTCACTTTCAATGGCTTAGTTGATGCCATCTAAATCCATGGTCTATATATTTGGAAATCCAATAAAGCAGAAATTTTATTTTCTCAGATTCTTTTTCCATTAGTGTCATCAGTCACAAGTGAAGTTCAAAATTAGAGAAACATGACAACAAGATTGAATGCCAGTATAAGACAGACTTGTCACACCATTTTATGTTCATTACACACCACATCACAATATACAGCATTGTAAATACTATTTATGTTTGTTTTGGCTGCTTTTAATGTCACTGACCTTTTTTTTTAATGCTGCCATAACATTTTACCAACCCTTCCTTTACTCTTTTTAAAGTGCACAGATAATATGTATCTGAAATATCTGTCAGGTCATTAGCGTAATCTTCCATGTACAGTTTCTTCTTCTACAGGAGGTTATATTATGGTATTATGATTCTGTATGTTAACTTTGTTTATACATCAGCATCCTAATTATTGTTGTTTTTATTACTAGTATTATTGCTATTATTATTTTGTCTATGAAACAAAGAAGGATATATGTGGAGGCCGAAATCCAACCTCTTGCTGATTCTCTCAAATGAAATTTGTGTGCTACTTCCCTTCAGAAATGTGTACTGTCATATACAATATTCATAATATGGATAGATACTTCATATGAGAATAATTTAATTGTCTGTTCTCCTCAACCATTGTTTAATGAATTCCTAACAATCTGAGGGCAAACTGTTGGAGAGCTATTATTAAATTTCATATTTGCTTTGCAGTTTTCTTCACCACTGCTTCATCTATTTAGGAATATAATGACATTAACTTTTTCTTCCAAATAAAAGCTTTGAATATTTGTTGTTCACAAAATGCAAAGTTTAACGTTTCATGGCAGATACTTGCTGGTCATAAAAAAAAAAAAAAATTATCATTAAGATATATTTTTATTTAAATCCAAGTTTTCCTGTCAGGAAAAATATTAAAACCAACAGGAAATGTGAGATTGATAGCTTAGCATGCCCTGAAAATATTTTAAAATCTCCAGCAAAATTATTCTAGTGGTGTTAATTTCTGCAGGTATTAGCCAGTTCTTAAGCTATGTAAAAGGAACACAAAAGTATGAACAAATGGGGTGTCATTCACTAGATTATTATTGTTATTATTATTGTTGTTGTTATCATATACAACTTTAGCGTTCCACTCTTTATTCATATCTTCTATAAACTAAATTGACTTAATGTTTTTGATCTCACTTCCAGTAAAAGTTTTCTAAATATATAAGAATTCTCATTTCCCTCTTTGGACTGTTTCTCTTCTGCTATGTCATTTTCCATCAAAATGAATATTGCAGCAATGAATACTGTGTTTTTTAAATGTGTCATCAGTGTCTTATCCTTCAAAGAATTGTGTGTTTTTCAGGTATCTCTGGTGGTTATAGAGCAGTTCTTAACTTTTTCAGTATTTTCCATTATTAATCAATTAAAACTCTAAGCCATTTATAAACTTATTCAATGTATATATGTATTGAATATAAATACATCAGTAAAATCAGCACAAAGTCTGCCAGCTGGTCCCAGGAGCAATCAATACATATCAGGAGATTATCAGTGGACAAGGGAAAGTTTACACGTCATCTATCTGGACTCCGGTAAAGTCTTTGGTATGTTTCCCACAATTTTTTTCTCTCTAAATTGAAGATTGATTTGCAGAGTAAACTGTTCAGATGCATAAGAAAGTGATAGGACAGTCACACCCCGAGGGTAGTGGTCAACAGCTCAGAGTCCCAACAGGTATCAGTGGTGTCCCTCAGGGATCTGTAAAGGTACTGGTGTTAATTTAATACCTTCATAGACAGAGGGGCTGAGTGCATCCTCAGAAAATTTGCAGATGACATCAATATGATTGCTTCAGTTGCCAAACCTGAGGGACAGGATGACATCCAATGGGAGCTGGACAAGCCTGAAAGGTGGGCCCATAGGAATCTCATGAGGTTCAACAAGGCCAAGTGCAAGGTGCTGCACCTGGGTCAGGGCAATACCCAATATCAACACAGGGTGGGGATGAGCAGATTGAGACCAACTCTGTCTAGGACTTGGGGTGGATAAGGGGTTGGAAATTACCCAGCAATCTGCACTTTCAACCCAGAAAACCAAAGATATTCTGGGCTGCATCAAAAGCAGTGTGGCCAGCAGGGCAAGGAGGGGATTCAGCCCCTCTGCTCTGCTCTGGTGAGACTCCCCCTGCAGTACTGCATCCAGCTATGGGATACAGCAAAGGATGGACATGGACCTGTTGGAGCAAGTCCACAGGAGGGCCACCAAGCTGATTAGAAAGGTGGAGCATCTCTCCTATGAGGAAAGGCTCAGAGAACTGTTTTTGTTTCAGCTTGGTAAAGAGTAGGCTGTGGGGTCACCTAATTGTGGCCTTCCAGTAGCTGAAGGCAGCCTACAAGAAAGATGGAGAGAGACTATTTACAAGGGCATGTAGTGACAGGACAAGGGAGAATGGCTTCAAACTAAAAGAGAGTTGGTTAGATTGGATATTAGGAGAAAGTTTTTGCTGTGAGGGTAATGATGCACTGACACAGGTTCCTCAGAGAAGTTGTAGATGCCCCATCCCTGAGGCATCCACAAATGTTTCAGTTCAGGTTGGATGGGGCTCTGACAAACTTGGTCTAGTGGAAGGTGTCCCTACCTGTTGCACCTACCCATGGCAGGGCCCTTCCAACCCAGGCCAATCTATAGTTCTATGATAATTCCATCAAATCTTGAATCAGCAGTTAAGATGGACTTTTAATTAATTTCCCTTACACACCTATGCCAAATTTTCCCTGTTTCAATTTTCCATTTAGCATAGGCTATTTCTTGTAGACAATCCAGGCAAGCTGCCACCAAGTATACTTCCTTACTGCAGCCTGACTTCATACTGGGGAGACACTTTGGAAGTACATCAGCTTCCTGTACCTTGATTTCAGAGTCAAATAATGTGGTACACATCCCAGATGCCATCAGGGTTTTCCAGTGATGTTGAAGATGGTGGCACCAAGATTCAGAATATGCTCTGTAATACACACTGAAGTTAGCAAGCATAAAGGAGTATTTACATTTCTTGTCTGTTTTCATTATCTGCAAGGTTCTGGCTGTGTGTACCTAGGGAAGATGTAATGGAAAACCAAAGTCATGCCACAAAAAAAAATTGCTTTAAATTGAAAGATTAATATTCAATATTTGTCTCTTGTAAAATACATAAACATTTCTGGGAGAAAAACTCAAGCAACTTTTCTTTTACTTAGCATATTCTAGGCAGGTAGCTCAACAGCAAGAACAGAGAAAAGATCTAACTTATCCTTTTTGGAGTCAGAAATTCTGCATTCTCAAAGACTCATCTTCAACAGGGAGGATATCCATTCATCTTCAATGCTCCATGGCTTTATGAAAGATATTGGTGCAACTTGAGACAATTTCTACTTGTCATATACCCCCTTGTTACTTGGAAGAAGATCAACAACTACTTTGGTATAAACTCCTTTTAGGTTGTTGTAGAGAGTAATAAGATCCTCCCTGAGCATCCATTTCTTCAGGCTAAACACCTCCAGCTCTCTCAGCCACTCCTCGTAAGACTCATGCTCTAGACCTTCCACCACGAAGGGCAGCTTCATTGCTCTTCTCTGGACCCACTCCAACACATCAATGTCTTTCTTGCAGTGAGAGGCCCAAAACTGAACACAGGGTTTGATGTGCCATCTCATAATATGTGATAGTTGCACTTGACACTTTAACAAAACTAGTGGCAGTTTGGTATATTCTCCAAAATAAGTAAAGGCTTGAGCTGTTGCATGGCCAAAAACTCCTCTAGCAAGCCTCAGAGGAGCAGGCAGACACAGAGAGTATTGATGTGTATGAGCTCGGTACATCAGTCATGGGATTAGCACATGAATAACAGGTCCTTTTTCCATGACTCATTTATTAAAGAACCAAGAAAGTTGTAGGTACAAGGAATCTCATGCATAACTTCCTAATGGAATGCAATTTGACTACAAACCAACTACCTTATCCATAAATGTGACAGTCCAAGTGAGTCTTTTTTGAGGTCTCCCTACTAGACAGCCTGTATGAATGGCAGTGATCTCCCATTGAATTGGGATGCCTCTCAAGGTTGCTTCTCAAGGCATAGACCTTTCACCAATGATAGATCTTTGGATGAACCTAATTTAAATTCTCTCTGTAATGAACACCAGATGACTCTACCTTTGGGCAGGGAAGCCTTAAGGCCTGAGATACCTTACGCGACAGCAAGAGAGCCTTCCTTAGCTAGATGGAAAGACCCGTTATTTAAAACTGATCCTCAGTAACTGACTGATGGCATGCTGAATTAATAGCAACAAATAGAAACATTATTAATCATGTAGGTATTCATTATTAATTTTTATAAACTTGGTACATATAATCCTGAAGACAAATTATTGACGAAATATGGGACTAAGTCTGGATCTAGCCACTCCTAGACTCCTCTCTGAAAAGGAGTTTAAAAAGCAAGAGGGTCCTTTCAGAATCTTGTGACTCAGTGGGAAGACCATCATTGTTTTTTTGCATCCCTGATCTCAGTAAATTTTTCTACCTCAATTCTATCTCAACATTCCTTTCTATGTTTCTTTTACATAGTAAACTGATAGTGAACCTTGCTATCAAAGCTTAAGTCACCCTTTCATAAATTCCTATTAAAACCACTTTTGCTAATACCTTTGATGGTGATTCTTTGAGAAATCCAAACCACTCATTCAATAAAAAATGATGTCCTCAGTAGGATCCTAAATCAGGACTCAAAACACTTGTGCCAAATCCTGGGCGAGTATCACTTCCTTAGTCCTGATGGACACATTATTTCTGATACAATACAGGATGGCATTGCCTCTCTTGCCCACCTGGGCAAGCTGCTGTCTCATGTTCAGCTGGCTATTGACCAGCACCCATAGGTCCTTTTCTGCCAGGTAGCTTTTCCAGCCTTTCTTTCTCAAGTCTGAAGCAGTGCATGGAATTGTTATAACCCAAGTGCAAGACCTGGCATTCACCTTGATCAACTTCATCCAATTGGCCTCATCCCATTGATTCAGCCTTTCCAGATTGCTCTGTAGAGCTTTCCTTCCCTCCAAGAGGTCAACACACCTGCCCAACTTGGTGTCCTCTGCAAGCTGCATGAGGATGTAGTTAATCCCCTCCTCCTGATCATTGATAAAGATAGGAAGCAACAACTGGCCCCAGTATTGAACCCTGGAGAACCCCACTAGTGCCTGGCTGCCAACTGGCACCATGCAGTTTTTTATGCAATGAACAGTGAAAACATCCATGCCATGAATGCTGTGGAAAATGGTGGCAAAGGTTTTGTTAATGTCTAGGGAGACAGCACCCACAGCCTTTCCTTCATCCACTAAGTGGGTTACCCTATCTTAGAAAGAAATCAGGTGATTCAGGCAGGACCTTTCTTTTATAAATACATGAAATTGAGCTGAACTTCAACTGAGCAAGAATTCAAGTATTTTCAGATTTGTTGAACACTTTTTGTTAGCCCTAGCGATATCCTTCCAAGTGCCTCCAGGCTAGACAAGAATGTAGGCAGAGAGTGGGAAATGCATATTTGAAATATTTTCTATATTTGTGTGTGTGTTTGTCTAAGTGCACTGTCTCCAAGTACTGTTATATGCCTGTTAGAAATAAAGCAAGCTGGGGTCATAAAAACCTGATTAATACATCCACTATTTGCAAGAAATCACTCATATAACTGCATTGTGAAGCTGCTCATGCAGTGTATCAAAAAAACCTCAGCACAATAAATACTGTGTTGTATTATATCAGGTCAATAAATACAAAGCAATGAAATATTAAAAAAAAAGCACTTTATTAGAATTATGATGCTGGCTGCACATTTCAAAGAAGCAAATTATGTATCAGTGTACTCCATAATGAAAAAAAAAAACCCAATGTTTTACTTTTCTCAAAGAAAACTGCTTTCTTTGAAGTAATTGACTGATCATTTTTGTGTATGCCTATGTCTCTCCCAAAATAAAGATGAGAAATAAAATGCTTCCTAAAATCCTCTATAAAGATAGTATTTTCCACAATCTCTGCTTTATGTTTTTCTCTTTTTTAGGGTCAATTATATAAGCAAAAGGAAGACTAGAAACCACAGAGAAACTTACTGAGTTCCTTTATAAACTCCGGACATAAAAAGAATTTCAATTTTGTCAGAAAGATCTTTTTCAATCAAAAAGTATGAGACTCCCAAAAAGAACACAAAATTTGCAGCAAGGCATGGGGTTCGCAGCCCTACAGTGATGGGAAGCAAGACTGCTTCCATTTAATACACACTGCAAGTATATTAAAAAAACAGATATCACTGCATTTTGTCTAAGTGACATTCAGCAACAGTTCAGCTTTTTCACTCATTCAAGCATAGTTCTCATTAAGAGAGGTCTATCAGATTCAGAAAGTAACAGCAATTGGCACAATGCACACTTCTCCCACCCACCACCTGCAGTCCAGCTGTCTGTCTGTCTGTTCCTCTGTCTGGAAACTTGCTGGCATGCTCAAATGCTGAACCCACTGCACCCTTTGGCCAATAATTTAGCCAGCACTTCCAGACTCTCAGAAGACAATATTAGCATTTACAATACATGTCCTACTGGCTGTACCTACTTATGCACAGAACCTTGGCTTGGTGTCACAGCTCTATTCTAGTCTTGTAGGCCAAGCTTAGCCCTGGCTTAATGACTGGAGCAACTTCAAAGACATTGCCCTCATATGAGATATACTTTGCTGAAGGGCTCATGCTCACCCTTTTTCTTTCAAACTCCTCTCCTTAAGCTTTCCATCACTATCTAGTTTTCATCCTCATGCCTTCCACATTCTTAAATTAAACCAGTGGCTTTGCCATGTTTCATTTACAACAGCATGAGGTTCTCATTATCTTTGTAGTAGGACTTACCCCATCTTGCATTGCACATTCTTTCATCTCTGCTCCTGATGTATTGTCTGATGTAAACTCCAGGGTGGGAAGGTCTGGGTTTTAAATCTCTATGAGGTGCTATTTGAAATTAAAGTGACACATACATATTTAATTGGAATATGCATTAAAATAATTACCAATATTCTTAAATGACCTGAATACAAGATGTTCTGCTTTTAGATCTAAACTCCTTTTCTTCTCTAAGCCCAGACATTTGCATCAATATTTAAAAAGATTTGGAAGAGAATGTCTCTAAAACAAGTCTTCCAAATAGAGATGTTTATTTGTGGCAAAGTATTTTTTTCCATTGTAACTCATACTTTGAAGCTGAACAAATCCTCCATGTAACAGAGTAGGCCAGGACAGAAAGTTTATTGGGAGCCATACAACACCTTGTACCTCACTATTCCAGCTGGAATTGTCTGTCTACAAACTTTTATGGTCAGACATAGAAGACTCTGCCTGACTTCAAGACAACCAGAAACACTGAAGTCCAAGACAAAATGAAACTTCCTTAAAGTAAGCCTTGTTGTAAGATGCTAAATAAGACTCAGCACAGGGATACAGAGGCTATACAAGTGCTGAGTGATATCAGAGCAGAATGATCTCATGACTCTCCAAGAAAAGAGGAATGACAGATTTGCTTTCTATATAGAAATATTCAGACACATTCTAGTCATCAGACCACAGAGGCACTAAGTGAATTAAAGTTTGGATAGGCAAGTCCTCAAATACGATGTGAGATTGCTGAATTTAGATCCAAATCTAAAAAACCAGTATTATTTGCTAAATAGGTCCAGGGAGGTTTTGTGGAGTCTTTTTACTTACTCCCCAAAAATATTTTCCTGAGATAATGCAGAATTAATGGAAAAGGATCCTAGGCATAAGAAGATTTAGTAAAATATAAGCAAATATAAATCAATAACAATAATGAATATATTAAGGAAAGAAGCCTAAAACTAGTTAAAATATTCCTTACAAAAATGAAACCTTCACAAAAAAGACCATAACCTTTTCCCCACCCCCCAAATGAAAAGAAAAATAAAGAGAAAAAGAGAAAAGCCCTTAATAGGAAAACAGATGAACATAGAAAAGTAATTAAATAAGAAAAGGTCAGAAAAAGGCACAAAGATGCATGTCACAGGTGGATGGGTGGCTTCCGTATCTAATCCTGCTCTACTGCAGTTATGTTCTGCCACTCTGAAACTGAGGGAACAGGGAGGATAAAGGCAGGAAATAATTTGTGTTGGATATGATTGAAAGGACACACTTTCATAATGGTGGTTTGAGGTGAATTGGCTGAATGATATTTAGGGGAATGGTCACACCAGCTTTGCCCATGGGTTTATCTAGCCCAGTCCCCCGTGTTCAGATCCCAGATGCATGCCTAGGTAAGGCTGAGTACATAATGTATTTCCTTACGATGTTCTGCTACCCTAGGCTATTGATGTGTTGCCACTAATCCCCTAAGCATCTCTCTTCCAAGTATTTGTCCAATTTCCCTTTGAACCCACAATACATTCCCCCCTTGCATCCACAATACATTTTTTGTCCTCACTGATTGCAGAAATAGTTCTTGGGTTTTTTTTTTCCTTTGTTGGTTGTTTAATCCTCACAGCTTCATTTCATAACTTCTGTCTTTTGTGTTGGAAGACACAGGGAGCTGTTATGGTCTACCAGTCCTCTCTCTGCTTCTCATATCTCTAGCTCATTTCCTTTTCATGCTGAACAGTCATAATTTACTGATGCCTCCCTCTTGCAGATTTTATTCCACACCTCGTTGTCCTTTTCTGCCCCTACTATTTTATTGACCAATCTCTTAGCATCATAACTTCTTCTTCAATCTTCATTTTTTTTTCATTTTTATTGCTATGGATAAAATAATGTTTTCAGCAGATTTTCATCTATTTTCAGTAGACTTTTATATCCACTGTTCTTCTCTGGATGTCATAATTAAATTGCACACACAATTGAAAAAGAGAAAAGTCAAAAGTAAGCACTCTTCTTAAATTTACAAGAGAAGTGAAAAAGGTGTTTGAGGGTTTTTTATGTTAAAAAGCTGAGAAAAAGTCTTTCAAGCACACATAATTTTTCCTCCCACTGCATATTTGTCATGCTCTCACATAAAATTCCATTACTCACTGCCCAAGACATTGAACTAATAACTCATGTACCCTCTCACCCAGGAGGTAGGTCACTTATAGCCTTCTGGCTAAGCAGCATCTTTCACAAGTTGTTTTGTTGTTCCATAGTAGTGTTTCTTGAAGAACTCTTCTTTGCAGTACAATAAACAAGAAGAGAAGAAGTAAACTATAAAGTAAAGAAGTGAGTAACAATACTTTATAGTATGAGAAACATCAGTTCTCCAAAAGAAGATTTACTAACCTCCCTTTGAGAAGATTTCATCTCTTCATATATTCACACCCTAAAAATATGCAGAAATTATCAACCTGATCCCCTTCTATAACAAGATAGCCCATTCAGTGGATGGGGGAAAGGCTCTGGATGCTGTCTCCCTAAACCTTAGTAAAGTGACATCATTTCTCACAGCATTCTCCTGAAGAAGACAGCAGCCCACAGCTCGGACAAGTGCATCCTTTGCTGAGTTAAAAACTGTCTGTATGGCTGGACCCAAGGAATGGTGGTGAATGGTGCCTCACCCAATAGGTGGCCAGGCACAACTGGTGGCCCCAGATCTTTATTGCTGTGGTCAGTCCTATTTAACATCTTTATTGCTGATCTGGATGAGGTGCACCCTCAGCAAGTTTACCGACAACACCAGGTTGTGCAGGAGTGTTGATCTGCTGAAGGGTAGGAAGGATTTGCAGAAGGATTTGGTAAAGCTGAATGAGTAGACTAAGGCAAGTTGTATGAGGTTCAACAAGGCAAAGTGCCAGATCCTGCACCTGGGTCACAGATATGCTACAGGCTTGAGGAAGAGTGGTGGAAAAGGACTCGGGAATGTTGGTTGACAGCCAGGTGAATGTGAAGGCAGTTGAGTCATCACCATTGGAGGTATTTAAATGATGTGCAGATGTGGTGCTTAGGGACATGGGTTAGCATTGGACTTGGCAGTTCTGAGTTTACTCAGTTGCACTTGATGTACAAGTACATGAGTTGTACTTGATGCTCTTAAAGGCCTTTAGCAACATCAGTAACTTTGTGGTTCTATGATTCTATTGGAGAGATGAGAATGTGCTTCAATTGCATGGATAGATCACTTTTGGGAAACAGAAAATGCAGTCAAAATGTACCTTCAGTGTGCCAGGCAATAGCTGCACTGAGACCTGACTTTCATCCCTTAAGACCTGACAGAAAAAAAAAATATTAACAGAGGTGGCATTCACCTGAGTAAACCATTGAACCTGAAGTTACTTTCCCCATATACAGAAATTGAAACAGCGTCCCCAAACCCCAGCAACCAGCCATTTACCAGTTTAAGCACAGAACTTATCTTTCCAACATTTCTTTCATCCGTACTGACCTTAGGATAGAACACTACCAGATTCACAATATACTGTAACAGGTTGTGCCAGTTATCAGTACTGTATAGCTTATTTACATACTGGGGGACAACTTCAATGAAAGCTACTTGCTTGCATTATTTTATTTAATTAAAAAATGCCTTTTTTCTTCTTGAAATGGAGGAAAGTATCTGATTGGTGATGTTTTAAAGCACCATACTTTATTGTTTTCATTCTGTGTTTCACAATTTCAATTGATTTTCTTTTAATTATGGAAGTGTCATTAAATGTGACTTTTAAATATTTTTAGATTCTCTGATCTGGATTTTTTACTATCTTAGATAAGCTCAATATATCTGAACTGATAGATCAAGGGAATCTATTTAGTTGTTTTAAATATTCAATGTATTTTTTTTCCTGAACAACACCACAAGATCCTATGAGGCAGTGCCCCATTTAAAAAGAATACAGAGAGAAGTACAGAGAAGTAATAAGTAGTACTTCTCTGTACTACATTATACAGAGAAGTACAGTCAAGAGGATTGGTATGGATTTTGTGTGATAAACTGATGGTAAAAGTGGAACCGATAGCTGTTACATGTATTCAGAATGTATATGGGGTGGAGAAATAATCAATCAGTACCTTTCGATTCCAGTATGGTGTATCTTTTCTAAACAGACTATCACTGACCAGCTCCTGCCTCTCATCCCACTTCACATCTGTACAATAGCACAGACTGTTTAATTTGCTTTTCTAAAGCGTGTGGTGGCTGTACACAAACATATGTGTTCTTCCATATGTTATTACAGTTGACTATAATTCCCAGCTTGCAGAGCATCTTTTTGTTATACATGGCCTTAGACAATAGAAATAATATGACTCATCCCTTTTTTCTCACTGTTTCCCTAAAATCCCTTAAATATTAATGAATTTACTATAAATAAAAAAATATTTATGAATAATATAAATATTTACATATTTACTATAGTAAGGAGCCAGGCCACATCACGATGATATTAATTTCTCTAGGTAGTGCTTAGCTTAAGGTAGAGATATTTAGGTTGATAATTTGTAAATTCTTGTGATGCTGTAAAGGAGGCACATGCGTGGCTGAGTCAGACATCACTAAAACTGCTACTGTGGACTACAGGCATGTTCACACTGCTACTATGGCTATTACACCAAGTCCAGCTTGTGTAGTCCATTGATTCAAGGCTGAACATGGGACGTGATTTTGCATACTGTTTAATTGCAATCCAGCTGCCTGCCAAACTTTTGCACATGCCAGCTAACACCCTTACAGATAACATCTGGGCACATTTTAAGGTGTTACTATGATACAGGGAATGTTCCCAATGTCTAGCATAAATAAGGCTGTGCTGTCCAGAGAAAAAAGGATTTTGGTTGCACAAAATTTGTACATTTGTAATTTGCTCTCAGAGATGTATTAATACCCAAGGTGGTTCCACATGAATGAGGGTGAGCACAAAAGACAGTGCAAAAGTGCAAAAAAGCTACAGTGCTGATGAAGCAGGCTTGCTTCCACTCCCAGAAACAGCTCAATGACTCAACACTGCTCACTAGAAAGCTGAACAGAAATCTGACCTGTCATTTTCAGAGGAACAAATGTACAAACCAAGGAAGTTAAAGTTAGGGTCATAAATAAATCATCAAATTAAAGACTGACCTGTCATTAAAGAACATTTGCCCTCCCAATTCTTTTGTGAAGCAGACTGATAAGTGTTCAATGCACTACAGTTAAGAGACCTGAGCTAAACAAAACACCTTATACCCATCCTGTCCATTTATGTATGGCTTATACTGTTCTCCAGATGGATTTTTCATAGAAAACTGTATGTGTATGTATATAGTGTATCTGAGCCTTCAGCTTCTTAATCACACTAAGGACATGGGGTGTGCAAAAAACCCAAAATCATTAACTAAGCCTGTATTTAGACAATAATATAATAAAGCCATATGATTTTCAGTGATGCTAAGCAACAGCAGCTTTAAGGATAATACAGACACCTTCATGACTTTTGAAACATTTGGCTTTAAAATTATCTCTTTTTCTTTCTCCCTGATTTCCTTAACTTCAAACCCTGTCTGCCAGCATAAGTGCTCAGATTATTGCCTCTAGCATATGCTCCTCATGCCTCAGTCAAAAACACATTGGCAAGTTTATTTCATGGCCAAAGCAAAGTACACAGAGTGAGGTGCAAAGCCATATCCTGAAAATTTCAGATTCAGAATATAAATCTAGATGTCTGTTGACACAAAGTCAATTCTTGTCTTAAAAATAAACTGTCTGGCTCAAGCTAACTTATGAAAAATAACACAAGTATTTCTAAACTCCTTGTCATCTCTACTTGTTAATGAAATTTAGACAGGACATGAAAACACAAGAGATGAAGAACACACATGTATTCCTCTCTGCACTACCTTCTTAATCGACTATTTGAGTGACTTACATAGTCAAAATCTGCCGGTTTTCATGGGTGCTGCTGCCTTGCCAATATGAACTGCTGGACAGACAGACTGTAATATTTTTACAAGAGTTATAGCTGTAGAAATTAAATTGTTGTATTGGCCCAAATACAAGATTTCTTTAAGAGTAGACAGTTCTGCTTTCCCAGTATCTATCTATCTGTCTATCTATCTATCTATCTATCTATCCATCTATCTCATCTATCCCTAGCTCCTTTTTTCCTTTTTAGTCCCCTCTTTTATTAGCTAATATTCATACTTTTTTGTCACTCATTTAACTAGGAAACATTGCCTTTTTCTGGTTCCTCTTGGGAGAAATAAGTATATTCCTTTCCTCCTAACTGTTCCATCCTGAAGAGAGGGTGGGAGAAGAGATGGAAAATATAAAATATGTTTTCCTATTCTGTTCCTTTCAAGTCAAAACTCCTTAAAGATGCTGTTGACTTCCCCTGGTTTGACCTCATTCTAGATAACTTTTTCCTTGATCCTTTCCCATCTGCTTTTTGCCCTCTCTGCTTCATCAAACTACCCTATTTCTTTTTAAAGCAATTCACGACCTTGGTTTTTCATCCATTTTCAATTATAGGAATCAGTATTCTCCTCTGCATCGTACTGAGGTCTTCTGTTCAGGGGTTGCCAACTGACCCTTAGTTTAGCTTAAATCCTTTCAATGCTGGTTTTGTCTTTTGCTTTTTACACTCCTTGATTGTGGGATTCACTTCTATCAGATATTAGAACTGTAAACTCAGCACAGCTCTTTGAGGAAAAAAAAAAGACCTTTTCAATTTAATTTTAAGACTCACATCTCAATTTCAAGTTCAGAACATTCCTAAGTTTTTGTTTGAGGCATTTTTAATATAAGGTGTTTCAAGATACTTTGTATGAACAGCATTGTAAAAATTCAATTTATAGGTGTATTGTAAGGTGAACTCCATCTCCTATAAAGCCCAAAATACAGATTTTACTTGATCTACTTCTATAATGATAGATTTCCTACCAAATTTTGTATGACTTATGTAAGCTTGTGCCTTTCACATACAGCAAACACATCACAATCCCTTTTTGATTGTGTTTAAAGGGTGGCAGAGTTAACTTAAGAAGCCAATCAATAGCCTAATGCTTTAACACTAATGGGAGTTTTACACATACAAACATCTGTAAGGACACACAACCCTGAGCTGATATGTGGGGTATTATTGTGTCTTAATTTGTAATTGCTCCTAATTACAGTCTAGTCTAGTAAGCATATATTTACAAAGGAAGGAAGAGTTTCATGTAAACCAAGAGTCAGATTTACTAAATCCTCATCAGGCACACACATTTTTCAGTATCTATATAACCCTCTATAATACAACTAAGCTATATATTTTTTTCCACTTAATTGAACATTCACTTCATGTTTCTAATCAGTGTAATATGATACAGTAAGATCAGTGTAGATAGATGCAAAGGGATGCACACAGGAGAAAACAATTCTAAGCTTACACACAGAATAGCTCTGAGATAGCTATTGCTACTCAGGAAATACTCAGGAATATATGTTTCTGTGAAAATATCAACATGATGATTAGTAGCAGTCAAAAGGCAACTCAAATTTTATGACTTAATGGGAAAAAATTCAGAACAAAACAGAGAGCACAGTCATGCTATCATATAAATCCATAGTCTGCTTTTATCTTGAATAATGTGTGCTGCGTGACTCCCCCATCCTAAAAAAAAAGTATATAAAAGAAGTAGCAAATGGCAAAAGGAACAAGGATGATCAAAATGTGGGATTCTTCAGCCGGGAAAACAATAAAGGTCTGCAAAATTATGCACATTATGAAGAAGATGAACTCAGAATGATTTTTCGTTGTCTCTTCTAATATAAGATCCAAAGAATCTTAAACAAAACTAGC
This sequence comes from Anomalospiza imberbis, assembly GCF_031753505.1. NCBI lineage: Eukaryota > Metazoa > Chordata > Aves > Passeriformes > Viduidae > Anomalospiza > Anomalospiza imberbis. Next base: position 88,442,509 of record NC_089682.1, on the reverse strand, counting down.
ACAGGAGGCTAGAGCAAAGAAGTTTTTCATAGTATGGCTTATTAAACTTTGGAACTATATTGCACCAGACATTGTGTATGCTAGACATTCACAGGAATTCAATAAGAGAGCAGACAAATCCATGACTGGGGAGAGGAGAGAGAGGGAGGGAGGCAAGAAAACCCAACATCAAGAGCTATCAAATATTAAGATACTTTCTCTGGCTCAAAAAATCCTTTAGCAGTAATTGATGGGAGCTGGGGGAATATATTTAAGAAGCTTACCTCTGCTATTCCTATAGTAAGAAACAAGATAATGGACTAAGATCTTTGGATCTGAACCAAATTATGGATTTTATGTTTTGGTTTTAATAATTTGCTTCCCTTTGCCACAGAATTACCATTTTTGTTATATATTTCTATTAGTGGAGTTGGTTTTTTTTTTGTTTTTTTTTTTTTTTTTTTCTTAGCATTGCAATTACGTATTTAGCATTACAATCTACCAAGGAGAATTTGTCCATTGTCCCTTAATATCTAATTTCCACTAAATCTAATGGAGTTAGCCATCTAATTCACTGTATTTATAAACACCAATTATCATGTCTGTGTAACTTTGATAAATAACATTAAAAATGTTCACCATTGTTATTTTGTAATACTCTCCTTAAAGTTTATTTGGTCTTCCTGCAATTTGCAAACAAGGTGACTAATATAGGCATCTGATTCAGGGTGCAAACATATTAACAGTTTAAGCACAGAACTCTGAAAGGTTAACCAGTCTCACAAGGATGATAAGCCAGCTATATAGTTAATAAAAAGAAATAGTTGCTTCCAGCAACCTGCATTTAATGATCACAGAACTTAAGAAGGAACCCACATTTCTCATAAATTGCAGGAAAACCTATCAAATGTCACTGGTTTCTAGACTAACTTTAAGTGCTTGCAAAAAGGTGTGTAACAGGCTAGCTGTCTAGGTTACCTCTACGTTTATTACATCCTTATGAGAGTAAATAAGCTCTTCAACTTTAGATATGGATTGTTCAGAATCATATGATGGAAATGTCTATTTCTGTCTGCAGATGACAAAGGGATTCTGCATCGGCTCAAAACCGAATGAGTGTCCAGCACCCCCTCCCAGTGAAAAACATCACCCCTTGCAAAGGGTCATTGTTCCTCTATTCATCTATTGAAGGCACTTCCATTGATGATAGAAGGAAAGACACTGATTTATGTTGTTTTTTGGCCTACAATCTGCAGTCTCTTGGGGTGATTGCAAAAGGGTCAAAAGAACCTAACAATTATTTTAAATAGCTTGCCAAATTCCAGTTCATCCAGGAGAGCAGGACAAAAATTGGGTGCAGTTCCTGAAAACATGCTAAGCTAGTCATTTCACACTCTCTTTTTCAAGAGTATCAACATTGTGATGCCTGCCTAGAGAGGCAGATGGATACAGGAAAATCAAGGCAAATTCTCACATAACTGGAAACACTTTGCTTTCTATTGATCTGTATTGTCTTACTGTAGGCAGATCTCTCTTAACATTTAATGTATCTAAGTAAGCCAATGAAATTAGCCTTTTTGTTGATAGAAATAGGCTCAGAATAACTTGAACTCATATTTTAAGTAACAGTAGAATATTTTCTGTGAAAATAATTTTTTCTCTTTTTTTGTGTTTTATGGGTTTTTTTCTTGTTATATTGTTTGGATGGTTTTTGGGTTTTTGTTTGGTTGATTTTTGGGGTTTTTGGTTGGTTGTATTTTTGGATTTTTTTTTGTTGTTTGTTCGTTCATTTTATTTCTCTAATTGGGTTTTGGGGGGTTTTGTTGGCTTTGATGGTCCATATTTGGTGGGCATGTCTTGTCTTGCTTTTTTTTGGTTTTTTGTTTGTTTGTTTGTTTGTTTGTTTTTGTTTGGTTTTTTGGGGGTTTTTTGTTTGTTTGTTTGTTTTTCCCGATTCAAAAATTTGCAGCACTGGGCAAAAGCTTACATCTCCAGGGCATCATATTGCTGAATCTGGTTAACTGAAGACAGGACCTAGATTCACTGAGAAATATCCAATAGTTTTGTTTCTTTGCAATTGTCAGGGCTCACCCCCAGATTGGAGTGACCCCGAAAGATGGAAAAGTCTCTCCTCCAACCCCTGTCTCCAAAGAAAGACTCAGTAGTCTTCAGTCGTCCAGTCTCAAGGTAGTTTATTGTATGTTATCTAAAAGATTTTCTTCCTGAACTGCTGTGGTCCATCCAGCAGTCAGGCAAAGGCACAGTGACCTTCAAGGGGGCTGGTGCCATCTTTTATATCATACATTACATGTTAAATGTTTATGGTTTTTCCCCAATGCCTATTACCTATATTGAATGGTGACTTTCTACTCTAAACCAATCTGTGAGTGCCAACATCACCATGAACATGGAGGTTAGGAAGGAGAAAGAAGGAGGACAGGGCACACCCAAATCCCTCCATCTTAGAACTTCTGACCCCCATGTACAAAACTCAGACCCCTCTGTACAAGGCCTAAAACCCCCCTGTACAGCACTCAAAGATTCTTCCTTTCACTTTGTGACTACTTCTACTATAATATCTACACTTTTGTGATTTCTTGTTCTTCCTGCAAGGTTGGTAAATTGTTCAATGGATAAGGTTCAAAGCCACAGGGATCTGTGGCTGCATTCCAGGGTCTCAAATGCTTCTGACCTAGGCCTGGAACATCCAAGAGTGTCCAAGGGAAATTCTGGATTCTGACATGTAATTACCAGAGCAAACTGGATATAGAGAATAGCAGAAAGACCTCTAGAATGTGATATTATTGCAAATAAGCCATTTTTATATTATCCTTTTTCAGACATTTCCAAATGATTTTGTCATTGTTCCAAATAGAATTAATTTCTATGTTTCTATGAAAACTCTGCTAGTTTTCATGGTTCCTGTGACTTGATATAATTGCTGTGGAAATGTCTTAGGGCAAAGTGTTCTTAGTAACCAAGTGGGAATTTAGTATGCAATGGCAGGATACATAATAATGACTGAAGAACAGTGTTGTGGTGTGAAAGACATAGCAGAATTCTCAGGAAAAAAAAAGACAAATTGAAATTCAGAATGTGTTTCTGAGTAGCATACCTTAATACCATGCTAAATTTTGGCTATATTATATTCTGTTGTGTTTGAACCTGAACTCTCTTTAAATTTAACAGCAATTGTTAAAGGCCAATGGTTGCATCTGTTTCAGATAAAAAAATATTTTAATTTTTTTCCTCTTTTTAATCCTCTTTTACCTGTATAGCTCTTCTTTTTATTCCTCTGCATTGACAGAGCATGACATTATCTCTGAGCAGGAAGCATCATCAGAAATCTGACTGCATCATTTTGAGAGGTCTATGATGTCAGGAAAATCCAAGCCTCCAACACCATTTCTGGAGACAGGAAGGAATCACAATCCATTCTATTCACTCCAAGGCAGGGAAAATGACCCAGTGTATAAGCTTGAATCCATAAGCCAGGGATTTAAGGGCTATATCCAACAGAAAACCAAAGCCTTTCTGAATTATGTAATTTAGCAACTAATAGTAGTCACTTACTTTATGCTGTGGTCTGTAGAAAATTAGTTTATCAATTTATCCCTGACTTCTTCTGTGTGGTGAAAATACACAACCCTACTGCTATAGAGTGGCACAGACACAAACCCATCATCTCATGCTTGCCTTAATTTAGTTTCACTGAGATATAGAAATCTAGAAAAAACAGGAAACAGAGGTGGTAGCTGTCTATTTGCACTTTTTCCATGGAAGATCACAGTTCATGGATTGTTTTTAAGCCTGGGGATCCCCTTGGCTCATCTACTGCTGCCCAGGAGTTGTTTCCAACATGAGGTCCTAGTCTGTGATATGCTGAAATAAAATCTTCATCATCCCAGGCCAATAAGCTGTTTAATAACTGTGGCATAAAGGGAGGAAGAAGGATGGAAATGCAGGACATATTTGTAGGTTTGTCCCCAGATTCCTTAGGGTTTTTGTTGCTTTGTTGTGTGTGGTGTTTTTTTTTTTAACTTTTTTCTCTCAGTAGTATTATTTTAATAACATTTTGCTTCATTATTTTAATATTCCTTTCTGCATATAAAATTATTGAGGCATGTGGTAGGTTGCAGAATGCAAGTAGTTATTCTGATCGGTACTGAATGCTGAAGTTACCTACAGCTTCTGATAAGAATACACAAGAGATGATTTCTTTTTCATTGTGAAAGCAGCTGCATTGAAATTACTGATCTCCTTGCCTAACCCAGATTTATTTAGAGAAATAAAATTGTAATCTGTCTCTTCTAATGAGAGAATAGAATGCTGTCCACATCATATACTAATCCATTTTAAAGCAGGGACACTGTGTATAATTTTTACATAAATAGAAAAAAGTAATCTTATCTACTGCATATGCCCCTTTCAAGTGTTGTGCTGGTTTAGTCAGACTAACGCTGTTGACGGAAATTTCTCCACTCAGATGAGAAGGAAAGATGAGAAGAAGCACTGCAATGGTGATAGAAAAGCTTTATATAATGAGACAAATCCCAGAATCTCTAGGGAGCTCATTCAGCATGGAAACCATTTCATGTTTCTTTCATTATGAGAATGATATTTTAGCTATTAAAAGTACAGAAGTCAGATTGTCCATTAAGTTACTTTAATAGGATGATTCTGAGTGGGTTGCCATTTGGTTTTGAAAGCAAGAGGATGGAAGCCTATTTTTTCAACCATACCATGCTTCAAACAATTCCAATCTATCACAGGCTTTAGAACTTTTGATTGTATAAACCTGTCAAGGCATCAAGGCATTACAACATAAACAGCGCAATCTACCAGAGCTGCAAAGCTATTATTTGGTAGTCTATTTAGTTTCATAGACTTTTTCCAATTCCCTGACACCTTAAACAAAATATGACAGGCATTTATACTACATAGTATACAAGAAAGATCACTTTGTGGAAAAAAACCCCTTACCTTGGGGCTTCACCAATGAGGAGAGAAAAGACAAAATAATGGAAATTGGCAATACTTTGTGATATTTTGTATTCTTTCTTGAAGGTACAAAAGTAAGGTCATAATTCCTCTGATCTTTGCAAAGATATCTTTGCTATCCAAGCTTTGTTTTACACAAGGAGGGAGGCTGCCTATCAGAGACATATAAAATGACCTATGCTACAATAAAGTCAAGACATATAGAGTTGTTTGTTCTGAAGAGTCAATTTTTATTTTTTATTGAAGACTTTTCTTTTATTCAGGGATTTGTTTTTCTCTTTTCTGTCCTCTGTCTTTTTAGGTGTTACAGAAGATCTTGTTTCAGTACCTAGTCTAAAGTGTGGTGTCATACACTGACGTCATCCTGTGCAAAGAAGGGGTACTAGATAATCTTTGGGAAGAAAAAGAAAAGAAAATTACCCTGAAGCTTAAAGCAAAACTATCTTTGGCTCAAATATCTATTTTTTATACAGTAATTATCCTATGGAAACTGAGCTCTCCTAACAGAAAATACCCCAAGGTGAGTTTGAAACACAACATTGTAGTTCATAGAACTGGACCAAATTTCACAAAAATAGACCATTAACAAGTCTCCCTGAGTATTAACTTGAATAGCACAGACTGATCACACGGGAGAGCATGCTGATATGAAGAGAGACAAGTATACTTTCAAGGGACTGAGATTTGAAATATTGATTCAGTCACATTAATTGAATTTTTGCCTTGAGAAGTGATTACAAAAATGTTTCTCCAATATTAATTTGTATCTGCTTTGGATAAGATTAACATTAATTTCTTCACCAGTCCCCATTACTCTTTTATTATTCATTAGCATCTCCCTTTGCATGTGTAAGAGACCTTGATGAAGTATGTTTATTCATAGACTAACCTTTTTAAATAATTCTAACAGCTCTCTAACAGAAACCTTCCTGGCATGCTGAATATCTCATCTTTGTTTCATTATTCAATCCTTGTGCTCTATTCTCCACTTGAGATGCTGAACATGAATCATACTGCTCTTCCTACTGCTCTCTTCCTCCCACTGAAATGTCCTCTGCAGCCTGATCCCACAGGATAGCTCTGTTCACAAAACACTGCAGCAAATTGTCTCCTCTCCTCCTAGAATCTAAGACAGTATAATTTCCACAGAGCTTGAGAAAAATTATTGATTTATGCTGTCCTTAGTTCATCACATATTTGTTATCATGTTTTGATTCATTGTTCATTTACCTCTCATTAGAATATCTGGTGTGAGCTAGTCTTTGATGAGAGCTCTAGAGGCCACATTTTATTTTTTGCTTTGTATTTACAAACTTGTGACTATTTTTTGAAGCAGACAACATGCAGAGAAAAAGGGGAAACATAAGAAAAGGAAAAAATCAATTAATTTCCTCTTTCCTTGCAAAATTTATATACTTATTTCCAGTACTTGCTAGTTTTTAATGAAAATGCATTGGAAAATTCACTACAAAAACTTTATTGTAAAATACATAACACATACATGCAGTCACGTTTCTGATAAGCCCTCCTTCCACAGCAATTATATGTAGCTGCCTCCAGCAAAATGCTGTCATCACTTGCATTATCTTTTTGTATTTATCTTGCTATAATACCCAAAGGCCCTAATAAAGAAGGTGTTACAAATGCAGGGTCTGATTCCTGCTCTAAAGACCTTACACATTTTAATTTTCCACCCTAAAAATAAATGAGTGGACTATTTCTTTCCTTTTGCAATTAAGTTTAGGAAGAATTTCAGAAAAAATGCATTGATAGTGCACTCAATTTTCACATATCTGGAAAAATAATCTATTTCATGAAGGAGAAAAAGTATACATTTATGTAAATTATATATTTTTTTTAATAGTCAAGCAGTATAACTAGATATTTAAGTAGCCAGAACTGCAATAGCTTTTTACAGAATTCAAAAGGATGAGATTTGGTTACTAATACAAATTCTTTAAAAATGCTTTTTTTTTTTTTTTTAATGGGGAAAATAAGCCTTTATAAGTCTATTTTTTTTTGAGACATTAGGATGGGTAGGGTAGGAAAGATATGTTACACTAGGAGAAAATTCAGTATTTGGAAATTACTAAATACAATTATTAAAACGTGCCTAAATAGCAGGTAAACAGGAGGAGAGCTAAAATTTCAAAATAGAAATATTTTCAAACATTAACTTATAAGTTATTTGCAAAATGGAAGAAAAATCTTTTGTGGTGGGTGTTTTCTGGGAAAACACAAGGAGCGCCCAGGGGACTTATTATTTTCTATCTCTCATTGGACTCATTATCTCAACACACAGAAATGTACATCTCTGATTCCCATTAATACAAATATACACACTAACTTTGACTATTAACCTCCCACAATCTCTGGAACACATTCCTTTTTCCCACTGTCTCTGTACACTATGTCACCCAGAAGACATAGATGAGTAAACCTAGGCATTTTATTGTTTTAAAAATGAAGTAAATGCAAACTTAAGTGAACAGACAGAAAGCAAAAGTACTTCCCTTGGCTAATGAATTGACCTGAATTCTGCTCATCCTAAAATGCAGTAACTGACAAAGCTTTTCCACCAGTTTCAAAATGCTGACTTCTGAAGAAGGAATTAATAAATTTCATTAGACCATTTATTTCATTTGCTGTTTATTTTCAACTGAGGACTGAAATGGGCTTCTACCAGGAGGGAAAAAAAACCAAAAAAACTGAGGAATTTGATGCCTTGGATAGTCATAGTCATGTGTAACTCTTTAATGGAACAAGTACTTCACCCATGCCCTACATACCCCAAGGCCTGGGTTTTAATATCTGTCTTTGTTAACACAGTCCTTGACAACTGTGATGCCTGTGGTGAGACGCTTGAAACCCGTGGGGTTAAATGCAGGGATTCCTTTGTGTTGGGAAAGGTGAGCAAGAAAGCGCTTGGTTTGCAGAAACAGTTTTTCTGAACTCTTCACAGCCTGAATGGAGGGCCAAGGTCCTCACGGTGTTTGTAGTGGCCCATGCCTGCTTTATCACCCACTACAGAATTTACATTTTGCCATCCTGAACTACAGATTTCTTGCAACCATTATTTAGAGCTACTGACAGCTGATCTAACTTTCTTAAATTATTTTTTCCATTCACAGAAGGGGCTTTTCCAGGGTAGCACAAGTATATTTTGACTTTTCACAGACTTCCTCAGACTACAATAATTTTTGGATTTTCTGGCTCTTCAGTGTGGAGCTGGCTTTATGTCTAAAGCAAGGAGAGCCCACACCATGTAAAGCAGGTGTTTTGGCTACTGTGCAGATTTCTGGCACCAGGTTTGTAGGCAATTGTTTTCTTTGGTGGCTTGCAGACTTTGAACTTACAAGCCTTTAACTTGTAGGTACACATTACTGAGGAATCCTTTTGGACAAATATATACTAGAGAGTTAACTTTAATTTTAACCTTTCCTTTTATGAATGGAATTCAGGCATGTAGCAGTCAATTTTCAAATCTCTGTGTAGGTTTTTCAGCTGCAAGACTCACATTAAATTCAATCTGCCATATGTTATATTAGCTTGCAGGCTGCAGATGTTAGTTTCATGATGTAACTTACTGCAAAAATTGTTTCAACAGCTCCGTCTTTTGAGGAAGTGCACTGATTTTGGACACAGGAAAGCGAATAAAGTCCCCAGCTAATCCACATTCTTGTCTCATCTTGTGTTATGTCTTCAATGAACACAACATTTTAAGCCCCTTACCTCACAGTCCTTACAGCAGCATGCGAGAATGAAACAACAGGGCTATAACAGTTGAAGCCACAGTATCAGGAATGTAGAGTGTCCAAGCAAACACACTAAAAATGTCAAAGGCATTGTGTCTAAACCATTGTGAAATAGCATATAGAAACGTATAATGACACTATTGTTGCTTTATTAAAGTAATAGTCTCATCAATGTTGTTTTAAACACTTTTCAGCACTGTCTCATCTGCAGGTAGGAACTGGGATGAAGGATTAAGTTATTTATATAAATGGTACTTTAGAATAAAGATCCAAGCCATTTTTTTTAATTAACATACTTTGTGGCACATTCCTAAATAAATATGACAATAATGCTGGAAAAGGTATTACTCTTCCTCCGGTACTAGGAGATTATTCTCCCCTCATGGATTACTTAGGGAATACCACAAAGTATGATACAGTGTATTCATAATACCTATATGTAGATAAAAAAGTTCTTGCTCACAAAGTTATTTTCGTATTTGTAATTGCCACCTAGAAGAAAATGCTGAAAAATGTTTATGCTATCTTTATCTTTGTTATCAATATAAAAGATAGTGTAAAAAAAATTTCTTAGCATGGCCTAATATCACTTAAGAACAAAAGGACATTTCTTACATTTTCCACTGGATAATCAATGGATGAATGTCCCTGTGGCTGTAGGAAGGATTCTTCTTACTGACTGTACACAGTGGCACACAATGGTAAGAAGGATTTAGTGTGGAACAGAGAAAAAGGTCATCAAGCTGAAGAGATACTTTGCTACCACCTGCATCTCCATAAACCTCAAGGAGAAAAAACAGCACAAGCTTGAGCAGTGGTTGTAGGACTGTCCTGACCAAGAAACCTCTGTGCTGTGAATCATTACAAAACAGAAAATTTAGGAAAATTATAAAGAATTTAAAAATTCCAACATCTTAATCAAACAAAAGACAGATCTCTCACTTTACATTAGATATGAATGTGCAGGTTATAGATATTCAGACAGAGTGAGGATTGCATGTTGTATTTTATCATTTCATGAACTGGGTGGTATCTTCTTGTCATAAAGAGAAATTGAGAGGTAATTGTAACTCGTGGCATCTCTCTGTGTTTTCCCGGTCCCCGGGCAGCTCCGGCACCTAGAGCGGTACTGCCACTCTCCGGGACTCAGGATCGCCGCATGTTTCTGGACTCGTCTCCACGCCGACGTCCGGGCGGGGGTGCCAGCGGATTCTTCGCCACTACGAGCAAGAGACACCAGTAAAGAGTGAAGGAACATCCAAATTTCCCACGCGTGGAAGGCTGAAAATCCTTTATTGCCGCGAGGAGCTGCACTGAGGCGCCACAACCCACTTCTAGCTGACGCGTGAGGAAAATGGCGGTGAGCACTCTGAGGCGCGGGATTATATCGGGGAGGGAGCGAGGAGAACAGGGGCCCTCCCGCCCAATGGGGGCAGATGCCGTGGCGATGACGTGGACCACGGCGCCCAACTGGGACAGGACCGGGGTGGACCCCGGGCGCTGGGGCTGACGGGGGTTGAGAGATCGGAGTGACGGGCACCGAACCCTCTGGGCAGGATGGGGAGTGGTCACAGGAGTGACAGCGGAAGCTCCAACAGCCAGGGACCTGGAGCGAACAGTTGTGGGAGGGGAACAGACACAGGGGGTGCACGGGGGTACACAGATCACGGCTAGCTAACAGATCAGAACCCCTAACCTAAACCCCAAACCACGATGCAACATGAGCATACAGAAGGTTTCCAAGTTCAAAACCAAAAAAAACCAGTATAAATGGAAAAGGAAGAAAAATAAGAAGTGGAAAGGCAACCAGTGGAGTGGGGGCTGCAGAACTGTGGAGACTTGCACTTTGAATACTGGACTCCATTGTTCAAATGGTTGTGAAATATCAACTTAGAAGATGCACTCCATCATAAATCAGCACCAAAGTCAAACATGTTGTGAATTTACAGGTTACAGAGTGGGAGAAGAGCAGATATTCTTCAATTGCTCTTTGGTCTTAGAGTAACTTGGAGAATACAGTAATTTTCCACTGAGAAAATTTTACGCTAAATTAATATTTGCACACTAATTCAAAGACAGTGTTAGAGGTATTGAAAGCATCTTTAGAGAATGAGAAAGAGTTTGAGAGTTGTGTGTATCCTTTATGGACTGTTGGGAATTCAAAAAGCAGAAATAAGGGGAGGTTCTGCCTTCTTTTTCAAGATCTTTTTGTACAACTGATTTCAATGGTCACATGGCATTGCAGACTCTTAAGATGTTGTCCTAGCCAGCTAGTGTGGTAGTCTGTTGTTTTGCAGTTTGTTCTTCTGTAGTAGGTTTTAAATATTCCTTGTTATAAGTTTATAATGGCTTATTCCATGTACCCCATTTGGCTTCCCTATTGTTTCAGTCCTGAGTTGTTTACCCCAGGATTCTCCTGCCAAGTGTATGTCAATCCACCTGTCAATTTCCTTGTATCTCCTTTGTTCCCTTCTGGAAAGTTCCCTGTCCTTCATCCTTTCCTCGAAGCAAGATTGGGGTGCAGGGCTTGCTCCTTCCCCTTGCTGGCTTCTATTGGATAGCCCTTACCCTGCACTCCTCCCCTAATGCCTTTCTATTGGTAAAAGGTTGTGTCCTCCCCTTATTCCCGCCTCTCCTTAAAAGCAGCTTTTTGCCTCCAGTTATAGTCATTTGTCTCTGTATCCTCTGGGGAAATTAAACTTCCTCGAACTCAAACAAATGACCCCTCTCTATTCCTTTGCCTGGTTTCTCGTACTGTGCTGCTGCAGTGTTCCCCATGCCACAGCCATCTGCTGCAGGGAGCTGCGAGCCCCTGCACGCACCGCCACCCGGGGAGCTCAGTGGAGATCCAGGGGCAGCCGCTCTCGTAACTGTACACCAGTCTCAGGGAGTGAGCTGGCTGAGGAACATCTTCCCTGTGACCGTAGCGCACAGATACAAGCTAGGGGTTGGGAAATGTATGTACAGGAAGTTAAAGGAAATAAGGAAGAAAGCAGATCACTTTTGAAAGAGAAAGCTGAAAGCTGCAGCCAGGTACATTTTGTGGAAGTATTTAGGAGGAAAGTCCACTACAGTTTTCTTACATGCATTTGCTGAATGTAAGTGTCCTAGGGTGACGTTATGGTGCTTGTATCCCCAATCATGGGTTCTGTTTATGCCTGATACTATGTTCTGTGCCTTCAGGACGGACTCAGAAAAGTGAAGGTTTGTTTTGTCTTGTTATCAGTCAGCTCAGCTCCCCCATGGTCTGTGTCTAGGAGAGACTAGGTTTGCTTGCTTGCTTTCGCTTTGCTCTTGCTTTTGCTTATTAGTTAGTTTAGCTAGGCAGTCCAATTTTTACCCTGGGCTGTTTTTTTTTTTTCCCTTTCCCTTTCCTGAATATCATCTGAACCTGCTCCGGACCAGGACCTGGGAAACACCAAGAAACACAGAGAGCCTGCATTTTGTGACCTGCAGCAGCCATCCTCAGTACCAGAGACTGAGAACTGGGTGACCACTCCCAGGAGAGACTTTCTGAATTTGTCATCTCTTCAGAGCAGTGAAAGAGTTTTGTCATCTGGTGTTGTTGGTGTTGTTGGTTTTTTGCTGGTTTTTTTTTTTTTTAATTGGGGAGTGTTTTGCTTGTTAAATAAACAGGTTTCTTTCCACTTCTCTCTAAGGAAATTCTTCCCAAACCAGGTGGGGGAGGGGACATGGAGGGGTTTGCTTTCTGGGGACTCCTCCTGGAGGTTTTCTCCCAAATTTGCCCTAAACTAAGACAGTAAGGAAAGGCAAATGCAATGGTATCTGCTCAGGCTTGTGATCCTCACATCCATGGCAGGTGGGTTCTTTTCCAGGAATTTAATAGTTCTTCTGAAGTCTTCCCAGAAGGTGAGAGAAAGCACTAGTATATAGTAATGTAGTTTTGACAAAAAGAATCTCTGACAAGATTTGCTTCCAAGGCCAAACCAAAGAGATAACAATTTCTACATTTATTTTGCCAGTGAAAACCAGACCTTCCCCAGGGCCTGAAAAACTGTTTACAAAAATTCATGGATTCCTTCTTCCAGGCCTGGCAATGACTCAAAGCATGTGTGATGTCTCCTTCAATGAAGGCTTTCTCCAGGATCTCTGCAGAGTAATTTCTGTCTTCTCTGTCATTCTTTCTCTCCTCACTTCACTGCAACTTCGCTCCCTCTCCTACTTCTCTAAAAAGAACATAACTGTAATGAAATATAAATAAAATAAAATAAATAAATACAACAGCACAAAACATTTTGTTCAAATAATGTTTGAATGTTTCAGTGATCATTATCTTAACCATTTCACATACCAGAGGCAAGCAGGAGTAAGCATTCATTATAATGTGCTACCAGGCAAAACAGAATTCAAAACTAATAAACTAAGAATGAAAGGAGTATATGATTTTTTTTCTTCATATAATTTTCTTTTTTCAGATAGGAATAATTTTTTTGCCTTACTTGTTAAGAAAGCTAAGCTTATTGAAAAACACTCAATTTTACGTGACTCATAATTATTTCACCTTTTTCTAAGTGTCCTTGAATTTTTAAGATTTTGCATAAGAAAACAGGAGTAGTGTCAGGCTACACATCTACCGAGAGATGTCTATAAATTTAAAATATTATGTTTTGCAGCTGCTGTGCAATAAATAAGAGATACAGAGTAACAGGAAAACCTGGAATTGGCCTACAAAAAATAATGCATTGTAAATGTAAAAGATTAGCTGGGGAGGAAGAGGAGAAGAGGAAGTTTGTTTCCAGGAGGAGACTTTATATTGGCATTTTTAGCCAGTAGAATATTTTTATGGACATCTCTTCAATTCCTGAAAATAGGGGTTGATAATGAAAATGCTGACAAACATTTTGGTGTTCATAGGATTGTAATACGCTGTTTAATGCAACCAAAATTGCAAGGTATGCTTTTTATCCTTTTCTGCTAAGAAAGCAATTACACAAGCATCTTGTTGAAGTAGTTTATAATATGATTAAACAGGCAACAGTAAATCAACTGGTGATTGAATCCTCAAGAGAGAATGTATTTCAGTTAAATTTGTGAGTTACCATGCTTTAAATATAAAAGCCCTTTAAACAGGACACATGATGGTGTGATACCACTCATCCTAAACTCAGGTTAAGAATTAAGGTGTTCTAAAAAATAAATATTCTTCTAGTTTTGTTCTTTTCTTACTCTCTTAATGTTTACAGAATGTGATGAAAGCTAGTTGCATTTGCATTTTATTGAATCCTAGGGAAGACTAAACTTCACACATCTGGTGAAGGCAATCTTCTAAAGTGTTTGCTTATGTAAATTAAAAATAAGATTTTACCTGCTACATTTCTAAGCAATTTATTTGTGCTTACAACTGTAACTAACAAAGATTACATTTTTGAATGCATATAATTCAATTTGTACTTCACTTTAATTCATTCCTATTAGCATGTTTTCTTTCTATCCACATAGTCTATATTCATAAAAATAAACTAAAAAGAGCTTGTTTGCAAAAAAAAAAGTGAAATATCAACTCCCATAAATAATAATTCTCAATTCTGTATTTCTTCTCTGACTAGAAACTTCAGAGAATAAATTTGCTATGAAATTCCATACTTCCAGAGAAGTTTGTATTTCAGGATTTATGATTCCAGTGCAAATATATATCATTCATTAGTCATTTTCTATGGGTGAAATGACAAAGACTAAAATATTTACCTTCATGTTTAATTCTTTATTATAAAACAGTTCCAGTCACCTTGTCCTAATTTATTGTTTATGTTTTAATGTGTTAATTTTTTTGTCCTAATTGTTGTTGTCTCCTTTGAATGGTCTTCAACTCATAAATGTTTGTTAATGTATTATCCAGACCTCTAGGCAATGTTCCATGCCAACAGCATAGAACCCTTATACAGATTCTTCTAGGCTACTCAGGCTACCCTTATACAGATTCTTCTATTTTAGCTGTAAAATGAACATGCTTCTTGAAATCAATTTAGCCTTATATACTTATTTGCTGCTCAGTTGTGCTATTAATTTATATTCTTCTTATCTCAGACTGCCAAATCAACACATCTCCATACATTTCACAGCCTATCTTGGTTAAATGTCATCTGAGCATTTCACTATCTGCAGCTGATATCGACCTCTGAACTACTGAAGATATGCAGACCCAGGAAGTCTTCTGCGTAGCCTCTAAGAATCCCCCTTGCTGACCTATTATTTTCTGCTTATCAAAAATCTCCACTGAAAGTTCTTCAGCCCCTTTTCAATCCACATATCAGTATTCATACCCAAGTCTCCACAAATTATTCTGAGGGTGAGATTTTGCAAGAGATTTGAAAGCTTTACTAAAATCAAACTATAGTGCATCTGCTACTTCACTTACAAACTTAAAAATTCTGTGCAATACAATGCAAATAAAGTGAGCATGGTAAGATTTATTCTTTACAAATCAAGCTGCATATTGCTCGTGGTTATCTTTTAGAAAAATTAATTAGACTAACAGGGCAGCTATTGCCAACAGTCAGAATAGTATAAGTCTCCTGAGGACAGCTGTTCCTGTGAATTGCATCCAAAATTGAGAAAGTAGGCACTCTCAGATTTCAGGAACTGGAAGGAGATAGCAGAGAATAGCTTGCAGCAGGTTTAAATAATAGGATCACTATAGACATAGTATTATGTGACCTTAAAATTTTTGAACTTAAAAAAAGAAATTAAATTTCTGAATTTGAAAGAGGCAAAATTCACTGCAGCTCAGTTCATAAGAATAGAAAGTAAATAAGTGATGATTTATCCTAGCTGAAAATTAGTAAACTTGAATAAGAAAGAAATCTCTCAAGTTATCATTGCAGGCACAGGAGTCAGTATGTTTGCCTAGGAGTTGCTAATGCACATTATAGAATAGGTAATTAAAAAAAAAAAAACGTTTATACATCTTTAAAAACTGTACATTTTAAGACATGAAAGAGGTCTTATACAACTCTTATACAACTCTGTTTATATATACGTCTGAATCAGGTGGGATTTGTACATGAGTAAATTGAATTTCCGATGAAATTAAATGGAGAAATGCATCTCAGATTAAAATTAAGCTATTAATAATCATATATCAAGTAATAATTAATGTCTTTGCTTTCCTTCATGAAGCTCTTTCCTTTAGCTTCTTAAAGTCCGTCAAAGTGAGAGTCCGGCCATGAGTGTACTGACTACTTGCAGCAATTTTGTGTTATGTAAATCCAATGATGGTGCCTCCATTCCATTGATCACCTAACCAATGAAGACATGGAACAGCATTAGCCCTTGAATTGTCCCTTGAAAAATGCAATTTATGTAGCCATTCATCTGTTCAACCCAAAGAAATCAGTTACTATTTGAAACTTTATTTTGCAGTCCATCTCCCGAGGGCTAAGATTAGTTTAATTAATGTTGTAAAGGATTTCAGAGTGAAAAGAAATACAGATCCAAACTTCACTGGTTTTATCAACATAATTCTGAAGTCTACCATATCATTGTCAAACCTAAGTATCAATTCAGGAGAGAAGCAGAGGTAAGAGACACACCAAAATAACTATCATTATGATTAGAGTCAAAGTTAGAGTGATTTGCCCATATATAATTAAGACAGTTTATAAGAAGAGTTTTTTGGATTTTAAGAAATTAATCAAGTGTATAAAAAAGTGGACTCATGAATCTTTGTAGAATTCAAAGCTCTGTTAGGTATTTGTTATTTCATCCCTTAACAAATTACTTGCCCATCTGTGACAGGAATATTAAAGCAATTTACTAGAAGAAGGAGTTTTTTTCCCTCTTTTTTCAAGTTTTATCCAAGCAGTAGCCTTTGGCTAATATAAATTATCATAGTTCAGTGGTTATAGTATCTTTTACAATTTACATTAGAAGCCTATCAAAGGCAAAGTTTTACATAGTTATAGAAATTTTAAAGTCATAATAATCATCCATTCTTATACTGTCTGTGGGTATAACAAAATGCAAATAACATAATCCTAAAGTACTACCACAGTAGGAAAATATGGAATTATTACGGAATCACTGCAGTGCTTAAAGTGGTGAACAGGTTTTGGCTCAGCTCAGGGCAAGAATTAATTTTTCAGGCTTTTCAAAATCTGAGCCTCTCTGTATTCAAATGATAGGTAAGGTAATGTTTTGTGATCTTCTTCCTAACTCTCAAAACCAGTCTCGGGGGAATAAACCCTATTTGGTTTTCTTGCTTTCCACTTCAAGTAGACTTCTTCCTGTCTCCCTTTTTTTTTTTTTTTTTTTTTTTTTTTGGTTCAGATGAATCAGACATTTTTTTATCAGTTTTAAAGATGCAAGCCCAAAAGACAGTGCAAGAGGACTTATTATTACTTTAGCTGTTGAATTTTCCCTGGCAGAACTCTATGAAATTGTAACATAAAATATCAGCTGTATCAAAGGAGTCTGTTTTAGAAAATAAGTTTTCAAACATCACACAGTACAAAGGGTGGTAATATATAATCCAGCTCACTCAGCAGGTCAAGGAAGCTCAGGATATGATGAGCCCAGAGGTGGCCCATCACATTTCCAATTGTAACTTATGTCATTCATGCATATCTATATAAAGTATTTCCTCACAATAAGCTTGTTCCTGTTAATGAAAGCTTCCATTTTACTTCTTCCTACTAAATTATAAGTAGAAAGAGATGAGATTTAGAACCCAAGCAGAAAGTACCTGAACACCTACCACAGTCCAGGGCTTTCTCTCTTTATAGTTTTGAGAAAGCTTTAGTGAGCAGTTAGCATATCCTCCTAACCAGCATAATTGTATATTATCAGAAGCTTATTTAAAAACCATATAGCTGTGAAAATAGCCACATGCCTCTAGAAGAACTGTATGGATCCTAAACATATCCTAAACATTTTCAGTCTCTGACATACTGGCAGAATCTCTTGTTGAAATTATGACTTTGGTGGACTCTTAGATCTCAATTTTGACTCCTGTGAGTTTGCATTAAGAGAGAAAGAACATTTCACCTCCACAAAGAGTGCAATTATTTTCCAATATGTCCATTTCATGCCTAATGCATCTTCTCTGATTTTTCTTTTGAACATTGACAAATTGCCAAGAATCATAAAGATAATGTATATTCATGCTACATAGCCTTGCGATTCTAATTGATAATTTCATGTTAGAGTGAGAATAAAATCAGCAGTTTTTCTCTTCTTTTACAGACAGAATCATTTATCCTGGTTTCTTGAGAACACATTGGAGATCAACAATGTCCATAATCTGCTAAACTAAACCATGAGGACCAACAATAGAAGGTAATCTTCCATAAAATATTTTAACAGCAATATTCTGCCCAACTGAACAGGAGTCTATCTGTAATTTTCACCTGTTGAACTACAATGTCAAGTAAGATGGGGCAAGTGGAACATTAAAATACTCACTTACAAATGAAAGTCCACCAATTCTGACCCAATTAGGTCAGACTCTAATTTTTAAATACCAGTTGAATTTCAACTACAGAATTGTCTAGAGCTTGACCTATGGGCTTTCCTGGATTATCACATGTATTGAGAGGACTGCAGTTAGAAGTGGCGTTTAAGAAGGGTCCAGTTTAGTCAAAGGGAAAAGAGGATTAATTTTCAACAAAAATGTTGGCTTCAGAATAGTTACAATTTTTTAAAACTTTTTTAAAGTGGATGGAGAGCAGCATTTCTCTATCCAATACTTTCCTACTGTTTTCCTTTCAACATGTAGGAGAAATTTCTTGCAAAATGGAGGCAGTACAGGTTTACTGTCTCTCTAAAACAGAGACAGGGAAACATTACCTATAGTTCTGTCAAGACATGTCTCCTTCAATCAATCAATCAATCAATCACCTTCTCTCTGGCTCCTTTTGTAGTGATTTGTTCTCTAAGGAGATTATGGCAAGAGTAATAACAGATATAGGAAATACTTTGAAGTCCTCCATCCAAGGACAAGGAGGAGAAGAAAAGCCTTTAGTGAAAGACTAGTTAGCCCATATGAAGACATATATGACCACAGTAGGTGGGGAGACTTGTAGATGATTCCATGAATCAACAGACAGAGTTTCCCAGGGATACAAGTTTCTCTTCCACACTGTTGTTTGCTAGTTTTAGTGAATGTGGAAGACACTTATAAGCTTCAACTTGTCATTAATTTCTAACACCATTGCTAGGGAACTCACGTTTTTCTAAAGCTGAAGTAATATCACCACATTAGGCATTCATTCCTAGTGCCCTTTATTTTTGTTTAAATTGCCCTCTTCAGGAGCATTCAGTTTGCATATACAGCAAGAATTACACTATATATTAATATTAATATTGATATTATTACCTAAAAAACTCCATGTGGTTAACTCTAGTGTTGCTGGCAACAGGCTTCTCTGTGCAGCTTTGGTCTGGGCTAGCTAGCGCTCTCCCAGACAGCACCAACACATGTTCTGGTGGAGGCACAAAAAAAGGGGAATACTCCTAAGCCAGAGGCTTGATGACAGGGACTATGTTTCAGGAGGTGACACAGCTGAAACGTGCAAAGCTCAGGAGGCCGTAACACCTGCCCTTAGAGACAACAAATGGCCCTCAGGGTGTGTTCCTTGTACAATAATGTATGTGGTGGGTTTATTTATTAGTAATGAGTAGGTGTGATGGAGAAAAGCAACTGTCAAGATGCAGCATATGCCAGAGTCGCCATGGGGCCAAGTGCTATGGAAACCCCCATAGGTGCTCCCCACCAGGGCAGTGTCTGACAGCCAGGTCCTGTCCCACTGCCCAGGCCCTGCTGTGGCACTGCTGGGCAGGTCCTGACAGACCTCGGGGTTGACATGAGGTCCTGCACTGGGACAGGGTCAGGGGAGGCCTCAGGAGGTCGGCAGGTACAATTGGACTATCAATGCCCCCATGGCCCTGCAACAGCAACAGGAGAGTGCCATTGGAGTTTATTCCCACAAATATTTATTTTCATAATTCAACAGTATGAGGTTTTCTTCCTCATGAAGTATGAAATTGAAATGGGTAGGAAAAGCCACAGCAAAACTGCTGACATTTCTGCATGGCTCTACAGCCTTCTATAAAAAAAAAAAAAAAAAGCTATTTATTTTGAACATGAAGTTCTATGAGTTCAAGTAAAGATCACCATAAAGGAGGTGACCCACAAGATACTAAAATTGCCTCTTGTCTCTTCTATTAGCAGCTGAAGGCCTCCACCCTGAACAGTTTTGAGAATGACAGTGAGAGATAGCAAAATTAGCAAAGAACTGACCTTTCTTTATATCATGGTTTTCTCTGGGATAGAGTTAATTTTTTCCTAGTAGTTGGAACAGTGCTGTGTTTTGGACTTAGTATGAGAAAAATGTGTTGATAACACACTGATGTTTTATTTGTGGCTCAGCAGTGCTTACTCTTAAGTCAAAGACTTTTCGGTTTCCCATGCTCTGGCAGTGAGGAGGTGCATAAGAAGCTGGGACCACACCTGGGCCAGGTGACCTAAACTGGACAAAGGGATATTCCATACCATAGACATCATGGTATCAGTATATAAACCAGGGGGAGTTGGCTAGGATGGGCTGATCACTGCTTGGGCGTGGGCTGGGCATCAGTCAGAGGGTGGTGAGCAATTGTACAGCGCATCACTTGTTTCTCTGGAGTTTTCTTGTTTACTTTCTCTCCTTCCGTTGACTCCCTTTTCATTACAATTATGATTACTACAACATCATCATCATCATCATCATCATCATCACATTCTCTTTATTTATTTAAATTATTACACTTTTACCTCAATGGGTTTAACAGTTTTCCCTATTCTCCTCCCCATCCGCTGGGCAGGTGGGGAGTTTGAGCAAGAGGCTACATGGTACTTAGTCGGAAAATGCAGCTTAACCAAGTCCAGTTATGCATATGCCACAACTTTTGATTCAGTCACTGAATGAACAGTCTGTGCCAATGGCGATACTGGAAACTATTAATCAGGGACTGCCACTAGTCTTGCAGGTATTGGGGGTCCTATGAAGTATCGCCATCTAAAACCAAGGATAAGACATTTAGACAGGAAAGATTTGTAAACCCTTTTCTACTGTGTTTTATTTTGATGGACAAATTTATTTGACTCTTCTTTGTTTTTTATCACCTTTTCTTGTGCCTCATTTGAAATGTACTTTAATAAATGTATAAGCTATTTTAATAAATGTAGGATTGGTCTCTCAACGCAACTTCTTCCATCCATTAAAATAATCATCACTTGAACAGGCAGGGACATGATGGTATACATCATGTCAGTGACACTTCTCACAGTCATAAGGGGAGCAAAGCAGCCATTTAAGCAGAGGTATTAGACAAGGAGGATTAGGGACCCTTTAGGGAACCCTAGAAAACTCTAGTTTGTCCTCTCCTGAGTTAGTAAGAGTATTTCTGAAACATGGATGGTATTAAGTCTCCCAGAACTAAGATTTTGGTGCAAGAAGTTTCTTTAATACTTAAGGGTTTTTTTGACATTACATTCAAACTAAGTGCATGGATATGAATAAACCTTCATTGTTTAAAAACAAATACCCATAAGTACTTTCATGTACACCAACTTAAAAAATTCTTTCTACGAGTATCCATGGCTGTGAACAAGGATTATTCAGATGATTTTAAGAAGAGTCAGTGCTAAAATAATATAATCCTGCAAAGTATTTCCAGGGCTTTTAGATTGTATCTACTTGCATATCAAAGTGAATAGCCAAAATTATACTGTGCCTTGACTGTAACTCAAATAACATGTCAAACATTATCATTAACAGCTGAATTATATCTAGGAGATAATTTCTGAGGGTAAAGATAGTTTACAATAACCTGTAATACCTAGCACTGAAATAGAGTAGGAGTACTGAAAGACTCCGCTCAAGGAGGTAACATTTGGGTGGGCATAATAATTTGTTAAGCTATCTGAATTACATCACACTTGTTTGTCTGAAAAAGCTGAGCATGGATCACAGAGAGTAGCACAGTCTGAGTGACTGCCTACCTATAGCAATATATTTGAAGAATAAAGGTTTAATACTTCCAATGACCAGAATTTCAATGCTCCCATTACAGCTTCATGAAGATTTATCAGGTGGCACTGTATAAATCCTTCAAGGATTTTTTTTCTGTTATCCCCAAGCAAGCAGTGAGAAGTAATTATGTTACCTGAGAGAGGAAAAAATGAAGGCACAATAAAAGTTTGAGGGTTTGGTAAGGTTTTCTTTTAGCATAAAAAATGAGCAGCAAAGAGCACTGGTTTTGCTGTTGGTGTGGGATGATTTTTGGGGATTTTTTTCCCACTTATTGTTCACCTTCTAGCTCTATTACCAGTTTAACCCACCTGTCGAATTCCTCTTCTGAAACTCTTCTAATTCCATTTTGCCTTAGCTTCAATACTAATTGAAGCTGCTATTAAGGAATACCTTCATTTTAGGTAGCTCGGACTGGGGGTGTAGATGCAGTGGAAGCTGCAGGTTGGTTTCTAGGTGGCCGGAGCCCAAGGCAAGAGGCCATGAACTGTGGACACTTTGCATTACAAAGATCCCAGGAACCTGTGTCTCTGCCAGGGGAATGGACAATGAGAGGTACAGCAAAGCTGAGTATTCTGTAGGAAGAACTGAGACTTTGACACGCTTGGAATGTGAGGATATACAAGCCCAGGGCTCCTTGATGTCCTCCCTAGGGGCACCAGCTCGGGCTGTTTCTGCATTACTTGAATAAATGCACCTTGAATAAATGACTGTATGGAAAGAGACATCTGCCTTGGGAAACCTGAGATTGAACTTGTGAGAAAACCTGGTCTGACTGAAGTGGGTGTGTGAGGAGCCCAGGGGGACACTGGAGTCACCCTCTGCAAAAGGGCTGTGGTCCCAGCAGTGTCAGTCTGGGGTGGTGGGAGTGGGACTGCCAGGGAATCAATCTGGAAAGTTTCCTTAACACTACCACTTACTTCACTACTATACTTACTTCAGCTGAGGAGAGCTGCTGTACTGACTTTCCTGCAAGGAATTTGTTCAACATTTTCCTAAGGAGACCTGAAGTTAGTCTCCCAAAATAACATTGTGATACTTTTTGCATGGAAATTTCAAAACCCACACAGGTCAAAAACTAGAAAATATACCACAGAGAATACTGTGGAGAACATTCCAGTATGGGCAGGAGGATGAACTGCTGGACTTAATGAGCCCTTCGGTACTGTGACAACTTCTAAGAAACCAGGTGAGATGCTGATATTCAGAGCTGGAAGTGTGATTTTAGTTCTGGATAAGTTTGGGGTCTTCATTGGATACCTCTGCACTCACAGTGAACTAGGGAGACATGTATCTATGTATGTAAGTGTTTATCAGCTGCTAATCTTCACTTGGTTAGTGTCACTACTTGGACTTTTTGTGCTTTTAGGGAAAGTTGCTTCTGGAAATGACATTACAACTGCTGTAAAATTGAAGTCATTCCTGGAAAACATCTCCAAGTATCTGTGATATCTCAGTCACTTTATAACATGTAAAATTATTTATAGTTCATAGCATTGCAGGTGGAAAATACTATTTTCATTGCATTGCAGTGATTGCTGATCATCAGAGCGATGCATAGCATTGCTGTTCCATCTCTGTGTTAGAGATACATTTTCAAATATTCATAACTCTGTGGAAGAAATATCTTAGCTATGAAATTCTACACAAGCATTCAGTCTGTAAGTTCTTGTGTAGATACATGAACAAACCCACTCACTGAAGGTGTTGGGGGAAAAAGGAAAAGAAAGGAAAGGAAAGAAAAGAAAAAAGGAAAGAAAAGAAAAGAAAAGAAAAGAAAAGAAAAGAAAAGAAAAGAAAAGAAAAGAAAAGAAAAGAAAAGAAAAGAAAAGAAAAGAAAAGAAAAGGAAAGAAAAGAAAAGAAAAGAAAAGAAAAGAAAAGAAAAGAAAAGAAAAGAAAAGAAAAGAAAAGAAAAGAAAAGAAAAGAAAAGAAGAAAAGAAAAGAAAAAAAAGAAAAGAAAAGAAAAGAAAAGAAAAGAAAAGAAAAGAAAGAAAAGAAAAGAAAAAAAGAAAAGAAAAGAAAAGAAAAGAAAAGAAAAGAAAAGAAAAGAAAAGAAAAGAAAAGAAAAGAAAAGAAAAGAAAAGAAAAGAAAAGAAAAGAAAAGAAAGAAAAGAGAAAAGGATTTTTAGTGGAAAAAATCTGTTTGTTTCTCGCTCCATAACTCCCAGGGAATATACTGACTGTATTTAGTATTTCAGGTCTAACATTTTGAAGAAAATCATGCAAAAAATTCAACTCATGCATGTATTCCTCCGAATAACCTCTTGAACTATGCCTTCCTGCTTTTCTTGCTATAGTGATCACTTTGGGATGTGCAATCCTCTATCTTACCAAATCCTTTTTAGGCCTCTTTCCCAATGCCAGAGGTCTGGAAAAGGCAGACAGGTGACTTAAGTTGTGGACTCTAAAACAGCTGATCAAATGTCTTGTTATTATGAAAAGTTAAAAAAAAAAAAAAACAAACACAAAACCAATTCAACAACACAATCTTTTCTCGGGAAATTTCTACTCGGTTTCAACTGCAGTGCTGTTGGCAGTAGAGTGATAATTAGGCTGTACACATCCATAAATGAGCTCTTTCCATGTCCTCTGTGTTTAGTTTAAGCATCTAGCCTTCTAACAGCTCACAGTTGATCTGACACATCTCTTTAGTCTCTTCAACACAGCGGAGGGACATGGCAATAGTATGATAGAGCCCTGGACTTCTCTAGTCACAGCAATGTCCAGGATGGGGATATGTAGGGGCCTTGAAGCATCAAAAGATTTGGGGAGAATCTTCACTGATTCAGACTGAATGCTTGTTAACCATTGCTGCTTTTCCATGCAGCAGCAACGGCTCAGCTGTCCTGTAAAGCAACTGTATGCCAACAATAGCACAATTCACAAAAGGAATTTCTGAGACACCTGTCAGCAAGTCTAGCAGTATCTAAATTGCAATGAATAAGAATTAGGCATCTCTCTGGACTCACTAGGAAAGAAAAGAATTTCCTAGTCCTTCCTGAAGCGCCAAAGAAATGAAGAAAGTACAAAGAGAACATGACAGTGAACAGAGTGACAAAAATACCCTGTTCTCCATAAAGTATTCACAAAACTTTAAGTCATCCCACTAATGTTTTTCTTTTGAAAACCCAGTTTTAAAACCACATCTTTAATAGACACATTTCCTAAACTACAAATATAAATGTATTTTTAATTTCTCCTGAATAGTGAATGCAATAACCCATCTCATCTAGGCAAGTGTAACTGTATTACCAGTTACATATATCTGAAAAGTACAACAGGTTTCTTAACACCATAAGTGACTCTGAAGGTGTTTCATGGCAGTAGTTTAGCATTTTCCTGAGAATAATATATTTTAGTATTATATTTTCTTTATTTTTCTGCTATCAGTGAATTCCCCCTCTTACCCTGAAACTCCATGTTTGAAATTCTACTTGAAATTCTCATTTCAGTTAACCAAACATTTTGTGGGTTTTTCATTATCAGTGGATGTTGAAAAAAATACTGACAGCACAAGGTTCTTGCCCTGTACTTGCAAAAGTCAATATGATATCTCCATAGTTATCATCTTCACTTCATGAGCAATGTAGGAGTTCCACTTCAAACATTTTAACACTACACCAAGTCAGATTAGAAAGATGGATGAATTTAAAGGGTTGGTGTCTCTTCTTTGTGGGCCTACAATCTTAATTTGGCCCACAATTTTTCAGAAATAAGATGCTAATAAAAATATATCACTCAGCTATTCAACACAGAATTCTGTGTACACATTGTTTGATCTGGGTTTTTCTTTTTTTTTTTTTTTTTTTTTTTTTTTTTTTTAATGGTCTGTGTTCATAGTTAATTCTGAGAATTTCCACATCAGCGATAAATATATATGTATCAGTGATAATCCAAAGACCTCTCTCTTCAGGAAACAAGCTCAAACTTATCTCACAGGATTGTACGAGTATCAATGATCATTCCTTTCCAACGCAGGAAAGTGAAATGCATTTGAGTAGATGTTGACATTATCATTAAGCATAAGCAACAATAATCCACTGAGACAAATTAATCTAGGACATACCCCCACTCTCAAGCAGTCTTGTGTTTGAATGTTGATCCCTGAATCCAAACACTGACTTGGGAGTCAGTGACTTCCTCTTCCCCTCTCCAGCACCCTACCACTGAATCTCTCCTCAAATCTCATGAGTTCCCCACTAAACACTCAGATCCTTTTTGCATGTAAAGTAAGGCATGGAAGGAAAATGAACTGATAGAGACTGCTGTCAAATTTATAGATGGGACAGGGGACAGAGTAGATATGTGCAAGGTAAGTGTGTGGACTAAGCAACTGTGATGGTAAACAGCCATTTGACTGTACTGCTGATGTGCCATAGTTTCATTTGTTTAGTGCCCTGGCTTTGCATTTATTGCCTTCAGAAAGGCAGCAGACAAGGAATAAAATCTCAGTAAGGAACTTTTTTTGTATATCTTTCCTTAGGAAAAAAAATGGCTTACCTTGTTTTAATTTGAAAAACAGCAAATCTCAGAGCTATCTGAGAACGATCTCACCATTTTGAGGTGAACTAGCATATATATACAGCATCTAAATCAATTTCCAGTCCAGTTTTTTAGATAGACCCAGCAAGCACAATATCATGCAAAGTGGGTAACAAAATAAAGGACTAATGAGTGTTTCCTGCTTCCTTCCCTGATTGTATGTGCTAAATAATATGACCGCGATGATCTAAACCACACAGAAATATCATATATTAAAGACAGAATCTCTAATGATTTGCCAAGCTTCAGAAGTTCCTATCCCACTTCATAATCCATGGAAAGATGAATTTGTTCCTTTTCATGGTGTAGGCTAGTAGTCATGACACAGCCACAGCCAATAGATCTCAACTGCTGTCTTAACAACTTCTCAAAACCAGTTTATCATCACAGGGGTGACGCTTGTGTTAGCCAGGTGAATGTCCAGAATACATCAATGTGACTGACCAATAAAACCCCAAAAGTGACGAAAGCTCAGGGGAGATGGAAAATGCATCTACAGAATTCAGAGTGTGATGCAGGATGTGACTGACCACAGCTGTTACATAGAACCTGACTTGTATCTCAACACAGAAGGGACTGGAGAGCACCTTTTGTTTTAGCTATCCAACAGCTGAGTTGGTCAGTTGATGGTGCATTTCTCCCTGAGTTCATTAAAAGCATTTGAACATCTCTCTAAGTTAGAGAACCCCAGCATAAGGAAAGCGAATAGGTAGTTTAGCCTAACATAATATATAAAAAATAGACAACTATGAAAATAATTTTGAAGTGAACAGTGGGCTTGAGCTGGCTTTAACTGACATAATCCTTTCAGGCAACTGGGAACACCCAGGGTCATGACAGTGAAAATATTATAGAAGTCAATAATGGAAATTACATTGCTAGTATGATTGAACTATGTACTGCAATTACTATATTTTGCTAAGTTTAACTTACAGTTGTCATTGTGACTTCAATATATTTTGTATTACTCTGCTAAATCAGAAATCCCACATAGGACCTATAACCTACAACTAAGCAAATTTTAGAGTAAACTTCATTCAGCACCCTCCATGTGTTGAATATCTAAAATGACCTTGTCAGAGAGTATTGGACTCTGACAGTCAGTAATGACTTGACTTTAGGCCCAGTTGGCCATAAGTTCTCTTCAGTTCTTCCAGAGTTCTACTATTCCAAAGTTTAGCTATAGTAAATTCAGATGTGGGTTATTTGATCCACATGTAACTTTTATGCCATCAAAGAAGTCTTGCGACAGAAAGTAAACTATACGGATTTTTATTCCTTTAAGGTTTGTTCAGTTCTTATTTAAAGCACTTTGTAAAAGGGTACTTTAAGGCATTATGTAAAAGGAAATTATTTATTCACTGCAGGAATGCTAACTCAAAAACATTTTTTTCCACAGATAGATTTTCTCTAGTTATCACTTTCTATTCACAGCAGTAAAAATTTCTGTTCAAATAAATACAGGTTATGTAAGAAAAAAAATTGTAGTGTCCTTTACAGAGGCATCTCTTAACAAAATGGGTATTGTGCAAACCAACATGCTACTTAAGCAATGTTGGATACTAAATCCATTTGGTATCACACAAATCAAACACAGGTGATTAATTACAGACCTAATAGGAAAAGTAAACAATCCATCCTCACTGAAGAACAGTAAGCATATATCTTCTTAATCACAGTGGGATTTTAACATCCTGCTCTCCACAGGTGTGTAACTTGGTGTCACCGGCATCTGTCATGAATCATATAGAGTTATTATTCTCATTTTACAGTGAATAGAGATGAAAACAACTATACAATATTCAATTCCTGATTGCACTAAAAGGAAAAAAAATAGTTATGTACAATTTGGACTGTAATATTTCTTTTTTGTTGTCTCATTTGGCAATGTTTTTTCCAGCTATTATCATCATTATGCAACACATAAATTCACTTATCACTGGCACCTAAGCTTATTAACTAAACAGCAATTATACTGCTATTGAAGGACTACAGTAGAGCACATAGGTAACACCTTTTCTTACTATGCCGTGGTATTTCCATTAAGAACAAGATGTAAGCAAAGTACATTTCACCTAAAAATATAAACTTCAAGGTTTTGCTCTGAACTCTTGCGGTTTTTTTGTTGTTTTGTTGGTTTTTGTTTTTTATTTTAATTGAAAGCTGGCTTTCCCCCCAGCATTTTGTAACCATTTTTACTTTACCCTGATAAATGCCACTGCTAGATGCCAAATTGGAAGTTATGTTCTGCTGTAAACACTCTGTATGTGTTGCAAACTAGAGGAAAACTTAAGTTATTCAGGATCCAGGCTATCACTTCCATCATTACCACACTGCCATTTTTGATGCATTTTGCTAGAGGAAAACACACCATGTTGGGTGTGACAGTGAGGAAGGGAAAGGTACTGCAGCTCCATGTCTCCATGGCTCCCCAGGCAAAGACTGTTCCCTGTAAACACACACACACAATACCCCTTTGGGCTTCCCCACCTGCCTTTGTTTCTCTCTGCTACTTTGTGGGCATGTGGTTGAGCTTTTTTGACAAAAGAGATCTGTTGCATCCCTAAATTATATTTATGGAATTTTAAAGCCTGTATCCATCCAATGCAAGGCAATTGGTTTGTGACCTCGTTGCAAACTTATACTCTAGGCAATGCATTTTGTGCTGTTCTTGGTAACGCAGTGACTCAGAACCCAATTCAAAATTCAACAAAATGTGAGAAAAAGTCTTAATTTTCTCATTGCATTTGCATATAAATGAAGTAGAAGGGGATTTTTCTGTTTGAGTCTGATCCATGAAGCTAAAGTGATTCAATCCTTTAGCACAACTTGCTTGATTTTGACAAAGTTTGAGGAAGATGGTGGTTTTCTTTCTTATTTCTTCCAATACAGGATTATCATGGATTGGTGGCAATCAATTTAACTATATTTAAAATACCTACATAAATACAAAAGAAGAAAGTTCTTGGAGATGATATCTGTACTTACACTGTTTGTGTCTTCAAAATAAACCTTTGTAGAACAAGAGTTCTTGTCAGTTTGTCTGTCATTTATAACTAAAGTTCTTGGTAATTGACTCAGAAGAAGACAAATTCATGTGTTGATTCAGGTAAAAGAAGTGGCAAATGCCAAATTCACCCACTTTGATAATGGAAAGCCAGCATTCAGTTAGAGTTAGCTGGTTATGTTCTGCAGGTTCTGCTCATGCTGCAATTATTGTTTCATTTTGTTTTGAGTGAAAAAGCATGATGTCTAGTTGTATTATAAAATGAATCCTTTCTGTCAGTTTTGCTTTTCCTGCTTCATAGATTCCTAATGATGGGTTGCAGTAATGTAGAGAAAGGTATATACTGTGTTTGGGAAGCAATACTTTTTCATACAGTAAAATTCAACATTCATTATGAGGTACGTGCAGTAATCCAGACTCTGCAAAGATGGTGTAATTAGAAATGATCTTTCTTTTCCTTTCCCTTTCTCATACATAATCCCTGCCCTGGCCAATTGTATAATAGCACTTTGTGGAAAAGCCATATTACTAACTGGCTGAAAATCTGATTAAGTGCAGACAGACCCTAAGGCTAGGAAGACACAAGTGTATTTCGTAACTATCAGATTACAGTTTATTTGGTTCCAGTGCTTTTTGTATATTCCATGCCTTCTTGACCAGCAGATCTTTAACTACTTACATCTTCTTGATTCAGCATTTTTAAACAAATGCACAGATAAAAAGAACATCTGTTTATAGAGTTTGCTGAATGATGACTGAAGTTTTTATATTTGTGGAGTGGAAAGTCGTATACTTTTAATAAGGTTTTGATACTTTAAAGTAGGATCTTACTGCTCATCTCATACCCCTTTATTTAAATTCTGGTAACATAACAAAATCAAAACTTAATTCTAAGTACTTACCTTGAACAAAACAGATCAATCTGTTCCTTTAAATGTGTCACATGAGAACAGTGGTCCAGTCCAACTGATTTCAAAATTATGTGGCACAACTACTACCATGGTATTTACCCTAAGATAGGTTCAGTCAATGCCTTTACTACTTTTAAAAAGAAATATTTTATTAAAAAGGCTGATTACCTTTTTCACCAGTTGACTCAAGCTTATTACAAATAACTTGTATAGGTACAGTTTGGGTCCATTAATAAGTATAAAAATCAAAGAACATACTTTTCTTTAACTTGAGGCTTCTGCTTTTGCCTTGAATCTTCTGAGTTTGAGCTCACACTCAGCCCATCAGTCTTACTACCAGCTCTAACAGCTCCTGAAGTGTGCTACAGACTTGCAGGTGATTATATAAAAGTTAAAATAAGATGGGTTTAGAAGGATTAAGTGATTCCATATGTTATCTCAAAGACTCGTAGTTCAAGACAGAACAGTTCAAATAATTCATTGCTTTTTTCTTTGGTAGAAATGTAGGTTTTAACCTTTTGGGAAGTCTTTTTCTACAGTGTCAGCAGCAGTTATAACCTGTCAGTTCAGCAGTACTTCACAACTACTGTAGTTCTCTTTCTGTGTGATAGGGAAAAGAGAAGTGAGAATGATACTCAAGCTCTTCCAGGACCGTGAAAAATGCAAGATATGAGTGACCATATCTTGCTATGAGATATTGAAACGATAAGGTTAGTTTCAAAAAACAGTTGAATGAGGGCAGCTTCAAGGCTTCAAGGCAGAGTAGGTAATAAATAGAAAAAATATTACAAAATGAAAAAGTTCCTCTGTGATGTGAGAACTGGTTCAGGGGACATGGGCTTAATGACTTCCTCTGTCATAGACTGCCTCAGAGACTTTAGGAAAACTACCTAATCTCTTCTGAGCCATGATAGAGAGATAGTGCATTCCTTTTATTTTGACTTTTTTTCCTTTCCTTTCAATTTAAATTCAAAAAGTATTTTTCTTATGATACACCTGCAGACGTCTTTTAGCATTGTCTCCCATAACTTTCTTATTGACAAAATAAAGTACAGACTAGATAGATGGACAGCAGGAATCAAACAGGTATTCTCTTGAGAACAGACCAGAGTCTTCCCTGTGCTGGACACAGATGGTTCCAGTACATTCTGCTAGCTCCCCAAGGGACCAACCACACAGGACACAGCTAAGCCCATCAGCAAAGGTGGTCATGCCTTTGTAATAATATATTTAAGAAAGACAAGGAAGCACTGGAGAGAGGGAAAGAGAAGGGAATTAGAGGGAAACACCACACTCAGGTGAGCAGGACATACTGCATGGCAGGGCAGGCACACCCTAGCAGGGACAGCAGCTTGTGGACGACATTGCAGAATAAAATTTTCCCTAATGGGAATATTATATATAGACAATCCCATACCAAAACAGTTACATCTTCAAAGGGATTGCACCCTGTAGAAGAGTGAGAAAGAAGGAGCAGCAGAGAAAAACCCCTACCCCACCTTACAATGCCATTTGTCTCACTGAAAGGACTCAGTCTAAAATACAGTTTGGGAAAAGCAGAGGATTTTTTGTAAGCATTTGCTTGTTTCCTTTGTTTATCTTTCCTAATAACCTAATCACTACTCAAATATCTATATTATATGGAAACAAACTAAGTCAAATTCCTCAGAGTCATGTGTCTACTGCCTATGTCAGTAACTGCTAAGTGATGTCTCTGCCCCATGAGCTTTCTCATTCTTCCTATTTGCCTGTCAGAGTTAATGCAGCATCTGGGCAATACTCTTAGTTATTGTTTATATGAGTATTTGTTTCATTTATTAAACCAAAAGCATCCCAATAAGAATTATGAGTCAACAAATGTGGAAAATACTTTTTATAGAAGGAACCTTTGTTCTTATACTGAAGATGAGGTAAAAACCTTTCTTGTAGAGTTGCTGCCTTCAGGTGTGCAGATATCAAAATTAATATATCCTGAACAGAAATCTTCTACAATATTCATCATACAAGAAAGGCAAATCTTAGGCATGTAGAGGGTAAAATACAGCATTCTACGGACTTACTTTATTAATTTGTTCAGTATTAGCCACAGACATTTTCTATAGCCATTCTTCTCAAACTATTAAACCAGCCCCTTGGACCTGATTCATTTTCCCCTATCCTCTGTAGGTATGTTTAGTGCAAAAATAGACTTATTATTAGATTAATGGTGTAGACTCTGTTCAAATGTTACAGCTCATACCATTTAGGACTTCTGACATACTGAAAAGTTTTATAGTAGCAAAGTCATTTGGAAACTTGGATTCCTAGCAGAGACCTAACATTCAGCTTCCTTGATAACCAAACTCAGTAACCTGTCCCTATTCAAGCAGACAATGCATTTCTCTAGATCGTATAATATTGCAAAGCCCTACAATAAAAGTGCAAAGTATTAGAATAAATACAGTTATCCTACAGTAATGAGGAATCTATCTTGTTTTTTGGGTAGGCTGAGTTTTTTTCCTAAAGCTTAAATAAAAGTGGAAATGTTCCCCAGCTACATGAGAATGTCACTTGGAATTATTTCAGGTCTGTTTCTCTAAAGCATTTTCTGGTCTTGTACTTGAATTTAAGCAGGTTTCTATTTAAAAAAAAAAAAAAAAGGTACCTAATTCTCCACTCATTTTACCTGTCTAACCAGAAGTCATCTGTCAAAGATAGTAGTTTTTCCTCTTCATATTTATATCTGAATAAATCCAACTTAATTAAAAGAATCTGCCTGGGAGTATTGTTAACACTCTATTTCCTATCCGAATCTTAATCAAAATGTAAAATACATCTTTCCCCCGAAAACCTAAGAAGAATTACCTGCTCTCAAATGTATGGCATAAATTGGGCCTAAAACTTGTTTGTTTTTTTCCCCTGTTTTGTCCTCATCACATCACAGCTGCACCTTTCTAATAAGAATGAAGTATGCAGCCTCTATATTTTCCCTCTTAATTATTTTCTAATTTCTTGACTGCTCTGTACCTTTTTATCTTCTGACTTCTTTCTATGTCTCAGCAGCATTTCTGATTTTACCCTCTCTATCCCTGTTTCACCACACTTTATCTTCTCTATCCTATTTGCTCCTCTGTATTTTTAAACAGCTCACTGATAGATGTCTATAGATTTATATTCCTTTCTCTCCTTCTCATTTTGGTGTTTTCTATCAGCCAGTCATCCTTTGAAGTATTCCCATGTTTGCTTAAACTCAAGGGCCAATATTATATGAGTAAATATAAAACTCTCTCTGACTTTGTGTTATAAAGCTGCCTTTGACTTTTGTAGCTGTTTTATGTTTTGCATTTAGTTGAGATTTAGGATCTGGGAATACTTCAAATATTTAAGATCATTGGGAATTTAGGAAAGAGTATGGATATAAAACACCTAGAAGAAAGTAAAAAAAAAAAAAAAAAAAAAAAAAAAGCCTGGATTCTGGGTTATGCAGAGAAAGTTTAAGAAAAATAGGCACTGGAGTCCTACATTTCCAGAGAACTCTATTTTAGAGATGCATCTTCCACTTCCTACTCCTTTGTCCTGTGGCAAAGCTGCTGTGGTGTGAAACAATGTCTGCTAAAGAAAATGAAAAAATGCCAGGGCATTTGAAATGTGGTTCCTGTGTCACACTGGGGGCATCATGTTCACCAGCTGATGGCCAGCCAGCTGATTTAGCTATTTACCCAAGACCAAATCCTCAATGACTACAAATCATTAGAGCTCAATCAAAGATGAGAGCTATGATATTTTGTATCATCTCAGTAGCATTTCTCCAGGGAATTTAATTTCTCCAGAGGTGAACAATACATTCTATCCACTGTACCAGATGGCCTGGCTTTCTGTGCCCAGTCTAAAAAAGAACTATTTCAAGCTCTTATTTAGGTCTGCATATATACACAATACATATATATATATATATATATATATATATAAAAATAAATCTATTATATAGCATATGAAAAATGTACAGATAACAGATATTATCTGTAAATGTTCTATAACAGATGAAAAATGTTCTATAACAGATCTCAGTAATCATAATTTATAATTAGGATGTGCATTTCAGCCCTACATTAAAGTTGTTATCATTTGGCATCTTTTTGATCTATTCATGACTTCAGAATTTAGGGTCATGCAAACTGGAATAAGGTAATGTGTTTGTTCAAGACATAAAATGGGAGTTGTGTTAAACATACTCATGTTTTTCAGTGTGGTGCTAGATGTTTAAATGTAAAAACAAAAAATATTCAGTCCTATTTTTATATATTTCTTTTTTCTAACTGACTTCAGTGTCTGTTTCACTGACCTTAGACATTAAGGCTGAGAGTCAACTTCACACTATAAAAACCTGGGCCAGGATTCATCTACTGCTGACATGTATATAAAGATAGACTTTGAGTGTGAGTATTAGATTCCAAGTCCACTTTTCTACTAAAAAGTGATCTTTAGTCAGTAGAGTTGAGTAGTGAAAGAGCTTTGACCATTTTTGGGTGGGTATTTTCAGGAAGGTTTAGCTGTTTGGTAAACTCCAGCAAGTGAACTGAGTAAAGACTGCCTCCAGAAGTGAGGTAGAGCATTCATATCAGGTGGAAGTTGGGGCAAGATGGGGGACAGAGATGTGTCTTAGGCTTGTGTTGAAGGAATATATCTTATATGAGAGGCTGGGGATATTTAGGTTAAATTTGTATGTCTTTATGAATGCATCACTGGCTAAAAACTAAAGGTATCACTATGTTGGAATGTGAAACTCTACAGGGAAATGAAAAAAGTTAAAATACATTATTTGTAGATATTGGCATTATCCACATTCAGTGGTTATTGATGGGAAAAAAAAAGAGAAAGGAGGAAGACAAGAAGGGCATGCAGTTTGTGGCATGAGCTACTAAAGCTGAAGCAGCTACAAGCTTCAGAAACTAAGTTTCATTCCCTCCAACCTTTACCTACTTTCTCCTAGAAGCCCATTTTTGCTCTATCTTCTGTAACAGATGCAAATTTCAGCGTGTGCTGCAGTTCTGTTGCTCCAGGTGCTGCTAGGTTTCTTGCACCACTGAAAGCTTACAAACTTAACTTGAAAGCTAAGCTCTCTCAGCAACATTATCTCTGATATTCAGTCTTTTTAAACTGTCACATACTTATATTAAATGACTAAAAATAACCCTAAACAATAAAAGAAACAAATTCAAATCCTCTTGCAGCAAGAAGTTATAGTTTTGAGGAAGTGAAAATTATTAAAAGCTAACATACCTTAGTTTGAAAAGAAAGACAATTTCAGATTTGGTATTTGAGTAGAGTTTAGGTAGTCTGCTTTCAATTTCTACTAGTCCCAAATCTCTCCTCAACACATGGTTCTGCAGGAAGTAGTGTGGGCCCACTGGACCCCAACTGTTCCTCTAAATAGATACATGTCTTACACAGCTCCAGTGAATACTTTGGTACTTAGGGTGTTTCAAAGGCATTTGATGCTTCTGTGTAGAAAACAGAAAATCCTGCTGCTTGTTTTTGGGAGGTTTTTTCCTTTCTTCTTCTTTTTCTTCCTGACTATGGCCAAGCAAAGATTTGTTGTAGAAGTTCTATGCACAGCACTTGGCAAACCATTTGACCATATCAATTCAATGTAAACCAAAAAATTTAAGCCCTCCATAGGGAGTGAAAACATTTATCTGAATGCTAATAGATAAATTGTATTCTTGAAGCAGGGGTTAAAAACCTTGAGCTTTGTGTTTCACTTTGTTTTGTTTCTGTTCTGAAATCTATTCTTAAACAAATCAGGCAAACAACACACCTTACCAAGCACCATGGGGAAATGATTATAGGGATTCATAAGTATTCTCCTAGTTTGTATGCATGATTCACTGTCTGGTGGCAAAAATCAATTTGTCTCTTTAAACAGGCCCCCTTGGGGCTAGAGGAATGCAGAGCTGTAATGGTTTACTGTCTTGAGAGCCTTTGTCTGATGACAAACAGAACTGGAATTGACAACAGAGAGTTATAGTCATGAGTAAAATTATTCATGTGTTATGGCTTTTTCCCTCACCTGGCTTTGCAAAACTGCACCTGCAAAACAGTGCATCTGTGTCATTCATGTAGTCACCTCGATCGCATGCTTCCCTGGTATTTACAGGTACTCACAGTGCTTGCATTTTTCTATCCATTTATATGTGCTGATACCCCTTTGCAAATCAAGCACTCTGCTGTCTGCACAATTGTACAGGCATTGGTAGATATTCAACCATGCACAACAGAGAACCCCACTGAGAATGTTCCAACCTTTATGTCACACAGTGAAGTATATGAAAGAAAAGGTGCATGTCTGCACACATTTCATTACCGTACAGGCAGCATCAGAGAGTGGAGACAGCATTAGGCACAAACTCAGAAAATACAGGTTTTATTCACGGTTCAAGCCTTGAATCACTGTATTGTTTTAGACAAATACTATTACCTGTCTGAAACTTCTCCCCCTGTACTAGATCTTATTTTCTTTAATTAGAAGGTAAAAATTTGAAATATCATCCCTTTTTATTGTAGCTAATGCAAAGGACTTTCTGTCTCTTACAAGTTATTTTTGTATTACAGTTAATATTAATCAATAATACTATCCCAAATTTAATGTCTTTCTGCCAAATGCCAGTGGAACGCTGCTAGTTGATACAACACAAAAGTTTGGCCCAGTACCAAAGAATTTTTAAAAGCTTCTTGCTTTTTATCAACGAATAAAATATATTACTTCTTAAATTTTGCACTGAAATTAACTAAGGCTTCAAATATTAAACGTGGCATGGTAATCACAGACTGTGGCAATGACATGCTGGACTGGTCAGGAAACCTTTTGAGTTCTTATTTGTTCTGATTGAAAATCTTGAAGTCACTTGTATGTTTTGTAATAAAGTTGTTGCTGTTTAACCCAGCTGACAACTAAGCACCACACAGCTGCTCACTCACTGCCCACCCATGTGACAGGGGAAAGAAGTGAAAGAGTAAAAGTGAGAAAACTCATGGGTTGAGATACAGTTTAATAGGTAAAGCCAAAGCCACACCCACAAGCAAAGTAAAACAAGGAATCCATTCACCACTTCCCGTGGGTGGACAGGGGTTTAGTCATCTGCAGGAAAGCAGGGCCCCATCCCATGTAACAGTGACTGGGGAAAACCAATGCCTTCAGTCCAAACACCCTCTCTTCCTTCTCCTTCCCTCCATGTATGCCATGGAGCATGATGCCATGTAGAAGGAATATCCCTATAGTCAGTTGAGGTCAGCTGTCCAGGCTGTGTCCCCTCCCAGCTCCTTGTGCAGCTCCAGCCCTCTCTCTGGTGGGATGGAGTGAGAGGTCAAAAAGGCCCTGACTCAGTGTCAGCCCTGCTCAGCTGTAACAAACACATCCCTGTGTTATAAGCACTGGTTTTGTCACAAAAACAAAACCAAAAAAACAACCAAACAAACAAAAATTACAAAACACAGCCCCCTGATAGCTACTACTAAGAAAATTCATTCTACATCAACCAAAATCTGCATGAAAGTTTAACTAAAAAAAAATACTTTTGAAAACAAAAGGAAAACTGAGAGAAAAAGAAATTATCAAGAAAACTTCTTTTTTCCCCCCTTGAATGTGAGTTTGGTCAAACCAGAAGTATACCAAATCAATAAAATGGAAACTCTGACTATCAAACCTTGTTTCAGTTCAAAAATGGAGAAAGATGCTTACTAACAAATAAAAAGATGTCTGTCCTCTATTAAGGTACTCAGGGAGATAAAGACCCAAGTTTACATTACGTGCAGCAATAGGCTGTCAGTGTACAGATGATAAGTTCTGTTGGCACTGGATGCAGAAAAATAATTCAATACAGAATTGGTATGGTATTATGCATAAGGATATTCTGGATTGATTGTACAACCAGATGTTGTGTGAATTCAATCAAGAAATGTTTTTTGTCACCTCTTTTCAAGCAGACATGCCAGCTTCATTCCCAGTTGAGATGAGAATAGGAATCCATTGCTTACTCTATTAACAATAGACAATTTTTCTAAAAATGAATAGATTTTTTCCAGACTTCTGATGAAATTGTTGAGTGCCAGATATAGCTGTGATATTTTTTTTAATTTTATTTTCTCTAGAGAGGGAGCAAGAGTTTAATTTAGGCATGAGGAGCTTGTTTTGAATGCATCTGAAACAGAAGTAAACTGCTCAGTAGCATATGCCCACAGATAATATTATAGCCTAGTCTTACAGAAGGCATATACCCTGGTTAAAGGCTAAACAGGAGATAAGTGAAAAAAAACCTCAGTATCATACAAGTGTACCTTAATTCAATGAAAATCACTCAGTCCAAGTCAGCTAGAAGATACCACTTGTGAGATTCAGTGATATCAAAATATATGTTTACTCACATGTGCTTTCTCTGTATACTAAGCAATATGCACTGAAGTGGAAAAAAAATTTAGAAACCTAGAAATACTATTTTTTCTAAATTATGCAGTATTTTCTTCTCTAAATTTAACCTTTCATTTATGACCTCAGGCCCACTGTGGGGTTTAGATTTCTCTCTTTCTTAAGAAGAAGCCACCTTCTTTCTTTCCTTTTCTACAATGTGAGTAAATGAAAAGCATTTTACCACTACCTACAACCATTAAAAAAAAAGAGACAGTGTCAGGTATTCCCAGCACCTTTCTCCTAATCCTGCAGCTTTGCCTTTGCACGAAACTTAGTGAACTGGCATTGCATTATTCTACATGCATTTACTGCAGAGACATTGCCTGCAAGGTCAGTCAATAAACTTCTTATGAAGGAGTTGGAGAATGGAGGATTTGTTCCACAACCCCTTACTGCCTCCAAAAGCATTTTTTTTTTTTAAAGACCATTCTGATCATAACCCATTGGCATCTTGCTTAATAGGCATATCCCATGGCCTGCTGGGCCAGCATAACTTAATAGGAAAGGGAGATGCTGATGGGAAAATGTGCACAAGAGAGATGAGTTGTAAAAGTGTAACTGGCACACACACAGAGCAAAATATCCCTGAAGACTCCAAAGACTTCTCAGTCTTGAAAACATTCACAACCAAGCACAGTGATTTATACCCCAATTCCAGCAGATTTACTCATGAGAGCAAGTAATATGCTCAGTAGTAATTAACAAGCTTGAATTTTCTCTGTTATTTTCACTGACTCTCACACCTCTTCACACTGTCAAAGAGGTGTGAAAGAAGAAGGCCTGAGAACAGGATCTTATTTCATGTTTTTTCCTCAAAGACATTTTTGTGCTATCAAATCCAGCTTTGGAGAACAAATGTCACCAACCAAGAAAAATCAACAAACGTGTAAATACAGATGTCCCCATCTCATTTATCTCATCATGTGTGCCCTGACAGTCCCCCAAAACAGCATTCATCTAATTAAGTTGTGAATTTCAAAACTGAAATTGTGAAGTGGGCAATTTGTCTATTTAGTTTTTTCAGTTTTCTTTTGCCCTGTATTCTTCCCTCAAAACCCATCTGCACAAGCTGACAAATCTAAGTTGCTACATGAAGTCAGGTACCCAGGTGTGGTCGGCAAATGGACAACCATTAAGCATGGGTTGGCTCTAGGACATTGGCGCCGCGCCCCGGCCGCAGGAGAAGGGAGCGGCGCTGGCTGCGAGCGAGCCCCGAGCCCGCTTTCCCCTCGGCCGAGTCCCGAGCGGCCGCTCCCCGCCCCAGGCACCGGCGGGCACAGGGCGGCGGCTCGGCCGTCGGCTGCGTCGAGGGACCGAGGCAAAGCAAGAGGGAAGGGAAGGACCCTTTGCTTGCGCCTCCGAGCAATCTTTATTCCTCCCCGCACAGTGGGGCAGCGGCGCAGGGTGATGCAGTGAAACGGCTCGAGGCAAAGGCAAGGCAAAAGGCGAGAAATAGCAAAACCGGCGGCTTTTCAATGGGGGCTGCCCCCGAGGGAGGACAGCATAACAACACATCAAGGGCTAGACAGGAGGAGTATGGAGTGGATATGTTTAAACATAAAACCAATAGGGAAGGGGAAGGGGAGAATGCATACATAATTTGCCAATGAGTGAAGGAAAATATCGTAACTGACAGGGAAGCTTCCAGATAAACGGGTCTAGCAAACAATGACAGACAAGCTGCAGGGGCAGGATTTAGAATATAGACAGGAAAGGGTCTGGAAATAAGGGAGGTATACCCCAGGACTGACATGGGGAAAGGCGAGAAAGCAGGTGGAAAAACAACTTTGGGGAGAGACTATTAGGAAAACTGAACAGGGGTGAATAGGGACAAACCATTACAATTATACCAAACAATTTCTTAAACATAAACTTCAAAATCCCGCTACTACAGGATATTATAAATAACCTTCTTCTTCCAAGTTTTAAACCATCAGTTTAAGGTTCCCTATTCAAAATGGCACTCAAAGTCTTGTTGAGCTTTAAAGCTTGTGCTGAAGTTTCTGTAAGTGGGACAAATGTATACTGAAGTAATGTCTTATTTGATTTCTTAAGACCAAGCTCCATTTTAGCTACTTAAATGTAAATTTAGGGCTAAGCTGCCATATACAATGAAATAAGATAAAATTACTTTTCACCTTGCAAAGGGAATTACAAGACAGAACACATTTAATATTGTACTGTGCTTACATTCCTAGGAAAATTAAGGGAGGAAGCTTTGGCTGAATTCAGACAATACTGTGTGTGCTTTTATAACTGTAATTGTTGAGAAGATTTTCTTCTCTGTAAATATTTGAATTAGGACACTGTCATTTGACAAAAGGTATTTTTGTGCATACCTAGTTCCTTTCATAAAATTTACTTTATTGCCCATCTTTTCTCAGAAATTTTATCCAACTTTACATCATAGTTCTGGGTTTTTTAATAAAATTTCATTTGGTATGAGTTAAAATGCTTTCTCCTACAATCAAAGATATGGTTGTGTATTATAGATAGACATGTTCAATGCTCAGGGGTAGATATACATTCCAGGAGGAATCTCTACAGTACAGTTTTTGCCTTCGAGATATTTTGGGATTTAAAAAATGATGAATCACAGAACTATTAGGATTAGAAGGCACCTCTGGAAATCAACCAGTCCAACCCTCCTGTCAAGGAAAGGTCACCTAGAGCAGGTTACACAGCTACATGTCAGGTTTTGAATGTCTCCAGCAAGGGAGACTCCCCTGCAGCCTGTTCCAGTGCACCGCCACCAAGTTCTTCCTCATGCTGAGGTGGAACTTCTTGTGCTTTTGTTTATGCCCATGACTACTTGTCCTGTAATTAAACATCACTGAAAAGAGTCTGGCACCATCCTCATGGCACCCATTTGAGACCTTTATATGCATTGATGAGATTACAAAATATTAAATAGGCTTAAGTAATTGTCTGTTCTTTCTAAGCTAAAACAGCAACACATTTCTCCTATAATTCTCAGAGATTTTAAGTATTGATAAATATCTTTCCTTCAAAATGTTTGCTATCTAATTTTCCCTAGAAAAAATAATTTCATTAAATCTTCAATTTTGTATATCTCATTATTCAAAATTAGTATTGTTGGTGGAGCAAAATTAATTACAGTTGAGTGAAGTGGTTTTCAGTAACCAGAGGTAAAATCTCAACTATCATTCAGCTCCATGGCCCAATGACCTCTGATTTCATTGCAGGCAGGATCCAAAATAATTTATGATATTTATACTTTTCCAGCCAAGTCCTCATGGCATTCTTTAATAAATAAGGAATCTTGGATATTTTCCTGAGAAGAAAGAAACCTGACATGGCAGAGTATTTGGTTTTGGCTGATATCTCCTTCTTCACAGGGGATGAACCTGAAGAGACCAGCTGAAGCAGAGATCTCATAACACCTTGATATGTCAGAACAGTTCCTGAGAGAAGGAAAAATTAGACTATAAGTGTCCAGTAATTCCTGAAGTTATATTTTTCCTTTTCTTCCCATTACTGTGCCCCAGAGTGCTGCCTCCCAGATGTGCCAAAGCACTATTGCAACCCCAAGTCATAAGTGAGTGGCTGGAATGCTTATGCAGAGGTGCAAGAGGCAACAGGGCAAGGGTGAAGCCTTGTGTGAGGCTGCTGAAGGGAGTCCCTGGCTCTCAGAGACTGCTGTCCTTTCCACTCCTCAGCTGCTGCTTTGAAGCCCTTGCCTGAGGAGAGACACCCTTATGTGGAAACCACTGATCCAGAGATTCCAGTGAGAAATGTTCAGATAGCATCTTTCATATAAACTCAGGGTGTATAAGGACCTTCCAGCTGTGCTGTTAGACTGTGTTTGTTCAGTTTCACAAAGGCCCCCATCATGACAAAGGTTTTAGAAAGTGCCATTTAGGACAAACTGCGTCAGGTTACCAAAACTGATACCTAGTGAGGATAACACTTGAGGGAGGATAACTCCTGCAGGCAAAGACAGCTTGGAGCACTTTTCATTTTTGCATGAAGCTTCCTCCAGAAAGGGCTCTTGCTTAACACATCATCCTTATTCTACCACAAGGGTAAAAAGACACTGCTGTAACTCATTCCTGAACTTAGACACATTGATTTCTCTTTCTGACTTACTGGGAAATTTTGCTGTGTTGCCAGAGAACAACTCTGCATTTCTGTCTTTGTGATCTGTGTAGGTACTTCTAAGGGCAGAATTTAAAGACAGTGTTTCAAGGTTCCCTTTTCAATGACCTAATATTATTTCACTTGAAATAATCTGAGCATACTTAGTAGCACCAGATTTTGATAAAAAATGCTCTTTGAATAAAAAATATTTTATGCGTAAGTCACATTGTCACTTTATATTAACTTTCTTATCCATTTCACCTTTATACTGTCCTCTGTATTCATTCATTTTTAACTAAGTTATCTTTTTTCAGTCCTGAAATAGACTTTTAAAAAGACAGGAGTGCCTGTGTCAGTCTTAAAGAAAGCTAAGCTCTGGCAATTAAAATCTGCTTGAATTCTTCATAAGCAGAGGAAATTTTGTTAGAACCATGTTCTTACTGTAAACTAATGAAGTTAATGTATAACTCTTTGTGAAAAATGCATATTTTATGATTGGCTTTTCGCAAATATTAAATTGAATTCTACCTGTATTATGTTATATTGATTAGAAGTGCTGTATTAACATTTTGATAGTATGATAAATGTAGTTTTTTAGTTGAGATAAAAACTATGTATGTGGGTTTTTTTTCTAAAAGAATGTGATACTTGCTTTGAGAGAACAATCCCAAAACACCTAAATCTTCCAGAGAAGAGGAATTTATGGTTCTCTTATCAGAAGAAGCTAATTTCTTCAGGCCTTGCTCAGACTCAAAGGCATCATGGGGATTAGAAGAAGGAGTTGACATATTCCAGACAGAATTTCTTA
This sequence comes from Anomalospiza imberbis, assembly GCF_031753505.1. NCBI lineage: Eukaryota > Metazoa > Chordata > Aves > Passeriformes > Viduidae > Anomalospiza > Anomalospiza imberbis. The sequence continues at coordinate 88,398,932 of NC_089682.1, read as the reverse complement.
TTTTAAATAGAATGTGTACATAACCATGAAGTATGTATGAATATGCAATAGTGTGTGGTTTTTAAGGGTTATCCCTTTGTTCACAAAACATGCTTATCGTGTTTAAGTGCCCGAGAGCATCCGGACGTCCATAATTCTTTGCTTTTTATTGTCTTGTAATTGTCCTAACTCTAAATTTTCATTACTCTAATTGTATTACTATTTTTATAACCATTTTATTATTATTAAACTTTTAAAATTTTAAAAACCAAGTGATTGGCATTTTTCACACTCTTCACATAGCTTTCCATCCTTGAATCTTTGAATCCTTTGCAAAAAGACACTTCACTACTACAGTGTAACTTTGCTCAGTGATTTTGACCTCCTAAGAGTTTTACTCCTATGGAAAATTCCATAGACAGAAATGTTGCTTCATATCAAAGTGTACCTGATTAAATACAGTGTAAATATCAAATTCTATAAACTAAATTTTGTCAGCTTCTTGCGCTGGGTTTTGATTCTGAAGCACTAAATGTGACATTTCTGTAAATAGGCTGCTTCTGTTACACATTTCCTCAAACATCAACGTGCTTTTAGCTAAAAAGATCTCCAACCTAAAATTAGTAATGACAGCACTCAGCATCTCTCTAAATGCCTGTTGTGATTTTTCCCCCTAATTGTTCAATTTTGATCTAATATCAGATTATAGAGACAGATCAGTTAAGTGTAGTGCTGCATGATGCCATTTATTGGGCTGTAGCAAATAGGAAGACTATTAGCTAATGTCCTTTCTATCTTCAGAATCAGTAGACCTCAGACCCTGCTGCTGTGGTTTATGTCCAGGTATAATTGAAGCACACTTCACAAAGATTCCTAAATGCACTTCAGAAGACAAAATGACCTTAAAAGAGATGTTCTTCATCTGCATGTGACCACGTCAAGGATCACAGCGTGTAATGACACAGTTACACTGCGAATGACTTCTGGGAATGATACTAATGATTTTGAAGCAACATTTAAACATTCAGTGTCTCAACAGGTCATGTTACCATGTTGTCTGTGGTATGTCAATAGCTCAGGAGAGATCACACAAATCTTCCAGTTAAAGTAAAGTCACTTCATTGCAAAGATTTTTGTAGTACTGCTTCACGTTCCTTGTTTTTGTGAGTGCCTGTGGTACACGAAATGGAAATGGAAAGATATAAGAAGTTTCTTCTGGTTAGTTCTGCACTAATCTCAGCTCAGGAGATACTAAGGAATACCTTTGTATTCTTGAGATAGCTCTACTCCCTAAGCTGCCATATAAAACATTTAACAGGCCCCTGCTCACCCTCCCAAAATTTTCTACTGTGGGATTTTAAACAGCAACATAATAAACCTACCTGCAAGGGCACTGCATCCACTTTCATTAGCTTGGAAGAAATTTAACTCTACAGAATGCATCAAAATCCCTGCTGTGAAACTGCCATCTTCTAAGTGCAATCAAAATAAGCTCTATAATCTCTTATTCATTTAAAATCAAAATTATTCAAGCCTCTGATTTTTCCTTTATTTTTGAGCTGTAGTCTTGGTGATTTTATAAATCCTGAATAAAAATAACAGATCATTATTCACAGTCCTTTTAGTCTTCATTAGCATAGACTGACTCACCAGCTTTCTAAATAAACAGAACACATAGGTTAGACATATGTTTTTTCACCTGACTTACTTCATGATACAGAAAGTACTTCAGTTCTATTTCAGCCCTTTCCTGTGTGAGAACAGAATGCACCAATTAATAATGTCAAATTACAGCCAGAAACCCATGCCTGAATGAGCTTGTCAGGACAATGAGACTTTTCTGCTTATTATTTTCAGAAAATTCAAGTGAAAGAGAGAAGCTGTGAGCAGTTGCAAAATTCTCAGTCCTTTATCAGTGCTACAAATAAATATGTGTAAAAAGCTTGAATGATTAATGCTTTAAAATAACATAGAATAAAATTTAAAAATCAAGCTTTATGTATGAAGCATTTTAAAAATGCCAATTTTTGTATGCTTGGCAATGACAGTATCAGCTATTTAGAAATTAATTTTAAATGGTTTTTAATTCCTATTTGTACAAACCATCCTAATCCCTTATTCCACCTTTATTAGTATTATGAAGACAAGTTAACTCTGAAAGAGAGCTGGAAGGTCTTGGATTTGATGTAGGGCTCACCAAGAAAAAGAAGCAAGAGAGGATTTGCCTGCCTTTTGAATAGTGTAGCTGTCCTAGACCCTGCCTGGACATGACAGATGTGAAAGGACACCCTGTGTCTTACAGCTACTTATTTATTCCTTATCATTTTCATGCAAAAGAAGTTGTTTTCAAAGACTGAGGGGATCTCCACCTCAGAAAATGAACCATGCATTATTGTGTCACTGCTGAGTACCACAAAAATTACATAACAGAGAATTCCCACTCTGAGAGGTGGGTTAAAATAAGTGCAGTAATAGAGAGTGAGTACAATAATACGAAAGCATGAGCTTGCTATGTGCTCTCTTTTCCCAATGAGTCTTATAACACCTTCCAAAGTCAAACAACTTGCGGGTAGCTTGTTTGGCAGCTGGCTGAGCTGCTGCACACTTGCTGGAATAACTCACCCACAGATGTCTATGCCTATTATCCTGGCAGTGGCCAGACTTTGGAGCATTTCCCAGTTTGTGGCAAGAAGCAGCACTGCAACAAGGACTGACTCTTCTCCCACAGGCTCGGTGCTTAATTCAGCCCTACTACAGCCATTCTCTTCAGACTGGAGGAGTGCCTACAGCATTCTTAGAGCAAGTTAAAATGGGAACCAATTCAGAAGTACCATTATTACAGTAGTGTATTGTGGAGACAATTAAAACAACTATGTTCCCTATCCAGTAAGAATAAATGGATTCTTGCTCTTAGTGTACCAAATGAATCATGGTAAGGGAGGAATCACATCCTTCCAGCCAGGACAGTTGATAATTGTTAAATGGGTTAGGTGTAAGCACTGTAAATAATGTCATCCAGTTACGTGCCATCATCTAAGCAATAGTAGCTGAACTGGCTGTGGGCAGTGTCTTGTGAGGGGATTCAATAGCTCAGCTAAGAGTTGAAAAATCAATCTTTCATCTAAATCAAATCCATAGATATCATCAGCTAACACATAATTACAGAAAATTTACTTTTCTTTTGCAGTTATTTCATGCACCATTGTGTTCAAGATGTCTCTGCAGCAATGGCAAAACCTTCTGGGAAGGTTTTGGACACATCTTCGACTATGTGGAGTCAGATGGCAGCTGCACGTCTGCCTTAGGTCAGATCTGCCACAGGACAGCTCTATGTTTCTATAGTGCTTTTTAGAGTATTTCTTCCGTGTTCAGACACCAGCCATGAAGCAATGAATCATGGAGATGTAAAACAAATAGTCACACCTGCAAAAGATGCCTGTTCAGACAAGGCCACAAACCTTACCCCGTGGTTAACTTAATAAGATTATCATAACTTCTTCATTAGTTACCATATTCGTGGTTATACCCTCCTTGAAAGGAGGAACCATTTGCAGAGGAAAGATAGTAAAGTATTTGCAGAGTAGCCAAATCCAGCATGACAATTTCCCTCAGAAAAAATACACCTGTGTTTGTGAGAGCTTGTTATGGTGGTTGAAAAAAATATTTTGGCTTTATTTATTCTGCCGCTTTATCCTTTGTGGAGCAGGTTGGCACCTGCCCTTCTATCCTAAGGAAAGGGCTAAATACAATTGTGCTGCTCCCAGAAACCTCAGCAGGGAGCTCACCTGCGCCAGCCCATTTTTTGTTGTAACTTATTTTCTCTCAATGGTCAGCAATTTGGAGGTCACTTGCGTGGAAAAAGGAGAGAACAGCTTATTGGCAGCTACTCTGCTGCCATGGTGATTCCTGGAGTACAGAGAATAGGGCATGAAGGATCATAGGGGGATACAAGGAGGTAGGAGTCATCGTTTTTATACAGAACACAAAATAATAGAGGAAAAAAAGTAATGTAGGTCTGTAACAGCAAAAATGAAATAACATTTTATATATCAAAGAAAAAGAAGTCAGCAAAAGAGATGCAGAGATAGGAAGGACAGGGATGCATGGCAAATTTCATCAAATTGGCTTAGTATCATTTTAAGAAGCTGTAGTGGGACTGGGGAGATTTTTGTTTGCTTGCTTTTCTCATAAATTCACAGAAAGAAAAATGCTGGCCAGCTCTAAGAAAGGGGCATCAGTCATCCAGGCATTTAGCCAACATCACCACTGGGCTCTATGAATGTCAGGTGCTGTTCAAAAAACTAATTAGTTTGTTTTCCTTCAACACTTCGTTGAAAGAATGTTTCATTACAATGCAAATGGTGTTAACTCACAACACAAGCTAGTCAAATTCTTTCAAATCATCCCGCATAGACCCTTATCATAACCTGCCGAATAATAAATGCTAAACTCACTTTAGAAGATAGAATTCATACTGGTAGCAGGACGCTGACTGTCAGACAATTTACAGCTTTTATTATTTCAGGTACTTTGACTCCCAAAGTAATTTGTCTTGTTACCTCTGTTAACAATGGATTGGCACTTGCCACTGTAGCTGGATGATAGCTGAAAAGTAAACTACTGCCTTTGTGAAAAGAATATGGTTGAAACACATCCTACCCTGTGGTTTTTTCTGCTGCTGCAGCCCCTCCTTACCTTCCTGCCAGCAGCAACTACAGCAGAGCCTCAGAGTATGACAGGTTCAGGAAAGCTGCAGCCACATGCTCACTCTTCTGTCATCTTTCCCAGTCCAATTACACATGATTTCAGTCTCTGTGCTGTACTTTCTTGCCCAATGACTTTCTCTGAACAGATTGCTGAACACTTTCATTCCTTTCTACTCCTGCCTTCATTTGGGCAGGATCAAGGCATTTCAAAAGTCAGACTGGATCAGCTCCTGTCAACTCATTAATCATTCATTAAGTCCACTTAATATTCTTGGCCTTTCCCTTGTCAAGTTCATTGATTCAAGACACAGTGAAGCTCAGGTCCCAGGAGGGTGATGAGAGCTACCACGAGTGCTCTCCACTGAGGGTGCCATTGACATGAGGTGCTGGTATCTGATGAAAGGCAGTTTATAGCACAGCTGAACAACCGAACCTACACTCTACACAGACAAAGAGACAAAACTTGTCTTTGTGTGAGTTGCACAACAAGTAGTTACTGTCTTCCATGTGAGAGGAAAAATGCGGGGCTACAGATGCAACTGAAGGAGGTGAGAGTCTTGGCCAGACAGAAAAAATGCACTTAATACAAGATGCTGATTGCTCTGCTATTCAGACCTGGAGGGTGGGCATTCAGTACCATGCTACCTCAGTGCTTACAGCTGGCAGAGTTGACACTGATCTTACAGAACCCAAAAATCAAGCTCTGAAAAACCATTGTTGCTGAACAGAAGAGAGTTTGAATGCCAAACTGGACAAGAAGAAAGGGTAAGACTCTTTTTCCTGGAGCCAGTCATGTTACTGACTTAGTAGTCTCAACGATTAATACAGTAGTACTCAGAAGTCCTAGAAGAGTAATAGGAGTGATGTTAATTCCACCATTTTTTCCAGATAAAAGTATTTTTTCCCATTTTCACAGTAAGATCCAACTTAAACTCTTACTCAATGCAGGTATTCAAACACTTTGCAGGCAGAAAGAAAACAATATAGAGATTAGCAAAATACAGTGTTTTTTAAGTGCAGTGATTAATTGTCAATAAAACGTGCAGACAAGCAGATGTGCTTTTAGATAGAAACAGTTTTTAAAAATAGTAATATTCACAGCAGAGTTTTTGTTTTGTTCTTGAGACAAATAATCTCAACAACAGGTTAATAGACTTAACCTTGCCACTGGAAGGCATGCTTATATGTGTGCAAAATAAAATCTTTTACAGGACTGATTGCATAACTGAGATTAAAATAGTAATTTATATCCACAGAGATTTTAAAGACACAGACATAATTTTTAATATATCATGACTGAAGAATCATCATTCAGAAACCTCTGTAAAAATTAAAATTTGCAGAAGAACATTGAGTACATAAAAACATTCAATTTTTCATAATTTGTAAAACTTTAATTGCTATTTAAGTAATTTTCTCTTTATATCCTATGTTTTTTGAAGAACAGTTTTTTTTTTTATTTCTGGTTCAAAAACTTTTTGATGCAATATTTATTTCATTGAAATGCAACATTTAATATGATGGATTTTTCCAAAGTTTGAGCTTTACACTGTGATTGGAGGTTGGTTGAACTGATCACTGATTCCTCAATCCTATAAGCTAGTATGTCTGGTCTTGCCTGTTACACTACTGAGCCAATGGCCCCTTCAAGAAATGTATCCCTCTGTTTTTTGTAGGTCAGAAGCCTGCACTCAGATCCTGGTTAGACTATTCTATAGCTCTCTTGCAGCCCATAATATTTGGGTTTCTTCCACAAGTAATCAAGATTCGTGGGGAGTTGGTGTACATCCCAGTCTGCTCAAATACAAAATGAAATCTTGGGAATTAGAACAACTGCTCCCAGCAGGAGATTGACTTCATATCTTCACAAAGAAACAATTTTTCACAAAGTTCTATTAAGAAACTTTCATTTGGATCCTCTGAGAGACATTTATGAAAATAACAAAAAGTGGCTAGCTTTTCTTTGCAAAAATCTTGACTGTTGCAAAACTCTTGACTTTGCAAAACAACATATCAAGGACAAAAGGAAGGGGAAATGAAATTGTGGAGGTGGATATTGTGCAAAGGGGAAGAGAAAGAGCAGAAAGAGTGTGTAGGATGTGAGAAATGAGAGATCTGGGTTGGCTATTGCCAGAAAAAGCATCTGTAAACACACCTTTGCTGCAAAGTGTTCCATACACTCTACCAGTGTGAACTAAAAGAGGGTCTATGCACCAATGAACTTGGATGGAAAAATAATCAGAGAACAGGTCTACATTTAGATTAAGTTTGTTAGAAATATTCACTTTGTTCTCTGCATTTTCATACTCTTAAATCGTAAACCAGAAAACAAAAACGAAACAAAACAAAAAAACAAAGCAAACTACTAGCTCACAGGAATGAAATTCAACTCACAACTAGGAAGAGTATTTGCTTTTAAATATAATTGAAGTAAGGACAAAGTAAAATTACAGAACAGCAAGGCATGAACCCACTGCATTGCATTTTCTCTGTGTGATATTGTTCCAAAAACTCAGTGAAGCAAGATGCTCATACTGTGTAAAATATTAAATTATTCATTTGATTTGTATTTAATGGTTCCAAAAAACCCAAGCTGGTAAAACACAAAAAACACTTAGTGCACCTTTCCACCTTTTTTTTTTTTTTTTTTTTTTTTTGCTGAAGGCACTTGTTCCAACACCTTCTGCATGCAGGCTAAATCATTTCCCTCAAGTAAGTTAGTTTTGTTTCTATCCAACATTAGTAGAAAGGTGTATAGTCTTCCATTCCCATGAGGCACATATGTTTTCACACCCCCCAAGCACATTGCTTTCAACTGCTTGTTAAGCAGAGCCAATGAAACTGAGAATTCTTAAACAAAACACACATTAGCATGCCTCTTGTTTTCTTAGGTTTTCATTGCTCCATTTACTATTTCGAACTTCATCCCACTCCTATTGAAGTGAATAATGGAACTCCCATTGATTTCAATTTGAAAGTCTCTCAATTGCATTAACATCTAACTGTTGAAAAAGGGAAAGCAGATCTGTGCAATGTTATCAACCAAAGTTTTGCTTCTGTATCTGCTCCACACTTCTGTATAGTGGAAGTTACTGCTTTATCCAGGATATTTTCTACTTCTGGCCATGTTTGCTTGTCTTTTGCATAGTGCTTCAAATTCTATCCAAGTCATAGTACTGATAGGAATGAAATGAAATTCAGAATTTGCATCCCACCTTTAAAATCTTGCATGTCTAGTAGTTATCAATTATTATTTAAACTTTTGTAGCAGAAGGAGAAGAAGAGATGTTAATCTGGTCCATCTTCTGTTTGATAGTATCTCTCAAAGAACGCCAGCTACTGCAGAGATAATTACCCCAGCACTAAGTGACTGATAGTCTGGGAATGTTAATGCCACTTCCTCAGCTTCCATCAGCTGCACAAGCTATCTCCCTCCTCCCTCTTCTAAACACCTCTGTGGCTTTAGGGCTGTCTGCAGAGCACATGCCACTATCCATTCCTTCTCTTCTCAGAGTCCTGTTACCACCTGTTTAATAACCTGCTCTACTAACCTTCACCACCTCCCTTCTTTTCCATCCTTCATGTTTGAATGATTTTAAGGGTTCCAATTCATCTGAAGAAGATGTTGATGCCATTGAAAATGTAACTGTCCAGAAAGAGGCAGCCTGCACAATCACAATAAAACTTTTGCATGAAGCATTCAATCTCTGATGATCTGGCTGAAATCTTTCAGAATAGTGAACAGTTCCACAAAGCTGGCTTCTAAAATCCAGTTCTGCTCTCCATCCGTCCCATTTTTTATATTATCCCATTGTTGAGACTGTATCTATTTCTGAAATCCCAACACACAAACTTCCATCCCTATAATAACTCCTTTGGGAAAAGTTCCTTTGAAAGAACTCTGACAAATCACAGAGTATGGCTTGCATATATTAACAGACATTTGTTTATAAGCATAACTAGATCCACTTAATTTAGTTTTTTATTGTATTTGTTTAAAACAGCCACGGCTAATTTTTTTTTCTCCTTGTTGAGAAAATTGCATTTTGAAGCTCAACAATTTTCATATCCTCCCACCTCCTCAAGATGTATTTAAGTAAATGAAATCAGACTTGTTCTGAAGAAAAAGTATTTCATTGAGGCTAAGTAGAGGTTTTATATTTATGCATGGATGGTATGTACTTTAAGTAGCAGTGATTTTTCTCTTGCCTGGGCCAAACCATTTTGGTCTCACTGGCATTGGTCTATTAAAGCCAATAGAACTGCGGTGGAGAGATGCAGCCTCATTTTAGGCAATTTTGAATGATTAAAGAAAGAGCAAACTCGTAGCATTGTAGCTGCTTTTTGCTCAAATTAAAAAAAATTAAAATAATTAAAAGTAAGTAGTGAAGTTTTGAACAAGGATTTGAATTTTTCTTTGCAGGACACATCCATCCACATGTTTTAGTGGAAAACAAGTATGCATTTATTTTATGGTTTTGGTGGGGTTTTTTTTCAGAATTCATCATCTCCAAAGGAGGTAGGCTTGCTTTCTTTTGAATATAGAAAAATTCTGGTCCCCTGTTTATTGTGGTGACAAGTTCATTGAAGAATAGATTCTTCTTCCTTTTCCTGATACTTTCAAGAACGACTTGCAGAGTGACTTACTGCTCACCTTCACAGATGCTGGCAAAAAATACCCAAAAGGAGCAATCAAGAAGTTGTTCAACTTTTCTAACACTTTCAACCAGATTGGGTCTGGCTCTCAGTGGCCACGGGATGGAGGTTCGCTGGCTCGCTGTCCCGCTTGTGGCCGCAGGGCAGACACGCGTGTGGCCGCCCCCGAGTCTCTGCTGAGACTGGTACGGATGGCGGTGATTGCTACGGCATGGGTAGCGCAGCAGAGGCACAGGGCACGAGGAAACTGAGGCAGAGGAATAAGGGAAGGACACTTGTCTGAGTCTCCAAAGATTTAATCCCTAAGTGGTGCAGAGCAAACGACACATCTGAACCTGAAGGGGCTACTTTTAAAGGGTAGAGGGAACACGGGGAGGACACAACCTTTGACCAATAGGAGGGCATTAGGGGAGGGGTGCAGGTAAGGGCTCCCCAATAGAAGCCAACACGGGTAGGGAGCAAACCCTACAATCCAATTCTGCTTCGAGGAAGGGATAAAAGACAGGGAACACTCCAGAACCAAAGGAGTGTGCTATCTTTGACAGACAGGGGTGAGACAAGGGAACAAGGGAGCTACACAGGTGGATTGACATGTAGATTGACATACATTTTGGCGGGTAAAACTGTGGTAAACAACTCAGGACTGAACCCTTAGGGAAGCCAAATGGGGTACATAGAATGAACCATTACAAACTTATAAAAAGGAATATTAAAACATGCTACAGTAAAATAACAGACTACCACACCAAATCGTTTTGGAACGTAGATATCCTATATTCCTCAATTGTTTTTATTCATTCCCTTTAGCACATTATTGGTCGTGGAGCCAAGAGGAGGTAGAAAGAAAAGTCTCTTCATCTGCTTAGCCCTTCACATAATGTAGGGTTTTTTTCCATGTATGTTTTTGAAGAATGAACACTTTAAATTTTTTTAATTTTTTTAAAATTTTAATCCCAAGAGATCTCATGCAATATTTAATAGGTTTTCAAAGGCAGAGTTTTTTCTCCTCCTTTCCAGATCAGAACAACAGTTTGGGTCACTTCTGACTTAATTCTTGCAGGTGAGAACCTCTACTGCCAGTATTGCCAGCAAGTCACAGACACACTGTGACACAAGCAGTCATACCAAATGACTGCACATTTGTGAGACCATTTCCTTCTAGTCATTGTCCAAGTGAACAGGATAAATATATATATATCATAACTATATAATATACAATGTATATATTATATATTGTATATTATATATTATGTTATATGTTATATATTATATACTGCATATTATATTTTATATATTGCATATTACATATATATATGTATTCAAACATGATAAATGTACATATACATATATCTATCTATATATAATTGCTTGTCACCAAAATAACCATAGATTTTTCCAAAGAAAGTTGCCTTTTTCTCTTCTCATTATCATAATGAACTCTGTTTTCTTCTCTAAATCCTGCTCCCCATTGGAACTAAACCTTCTCTGGAAAAATATGAAGGAAATTCCCAGAAGTAGGGGTGAAAAAAAAAATCTCCATTCTATTATATATTACTGATTAAGGTGCTGTGGATAAACATATATTTTTCCCTATCTAAACTCAAAAAAATTCCTCATGCAGTATCTGATTCTGAATAGCATTTTCCTATTTGGGATTGATGATTATAGGCTTACTTTATTTTATAGACTTGGGGAAAATAAGCATAAGTGGAAGGTGAATAAAAGACTCAAAACTTCACTTCATGTAAGAAGTAGCACAAATATAAGAGCCATTCAGCAATTCCTGAGTATTTGTATATTGCACACAGGCTGACAAACTCATGCATTCGAAATCCTTTTGAGGGGAGGACTACTCACAGATGCCTCAGCTGTACTCTTATTATGCAAATGTATGTTGACATAAAGTTGCCCAGATATCTGAGAACTGCATTACCGTAGTGATTCCCACAGCCCTGCCTTAGCTCCTACCCGTCTCTACTAACAACATTCTGCTTCTATTGTGGGCAGCTTTAGAGCATACTGATGCAAAAGAGCAGAATTTGCCCCTTAAAGTAACAGAGAGATTGACATATGTTTTCTCCATCCATTTGGCTAACCTACAATAAAATGCCTGGTGCTCCATCAGAGTTTGTAATTGATTGGCCAGTAAACAGCTTGTTGTTAATAACATATTCTCACCATCTGATGTTTTGAACAATCCAGTAGCAATCTGCAGCAATGCTATTTACACTATGTTCCCTGCACTGGGCATGGATCCAGCTTTTACCACCACCAAGAACAAAGAGGCAGGAGGTCTGTCATAACCTTCAGAAGTTTTTGTGAGTAATTTTAAGGTTTTCAGAGATAGTTTGGCTTCTAGCAGAGGATTTGAACACAGAAATATTTTTCGTGTTCTTTGTTTTATGTGTCATAATGGGGAAAGAAAGATGTACAGAACAAGTTTTCATAATAGATAAGCATTTAAAGGACATTGTCTTTGATTTCCTGCAAAGACAGAGTTCAAGCAATGCTGAGAACTTCCCATTAGTCATGTTAGGTGACTTTGGACTGATCTTCTAGGTTGTGTAATACAGTGTCTCAAACCATGTGCTCTGCCTATTCAGATTGTCTGCATTGTCTCCCTTTGGGATCCTCCTACGGAATTGAGATCACAGGGGAGCTTGATGTATGCATATGTTTGTTTACACACATACATACTAATATGCAGGCAGGTTTCTGCTACACCTGAGCTTGGAATCTAAAAACCCTCTTAGCTGAATGACCCCTTTTGGGATTTTGCTCTCTAAAATCAAATATTTTTAAATTATCTACAAATAGGGACATGCAAGTAATAGCACTGACAGAAGTCTTAGTAGAAGCAAGGTCTCTCCCAGGGTCAGAAATATTCCTCAGCTCTCTATAAAAGTTTAGTACAGGCACTGAGAACAAGTGCTAATGTCCTGAAGTGTGAGACTCAGGAACATACCAGGATGGAGATGTGTCCAGAACAGAACATGAAGCTACTGGAGAACAGCCAATTGCCTTCAAAGAACTGTCTAAATTTAGGCACTTTCATTTCTTTACAACAGCAGGGCAGGGGTTGAAAGGATCTAAGACTTGCACTTCACTTTCAAGCTGCTCATTTCAAGCCCTCATTTCCATTTTAACTGTGAGTATATTTTCTTTAATAGAAGTGTATATTCTGCATGTAATTATAAGACTTAATAATGATCTCAAGTTGTGTTATTATCAATCAAATCCCAATTAATTTAAAAGATTTATCTGGCCTTTTTATAACATTGAAAATGAGACCTTTCCCCTTCCCAATGGCCATGATAATCCAATATTTGCCAAATATGTATAGAATAACAAACAAAAAGACATAGCACCTATTCAACACCTTCATTGCTTGTCTTTTAAAATATCCCCAGCTGTCCTGTTGCTTGGAGCTCCCTTTTAATTCCTTCAAGAAGACCTAAGTTCCCAATGTCAGAGGTTATTAGGTTTAAGTTTTTTGATGTAGCAATAACAAGGTCTTCTTGGCTAAGGGAAATTTAATGTCTTCCATAAATTTAAAAAATATTTTCATATAAGATTCTTGTACAAAACTGTATCTGCCCACACTTTTTCTTAATTAAAAAATTGCAAGCAAATAAATAACATTAGTATTCTACTTAGTAAATTCTTTTTTGAAGATATCACTTTAATTGTGAAGATTTTCACTTACACAGTCTAAGAATTAACACTGTTTATTTTAAACTATTTGTTTTATGAATACTCATCTGAAGTTATCTCACAATTTAATCTCCAATGGAGCCTTTTATTCTTTGACAGTACATTGGCTACATACCAGTTTGGCTTTTTTTATCCTTTTCACAGTTTCTTCAGCTCAGCTGTTCCATATAAGCTGCCAGCATTTTTAAATGGCTGCTTTCATTATTATTTAATGTGTGTTGGTTTCAGCAAATATTGTAACTACAACTGTTGCTTATTATGGGTCTTTTTTTTTCCCCTATAGTCAGTCAACTGGCAACATTCCAAATTCCTTTTTAATTTCCTATGACTAGAAAACTGTGCTTGCAAGGTCTACTCACTCTTTCAGATGTTTGACATCATTACTATTTAATATGCTCCTTCAAGAAATGTTGTTGCCACAGCTTTTCCTGACAGCTTTAGTTCTGCTTCCTCATTAAATACAGCTGTAATTGTGCTTAAAAAATTACTTTGAACACAACTATTTACCACTCTGTCCAGCAATACCATAGGAGACTGACTCGCTACAGATTTGTTATCTTCCCTGAGTTTCCTGACAACTGCACCAAAGACCTAATGTAGTTCTCAGAACTTCCCAGAAAATGTTATTATCTACTCACCTAGGCAAGAAATAGGGATAATGGAGTGGTTCAGCACCTCTGGTTCATGTTTACATTATTAGTTTCAAAAAGGGAGGGATGAAGAGGTTTCAAAAGTCACTGGAATCTTGCCTTAGTCATTTAAGCAATCCAAAATTAACTAATGCTTCCAATTCTATTTAGAATATTTAGATCTGCAAAGCCATGATAGAATTTTTACATGGCCTTTGAACCTTGAAAAAACCTTGTGGGTTTTTTTCTCATGATGACTTACACAATAAGTAGATGTCCTTATCAATAATGCACCAAAGAAATGTAAATCCTCATATTTCCTAAACTTTTTTGTTCACTGCCTAGCCTTCTATTGATCCCCCTAGTCAGTTCTGCTCTATATCTTGAAATTTCCCCACAGGCATTTAAACAAAATTCTATTAGGGCACTCAGCTGTGAAAGAAACCCCTTCCTCATCTTCCTTTTCTTTGTCTCCTCTGCCTTACTCATTTCATTCAGGACTAAATATACTCTTAAAAACAATGACCCTTATTTTTCTAGCATTTCATTATAGGGTGAAGAAGGAAAAGGTATTTCTTCATCTGAGACATTAAAAGTAAGGTGAACAGGAGGGTAGGAATGGTGATTAAAGGCATGTCAGCAGGAAAAAAGTCATGGAGGTTGATAAAATTGGAGAAGGTCCATCATTAGGTGGTAGAGATGCAAAACTACCAGAAGGTATGTGTTTCTTTTTTAAGCATTTTTTCAACCATAAACAACATGGAATCCTTTTTTCTATGATACTCTAAAATTGTCTGTTATGTGTAGCTGAAGCTGTGAGGTTCTAATCCGTAAGCACAGAGAAAGCTTCACCATGGGGTGAAGATTTACCTCATGCGAAAAGCAACTTTCGGAGGGAAGGATGGCAGTTTGAGACTGTGACCTGCCACAGGAACTGGGGCCCCTTTAAACCCAATAATATATTATTTTAAATGCAGGATCTTGCCTTTTCTATCAGAAATATAGTGACTTCATTTAGGATGGAGCAGTATGTTTTATCAAATGCATTTTTTTTAATCCTGTCTGTTCATTTACTCCTCCTGGGGAGACGATATACATATGAGAGAGAGAAAACAAACCACATGTAACAGATATCATCAGCGTTGCTCAGCAAACTCCAAGAAGTTATTCAAACTCTGTTATTTGATGGCTACACATTATTTTATTCAGAAACAGGAAGTAGGTCTTGGTAAACTCCAGTAACGCAGACCTTCATGGTACCTTGTTCAAGCATTTGCATTTATTACAAGGAAAAATAAGTATTAATTGGTTACTGTATTTCAAGATATTTTATTTTAATCTTTATAATTGCACAATAGTTGCAGTTTCGAATTCCATTATGCTGCCTTCAAGTTTAGGTAAAAATGGGTCATTTTGCATCAGGTAGCATCATAGTCCAAGTCATCAACCATAACCTGCTGTTACAGTTATATCATTATGCAAATTAATGCAACAGTCCATGAATTCAAAATTAAAACAATTCTTATATCAGGAAAACATATTCAATCTCCATTTCCGTCAGATATTTATCAGACTAAGTATCTAATGGAAGTGATTATTTGAATTATGCATGACTATTTTAATTATTTAAAACCTACACATCTCTAACCAAACAATTGAGTTCTACTTGTCTAAAAAAAGCCTTTTCAAACTTAATATGAAGGTATAGAATAAGTAGATATTCACACACTAAGATCATGTAATTGTTTGTTTGTATTTTCCAATTTCAGTTCACTAAACACTGTTATATTTGCATTGAGAATAGAATTTCTTACAAATGTTTCTTTCTGCTATGCTGTTTAGTTTTTAAAATCTGTTTTCATGTACAAAATTGCCATCAAATTTGTTTACATCAAAACAGGAACTACATAAATTAACTTCCCAATGAGATCTACCTTAAAAGAATATTAAGGTTGAGAAGTTGAGTGCTCAGACGAAGAACTAACAAAATTAGGTATTCCTGTGTTACTCATATGCACATATATCTTCCATCCCTTGTGAATCTGTGGTGTTTCTAAATCTTCCAAAAATACCTCTTCAAGTTCATGCCCATTCAATGGTCAGGAATAGCAATTATTGTAATGAAGTCATTATAGTTATGTATATGTAATATTGCAATTTTAATTCCATCTTAAATATACAATGCTTCTATGTTCATCATCCAGTGCTTTATTTGTTTTACAGAATTCATCTTACACTTAACACAAAAAATCAATTTAACCATAAATTTTAATACAGGAATTTGCTGCATCTGTGAGAAGGTGTCAATGGGATAAGGAGGAGACAGCACAGGACCAGGTAGACAACACAGGACCAGGTAAATCAGATAAGTTTCCATATCCCTTTTCCAGTGTTAAAAGTTATGGCTATACATAAGAATTTGACTGGACTAAGAAGCAGATATGATTTTTTTGTAAATAAAAGTTATGTTACAAGCAAAAGTGAATGTTTTTTTCTGAGAAAATTAATACTGAAATTCAAGTGATCCGTTCCAAATACCATACCTATAGCTCTTGGTAGATCTAAAATTAGGAGTGTGAAAATTTTTTCTTGTATTTCCCTTCAGATTCTTAATGATTAATTTTACTGATGCATTTTCTCTTGTGTTTATCTTGTCACTGTTTTCATTTTCATTCATATTTACACCAAATATGTAAATGTAGTCCCAACACATTAAATAGCACATATATTTAGAATGTTAAACATACACTGTACATCAAAAAATGCTCTGGAGTTGCTCCCAGCAGAGTTTTGCTATCTAAAGTTAATGAGTTTTAATGTACGATTTCCTTGTACCTTTCCTTTTTCTGCACATCAATCTGTTCATGGCATCTGTCAAGCATGCAATAGCAGGGAAATATTCTCTGGGGCTGTCAGTGAAATGACACCTTTCTCCTTTACTGGAGTTTGAAAATAATGCCCATATTTCTCTGAAATTCTCCAGGCAATGTATGTCTGCCTTCAAAACCAACACCATCTGCCCAGGCAGATTCTCAGAGACAATGACACGTAAAGATTTTATCTGCTCTCTGATGTCAAAGATATTACATTAGGTTATCAAACTTCCACTTAACTAGATGACTTACCTGCACGCCTGACATTCAAATAAAATGGTTAAATAGAACAGTGGTAACTAGGGTTAATTCACTGTATTATCACAATCAATTATTATAAGCAAGGACTCTAGTATATGAAGAACAATGCAATTACATGTTCAAATAAAGGATGGAACACTCTGGCATTGAATCACTGCATGGCAGAAGACCATATTGAAGCTATATGTATTTTAGCATTCCTAAAATATTTAGAAGCATATCTGTAGGCAACATACAAACCTGTACTTACCCTGCAATTAATCATTGCACAAGCAAGCCCCCACAGGTTTTCATTTTGAAGCTAGCAAGTGCTTTGTGGTTTCCTGGAAAAAAAGCTCAGAATACTCAAAATTAAGAATTTCACCCACTTCTGAACAAGGCTTAAATGAGTTGGCCTCAGCTATTCATTTATGCAGCTGTAAAATGGACATACTGTCCCCATCTGTCTTAGTTGATGGAAAGATATTTATCCATATTTATTTGTTTCTTCAGTAAATTGTTTTTGAAGAACCATTCTTAATTCTAATAAGCTAAATAAAAAATTTGAAGTAAAATTAGAAAACCTGAAGACAATGTGGATTTCCTTCTGATAGATGCATTTACTCTCCAGGCCAATTGTAAAAGTACCAAATGTCAAGGCATCATTATTTACAGATGATATCAGAATTTTTACCAAAATAAATCGTCCTTCTTATTATCATTACCACAGCACCTTCAAATATGATGACTTCAAATTATTCCTCTCTAACCTGGTGATCTCATCTTCTGTAATTCCATTTCTTCAAACTGGCTCACCCTTGACCTTTAACATTAATGGCAAAGAAATAATGACTATTGAGTGAGAACTACACTCACATTAAGAGAAAAACTTTTTTTTAACTATCATTTTTTTCCCCAAGGATATATTAAAAATCATAATCAAAAAATAAATGAGGATGTAGCACCGATCTCTAATAGGAAAGAAGATAACCATGTGCTTAAGCAACATTGTCTCCAACAGGTTTGAAATGCACTGCCTAAGTGTCTTCCTGAAAAATGATGATTGATTCAGTTGGTGCCAGTGTGTCTGAATTTTATTAAGTCACAGCAAAGGGGGTCCACTGTTTTCACTGTTTTCTTGAATGTGGCACAACCTAATTTCAACATTTTATTTCATAAGTAAGAACATTTTCTATAAAGAGTTGATTCTTTTTCTGCAATACGAATCCTTTCCTAGAAACAAAATAATTAACTTCAATTTTCAGAGCAACTCAAATTGAATTCATTGGGAGATTTGGGATGTTTTCATAGTACATGTCTCTTTTACCCCTTTAAATGTCATATTTTTTTCAGAGAGTATCACAGTAGCCCCACCAATTCCTGCAACACAATAGAAAAAAAAATGTACTATTCAACAAATGCAGTTTCTTTTTATGACTCCTTTTGCAAATAAGTATCCCTTTATTGCCAGTTTGACCAAGGAAAATCTTTCAACCTCAGGCTAATAGTCTGTAACTGTGAGACATGAGCTCCTCTGCTAACCCACCTTCTAAAACCCCTGCTGCTGGGACCTGGAAGTCGCCTCCCTGGTTCAACCCTCCAAGTAAGAAAGCAAACTATGTCAGCATAAGTCACTTAAAGAGCAGCATCCGTGCTTGTCTTTCCTGTCTTCCCCTGGTACTTCAGACATGCTGAATAATTGAGCTTGCTGGACTCCAACCAAGTTCTCTATCTCTGACGACTGGTGTGCTGTAAATTCATACAGAAAACTATTATATTCCACTGAGCTGCAGCTCCCTAGATAAAATGGTAAATTTTCCGCAGATCTTCCTGTCAACTTCAACCTGAAGGTAGGATTTAGGAAGGTTACATTTCTCAGCAGTCAGCTGGAAGAGGTTTTTCAGCACCTCTCAGTATTTCCCTTTAGTAAAGCAAGGTGAGGGTTTTTTCAGCCCTTAAAGAAAAATAAAAATTGAAGGCATTTATTATGGTTACAAGACTTTGCTGTAATAGTTCCAGAAATGTTGTCTTGAGGTCACTGCATTGTCAGAAGACCTGAAGAATTGCTTCTCTGCATGGAAGGAAACAGCAATACCAGGTTTCAGCAGCATTCCAGCCAGCAGTGAAGGAATTTGGTAGATATTATCTTTACAGGCTCATTGTTTAATGTTTGCTCTTCCTCTTGTCTATGCTTTCAGTTGAACTCCTTTAAAAAAACAGACAAAGCAGTATCAGTCTCTAAAATTGATGGCTCTGAAGACAAATATTTTTGGGGCAAAGAGTCAGACTATCTGCTACATTTTTTCCTAAAATTTTAATGGGTGAATATGTGTATTCTATTTAGATTATTTTTTTTTTTTAATTTTATTTTTTTTTATTCCCATATTTGTTTTGCACAATCGTGAGAAGCTCAGTTGATGAGAAATGATACATAAGGTCTGAAAGGTCCAAAGCCTGTGCTGAGTAAGCATCATCCCAATCTGCTGCTAGAGATAAGTGGTAAGACACGTTATTACAAAGTTCCTGATTCATCTCCTTTCACTAGAAAACTTTCAACTGTAGCAACAACAAAAAAAAACGCTTTTAATGCTTTTTTTCTACTTTTTTCTTTTCTTTCCATACTAACACCCACTCTGGTGCTGAGAGTTTAGAAACTGCTTTTTCTGAGTCTCAGTGGTTTGCACTACTCCAAACACAAAGCCGTTGACGGGCACTTCAGAAAGTGATGTGAATAACTCACAGCATATTGGTTTTGACAACATAAAATAAAGGATTTGCCCCCCTGCTGTTATTGCCTGGCGGTGCTCTTGTAGAAAATAAAAATAGCTTCCAGAGGTAAAACTTTGAGGGGTACAATTACACCATTTGTGTAAATGGAAAATCTGTGAGGGGAAAATGACATGAACTCTATATTATCAGGGCTCAGAACTACCACTGTTTTTTTGAATTACATGGCCACCTGTCACAATTTTACTTGAGATGTCAGTGAAATGGTAGGAGCCTGTACTAAAATGGGATGAGTAGCATTTAAAATATTTCATCACTCCTGATCTTCACATCTGCATGTAATATTTTTAGACATAAATACTGTTGAAAAGTCTTCAGCTTT
This sequence comes from Anomalospiza imberbis, assembly GCF_031753505.1. Taxonomy (NCBI): domain Eukaryota; kingdom Metazoa; phylum Chordata; class Aves; order Passeriformes; family Viduidae; genus Anomalospiza; species Anomalospiza imberbis. The sequence continues at coordinate 88,379,026 of NC_089682.1, read as the reverse complement.
CCTTCCTCACTGTCTCATAAAGCAACCTGATAAATATCAAATTTACTTTTCAGTAAAATTATGCATTAATATTTTTATTATTCAGTCATAGGCATCATTAAATAATGCACCAAGTACTAATAATCTGAATAAAACCAACAATATCAGGGTTTGCTTTCAAAGAGCAGATTTAATCTGGAAGAAACTTTAATTGCATTAGAGAAATTACTCTTTTGTCTACCACTTGACATAGAAATGGATTTTAACATATTTTCTTAGCTTTTTATATGGATCATTCAAACAGTATACAATACCCAGGAATGCCTTCAGGCACTTCCGAAGTGCAGCCGTGTCTTCAGCAAGATATTGTTATTTAAAAAAACACAGCAACATAATGCAAGCTTTACTTAAATTAGTATGAAAATATAAATAGAAATAATATTCTCGTGGGAAGATCTTGGTTTTCTGTTTTGCCCTGAGTACAAGAGCAATCCTTTCCATTTATATAATTTCCCAGTAGTTAGACCATTTATCAAAAAAGGAGATTGCCCCAACTCTCGGCCCTTGTCAATGACCTTGTCAATGGCAACAGCCTCGGCTTTAGTTGGTCACTGCTCAAATCTGCCTCCTGATTTTCCTTCACGCAACCTGCCGCAGCCTTGCTACTCTGCAAAACTACCTGTGCTTATTTCCTCATCACATCTGCAGGGTTCACTTTTCCTGTTCCTCAGATAATGTTCTCTATCTTTTAAATTCCTCAATCTGATTGTATACTTCTGGATCCCCCTTCAGTCTCAGATAGGGATTTGCAGCCCAAATACAAACATCTGCCTCAACTCATTCTCCTACTCTCCTGTATATTTGGCCCATCTAACATGTCCAAATATGAATTTCAATACACTTTGAAGACGTGCTACATCTGGTTGTCTGAAGAAGTGTAACTCAGAATTGTCAGCCATTTCTGATACTAATGTTTCTAATTTTTCCCTCTTCCTTGTTTCCTTCAAGCTGTGCTGTTCTGTGTGTAATTATGTCATAAAACCTTAAGTGCAAGGGCTGTGAGCCCTCTTCTTGGATAAAATTCCATCCAGAAATAAATTTATCTGTCCCTTCATTTTACATATTATCACTGAGTAAAGTAAAAGAAAAAGAAATAAAAAATAATATAAACTTATGTTACATCCCTTGAATGAACTAACTCCTGATATCACACATGGGGGAGACTGGAGGCACAAGAGTGGCAGGGGTTGGGGAAAAACAAGAACTATATCTACCCAACCCCTTATTGTAGCATCCAAAACTTATAACTGATATAGAACTATTTGCAATTCTAACTCATCCTTAGCATTTCAATATGCCGAATAATGAAAGGTAAAATGTACAAAGGGGAAAACAAGGGATGCAGCACACTGATAACACAGATTAGCTCTTGTCTCCACTACTCATCCTATTTTTCTTTATTGCTTCTGTTTTACAACTTGTTTCCACTTTTTGGAGTCACTTAGTGATTATCATGATGACTTCTAAATCATTTTACTTTAATTAGTCAGGCTTTGATCCCAAATAATTTTCAATGTGGCCCAGTGCCAGTCAGGGTTGAAAATAATTTCTGTCCAGTATCAGTTTTAGAATGCAAAACAGGTCAATCTTTGTACAGCAAACTGGTGAAAGGTGAGGGAAGATTTTGTTAGAGGTTGATTAGAAACAGTGCCACAAGTGATTTTTTTCCTCATTGAACACCAAATGAAAACAGTTAATGGTTTATTTCCTTTGTGGCATGTGGTGCCATTGTAAGATAGTTGTTGCTATATTAATTGTATCAGCTTCATAGATTTATGCCTTGATGTATATTCAATCTCCTTCCTTACTACTTTTTTCCCTTCCTTTTTTTGAGTGATTTTTTTCTTATGCTATTTTTCCACCAGAGTTGCTTTTACATTGAGACCAAAGGGGCTTTTATTTTTTCTTTGCTTACAATTTTTATCGTGCAAATTTGAAGTTTGACAATAATGGAGCAAGATAAGAAGCTTTCCCTAGAGTCTCTGCAAATCCTTTGCACAATGCTTTGGAATTTAGACAAAATTGCTAAGCCCTCCAGATTGGTATCTATTTAGCCAATGAGAATTTGTATTATGATCTTTGTTATAAAGAACACCATGGGACAGCAAAAAAGTACTTATAGATTATACTGAAAAAATAAGGAGTAGAATTTTAAGATGCTTTAAATAACTTTAGGGCAGAACATGAAGCACTTAGTCATATTGGTGAAGTACTAATCACTTGAAAAGACCCACAGAATTAAGTCTTAGAATTTGTGTAGGTGTTCTTCAACATGACAAACACCTCAAAAATCCAGACCACAAATTACTTTCTGTTTTGCATCCAGTAAATGATGCATGTAAGGCCCTAAATTTCATCTTGAATATAACACTGAAGAAAACTTTATTCTTTAAGTGGATAGTCATAGTTTGTGATTTATTTTACCTAACTTAGGACACTTAGGACACTTAGAGTCTCTTTAGTCAATAGAGAGAGATGAACCTTCAGAGGTGACACATTATTTTTGATTTAAACAACAACTGACAGAAGTTACCCTACATGCAGAGTATTCACCCAATTCATCATGTATGGTATTCATCCAATGAATAATTAACATAGTTTTGTTTTTTAAAAAAAATCCCTTATTTCTAGCCTGTGCATGGTTAGCTACCACATGCAGCTGTTGGATATCAATATGTATTTTGCAAAGAATGAAGAAACATAAATTATCAGAAGTCTATTTCCAATACATGATAAAACCACCCTTTTAAACTACTCTTTGACTGTCGTGGTTTGACATGGAAGTGATTTTTTTCAGGAAGTTGGGTCAAACCAATCAGTGGTCAAGTTTGGATATTGGCACCTGAAGTGACCACTGAAGATAGGGATACGCCTCTGAGAACACAGAGGGTTAAAAGCAAGAACTCCCAAGAGCTCGCTCTCTTTGGTTCCGGTCAGGGTGCTGTGCAGACCTCCCCTGCCCAGCCATGGGGCTGGGTAGGGGAGGGGGAGCCATGAGGCCTGGTCGAAGTGAGCTGAGGGGTAGAAGGACTGGAGCCGAGCCAGCTCCTGTGGACGGAAGGGTGGAAAGAAGCGGAGATGTCTTTTTCATTCCCCCCCACAACAGGGAAGAGATAGAGAGTACGGACGGCACCTGTAACTTTGCCGGCGCAGAGGAGAAGGAGATGGGGGGAAGGTGCCCAGCCTTGGCCTTGGGAATCGGCTGCTGGGCAGAGATATCAGCCGTCCAGGGAGTCTGAGCTTTTAACCCTTTCCTGAGAAATGAAGGCTTTGTAAAATATTACTCCTTCTTGATTTGAAGTAGAAGAGAGACAGTCTGGGATCCGAGATGATGGAAGAAGAAATTCTTGAGTTGGAAGGAGATGATGGAGTGGCTTGTGGCTGGACTTTTCTTGTTAGCCATAGAATGAACCAAATTCTCCTAACAGAAGCTGCACTTAGGGGGGTGCATTGGTGTGCCAAGAGACTTGTTTCAGTGATTACCAGCAGAATAGTAGAGAGAACAGAGGAGAGTTGGAGAAAGTGTAGAGAAGCCCTCTATCTTCAAGGAAGAAGAAGAGGAGAAGAAGACCTCTGTTCTTAGACCCTCAGCCCCAGGGGAAAATGGGGGGGACTGTAGTCCCAAAATGAGAAACTGAACTGTTGTCTCTTTTGGTCCATGGCAAAGTATCCTTAAAGGAGCCCTATGAGCAGTCTGTGCATGCACAGTGGTGAGAGCACTGTGACATGGAAAGGAGAATATCACACTGGCAGATTTTCTCCGGGCGGTTGCCATGTGTGACATGGAAACACAAGGGTGGCAATTGTGTTTCCTGGGGAGTCTGTGGCACAAGAGAGACTCCTGTCTCCCTTGAAAGATTGAGTATTTGAATATCTGAAGGGTAGCAACTTGATCAGGATCCTGGGTGGTGTCTCACTGTTAAGTTTGTTTGGAAATTAGGTGGGAGGAGGAGGAGTGTTTGGAAAGTCTTCATCCAGGATTTAGTGTTTGTAGTTTTTATAGTAGTAGTAGTTTATTTAATAAAGTTCTTTTCTTTGTTACTAAGCTTGGGCCTGCTCTGCTCTGTTCCTGATCACATCTCACAGCAATTATTTAGAAAAGTACATTTTCATAAGGGTGCTGGCATCGCACCAGTGTCAAACCATAACACTGACAAACTGAATAACTTTAATTTCTAAAGCCCTTTCTTTTTCTTTAAGATTTCTGTGAAACATGTAGGTAATTTTTTTCTGTTTTCTTAAATATTTTCATGTTTTTATAAGAATTTGAATACCCCATAAATGACAGTTAAGATACTCTTCACTTGATGAGCTTTGGCATCTTATTAATAACTTTTTGGATTGCCCTAAGGATAGTGAACTTAAATCAAATTACTCAGGGTTATAGGAGTTACTGTTACAGAGATTCCAAAAATATAGGCCCGTAATTAGATTTGGCCATATAGGTATGAATGCCACCAGAAAAAAAAACCAAACCAAAATAAAAACAGAATAATTGGAAATATTATTATTTCATCTATAGAAAATTGAAATGTTCAATGTTAAAACCACAATCTAATAGCCGTTTTTTTCTAAATAAAGTTATTTTTTCAGGATCCACCCACAGAAATGGAACTTCAAATCCATGCTTAGGAGGACTAATGGATGTCATTGTTTAATAGTATTAGAAGATGATTAAAGTAACAAATGAAAAAACAAAGTTCTACTATTATCAAAGAGAAAAAAGAGCACAGGACTGAAATCCTGTTCTCTCCATGAGAGAAATTCAACCAAAAATTATAAAAAGACATATATGTAAATATGCTCATATTCATCTATATAATGAAATCATACCTATTTATATACATGTGCACAAATATATTTTAAAAATACAAAAAACATACAGAAGTCATACAAATATCTACAGCACAGGATACTGAAACATAAATATAATGAAAAGCTCTGTTCCAATGCATTGATTTTATAAAATCATTGTAATAATATTAAAGTGTTTACATACATAATTTACATTAAATTTGAATTTATTTGATGTAATAGATAAGGAATAAAATGTAGTGTCTAAATGGATTATGATGCCTGTAATGCCTATTCCCATCCCCAATCTCTTTAAAAAACACCTTGATTGCAGGAACCTCTAATTTACATTATTTTATAGTGATATAATGCCACAACAGACTAAGAAGAATATTATTTTTGCCCTCCAGTGTCACTCAATAAGTATCAAAGCTGATGCAATCCTGCATTAGGTAATCTTTGTTGCTTGGAAGATTAACAACTGGAAACAAAAGAAAATCTGAACTAATTTTGTTCAGGGCTGTATAAATACAACACAGAGACCACATTTCTTAGGAATTTGTAGATGTGCTAATTTTAAGCAATTTTGCTCTATCTGTTGATTATAAATGCAATTGCATGGCAAGCAGAAGATATGAAATTCTCATAGTTAATTATATATGACAGGGGAAAAAAAAACCACACAAATTTTCAGCCCCTACAATTTGAAAATGAAGATATATGGGAGAGTCCAGGAAAAGCACAACAGGGGAAGAGCAGGGTCTGCACAAAGGAGGATCTGCAAAAAGAAGAGGACACCATGCTGAATGACATAAGTTTATGGCATTTGAGAGTAAGCAGATATTCCTGAAGTACAAAAGAGAAGGAAGAATTTGTAGGGATTACTTAGCCCTGAAACAGAGTATAGTTTCTCAGCGGTGAGAAAAGTTTGGGAAAGGAAAAGAGCACATCAAAACAAATAAGGTTCAACCACAGCAGGAAGAGTAAAACAAGGTTTACATGTAGCAGAGGAGAAAGAAGATGAGAGAACTGAAAGTACTTAGTAGCAGTAGAAACAGAAGGGCAAGATAAAGAATGAGAGAGATGGAAGAAAATGAAAGAAGTGATAGAAGGATGTGATTAGGAGAAAAAGTAGCATGATGAATTAGAAGAAATGTATGTTTAAGATCCAATTGGGATTGCAGAAAGCTTTAGAGAGGCACAGAGAGATGAGAATAATCTGTGGAGATAAAAGAACAGACCAAAAAAGGGAATGATCAAATGAGTTGCATTAATTCAGAGGTAGAAGCACTTTGATTGAAAGCAGAAAGCACTTTAGAACTGTTCTTCAAAGAAGATCCAGCAACTGTATTTTCATAGGTATAGCTTGGCCCTAAACATCGCCTTGGATGCAAAAGCAGAACTCAGGGCAGTAACAAGACTTGAGGCTCCTCACCTCACACCCTCGTTTTTTGCCATTCCCTAAGTCTTGTAACTGATAGACCTGAGATTCTACATCCAAGCCTCCTTGTTCCTCAGTGCTCTACCTGAATGGGTCAGCCGCCCTCTCCACAGTGCCAGACCCTGTCTCTCCCAAGGTCCAAGAGCAGCCTGGCTGAAGGGAAGACACCTGCTCATATGGTAGCAGCACTTACCACCTCCTCCCCACATCTCCACCATCTGCTGCTCCACAGGATCTGAGGAGGAATATAGAGGAGGAAGAACCACAGAGGGGTGGGAGTCGACCTCTCCCTTCTAAATGCAAAGTGCCTACAAATCTGAGGGCTGTGCATATAAACTTCCCATTCATCAGCCACATTGTTATACAAGCCACAGTGCTACCCAATGACATTTTAAATGAACCAGCTACAGGCTATGCACGTAGGATGAAGGATTATGGAGCAGGAGCAGGTAAAACACCTTGAAAGAAGAGCACAAAGAAGTAGACCAGGGCTCTGAGGAGCATTCCAAGACGCAGAAAGACAGAGCTGCCAGCATTTATATGCCTTTTGCCTTGCCTGTGCAGAAAAACCTCCTCTCTTTGATACACCAGCTGCTGGCACAGGTGTATCAAGGGAGGCAAGGAGGAAATCAGAACTACACAAATCAGGAAAACCAGACAGAGAAAACCCACCAAAAAAAAAAAAATATTAAGCAAGAAATAAATTAACTCTGTCTGATGATGGTTTCACAACCTGTTGGAGCACACTGCTGCTGCTCTTAGAAGGACTCTTTGAACTTCCCTGAGGGAATAAATACCAACCTGAAAGGATTAAAAATAACCCTCACCTGCTATACATCCCCTAGAATGCATTCTGGTTGCATATCCCTGGTGCAAAGCAGACACAAATTTGCTTTGAAATTTGTCCGTGACATGTAGCTTCAAGTGCTGGCCCCACAGCACTTGACTTGAGCAGCACCTCCTGTGACAGGAGGACTGACTGCCTTGCCCGGGACCTTGTTGAAGAGAGGGATAATGGGGTGCCTTGGCAGGAGAGTGTAAGATCTCCTTAAAGTCAGGGATATTCTTTTTGTCATTGATGAGGATATAAGTGGGGGAACATGGCTGCGGCTGACAATGACAATTGTCATGGGAAGTTAGAGGAAAACCAAGGTCTTTTACTAAGTAAAAGAAAAGGTAGCCTTGCCTGTCTTGTCACATTATCCAACTGGCATCAGATCTAACAACTCAGGCTAAAGCATGAGACTTTGGTAATAGAGTTTTGCAACTATTTTGACAAAGGACTCTGCTCGAAGAACTTGAGAACAGAACCTAGAAATTGTATAATAAAGTCCTTTATATTCCAAAACTTTAGCTTGAGAAAAGAAAATAGTTTGACTTGAGAAAACATCTATCACAAGCTACAATTAACTGGCATCTTACTGCACTGGGAGTGGGATGCCACCAAACAAGTGCACCAAGGAACACTTTTGTTCCAACGGACTCTGTATCTTAGATATACTTGTAGTAATTAAGATCAGCAACTGTGAAGAAGAAAAAATCACTAAACAGAACAGCACCAAAGTAGAATTCTAATGTCAATTTGAAGTTAGTTGAAAAAGGCTTAGGGCAAGGTATGGTATTGTTGCCTTTTTTTTTTTTTTTTCATTCTCTCTGTGTGATAAATGAGGTGACAAAATAAAGCTAATTTATTTGTCAGAAAAGGCTTCTGTATAATGAGAAGAATAGGTGTATGTGTTTCCTAGATTGCCCATTTTGATTTATCAAAAGAATATATAAATATTTTGTTTCTATGATCATCCTTTTGAAAGCTATGTATTGTGTCACTCTTCCTTTCCAATAAATTATTAATAAAAGGATATAAAATTAATTGCTTAACATTTAATTCCAAATTTCATTAATTTGTTGTCAGTATTTCCTTTAGGTAAGTAACATCTGAGCTAGACTGTCCTTTGAGGCTCTATTATAGAGCATTCAAATTAACCATGATATTTCTGTTCTTCTGTGTGCCTCCATACTTTCAAAAAATCAACTGCTCATATTATAGACACACAAGATTTCATGTATTTCTATAATATTTTAAACAAATATTTACATGCTCAGCTTAGTGTTAGGTGTTTGCTAAAGGTGTCTGCTTTCTCCAGCTGCCTTGGTCCAGCTGCCTTCTCGTTCCTGCCCAGGCTGACACTTCCCTGTTTGCAGGTTCAACCATTTAGAAGAGCTTACCACATATCCCAGAGATTCACAGACACAGGCACATCCCTTACACACACCCAGCAGTTGTGGGATGGTACAGGTGCTCACCAACACCCCCATGTCTGACTACAGCAGCAAGCACAACATTTCACTCGTGCTCCCAAGGCTCTCAGCAGGAGCTGGTAATTGCAGTTCTTGCAGCATATACATGGCATAAAGGGTGAGATCCCCCAGGGAGGGAGTTGGGAAATCATCCACTAAGAAGACACAAGAAAAGAGGACAGCTGGGTTCATCAAGTGCAGGGGTCAGCTAGGCAACAGTACTTACTGACCCCATTTTACACATAACTGGCCCCTTTTACACTGCTTCCTTTTTATCCGTACTTGTTCCTTCCGGCTCCTCCCTTCTCTGCATATAAACTCAGCACTAGATACAATCCCACCAAGCCATTCCAACACCAAAGCCACTCAGTGGCTTGCACCTTCATCAGTTGTGCACTCACTTTGTCAAGGTCAGTTACCTTGACTGACCAGGTTTGTTTCTGACTATAGTCTTTTTTAATGCTGGTTGGTTAGGTTTTATTTCTATGTCTGTTTTCCTCCCTTTCCTTTCCCTATCCTCCACAAAAAAAAATATATATATAAACATCCTTACACATCAAATACCCTATACTAGTGTGAATATCCATGATTGTTCTCATTGCAACCTGCCTTACCATGTGTCAGTCAGGTTTGTATCTGTTTGGTTTTCTTATTTGTTTGTTTGTCTGTTTTTTATCATTCCTTTGAGCAGATATTTTTTAAAAAATAGACACATTGCTTCCACATATCATTTGACTTCAAATTGACAAAGTCCAGGTGGATTCGAACTCAAAAGATTTTTTCTATAGCTTGAAAGCTCAAAGGGAAGAAAAAAGAAACAATCAGATAAATGTGTACTCTGACACCTACACAGCAGAAATCAGTATACTGAGAAATGTTCCGATACTAGAGAAGCTGAATAGCCTCTTTGCATTGCTTTTGTGTTGTCTTCACTCCACCACCTTGGTATATTAAGCTTGCTCTTTGCATAGGGAAATTTTCTGAAGTGCAGGCTAAAAAAGCCAATCAACTCCTCCTCTTTAGATTAAAAAAAGTAAAAAGGGCAAAATCATCCCAGTCTGCTTTATGTATAAACCTATTCATAGAGTTCTAGTTAAGGGATTTTTGAAAGTTTACAAATCTCATTATCAGCAATGATTAAACATGGATGGTTAACCCTGGAGATGAATTTGGGAATAATGTTAAAGAAGTGATACTTGCCTGGGAAACAGTTTAATTTGTATCCATTCTAAGCAGCTTCAAACATAGGGCTTCTCTGCACGTAGTGCTTTCCACCAATGTTTCACCTGCAACTAATTTTTATCTTAGCAAATTACTTCTAAGGATTCAGCCACGTTTTCCTTGTGCACCCCAAATTAAGTCAGTTCCTTTTAAGTACATGGGTGCAAAGGGGATATATTTTTCATCACATTAGCTTTGATAGGCTAGAATTCATCAGGATATACTCAAAACCTTTTCTATTTCTAAACAAAGAATTACCAAAATATTATGCAAAGAGTAACAGATGCAGTGTTCATTGGTCACACAGCTTCCTCCTTCACAACCACAAAAGCATGACTTGTATAAGTTTTTGAAAAATGGTTTGAAGGGATGTGGTCTTTCATCATGTTCATTGACTGAGCAAAGTTACTGTTATGACATTGTAAATGACTAAACACACAACACAAGTAATTATGTGCATGCCAGTTTGTGGATGAAATAGTGAAACAGCTGTTTCATGACTCAGGTCATAACTAATAGAAGACATAATTAACACAAGCTAACAGATTTTTAGAAAATATGTGCTGTTAAACTAGTGTTTAACTATTAAACTGGAACTCTAGTTAGTAAAGAGAAGAGAATTACTACAATGTGCTCAAGTCCCTGTCCATCCCATTCCCTTCTTCCCTATCAAAAATAGCAAAAGAAATGATTAGTGAGCAAGTAAGAAAATTCTTTGGTTCATATGTAATTTTAATACAGAGCAGCCTTCATTTGTGCAATGAAATTGGTTATACCACTGGTGTTTGATGCAGCCCCAATAAGATGCATGCATATGGACTGGAGTCAAGATCATGATTTTGTTCATGCTTTTCCCTTTAAGCCTAGTTTAGTTTCCCTTTTCATGGAGAAAACTTAAAAAAAAAAAATTAAAAACAGGGTAGCATTATTGGAACATATTTGGATATGTTGTACTTTGATCTCATTAAAATAAAGGGGAAAATAAACTTTTTAAGCACCGAAGAGCTTTCATAATTCAGAAATATCACCAAGGTGACTTCTGACATATTTTGGAGGTACCAATTCTAGGTGTGCATGCAAGTAGGGCTTGTTTTGATTCCTACCATTTTATGTCAATATAAACAATCACAAAGTTCAGAAGCTACTTTGAACCATGAAAGATTTCTGCTGAAGAAATGAAGTCTTCTATAGAGAAAAGGAAGCTTTATTGCACCTCAAGTGAAACACTGCAGATTTCCCCAAATTACATAGTTCTCATTTTAGATTTGTTTTTTGGTTTTCCCCATCATGCATGGAAATCAGAAAGGACTAGAAAAAATGTCCTCCAAAACTTTCATAAGACACTTCAACCAGACCTTGTTGTAACTGTATCCCCCAACAGTTATTGTATTCTCTGTTTTACATAGGTCCAAGAAAACCATACCACATCTAACCAATATACTTGACTCAGAAATATGCTTACTGTTCTGAGACAGATTGTCAAGCTGTGTCATGCCATCCACCTTGGCCAGGTGTAAAGTCAAATTCACAAATTGCATGTGAAGCAAAATATAATTTAAAAATCTGAGTATGCTTAATTACGTGGTCAAAAGATCACTTTGTGCTCTCTCTGAACTTCAAAACATCCTACTTGATTTTCTAGGGCTTCAGATACATTCTGATCTCTAATGTAATAATTTGACCACTGTATTAGAAAACTATTTTTCTCTCAAAAATCAAAACAAAGCAAAAAAAAAAAAAAAAACCCTAGAAAATTATTTCTATTACAAAGAAGAAAAATATTTATGTCAAAGGATGTGCAGATAATTGCTACAGCTAAGAGAACACAGAAAATTTAACAGCAATTTGTTTGTTTTGGATTGAAGTTCTACCAATTTTTCTATGTAGCATAAATTTACATGGAGCTGCTTGCATCTTGGTTTGAATAAATGTCTCTCCTGAAGCTTCAGTCTCCAGAACAAGGTTGCAATGCAGAAGTGTTTAGAATAGGAAGCCACTCATCAAAAAGTGAGTAGTTCAAGAGAAAAATTTGCTAACTTCTTTTACGAGCATTTTACTTGTACTAAACACAAATGCCATAGGAAAATCAGAATCTGATTGTATTTCATCAGTGAGGAACAAATTTAAAAACTCAGTAAGATTGTTCAAGTCATGTGTTTACAAAAATCTGTGCAGCTACAATTACAGCTCCAGAAACTGAACATCCCATCCTCATTATTGTTTTTGTTCTTGGTTTTTTTCCCTTGTAAATGTTCTCTAGATAGTACTGTCATACTCATACTGAAGTGTCATTCTTCCTATCTTGCAGTGACTCAAGAAATTCATACTTAAGATGACTTCCAGGCATAATTTACTCAAGATGTGAAAGTTGTTTTTTACTCTGAAGGCATATCACCAACAGATTCTGGACATGGTGTTGACTGAATAAAACAGATGCACAAACAAAATAATTGAACTCACTTTCTCACAGTCGTCTTGACTCTACAGTACTATCAAAAACTAGTTGCTTAAAAAAGTACCTTTTATTTTTCTGTAGTAAAAATAACAAAGTAGAGCATCTAAGTACAAATTGAGCATTTGTTGCAATAAAGATTTATATTTTCTTTAATCTTCCCACAAGATACTGTGATCTGAGACTGATCCTGAAAAAGTTTGCAACAAGTAATGCTTGCTTCACCTTCTGCATCAACATGCTCTAGATGAATGGGCCAGACATAATCACTGAACTCAGGCTACAAATATGTTAAAGATGTCAGAAAGACTTCCTTGTTCCTCAATTCTCCCTGTGTATGCACTGACTTTATATAAATATAGATATGTACACACAACATCTGTTTGGTTCCTTATTCCTTTTTGCTGAAGGCATACAAAATAATGGGGTCCGCAAGATCAGAAGTCCAGAACACCAAGATGTACTGCATGAGGCATCAAAAATTCTTAGTGCTGTTTGTAAAACTACCAGTCCTTGGAATGAGCTTCATATCCAACCCAAAATTTTCTCTTCTGTATGCTGAAAAGTCAACATTCACCTTCCTATTTCAGTAACTCTGAGGAAAAAAAAGTCAAACTGCTGATAAAAGCCTATGGATATGGATACTCACCAGTAAAAACCAGTTTTCATATACCACAGTCAGCAATTCATTTAAAACCATTATATGATTTAGAATGAGATCTAGGTTTGAGTTCCTGTTGGTACCTCTGTACCCATCCAGTGGCTTCAGACCATTTGGTAGTCTAACGAGGTTTGTTTGGGAGTTATTTGGGATTTTTTGTTCTTGGTGGAGCTTTTTCAACTCAACCTTCTATTTCATGTTATCTGAAGAAAGATTTGATTTTCCTCGGCCTGGCCCTTAAAAGACAACGATTAAAATATTATGGATCTGAACATCCTGGATCTGAACACTATTAACCACAGCACTCTGGGGTTTGTATTACTCATTATCATATGCTCATCCATAGATGTGTCAGCCTCTGTCCTTACAAATTGCTTTGAGGTCATGGTTAAAAATGCAAGTAAGAGCAAGGGAGAAAGAAGGGGGTAAGCATGTTTGTAGCTAATACTTGCAACAGTCAATTTTGCTTGCAGCATCAGATCAGATAGCTTAGAAAGCATTAATTTAATGGTCTGCATCCAATGTGCTCTGTTCCTTATGTTTCAGGCAAGTTTGTTCTCTGGTATACCTTAGAGGGTTTTCTCACCATGTGAAGAGAGAAATAAATTTTATAGGCAATACATCCTTCCCATAAAATACCTGAACTACCTCATTTTTATCTGAGCAATGATGCAAGACAGAAGGAGCTGGCCACTTGCACCACATATGGTATCACTTCTGAGGAAATCTCTTTTTCAGGTACCATCATTATCCCTACGTTTCTACTTTAAGAAGCACCCGGCCATTCTGTGTAAATGTTGATGATAGGCTCAGCTATGGCTCAGCATACTGTGATGAAACTGAAGTCTTTGGGTGGCTCAAATGAATCTGATGAATATTTAGTCTGGAAGAGGAAATCAAAAGCTAAAAATAGCAATATTCAAGGATCGGAAACTCCAGAAAATATAGAAAAATTGTTCAAAACATTCTAGATGCAAAAACTGTAGAAGAGCATTGAAAAAACTCCCCTCCTCTTTTTTTACTTTCAAAGGATCTCAATACTTTACTAGGATGCCAGTGTACGAGAAATACATAAACATCAGAATTTATCTTTTGCAAAGAACTTGCATTCAGAGAGCCAGTCAGAAGTGAGAAAATAAAAATTAGATACTGGGGAATAAAAAACGGTACTTCTGACACTTCTCTCACCTTAGATCTGTCTGGACATGATAGCAAGACAATTTTAATGACATGATTGAAAAAAAAGAGAAATGACCAAATATGGGAAATTATTATGGGAAGTGCATCCCAATCTTAAAGATAGTAGAAGAAATCAAGAGGGCACTTGATTAAAAATCTGTTTGAGGCTGGTTTTCTGTACCAATCTATATCAGGTGTCAACTACTCTGTACTGAATGTAAAGATCATTTCTGGGGTGGGGAAGGATCGTGGAAGGGTTTTGAAGGTGAAGCCAAGCAGCCTGTATTTGAAGTGTCAGAAAAGCAGTAGCTAGTGAAGGAAGGTGTGGAGAAAGGTGAAATGGTTGAAATGACAGGCCAGGAAAATGATCTTTGCAGAAGCTGAGCAAGATTGCATTTGTCAAAGGGGATAGGAAAAAAGACTGTTTCAGAAGCTGAGACGTGAGCTATTTCAGCTGTGGAGATAGATAGCAAAGCCACTTCTTAGATATGGTCTGTAAAAATAATCTGTGAAAACAAGACATTACATGAAAGTGAGGATTTAGAAAGTGGATTCAGTCAAACGGGATAATCGTCATTCTAGATGTCACCATTACCTAAGGAAAAATTCTTCCAAAACAAAAATGGCTGACTTTTCAATAACCAGTGACTGTTCATCATTATAAAGCCCCTTTGGAATATACTTAGCTTTGCTGGGTTTCTATATTCTGGTTCCTGCATTTCTATTTCTTCTATCACTATTTTTCCTTCCTTTGTCATCACTTTTAGAGCATAGTCAGATTCATGAGTGATTTGCAGTGCTGGTGCATAAAAAAATGCAGTTTTATGATTAAAATCTTAAGTACTTTCTAGCAAACATATAATTTAGGGCTGAGTGCTGATGCTATAGCTTTGCAGCCAGGAGTTCAGTCACTGGCATCTCAGGTCAATAGCTACAGGAAGTTCTAGATGCTTCCTGTGTGCAGTAGCATTTGATGTTTACTTCAGGAGACATCAGAATCTCTGATAGTAGGCACTGAATTAATTGTGTGGTGGTGTCCAAAAGGGTTAGGTAGGTATATTTTTTAAGCCCAGAGATATGTGATGTGAAAATCACTGGGAACTAGCACTGCTGTCTAAAATGAGCAGGAAGTTATTTGCATAACAGATCTTCTAATTTCACTCAGATACTTAGAATGATCAGAATATCACAAGAACAAAATCTATCAGCTTATAACACAGTTACTGGAATCTTGGGCACATGTTAATGAGTAAAACATGAAGTAAACCCAAATAAATACATGAATTTTCCATACGGTTTAGAAGGCTTTTAGTGACATCTTCAAGAGATCGAGGTCTCCCTGACACTGGATTTATGTCTCTCTACCATGAGCTGTGATCTTATACCAGAACAACACAGCAGTCCTGTTTAAATTGGATTCCTGTCCAAAACTTGCCATACACCTTTCCATACTATATACTTCTGCCTCAATTTATAACATTTTTAATTAGCATTTAGATATAGTTGTGGGTTTAATTTCTGAATTTTCAAACGAAACAAACTATATTAATACTTCATGTTTCTCTTCTTCCACAGCCCTTTTTATGCTGGTCATTGACAAAATGTGACAGAGAAAGAAAGGAGATTAATAAGAGGAAGTGTTTGGGACTAGTTTCTTTTTCAACTGACATGAATATCCAGGGAACTGTTGTTTTAAAAAGGGTTTATTTTTCACCAAAATTTCTAATAATATTGTTAACCAGGTTTGTGTAATATTTAATTCTGGGTTAGATAGTTTATCAACAATAGGCAAACCAAAATTTTTAGGTCAAACTGTTTGGTGACTACATACTATATAGAGAGATTGATGCATAGCTGCCACTAGAAGCCCTGTTTTATGAATGATATCCTTCTGGAAAAAAACTCCAGTTTTTCATATTGATTGAATGAATACTACTCAGGATATGAGCTTCAAATCTCAGCACAAAACTCTGAATTCAGATATGCTTTTGGGCGGAGGCCTTGTTCCACTTTAGTATTTCTAGTTGGAAATTTTAAGTATTGCAGTACTTCCTGAAGCACCCTTATACCTTATAATATTATATTAACAAAGTGGGTCTCAGATCTTGTTGAGTCTCTGGAAGGAAGACTAAGCCAATAAATAGTCTAGGTGTATTTATTCAGTGAAAAAGTTCCCTGAAAAAAATGTTTGATTCCATTCTGGGACATCTGTATAAAACAGTTGAGTTTCTTACAGAGCAGTTCATCTCTGCACTGTTTAGATGACTAGCCTAAACCTCAAGTCTGAGGAAGAGCATTTCCACTTTATTCAACTGAAATTCAAAGTATTGATTCAGATAAATTTCTGAGTTATCTATCTAAATATCAGTGACAGCTAGAGGAACAAGTAAAGTCAAGGTTTTATTTTCTAGACCAGTCCATATTAAAGGAATAACTTACCTAAAAGTAATTTTTATTGTGTAATGGCAAGAAGGAGGAAATTCTTACTCTGTTTTTAGAAAGAGGCAGGGAAAAAACAGCATTTCCCCAGGCTGAATAGAAGAATTTGATCCAAATGCTTTGAATCCTAATCTATTCTTTGATCATTGACTAAATTCCTCATTACAAGAGACCATGTCTGCATTTGTCTGAGGAATGCTTGGGATTCCCTTTTCCAGCATTCCACAAAAATATTTTTATTCCTTTGTATATTTTTATTTTATTAGCACATAAATACGCAACACTACTCTAAGTTGTAGTTGAGAATACAAGATTTTTTTATTATCTTCCATAGCAATTTTGTTCTAGAAAATGCCCCCAGCTGCCAACACTGAAAAAGATGAAAGTCAGTCCTTCCAGTTCATGCAGTCCAATATAAAGGGATTGGATGTGCTCTCTGTTGAATGAAATAACACTGGGGTAGAGAGAAGGCACATAGGAGAGAATGTTCCTATGTGACATGACATAATTCAAGTGATATGCTTCTAGAATCCATCCTTTAGTTATTTTCTTGGGGGTTTTGGGCAGAAGGAGCAAATTGGTTTGGGGTTTGGTTTGCGAGGGTTTGGGGTTTTCTCTGGAGTTTTTAAAATCTTTCATGTCAGCATGGTTTCTATACTTTTGAAAAGGATAGTGGAGCTGGGGTGAGAAATTATATGTATTTCCTTCTTATATTTAAACTGCTTTGACTTTATCTTAGTCCTTTTTTGATCTTTTGACATGCATCTCTACTAACTTGCCTGATATGTATTCTAAGCAGTGAAATGATTGATCACAAAGTATTTCAAATATGCGGTGTTTGGAGAATGTAATATCTGATATTCTCTTAATAAAACCAATACATACAACACAGGTTTTATCTGACAGGAATGCATTTTTAAATCCTTGGACTCATCAATATGATTGTGGCTAAAACTCTACTAAAATGTATTTGGCACTCCCTCCTCATGTAGCTGGCAGGACTAGGCTGTACACAGACCCCTTGGCCTTCATTTTCCTCTGCCTATTTTTGCAGATGAGTCAACCTTTGATGCTGACTGAGAGTAGAGCTGGCAATTGCTGGGCCCAGATGCCACACTCGGGGCTCCAAGTCCCGAACAGAAGGATTTGTAGCTGGCTGCTGCCATGTGCTACTTTAGATTCACTGTCTATAACCTGGAGGGTTTATATATAATTTGCCTGCTGCTGCCTTGGTCATTGGTATCCATGAGATATTCAGTGTTGCCTGGCTAAGATTGAGCTTAGAGTCCACAGCCTGTGCATGTCCAGCTTTGTGCTCTACATTTGCCACTCCTGTCACACAGCAAATGTGTGCACTGGGTGGAAGAATAATTCTCATGCCAAACATGCACACAAGCAGAGGACAGAAAGTTTCTCAGGAAACAGAAAATTCTGTGAAGTCTTTCCGTAAAGTCACACATTTTAGATGTCTGAATGCAAGTCATTTCGTCCAAAACAATTCTTTGTGCCAGTACAATAATTCAGGTTGAGGATCTATAAATGTCTTTGAGATGAATATTTTTATAAGAAGGTTGATATTCAACTTTTTGAACTACTACATAAGAAAAAAAATAAAAAGACACTTTCTTTATAATCAAAAAAGTTATTGATTCTGAAATAGTCAAGCTGGAAAAATAGCCAAAGGTTTCTCTAATGCAATCTTACAAGAACTTCAAAATACATGATACCTCTTTGAGTTAACATGGTATTTCTCCACATGTGGATCATTTACCACCAGTAGGCACCATATACACAAAAATTACTGCAGAAATAAACCTTGCTTTAATGGAAATTATATAATTGTGTTATCAGGGAAATTAGGGACAAGGAGATCATATATTTTAACATTAGCATGTTCGGTGCAGTCCTGTATTCAGTACAATAAAAGTCCAATTTGTTTTGGTTTTTTTTGTTTTCCCCCAAGTCTCCTAATCAGGTTCTTTTAGTAGATTTGATTGTGCAAATAATATTCCCAATTATTGTTTGTAGTAAGAAGTAGACACTTGAGTAAAAGAAAAAGAAGCAGGCCCTAGATTTGTGAAATGGAGCATTCTATAGAGGAAAGAGGCAGCACAGGAAAAGAAGCATTAGCAAGTGAAAATATGCAAAAGCGGAGTTAAAAGTTGAATAAAGCCCTATGGGATGTAGCAGTGAAGGCCAAAGGAATACTAAATAAGTTTTTCAATGACACTAAACTGGGAGGAGCTGTCGATGCACTCAAGGGCAAAGAGGCCCTGCGGAGAGACCTTGACAAATCAGAGGGCTGGGGAATCATCACCCATATGAAATCCAACAAGGGGAAGTGCCAGATTCCGCGCCTGGAATGGGGCAAGATGTACAGACAGACTGGGGAATGAGAGGCTGGAGAGCAGTGCCATGGAAAGGGACCTGGGGGTCCTGGTCAATGGCAAGTTGAACATGAGTCAGCAGTGCCCTGGCAGCCAGGAGGGCCAACCCTGTCCTGGGGGCATCGGGCAGAGCATGGCCAGTGGGTAAAGAAGAGGATTGTCCCTTGCTCTGAGCTGGGGCAGCCTCACTTCAGGGGTTGTGTGCAGTTTTGGGTGCCACAATATATGAAAAACATTAACCTGTTTGAGAGTATGCAAAGGAGGGCCACGAGGGTGGTGAAGGGCCTTGAGAGGAAGCTGTACGTGGAGCAGCTGAGGTCACTTGGTCTCTTCAGCCTGGTGGGGTGACCTCCTCTTCATGAGGGGTAGAAAAAGGGCCAGGACTCAGAGTTCAAGTGTTTGGACAATGCTCTCAAGGCACATCGAGTGATTCTTGGTATGTCCTGTTTAGGACCAGGAACTGGATTTAATAATCCTGATGGTTCCCTTCCAACTCACCATATTCTATGATTTTATGATCTCTGCTCCTTGGCAGAAACTGCAAAATCCTGAGGTGTCTGGCTCCACAAAGAAATGGTTCAAAAAGCTTGTGCTTTCCCTCATGTTCATAACATGATGTCTGATACATTCTCCATAGTGCACTAGAGGTAACTAAACTACTACTCAGTGATATGAACAACATAGGACCAAAATTTCTGCACTGAGACAATATTTTCCATGCTGATGCCTAGTATTTTGAATAAAAAATACATTGAACAAAATGTTCAGTATAAATTTGACAGCAGGTATAATTCTTTTTCTGGTTCAGACAAAAGATAGCTATTTAACAAGAATTTTGACCAAGTTCAATGACTTCCTTAAAGAGTAGCCCATAAGAAGGCTTATTTGCATACATTAGCTGTCTTTGCTTTACATGATGGTGTTAAAGAAATCAGATCCTTTCTTCAGCATATCACAAAATCCAAATTGATATTATATAATATATTTTGTTATTAGCTATTACTTTATTTGTAGATCAAGACCCTAAAACCAGATAGGATTTAAGCACAGAACTAAATGGTTGCATTAACTTTATATGGTTTTCAATCAGATAATCTGTATCAAATATAGAGATAGAGAAAGACATGGAAGGAATATCAGGAGTATGATAGGCAGCCTGGAATTTCAGTACTGCAGCTGGTATTTTGTAGGCATCACAGCAGAAAGGAGATTTAAAGGAGGTATTAAAGTAGAATAGCAAAGAAGCTTATCTGATTGATTTTGCCTTTTTCTTTCCTCTTTCACTTCAGTTTACATGAGGCACAATATCATTAAGATCTGTGAAAGGGAGTTTTCAGAACCATTACACATAATATATGCATATGGCAAAGCTGAAAAATGAATACTTGTGAACAGCAACAATACATGGGCTGTTAGTGCTTGTCTTGCCTGTGCACATCCAACAGCTGTACTGCAAAGCAGCACTAATTAATTCAGAATCATTCAATGCATCTTCAACTGCTATAACTAACATGAGTGTTAGTCATTCTTCCTGATGATGCCGTTGAAGGCAATGGTGAGGGTTAATTATTGCTGAAATATATCTGTCCAGAAGTAATTTGGTTGTATAATGGTTAGAATGTAAAATCAGTTTTTTTCAGATGAGTTGTTTGGTGAGTCAACACTGTCTGAAAAATAGAAACTTTCTAACATAAACAAGTACAAGGGCATTTCTCAAATAGTGTCCATTTATTCTCATGTGCCTATTCTGAGGTGTCTCTTTTTCTAATTTTGAAGCTTCAGGTTATTTTTTGTTTCTTTTTTTTTTTTTTTTAAGATGTGTGTTCTGTCTGCAAGCTACAGAGAAAACACTGAAGAGTCAATTCATTCTTCTTTCTTATGACTGATCATAGTTGTTGATATGTATTAGAAGAATTCAATCTGAAATCATGGCGTTTTTTATTATTGTACAACAGGAATGCTATACTTCCAAAATGTAAGAATTCCAGAATTTTGAAGAACTCTGTCAGGCTCAAATATATGACATTGAATATAATATAAAGGGAATGTAACCTCAGTCATTTTCAAAATTACTTCAAATAGCTCTAGTCAGTGCTATTTTTCACAGAATTTAATTTTAACCTTTAGGGATAAGGATATCTATATGTGGCCTGTATTTAGATACATATATGCTGGTATGTTTACATATTGTGTGTGTGTCTGTATGTATGCACAGCTCTCTCTCTCTCTATATATATATATGTGTGTGTGTGTGTGTGTGTGTGTATACATGCGTGTATATATATGTGTGTGTATGCATGCGTGCATGCATACATATGTGTATAGATTTGCATGTCTTCTGGTTTACTTCTCTGACTAATGCTCTCTGGCAGGGATAGATATTCCCTATCAGCTTTGGCCTCCTTATTTCTGGTGTGCAATAAACATATTAGAAAACAAGTGTTCCTCGTGAAAAAGAAACCAAAAAGGCACAAAAAGCTGGTGGCACTAGCACAGTTATCCCCAAACACAACCTACTGTATATAAGGAAACTTCAAACTTGTTGCAACCTAACAGATCTCCTGGTCTGACTCCTACAAGTGAGGAAGAGATAGAGATACAAATCCAAGAGTATTTATCACATCAGATCAAGCCCCCTCAGACTGAAATGAGTGTAAAACAATACCTTGAAATGCAAAAAGTAGGCCATCAAGTTTTCTTTCTTTTATTATTGAGTTGTCGGCTTGTCATATCTGGGGAGATTTCTGCTGTTTTCTCTTTAAAAGCCTCTTTTCTTTTTAGAGGCCAGTCTTTTTAATGCACCTAATACAATGAAAAGTCTAGTTTTCTTTTACAGTAAGAGTAAACTGCCTTCAAAGTTAGATTAGGTTAAATCAAGTTTGATTAAGAACAACAGGTGTACTTGCAGTGTTCTTAAGAGCTGGTAGATATGAACCCAGAACTAAACCTGTCTCATGAGGAAGTCTTGTAAAATGTTTTTGAATTTTGTAGAATCCTGAAGGGTAGGTCTTTGCACATCTGAGAAGTTTGCCTCCATGACTAGCCCATGCTTTCATGAAGTTGCTTTCAACATATTCAAGAAGTTCTCTGCTTAAAAAGGAGTTTAACTGAGAAAGAAAGATGTGAAAAATGTAACCAAAATGAATAGTGATGTTGAACATTGCATGCTGTCATTCCTATTCCAATATAAAGTTGAACCACAGAATATTTTAGTTCTACTGCAAGAAAAAAAAAAATCAAAAGTCCTGAATGAAAATAACAACAACAAAAAGGCAGAACAAACAAACAAAAAGTCCCTGAAGAACTAATGTCTCAAACCAATTATGGGTTTTTTAAATAAATACTCCAAACTTTAAGGGAAAAGGAGAGGAAATTCAGATGAGGATTGAAGAAGGTAGGTGATTAGATATAACTAAATTGTGGATGCTGAGAGAGAAATTGATAGTTTCCCAGGCATCGTTCTGGGAAAAGCTGTGAGAAGCTCAGAGAAGAGAATGAAAACAATCTGCAGCTGGTGTTTTGAACACTTGTTTCTCATAACAAGGTGTTTACCAAGGGTGGTTTCATAATTAGCCAATGGTGATGGTCTGTTGATTAAAGGACCAGTCAGGTCCACCTGTATCTGTGGTATAAAAAGGAATGGGTTTCTAATAAACTGGATTATTACCCTTCTGGAGATCTAGAGTCTGTGTGTCACTTATTCACCTGTTCCTGACTCAGTGGTGACAACTAAAGGCAGAAGCACTCTGTGAACAGAAAATAGAGACAGAGGTATACAGAGAAGCGTCATCTGAGAATGCCAAAAGCAGCAAAACTGTGTGTGTTAGAAGAAACACAGGATAAAGCACAGCAGTACTAGGGCCCTTTCACAGTTGCTTAAGTGAACCTTTCAGAATTGCTCTCAGCTACTAGTCAGGTCAGAGGTGAGAGATTATTCCATGAGAAACCAACAGAGACAAGCAAAGTTCAGGACTATTATTTTGTGCACTTAAAACATATCTAAAACACTGTTGCCAGCTGATAAATAGCTGCCATCTGAATTTTTCTCAAAGGACTACACAAGTCAAAATAATTGTTTAATTTGCAAGTCACCACTCCTACGCTGCTTGAAGAGTGCCTAAAGCTCCAGATCATGCAACTAGTGCAACAGAGAGGGGTAAAACACATGCCAAGTCTGCACTGCTGATGCTCCTGGGAGAAGAATCTTGTTCCATTTCTTGTATTAAAGGTGGCAGAAACTACTGGAAATCAGTGCTAATTATTTTGTGGGGTCTCTGACTAAGAGTGTGATTGCTCAGTGAAAACAGGGGAATTATCAAGTGGATTAAGTTCTGGAATAGATGTTAATGTTTACACTTTAATACAGCTAAATACTGCAGCACCACTTCACACATAATCAGTTGGTTAAATCAAAATTTATTATAGGC
Organism: Anomalospiza imberbis; assembly: GCF_031753505.1. Lineage (NCBI taxonomy): Eukaryota > Metazoa > Chordata > Aves > Passeriformes > Viduidae > Anomalospiza > Anomalospiza imberbis. The sequence continues at coordinate 88,355,688 of NC_089682.1, read as the reverse complement.
AAACAATTTACTAATTAATTGTTTTAATCATATAACTACTTCTGGATAATAATTGAGTAGTTTTTTTAATCCTGTGTAAAGAAAGAAGATGTAATTTAAATCTTTCTATAAGGAAACCATAGAAGTCATAGAAAGAGTTTCATTGAAGGGAACATTAAAGTTCCTCTAGCTCCAACCCCCTCACCATGAACAGGGACATCACCTACTAGATCATGTTACTCCGAGTCCTGTCCAACCTGGCCTGGAACACTTCCAGCGATGGAGCATTTACAAAATTTACAAATTATGTTTTTGCTGCATAGAAGTTGCATTTTTATTTTAAGAATTGAGTGTACAGGTAAATTAACACCAATCATAGTAGAGGTTCCATATTTTTTGTGAAAACATACCAAAACAAAACTAGAGAAGTTCATGAAATTAAATACTACTCTTTTTTTGTCCATGTTTAAAAAGTGTGATGAGTCTCTGCTAAACATATTTATTAACCACCATCCACTGAATCAAGGAGATGTGTATCCTCATGTATAATGAAGTTTTACAAGTGTCTTGAAATCAAACTCAAATCATTATCTCTTCTTGGAGTTGCATTTTAATAGGTAATATCATTGACATTAACAGGAATTGATGTCTAGCTGGCCAAATAGTATTAAACAGACATAGAAGAGGACTAAAATCATACTTGGATTACCTTATTTTTCCCAGCTTCAGTGCGGCTACCATTAATAATCTTAGTAAAATTCTAATGATATTTAATATTTTTAGCTTTTTTAAACTCCATCTCCTAAAGTCACATAAAATATCAGCTTAAAAATAATAAGAAAATATTTTCTAATTTTTGTATTTGAGAAGAAGGCATTAAACACTCAAATAAATCCTGAAGATCTACAGGACAATAGATCTCCAAAATTATTCTTTAAACACTTTGTGATAATAAACATATCTTAAAACCTTTTTGCATCCAATTCATGATTCTAAGAAAATTATGTTTGGTGATATTATTAGTTCAATCATAAATTGCCAGTTGCTGAGATTAGCAACTAGCAGGCTGAAAATCAGAATATCTATGAAATTAAAAATTTCAGGATCTTAGATAAAGAACCAGATACTTTTGAGACTATATATGAAAGCAAATATCTTCAAAAAGATATTTTTGAAAAGTTTCAAGCAGCAGTTTGAAGCTTTTTTCAGAAGAGAACAAAAGACACTTTGATCTCCAGATGATGCTTCTATCAGTAGTAGCTACAAAAAAATGATTATACAAATAGCATATTCCATTATTGTGATATAGCAGTAGCAGAATAATTTTACATGTCTGTTATAACTAAAGACAAATTGTAAAAAGAGAATGTAAAATGTAATTTTTGAAACTTTCAAATGAATTTTTATGGAATTTTAGAATAGTTAGTTATTCTCTGGTAGAATTTTCTCCCTTGGTTTCACAGAATTTCTCTGGGAAGACAGCATTTTCTTCCACTGCACAACTATCTTGTGCAAAATGTTTAGACTATTTCATCTCACAACCAGTTTATAAGCTGTAGGAGACTACTATGGATAACACTTAAAGGTAGCCGAGGTTCTCTTTTAAGATCAATATTTAAAAGCCAAGATAGACTTAAGCTCAACATTGCCTCTTTTTATAAATGGAAAAAATCCAACCGTGCAATTCTTCTCTTAGTAAAAAGATTTAGGGATATAGCTCTCTGCATGCTGGGATGAAGATTTACCACTAAAGTCTAATTTGATTTATCAATCAGCCAATTAGTGTATTATTAAAAATTCACTGCAGGGTCAATCTCTTGTTGATTTACATAATTAAGTTATCTGCTTTCTAAGCTAGGGTGCTTGGTAATCAGTAAAGTCTGTAGGCCAAATTCCACCCTCCCCTTTCTACACAACTTTACAGCAAGGAGCTGTCTCATAGACTTTGGCAAAAATACTCATATACGTAATATGCCTCATGAACATCATTGTCTATGAAGCAAGAGCAGCACACTAGAATGATTCTTGAAAGACCTTAATTTCCATAAAGGCATTAAATGAAGGGTGTGGAAACAAAGGAGGAAGAGCCTTTCTTTTCTCCAAGTAGATTCAAATCAATATGTGATGCTATGCAATAATGTCAGTTTGTAATATTAAATTCTAGCTACTGTTCATGTTCAATGTGAAACTTAATTTGAAATTGTTGGCCAGAAATGAGACTTTCAGAAGAGTGAAGGTATAAAGGTATGATGGAGAAATTACATAAAATGTGAATCATGCAAAATTTAATACAAGTAATTAAAGACATATAGGACTAACAGAGAAATACTTTTTATTTTGAGACTTCAGGAATTCCTTTTAAATCTTGAAATATTATTTTTGCTCAGCTCATGTAAATTGAAACTGTAGTGGAAGCTTCCATAAAGTTCAACAAAATTTCAAGTGATCAGAAACTTCATTTTCGAGAGGTTAAAGTACCAGATCCAGCAAATTAATTTTATGTATGTTCCAGTGCTTTCAGTGGAAACAAAGTACGATAAAAATGAAACACTTCAGAAAACTGCTCCCCACAATTACTGTGTCAGGTCTTTGCTGGTAGATCTCACCTGCTAAAGATGAACAAAAAATATTGATGTCAAGAAGTAGTGAGTATGGTGAAAAAATTCAATACAAGGAGGTGTAATTTCATCAGAAACTTATGTAATGCAGTGACGACTTCTGAATTATTTTTTTTTTAGCTAAATGCAGACTTTTGCAAACATTGATATTCAGATGGTTCTCAAATCACAAGATGTACTGTACATACTTATTAATTGGGGTGATAAATTGAAAATAAACATTTTTTTTTGCTTTTTGTGCTATTTGTAAATGACATACTTAAGGAAAGAAACTTTTCCTGAAAAAGCTGTTTTAAAGACCAAGATATTCAGGAAACAATGGTTAGTTTCTTCAATGAATCATATCAAAGAGCTGCCTTTGGTGAATGGCTGGATTCAATGATCTTAGGTCTTTTCCAATGCAAGAAATTCTATGATTCCAGAATTCTATATAAAGGATCCTTTTTTTTGCATTTCACACTTCCAACAGACATGCCATGAGAAAAAAAAAACAGCACTTAAAAAGATAAAAAAATTTGAATATTTGAATCAGTCATAGCTACTGCAGAAAAAAAAAAACCCAAACAAAACAAAAGAAACCAAGAGAATTATTTTTCATTACAAATTACTTCCTAAATAGTGTCTTAAATACTACCCACAAAGTTAGTTTCATCGTTCTTTTTTGTTGCATTTTATGAGGATGCCACTTAATTAATATTTTGCTATAACTCTCCCTTATGCTGAGGATTCTATTAGTGCTTTAATAATGTCCTTTATTTTTAACTTAAAAGGCTAAGGTGACCCTCTGTTGAAAATCAAGGAAGTTCTGCTTATTTGAAAAGGACAGAGAGGAAAAAAACCCACAAATTTCACTATAAATTTAGGAGGTGGTGAATAATAGTAACAAAACCTGTATGGTTCTTCAGGTCTTTCTTTCAAATATATTATTATTTCAATCTTTTTGACTTCAAATCATTAAGACCCACCAGATGAGACAGAAAATGAAGGAATTTTTACGGAAAAGTCAGGGGCATCCCTTAAAGGTGTGCTTAGATGCCTACATATTTCAACAGAAAAAGAATAAATGATTGATACTCATAATACATTGAAATACAAGACATTGACCTGTAATTCATTAGAAATGACATTATGATAAGTGACATCCACAGCTAGCTCATATACCACCCAGACCAGCCAATATTTTTACCCTACAAATTCCAAATGGGATGATTTTTAATATGTAATATATGAAACAAGATTCAGAAAATCATAAGAAACTGATAATTCTTGCTGCTGCTGCTGACAAGAATGGGACTATGAGCATTTTACTCAAAAAACATTTAAAAGCCAAAATTGAGAGCAGCTATAAGCTAAAGATATCCAATTTAAAGTGACATATGAAACTAAAAACGAAAACTTGAACAATGAAAAGGAACAAAAGTTGTGAACACTAGCTTTTCTGTTATGAATATTAACAACTGGTACATACGCACACATAGAAACTGATGCAAGGCTTTGAAATTAGTACTTCTATTTCTTTATGTTAGCAGAAAAGAGGTTTTCCTCCTGAATAGCTTAGAGATTCATCCAAAGGATAATGCTCAAGACTGCACATATCAGCATGTTGATTATTTTCCCTGTGCAGAAATACATTATGTGGTTTATAGCATCATCCCTGCAATGTATGAATACTGTGCACATTCTTATTTAGAACATTGGAGGTTAACTTATTTAAAAGTCTGATAGAGCTCAAAACTATTTAAATGAACACTGTTGTCAGTGACAGAATTTTGCACCTATTGTTGTATCTGTAATTTGCTGCACAAAGCATTTTCCAGGTAATCCAGAAGGAATAATTATCACAAGAAATTTGTGGCCTAAGACCAAACAAATGCGTAGAAAGTGAACATGAAAGTAATCTACCACATCTAAGTTTACTGTGAGCAGCACAGCTGAGATATAATGTTCTCAGCCAAATAAAAATTCCTTCCAAACAAATATCCTGTCCTCAGTAATGGGCAGGCTTGAAAGATTAGGCAAAAACCATAAAACAGGGCAAACTACAGGGCAAGTATACAGCATCTCCCAGTGATCTATAATGTCAGTAATTCTGTGAGACAGAGATACCATCATGCTCAAGTAGCACTAAAAATATCATCGGACAGATGAGGCACAAGAGAGACAATAGTGCGAGTGAGTCCTAGATTTGGCTTAGCATCCAGAACATTTTTGGCTGAAGTCTTTTGAAAGTGTCCTCTGATTGTAAATGCTCACCTCAAAGGCTGCCAAGAACAGAAGCACTCCACATTAGCCAACAATAAAAAAAGTCCACCTCCTTGAACTTTTCTCATCTGAGGAAAGGAGAATAAAAGTCTTAATTTTTGTGGGTTTTTTTTTACTGGGAAGTAGAAAGACATGATTCAACTTTGTGAAAATATGACATTTAAATACATTTAAAGAGCTATCAATATAATAAACGGCTACAGTTCATTACCATTTGGATTAATTAAGTTAATTTATTTCAAATCCCAGTGCCCTCTCTACCTCATTCTCTGCTAAGTAGACCCTGCAGTGATAGGATAAGGAGTTGTGATTTTAAACTAAAAGGTGGTAGATTCAGACTAGATATGTTGAAGAAATTTTTACAGTGGGGAAACACTGGACTAGGTTATCCAGAGGGTTTCTACATATCCTATCCATGGAAACATTCAGGATGAGGTCAAATGCTACTCTGAGCAACCTGATCAAGTTGAAGATGTTCCTGCCAATTGCAGTGTGGTGGGGACTACATTAACTGTAAAGATCTCTTCTAACCCAAACACTCTATGGTTCTAATGAAATGTAAGCTGTACTGATGAATGTGAAACTATGACACTTGGTGTAATTACTTAAAGTGATCATCACAGGTGTGACCTAATTCCCCAAAGGCTGAATATTCCTGCAATAAATATACTTTGGGTCAGGCCCTGCCTGGATGGTTTGAAGTGTATTTTATCTTCTGTAGGGTATTAAGAGAATGTTTCCATAGGTGACTGTTTATAATGTGCCCCTACAGTGTGTCCACCAACATCACATGGATTCAGGTAAAATTCAAACAGTAGATGTATGACAAAATAGTGTTCCAGTATTTATTTCACCTACCTACATGGAATGATTTAGACTATACTAAACTTTTGACTTAAAAAGTTCTTCCTAGCAGAATAACATTCACAGAAGCTATCCAATCTTTAAACTTCAGTATATACCTCCAAGTTAGTCATCAGATTGCAATTAAGTGCAATTAGGCTCTATTGTGCCCATAGCTGGTGGTAATTTATGCTGCTTTAGAGAGTATAAAACCATGTCACTAATGTTTAATTAGAAGGGAAGGATAGAGAGGTGGAGATATTAAAGAATTACAGTGCTATAAACAGAGCAGATACTTAGAAGTAAAAAAGATCATCTGCCACATCAGCACGGCAGCATTTCACTGTACCTTAAAAATCCTACTGACAACTCCAGACAGTTGGTCTGAAAAATGTGTGCCAAGGGGATCACAGCAGGGTACCAACAATGCTGCCTCCACTCCTTTCAGATTTGGGCCATGCATGGTGGTGAGGACCTTAGCACCAAGATTCCATTCGGGTTAGGGGCAGGGTTCAGAGAGCCACAGAGCCTAGAGCTCCAGGGAGAACAGGACTGGAAAAGGTATTTCAAGGGGATCATTACAAGGTTCCTACATTGTTATCTTCACACCTACTATAGGTCACCAGTGGAATTAGCTGAAGTTATATGAAGATAGGGTGAGATCACTTGACTTATTTACTGTAGACAGACACTGAAGGGAAATGAGTTTGCAGTTTCCTCACAAGAACAAGTGCTGGGGTAGGAAACAATATTCTCCTCATTAGTAACCAGAAAGAAAACATGAGTGAATGGTCTGAAGTTGTGTAAGGGGAGATTTAGGGAAAGGTTCTTCCTTCACAATGTGACTGGGCAATGGGAGACATTCCCCAAAGAAAAGAGTGTGGCACCAGACCTGCAAGATTTCAAGAAGCATTTGGACAGTGCTTTCAGGCATGTGGCATCATGGTGATTCTTCACAGGGCCAGGAGTTGGACTTTGATGGTCTTGGTGTGTCCCTTCCCATTCAGGTACTATTTGGTTCTATGGTTCTAAATAAAACCCACAGTGTTTTTGATGGATATTAGGTAGGCAAGTTTTGCTCTTCCCAGCTATAGTATCAGAAGATCCAGACTGCAAATCTGTAGCATATAATTTGGTTCATATTTAAACTACTCTTTTTAAAATCATTTCCCTAGTAGCAAAGTAGTTTATAGAACATAAGTGACATCTCATTACCCAGTTCAATCTGAGGGATAGATATTTTATAGGTTGTTAATATATATCAACAAGATTTTCTTTCTGTATGTATATTCTGTATTAGTTGGCTGAAACAAAAACTCCAAATCTGTTGATTTCTACAAGTTGTAGCAATTTTATTTCTAATCTTACATATTTACAGCTTTGGCTCCTCTTTTATAGCAGCATCAATTCCTCACAGAGCAGCCCCCAATAACTAATTGGATTTGCAAGCTAACCAATGTATTTATGTAAGCAAAGAGAGCCAACTGCCTGTAGTTTGACAAATCATAAAAGGAACTGTGGCATGCTCTTATATTACAATAAAAAAAACTTATCTATCAAATGGAAAATTGTAATGCTTGCTGATATTTTCAGCTAAAAAGAAACAGTAGCACACCCCCTTGATCTCACCGACCATTTTCTCTAAGTACCTACAAAGCAAAATTATACACCAATCTAAGAAGTGCAGAACAGTTTGTATGGGAAATACTGCAATCAAGTCTTCTATGCATACATACCATCTTTTAGAAAATGCAAATCACTGATTTTCAGTCAAACAGAGGTGTTATCTAAGGGATCTGACATTTGTTACCAGCTGAATGAAATTTTCCAACATATATAAGTGACACAAATGCCATTTGAATAAAAGATGGAAGGGAAGGGAAGGGAAGGGAAGGGAAGGAGAAGGGAAGGGAAGGGAAGGGAAGGGAAGGGAAGGGAAGGGAAGGGAAGGGAAGGGAAGGGAAGGGAAGGGAAGGGAAGGGAAGGGAAGGGAAGGGAAGGAAGGAAGGGAGGGAAGGGAAGGGAAGGGAAGGGAAGGGGAGGGGAGGGAGGGAGGGGAGGGGAGGGGAGGGGAGGGGAGGGGGGAGGGGAGGGGAGGGGAGGGGAGGGGAGGGGGAGGGGAGGGGAGGGGAGGGGAGGGGAGGGGAGGGGAGGGGAGGGGAGGGAAGGGAAGGGAAGGGAAGGGAAGGGAAGGGAAGGGAAGGGAAGGGAAGGGAAGGGAAGGGGAAGGGGAGGGGAGGGGAGGGGAGGGAGGGGAGGGGAGGGGAGGGGAGGGGAGGGGGAGGGGAGGGGAGGGAGGAGGGGAGGGGAGGGGAGGGGAGGGGAGGGGGGAGGGAGGGGAGGGGGAGGGGAGGGGAGGGGAGGGGAGGAGGGAGGGAAGGGAGAGGGAGGGAAGGGGAAGGGAAGGGAGGGGAGGGGAGGGATGGGAAGGGAAGGGAAGGGAAGGGAAGGGAAGGGAAGGGAAGGGAAGGGAAGGGAAGGGAAGGGAAGGGAAGGGAAGGGGAGGGGAGGGGAGGGGAGGGGGGGAGGATATAAAGCCCTAGACTTCATCTCCTGAGCAGTCATTCAATCTGTGTTTCTTGTGATTTTTTAATATCCAAACCTTGCAATTTTAATTTTAGATTAAATTAATGAAGGCATTTCAGTCTACAAAATTAATGGCCAACAAAAAAAGGAAAATACAATTTTGTTTTCAGAAGCCAGACTAGATCTCATGACTTTGTTGGGTTTTGGGTCTTTTGGTTTTTTGGGTTGTTTTGTTTTTGGTTTGTTTGGTTTTTTTTTGTTTTTTTTTTTTTTTTGTAGTTTTTGTTGTTTGGTTGGTTTTTTTATGCTTTTATTTAAATCAATCACAATGCTTTAAAATACCTTTGTAGATAAAATATTCTCAACTGAAATTGTGCCATATGGGTATGTGAAAAGTGTTTTTTTTCACAACAGATTTTAATAAAGAGCAAGATAAATAAAATCCCTATGTAAAAACATCAAATTGTGTACTCTGAACCTTGTCCTTTTTGTCAAAAAATGAATTGTTCAGTGAAAAGATATTAATACCACCATCACCTTTTTTTTGCCTATGCTTAAATATGAATTTCTGTAAAGAGACATTATTTAAACATAAACTTTACTCATACTATGACAAAAAAATGGAAAAAAATCTGAGTTGATTTATAGTTTTATTTTCTTATTATTATTGAAGCTATTTTTTGTTTGTTTACTTTTTGGCACTTAATTCTGAATGCTGTAAACATATTATATTACTTCTCATTTTCATACTCTAGCAGCTTTAGAATGGCAGACTTACAGTTTCTGTCCAGCTAAGGTAAACACAACTGTGTTCCTTATTGGAAAGAACCCTAAATTTAACACTAAAACCTGTCAAAGTTTTCCCTTCTGTAACTGGAGGATCTTTGATGCCTGGCAAAATTACAAATGTTTCACCTCTGTGCTGTTGTATGTGCCATTCTGTTACTCTGAGGTGGTTTTTCTTCCTGGAATGACTGCACAGACCAATTGCACATCACATATGCAGTAAGACTCATGTCTTAACCCTGCTGGATTCACTTCATTTCTGCTACATGATGTAATAAATCCTTTTTTTTTAATTCGACATATTTTCTATGTTTGGTTTAAACAGCTTTTTCATAGCCTCTTGTTTTCTGATTGAGGCCTAAGATTCCCTGAGTTTGTTATTTTCCCAAAGACAATCAGGGATAGGGAAGTTTAATTTGCCAGTGTAGAGCAAAAGACTCTAGGGTGGCTCAATTGTCTTAACAGAACTTCTCTGCCCAGAGAATTTATTAATTTTTTGTCAATAGCATAGCAGGCTCTGTGTGTGGAGGCCATTTAAATGACAGTCTGGAACTACATATGGCATACCTGAAGCGGGTTTCAGCTTGAAATAATGATTTATATCGTAGCATATATCTCATCTAAATTTGTCTGCCTAAAAGTTGAGCATAAAGTCCAAGATAATTTTCAAAATTCGTTCTAATGTTAATGAAAGAGACAGGTGCCTTCATGGGACAATTATTCCTGCCATCATTTTGTCTGTCTGTGTTGCACTCTTGGAAATGGTGGTCTGTCTGTTGACTGTGGAATTATTCTGGATGGCTAGTTTGCCATTGGCTGACTAGCTTAACATACACAGTGAATTGTTCTTTGCTTTAAAAATTCATTATACATATCTGAAGATAGGATGTCTTATCTCTGGCTTGTTTCTAGGCAGAAAGTGTTGAAATGTTCAAGTGCCCTAGGTGAGTTTTTTGGGATTTGCTTTTAGTTTTTGATCCTGGCTTTAAATCAGCAGGAGAGTACACCTGTATACGCCCAGGTGTATGGGTATATGTGTGCTCTTTATGTATGAGTGACTGCTTTGTTCTTATGCTTCTGAAGCCAGTTGAAGGACAAAGCAAATACTGAAAGATTAAATAAACATGAGACTAGATATTGGGCTGTAGCAGGGCTGAGTTGACACCAAAAGACTCTAAGAATTAGCTCATACCAAACATTGTGCTTTCATACAGGAGGAATCTCAGGAAATATACAGCTGTCATGAAGTCTCTTTCATCATCCCCAGTCTCTAGAAATGGAGAAGGTATGAAACTGCCCATAAGCACAGTGTTTATGACTACCATAACCGTCCACTAAAGTCATGCACAGCCAAGGTCTGCTTTGAGTTGTCTGCTTACGTGCTGGGAGCTTGGATTGTACAACTGGTTATATTTGATGAAAAAGAATATTGTATAAATGCCTAAATTCTAAATGAGCACTTTATCTGCTCTTGCAAAATAAATTTGATTTGCACTCAATTAATGACACAAGTGTGCTTCACTGAGAAGTATCCTAATCTAGTAAGTGTTGTGCTATCTTCCATAAAAGTAAAATAAATACGTTTTCCTTGAGATGCTGAAGTAATAAAAAAGCAGCATATTTTCCAGTCAAATAATTTAAGTCTTTTAGGTCTTTTCTTGTCTCCCATGAGTTCTCTACTACTTTATCAAAAGAAAGAACAGAAAGAAAATATAACTCAGAGGAAAAGAAGAATCATTGCTTACAAGCTTAGCAATTATAAAAAAAAAAAAAAGAAAAGGAAGGAAAAAAGAGAGTACCAGATAAATTTTCTTATTGCTAACAGTAGCAAAAATCCCCAGAGGAAAAGATTTTAATGCCATCCCTAGAAGAGAAAAAAAGCCTGAGCCAGCAGCTTGGTATTACAATACTTTTTAAGGTTTCTCTAGGGATGCTAAGGAAGAGAAAATAGATATATATGTAGTGGTGGTGAAGAAGGCCTAGACTTTGATCTAATGCAAATTCCAGTTCAAGTTAACTAGTTAAATCTCCTCAGATACTTTCATCCTGGAGAATTCCTCAATACAGGTGTGCAAGAATAAAATATAGAAACATATAGAGCAAGAAATGTCTCACAAAAATGTTGTCCCATCAAGAATTAGAGCCTCTCCTGTGACTCCAGGTCCTAAATGGGGAAGGAAACACTATGAGCCCTTTATCTTTTGAAGAGTGTAACCTGCTTTCTGGTATGTTCTGGCAATTGCATGTTTCTTTGAAAAATCAGTAAAGCAAACTGCCCCTTAATTTATGGTACATAAATTGCAAAATCGCAACATCTATCACCTTAGTGCAAGCAAAAATGCTGTGATTTTTGCCAGCAAAAACTTATGGTAGACAAACTGTATTAGCTCACAGCAGAACATCAAATTACTTAATCCTCAAAGTCTGTTCCTATCCCTAGGTTATAAAAAGATGACCATATTAATGGAATTTATTCTGGTTCTGGTTCATAATAATTGAAGTGCAACATTTTTCAGATGCAGGGGCCAGTGATTAGGCATGTCTGTGAATTTGACTCCTCAAGTTTAAATATTTGGCATGCCAGATATCAAGGACAATAACCCCACTGTAAAGACATTAGCAATTAGAAATTTGCAACTCTGAAGTACACAGAGATTCAATCAAAAGCTAGTTTCTCAAATACTTTTGGGATGGGATGAGAAAAAGAAACAGCAATCTGCAAGAAAGGAAGAAAACCTGTGAAGTTTAGCTATCCAGTTGCATTTTAGAGATGTAGGAAGTATTAAATACATGGAAAGGCTTTATGGGATATTAGAGGATTATTTAGGTGTTTGCTTCCTGATGATAACATTGGTTATGACACTGAATCATTATAGATATATCGATGCAATAATATCACAAGATTGCCCGATAAACACTGCAGAAATACTGTTTATGCTGTTGGATGCTGTGCAAGCAGCTTTTTGGATAGCTGGAAATTAAAGCAAACTCCTCAGAATATAGGATCTTGAAGAAATTCAGGTGGAGATAAACAACATTAAGATAAAGGAAATGAAAGAACCTGATTTAAGTTCGGAGGACAAACAAGCACATCCATACATAAACAAAAGTAGGCATGCAGTCACACTCAAGAGACTTAATAGATGAAACATGGAGGAGGGAAAATAGAAGGCTGCAGTTCAGTGAAGATCCTTAATTGATTAGAATGCCCACAGCAGTAAGAGACAACTGGAGGAATCAATTAAATATTACAGATGAGTTATAGCAAGCATAAAACTCTTAAATAATCAAGTGAAGGTAAAAAAAATTGACAAGTGAAACCGTTCCAAGATAATGATATATACTAAAGATGCCCTTTTTGTGTCATACACAGTCAAAAGTTTTCTTTCTCCACACGTTGCAGTTCTTGTATTTAATACTTCACTTCTTTGGGAAATTAAAAGAGCACATTAAAATAACTGTGAATATTCAATATGACCATCACGTTCAAGTATGTCAGGAAGGGGTGTACCTTGTCTCTAGCTCAGTCTGCTAGTCGTGAGAGGAGGAAAAACTTTCAAGTGAAATATGGTTTAACAAATCTGCATAATAAGATCCCATATCACCCCCTCACACAGAAGCCATAAATTTCTTCAAGCGGGTTATAAGTTAACCTAACACAGTTTTACACTAACCACTGACATTTTAGATAGAAGTAATTTGTTGCAAACTGTAATAAACTCTCATGACTCTCAAAAGGGACTGGCAGGCATGTGTAACTGAGGAGGGTAGGGGAGGTAGTGGAGGTTGTAACCAAGTTGTTTAGAGACCCTATAAGCACTAGGTGATTTCATCATGTTGCAATAGAGTTCTTAGGGCTTGTGGAAGCCTATTTTGAAGAATATTGGTTTACATAAACTGCTGTAGGTATGTTTGATTTTAACATAATCTTAGAATGTTTTGGATTGGAAGGGATATCTGAAGTAAAACACCGCAAACACAGGAATATATGTACAGTTATACTGACTCTAGTATAATACAATAATAAAATAGTTTAACCTGCAATATATTCCAAGGTTGTAATTTCACTTATCCCAGAGCATTTCAAATGCCACAGTGAAATTACAAGACACTTCTCTCACAGTAACTTACATTCATATATGATTTTGGGTTTTGTTTTTTTACCTAAGAGGATTGAAGAGCACCTTTAAGCCACCTTCAGCTTTCTGTGGGTATTTACTTGTCTGAGGAGAATACCTGAAAATGTTTTTAATATCATCATATAACTGTTTAATCTTTAGCTGCAGTCAATCTGTATCTCCTGTTTAAAAAGAAGGACACCACCAAAGACAACATGAAAAGTCACACTGATCTTGATTTGTGTGAAGGTTTGCCTCATTTCCAGCAATTTTAAATGAACACAAACTAAGGGGAAAGTAATTTTTAACTTTCTGAAAGAAACCCTTAAATTGCATACACATACTTTCTCAGGATGAAGGTCAAATACACCACCTGAATACTGACCCTCAATCAGGTAAGGTAAGTATGAAACTTTGCCCTTTTACTTTTGTGACAGTGATTATGCTGCCATCTGTGAGTAGACTGAACAAGAATTAAATATTATTTATCATTTTCTACTCCTTTGTGCACATAAACACATGCACCAAACAAACACATGCACCAAACAAACACACACAGCAGTCTATACATGTGGATCATTTGAACAGATATAAGTGGGGGAAGAAAACCATGACTGTGAGGGTGATCAAACACTGGAACAAGCTGTCTGGAAAGGCTGGTTGTAGGAATATTTCCCTCAGTCAAAAAAAAAAACCCTCAACCAGAGTGGGCCCTGATCAACCAAGCCTAGCTGAACCCTCTACCTTCTTTGGAACAAGGGTGAGTGTAGAACAGCTCTGTTGGTTCTTCCCAAACTAAGTGATTCTGGAATTCCATGATTATGTAAGTCATAAATCCTACTTACTTTGAAAACCTCTTCTGTACTGGGAAAAAAACCAAGCCTTCTTTAAAAAAATCATTCCTCTGAAATCCTGTAAGAAGATATAGCTTAAGGAAAAGGCAGCTTTCCAGGTGATCTCCTTCTAGGCAAGACTCCTCAGGTCTCACTTTGATTTCTTCCAGGTCATGACAAAGTACTACAAGGAAAAGCTGTAACCCTTTTATGAATGACAACCATGCACTACATATGTATAGTGTCTTAAGGAAGATCTTGTGACCAGTTTTCAATAGCTTTCATAAGTCTGTTTTAGACAGGTGCCACAATCTTTTGTATCCTGCCACTGGAATTATTTACCTGTCCCTTACAACTTTTTTTTCACCTTCATGACCCTAACGACTTTATCCCTTGTACAAGACTCAGTAAAAATCTCAAAAAATAACTGAAAACCTATATTTTCTATAATTCTAACTCACAGCAGCACTATTCACACAAAAATGTAGGAAAAGATGACTACTTTCATGGATTTATGTCCCCATCTCAGGTTGAATACTGTTTCTTGATAATCAATAAATTCAGTTAATGCAGGCTTTTCCAGCTACTGAAGTAACTGTTGATCCAACCATTTTCTGAGTGTTTTTTTGGGAGAACTCAGATATTAAGGAGAAGAAGGAAACCATAGGAAATACGTTAGAGCTACTGAAGCATAATGAATAGGTTGTGGTATTATGACTGCATTTTTCCCAGTCTGCAGGCAAATAACAATGCCAAGGCTGTACTTTAAAATGTCCAAATGTGAAATGGTTGCCAAAAGAACCAAATGTGTCTATGGTAGCAAAACATTGTTTGAAACTCCAGAGCAAATATTGCATCATGGTAGAAATTTCTATGTTGCTGCTCTAGTGAGGGAGGAACAAAGAACATGTGGCAATGAGATATTGTAAGGTTCTGCAAGACAGACTTACAAAAGTAAATAGGAAATAGGGTTTCTACTGGAAATAATGATCATTGTTCTGAACAATCCTACCACGTACCTATTAGCACCATCAAAGACTTAGGAAGTATAATTATATATATATGTGCAAACACACACAAATACCTCTATATGGCAATTCCTAGTCACAAATTTTGTAGAAATTGGTCTGGAATTGAAAAAAAAAAAACAAAAAAAAAAGAAGTCAAAGTTACTTGGTATAATACAAACATACTCGTATATATGAAGTCAAAAGGACTATATACACACATACATGCTTAGAGACATGGGATTTGCCTTCTTTATAAGCCAAGAATGGAGTAAAGTGCCTCCTTCCAACAGAGCTGCCTGAATAGCAAAAGGTGCTTACAAATTGGATATATCAATAAACTGGGAAAGGCTAATCCACTGGACTCTCGCTGCAAATCCGCAGGTTTTAAACGGCCTGCAAGGGATTCCTCTTACTTACCTAAGGGCATTGAAATTAAATAGCTTCTCTGTAAAGAACTGTAGTTGCAGTCTGTCATCATTACTGACCACTGAGTGGTTAGTCACCACTCACTAATTTTGGGCTTTTAATTCCAGACACCAAAAAAAGTAGAAGCTGTGTTTGCATGATATTCAGCTATTCCCAAGGACTATGTATGGGAAGAAGGAGCATAAGTATCTGCTGATACCAAATTCCAGCTTTGCCCTCCTCAAAGTGCACTAAAGAAAGTGTGGTATTATCCACATTACCTCACTCTTTTTCCTCTGGTTTCTTTCTATCTACACGTGCAAACATATAAACAAAAAGAATACAAAGAAAGAGAAAAATATGCATATTTATTTTCCATTTTCTTGTCTTCAAAGCTTTCCAGGGAAAAACAAATCTTTTACATTTCATTTTATTTTCAATCTTTTTCTCAGCAGGTAGCTGGGATTCCTGCTTATGTAATGAACAGCAATACAAATTCCACTTCACACTGGTACTCTACTTCGGATAAATTTCCCTGTTTCCTGATTTACCAGTGTGTTCAAACATCCTACTGTTAGGATTGTCTTATTATGTATGGGAAGAAATGATCCCTCATTTGCTGGAGAGTTCAATGCAAAGTCATTTGGTGACATTTGAGTATGTTAATTTGTGGGGGGAATGGATAATTTCATTTTAATACACAAGAATTTACATACTTCCCTATACTTGTGTAAAAAACTGTCAAAAACCACTGCAACTAGTAAAAATAGAAGTAAACCTTTAATTTCCCAAAGAAATCTTCAAACATCTTATAGGGTAAACACACTAAGCTCCAAAATTCAGATTAATCATAGTTTGTCATTTCTTCAGGCTCATGAACATGGTGAAAATGTGTATCTTTTCCATGCAATATTGTGGGGTAATGTTTGATTTTTTTCCCCTTCAGAAAAGAAATCAAAGAAAACAAGTAATAAAAGAAAACTGACAACATGACAAAACAGAAGTACATTAAAACCCCAAATATTTATATAACAGTGACTACAGCACCCTCACACCCCCAAATGTTATTTCAGCTAGTACATTCTTTCTGGTGTAAAGTGTTACCATTGGTTTGAAGACCTTTGAATCAATCCACATTAGTGCTGTAGGCACTGCCTTCCTAGTTTAGAAGTACTAAATCATGAAGTCTGGGCTTTCCTTTGTACTTTTAAATTTTTAATTACCTTTCAGACATACTGAAATTCTGTATTTCTTGGAAAGGAACCCAGGAATCTAGTAATAGAGAGTGTGTTTATAACTAGAAAACACTCCTGGGTTTTTTTCCCCTCAAAAACAGCATATTTTCCCAGCAGCATATTTTCCATGGCATTTACCTGAAGACAATCCCGATAACAAGCACATTTGCCTTGCCAGGCAAGGTGCTGTTCACATCAACACTGTGTATGTATATACTTTCTTCCTTTGTTGTCCATTAGAAAATAAAGGGAAGAATATTTATTTTTTTCATAGGAGATTCTTGAAGATGCACATTTAAGATAGGGAGTCATCTTTAGAGAGCTCAAATAGCAAGCAGCAACACACTGGTGACTACAAATTTAATCCATTACAGTGCCTCTTTTCATCTTACCTATGACTTGTGAAGTCACACATCTTTTACTTCATATCCCTCTGATGCCTTTAAATTCTTCTAATGACTTTTTTCTTATGTTGAATTTCAGTGATAGTAATAACAGTAAGAGAGTATTAATTATCTCAGTTTTGTTGTAAGTCAATCCAAGATGTCCAGTACAATTGTTGTTATTAAAGGGGGATTTAGTTGTCAGAGCTTTAGAAGCAAGCCTAGAGAACTTGAATTTGGTGATGTTTCCAGAGGAAATTGTTCAAGACAAGCTAAAACAGAGCTACTGCTGAGATATTTCAGGCCATGTGTGTGGACTGAGCTGTGAGGCTGACACCATGTTTCATTGGAGTTTTTGAGAGTAATCACTGATTCCAGAGTTTGCAACTCTACCCTCCAGATAAGCTAAGCTTGTTCAACATTTGATACTACTGAGAGGAAAGAAATTTAAGTATGTGTTTATGCACACCCAAACTAAAAAGAGTAACAAAAAATATTTTCCAAGTTTTGGAAAAATGTATTCCAGATTAACAAGAAAGTCATGTAGTGAATACCATAAACAAAGCATATACTTTCTCCTTTTATTTTCTTTTTTGCTTACTGTTTTTATAGGGATTGACGGAGAAGACAAGTTCTGACTAAAGAAGAAAGAAGACCTCAAGTTCTGTAAGAGACAACTTTTGCAAAGGTCCAAGTGTAACTATAAGGGACTTGCTTCATTTCTGTTTTCCAAATAATCTAATTACTACTCCCAGATCATAGCAGGAATACAATTCTTTTGCTTGCTTGAATTTACAAGTCCTTCCCACATAAGCTCAAAATTTATGGCAAGAATTAGGTGATATGAAACTTAGTTCTTCTTTCTTGACAATACTCAATACTTTCCAGAATACCTTCCCTCAGTTACTATTCATGAATGTATGGTTTCAACCTACCTGAAAAATCCAGTAAACTTGTCTTTGACAGAAACAATAGACAGCTTAGTCTTCCCAGGGAGATACATACACTGCATCAATCTGTTTTCGCTGTATTTTTAAAAGACCATTGGAGTCCATTCCTTCAGGCCTCCTTCAGGAGGCCATGAGCACAAACTGATACATTCCATCTGAACAGAAGAAAATGCCCTTTTACTGTGAAATGACTGAGCACCATCAGAGAGGTTGTGAAATCTTCTTGGAGACATTCTGAACCCTACTGGAAATGGTTCTGCTCAGCAGGCCCTGGGAGACCCTGCTTGAGCAGGAGAATAGGACTGGATGATTTCCACAGGTGCCTTCCAACCTCAGCTGTTCTGTAATTCTATGAAAATCTTAAGAGATTCACTAATGATGATACAGTATCAATGTGTAGCTGTAAAAATAGGAACTTCTGCAGAAATAACAACCTAGCGGAATCCTTATTACGGATTTAACTCTTAAAGGCAATGTCCTTGTCCTCTGCTCTTTAGAAGATGTGGTGGATGCCACTCCCTACAAATTGTCTCGATCCCTCTTTGGAAGTAACATTATCAGGCTCTTTGGCATCACTCTCAATATTCATTAAGACTTAGTACAATTTCAGTAGCTCACTCGCCTGGACAACGTGGATGAGAGTACTCAGATGCCTATCCATATGAGCTTGAAGATTTGTGGATGTAAAGCACATGAAAAAAGGAGATACCTTTCTTGCTGGAATTCTAAAACTAAGAGAAGCTTTTCATTCATTATTTGCAAATTCAATTCTAAAACTTCCTGCATTTATATTGCAGAAATCAAATAACATCTATCATAAACTTCAAAGTTGCATATATTTTATATTAGCCATTAGCCTGGTAAGCAATATTCTGCAGAGATAGCTCTGATTCCATTCCAAACAGCAAACCTCGTTAGCTGCAATGTTTTGATGTGCTTTTATCCTTCATTAGTATTTTGGAGCTTTTTTCCCTCTTTGCTTTACCTCTTTATTGCAAAGCATCTCACTCTCTTCTAATTTATGTATAGTTGTGCCCAGCCTCAAAATGTCATTAAGTTGATAGGTCATACTTTAAATTAAGTTTGTCATATAAAAGTGTAATTTAGATCCAATAAAACTGTTATTACCACTTTTAATTAGGAAAAGTAGGAGTCGGGTCTGTCTAAGAGACATTCTTAGACATAACCACACAGAGAGCCAGGCTGCAGGTTTTTTCATTCGAGTGGAATCACTGATTATTGCAGCAGCCCTATTCAAATTCAGCTGAGGGTGCATTCGTCTGTCAGCAGAACAAAACTCAATTAAGAAAAGAAAGACATTTGGAAATTACAGTTTCAAGTGTTCATTGGATCTTGGGTTTTAGTTGATTGCAATGGTGCTGTCTCAGATTTAATAAATGTGCAGTGTCGCCCTTGCAAGTGGCTACAGATGCATTCTTGCAACATCTAAGATCATGCAATTGGGATGAAGGCTAATATTGATCAACCTAAAAGCAATGGAATATTTTTCCTCTGGTTTGTTAGTTACACTTGTCACACCCTGAGCAACGACTTATTATCTGTTCATATCTGTCAGTTTAAAAAGCACAGGTAAACACAGCAATAATTTACAGGCATTTTTGAAGGGCAATACATCCAGAATGCAAACTTAAGTTCTGTGTGGTATAAAGCTGGATATGTAGGATATAACACAGGATATAAATGTGCAATTTGTAAAATGTCTACATTTGACAAGTCTGCTTCTGCTGAATGTTACTGCTGCTCTCCATTTTATCAACAGTGAATACATTGCCTGTTTGTAAAAGAAGCTTATAAAATACCTTTGGAAGTACAATAATCATAAAGTGACACTTTTTATTTGAGGGACTAGTTCTAGTAACAAATGCACAGATTTAAGCTTAGTGGAGCTGTACTGAGTTTGAGTGTTATAGCAGTGACGAAGAGGAATCAGGCCTGTGGCACAGACTCATCCCCAATTTTAAACCCTCAGTAAGATGGGTTTTTTTACATGCAGTGTCTTTTACACAAAAATACAGATGTGTTTGTGGCTGCAGAGCAAGGATACTTTCTTTCACCAGAAAACTAAATGGCAAAATATAGAAAAGAATATCAGTAAAAAAAATAAACAGTCCTCTATCTAAAAGCAAATACATATCTAACATGAAAAACTGTGACATTTAACTTAAAATGTAGAGGTTAGCTGTTTTATTTAATAATGCTATCTGAAACTGTCTTTGCAATTCCAAGGAATGTACAATATCCCACATTTTCACAACACATTATACTACATGAATTAACTTTTTGGGATTTTTGCTGCAAATTTTATATATAGAGAGACAGGTAGCTATATACATACATATGTGTACACATATATACACGTACTTATACATGTGAGTATACAGTCAGAGGGACTTTCCAAGAGGGCACTCTCCAGAGTTGTTATATTTTCAAAGGACTAAGTGTTAAATGCCAGTATTTTGAAAAACTAGGTATATTTTGTATATCTTTAGTTGCCAGGTATTGTTGTTATCTCATATTTTCCATACAGCTGCTCCTTAAAGTATTAGAGTGGCAAGGTTATGTGCTGTAGTAGTTCATCTGTAAGGGGAAGTGATCAGCTCACCTCTGTAATTGCTTTTCTAGAGCTCCAGGCATAGATTTGCCATGAACCTTTAATTCCCTCTCATACACCACCTACTACATCTTGTCTCCTGCTCTGTTCCTATGGCATAGGTACAATTCATTTTCTCAGCATTTTGTTGCAACATCAGCCTGGCTCCACAATCTTACATGCTAGATGCAATAAATCACCCACAAGCAGAATTTCCCAAGAGTCTAGGATAGATTGCTTTTTTCAAAGTTAAACTTCATGTTGTCCTCTTGTCTAATATATGCCCTGATATTGAGAAAGTCCCCTTTCACAGAACCACCTTCAGTTCAACCACTAACCACCGTTTGTATCTGCCACTGCATTTGTTGAACAAAATGCCAATTTGCCTCTTCTAATGCACCCTATTATTCTGGTCTTGAGAATAGCCAAGAAATGGTCCCCAGGGACAAATGTAAGACTAAAGTAAGCATTTAGCAGTATCCTTCTAGTCTTCATCTCTTTCTGTCTTAAAAAGAATTCATTCTTGAATTGGATAATATGTACTCATTACTTTATATCTTTTTATTTTTTACTATTTGTTGAATCACTTTTTTTTAACTATTTATGTTTTCAACATCTGTAGATTATGTCAGTGGTTTGAAACTAAACAGAGCCAGAAAATATTCCCAAACTGGAACTACATAATCTGCTAAGATGTTACAACAGTTGCTAGCACAGTTTTGGCTTGTACCAATTAAAGTTCTTTCAAATAATTCCCAGCCACAGTTGAGTTAGGCACAAGCTAACCATTCCAAAGCTAGACCATTCCCAACAGGTACTTTGGATGCAGTTATTCTGTCTTGGAGGCTACAAGACTTTAGTGCAAATACTAGCTATTCATTGCCAGTTAGCCTCAGTGCCAGAAAATTACCATCTAAGTACAGCTATATCTAGCCTATCTAGTCTGGACTTCTAAATATAGCAAGAAATTATCCAGTTTACTCCTGATTTGTATTAAAACCTATGTTTTCAGACCATTTCTAATCTACTACCACATAATTTTTTCATTTCACATTCCCTAATTCTTGTTTATTTACCTTGTTCATGTAATTGCTAAACCATATAACCAGAAGCATAAAATAGCTGCAGTATTAAGAAATAATCTAAGGGCCAGATCTAATGTAGCAGAAAACTAAAGCCAGATGAGGTATCTTTACTTTAATGTGGTGATTTACTAAATTATTATTTTTAGCAAAAAAATGTTTTGAGAAAGTGTTCATATGTGTAGTGTTTAAGTATGTATATAATATATCAGGATAAACAACTAAATTTATTAAAAGTTAGTGTAATTGCCTGAGAAGTGGAGTGCCTGTGTCTTTAAAAGCATGCTAGCATGCTGCTATATCTGGTAACCCAGTTAGGAAATATTTGGGATATTTTATTAAAAATATGCTTTCTGAAATTCAGCTGTCAGATATATTAATTTGGAGGACAGCCAGGCTCTCTGATCCTATTAACCACATTTGAAAACCCTCATATGGCTGGAAAAATATAATATCCGTCCCACATTTCAGAATAGTAATAAGGGAACTGAGTGAGTAATTCATAATTGAAGAATTGCAAAGTCTTCACTGGACCGGCACGTGCCAGGGAACAAGGGTAACCTGGTAACATTGGCCTGATAATTCTGAGGACCCTACACTCTCCCACAACTGGGACTTTGATTCACTCAGAAGCTTTGAGCCAAGACCTCTCTGTTGATCATTGTGTGATGAATCCCCAGCAAGGGAATTCTTCTTGAACTGCTGAGAAGTCACCGGTTGCCCACCATGCTCAAAAATTCACACTTCATATTATAATAAAAAAACTAAAATAGCCTGTCTATGTCCTAGATGAGAATGTTAAGAAACCACACTCTTATCACAGGGCTATATTCATCACAAGGTCTTTCTTTCTGCTGTTCTGGTCTGTATGGAGAAAAGATAAGGTATTTTTTATTAGACAGAAATTACAGAATTAAATAAGGTTGAATGTTTCTAAGTCTAGTAATTTTTAATGTATTTCTCATCACTTTTCAGTTCCACTACGGTGAGGTCAAAGTTTATATCAGACTGTTCTAATACCAGAAATGGCCAATAGATAATTAGCTAACTGTACATTAAAAATAATCACCTCTCTGTTGAGTCCAATAGCATCTATGTAGCTTGAGTTAATAAAGCGACATCTACAAAGCACCCAGTCTTTATATGGGTGCAAACAAAGAGAGAAAGGATTCACTAATTCTCAGAGCATGAGAGATCACAGCAGCCACTCCCCATCCCTCTGCACCACTGAAGGGAGGGGGTAGACAATTTATGAGTGAAGCTGAGCCTAGGAAGAAGGCAGAGGTGGGAGAAGATGTTTCAAGATTTGGGGTTATTTTTCATTACCCTACTCTGATTTGATTGATAACAAAATTAATTAATTTTCTCCAAGCCAAGTCTGTTTTTTACCATGACAGTAACTAGTGAGAGATTTCTCCCTGTCCTTATCTTGATCCATAAGCCTTTCATTATATTATCTCTTCCCTGTACAGCTGAGGAGGAGAAGGTTAGAGTGGATTTGGTGGGCAACTGATGTCCAAACAAGGTCACCTCACCACACTGACACAGATAAACCAAAACATGAAAGAAAGACTCTGATCCTGTGATTGAGAAGGATTGAGTGAAAGTAGAAACAGAGTTGTTCGAAATTTTTAAAAAAAAAGAAAATAAAGAAGTTCACACATTCAAGCACAAATATCTTCAATAATTAGCAATAACAGCAAGGGGAACACAATTACAGGCAGACTAAATTGCTTTTTATTTAAATGTTCTCTTTTTAAAATGTATCCCAGTGTGAAAGTCCCTCTTTAAATTAGTGAGAGCATGCATAATCTCAGTGTCTCCACTGGGGGTTGTAAGAATATATGTCCTCTCACTTGCTTAGTTGTGCATTTAGGGGATTAGAAGAAAATTATACAGCCCTGGGTACTTTATAATGACAGATATCAATAGTAATTTAGCTAATTAAGTGTATTCCAGCTTCATTTTAATTTACTCGTGTTTTTCACTTTATTCTTTGTTATTTAGTTCTGCCTGAGTATTCTACTATAACTATAAGCCTTGACCCTGCAAATTCTTGCTTATAGAAATAGACTTTTCTTCCCATATCAGGAAGGAGTTTTACAAGTAGATCTGTAACCATTAAAGGACACTTAAAAAACTAGGGCAAAGAAATGCCTATATCAGTTTCTAAAACTTTTTTAATCTACCAAGAAAATAAATCCAAGAAATTCTTCTGTAAAAAAAAAGAACATTTTTTAAAACATAAGCAGGTTCAATTTTATTTATATCATTCAACTTTGTGCTCTGTTTTCCGTAAAATACAAAAATAAACAACATGAGTGAAAATATCCTTGAACTTTGAAATGTGTAAGTACTTGATGGAATATACTGAAAGTTACTGGTTTTGGAAAGTTCTGACAAAAAGGAAGAAAACTTGGAGAAAATTTGTCATGTTTTACTAAATATTCAGCTGAATATGCTACAAATTCATCTGAAGGTAGTAATAAAATCTAAGCAAAACAGTTGTAGGATAAGAGGAAGGTTTAAAAACTGAAGCATGATCTTTGTAGAGTATTTTCTGGAAAGATTAACTCCTATAATTCCTATAAAGTATGAGAAAGTCTGTCTCTTGCTCTATCTGCCCTTACCATATCACTGTACTTCAAAACTGTTACAGTATTTAAGACAGTGGAGTACTATTTTGACTTGGATAGAGTTCATTTTCTTCATGGAAGCTTATATCATGCTGTTTTTTGGATTTGTGTTGAAAACGGTGTTGTTAACATAGGGATGTTTTTACTATCAGTGAGGAGCACTTACACAGCATCAAGGCATTTGTGGTTTCTCAACCTCTCCTGACAGGGAAGAGGCTGAGGGTGCACAAGAAGTGGGAGGGGACACGGTTGGGACAACTGACCCCAGCTGACCAAAGGGATATTCCAGATCCTATGACATCATGCTCAGCAAGAAAAGCTGCAAGAAAGAAGGAGAAAGGGGGAGAAATTTGGAGTGATAACATTTATCTTCCCAGTTTGTTGCATGTGAATGTGATGGACGCCTGCATTCCTGGAGATGGCACTTATCTGCCCATGTCATATGCTAGAAAGCAACCTATTGTCCATTTTTTGGTAATCTATTACTTCCATTTGCAATGTACATCCAGAGAAAATAGTCCATACCAAAATTTCTTTAATAACTGAAAAGGATGTAGGTCAATCTCCTCACGCATAATACTATACCGAAGAACTAAATTGCATTGGGGGTTTTGGATGTACCCTCTGCAATCGATGTTTTTAGCTATTTCTTTTACAAGGTGGAAGACATATTTCTTATTGTGATTATACTGCTTCCCAAAAGTATTCCAAAACTAGAATTGCAAATATGCTTTGGTGGTGCTTCAGTTTGCTTGTTTTATCTGCAAGACCTGACCTCCCAGTCATAGCAGTCACCTTTCCCTGAGTTGGCATAAAATCATATCTTTTCAGCCTGCCATTGCTGCAGCAGAAGACACTGAACACATCCTTGATGTGATCCCCAGTGGTCATGTTAGTCTAAAAAAATGC
Organism: Anomalospiza imberbis; assembly: GCF_031753505.1. NCBI lineage: Eukaryota > Metazoa > Chordata > Aves > Passeriformes > Viduidae > Anomalospiza > Anomalospiza imberbis. The sequence goes on along the minus strand of NC_089682.1, from coordinate 88,330,502 downwards.
AGAACCCTTGGCAGGCCAAAAAATCCTGCTACTGTAACATTGCAATGTTTGTTTTACTGAAAAACACTTTATTTGAAAGTCGGATACACTGCACTTTTACTTCTACTAAAAGACTGACAAGGACTGAATTTTAGAAGTGTGTTTGTAGTTTAAATTAGACCACGTCCAAACACATCTTTGCTAATAGACATTAGCAATTAAAATAACTTTATAGGTATGTACTGCCTGTAGAAAACAATGGGTGGAAACCACACTTATTCAAAATGTTTTTAGGACAATGATAAATATAAATCCCATGGGACAGAAACGTGCAAAATGGAAATTCTCATAATAGAACCATAAAGCTGACGGTATTAAAAATATAGGTAATTTTGCCCTGGAAAGTCCAGGACATACCTTGGAACTTTACCAAAGTTTCTAAAAAGTCCTTTAAGTCCTTAAGTCCTGTTTTTCCTGAATTTTACTGAGTTTTGGATGATCAGCTTTTTTGAGTTGGTGTGAAACTGTTAAAATATTAACAACATGAATAACCTGACACCACAATATATTTCGCCAATCTAACAAAAAAAAAAAAAAAAAAAAAAAGGCAGTAACTTGAAGGATGACATTTCTCCTTCTGTGGACTATACTGGAAGGGAAGACAACAAGTGAGGGCATTTTGAGACCAAAGAGGTTTTTTTGCAGGGTGGAAAGTTGATGTAGCCTTTTGGACCATAATCCAGTTACACACTGAGAAGCCTGGCCCTCAAATCCATGAGAACTCCATGCAATGCAGGCATGTAGTTCATCCATCAGTACATGATTGTTTCCTACATTATATTCTTGAATGCTTTATCCAGTACAGTGTTAAATTATTCACATGATGGGCTCCCAATTCCTCCTCAGGGAGATTACTAGGGACCAATAGACCTCACAAGAAGTTTCATTGATGTAAAGCCTGCATTTTTCTTGGTTAATTTTCATTCAGTAGTTCCTAGTTATGCTCCCTTGGACCTCTCTAATCAAATCCTGTGTGTTTTAGGTGTTTACACAAGTCAATTGCCTGCAGTCAGATATTGCATCCTCTAGTAACCAGTTTCTGGCCAGTGGTACCCATTCTCTTATTTTCTACTCTTTCTTCATAATCTGTCTTCCTCTGTGTATTTTTCTGTTGAGTTTCTTGACATGATAATTAGTTGTAAATTGGTGGATTAACAGCTATCCTGAAATGACCTGCTTTAATATGTTAAATATATGGACTAAGGACAAACTTAAATATCTCCTTGAATACTTTTTATCATCCAGCATCAAGGATGTCTTGAAAAATTTATGTTCTTAGTGAAAACACACCAAAAGTTGAAAACTGAAGTCTCAGTTGGGAGTACATGATCTAATGACTCTCTCTCTTAGCATCAATCTTCTGTCATTAATTTTCTGAAACATACCATACTGACAAGCATGTCCACAAGTTATTTAGCTGTGACCTGCCACTAGTATTCAGTTGTCCATGCCAAATGGGAGCATAAAATGTGACTAGAAGTCCCCTGAAATGTTGCTGAAATTTGTTCTCTGAGGCAGATGCTTGTACTTGACTGTCCTACATATTTCAGTCTTGTGTACTATGGAATTCCATTGATTCCTTCCTTCTTTTTAAGAGCTTTATGAGATGAAAATTCAAACCAAAATTCAAATTCTTCCTGAGTAATGCAAAACAACAAAAATCTAAAAACACTGAATATATAACTTGCAGGTGTACTGTAATTAATAAGAATATGTAGGAATAATTACATGTGATTTTCATTTTCTTTTAGTGTAAGCTTTTATAAGCTGTGCAATTAAATCTCTAACAGCACCTTCCAGCTTAGTGACTTTGGTGAACATAAGAGGGATAATTTTATTTATATCATTGTAAAGATAAATTATTCCTTTTATTAGTAAGAAATATAGCATTTTTAAGGAAATAGTGCAATGAGTTTTCTCTTGTCTTTTTAGAGTTCTCAATCTTTCAACCAAGTTTCAGTTTACAGCATTTAGTTACAATCCCTACTAATGTTTTGTCCCAACGATTAAAAATGCACTGAAAATAAAGCATGTGAATAATTAAAATCAACTAAGGTTTTCTGTATTTCTAATTCAGATGCAAATTTTAATGAAAAAATATTTCCAGGGACAATGGAGGAAATTTAAATCCCTTATTTTTAGACCTTCAGAGGAGACATTTAAGTTAGTATAAGTTTGCAGGTTGCCTGCAGAGTGAATGGAGACTTTCAGCTATCTAAGACCTCAGTTATTCTTTGGTGACATGCAATGAAGAAAACTGATCTAATTTAGGTACTTCTGCTAAATAATTTATAAATAACTAATAATTATGAGCTTTATATTTAGGACTACTTTATTAGTCTAAAACCAGTGTACATGACCTCCAGGTGATATAACCTGAAGTCAGTTTGAACAATGCATTTAGTCACCACTATGGCCAGGGCATCAGAAGTAAAGAAACTTCAGGATTCTATTACCTTAGTTGGGCCACTTCTGAAGTACACCCTAAGTTTTCAAAATTTAGTGGGTCGAGGTCTATGGCAGCATGAGCTACCTTTTTAATCCACTTGCTTCATTCCTGAAAGGGTAATAATAGTAGAAAAATTGACGGGAAGACTTTAGTACTGAGCCACAGAGGAAGACGTATGAGAAAAGAAACCTCTGATGCCCATCTCTACTGTGGCAGAACTTCCTGATGGAAGCAGTTCCTGGTCTCTTTCTTCCTTGAAACACTTACTTTTTTCTCTTTAGGGAAGTCCACACTGTAATTACAGAAATGGTTAAACTAAACCTTCTTTTGATTTTTCTGGCAAATATGCTGGCCACAGTACTAACTGCACATAGCCAAAATTAAATCACCAACTGCCATTTAACCATGCACAAGAAATAAATTATTTGTGTCTATGTGTCTAACTCCAATAAAAAAATATTATTTATGCGGTACTTTGGAAATTATGTGGTGACAGACTCATCATGTCTGTGGGCCCCATCTAACTAAATATCATTTAGCATGATTGAAAGAAGGGAAAAATGCCAAGTCAAAGCATCATTTTTTGGAAACTTTAACAGCTTGTATTCCCTCTGATTAACTGAAAGGAGTAGCAGCACCACACACTGCTTTGTGCACCCATGTCCCTCAGTGAGCCCCCGCTACCTGATGGGGGCTTTTCCCACTTTGGTTTTACTGTCAAGGAGAAAGCTAGCAATGTAAAAAGGTTTCATGGGAATTATTATCTTGTTCTATTATTTGTCACTTTTGTTACAACAGTTGAAAATGAGATAAAGTAGTTGCTCTTAAAACCTTTCGTATAAGATGAGAATGACACTTTATTTAACCAGTAGAACTTTTTCAGTCTCTAGCAGCAGCTGCTTCTGAGGCGAGTGCCAAAAGATTACGTGTAGTTTATGGGACAGATTTCATGGAGTTGTTTCTAACTCACAAAAATATCAGTGATTTATAGGATCGAAATCTATGGTATGTATGACCCTCATGTACGTAACTCTTTAATAATCTATATTAATATTCCTCTAAATGTTTCTCCTTCCTTCCTTCCTTCCTTCCTTCCTTCCTTCCTTCCTTCCTTCCTTCCTTCCTTCCTTCCTTCCTTCCTTCCTTCCTTCCTTCCTTCCTTCCTTCCTTCCTTCCTTCCTTCCTTCCTTCCTTCCTTCCTTCCTTCCTTCCTTCCTTCCTTCCTTCCTTCCTTCCTTCCTTCCTGCCACCATACCTATTTGATAAATTCTGCTATATCAAGAACACAGGGCTGCAGGACTACTGTATGTAGTGTCAAAAATTCAGCCTATGACAGTAACTAGAGGCACCCAAGGACTTTGCTCTCTCAGATGCTTATGACCGCATATCACTCTCCTTACCTCAGCCTCACTTTGGAAGCCATATAACCTTGTTATAATAAGTCTTTTGGAGAGGCAAGATTTACTGATTCAGCCAGAAGACCAGAGCTCAAAGGTTTCTTTTACTTGTAACTCAGAGCATGAGCAAAGGTTTTTACACTTACCTGAACCCAGGAGTGTAAACAAACCCTAAATGACACAATTTGTTCCTACATGTAAGATGAATGTTGACCTCTGATGACTTTTGCAGTAAATAGCAGCAAAAATATATATAACTCTCTCTGCTCTCACCTACTAGAGCGCCAATATTTTCTACCATCAGGATGACAGTTTTTAAAAAGCATACATCAAGCCCTGCACTCATTAAAAAAAAATAAAAAGAAGAAGATAAGAAGGCCTTTCTCAACACCTATTCAGACCCCCTGCATTTTGGAGTATAGACTGCTCTCAAATAATAAATAAATAATTTTATCCCAACCAATATAACTTCCTTATTTGACTCAATATTTAAAACAAACTATCAAGACAAATAAAAATAAAACAAAATCAAAAACTCCACCTGTACCTTTCTGAACAGCACCCAGTGAACAAAATATGTCAAGAGGAAGGCGCTCTGATAGCCAGAATTCTGTCTGTCTAGGTTACAGATTTAAAGTAGTTGTTGAATGTAGCTAATGTAGAATTGAACTAGCTGTAGAAGATATGGAGAAGGCAAATCAAGAGGAAAGACCTGAGAGCTCAAACCAGTAAAGATCATGATAAAGTACCGCAAGTGAGAATTTCAACTGCATATTTGGTGGGTGGTTATGTATATTGACTTCATGAGATGAAACAATTTTGCGCTAGGATTTAGAAAAAAATTGTACCATGAGAAGGTATAAACAGCTGCCAGAACTGTTCATTCATGGCTAGCTACTGTCACATTATGATGCATTATCTCCATTAGGGCAATGTGGGATGCTCCACCTGGCAGTCAGCATTGTTGACTGATGGACAATGCACATCTGTTCCCAAAATCTGTAACTGATGGACAGTACATATCTGTTCACAACATCTGTAACTACACAGCATCTGGGGTTTTAAAAAGATCCTAGGATGAGCTCCACTGACTTATTAACTATGCATCTCTTGTGGCATCCACGTAAATCTGAAGCAGGCTCATCATCACCCTAACCTTAATTTCTATTATATAAAGAGAACAGGACATGCCACAGTGATTTAGTACATCTAAGGTTTGGATTGTCTTCTAGAAGTGCCTGCCTTTGCTGCCCACTGACAGAGCAAAAGACAACACACTTCTGACTTAATTGTCTTGGTTATGTGTGTGAAGTACAGAGGATGAATCTGGCCTCTGTACTGTGCTCAATCAAGTCCAGCAACACAAAGTCTTTAAAATGCAACAAGATATGAGGCTGCGGAGAAGTGTTGAAGAGGAGATGTGATTTAATGGTACTGTTCTGGTCTGCTCATTTAGGAGGAGTTTTTCTGCCAAACATTCACCTAAGTTCATCTGGAATGATGCTTTAGTGCTGTGAATGCTTTTATATGCACCAATAAATGAAACGTCCCCATGAGTCACAAGTTCTGTAGATTCTCACACTCATTAATTAGAAAAGAGATCAATTTGATGGATGAGAAGGTAAAATCCTATTTGTTCTCACCATCCACCATCAGAAAAAAATGAGAAAAGAAGATTCAAAACTCAGATTTAAGTATTAAGATTCAAAATACATCTTTATTTAATTGCATTTCACATCTAAATAACAACAAATTTTGGCTCGCAACAGTTCCTCTTAAATCACCTATAACTTTGTGTGCTACAACCCAGATCTTGCAGAGGTAAAGACACTGTGGACATAAATAAAGATTTATAGACTAGGTCAAAAGAGCACAAAGAAAGACAAAGCTCATGAACCCTCTCCTGGACAGAATCTGAGCTGTTCAGCTTCAAACCATAGGCTATATCAATCAGATATTCTTGTTTCTATTCATTTGCAGAATAATGGTAGTCAGTAGCACCAAACCTGACATTGTCCAAGGACGGAAAAAAGTCAGTTAAGGAGTCAGGATCTAATTTATGAAACAATGCAAGTAGTCGGAGATCATACAGAGGGGAAGTGAGGGTCATAGGGCCAGACACATTAAATCACAGGTGAGTAGTATGTATAGATCCAATTTCAAAGTGACCTTGCACTTAAGCATATGTTTTCTTTTGCTCATGATTAATTATAAACATCAAGCCTGTGATGAGAGATGTGAATGATTTTGCAATAGACTATTTGGATTAGTCCAGGAAGGACTTTTTTCATTGTTGTATCTATAGCCATACTACAAGTGAAATAGGGTGGGAGACAATAAATTCAAGATTATGATCAAAATCCAGTCCTTAGGTATGATCTTAGATGTTTAAATACCAATTAAAATGCAAATAAAAAACTTCTGTGCCACAGCTGAGAGTCACAGAATATCCTGAGCTAAAAGGGACCCTAAAGGACCGTTAAGTCCAGCTCCTCATCCTGCACAGAACCCCAAAAATCACACCACATGTGTGAGAGTATTGTTCAAGTGCTTCTTGAACTCTGTCAGGCTTGGTGGTGTGACCACTTCCCTGGAATCCTTTTCCAGTGCCCAACCACCCTCTGAGTGAAGAAGCTTTTTCTAACATCCAGCCTAAACCCCCTGACACAAATTCAGGCCATTCTCCTGGGTTCTGTCACTGGTCGCCAGAGAGAAGAGATCAGAGTCTCTTCTTCCTTCCTCACTTCAATCCTTGTGAGTAAGCATCCATCCTTGTAAGGAACCTGTAATTTTCCTCTCTGTCTTCTCTTTCCTAGGCTGTATTTGTTAACAGTAGCAGCTATGCATTTGCATACACCATGATGCCAACTTGTGTGTTCCAAACTTATAAATAAAAAGCAAACTCAGTAAAATGTGCATTTCTGCTTCACTAGAAACAAATTTGACAGAATTTTTTCCAGACTATCACTTACGTCTCTCCACAGTAACAGATTCTGAATAAGACATGCACAACTCAAAAGATCTATTTCCAAGTCATTAATAACAGCTATAAATCACATATGTCCATTTCTCATTTAGCAGAAGACAAGATATGAGCCCCAATTCAAAAGAGCATGTGCATCAATAACTATGTTGATATATCAAGTATTAGAAAATTAAAATAATGCAAGTTTTCTAAGTGGTGTTGCACAAACCATCCTGCACAAACCATTTGTGACACTTTCTCTAACTATCACTTCAGGAACTTTGTAATTATCTGAATTGCAACAAAAATTAAACGTCCAAATACCACTAATACATGATAATTTATGGCCTATTCCTTCATGGCAAGTGAAGTATTACTTGTATTATACTTAATAAATCCTACTCTAATTTTGCAGAATGACAGAACGGTTGAGGTTGACACAGACCACTGCAGATCATCTAATCCAATCCCCAGCATATTTACCAAGTTGCCTAGGACCATGATTAAAAGGGTCTTCAACATCTTTAAAGATGGAAAGTATACAAGCTGTCTAGGCTTGAGCACTGTCACAGTAAAAACAAGTGTTTTCTTGTCTTCAGAAAGAATTCCATGTGTTTTGATTTATGATCATTGCCCTGTCACTGTGTACCACTGACTAAAGTCTAGCTATGTCTTCTTTCCCTCAAGTTATGTGTTTATACGCATTGATAAGATCTCCTGAGCCTTTTTATCTCCAGGCTGCTCAGACTTAGCACTCTCAGCCTCTCCTGATATGACAGAGGCTTCAGTCCTCTAATCACCTACGTAGCCCTTCCCTAGATTCTTTATGGTATATCCTTATCTCTCTTATACGGAGAAGCCCCAAACTGGACCAGTCACTCCACGTGTCTCACCTGCACTAAGTGGAGGGGAAGACTCACCATCTTTGGTCTGCTGGCAGCACTCCTCCTACTGTACCTGTTAGCTCTGGACACTGTTGGCTCATGGGCAGCCTGTTGTCCCTCAGGATGCCCAGGCCCTATTCTGCAAAACTGCTCTCCAGTCTGTGGGTCCACAGCATGTATTGGTGCATGGAGTTTTTCCTCCCCCCTTGCAGGACTACTGAACTGCATAAGATTCCCATCTGCCCATTCCTTCAACATGAGTAGATCCCTCTGGATAAGAGTACAAGCATATTGTCTATCAACCACTCCTCCCAGCTTTGTGTTCTCTGCAAACTTGCTGGCAGCATACTTGATCCCATCATCATCCAGGTCATTAATGAAAGTGTAAACAGAATCTATATTGAGCCTTGGGATAAAAGGCTGGTGATTGCTCTCCAGCTGGACTTTGTGCCAGCAATTTTTGAACCAGGTAGCTCAGCCAGTTTTCTCTCCACATCCCTGACCACCCAACTGCCCAGAACAGCCTATAATTTTAACAGGTTATGTTAATATTAATATGCATTATATCTTGTTTTAATTTACCAGTGCTATATAGCAAAACAATTTACCTGTTGTCAACTACACAGAGTCTGCTGTGATAAGTCATAGCTGCCCAGACATCAAAGGTCCAGAGTAAACTCAGGGAATGAAAGACATTATTGACTGGTTATGTCGTCCACCTCTCTGAACTCATGTCATCACCGCAGCCATGGTAACACATAATTCTGGCTCATCTGTGGTCAAGGAGTCAAAATCAGAGGGTGCATTGTAGAAAGAAATCTGACAGCAAAAAAATCCTCCCATGGTTACAGAAAAGGGATTGTTGTGCTGAGGTGGGACAGCAACAATATTTCTAACCCGGAACAAATATATTTACCATAACTTTTAGAAGTATAGCCATGGATAAGTTGGACAGCTATTAACTGAGTAAAATTCCATCAGGGGTAGAATTCTTATGCTCTAAATCTAGAAATTTGATATTTCCAAGTCTGGAAAGATCACATAACACTCCCTGTAAGTGCTACTTGTGGGTAATTAATCTAAACCTAAACTAGACATTTAAGATAGAAGTCTATTTCTGCCTACGTCTTTTTGTCTCAATGATTATAAAAAGTCCTTAGGGTGGCTAGGATTAGCTTAGATGCCCAATTCCTAAAGGTAGGCATAATGAAATCTACAGTGTGAAAATTATTTGAATGAGGAAAACAGAGACCTTTGGAAGTAGTGCACCTCTACAAATCCGCAGAGAAAAAAGTCTCAGAGAGAATAAATGGGTTATTTATGGAGCTTAGTGATCAAGAGTGTGATGATGGAGGTGACAGTGACAGAAGAAAAGAGGAGGGGTGAAAGCACTCACAGGGCAGGACCATGTAGATCATACATGGACTTGTAAAGTTGAAACTGGCAGCAATTTAACAAGGAGATGTCAGATTTCTGCATCACCTTGCTAAAATAAGCAGAGAGAGGCAAATCCAGAGTGAGAAATTAGGTCAAGATCTAGGAGTCACAGTCATTAAGCATGTGAGTGGGTAAAACCAGTTTAGAAGGTACATGTAAAATGTGATAATGAAATATGTATTAACTTAATTAGCATGATCAGAGACAAAATATTCTCTTTTTATATATTTAACTAATCTATGTAAATGGAAAAAGGTTGAAAAAAATTTAAAATGTAGACTAAGGACAGCAAAAAGACATTCATGTTCCAGACAGATGTCAAATTAATCAGTCAGTGTTTGATGACAGTGTTTAAGAAACCTAAAAATGTAACAGTATGTTACATGGGTACTGTATGCAATGGGTAACTCCAAGGCAGGAAGTATTTGTTCCTGGCAAAACTGCCCCAAATGTATTTGCGAGAGTTACAGACACTTTCCAGGAATTAATATTTAGAATGGAAAAGATGAATCTATTTTTTCACATTTTCTATGATTTGTAAGGTATGTGCTTTACTCTGCTAGATTAAGAGCTCCTCTCTTACTCCCCAATATCAACATTCCTATAATAATATCAGCATCTCCATAATGCTGACATTCATGTCTTTTAGACAATGAGTTCTACCTTCTCCTAAGGATTATGCCTATCTACATAGAGATATTCAACTCTGAGTGATTCCAGTCTTGCTGCTCTTGGATATTTGAGTGGTTTCTGTGTTACTTTAGTCTGCCTCTGAGTCTAAATATTTTGCCTTCTGTTTCCCTTCCACCCCAAGGAAATAAAGCATCGTCTTGACCTTAACTTCTTCTAGGAACAGTACCCCAGACTCTTGAAAAGATTCGTGGTTTAGGATGATATTTTATGTTTTTTCAATTGTTTGGACTGTGAATCAAAGGAGCTCCTCTATCTGTGAGATAACTACTTTGAGAAAGGCAAGAAAATAAATTATAAGAAAGTTATGAGTAAACTGCTTTGCATGGAAGTGGGAAAAGCGCAGAGGCAAGGACTGTTATATTTTGTTCCATATTGTCCATTTTAAAATTCTTCACTGTAAGCTTTTATCAATATAACCATTTATTAATATAACCATGTATCAATATAAGCAATTGTTTATATTGATAAAAAGACTACTCCCGTTTAAGGTAACACAGTATTTATCACTGTGTTAATAAAGAAACATTAATTAAATCCAATATTCTGTATCCAACAGTAGCCAACACTGTAGACTTCAGGGTAAATGACCAGTGCACAGATTTGCAACACTCTGCACCTCAAGCAGTGATCTATGTTGCATGTTTCAAGTGTAACATTATTAAAACCGAAAATTTAAAGCACTGTGTGCATATCATACTTATTTGCTGAATTCACTACAAAATGTTTATTATTCCTTGACGATTTTTTCATCATGGGAAGGAAGATGCCCTAAAGGGTTGAAGAGAATGAGTATACAAATGTAGAACCCAGAAACATTCGATCTCATTAAGCAATGAAAATTGTCAGTGTAGCACAGGAATGAAAGAATATGACATTGCTAGTCTTATTTACACAGATGATTAGAAAGAGATAAAGTAGCTGACCCGGACAGATAATAAATACAGCATTAAAAACACAGCATTTTCTACCTTATTTTTTCTGACCTACTTTTCTTTCCCATAATTGTCTTACAGTTATATCTGAAGTTCACATATTGGTTGCATCCATTATTCTGGCTTCCTAGTTATTTGTTAAATTTAGTGAGAATTTGTTTGATTAGCTTTGATTTAGTTCCTCTTGGGAGCCCTGAAGGACTGAGAAAGATAAGCATATCCTACGAGTAGGTCCTACACATGTACTCTATCTCATTAAGGAATGAAAAGTGCTGGGTTAAGGGAAGAAAGGGGAAGAAGGGTTATTCCTATTTACATTGATCTTTTCACAAGCCAAGGCATGATTCTCTATGTTATTAAATTTGTTTTATTCTGGTTTAACTATTTAAAGGTAACTACAGTCAACAAACTTTGGAGTTCATTTAGAACCAAGGAAGCTGGATAGTTCTCAGTATATGAGGTTTGCATCCTTAATGAATTTTTTTAAATGACTGTACAAAATCTTACTTTTTCCCTATAATTCTACTTTTTCACATAACTTTATCATAATAAGAGTGCCTGACTAATATGCATTTCAGATCTTGATCTTAAAAATATTGGGTGCTGGCCTTAAAAAACCCTATATATTTATTTAAGAAACAGAGAGACTATTTCAACCATTAACTAAGAAGGTAGTATTTGGTCCTCAGTCTGCTTACTGTAGTTAGCTAGGCCTCTTGCAAGAAGTAAAGCAGAAAGAAAATAATTCAAAATGTTAAGCCTTTATTTTTTGCTACCATTGTCAAACTGGAGTGTGTGATGTATTAGATTTTCTATGTACTCTTTGTGCAAAGCTGACTATTTCCACACTGTGTGTCAGGCCATCCTATGCAAACTGGTGAAGTCTCCTTCTACCAGCTCATTAACATTTCTGTTGTATTTTTTAAAAGGATCTTTAGTTATATTTGCAATTATAGTATTTGCCCTTGACAAAGGGAAATGAAAATGAATTCTTTTCAATATTATGATTATTTTCTTCTTTATTTTTTCCAAACATTTTTCTACTTTCGTAATTAGCTAGATAAACACAGAGAGAGGTACAGTGGAAACACATTTCTTTTTACAATTTTTCCTCTTTAGAGTGCAAGTATTTTATCTACATTGAGAATTTAAAATAAGATTCCTGATATGCATCAACTTTGAAAAGTTAGTAAGTCACCTAAATGCATATTCAAATATAGAATTAGTTCCTAATAGGCCTCTACCTCACTGAGCATATGACCTTCCTTCAGCAAGGACTGTCAAATTTACAACTCCAGTATGCTGGAGATCATGGAATCATAGAATCATAGAATGGTTTGGGTTGGAAGGCATCCTAAAGATCATCCAGTTCCAGTGTCCCTGCCATGGGCAGAGACACTTTCCACTAGATCAGGTTGCTCAGAGCTCCATTCAACATGCCCTTAAACACTTCCAGGGATGGGGCATCCACAACTTCTTTGGGCAACCTGTGACAATGCCTCACCACCCTCACAGCAACGAATTTTTCCTAACATCCAATGTGAACCTACCCTCTGTCAATTTAAAGCCATTGCCCCTTGTCCTACCACTACATGTCCATCATAGTGACTTTTCTTTTCCTGCACAGGGGCAGAGGTACAGACGACCATGCTGGGTCTTCTGAACAGCTGCCTCACTTTTATGAAAACATAAAGGCTAGCTCTTTTAAAACATAATGTTTTAAAGTAAACATACTTTGTTTGTAAAGTATCTCTTTTAAAAGTTAATTTTTATTTATGATGAAAAATGAGGTTCTCACGTAACCCCTTGATAGAAACAACTTTACGTATCTGGAAAATAATCATCATTATTGTGAAAGTGGATATAAAACCCCAAAAGTTGATAATGCTTGGGTTATTTATGCTACTCCATCCTTCCCCAGTGCAGATGATTTTAACTTACTGGTTATAATGTTATCAGTTTATGAATGCATGACAGTCTTCCTGTATTCAGTAACACACTGAAGGATTACAAAAGCATAAAATGAATTTTTTTTAAAGGAAACCCAGTCCCTGAAACCAAGTCTAAATATCTCAACAGAATGATAAGGATTTTTGCAGGCAACTGGGAAAAAATCACCACTTAATGCTAGCACTTTAGAGACTGGTCAGAGGAGATCAGATTGAGAAAGATGCCAAGGCAAGTGTCTAATCAAATGGAGAGACCTGTACTCAATGAAACCTGTACTTAATGAAATAATTAATGAATTTAAAATTAGACACTTTTCTCAACATGCAGTCAAAAAGATGACAGGACCTTGTCCTTTAGGAACAGCAAAGAGAATAGCTTTCACAATTTCAAAGAATTCCCTATCAAGGTGTTGGAAAAGCCATAAAGCCTCATTAGAGCTAGCGTTTTGAATAGTGGCCCTGTCTCCTTTCCCAAAAATTCCTCACATCTCAGACCCTTGGTGATCACCTACATTGTAAGCCCACCGAGGGCTGGGATCAGCACAGAGCAGCTGCCCAGCAGTCAGGTGTTCTTCACAGCCTGGTGGCCAGGGGCAGGATTTTTCCCTTAGTTACAGCTTGACACTTGTCTAGGTGTTGTTTTCTCCTGAGACATACTGAGATATTATAAGTTGCACTTTTTTCAGTTACTGTGAGGCAGCTTATTCGTTAAAACAAACAAAAAAAGATAAATAGGGGCTCACTATTAAAAACTAACCGTGTGTCTGTTCTGTATTTTTTGATTTTTATCTATAGCAATTTGCATTCCCTTGTCCTTACTGCTGCCTGGCATGTACCACAATATCATCCTATCCCTTTAGTTTTGTTCGCTTTCCTTTCATACTATCACTTAATTAACTCTTTTGTACCTCTAGTCTGTGGTCTCTGAGCCTCTAATACATGGCTGCACCAATTTCACCACCTCCAAGGCTAGTCAGATTAAAGATTAATGAGTAAACCTTACCCAGAGGCTTTACAAAGGTTACACATAATTACAAATGGATCTTTTATGCAGTGTTGAATATGTGAAAGCGACCAAAAAAAAAAAAATCTAAGGGAAAAAAATAACAGAACTTATAGGATTTAAGTTAGCCATTTAAGTCTTCTCAAAAAAAACCCAAACAAGTTACGAAGTTCTAACCTTTGTTCCAAAGATGGCGATAAAAACAAAAACACCATATGGTGGAAATTAGTCTACATCTCAATCTTGCAACATCACTGCCTACTAATGCTCCTTTGAAGTTAAGCAAAATGTTTTGCATTAAGAAGATGTAAAGACAAAAAGGTCTAAAATTTTGGTAAATCTTCAGTTAACTAAATTCTCATATTTGACCATTTGTTAAAGGAAAAAACAACCAAAACATTTCTCCTGTAGGAAAAACCTTAAAAGATTTCTTAGCCTAGCTGCTTGGTGAAAAGACATATGCTGGCTAATTATCTTAATCTTGTATCTTCTTAACTCACAGAAATACCTTAAAATACAAACTTAGTATCTGAGACAACACTTTCATAAGTGCAGGTTTAAATTTAGTTGCATAGAAACATGGTATCATACTAATGAAATAGTCTGACTTTAAGAAGTTCTAAATTCCACCAAGTACCATTTAAGTTAATGGAAACTACTTTGGAATCTGTCTTTATGCACTGCTTGTTTGTTCCCTTGCTTTAAATCTTTCAGTATAGCAGATAAATGGAGATTAATAATAAAAAACATTTTAAAAAGACAAAAAACCACAAAACCAATAACAAAACCTGCCTCTACCTTTCATATTGTGCTATTAGTGTGTAAATAATGGGCTAAACCGGTCAGAAATGCCCAAGAAATTTGATACTTTAGTATTTGCTTCCAATTCTGGATTGTAAGACTATGTTCTCAGAGGTGCTTTGTCTCTTAGATTTCACTTAAGCTTAGAGGTGACTGGAGCTCTATGGAAACACTGCAAATTTTAGTATCATTACTTTTTACAAATCCTTACTGGTGAAAGGACAAAACCTTATTACTCAAGAATACTTTTATGCAAAAAGTGGCATCATTCACTAGTGAAACCACTCTTCAAGAGTAAGAGAATAACAGGGAACCCATAAAACCACTGAAGTCCTACAATTGTCTCTGAAAGTGATCTAAGCCCAGATGTTTTGTATGTTTATTTGGATTTCTCATATAAGCATTTGCAATACAGGTGCTCTGTTTTCTTCTGCTATTTTCCTTCTCTTTTGTCTTCTCTTTTGCCTGGGAGCAGTATCTGTCTAGCCTTTATTCTAGTCATATATGCGTTTAACTCTTTCAGCAAAAGGCTGTTGAAAAGATAAAATCTAAAATGTTGCATTTGAACACTAAGCAACTAAAGTTCTTATTTGAAACACAAGATAAATTGTTGGATTTAATTGTAATTCTGATTATCAAATATAACACTTTAGCATTGCATGGTCAGGGACCAGGTCTCTAAGTGATTAGATACACATTATGCAAACAGCTAAAAAATCTTTGGATTACTTAAAAAATTTTAATTTATAATTATTAACTTGTAGCTCTTATGTGGTTTATGATTAGTTTATTAAATGTGAATGTCAGAATTTTACATAGAGCTCAGAATTTTTTTCTTCCCACAAGTGAATTACTGCAACTCAAAGCAAACATTACCACTTACAGTTTAAAATTTTCAATTCCAGAATTGGAAAATGTCCAGTTTTTTCTATTCAATAATAACATAGTTTTATAGCTGATTACAAAGTAAATTTAACATCACAATATTTTTGAGAAGGAAACAAACATTGAGAACCAAAAGGAAAGTAAAATCACCCAGACACTTACTTAGGAGAGCAACATTTTTCACTGCAAAACTTGTCTTAAAAGTGAGACAGGTTTAATTAAGCTTTTTTATTAAAGAGTGTTGAAACCCTGCATGATATGTAATGTACTTCTACATATATAATTAGTTTCTACCTCTTTTGTAGACAAAGTTGACCTACTCTGCAAGCTAGGAAGCAATGTTCCAAAGGCAAAAAAAAAAAAAAGCAAAAGATGTGAAGAAAAGAATCTTAGAGTGCTTAAGCTGGAGGAGGGTTAATTCTTAAATTTTTGGTTTATTGTAGTTTTTTGACTACAAAATTATTGCTTAGTGTAAAAGAAGCCATGCTTTTGAGAGCAACAGACACTGCCCTACCAGTAAAAAGGAGTCAAGTTCCCTTTTGCAGCATAACCAGAATCTCTTGATTTTTTCTTTATATTTGACTATGAAGTAAATTTTTTAACAAAGTATTTCTTTCTTTTCTAAGTCATGAATAAGAATTTCTTCTTTTAGAAAGATCATGCCAGCAGGCTAGGGGAGGGAATTCTGCCCCTCTACTCAGCCCTGCTGAGGCCACATCTGAAGTACTGTGTCCAGATCTGGGCTCCTTATTACATGGAGCTCCTGGAGTAGGTCTGGTGTAGGGCTACAGAGATGAGTAAGGGACTGAAGCATCTGTCCTGTGAGGAAATGCTGAGGGAGCTAGGCCTGTTCAGCACCAAGAAGAGATGACTGAGAGGGGAATCTCATCAATATCTATCAGTATCTGAAGGCAGGGTGCCAAGATGATGAAGCCAGATTTCTTTTGGTGGTGCCAAGCAGTAGGACAAGAGGCAATGGGCAGAAACGGATGCACAGGAAGTTCCATCTGAGTATGAGGAGGAACTTCTTCACTGTGCAGGTGACCATGCACTGAAAAAAAATTCCCAGAGAGGTTGAGGAGTCTCTCTCACTGGAGATATTCAGGAACCATCTGTCTGCAATCCCATACCATGTGCTCTGGGATGGTCCTGCTTGAATGGGAAGGTTGGACCAGATGACCTCTTGTGGTCCCTTCCAACCTGATCCATTCTTCAATGGGTACAGAAGCAGAAGCAGGAAATAACCTCTGATCTAGATTCTAAATATTATTTTTTGTGGTGTACCAAAATAAGATTTCTCCTGCTGCCTTGAAGACATGGGAAAGATTGAAAGAAAAGAAGAAAAAAAAGTAGAAAAGAAATTTGGTATTGGCTAGTGATAGATTCTGCTTTTCTTCCACAGGCTATTTTAAAATTACAAAGATGTCTCATAGTTCCCATCAATAAAAGATACAGCACAATGCTTTCTCCTTGGACCTGCAGAGCTGAACCTTAGGCATACAAATAGATCCACATTGGCTTCAGTGAAGCAGCTTGTAGGTTTAATACACACACAGACATATATTCATATACAATTTTGTAATTATCGATGTGCATAACAATTTGCAGGACAGCCACCCCGTGTCTGTGTCGGACTGGCTTTAATTACATTATGCACAGCTGAAAATTCTTGTCCTCCTGCCAGGCTGCCACACTTTTAACTCTGTATGAGGCTTCTAGGAAGAAAAATAAGCCTGTGTGCAGTCTTTCATTTTCATGGACTTCTATTGTTTATTTTACTTCCTTCTAAGCTTGGAGTAAACAGATACCTCAGTTATCAATATGAAAACAGAGAATTTTGTATAGATTACAGTTTGCATGAAAGCAAAGGACAGCACAGCATGCTTGCTGGTGCAAAGTAGGAGAATAGAGGCATAAACCACATCCTTATATTGTGAAGAAATTGTTCTGCTGGCCTTTTCAGTGTGCATGAGAGGTATGAATGTCCAGCTGCATTTTCCACTCTGGCTTTTGAAGGCAGAGTGTAGAAACTGGACATGTTTTGATTCCTAAGCAGCATACTGAAAAATATTTTGAGAGAAAGTGGAAAGAATGAATATAACATGTTCCTTTCTCTAAAGGGAGTAGTCAAAATTACTGACAAAGCAATTTCACTGTGTGACTGTGGTTTCTACTGCTATGTTAAGACTTCTCTTTTTGTCAGTGCCCACACCTGGGTACCTACAGATCCATGGCAATGTTACACTCTTACATCAGTATGCCTGAGTACTAAAGGTAAAATTTTAAGCCAATAGTATAGGCTGCAAAGGACTATGCAGTAGTGACTCTGCTACATTTCCTTTAAAGTGTGCTCTATTAATTTGATGGTTTTTCCTGCTGGGTGTGTTTGTATCTTGATGGCTTGCATATCTCCAATCAAGTGATGTAGAAAATAGAATTTAGATTATTTTTTTATTCAATTATAGATCCATTTAACTTATACTAAATTTTCTTCGGTTTTCAGATGGCTGTAGCACAAGAACAGTGAACTGTACCAGATGGGTACCAAAATCAAAAAATTAAACATACAAATTGAAGGCTTTCTTCATCTGAATTTTCTCAAAGTCTGTTTTTTGGTGACTTGAATTTCATGAAAATTTCATGACAATTGTCTCACTAGGTGACACATGGAAGTGTCCTCAAACCGTGGGCCTAGGGGTATCACTGCACTCATATATACATCCACTAGCAAATAATTTAAACTTAACAAAATCATAGCTCTTGAAGGATGGTAAAAGCAGTATACTAAGTACTACTGCTTTTAACTCAATAGCATGTGTTTTATTCAGGTTGCATTCTAAGAAACTTGGAAGCTAATGATACCTTCCATTAATATAAAATAATATCTTCTATAATTTTTTTCTACCTTCTATGTTTTTCTTTTTATCTCAAAACCACTTTGTTGTTCTCTGAAAATATACATATGGAAAAAATGACAGCTATTCTGCGTGGTGGAAATATGAAGAGATTGAGTATATTTGATGGATTTCTGAAACACAGAATATAAGTAGGGTATTTCCGTATTTAATGACCACTGCATTTGTAGCAAGAGAAAAATGGAATACATGCAACATACAGCCATTTACCTTAGTGCTACAGTGTTATGCTTAGCCTGAATGGTCAGGGTTTAAAAACTTGCACAGCCAAGTTGAAAAAAGTTAATATGCTAGTACCCCTAAAGAATATGCTTTAATTATTGGAAAATGTAGATCACTAGGAAAATAAACTGGGTTAAACTAAATACCCAACAGTTCATCTCCAACAATGGCCAGCAACAGATGCCAATAGAAAGGAGTAAAATAGGTGAAGCATACAATGAGGCTTTCTCAGCCTCTAGCAATATGTAGCTCTTGGCTATCCTAAGCCAGAAATGTCATTTTGAGGGGGTGTTTGGGGCCAGATTATTAAGAGTTGGGCACTGGGGGTGAAGAAAACCTCTTTGAAATTGAATGTTTGTACCATAAAGCGTCTATAATAAATTCCTAAAACACTACTCAAATTCAATTTTCCTATAGATTGTTTACTAAAGAAAACCTATAGGATCCTGTAGTATTTAATGATAATTGGGGGTGGGAAGGTGTTAAAATTATGCAGAGGCACTGAATGTTTTCATTAAGCTATGAAACCTCTATTATATAGCTCACAGTACCTCAAGAAAAATTACTCCCTTGCAAGTTGGTTGCTATTCACATGTACTGATGTACCTAATCTTGTGGGTTATTGAGAATTAGAAAAATTATTGAAAAAAATCCTGAAATGCCACAGATGTCCCAGTTCAGAACACCAGAGCCACAAAACATTTAACAGGGGAAAAAAATTCCAACAAAGCAAAGAAACTCACAACAAAGCAAACAAACAAAACAACTCACCAAGAAGAAAAATGAAAATAAGGCAGCATGCTGGATACACTGTCATGTAGCCTTTCTACCCAGTTCGTACTTTCCCTCACACTCTACCTCTCCCCTGAAATTTTGCTCCATGTTACAACTTGATCACTGAAAACTCACCTAAGGGAAAGTGATCTCAACCTAGAATCAGCTTCTTGGAGACAAAACCCCACAAAGGCATACTGGGGAGCATTAATAGATGGATGGATATATGGTGCATTCAGGATGAAAAAGAAATTATAGTACCTTTAGTGCTAATCAGTAGGGCTTAATTGGAAACAGATCTCACCGACAGGAGCTATGTTCTTTTGAGATCACAAATATGACAAAGTCATCTAAGTAATTTGACCCAGAAGTTCATCACATTCTGAATAATAAATTTGATATATTACAAAAAAATTCATTGTGGTATATATACAATGAATTAAAACTGGCTGATAATCATCAACTAATAGGAATATTTTTAGTCACATCTCACCATGATCTCTTCTTGCCACCACACTAGTCAATGTTGTTATCAATGATCTGGAAGAAAATATCAATAATGATAAGGTCTACAGATTACACAAAACCAGTAAAGTGGTAAATTGGGATAAGGACAGATCAGTTTGACAGAGCAATCAAGTTCACTTAGCAAGATGAGATCATCTGAGCATCATGCTTTCTAAAACAATTGAATTTAAGGACAAGTATCTGTGAAAATGGAATTTAGGTCAGAGTTGAAGGAAGGAATGGTTTTGAAAAAGTGCTGGTTTTGAGATGATAAATAGTGTTTCCAACATGACCTCCTCGTAAAAAAAAAAAAAAAAAAAAAACGAAGCCAAGATATATTCAGAAATGTTCAGCCAAGGATATTCAGAAATTAAAAAAAAAAAAATAGTGAGAAGTACAAACTATTTATTCCACTGTATATAGCCAGTAATAATATTTCTAAAATAGCACAAAAAATATATAAAAACTCTGTTGGCTGCAAAAGAGGATGTTTATAAATTCAAAATGTTTAGTAAAGATGTAAAATAGCTACCTAAGGCCTGGAAAATCTCACTTTTCCGAGGAGCCTAGAGCTGAGTCTTGTTAATGTACATGGGAAATATTATGAGTTGGTTTGATCACTGTGCACATCAGGGATAAATTTCTGGCTAGCAAGCAATGATAAAAAATCTTCCACTGGTTTAGAAGTTAATCAAGACAAATTTAGAGTAGTAATAAGTGAATTTTTTAACAATAAAGCTATCAATTGGTAGAAGAATTTATTTTGCAATGTGGTAGAACCTCTGTCACTTGAAAGCCCTACCTCCAGTAAAATATATTAAAATATATTCTTCATTCCACCCAAACTTGTAGATCCAGGAAAAAGTATTTACAGAAAAGATGCTCACAAAAATCTTATGTGAGTGGTCTAAGATGTTGTTATAGATGAAAAAATAAAAAGAGAGAAAAAAGATGCCTACAAAGAATCAAGAGGAAAGTACCTTCCTTGAAATATAAAAAAAGATTACCACACTAATGCTGATGAGGTATACCAGGATAACCATTTAAACATTTCTCAAGTTTTTACACCTCAGTGTTTATCTCTGCAATTCTAAACAAGGTTAGTAGCAGAGGGAATAGCTTTAAGCATGACCTGGCCACAGAAGGAGAGAAGGGGATGCATTTGTTGGAAAGTGGATTGCTGTATAATTTGGACAAGTTTGCTTCTGTTGAGGCACTGAGAAAATGAATGTCCAGTCACCTGTGGTTGATGACCCTCAACCAGCAGTGCAAATGAAAAGCAAGTGACACAGGTCAGAGCTCAAAGGGAAAGAATCACATGCAGGACTGAGTCTGCACAGGGCTGCTGTAGGGTTGGATAAACATTTGCACAGTATGTACAGAACTGTCACTTCATGCACTTCATTTAAAATACACTGATCTCAGCCAAGCAAGAGAAATACACACAGGTATTGAAGAGTTCCCCACAGAGATGGCCCCCTAGAAGATATGTAGCAATGCCCACCTGTAATAGATGAGCAGCTTCTGATGATCCGGTCTTCTCAGTCATCAAGTAAAAGTGGCACCATCACAAAGACAAATCAGAGCCTTGTGTATCTCATGTATCCCTCAACTTCCACATTGTTGTCATGTTTCTGGTTATGACTTGTAAAAACATGTAAATACTTTCATATTCATATTCCACAGACAGATTAAATCATCATTTTATTGTGAGAATGTTACCTTGTTTCCTTTTATTTTCTAAATCAGAGTATCATGCCCAGATATAGATGATCTAATGATCTCTAGGGTTTTATTTTTCTGTTATTACCTCCAAATCAAGATGATTTGGGCAATTCACATAGCAGTCTACAGGAGTATTACAACTGGATTATCTTTGATGATATTTACTTAATGTACCCAATACAGGTCGAAAGCTCATAATAAGAAAGCAATGTGACTCCACGTCATAGTCCAAACAGCAGAACCTTGCATACTTCAGCCTGCACTGTGGGTTTGCATTATACTCTCCCTGAAAGCCATGTATCAGCCAATCAATGTTTCCAGCAGCTGCTAATTAGCACCAATCCAGACTGGACTGCATTATGAGTCAGTGCCACAGAACAACTCAGGACAGCCGGTTTGTGTGACAGAAATGTGTTATCAACAGAAGTGCAGATTCTGATGAAATTTTTCTAAGTATTTGAGCATCAGTGTACCCATGGCAAATAAAGCCAGGTGAAGCTCTGTCCTGTTTATAGCTGCAATATATAAAGGTCAAGGAGGACAAGTCTTAGAGAAGCCAGTTTGCTCATAACTGGACAAATACTTCTCAAAGCAGCTGTTTTAGACAGACAATAAAACTCTCTGAGCATGACCCCATCTCTGAATGCAATTATACTTTTGGGAATACTACTCCAACTCCTGAGCTAGTCTATACTAAGGCATCTACCTTGCTGTCTCCTACCTTGCTAGAGTATGTAAAGCTTTTTAAACCTGCTAATGATTATTAGTGTCATAACATGGAGGGAAAGAAATTTCTGCCAGACACTCAGACAAGTATCTCTTTATTTTTAGGACCAAGAAAAAGCACTTTCACCAAGAGCATCCTACTGGAGGTTTTCAGCCCGGTCAGAGTACATGATCAGCACCCAGAAAGGGAGTATCTTCCATGAGTGTGAGCTTGCAGCTCAAATTCACAGCTCTCCCAGCAGAGCAATTGCTAATACAAGATTGTCTCTGTGCCATGTACACTCACCCTTTTACTCCATTTTGCTGGGTTCAGCTTTTATTTCAGAGACACATAAAGGCCATCATCACTGGTAAGAGTGTTTATAATGGAGTATGAAAAATTGGAGTAAGAGTGTTTATAATGGACTAAGATCCATCACATAATTTCTATATGTGACTACTGAGGCTTTCTAGGTGATCTCTCTGTTTAGCAAAAACCTGCCTTGAGTATCTCACTTGTACCTCTGGTAACACAATGTGAAAAAGAGTGTCTGCTCTATAACACAATAAAATTGACCTATAGCTCAGTCTGTTTCTGCTAGCTGAAGGTTATTTTGCTTTGACATATCCTTGCAGTGTCCTCTGCTTTAATTAATAATGTTGCTGCCATGCATGATGAAAGTCACTCTTTTGCACATACTGGTATCTTTCCAAATTAGGCGTTTTAAAGTTTGAGCCTTAAGAAATGCACAGAGTATTTTCAATCAAAAGTCCAATCTATTTACATGCACAAGAGCTGAAAGATTTTTCATGCAAGTTGTTGTACTCTTAGGTTTTATTATTTCTGCTTGAGCAGAAAGCAATAAATATGTCTTGAGACAAGGGAGAAAGTTAATAAAAAACTGTCCTTTCCTCTTTGTGCTAGACCCTATTTTAAAACCAGCTTGGCTTTCATGAACAAATTAATTGGATTAGCTCTGCTTCAGCCACAAAGGACAACATTCTGTGTCACAAACATATTGTATAATGAACCATCACTGCACTGGTATAGTAGGGGACTGATCCTGAAATTGTATTCAAACAAGGATTATTACAATTCAGTTTGCGGGATACAAATAAGATGATTGAAATGAAAGAAAAAACTGTATGGTGAATGAGGGTATAGAAGGAAGACTTATCCTACATAAGCCAGCTAGTTAGAGGAAAGGTACTCATTGTCAAAAGATATTACAGCTGTGACCCTAAAGATATTGTCAATGAAAATTTCACTCTGGTTTGAGAAGATGTCAACAAAATGAATAAGAATTTATTTTAAACATATTTTTTTTATTTTGAAAAGAACAAAATAGCCATCTATTTATCCTACTCCCCTTCATCATGTTAATAAAATTTTAAGCTGAAACTATCACACAGTTTGTTTTACCCAACGCTGCTCATTTTTGTTTATGTAAATGGTTTTACCCATCTCATAATGGTATGAACTCCAACCTCTATATGTTACAGCTTTCATTGATCCTCATTAATGTTTTATAAAAATAATTTTGCAGGGTTTCTGAGTGTTTGTGAAATAGCTCAGAATGGGTCGCTGTCTGCTACTATAACAAATAATAAGAAATAGAATAGTTGTGAAGGAACCTAAACTATGAAATTGAAATGGCTGTAGTTTATTAAAGAAAAAAAAGTTGTCCTTTAAAAATTCAAGTGATCTTTTGTTTCTCTTGCCTGCTGTTCTAGGGCTGACTATTGATACTGGAAGTCCTATAAATGACTATTTTCCACAGTATTATTTTGCTACGTCCTATATGGACCATTTATCACAGAACCTTATTTGATGTTTTGCTTAAGTGCTCAATAATCATAACGCTTAATAAGAAACAATTAGAATTTGTTCTTAATTGAGTTCCCAGTAAATTTTTTTAAAGAGGACTGACTCATCCCTTAGTGGTCAATGAAAAGTTGCCAGAGAATTAGGCCATAAGGAACAAATATCCTCCCCAAAACATATAGAACATCTAGTCACGGCAGACTTTCTGTTGTTTGGGAAGTTGATTTCACAGAGTTATTACTATCAATTACTGCTATTTTACCTTCTTCCATTACACAAGGGCAGCGGCTTAAAATAAAACCATAGCTTCTCATTCTGGATGTTATACAAACATCCACCAAGAAGTAATGAGGGTCCAAAGAAACTTCCACCTGCAGATTAAGGAGGAGCATTTATCACTAGTCAACACATCCTAAAGTTGTAGATTTGCAGCTGCTGCTAGGTGGGAGGAAGGTTATTACACCTACACCTGGCCTGAATTCACACAGGGTACCATGCATGATGCAGGGTATTGTAGGCTTCTGCATCCAAAGGAGCAGATCCATAGATGGAAGCTGGGCCTGGAAGATTGGGCATTCTTTAAAGAATCTTCCTATGTAGTCACAACCTGTGGCTTGCATAGACTTTTTCTTTCATCTTCTTTCTTCCTATATTATTTGTGAACAAAGTATGGGTAATTAATTTCTAGCATCTGTATATATCCACTTACAGAATCTAGATATACCTTTCAGTTATGAGAGGCATAAATCCTTATTAACTATTAACTACTGTTATAGGTAGCATAGAATTATTCAAGCAATAAAAGAGTTTATTTTTTCCCTTGGTTAGCTGTAAATGAGCCTAGAGGGAGCCCAGGAGTTCTAAGTTAAGCTCATTTCATACCTATAGCAATAGCTTTAAAACCTAATCTTGGATATATTTATACATTTTTAATAGGACCCCAATTTTACATACAGTATCCTCCAGTGGCTTCAGCTGCTGCAGAATTACCCTTTTTTTTTTTTTTTTTTTTTTTTTTTTACTATTAGGCTCAGCAAGTACAATGCTTGATTATCTTTCCTCCAGTTCAAAATCTTCTATTTTCCCTTTGTTATACACCAACAAGGGGACTATATGCAGGTTCTCTGTGGAGGATGTCTTGTACGTGAACATGCAAGCAATGTGGAATCGATCTGGCTGAACCCAGTATTCAAGGAATTTAATTGAATTATTGAAATTCAGGGTTGAACCCCTGGAACATTGATCCTATATTGTCAGCCTCAAAACCAAGGTGCACTGGCTGCTTGATAATGTGTTCATATGATTTGCAGTAGAAGGGGTGGTGAATCAAAGCAGTGACAGTATCGCTAACTGACAGAAAACAGAGGAACTGATGGTGAATATATTTAAAAATAAATCAATAGAGACTGGCCTGATTGAACAATTCTGGCAATGTGTTGTGCTGGCATGGCTGCTGACTTACGAGTTTAAGAGTAGGCTCAGGATTCACGGTGTCTGGAAAGCTGGAGAGGGTTGTTGCTGCAGCAATGCATTTAACTTCAAGACAGAGAATATTTGCTCATCTGTTTTCCTTGCCAGTAGCTAGAAACTATTGCTGCAGCTGCCAAGTGAAACAAAACAGGATTAAAAGAGAAAATAAATGATAAAATAATACCTCCAAAAAGATAACAAATAAAAATCCAAAGAAACAGCTTTCATCTATACTAATATAAGTGTAAGTGCTTTGCTTATTTTCCTCAGATATTAAAAAGATCATTGAGAATCTGAGGCTCAGGTCAATTAAAAGAAAAAAAAAAAAAGAGAGAATGAGAAGGGAGTTTAAAAACATTATGCAAATAATGCTCAGACTTTACCATCTCTACTGAGACATAAGTCACATCCTTCCTCAAGTCCAGCTGCTGGAAAAGGAGACAAAGCAGAAACAGCTGCAGCACTATTCTGCCCTATTGCATGTTGTTTCTCCCATTATTCTCTCTCACCAATTCGCCTGTTTCATTCAATTTATCATTGTCTGCTTCCCTTGAAATGGGACCTGAGAACACTTGTCTGAGCTGGATTGCACAGCTGTTGCTTTAGCTGCTGCAAGAGGAGGGAAGCTTTATGGCCTTTCTTCAGCCTTTATTCCCTTTGGGGGGAATAGGCAATAGACAGTCCTTTCTTCTATCACCATGATGTTCTGAAGCCCTAAGCCAGCCAGCCTTCCTTCCTTCCTTCCTTCCTTCCTTCCTTCCTTCCTTCCTTCCTTCCTTCCTTCCTTCCTTTCCTTTCCTTTCTGTCTTCAGCACAGCATTGTCAGTGGCAATGTCAACATCTCCAGGCCTTCAGGGCTTATTCCTCCCTCAGCTGAGGCCTAATGCTCTCTATCCCTGAGAAGTCAAGGGGCTCCAAGGGGTTGATCCCACCGTGTGTGTATTTCTCTGTAATCAGATTACTCATGGGCATTAGTGCTGTGCTGTACACATGGGACCCCTGACTCCAGTGGGAGCCAAGGTGTCATGGTTTGACACTGGCGCAATGCCAGCGCCCCCATGAAAATGCACTTTCCCAAATAATTGCTGTGAGATGTGATCAGGAACAGAGCAGAGCAGGCCCAAGGTTAATAACAAAAGAAAAAAACTTTATTAAACTACTACTACTATAAAAAACACAGACACTAAATCCAGGATGAAGACCCTCTAAAACACTCCTCCTCCTCCCACCCAATTTCCAAACAAACCCACAGTGAGACACCACCCAGGATTCCTAATCAAGCTGCCACCCTTCAAATAATCAATACTCAGTCCATCAAGGGAGACAGGAGTCTCTCCTGTGCCACAGGCCCCCCAGGAAACACAACTGCCACCCTTGTGTTTCCATGTCACACATGGCAACCACCCGGTGAAAATCTGCCAGTGTGACACTCTCCTTTCCATGTCACAGTGCTCTCACCACTGTGCTTGGACACGCTGCTCATAGGGTTTCTTTTCAAGGATGCTTTGCCATGGACCAAAAGAGACAACAGTTCAGCATCTCATTTTGGGACTACAGTCCCCCCCATTTTCTTCCTCCCCTGGGGCCAAGGGTATCAAGAACAGAGATCTTCTTCTTCCTGAAGACAGAGGACATCACCACACACTCTTCAGCTTTCCTCTGTTCTCTCCATTTTTCTGTTGGCAGTTGCTGAAACAGGTCTCTTGGCCCACCACCGCATCCCCCTAAAATGCAGTCTCTGTTGCAGGAGAATTTGGTTCAGTCTATGGCTAACAAGAAAAGTTCAGCCACAAGCCACTCCATCATCTCTTCCCACCCAAAAATTTCCTCTTCCAACATCTCGGATCCCAGACTGTCTCTCTTCTACTTCAAATCAAGGAGGAGTAATATTTTACAAAGCCTTCATTTCCCAGGAAATGCTTAAAAGTTCAGACTCCCCGGACAGCTGAAATCTCTGCTCAGAAGCCAATTCCCAAGGCCAAGGCTGGGCACCTCCCCCCTCCCCTTTTCTCCTTCTCTTCCAGCAAAGTTACAGGTGCCGTCAGACTCTCTCTCTCTTCCCTCTGGGTGGGGACGACAAAGGCATCTTCGCTTCTCATCACCCTTCTGTCCACAGGTGCTGGCTTGGTCTCAGTCCTTCAGCCCCCTGGCCTATCTCTCCCAGGCCACATGGCTTCCTGTCCCCCACCCAGTGCATGGCTGGGCAGGGCAGGTCTGCACTGCACTCTGACCGGAACTAAAAAGAGCAAGCTCTTGGGAGTTTTTGCTTTTAACCCCCTGTATTCTCAGAGGCGTGTCCATACCTTCAGTGGTCACTCCAGGTGCCAATATCCAAACCTGACCACTGATTGGTTTGACCCAACTTCCTGAAAAAATTCACTTCCATCAAACCACAACACTAGGTCATCCAACAGTGCACTGGATCGTTACCTTATAAAACTGCAGAGTGTGTGTATGTATCTACCTAAGGCCAAGGTTTTGAGGAATAGGGTGAAGTCAAGGAGACAAAAGTAGGTGCTTGGCATCTTTCACCTTCATCTTTCACCTTTCACTTCTCACTTAATCAAAGGTGTATGTGGATGCATACAAAGGGAAAATTACTCTAAAGCCAGAAGAAATCCTTGTCTCTGAGGCCTTTGCGTTGTAAACCTCAAGCCAAAAGCCAAGTAGTTATACTCTCTCTGTTAGGATGACTCACCAACTCACCATGTAATGAGAGGTAATATCAGGTCAGAGTCCCTCTTTCCACACCCTGAAAGTCCTCATCATGCAGATCCCCCCTTCCACCCATGAATCTAAAAGATATAAAAACTCCACTGTTATTTTACAACATGAATTGCTCTGTATTTGTTGAGATATTGGGGTTCTCACTGCTTTTCAAGTGAGCAAGAGGGTATTTTAAAATCCATTTACTTCAAAATGTATTCTCAAACAATTTTCAATTTTCATCCTTTCTTTTTTGTTTGTCTGCTTCATTCTACCCTATTCATATTTTACTTCTGTGAATTCAAAATAATAAATTAATTTATTAGAAAAATGACACTCTCTAAGGGCTGACATAACAGAAGACAGAAGAAGTGATGTTGAAAATGATTCAAAATAAATAATCAGTGCTGTGTCAGGGGATACTACCTTCAGTTCTGGCAAAGCATTTCCTATCTTGAAATTATTAATGTTACGCCAATTTAAAAACAAGCAGGAGTTTTGGCAGCAAGAATGCGGAAAAGCCTCCTAAATTGTAAAACACTTAGTTTTTAGAACTCACAGGGCATGTCTATACTAGTGTATGAAATGAGTCAAAATGTCTGTTCTCTGGCCATGAGGGGAAGTGCCAAGGCAAAGTCAGTATCCCCACAGCTAGGAAGCTCTCTTCCTGTGAATGGAATGGCTTCTCTGTCCTTCACACTCAGGGTTGCTCCCAATCATACCCACACACATGTTGATAGTCAAGTAACGTGTCAGGGAACATATTAACTATGAAATCAGGTCCAGGAGGTAGAAACATGACTTGTATCCTTCCTTCAGCTCATGGGAACTTCATAGCCTCTTATTCTGACCCAGGTAAAAAAAGCAAGTGACCCTTTGCAACACAGGCATTTCTGTAATTTTGAGAACAAAGAGCTTTGGCTTCAAAGTATTTGCATTAAAACAAATTAAAACAAAACCAAAGATGCAAACAAGCAATCAGAGAAACGGAAAAAGAAACCCAGAAAAAACTCATCCAACAAACAAAATCCCAAACAGAAACCTCCCAATAACCTTCAAGAAATTCCTGTTTTCTCTTTCCACATAGCTATTTGGAAGGTGGGACTGTACTTTTTATGGTAATAAGTTTTATTTAATAAAAGCTGCTAATGAACCTCAGTATCTTTATTTCCACTAAGGACAAGAGCTAAAGCTCAGTGAAATTAGTGGAAACACTCCCAAGGAATATAACAGGAAATGGATCCAATCCTCTTGATCTTGTGCTTCCCCTGCAGCATTTTTATGTTGGCTCCTCTTTTTCTTTTTCACTATCATCCAATTACCATCTTCCTTAACATAAATCAAATACTAACATATGATCAGTGCATTCAAGTAAATACAGAAGAATGCACTCACATGCTAACAAGTGTGAATTCAGAAAAAATTAAATACGTTGATTTGTAAAAGTTACTTTGCTGACACCTCAGTAACTTTTTATTTAGAAGAGACTTTGCTTTTGGAGAATGCACTAAAACATTTCCTGCATGCTTAGAATTTCTTTGGTCTATGTGGAACCCATTATTGTAGTCCACATACAGGAATTCTGGGGGGGTCTCTAATACAGTACCAGAATTATCATGTAGATCTTCACAGGGAAAAAAAAAAAAGGCACTCTGTGAAAAAGCTTTGGACTGGGAAAGTGCTATAGCAATACACTGTTTATTTGAACAAATACAATTTCTTTTATTACACTCCAGGAGCGAAAAGAGAAAAAGAGGAAGCAAAAAAATATATTTAAGTTCATTGGTCTCAAGCACTGGTTGGTGCAAAGGAAAATTAATTCTTTTTCCCTCTTTTGTGCAACAGCACAGAGGGAAATTACCTAGGAATGTGAATAATTTCTGTACTGCTTTTGCTGAAATAAGAGTGCTACTGCAGGGGAGCCTGGACCAAATAGAGCTATGTGGAATATTCAAACCAAAATTTAAAACACACAGGACACACACCATCGCAGCTCCTGGGACTGTAGAGGAACTGCAGTGTTCTCTGCTAACCCTGATATATCTACCAGCACTTTATCAGCACTCAGATAGTTTTCAGAACTTCTGCATGCCAGGGAGAGCTTCAGCATATTGTGTTGTGAAATACTTGTGTCTCCAGTGATCCTAACTGGTTCAGATTGCATGCTCAGAAGAAACCATCTGGATTTCATATTTTATGGGTTGGTATTGACAGAAGACATCAAGTATTGACCTGGCAGGCAGCTGCCAAAGAGACTTCCAGAGTGCTTCCCAACTCCTGGGCTTCTCTGCATATCCTAGCCAGATCCAGGCTCCTTGCTCATCAGCCCTCCTGATGCCCCTCAACACAGATCAAAATTGGATTTACAGATTAGAAAGAACAGCAAAGTCTTCCTAGGTTCCCAGAAAACAAAATATCTTTCCCCTCGACAAATACCAGATTATGGAAGTAGTTTAGTGTCAGGGTTGCTAACAACAAGGCCATTTGCAGGGGAAGGGGATCCAGGAGTTTGGGTGGTGGAAGGGCAGGAACAGGGCAGTGTCCTGCTCAGCATGGTGACAGAGCAGGGTGCCTCAGCCAGGCCAGGAAAGTGGGAATGTGGACAGACAGACAGACACTGTGAGCTGGCCCTCAGAGCAGGCAGCCAGCCCCCTGGATAGAAGTGATGCCCACAGGGCCCTGAGAATTAGCTTAGGTTGGTAAAACAGCATAGAGGGAGATCTATGTACAGGTATACAATCATACATGTCACTGATGTGCACATAGCAAACCATAGTGAAAATTTCCCATTGGATAATTTCTTAAGCATTTTTATCCTTTCTATTACTTAGTCTTCTGCAAGTTTCAGTCTCATTGCTCATTGTTTACTGCTTTGTCCAGGTAAATATTACTTTAATTTCAACAGCCCAGGTCTATATGCATAAGGACAAGGTAGGTCTTAGTAAAAGCACATCTTTTTTGGCTTCATTTTCTCAACTTCAACATGAATTCTCTTGCTCTGGGACACTTTTCCATCTCCAGCTTTCTTTTACAATAATCAATCTCATTATTAAGTTCTTTTCACTGATAACATTAAGGATTTAAACTAATTCAGGTTTTCTGCCACCACTACTTCTATTACTAAGATTTTTGTATAACATCTTTTTTTCCATTTTTGATACCATATTTATTACATCCTCAATTTAGGTCAAAATTATCCCTTACCTTTAATGGGCATCCTTTTACTTTTATCTGCTTCTATCATATCTTTATACAAATAGATCAAAAGTACTCTTGATTTTTATTTCATTATATTAAATTTTTTTATAAGATTTGGCCACAAAACAGGCTTTCTGTTCCTACAGCACTGCTATTAACTCTTTTCCTCTCTCCACCTGCTCCATTAGGAGTTTAACTTGTTGAGTTTTTATGACTGGAATTCTAAACTACATACTAGATAATGTCTCAACAGTGCAACTTATAATTAATACTTAATGTTTTCGTTTTGCAAAAGCCTCACTGGATACATCTGAGAATTGTATTTCCATTTTTTACTGCTACATGCACCTAGGTGGTGCATAATAATTCTTTGACTGACTAATACCCCTAAGTCTTCAGGTTTCAACCAGTGGGCCTACTGATTGAAGAAATTCTCATTGCTCCCTATGTTCATTACCTCGCATTTCAAACTAATTAAATCACATACCTTGTCCCAGTTCTAAAGCCTATCCATTTCTTCCCATGTGATATTCTGATCACCTTCCATATTGTCAATGTCTGCTACATTTGTATTTCTTGAAAAAATATTAACACTTTCCTGTATCTTATATTCAAGATATTGCTGATACTTTCTATAACATTCAGCCTGATTCTCGAGGAATTACACCTAAGGATTTATTTTTACTTTAGAATAATTTTTGTAGTTCACACACTATGATCTTGTGCTAATCTACCTTTTATTACCAATGTGCAATTATTTTCTATTCACATTGATTCCAAGTATATTATGTGCTAAAACAATCTCTTTAGACAGGCTCAGTTATCAAAGTTCAGTTAGATGCAATCCACTTGCTAAATCAAAGGCCATTCTATCTTTTTCATTCATCTCTATATATTTAAATATAATACAAAAGGTGTCCTTAATCTTCATATACAACTAATGTAAGATTAGCAGGTTTCATTGGGCCATTTCTAATACTTTTCTCAGACAGACCAAGTATGGCTCAGCTCTAGCTGTATCTTTACCACAAGCTAGAGTCACTGCTTCCAGCTTCTTCTGCATTTCACCTGCTATTCTCTCTCCTGAGTAGTCCCTGGTCCATGCCTGAAGAGTTCAGTTGTCTCAGCAGGAATCACTGAGCACCAAGGCATCCCCTAAAGGCAGCCCCAGCAGTGCCAGCCTTTCTAAGGGGGAGCCATGTGTGAGCAGGTCTTGCTGGTTCGATGAGGGATCAGGATTTCCAAAGAGGCTCAGCAGCCCTTATTGCTCTAGACTGAATCTCCTAGGAAACAGCAAACTGAAGCTGTATTATCTTTTCCCTGAAGCCTGCCAATCTCCAGTCTTACAAATAGGCACAAACAGGCAGGAATAAAAATATAGACCCTTGCATGGTCCGCTCTGCCTGGAGAGATGCTGGGAGCACTGTGCAGGGTGACCCCAGCTAGACATTCATCCTATAGATGTTGGGTTTGCCTCTGGAGGAGGTGATCTGGCTCTGTGTTTTCTCTGCAGGAAGGAAAGATAAATGCAGAGTGGAGAACAGTGGATGAAAGGCAGGTCCTGAGAGCAAAGCTGTGTAGGAGGTAACACAGCTTTTTGGAAAAGGTGCGCACTGAGTGGAGACTGCAAACTCCAAAGACAACTATTCTATTTCCAGGGAAAGAAAATTCTATTGGAGCTTTTGCTTCAGTGTTTAGATAAAACCCATCTTTTTCATAGCAGTTATTGAAAATATTGGACTATTTATTAATGAATATGGCTTTTCAGTTCAGGGATGTCATCTTATCATGGATGATGGAATGAAATAAAACAGAAAAAGATTTAATAATACTTTTGTAGATTATATCAAATCCAAAACATAATTTACATATACTGTAAAAACTAGATAGAACTTATATGATTTTATGAACAGGAAATGCCTTTTTTTAATATTTTTTAAAAGCACTTGTCTTGCTGATAAACACCAATGCAATTGTCGCAGACACATATAGTTTCTCTCTGCACATTAATAATAAGGTCAAACAAGAATTTTCCCACTCTTTCATTTCCTTGTGTCCACCCATAGCTTCTGGATTTGTTCCAGTTGCACCTGGGCTAATTAGTGTTCCATAATCCAAAGACTCCTGGTGCCACATTCACTTGGCTCCTGAGTGAGGTGTATCCACCACTGTGCCAGGTGAACATTTATAAACTGGGGCAAGTAGGATGTTAAATTAAAATGGAGGGCATGTGCAGAGAACGATAAAAAAGCATCCATTTTGCATAGTCTCTGCCAGAAAATCTTAAAGGCTAAAGCCTTCTTGCTGCAAACAACTTGGAGTTTACATAGCTTAACTGTCAGAGTGTGTCTCTACCCATTCAAGGGTATAGCCCAGTCCATAAAATTATCCATGTGCATAACAGCTGATGGGTTTAGAACAGCAGAGGTAAATGACTTATAAACAGACCTCACAGATGGCAAAACTGTTCAAAAAAGGTTCTTTTTCTCCACTGATGTGAAGTTGACTCTGAGGTACATAACTGCTGAAGCCTGAGAGAGGGTCAGAGAGCAGGTAGGAAAAAAAAAAAGGTGGTGGGTATTTTTGCCTCACAGCCTTGAGCCCGGCTGGTAGCATACAGCACACCATCCAGCCAGAGTTTATGCAGTAGGTGTAGGCTCCCAAACTAAAAATATACAGAATTTGGAGGAGCTCAAAGTTGCAATAGTGGCTTTTACAGCAAAGTGGTCCATATCTGCATTTAGTTTCAGGAATTGAACATGACTTTCAGAGTGAGTTCCGTTAAAGAAAGGCATTTATAGGATCCTACAAAATAAGCAAAAAAAAATCAATATTGTGCAAAAAAGGAGAACAGGAAGGAGGGAGAGACAGAGAAGGAGTACATATGCATACACAGTATACCCTGCTAGAGAATAAGGAATGACTGTTCTTAGTTTTACAATACAGTACCACAAAAATTTTCCTGATAATATGGTTACCACAAAGAAAAATAACATGAAGATGCACTGAGATTTACAAATGCTTTTTTACCTGATTGGATTTACTATGAATTCCCCAAGGCTTCTCTCTGCTTTCAGGTCTCTTTACTTTCAACGATAAACCAATTGCATTGATAATTTAACAATACACATGATTTCCTTTTCAGAAGCAGCAAAGTCATATATAGCAAATTGAGGCTTCATGACATTTGAAAA
The DNA here is from genome assembly GCF_031753505.1 of Anomalospiza imberbis. Lineage (NCBI taxonomy): Eukaryota > Metazoa > Chordata > Aves > Passeriformes > Viduidae > Anomalospiza > Anomalospiza imberbis. The sequence goes on along the minus strand of NC_089682.1, from coordinate 88,295,827 downwards.
TTATTAACAAATAAAATCAGGTTTGGAAATCAGAGAAATTAATGTCCATGAACTCCCCTCATTACCACAAAACTTTATGTTAAAAATAAAAAATAAATTACAATGTGCAACACTGGAAATATTTCTGCACTTTCAGTTCAAGTCAAAAAATATATATTTCCTCATTTATCCTCGATATCTTAACAAACAAAAGCTCAGTAATATGGGAAAAGCATTCATGCATGAACTTGCAAACACAGCACGAAATAGGAAGATTTGCAATGTTCCAGGCAAGTATTTTGTCAGCTTCTTCATTTGCACGTTGTTTAGAGTGTGAGGTATTTAGGTTCTGTGATAATACTTTCTACATTGGGAAAAATAAAAAAGCACTAAGAAACTATCAAACTATCTAGCTAAATTTGCGGTAGATACATAGATAGATAGATAGATATGGATTTATTGAGGTTTTTAAATACTTTTTTACTTTTGAGGCCTTTGCTGACCATTCAGCTACAAATAGAACTTATCAGCTTTCCCTATTTCAAGTATGTGTTATGATTTAGATTTCTTAATTTGATAACTTGTACGTATTTCAGAGACAGATCATATCCCTAGGCCCTGGCACAACAATCAAGAGTAAAGCGTACTGAACATGACTTCTAGAATAATTTTGGCTTGAAATTATTCAAGGGGAGAAACTGGATTTTTTTAAAGTCTGGAAATTCTTTTTTCTGCAAATATTGGCAATAAACAAGTATCCATGAGAAAAAATATTAAAAATAAGTAGAGATCTTGATGGTATGGTTTCTCATACATCTCTAAATATACCTAAATTTTATTTTGTTTCTAGACTAAATCTTAAACACTGGTTACTAAGCAGTAATAACTAACCTATAGCAATTATCCTATAAAAACAAGACCCCTTCCTCCTGCTGCAATTACAAAAATGCAACAGCCTGTTATGAATAGGTGCTGCTGCACATCCACAATTTTGGACTGTGTCTTTGTTCAAAAATGATGGCTATTTCTGTCAGCAGTATATCTGTTAACAAGAGTAGCCACCCTACTCTCAAATCTAATAGGTGAGCCTCTTGCATTTTTACACTATTCTTAGTGTGAGATAGCTAAATGAGGCCACCCCCTGGCCATGGTTCACCTTTTGATAAAAAACATCAGTGATTTTTTTGCTCAACTTATATTTTACTGAGACAACACTAGATAGGACAATCTATGGTTTTGGTCAGTCTGCTTAAGGCAGCGATTGGGGTGGTATACATAGTAACACAGTGTCCTAAGGACACAAACAAAGCAATTATTGTATGGACTGATATATTTTATTACTAACTAACACACTTTGAAAAAAAAATCTAAACCCCAAAGCAAGACATAGACTCATGAGCCTGAAATGATCTGAAGAAAGACTATTGTGCCTGGAAAGCTGCCTGTTTTGTTCATCTGATAAAAGATATTTTCTCTTCCTAATATCTTTGCATTACCTAGAAAGTGTCCTTTTAGTTCAGGAGTCTTCCCAACCTTTCCAATAGCTAGAAAGTGGTACCAGGTTTCATTTCTACCAAATGTTATACCCCATCTTTTGTCTAATACACACTACATCTTTCTGCCAGACTAGGCAAGATGTTTTTGTATCTCTTCTGGAAATTACTCATATCTAAAACCACAGATCTAACATCCTTTGTGTGATATAAGCTTATGCTAAGCAATGTCTCCACACTTCCCAAAATTACATGTGCCTGTATCGTTATGTATTCTTTGATCATGTTGAAAGGATGAATCCATTGTGCTTGTTTATTAGCCCAACAACTGTGTTCAGTACATGGGTGGAAACATTCCCTTCAGCACGTTAATTACAGATTCATACTAAGGGTTCCTTTGTGTTCTGAGAGAATACAGTTCTTTGATTACACAAGACCTAAGTGGCATTTCAGAATATCAGCATTAATAACTCATTCCTACAGATCTACCAGGTAGAATTAAAATTAGGAAGAAGGTTTATAACTTGTCAAACTATGTTTCTAATTAATGGAGTTGTGTAACAACAACTACTTGCTCCTTCACAGATTGCACTGTTTTCCTAAATACTGTTGTTCTGATGTCACATGATGAAAATCTGCGGTTTTGGAAATCTACCATTATGAATGTATACGTGAACATAAGCAAATATATTAAAAATATATAAAATCTGCTAAAATAGGGTTTATTGCACAAAAATTTTGAATATATTTTGCAGAATGTTTATAGCCATGAATGATTTCAGATTATTTAACTGGTATAATTTAGCAGAAATAATACTCTTCTTATATGGACTTAATAATAATTTCCATAAACACTTCTGTTAAAAAAAATTTGTTATTCTTATGGAGAAGAAAAATATTCTCATGGAGACAGAACAGTGAGATGAATTTTTCTGTGCTCCAGCAGTATGGTTGTGTTTTGCTTGGAAGCTATTAAAAAACCCATTCCTTTTCATTGTTTTTTACCCTATTTTATAGTGAATGTGGGTAATTTAAACCCTCTATGAGTGGGATTTATCCCTTGTAAATTAGGCATCTAAACTCTTATTGTCTAAGTACAGTTTAATTCTTGCTTTCCTTGGAGTTAATGGCATGCAGTAAACACCTCCCAGGAAGTAGTCAGCCTCAGACAGAAATCTAGCAAAGACCAGACGAATTCCTCTTTACAGATATTTGTTTCTTTCTATTAACTACAAAAAGACCTTCGGGTGATGAGCTCAGGTTTTAACTTTCCACCTTCAGTATGCATGGCAAACATTCCTTCACAAATCCACATAATTACTGTCAAATCACTATTTACAACATGACTCCCTGGTGATACCTACAGGGCTTACAGACAATGGACAAGCTGTTAGCAAGCTCAGACTTCTTCTGCGATAATTTGTTTATTTTGTGGTTATCTTATCCACCCTTTTCTCCCTGGTGGATGCTTTACACGCCTATGTGTATCTTGCCAATCCAAAAACAAATCCTGTCTCTGTGGAAAATGGCAGGGCCAGGATCTCTTATTCTCCCTCAAATATCATAAGATGTACAGAGCAGTTAGGTCTCAGTCCTTAAAATGGTTCACTAGCCTCTACATATTATTGCCCAAACCAAAAACCTACAAAGCACAAAAAAAAATAGACTGATCAAATAAAATAACTGTGACAGCAAGATCAGCTTGCTCTGCTTCTAGGAAAAAAAAAAGAAACGAAAACCCCACAAACCAACACAGAAACCATACAGTGTAAAATGATCCTTTCAATAAAAATTGAGTTTTTATGGTTCCTTATTAGAGACTTCCTTACAACTAATTATATTAAACTTCTACATTCTCTGCTTTTTCTCATCAGTAATCTCACAATCTCCAAATCTGTGAAAGTAAATGCTTAGTCAGTGTGTAAATTGAGGACAATTATCATTATGACCACACAGTAATACAAAAATAATTAGACCATTCCTAGCAGCAAAAATATAAATCAAATCAGTTTGTAATAGGAACATTAATAATTTGTTAAAGATACAATCTATTGCACATGAAGATGGGAAAGCAGCTGAGCTGAGCAGCTGAACTGAAGACAGACCTTGTTTTGAAATAAAGAGCACAGAGTTCAGGGTATGTGCATCAGTGATAATCTAAGGGTGATTGTGTTCAAGAGAATTTACAACCTATTCCAAATGCGTGAACTCAGTGGAACTGGGAAATCAAATGGCTGAATAGTATTTATTATGCTACCCTTATCTTTGCCAAGGTGTAGAGAAAGACTGGAACAGTTCACTTTGCCTCCAGGCATCCAGTAATGAGCCAACCAGTGGTGCATTAGGAAGTAGTGGGCAAGTGGCATTATCATCAGGTGCATTTTTAGTAGCAGAGTCAAGTAGCACTGGGAGCATTATAAGTAGTGCAGTCGAGTGCTAGAGCATTGGTTATTATAGCACAGAATGCACAATAGCTGGAAAGCTTTGGGAAATATAACAAGCAGAGTTAGGCCTGAAACACCCACTTTAAATACTGTCAAACTTTGAACAGCAGCAGCTCTAAACTCAGACTTTCCCTTTGGCACCTAGGGATCAGTCTAACAGGCAAAACCTGAGTCTCAAATTTGAACTCCCCCAAATCCTAGAAAATCCTGGATGCATTTCTAATGATAAGTAACATGGTCCAGATTCTTTCAGACCACAATAGATAGTACAGCTGAATGCCACAGAGAACATTTCAAAAAAGGAGCTATTTGGCATGGTAAGCATTAGTAGTCAGGGAGCCAAGGAAATACCAAATGTGCAATCTAAAAATTATGAAAGAATTAGTTAATTACTAAAGTCTTTCCAGATAACAATACTAAAAAAAAAAAAAAACCCTCTTCACAATATCAGGAATAAAAGTAAATTTTAGGCAAAGGGGTCTGTCGGATAAGACTTTCAATGGGAGGAGGCTCTACTGCATCACAGTAACTGTGTATTATCAGACTGTCAAGACCAGTTCTGAGGGAAATGTATGCCAGGTGGAAGTTACAGCACAAGGACTACTTCCCAGTCCATGTTTTGATGCTGCTTTTGCCAGAATCTTCCCTTCTCCATACATTCTCCTCCAGGGACCAATTGACCTAAAATACACAGTGGGTCTGCTCCGGCATTTCACTGGCAAGGCATAAATTTTGTGAATCAGGAAGGGGTGAAGAGCTGTATCCAACAGTAATTTATCTTTCTCTTCAGAGTGGTTATGAGAGGTGTTGGGATGAGGGGATAAACACATGGTGAGGTGACACACAGGAAAGCTGGTCTAATAACCACAGAATAGAGCAAAACAGGAAATAAATGTGGTATCATGGATGTTGTTACAATGTTGATATATATTTAGAGCAGGTACCTACCTCACAGAGAATCAGAGAATCATTCAAGTTGGAAGAAACCTCCAAGATCATCGCATCCAACCTTTAACCTGACACTGTCAAGTCCACCATTAAACCATGTCTCTAAGTGCCACATCTACACATCACATCACCCTCCAGGGATGGTGACTCATCCAAATTGCATCAGCTTGAACAGCACATATTTGGACTCAGGATATTTGTCCACGGGGGGTGTATCATCAACAGATGTGACATTTGATTAATATGAGATCTGGACTCTGGTCTTCCAGCTCTATACTACCAGTGAGATCATAGTAATTCTGGAAATTGTTGATATGTTCTGAATAGGAGATATGGAGAAGTCTCCATATCTTTTGCTGTTCTCAATTCTAAATCCACACAAAGCTATAAACCTTCAGAATGTTTCTGGTTCTGCAGCCTTAATCTGCCTAGGTTGGCTGGCAGATTAAAGTCAGAGGGCAGGGTAGATGGAACATCTGTATAAAGCTGAAGTCCTCCACAAGAAAGACTGGAAAGACTGTGAGGAGTGCTACTTACTCTCTGAGGTGAGATAGCAGTGAGCAGCAGGAAGGTTAACCAGGAGTAAGGTCTCAGGAAATACTACTTAAGGGTATATGGGAACTGTGTTTCTCCATGTCCTCTGACAATTGCAGGTATCTTGGACCTAGTGCAGCTTATATCTGCGTTAAACCCTGCAAGCAGGAATGAAAACTGTGCACAGTGATAAATTCAGAGCAAGTAATTGAGAGTCCACTATTTTTTGGTGACAAGAAAAGGCTTTGGTGATTGTATCAACTATGATAGGCAATGAAAATGTGGCTGGCGTCTTCAGTTAGCTTCATGGGGAGATTTGTTTTATCTGATGCACAAAAGCATATGCTAGCAACACTATCTGTGCTCACAGAGCATGAGAATATTTCTCTGCAGATAGCCAAGAGGTGACTCCTACAAAAGAAAACCAAAGACAATGAAAGCCTAGACACTGAAATCTTAGCCATTTAAGTGGAAACTAGAGACTGAAATCTGAAAATGCTAGCAAGCTGGTGCAATTATGTTGGCTCAAATCAGAAAAGCAGCTCATAACACATTAATAGAATTACTGTAATTGCTTCAGGAATACAAGGAGTCCAAAGGACATTTTCTTCTTTTTTCCTAATACAATAATATATGAAATCTGTCAAAAATAGTTTCTCTTTTAAAGAAAAAGAAAACCTTCACTGTTGCAGCAGTTACTGCATTTCCCACTTTTCTTAATGTTCGATTATTTTCAGCTAAAAAAAAAGGTAGAGAAAAACAAGCATGTCATTGGCGATTGTCTTGCTATTAATGAAAATGTATGTATTAGTATGTATTACATTATAAGCAAACAGCTCTTTTGCTGTCTATGCTCTCTTTTAAATAAAACTCATAAGAAGAGAATTCATAAGAAAGTTGCAGTTTAGTATAATGCTCTTCTTCTATTTTACTTTAGTACTGGCTTATTTGAGCACATTTGTTCTTGAAAGAGGATTTCTGCAAGGCTATGTCAGGGAGGGACGAGTGTTTTTGCAGTGCCTGGACTGATACTAAAATCCAGACTGTTTGGATCTGTAACTGTTAACAAATTGAGCTGGTCTAGCTCAAAAAATGTAGAAATAATGCCAAGATAACTTACATTTTTCTCATTTGGAACTATCATTTATGGGGTATGCATCTTCTTCAGGTGTTGGTCAAACCTGATATTGTGCTGCAACTCTTGTAAAAGAGGTACACAGAAACAGTAACTGTGCAGATTCATGTCTGAGCTTGGTGGGTGCATCTCCTCATATATCTTACATTAACCTTTATGAGATATTTTGTCTCCTGGAATTCTGGGTGTTCCCATTATTCAGCTGTTTTCCACATTTGTGCTGTCTGCCTACCTGTTTCTGCTGACAGCAATCGATTGGGACTAGTCCTTTGCTATGCAGAAAGGAGATCTTTCTCCTCTGAACTTTAAAGGGTGTCACTCAGAACACTTTCTCCTTACAGTACCTTTAACTGTCTGCAGAGTTTTGCCCCTATTTACGGTATGTTTTGACTGATGGGTTTGGTGATGGGAATCCCCTTGTTAAAATAGAGCAGATAACTGACTTTCAGCCATATTCTCTCTCTTTTATTTGGGCCCCTTTTCTCTACATAGCTATGTATGTTCATAAAATACAAAAGGATTTAATTTTTACACTTTTTTTTTTTTTTTTTGCTATGCTGGGGTCAACATTGCCAAAAAAAAAAAATATGGGTAGACAGATAATGATCACAGTAAAAAAAGATATGTTTTCTTGAGAATGAAGTCTAAAATATTCCACCTTAACAACCCTAAATGAGCTTAATCTCTGAGTGGTGCAGACAAACCTGCATATGTCGGGGCTCCTGCTATCCCTGATGAGAGTTTTAGTGTGCTGACTGCTGACATCCTGTTTCTTTTATTGTCCTCCACTAAGCTTTATTCCCTTAGGAGCAGAGGGAGTGGAGAAGACACCACTCAAAGCACAGCCAGAGAAAGGACTGTCAGTGCAATGGGAAGTCTTGCCCAGGGGAGGGAATTACACTCTGAATATTAGTCATGCAGATTAGCCCTTCTCAGGGGGAACTCTAGGGACACTAGCTTACAGCACTCTAACAAATGTTTTCTGGTAGTTCCATCACTTAAAATAATGTTGCCCTTTCAACTTTGCAACGCACAGTTTGAAATTAAGAAGTTTCCATGTTTTGACCAGGGCTAAATAACATGAGAGCTTTATATACACCTCAGTGTGTTAGTGTAAGCAACCTTCTCCTGAATTAGGACATATGTCCTCAGTGAACATATACACAATTCATTTGAGATTTTACACATAGTTTTTAATAGAAGTTTACCCAGTTTTTCCTTTCTGTTTAGCAATTTTTTGATATTTGTATCTTTTAATTCAAAAAGACTACAATCAGATTTTATTTTATTTCTTGTTACTAACTGTGTAGTAAAGAAAAATGCTAAAGAATAGTTCTGGAGAAGAAAAGGAAAGAGCAATACTTTCTATATTTTTTAATAGTACTGTGCAAATAGTAGAGAATATCTAAGTGTCTTTATATATGGCTTTGATTTACACAGATTGCCAAAACAGAAATGACACTACATTCTCAGAACATAAACCAATTCATAAACTTCAATTATACCCTTAAATTGCAACATCTTGAGGACTTGAGAGGTGTAATTGCTTAGGGAAAAAATTTAAGTTAGTTAAATAGAAATATTTATACTTATTTTAATAAATTTCTAATCCAAACCCCATTATAACCTGAGTCACTTCATTAACTTCAGTGAGATTTGAGGATCAGGCCATTTGAGCAAAAGGATGAATAAACAGACTTTGACATTTCTCCTTAAGTGCAGGGTATGTGAGTTTTTAACAGGGTCTTCCACTGTAAATGCCCTTTTGTGAAACCCTGAGATGTAAATTCAGGGACTAACATCTTCAGCGCTTTGTTTGATCTCCAGTGCCATGCCATGATTTAAGAAGAGGCAGTTTCTAAAGTGCACTTGCAGCTGACTCAGACAGGCCTTTATAGTATTGATTGCAGGTAATGTTTGCTTTATGTACTGTTCAGTACGGTAATCCTAGATATATTGAAAGTGGGATCAGGGATCAGCATAAAATGATGTGACAATGTTTAGAAAAAGGATATACTCCCTACCAGATCTTTGTAATTACAATACAGATAAGTTTGATGAGGCCATTACTGTATTAATTCAATCTCTATAAATGTTACTGTTAGAAGGATCAACAGGATCACCATTTTTAATAGGAAAGACTTACATTTGGATCACAAGAAGCTTTTTAGTATAGATCCCTAAGATTTCTCATTGATTTGTTTAGACAGATGTCTCGAGTAGTTCAGAACTATTCCACTGTTTCATATATAATGAGGTCCATAGCATTAATTATGTATGTAATTTCATTAGAAGAAACGTTCTTTTGCAGCTACATGAAGTATGCTACATTTACTCACGCTATAAGAGATGCCACTTTTAACTCTATCAACATATATCACTACCATAACTGAATACTGCACTGTAAGAACCTTAAACTCCAGCATAACCCTGCACTTTTTCCATCAAAGCCTGGTCTCTTTCATACTGAATATATTCCTGATGCATCTGTCTGTACTCAAGTTGAAGATAGCATAAATTACTGGCTGTCAATATATGGTGGAATTCTTTTATTTTCCTCCAAGATTATGTTCAGAGCAAGGACTTGGTGTTAAAAAGAAAAGATCCCAATAAGTCAGAAAAGGTGAATTCTCAGGAGGCAGAGGATCAACAAGTTTTATATAAAACTTATGCCTATACTCCCCAGCAGAACAGGAGCAGAAACCTCCCGGTTCCTTCATCCACTGTGTGCAGCTGGGTCCCTATACAAAAATTTGGTACCTGATCCATGAACAGAGTGGGACAGTTGCAGCTTCCCTTGCTGTGAATCTGCCAGTGGAGAAAGCAATAGATGGCAACTCTCTGTCAGAGCTATTAAGCTAATACAGCAGGAAAATGCACAGTGGTATGTATAACATTTACAGAGTTGGTTTTAGTGTAAGATTACTCAACTATTCTAGGATTTATATCTGTTGAACTACAAATATTCCCCACTGTGGACAGAGTTGTGTCAATATACCAATTCATTTGGGAGGTTTTAAAATCATTAGGGAAGGTTTGCAAATGATATATCCTTAAGATTCACTATCTTTTACCACTGTGATTTACAACTTGAGATGCTTTAGCATGGGATAATCCAAATGCTGCTTAAAGCTCAATCACTTGAAACTAACTAACCTGTTAATTCCTGGCTGATTTATGTCTAACCCCTTTGCACTGCCCAGGATGGTTTATCTTCAGGATCAAGAAATACAGGCTGAAATCCTATAGTCATAGGAATAAAATACTAGTGTGGCTGCTAAACAAAATGAAAAATAAAGGGTGCCTTAATTGCAAAGCTGTAAGTTGTGCTGTGAAACCATGGAGCTATACACAGTAAAATGCACCTACTTTTTAGTAGTATCCTTACAAGTAAAATTTCAATGTTCAGGTGAGAGCATGAAATGTATATTTTCTGAGTTCAATTACATTGAAATGGTTGATTGGCATATAGTCCGACATTTGGTTTTATTTCTGCTTAGTCTCAGTCATTTTTTAACCCCCAATCTTCCTGTTAAAAAACCTTTATGTGACTGATTTTCCTGTGCAAATTCCAAAACCTGTTTAAAATTCAGGTTATGACTTCATATATTTTGATTAAGTAGGTCTTATTGATTACAATTTGTTAATTTGGGAGGGACTACAATAGCTTACAAATGGTATTTTATGAAGGGAGTCTTTTCTCTGCCAGCAGCTCTGGCCTATATTCTTGCTCCCACAGTGATGGAAGTTTTGGTGTGGTTTTCAGCTTCTGATGTCATTCATTCTCCATCTGAACATATCTGTGCTATTCCTGCCAAGGAATGCCTGTTGAACACCTGCTGTGTTGTCCTAAGTGTCCATGACAGAGTATGAAAAATTTAATACGTATTCTATATGAAACAGTCACTGCATAAAAAAAAAAAAATCCCTGAAGTATGTATATTAAACCTTGGACCATGCTAAATTAATTCTATTTGCTGTTCTGTGGGATTTTGTCACCTTTAGCAGCCCAGTAACACAGCATCAGCAGTGGATTGAACTTACTTCAGGGTATCTCATACCCTGGAAATGGGAGGTTTGTGTAGGGTGCATGTGCACATGTGCCAGGCATAGTCCTTGACCTCCAGTCATCCACATATTTGATACCTGCGGGGATGTTGGAATTGTGTCAGCAACTGCACTGTAGATGCACACAAGCTCTGAGCTCATCTTTTCCCCCAAGTGTCTGAGGAAGACGGAGAAAAAGTTTGATTTCAGGTTCCTGTTGTGCTACCTGTACCTGAAAGACCTAACCCACCTACCATACAGCTTTCAGGATCAGAAAATACAGGATGAAACTCTGTACTGATGGAACTAAGAAGCAGTGGGAATGTTATACCCTATTTCTTTTTTTGGGAAAGACAGCTATACGCACACTGGCTGTTCAATCTGGCAGTAAGCCCCAGGCCCTCAGGGAAGACAACCAGTTTATCAGTGCCTCAATCACCACTCCAATTTGCCATGCAGAAATGCTCTCAGACCTGCTGCCTGATTGTTCCTTCATGGTGGTTCTGTGCAAGATCCAGCCAGGGGCACCATAACTGCTATAGGAGACCAGAGTGTTGCACCAGAGCTTTGCCTTGATCATTCCTTTCTTCCAGACTACACTCTGTATTGTGTTAAGGCAGCACAGAGATGCGGTGGTGTCTAGAAAATCCCCATATTTGAGGAGAAACGAGATTTCTTGCATCCAAAATCTCTGTAGTTGAGGAGAAAGGTGATTCCTTGCATCTCCTGCAAGACATGCTTCGCAGGGGCCTTATGATCCCACTCTCAGGCAGCAGTCCCCTAAAACATCAGGGAATCTGGTCTCTCCCACCAGTTCACCTGCCAAGTTCCTTTCTATGCTTTGAAAGGATATTTTTGTTTAAATGAGTAATGAAACAAGTGTATTTGCCATCCCCTCCTCTCTTCAAATGCTTGTTGCTTTGGAAAATGCATTTTATCACAAGCTACAGGGTATAATTTGGTGGGATCCCCCATGCTAATCTATTGGCAGTGTATCACTGAAGTGTACTTAAAATTAGGCTCCACTATGAAAAGCCATGTGTTGTTTAAGCACTGCCAGCACACTTGCCACTGCCTCGAACATAAACAAAGCAAGTCTCTGCCCCAACGTGGTTACAGAGAGGGCATTCCAGAATCAGTCCCTGTACGACTGGTGCTACTTTGCAGCAATCTGCAGTATTCCAAAGAAGGTGTGTGCACGACAAACTGGGGGCGAGGGGGGTGCCCCACTTTTCTCATCCAGAAACTTATCAAACCCTACAATATCTCTAACAAAGATGCACAGGGAGCTGCAGGCAGAGAGCCAGGCAGTGACTAAACGCTGCATCCCCAGTCACACACACACACACAGGCACCAGATGTAGCACACTGGGACAGTGGTGAGAGATCACACAGACGCCTTCTCCCTGCGTCCCTTCTCCTAACACCGCCACTTACAGGAACCTTTTATTTCTCTACATCGAGCGATTTCCACCTAGGTTTGCGAGTGGGAGTCATGAACGTCGCCCAGCTCCGTACCTGAAGGGGTCTTCTTGCTTCTAGCACCGTTTTGCACGCTGGCCATTTCTCCTGCTTGTTTTTACACGGCTCTCCGCCCTGGCTGCAGCGGCCCCGAGCCGAGCCAAGCCCCGGTCTCGGCCATGCCCATGCCCATGCCCATGCCCATCTCAATCCCACTCCCCATCCCCATCCCCATCCCCATCCCCATCCCAATCCCCATCCCCGGCCCCGGCGCGGCTCGGGGCGAACTGCGGGCGGGCTGTGCCATCTTGTGGCTATTAAGGGAAAAAAAAAAAAAAAACAAAAAAAAAAAAAAAAAAAAAAAAAAAAAAAAAACAGCAAAACAACCCGCTGCTCGCGTTACAAATTAAAATCTCCTCTCTCATAAATATCAACTTGTTAAACTCTGACTTCAGTTTTAAAAGGCAGAAAATTAAAATGTATACCTCTTTCTCAAAAATTTCGGTAATTAGACATAATCCACAGGTGTTACTTTAATGATGCCAGCTCTTCAGACACACGGGCTGAGCAAATGTAGTGTGTTGTTAACTAATTATGTTGTCTTAATTTGCCAATTTAAAAAACTTAAATGTCCTGAACAAAAAAAATCATTATCTCGGATTTCTTCACCGTACCTGCTGCCTCACGCCATCTGACGCCTGGCACTCTGCGTTTGGCTGCACGGAGCAGTGTTTGGAGGGTTCTGGGAGGCTCTAGCAGCCCTCCGGCACCAGACAGCAACTGGGTTTGCAAAACGGGGATGCTCACAACATCCTCGCTAACAATATCAGATAGTGGCTTTAAAAGCCAGCTTGTCTCCCTCTATTACCTTTCCAGCCCGTATCTTAATTGACCAGGAAGAAAGCGACGCTCAGGCAGCGTCTCCTACTGAACGGAGCTGAGCTGATTCCCTCACCCTCCCTGCTTTAGACAGCAGGCAGGCAGGGGTGACATCTTATCTTTCAAGGAGACACTTTGCATCTTTCAGTGCCACCGTGGCCAATGACAAACTTCCATCTAACTTTCTCCTCTCAAAAATGTAAAGTAAGAAAACAAAATCTATGCATCATTTAAAGATGCCCCAGGATAGCTTTGAATTATGCAATCCCCAGTTATGCGAGCTGCTGTTTAAGGGATTCTTTGGCTCTTTTGTGGCACTGATCAATCCCCCTCTTGGTTTTATTTAAAAGACCCAGTCACTGAAGCATTCAAACCACATTATTCATATTTTTCATTCACATGCCTGGAAAATAATGCAAATAAACACATAAGGAAGAATGAAATATATGCTAACTAGCTACACTTTTCACAGGTTGGCCCCTCTGTAGAAATCATTCGGAGAGGAAATAATGGGAGGATTAAAACCAGCTTTCAGTCTATTTTAATGCAGGTTCAGGTCATTGCCCTTGTCATTCAGAGGGCTTGTTCCTAAGGTGCAATCAAATTGCACAGGTTGAGGCTGTTGTGCAGAAAGGTCTGTTGCTCTGTGAAAGGTATTCCCTTGGCCAGTGTCTGAGCACTCCACAGGCTGTTCTAAATTACCCTGGCCTTTAACATCACAAGGTGCCCAGAAAAGAGATCAAGCACCTGCTTAACAGGGCATATCAGCCACCACACCATTTCCTCACTCATATCTCTGCTCACCAGTGGCCAGCAGCAGGACCCAGGAGTGGTGTGGAATGCCAGGACCAACTCTGTGTGATAAAGGTGGGCCTGGCCTTCTGGGGGCTAATTATCTGGGTACAATTTCAAGTGATCACCAGAGAATCTGCTCCCAACAAGGCTGTGTGTCAAGGACTGATAGTTCAAGCAATTTTCAAACATCCATAGCTGGGGTACTTATACAGGAGGATTTCAGAGCCATATTAAATTACCTGCCTTGGAAATCCTGGTGCTGAATACAGACTTGAGTTATTGGTTTTGGAGGACACCTAACACAAATTCTACAGCCCAGCTTCAGTTAGCCTCCTCCCCTGGGACCAAACATGGAAAATTATGCTGTCAACCTGCTGCCCACCCTTTCCAGAAGCAGCTTTAGCCCTTTGTCTCTCTCCTCACCCAGCAGCAATCTGACTTTTCCATAGCTCATCCTGCAAGGTTATTTACCACTGTTAGAAGGACAGCTGGGGAAAATTCCTAAGAGGGGGACTATGTCCTAAAATCCAGATTCAGCACCCCATCCAGCAAATTTTAGCCATCCTGAAAAGACAAATGCCCTCTCATAAACATAACCAAGGCAAATATATGGCAATGTACCCTAGAGAATGCTATCCTGGACTGGTATTCTGTGGACCTGGATTGCAGCCTTGTTCTGCCTCTGGCTTACTTTGTATGCATTTTCTCCACCTTGCAGTCAATTTTACAGTAGCTTCTAGCTCAGGCACTTAGGCATTTGAACTGCCAAATGAGGTTTTGAAAGGTGTGCTCACATTTGCATATATTTTCCAAGAACATGTCTTTATTTATGCTTCTCTCTAGTAGTAAATTTTAATCCTGCTAACAGCAGGAATAAATGTAGTAGGCAGAATAAAGTAGACTCTAGGAGCCTAACTTTTTTTTCTTATTCTCTTCAGACAATATATAGCCTTTCAAGCTTGCCTTTAAAAGACAAAAAAACCTCTACATTGAAAGAGGCTTGCTTTTTTTCTTTTTTTTTTTTTTTGCTCAGCCATAGACAAACTCTGTAGAAAGGGAAAAGGAGATTGAAACAGCCTTAAGACAACTGAAGTAGCTTTTATTTCCTATACTATTTAACGATGGTTGCTATTACTTTCAGAATCTAGTATTTTGCAGGTAATAAAAAGAGTGAAAAATCAATCAAAACAACAGAGCTCATTCCTAGAGGACAAAAAATCTTCAATATATAACTGACTGCCAGAAAGCAAGTGTTAAAATATCCTGCATCAGGTAGAAGTGCTGCAATAAGGAACGGAGAGAAAACACAGAACTATAAAAGAGACAGCTCACATTTTAATTGAAGAATTGAACAGCAGCTGACAAGGCTCTGTGCTCTGTTTCCGTGGACACTTTCAAAAGGCCAAGCTGCAATGCATAACACCCAATTCAGGCTGCAATGCTCCTGAGAGGGTTCAGGGACACAAACTGCTTTTATTATTGTTAGTTAGGCATCAGCAATCCGCTGAAAGTGAAAATCAGACTTTCCCCACTAGGCACGCTTGGAAGCTGACACAGAAATCTTACTAGAAAAGGTACAGAAAGGAAAAATAAGCAGGAGATTTTACAGAGCCTTAGTGAGAAATTATTGTCATTGCTGCTCAAAGAGAACAAGGCTGTCTTTAAAGCCTCAATTCTAATGCCATTAAAGTCGGCTGAAGTTCTAGAGATACTTGAATAGCAGAGGGATTTTTTTTCCTTCTTCAGTTCTCCTTGCAGATCCAATTAATACAAAAGGAAATTGACTGGTTCACCTATTGTTCAGGTCTCACTTGCCTTGCCATATGTAAAGCTTGCTCCTAAGGTCTGCAGAGCCATATAGCATTTATCATACTTGTGAGCACTCCATAAATAAGTAGTATGAACTGTAATGAGAATAATAATGAAATGTGTAGCTTTGTGATTGAAAAATCTCCTTTCTTGAGTTGTATTTTTTAAGGAAAATTAAAGGGATGATTTGTAGCACCTGATGTCACAAAGCCTCCCAAGCTAATATACTGGTTGCCAAATCACAATATTTTGGAAACATTGATATTTTCTATGTGACACAGTCTTGTTATTTGAGAAGTATTCCACTGCCAATTAAAGATCCAACAGCTGCCACTGGCTAGGCAAAATTTCATTTAAAAAGGAAAGGAAAAGAGAAAAAAAAGATGTGAAAAGGAGAAACGTAGCACACAGACAGAGACACTTTCAACATACTTCAGAGAAGCATAGAGGGGATCCAGCAGGGCACATGCTGCTGACAGAGGAGGCTAACGGGGGGGGGGGGGGGGGAGGGGGAAGGCAGAGGGCTAAAAGATCTGCTGATCCCAAATGCTACCTTCAAACTGAAAACAGGAATTGTCATGTGGCATTTCTAGTAAATGAGGCTCAGAGGATTAAAACATCACATCTGAGGCTCTACAAAGAATTGTTCTGGATGAAATTAACGTCAATGCTTCTGAGTCCTCTTGGTGCTCAGCTGTATGTCCTTCTCATGTAGCAAAGAAAAGGGTTAAATGAAATCATAGAAGCAAGTGACTTCAGCAAATGTCTGACCTACTGCAGAGATTGCTGTGGAGATCTGCCATGGGAAACTGTATCAGGGCACACAGATGAGGCTAATTGCTCCATGAGGGACAGAAGCCAGGAAATACACACACATTAAAAAATATATATTACTTTTTCGTATTCTAAATTTGGACAGATCCAAGAACCAGAGTTTCCCTGGGAAAAAGGAAAGAGAGTCTTTAGAAAATCCTTTTGCCTTGCATTTGTTTGAACTCTGATTTCAAGCAGCTTTTTGCATCTCTTTGAATTTAGACTGCATTAACAAGCACTCTGACTAACATTTAGGCAGGTAGCCAGTAGGGATCCTGACATATTTAATGTCCCTCATTCCTTATGTATTTTTCACTTTTTAAACATAAGCCTGTGAAACCAGGCATGTAAGTATTTTTTGTAATAAGACCTGTAAGGTCTTATTATCTCTGCCTTCCATTGCAGAGCCTCTTCATTTCATGATGATGCTGTGGTTTTGGATTATATCATAGTGGGAAAATGTTTGGAGCAGAGACACCTTTGCTGTGTGTTGCTAGGCTCCTCAGCACAGTGGATCTCTAATTCCACTGTTATCTCTATTTTTGTATATTTGGGACATCTTTCGGCATACACGTGTTTACAGGTGCTGCTCTTGTCTTCCACCCTGTTGAGTCATAACCATAAAATAGATATTCAGCTCTAAAGCAGCTGGATGCTGATGGGATTCCATGTTTTCACAAAATGTTTTTGGAGCACAGGTTTAAATTATGAGTTTAATAATATATAATGGCATGGAACTTCTGTTAGTTAAACAACACAGCAGAGGAATTAAACATATCCTTCTCAATCAGCCCTATAGCAACAGAAAGCATTTTATATTCAAGTTTTAAACAACCTACAGAAATTATCAGGAGATTCTTTTAGACTTGGTCAGGAAAAGCTTTGACAGTTGATAAAAAGTTAGCAAAGCCAAACTAAACTGATTTAATATTATTACAGTTCTTCTAAAACATATGTTGTTTAACAACTTTTGATGCCAAATTTTACAAAAACAAGCCACTTCTATTTTCTTGAAAACATGAAAAATTTCATTGCCACATTTTTCTGTGAAAATTTTCACTTTGATAGAAAAGCAGCTTTTGGTTCAATGAAAATTGTGAATGCCTCAAAACAAATGTTTGCTAATAAATTAATCTCTATAGCTGAATAACCCTTCTGTAAAGCTATTGATATAATAATTAAAATAAGTAAAATCCTATTATAAACCCTTGCTACATGAAAAATCCTTCCTTTAGCACAATCAATATTCTGTTTTAAAAATTTCCCACTAAAGAGGGTGGGTAAGATAAAACAACTTTCACTGTCATTGTTTTCCATTATCTCCCTTTAAGATTGAATGAGAATGTTCCTTTCATGCAGAAGTTTCCTGAATGAGAATGTTCCTTTCATGCAGAAGTTTCCTGTCACCAGTCTCTTGATAATCTCCATACTGTCAGGTCAGTGACTTCAACACCAATTTTTGTAGTAGCTTCATTTCTGGGAATATGTCCATTCAATAGAGCTGTGACTGCAAGACAGAAAGAAATTACAAGAAAATTATCAGTAAATAATTAAAACTAAACCTGGACTTAATACAACTAGAATACCATCTTCTGAATATATCTATAAGCCATAGTTGAGAAAAAAAACATTTCTCATAATGCAAAGAAAAGTAAGAAACTATTTAAATGTCCATGTTCTCGACTGAAACTATGTGCATATGGCATTACAGTTGTGTAAAATTATTCACAGGTGTAAATTTTATTCAGGTAGAAGCTTCATATTTTTCTTGATCATGTCTCATTCTTTTCTTTCATTTAGAATTTTTTTTTTGAGACTCATTTCAATGATCAATCTTTTTATTATAAAAAATTAAAGTATTTGCTGTAACATTAATTAATTTTCCCCTGCTGTAATTATTAGAACTGAGCAAATAATTCACAATGAATAATTCATCTCCTGAATGTAAGCTCATTTTCTGCTTGCTGAATATCCAGTAGCAAATCTACTTTCCAGTTTATTTGCTAATCAAAATCATCTGATAATTTTGTTAAATATTTTTTTCCATGAATTGAACCTGAACAGTTCCCTGTAAGCCTTTGATATACAAAGCTTGTGAGCTTGCTACCTGATCTGCATTGGTACATCATAGTTGGTTTGGTGAAGCATGTGACTTTATTTAATTTTTTTCTGTTTGGTGAGTATTGCTCTGTGGGCATGAGTGCCATGGTTTGACACTGGCGCCATGCCAGCGCCCCCATGAAAATGCACTTTTCCAAATAATTGCTGTGAGATGTGATCAGGAACAGAGCAGAGCAGGCCCAAGGTTAATAACAAAAGAAAAAAAACTTTATTAAACTACTACTGCTATAAAAAACACAGACACTAAATCCAGGATGAAGACCCTCTAAAACACTCCTCCTCCTCCCACCCAATTTCCAAACAAACCCACAGTGAGACACCACCCAGGATTCTTAATCAAGCTGCCACCCTTCAGATAATCAATACTCAGTCCATCAAGGGAGACAGGAGTCTCTCCTGTGCCACAGACCCCCAGGAAACACAGATGCCACCCTTGTGTTTCCATGTCACACATGGCAACCGCCCAGAGAAAATCTGCCAGTGTGACACTCTCCTTTCCATGTCACAGTGCTCTCACCACTGTGCTTGGACAGACTGGTCATAGGGTTTCTTTTCAAGGATGCTTTGCCAAGGACCAAAGAAAAACAACAGTTCAGTTTCTCATCTTGGGACTACAGTCCGCCTCATTTCCCCCTGGGGCCGAGGGTCCAACAGCTTCTCTTTTTTGGGACAACAGTCCCCCCCATTTTCCCCTGGGGCTGCGGGTCCAAGAACAGAGATCTTCTTCTCTTCTTCTTCTCTGAAGACAGAGGGCCTCTCCACACCCTCTTCAGCTTTCCTCTGTTCTCTCCATTCCTCTGTTGGTGGTCACTGAAACAGGTCTCTTGGCTCACCACCGCATCCCCCTATATGCAGTCTCTGTTGCAGGAGAATTTGGTCAGTTTATGGCTAACAAGAAAAGTCCAGCCACAAGCCACTCAAAAATTTCCTCTTCCAACATCTCAGATCCCAGACTGTCTCTCTTCTACTTCAAATCAAGGAGGAGTAATATTTTACAAAGCCTTCATTTCCCAGGAAAGGGTTAAAAGTTCAGACTCCACGGACGACTAAAATCTCTGCCCAGCAGCCAATTCCCAAGGCCAAGGCTGGGCACCTCCCCCCTCCTTTTCTCCTTCTCTTCCAGCAAAGTTACAGGTGCCATCAGACTCTCTCTCTCTCTTCCCTCTGGTAGGGGGAACAACAAAGGCATCTCTGCTTCTCTCCACCCTTCCTTCCACAGGAGCTGGCTTGGTCTCAGTCCTTCAGCCCCCTGGGCTCACCTCTCCCAGGCCACATGGCTTCCCCTCCCCCACCCATCCTGTGGCTGGGCGGGGGAGGTCTGCACGGCACTCTGACCAGAACTAAAAAGATCAAGCTCTTGGGGGTTTTTGCTTTTAACCCCCTGTGTTCTCAGATGCGTGTCCATACCTTCAGTGGTCACTCCAGGTGCCAATATCCAAACCTGACCACTGATTGGTTTGACCCAACTTCCTGAGAAAATTCACTTCCATGTGAATTTTAGTATTGTTTTCCTGCCAATAGAGCTCAATTATTCAAATCTCTTTGGGGGAAAGACCCCCTAAAGGAAATGTGAATTTGGTAATCTATCAAATGCTGAGCCATTATTTCCATGAATTTACTTACAGCTTGCACTCAGTTTTAAGCAACTGTTATGTTATTGAAAGACAGAATCACTAGTATCAAATTCTGGGGCCATATTTTCTGAAGTTCATCTAAAATGTATTTTTTTTTCCATGCCATGGTGGATATTAGTGAACATTTTGTGTGTCTGAGAAGTCCTTGCTTGTCATAATGAAAGAAATTGTGCAGATGATGAAGAGTACATCTCTAAAGATTTATTGCCTAAATTGGAAAAACTGGATAAAATTTTGCCAGAAGTGAGAACATAGGAAAAATGGTAAGATGTGACTTCTACTTGAAGCCATCTATTCCTGACTGAAAGCCAGTAGGTACTTTCAAATATCCTTATTTTTCAGTTATGGTTTTAAGGTGGCATTCCTTACCTGAATGATGAACCTGATGAATCTTATCTGTACAGTAGTGGAGGCCTATCTCCTGTGGACCTGTAGGGCATGAAAAATATCATCCTTCCAACAAATGCACCATCCTCAGCCATACCCTGTTTCCTGGAATAGCTGGGTGACTGATTTGTGGGGAGACAAATTTATTCTCCTCTCTTCTCTGCACCTTTGCTTTGATGAGTTTTGTTGTTTTTTCTTTTCTTGAAAGACACATTAAAGAAATACTGTCTGTGCTCACAGAATTCAGAGACACCATGTGAAATAGTCCAAAGGCCATTTTCTTCACTCTTGCATAACCAGAAAGGAGCAGATCATTATGACATTAATTCAAGAAAATATTCTACCAAGCGGAGTTATAAGCTCTTCGTAAGAAAATGCAGAGAATATTGGGCTAATGGGCAATGTGTAGCAGAGTTCTGCTTACTTGATTCCACAAGAAAAACTATTGTTATGCTTGTTAACTGGATTAATGAGTTTTTCTTGATTGGCATAGGGTTTTGGTAAGGCAAGAATTAAAGAAGAAGTTGAAATTAACATTACCATTGCTTTAATGCAATTGAAACAATTGCCTTCTCATTCTCCCAATAACCTCAGAATATTAGCTTTAATAAAATAAGATTCCAAAATTTTAAATAGCTGTATTACATTCTCAGTTTAATAAAATAACATGGCATATAACAGTACAGAAACAAGGGAGAGGATATAACACCAGCAGGGTTTCTTGTTCATTAAAGAATTGACTTTTTAAACTCTCAAGCAGATAAATTTGCAGCTTCTCAGCAATAAAGCAAAATGGTACATTTTGTGCTTCAAGATTATTATTTTGCAATAATCTTAAGTCACATAATAGGACATTTTACACAGCTGAATGTTTATTTCCCTGTTTTCTTCTCTTTATCTTCAATTTTTTGTTTTTCTACTACCTTAGAATTTCTCAGAATCAATGTTCTGTAAAGCAAACCCTCCATTGCCTTGCTAACCTTCTGTACTCTGAACAAGCAACAATAAAAGGCAAAACTGATGAAGATAGGACAATTATAGTTCAAAGGAATTTTAAGACTGATGTCTCAGTTGTCAGGCAGAGATTTTAGGTGGGCATCCTGGCATAAAATAGGTTTAATTAACATGATTGGAGTACACCTGTGGTACTGATGCCTACATTTGTGCCCAGAACAAATGTTTCCTTTGGAGTCTCTTCCAGTGCACAACCCATATAACCAATGCACAACCTACATGTTAGATATCAAACCATCAAAAGCCTTCCAGAAATGTTCATTTTTGTGTATTTTCTTTTAAGGTAGTCTCTATGACTAGCTTAAATGTAGGATTTTGCATAGACGATTTATAAAATAAGGTGTCATAAAAAAAGTTCCAGTTAGGTAAGTGTAGTGCTTTCTAGGTCTCTAGTCCTATTCTAAGGCATAAATTGACCATGAAATTTCAAAGGGCTTTTTTTCCTCAGGTTAAATTGTTAGGAACCACTGCTGTTTCTTCCT
Source organism: Anomalospiza imberbis (assembly GCF_031753505.1). NCBI lineage: Eukaryota > Metazoa > Chordata > Aves > Passeriformes > Viduidae > Anomalospiza > Anomalospiza imberbis. Next base: position 88,273,852 of record NC_089682.1, on the reverse strand, counting down.
TATTCTGAAGCATGGGCAGTAATGCCAAGATGTAGCTGTCCTGATGTCCCTCAATAGCAAAACACTGAAAAAGGACTGTGGAATGTTAAATCTGATTTTTAATTAATATAGGGTTGTTGGGAGGTATTTTTGGATGACAGGTATGAAGATGTGTGAGCATGTGTTCTCTGGACCAGGCTTCAATAGCATAATTTAATTATTTGATATTACTTATATCACTGAGTGAGTCTACTCAGTGACCTATAATGCTTTTCTCAGTCTTCAGGGTGTTGAACTTGTGTTCTCCTAAAAGTATTTTGCATTGAGCTATTTATTGCAAAATATTTTTTCAGCAGCTTGTTATCTGTCAACTTTAAAGACCTTTTCTTATTTGAAATAAATTCACTGGTATACATACTCATCATTTGTTTGGTGTGCCTTTAAAAGGAAGTCTGGGATATAACTTAAAGGAGCACCCAGAATGTAAAATGACTGTCAAACTGTCAAAATTTTGGAGACTATTCCTTTGACATGAACTTAGAACTTCTTTACGTTTTTTCTTTGTTTTTTAGCACGTTACATCTTCAAAGTTCTCATAAGCATTTTGTGATCACATTTATTATTTCTATTTATAAGATATGACTGTCTCGAGGACTAACAAGACTGAAATTGGAGTTTTTAAATTCACATACAGAAAACAACATCATCAAGTTGATAATTTCCTTATATAGCCTCTCCTTCCCTTCACTAGTTCCTAAAAAAATTCTATCGAGTTAAATCTAAGAGCTCTGAATTAACACTAGACATTGCTTTGATGTCTCTTTATACCAAAAGATGAATATGGGAACATTTGAAACCATCTGTGGTTTCAGCTCAGCTTAGACAAGCACTGTTGGTTGGACAAAGCAACATAACTTTTCATAAACTTCACCAAAACACTATGGTAGCCCCATGAGCATTACACAGTGCAGGCTGGTACTGCCTCTCATGAAAGCACTTGTGGCTGGAGGGCAGGAAGTTGTTTTCTATTTCTCCTCTTCCCTGTGTGCATCAGAGCTTGATGAGTCTCCCTTATTACCATAAAAGTATTCATACCATCAAGCATTGCAATATTTCTAGGAGTGAGCTCTCTTTCCAAAGCCCTGTAGCCAGCAGAAGTGGTTAAACCACTACTGAAGCAAGGACTTCATCTGACTTTCATACCTCCAAGCTAAAATGTCATAACCCACAAACTAAAGAACCAGGCTTTCACATTTATTTCCCCGTCTGTCAAAATGAATACTCAATTATTTACAAAAAGTGGAGCGGCTTCAGCAAGCAAGACTGAAATGCACCAATAGGCATGCTAGAGAGATAGAAAATCTATATTTAAAGTCAGAGAGAGAGGGGAGCTGACCCTGAAGCTTGTACTTCCCAAAAGCTGCTACAAACATCAGGATTGAAGAGACAAGAAAAAGGTGGCAAACAGAAAAAATATAGCATGATACATTCACCTTTTTTAATTAATTTCCCTTGTCAATTCAATACTTGCTCCCAAATTTCCTCTGCACTACTATAGTGGCAAAAAAATTATCCAACATTTTCTAGAGTCAACAAGATATTCCCTTCAATCTAAAATGATTTTTAGTTTTGATTCTCAGGAGCTGGAAGAGAAGACACCAAACAAATTTTCTGGTTGACCCAAAATGACTTTCTTTTGGTTTTGAGCACTGAATCAAAAAAATATCAGGGATACATCTCTGTTTTGAAGGTCAAAAAGACTCAGCCAGAAAAAAACAAGGAGTGCTTCTAAGAAGAAAAGAACATTTTTCCATAAATTGTGTGATTCAATCCCAGAAAAACAGCTGTGAGAACTATAAACTTGAGCAAATAACTTATTCTCAAACTGCCAAGCTAAAGAAATGTAAAGGTGACCTGTAGGATAATAGTAGTCCAAATAGTTAAAGGTGTCATAGAGAAACACTAGCATCATGAACTTCTGCCACAACTAAACTTAAAGACAGTGCACAGTTTGGAGTACTCATTACCTAATCTTAATTAGGAAAAGCTCATATTCCTAACCAGTCTTATTATTAGCACTAAATTAAGATCACTTTGGACCACCTCAGATCACCTAAGATTCTACCTGGAAGAAGAAGGGACAAGGCAAGGATAGTATGCGTATGGAGAATAGATGGCAGCTTCATAGCCAGAGATACAAGAGGGGAATAAAGTTCCAGCCCCTGGTCTTTGCTGACAGAATATTTTCAGCCCAGTAAGCTGATTCCAGAAATAAAAGGCTGAGGTCTAGCAAAGAACTGAACTTGTTAACTGTAGTAATTTTGCTGTCAAAAATATCTGGTTTGGGAGGATAAATATCCTCTTATACTCCAAATTTGCAAGTTGTTTTCCCTGGCCTACTGATATTGCTTCTGACAGAAGCTGAATTTCCCTCATATATTTCTCATTCAAGTCTTAATTTTTGCTGTACACAGCCAGGAGATGCAGCTGTCTCAGTAGGAAATCATTGTGAAGTCAATGGAGCAACAGTATTTACACCATATGGATATCCAACATGCAGACTGGAGTATCACACAGGAAGAAAAGCTCTTCTACCCTGTCCCTAGGAAAATTTACAGGCATAATACAGCTCTGAAGGATCCCAAAGGAAAATATTTAACATATGTCTCAGAAGACTCATATAATTCCAAATTACTAAAGTTGCTGCTACTAAAGGTCCATACAGATAAGGAGACGTGGCTAGCTGTTCCAGCCACTGGCTTCATTAAAACAGTCCAGAAAATGGCAATGCTACTATGTTATCACATTTGGGAGGCAAGGAGCAGATTAAGAAAATGGGCTGCAGCAGGAATGCAAGTAACCCCATGGTGGCCTTATTCAACATCCCTTATCCCTTTGTATTGGGAAAGCCCCATTCAGAGAAATGAAATTCACATGTCCCTGGAGGGAGCAATGGCTCTGCTCCTCCATGAGCCTGTGCCAGTCAAAGGCAATCTTCCTTTCAGCAAGAGGCAGTGTTTTTACAGAGCTCAGCAGCAGGCCAGCGATTATTGAACTCGACGTGCTTCACATGCTTAGCCATCGGTTATTCCTGAGGCTCTCTGGAACTAACAGTCTGGCCTCCCCAGGCCACTCTGGCTGTCAGATCAATCACACCAGTGTGCCTGCACCAGCAAAGGCAATGCAGGGAGTGTCTCCTAGGGCTAGAAGGATAACATGCAGAGCACGAGAAAGGCACAGGGCCAAGTGTTATATGCCATGCATGGATCCAGTTTGGAAAACCTCTAATACATCTAAATTTGAGCAAACTTGGGTTATAAAGAGGAAACCACACTGGGAAGCAGCTACACATCTGCAGCGCGTATTTCCTTCAAATGGATCCAGAGAGCATCAGGAGGCCCAGTCAGTGACGAACAGCTGTAATTCAACTGGAAGAACTGACTTCTGTCTGGCCCCCACAAGCTCATAAAATTGCAATCCCAGAATTATGAGAGATAGGCTTGAAGTGAACCTGAAAGATCTTCTCTCCACTCTTTGATACAATTAACATGCTATATCTGTTTTTTCCAATGGCTATTATTCATATTTTATTGAGTTTTTTCTAATGCACAAACTGGGCACTCCAAATGTACTCTAGACACTCAATTCCATTGTTTCTCTTCCCTTAGAGCAAAGATAGAGTCCTTCCTTTTGTGGAAATCCTGCGTACCCAGCAAAGTACAATCTTGGACATGGATACTGGATTATTCCTTTCCTTTTTATTGCAGCTTTGCATAGTTTCAGTTAAGATATCTTTCCTATGTAGAACACTACTTAATCTCACTGAGCCTTTTTACACAACATTCCCAGGATACGGGTGCTCTGCAGATTGCACAGAAACACAGAAATACCAAAATCATGATCTACTGGAAGCCCTTCAAAATTCTACTTGTTCTGGCAGAAGAGAGTGGCTAGTGATTAGGTGCACATGAGCCAAACCTGCTGCTACAGGTAATAGCAAGGTGGAATTTTGTCCTTGTGTTCCCTATCTGTTTGAGAGGTCTTAGGAACAGAGGCTGCAGTTGCACTGTGCTCCTGCCACACGTAGCTCACAGAGGGAACAGCACAAACAGCACTGAGTACTTTGAGGGATGGTAGGGTGAGAGGCAAGACCAAAAACAAAAATCATAGTTCAGCAGTGAAGAAAATTCCTTCTTAGGAACTGGCAGTATCCTATGGTGTTATCGCAAGGACAATTATGACAGAGTAAGGATCACTACTTTAATTATTTTCAATACTCCACCCCTACCAGTTCAGTGCTGTACATTGTCAAGGCAATGGAGAAATGAAAAGTTATACAGCAAAGCCATGCATTTCCTAAAAACATAAAACTGAAATATTCAGGATATAACTAGGTGAATGAGAAACTTGTGGCTTTTATTTTGTTAGAATGACTTGAAGTACAGCTTATAATGAATCAAAGTAATCACCTTGTTTTTCCTCTTTATAATCTCTTCTCCCCTTTGTGATATATTGTAGAGACAGAATGGGTAATTTTTATTTATTTATTTATCTATTTACTTATTTATTTTTAATGAACTGACTGGTCTTACAGATAATTTCTTGGCAGGTATTTTTCTTTTCCTCCTTCTACTAACTGACTTAATTAGAATAAAAACTAAAGTCAGTCCATGTTTCAAAAGATAAAACTTTTCCCTGGAGGGATTGAGAGCAATTCCCAGCATCCTTCAACAGAACAGTTAATTTTCTATTGCCATAGTTTTGAAAAGCTTGCAGATCTGCAAATAAGAAAATGTAAACTGCATGTCAATATAGTGTTCTGTCCTGTTTTTTTATTCCTTGATTAGTTCCACTTTAGCCATAAAACAGGAAAGTAAACAAATGAAATCATGAATCTAAAGATCAGTGTGTTATAAACGAAACACAGTAATTCAATTCAGTAGATATTACCTGTTCAGCAAATGTTTCATGGATAAACTCATTACCAGAGCTGCTCAGGGACATTCCCAAAGAGCCATTTTCCACGACAATATGCAGTACCTTCAAAACCCATGTAAAATCAGGTCAGTTTTCCAAAATTTAATATTGGAAATAAAAAAAAGAAGGAAATTCTCCAGAGGGTTGAATTCCCTTTGACAGTGTATGCAGATCAAAGTATTTTTTTTAATCTATCATATTTTGAACATTTTATTTGTGTATTACTATATTTTGTAGTGCAAAAATTGTCAGCCTCAGAATTAAATGCCTCAATATTCTTGAAACAAACTGTTTCTAACCACCTAATAAAACTTCAAAGGAAATTTCCTTCAAAGAATGTTAAAATACTTTGTTTGGATATACAGAATGCAGCCCAACTGTAAAATTTCAGAATACATCATGTAGTGGCACTTCCTTTCAAATTCCACTTGCAGTGCTCAGGAACATGGCTTAGTAGTGGACGTGGCAGTGTTAGGTTAACAGCTGGATTTAATGGTCATAAGAGTCTTTTCCAGCCTAAAAGATTCCATGATTCTAACTCTTCTACTCACTATGGCATATAAATCAAACCCTCCTTGCACCACTTAACATCTATTTTTGTTCAGGAGAGCAGTTTCCTCTGGAGGACAGTGTGAGAGCTGTCAAATCCACTTCAAGATAGTGCAGGTCCAGTGAGCAGTTTTAGGAACTGATTTTTTGAGGCGCTATAAAAGACCTGAAAGTCCCAGATTCTGCTAATGTTCTACTATGGTTTCCTGTCTTGCTTTATGTAAAGTCAGGATAATTTTTCATAAAGAATGCAACCAGGCTAAAAGGAAAAGAATTAAAAATAATACAACCCAACATTTCTTTAAATGGTGTTTTACATAGTTTTTCTCCCTTCCATCGGTGTCAATTTCCTGGGAGCCAACGCTGCAAATCAAGCTTAGAAATATGATTCTCATTTGAGATTGATGATCCAGTGTGGTATTCGCATATCCTTTGAACCGAGACACAGACTTTCCCAGGAAAAATCTGGGGAAGCCTGTGAGAAAACTCAGAGAAAGAAGAAAAATAATTCTTATCTTCATTTGCTACATCTGTTGTTTGGCACATGTGGAATGTGTTATGGAGATTGTTTACCGAAGAGGGATTTCTTAATTAGACTCTGGTGATAGTTTAATTTCATTTGAACAATTAGAACCACATTGTGTCAGGACTATCTGTAAGGGTCACAGGTTTTTCTTTAGTAGAGTAGTGTAGTATAGTTTTTAGTATAGTGTAATATAGTATAGCTTAATCAAACTTTTGTTCAGCCTTCTGAAAACATTGAGTCAATACACGTTTTTCCCCACAGTGGCGATCCACCACAATATTCCAGTAGCTAGAATCAGATCCTACCAGTCAAAAGACAAGCATTCTAATGTAAAATGTGTTATTTGTGCCCTAATAATGCCATAAGGCTGCATTAAAGAAGCACACATGGCATTTCTTTGTCCTGTCTTTGCTAGTGTCACTCCATTTTGAGGATAAAGTAGTCTTTCATAGGTTTACTCAAGAGACTCTAAGTTTCTTTAAGCCTCAATCTTCATTACTTTTGTCTTCCCTACGGATTTTTCAAAACCAGGTCCCCACATTTCCCATCTGTCGCTCTGGGGAAAATCCACATTGAAAATTTTAAATAAGGTTTGGTTCTTTTTAAAGAGAGCCATGGTGCACCAAGCAAGTAGTATTTGACTTCACATGAAGAAGAGAGCATGGAAATAAACATAAATATTCTGGTTTCTGGAACAGGCTGCCAGTAACCCCTGTAGACTGACTGTAGCAAAGGTGTTTAATGCTGAAATAAGAAAATGAAAAATATTTCAAGGAAAGAGATAATTTACTTGAGATTACTTTAAAGACTACACAGTCAGATTAAGCAATCTAAGTCCTGGATTGTGGAAACATTTTGCTAATGCAAAAGAAAGAAAAAGGCATGACCAGGAAAAATTATTCTTGTAACAAAATAATGCAGTAACTTCTGGTTTTGTTACTTTAAAAACACACAAAATGCCTCTATCATGAGTTTTTTTATAAAACTGATCAGAATTCATAATCTGTACACAGCAGATTCCCCAAGTCACATTTCATATGCTCAAAACACTAATTAAAATATGCCATTTAAAACTGAGATGCAAAGAAACTATGTATTGCAATACTTATTCTATTTCAAGAGAATGTTTGCAGTTACTCTCCCACAAAAAAAAAAATCTGTTTTAAAAGTAAGTATTTATTACTCAGCTGTTCTTTTGTATTTTAAAACATGACAATGTAATTCTCCATCTGTATTCATACTCAACAGGTGTGGAGAAGTTCTCTGTAGATGTAGAGGGCTGATCATATTCTCCAGCATATAAGGCAGTTGATCACTTCAAATCACAGACAGTTTAGGAAATATGTGTGTATGTTTGTACTTCCAGACACAGCAGTAAATCTCTTATTCCTCATTCTATACATCATAACTTTGAAAAATCTTGAGTAAATTTCAGATTTACATAAATATGCTTTCAAGTTCAAAAGTGTAACTTCCTGAATCTTTCACCTTATAAGTTTTCTGGAGTACTGATTCATTTACACACATTCCCCAGCCTAGTCAGCTTGCTATTGACATTTTCTCTGTGTCCAAGTGTGAACCACTGAAAAAAGATTTGGATGTAAATGCTGGAAAAAAAAAAAAAAGCCCAAATAGACAAAACAAAACACACCTCTCATATTTTATTTTAATGTAAATAATTGACACCATTCATTTGGTTTTTTTCCTCTTGAATAAATCATAGAGTGATGAGCTGCATGATACATGTTTTAGAACATCCTTTTCAAGACAACTGGAAGTCTCTCTGCATTGAGTCTGAAGCGGGCTAGTAAAAAAATCCTGTAAAATTTTGCCCTTATCCTTTTAAACCTGCATTTACACCTTTGGTCCTTGTTCTTGTATAGAGTATCAAAGTATATTTCCATTCACGTTCCCTCCAACAGCATTGTGGAATCAGGTTTTTCCAAGTTGTTTCCCTAGCATGAGCGTTGTTTTACCACTTCTCATTCCCTAATGCTAGCAACCTTGCTGTGGAAGATTTGTGATATCTTTCAGACAGGATAGGCAATATGTGTCAGGAATCTTGCCAGCTCTAGGTGACTCATCACATATGGTGGGACCAAATGAAACAGTTTTTTATAAAATTAATCAGAATTTGTAATCTGAACACAGCAGATCCCCAAGTCACATTCCACATGCTCTAAACACTAATTACAATCTGCCATTCAAAGCTGAGATGCAAAGAAACTCTATAGTGCAAGATTTTTTTTTTTTTTGAAGGAGAAGAAGAGATTCTCAAAGGCAAAAGGGCTGTGATATGCTTGTCTCACTAACATGCAGGAGGTATTAGGTGCTGCCTGGCTGAAAATTGCCTCTGAAAGTGAGGAGTTTTACTGTGTTTCATATCGCATCACAAATTTTTCATCATGTCATTGTAAAGTCATAACTCTGTTCAAGTTCATTCAAAAGGCCCATGAACTCTGGCAAACCTTTTGATAAATATCTAAGTTTTAAGGCAAATTTTATGTTACAGCATCAACATTACCAACAGTTTTAATATACCTCAGTATGTTGTGTCTGTATGTGACAGCATATGCAATCCAGGCAACCAAACAAATCACTGAAGCCATTCATTCAGGTCTGTGAGCCATTATTATTAATGCAATAATTTAGTACTCATTTTGTACTAATTTGGTACTATTATTGCCAAAATGTAAGTTTCTTTTTTTTCACTTTTATGCATTCATCAGTTCTAGTCACACAAAGATGATATTTTTTCTTTCAATTCCTCTTCTTCTCACCCTTTTTCTCCCTTAAAAAAGTGGAGAACTTTGAGAAAAAAGGGAACATAGACTGGCTCACCTCCATTTCTGGTCCTGACACATATATTAAAAACTCTAATTAATTATTGGTTTTGCATCTAGTTTTTGATGCACTATACTGCACACCACCCTTATCTATCTTGTCAAAATTGAAGTCATTCTTCTAGCCTCTTCTGCCCTTCCTGTTCACATATAGTACAAGTGAAATTAATTCTGTTAATTCTCTGATTACTTTTGAATTATATATCTATATAGGATATATAGATATGGATAGAGATTATTTATGTATATAATTAATATTTTTTTAAATAAATATATTGGAAGGGAAAGACAAGAGGGAAATCCAGTTATCAGAGTTTAGCACTGTCCCATGTTGTTATCTATGGTAAGTTACATGCCAGCCGTGTGAATATAGGTGATCATGAGAGAAAGGGCCAGCCCACAGAGCTCCCAGATTCCAATTTAAGCCACCAGTGGGTTTTTAAGATGCATTGTGCACACAACACTAAATTGTCTGAGTGAAAGGAGCAAAATGTTGCTCCCCTGCATGAAAGCAATAAAATCAGTTTACCCTCAAAGTAGAGCTCATAGCCATTTCTGTTGTCAAAATCAGTGCTGAAATTCAGTAAAAATCAACACCTGTGATTGAGAAGTGCATACGTTTCATAAGGAATATTCTCAGTCTCACTAAAACATCCATAAAATTCCTTAGACTGATCTTCTTTAACCAGTAGGGTTGGTAGTGATTAAACAGGGACAATAAAATTAAGTCTAAGAAGATGAGTTTCTCTACTTACTTCTCTACTTCTCTGCTAGCCTTCTCATCTGCTCAGCTCTTCAAAGCTTCTTCCCAAGGCAAGGGAAGACCCGGGATAGCCATCACACCTGGGTCAGATCCTGGGAGACAGCATGGATGATATTGTACCAGACTTGGTTTCTTCCATCTCTGTTCCTCTGGAAGGGACACAGTCCTCACATCATATGAGATCCTTTATGGACAGTCATCGACAAAAATGTGGAGGTTCTCAGTTTTCTCTCACTGATCTGTTGGCCACTGAGGTACTGACCTTTGAAAGGTGGTCTGTAAATTAAGCATAACTAAACAAAAAGCAATTATAACTAAAATAGCTCAGCAGGCTTTGCACTCTCAGGTACAATGTGGAGGACAGTGAAACCCTAGGTATGCAGTAAGTACCTATTTCATGCTATAATAAAACAGCACTCTGCTGAGTGACAATACAGTCTTCACATCATTTGGGTGCCTTTGAACTGAAAAAACCCCAAACAAATTTACACAACATAGCTATTTTTTTCCTAAGGACATAACATGGGCTACAGATGAGGCCAAAACGGAGTGCCATGCCACATAGAGAGTCTACTTGGAAGAGATTGAACTTCATCAGTGAGGGGATGAGCCAGGACATGCTGACCCTCTTTCACTTAGCAGCAAGAAGGCAGCTGGGGGATTTCACTGCCTGCTACCACAGTTGATCACAGCAGATGATCCGATTCATAAATTCATCATCTTCTTTTTAAACCTCTGCACAATGACAGAAGGGAGTTTTGATGTCACTAGTCCACTTGGCAACCACTTAGAAGGATGCTCTGAAAAATCATTACTCTGATCAAAAAACACTCATCCAGCTTAGACCTCAGTTATTCCTAGCCAATTTACATACACTTGTACTTAGGCCAAAAATATTCCTTAAGTTAAGTAGCTCTTCTTTTTTTCTCTGCTGCTTACTCCTGTTTGATGCATTGGTCTGAGCTGAAGAAGTTTTAAACTTTCTCTTACAGGTGATAAGTGATTTGTCTCTTCGGTTATCTTAGCAGCTCTTTTCCAAACCCATTCTAATTTTGATTTATCACCACTTTAAAGAATTTTTATTTAATGCAAAACACGTTCTGAAGTCTTCAATCTGCTGCAATTGCATTAATGGCACAGCAGAAGCTTGATTTCCAGCTCTTACAGTAAGCATCATTCCTTTATTGGTCCATACAGTAAGAATTAGACATGACAGATGCCTCTAAAATCTGGATTTCTAGGCTTGCAGTTTTGTGTAGCAAAAACATTGTTTATTTTTAGACATGGGAATCATGTCTAAACCATGTATTGGGCACCATTCCTTTCATTTTCCTTTGGGGCTCAATTTAGCAGCCTCAACATAGGCGGCATAGAGTCTGGGTCTATGCAGCTGTCATCACAGTCTCCTGTAATTCTTGTGTTCAATATGCCATTTCTTTGCTGTTGCTTTGGGTTTGTGTTGCAAGGTTTTTGTAATGCGGAGTTACAGGGGTGACTTCTGTGAAAAGCTATCAGAAGCCTTCCCAGTGCTGGGTGGGTCCCAGACAGACACTCTGGCCCAATCCAAGCCCTTCAGTGATGATGGTAGCACCTTTGGGGCAACAGAGTTACAAAGGACAAGAGAAATCTGCACAACAAAAATTGAAACCAGAAGAGCAACAACATATGAGAGGAACAGCCTTTCAGACACCCAGGTCAGTGCAGAAGGAGAGGGAAGAAATGCGCTGCACCAGCTGCAGAGATTTCCCTACAGCTTCTGGTGAAGACAGTGGTGAAGCAGCTGTGCTACTACAGCCCATGGTGGCCCCTGGGGAGCAGAGATCCAGACAAGAGCAGGTGGATGCCTAAAGGAGGCTGTGACCTTGTGGGAAGCCTGTGCTGAAGCAGAGCATGACAGACCCATGTCCCCATGGCAAGAGGATCCCAGGCTGGGGCAAGTTTGCTGGCAGGACATAAGAACTCATGGATGACCCACACTGGACCAGTCTATTCCTGGGGGGTTGCATCCCATGGAAGGGACCCACAGTGGACAAGTTTATTAATAACTGCAGCCTAGGGACTTGCATTGGAGATGTTCATGGAGGACTACCTCCCATAGGAGGGATCCCACACTGGAGCAGAAGCACTGCTTCTGGAGCAGAGGAAGAGTGTAAGGAGTCCTCCTCCTCAGGAGGAAGAAGCATCAGAGACGACATGTGATGAAGTAGCCATAGCACCCTTTCCTTATCTCCCTGTGCTGCTTTCAGGAAGGAAATAGAAAAAAGCGTGAGTGAATTTAAGCCTAGTGTTTAAAAATTGGGTTTTATTTTCTCATTATCGTACTCTGATTTGATTGGTAATAAATTAATTTCCCAAGTCGAGTCTCTTTTACTCATGACAGTGATTGGTGAGTGATCTCTCCCTGCTCTTACTTCAACCCACAAGCCTTTTGTTATATTTTCTCTCCCCTGTCCAGCTGAGGAGGAAAATGATGGAGCAACATTAGTCAGTACCTGGCATCCATACAGGGTCAACCCACAGGTACCTTGCAGCACATCATATGGCACTAGAAGTTTATGTTTAGGCAGCTGAACCACATCCTAAATACCTCTACGGGAGGTATTCTCATCTGAACCAGTCACTCTATGTAGCATGCAAACATTTCCCTTTGGTGACATGAATTCCATAAACCAATATTCAAACAGATGTGTCCAAAGTCGAGTTTTGACTTCTGGTGAACTTTTATGGCAATATTTCTTTAAAATATTTTTTGAAGTTTATTTTGAAACAAATTTAATGGCAAATCAGATTTTTTAACTTATTCACATATTTCATGGTACAAACAGCAACATGAAATACAGGATATATATTTTCAGTAAATAAGTAATGACATGACAATCTACATTGCTGCTAACATTCCTTAATATGAATAATATGATAATTAAAATGTTCTAATTTTTGAAGTGTTATTATGAACCATTGTTATTACCCAAGACTGAGAGAAACATCTTATCTTTTTAGATTAATCTATGTTGTGATTTTAAAATGCCATACTTTTGATCTAGAAAATTAGATGACTGTTAATTGTTGAAGGAACAGCTTTTTGCAGTATCCTAGAAAATTGTTTTTCAGCCAACACCAACATTTTGGAAAGACCTTCTGCACTGGTAAGTATATTGGCCCAGATTTGTCCTGCTTTGCATTAGGCACCAAACCTAAAGTCCTAAATTGCAGTCTGGATTAATCTGTAATTTCTTTCACAGATCTTTCAACTGGCTAGGGCCAGAATATATTGACAGAATATATTGCAGGGGTAAAATAGGATTCTTTAAAACTATGTTCTCCTTGATGACAACAGGAAAAGTGCAGTGTCTGAACACCTGCAAAGAAGGATCCCTTAATTACATCAGGTTTTTCTTCTGATAAATGTGGAATTTTCTGCAGTTCATCTTATGAAAGTTGTCAAATATGTTTACTATAAATATAAGGAACCCATAGAACATAGTAACTAGTCCGATCTGCCTGTATCTCTTTGTTTCACCTTACTGCATTAACAGATCAGAACAAGACTCCCTCCTTCCAGCTAATTTTCTCTGACTCTTGCTTCACTGGCAGCACAGGGACTCCGTTTCAAAGGCTACTTCCAGGGTGGTTGCACACCTTTCTGCAACAGGAATGATGGCTTAAGGAGAGCCTGTTTTCCAATTCTTACTTCCATGATGAATGGTCTAACTGCTCAGCAATCAGGCAAAAATTGATGATAAACTTATTTAACACTCCAGATTTCTCTAGCAAGTTATTTCTGTAATATGGGTAACTTGGGTGTCTCCACAGGGCTTGAAGAGCTTGAGCAGGAAATAAGTGCTCGACTCCTAAGTATGAACATGTAGAGTTAGATGCCCAAGGTTCAAGCTAAGTACAGAGCTACCTAGGAAATTTAGATGGTGTTAAGCTTAGACAATCCTGAAAATCTGGACAATTAGATTGATGTCTGGGACTTAAAAAAGATTCAAGAAACTAGATTTCTATATGCAGGGACTTCAGCTGATGTTTCTTATTATTTTGTGCTACCCAAATGTCACAGGCCACAGAAAAAGAGGTACCTCCAGAGGATTCAGCCAACTCTGTAAGTTGTGAATTGTGACTGTAATTCTGGAGATGTCCACCACCACTGATTACAAAGTCAACTGAGGTTTTAAGTTAATAATTAAGTTAAGCTTTAAGTTAGATGAGATGCACACAAACCTGATTACTTCTATTCTTTTCATAATCCAGGTCTTGGAAGAGTATGCTCAAAATAAGAAATTATACATGATACATATCATATGGACCAAGCACTACCAAATACATAAAGTAAATAATTACACATTTATATTTAAATACTTTGGTCAATATGTGATGTCATAGCTGGACATCTAAGGGGCAATTTCTCTCACCTCACCTTGACACCTACAATAATTACAATATTTACATATTATGTAGATTCCCTTTAGAGTCAAAAGGGTGAGGTAGGTATTTCATTATTCATCCGGCATACTGAAGTTGTCTAGCTTGAGTTGACAGGTGTCACACATTAGAAGTGCCTATCGCCTTTACCAGTTTTAAAGCAATTCTAAATTACTACCTCTGATTTTTATGACTACAACCCAAATGTAGGAGAAATTAACCTCTCCCCAATTCTACTTGGTATACAGTAGCATAACATGCAAATCTGTTTGTGTGTTATGAAATAATAAAAAGATACATAAAGAAAAGCATATTTCTAATGGCAATTTTAATTTCAAACTTAAATTTTGTAAAATATTATAATTTTCTTTACAAATGGCTTTGGGGGAAACTAACATTAAAAAAAAAAACAGGCTCAGAGAAAAATTGAAAATCTGGACATCTCCTGTGAAGTAGAAATGCTCAGTTTGAACAACCCTTTTCACTTAACACACAAGTATTTGCATAGATTATACTAGGGAGTGATATAAATACTTGTTCCTTAAAATCAATCAGTTGATGATGTGTAGGTACAAAAACACTTTTATTCCAAACCACTTTTTGTGTGGTTTGGAATAAAAGAGACCATGTAATTTTGTATTTTACACTTAAAGACACTCAGCTGAGAATGCCATGCACACATTACCATCCATAATTTAATTCTGCATGTAATTTCATGCACTCTGTGAATCCATCTCAAGACTACTGTGTCTACAGAAATCTCATATTTTGTAAGCAAATATCACTTAGGCTGCACACCTCAAGTTATTGTTAAGATAACCAATGAAAAGAATGCAGCCCAAAGACACATGTACTAATTTGATAAATTACTTCCACAGATGTATTTATCCCTTGACTAATGCAGACTTTAAACCCCTAAATAAGTGAACAAAGGAGTAATGTTCCCAGAAGCATTTGCCTAAAGTAATTTGAGGTTATTTAGCACCCAGCACAATGCACGAAGTCACTGTAAATTCAAGATTGCATGCTGCATTCTGTTCAGACTTTACAGACTGGCAGGGAACTGAACAAGCAGTTCATCCCCTGCTTCAGTGATTTCTTGCGGGGTAGTTTGCCATAGAGCTTGCTGGATTTTTTAGAAAGGTTTTAAACCAGAAAAAAGTTAACCTAGCAGGTGACATGTATTGAGGAAAGTACACAAAAACCATCATGTTGTATCTTTCTTCTCCTTCCATTTATTTCACTTACAACATTAACACAAGACTCAGATTTTAGCAGATTTGCTTTGTAATAGATCACCTGCCTTGAGACTCCAGTGCAAGGTACCTCTGCTTCCAGCTCCCACTCTCTGCTTGGATGAAGTTTAGAAGTGTTTTAGAAGAGAACTGCTGGTTAATCTGTGCAGATCCATTGGAGTGGCCAACATGTCAGGACCAGATTCTACCACAGGCATCACACCTGCCTGTATGTCCAATATCATATGCACCCTTGGACTCCGCATGGAAATCCACTGAGTTGCTAGATGAACATTCACTGCATGATCCCAGCAAGCCTGCTGAACCCAGCTTAAACTTTCCCTACTGCACATGCACGGCTGCCTTGCGGCCACCATGTGTTTGTCCAGGTGAGTGGAAATTCACAGAAGACAAAAAAGTCATCGGAAGTCCTCGATTCAAGAGCAGGAGGCAGAAAAGACAGTTTGTGGTTTCTGGTAGTTAAGAGCTGAGGTGGCTTCACCTCAGAAATGGCCCCACTTCACAGATTAACCATCAACTTCACTGCAGTTGGGAAAACATTTGAAATGTTCAGAGAACTGGAATTAAATAATTTATTTTTTTCATTTCTTAATTAGACATGCTTAGGGAAACTATTCAGATGGACTAATTATAAATTGAATACTGCTTCACCAAGATGTTTTTGAAGTAAGTGAGGAAGTTGTGATGCAGTCTGAAGTTATTATCAAGCATAATTACAAAATTAAGAAGACTAGAGAGAATCTATTGGCTGTGAAGGTTGGAAGCTACAGTGTTGAGCAAAATAGCCTCTTCTAACATCTTCACATAGAGAACTGTTAAAAGGACTGACCCTTGCCTGAGAGGAAACAAAAAAGACCTGTAGATTGTAAGACTGAAAACATGCATGAAGAAATCTGTAAAAAAAATAGTAAGAAAGTATTCTTGGAAACCTACACAGTGAATAGCAACTAAATAATAGAATTCATTTAAACAAAAAATAAAACAAGTATTTTATTTCTAAATAAAAGTAGGCTTATGACATGATAATTTGAAAATTGTTATCAGTGTGCGAATTTCCTGTGAAGCCAATTTAAACTCTTCTCACAGGAATAAAAAGATTATATGCTCAAAGTAGGAAAATACACACTTTCTTCAGCAATGAAAAACCATTTCCAGGTTCATGATTTAACAGACCTATTTTAAAAGGCTCACAGTGTAGTGCAAAAAAAAGTGTGAAAGTAGGTAATTGTCTTTTTTCCTCTTCCCCATATATATATGAAATCTATTCTGTAGGGTGCAAAATTCAACTAAAAATTAGCTAAATATAATTTTAAATACAAGTAAAGCTGCAAGAGTGTTATTAACACATTTTAAATACACAAAATACCTGACAACATGGGAAGTGTGGTTCTCTTGGCAGATGCTGCCCGCTCATATGCAGCATTATTGCTTCCACTAAAACAAACTCAACAAGCAGACCTGATCTCTTGTTTAGATAACTATAGTATTTTCAGGGAAGAAAATATTTCTTCATCTTTTGGTATGGAAGCATCACCCTTAACTTTAAAAAACCAGCATGTACAACTTTGCACCTCAGGCTTTGACTGGCATTGCAACTCAAAGTCTGGTGCTCTGAACACCAAAGTAAGCAAATTAACTGTACATTTAACATGCAACATTTTAATAAACAAGAAAACAAAGAAAAAAAGTGCTACTTTGGTAAAAATAGGAATCCATGGTTGGAAGATGGTTGCCCAGAGAAACTGTGGATGTTCCCATCCCTGGAAGTGTCCTAGGTGAGGTTAGAGGGGTCCCAAGCAACCTAGTCTAGTGGGTGGCATCTCCTGTGGCAGGGGAATTGGAACTAGAGGATCTTTAAGGTCCTTTCCAAAACAAGCCTTTGTGTGATTCTCTGAGTCTATGAAGGAACAATTCAAGATAATTAAAAACTCCGTCCATGGGCTAAGCCTTATTCAACACCTTGCTCTGGTGGGACGGTGGTGTCAGTCCTTCTTGATACTCCTGTCTATGAAATACTTTCTCCATGAAGAAAATGTTGTGACAGAGGTACCTGGCATAGAGCTAATGGAGAAGGCCATGTGTGGCCATAGGATGGCTACAGTTTTAGGGGCTAGCTCACTGCTCTTTGGGTGCCTTGGGAGCCAGGACCCCTGAAGTACCCCTTTCCCTTATCAGCACTGGAGAGAGGCAGGAAGCTTTGAAGGCACAGTAGGTCAAGACACCCAGCTTGGAGTTTTCCTCTAAAAGTTTTTAAAGGACTTTTCTTCATCAGAACTACTTCTCTAGATGTCTAAAATTTTTTATGGAAGCTCAAAGTCAGTGTTAAATGAGCTGGTTTTCCCTCTGGCCTCGTCCCAACACCCCTCATTAGCAACACACACAAAACTAGGGATAACATCTACTGTATTTATATGTTGGAGATACTGTCTGCTAAAATCAAGAGAAGACCTTGAGAGCTGAAGGAAAGCTATAGAAAAAATATACATAAATAATGTATCAGAGAAAGTGCGGATTTAATAAGTAGAAAAAAGTCATAGATAATAAATTTGACTTTTAAACAGGAACAAAAAATGTCACTCTTTCTTGAGTTGTATTTTAATACAATCTTCAAGGTGTAAGAAGTGTGGAAAATCAATAGCAAATCCCAGTGTCCTTATGCTGAGATATTCAAAATGTTAGCTCTAATGGGAGTCATATAAAAGCAGCCATAAACCAGTGCTGATCAGTTCACACATGTGCTGTAAAGAGATACAGTTCAGAATTTAAATACCTCATATATCTTTTGTAAAAACCTTCCCCCCCACTACAATAGTAAGTTTAAAAAACATTGCAGTCTTTCTCAAAACTGAGGCCACAGATGTGAAGATAGATAATTTTTGAGAAATTATTTTCTCTTATTGGGTAATTATCATTAATGAATGAAAAAAAATTCTTAAATCCTAATAAATCAGAGACAGAATTGACTGACCATGCATCCAAATTGCTGCATTATTCACACTGGAATTACTCCAAAGATTAGCTACAAATTGAATTTATGGTTTCATTTTTCATAACTACTGTGTTGTGACAGATGAGAGGAATCTCTGAGAAAAATGACAGTGTTGGACCCAATTTCTTAGTGCTCTATCTCCAAGACAGAGCTAAACTATCTCTATTTACTGTTAGGTTTTGTACAATCTATTTTGGCAAGCATAAAAACCTTTTATGAAATACAATATATTCTATTTTATACATCAGTCAGTTAAAAAAAAAATAGAGAAAACCTCAACATTTCATTTGAAAAAGGAGGACAATCAAATTAAAGTGAAGTTTCACATACACTGTGCAGATGAAAATACCATTTTATACCTATTTAAAAGCTTTTACTCTATCATCACTGTGCATTATACTCTCTTCCAAGGGATCCTCAATGTCTGTGTAATACATAGACTATGGAAGAAAATTAACATATCAGTGTATCATGAAGGGGCCACATCACAACAGGGTTTGGGATCTTTGTGAGGGGGTTGTTTTGTGTTTTTCTTGTACTGTACCTAACAGAAATGGAGCTGGACTGGCCAGGGTATTGTGGCAATACAAGCTATAAATAATAATTACAACAATAATCTCCAAGTTCAACAAAGCTTCTGGGCTAGTACATAAAGACTGAAATACTAGACTACCAGATATTAGAGACAAACGTTTTGCTCTGAAATGGCTCTTATGTATAACTTGTATCAAACAGGAAAAATAAAAACATGGGTTTTTTCAGGTTTTCAAACTGGGTTTGTATAGTCCAGGCCTCTTGGGCTAGAAATAATTGAAAGCAAGTTTGAAATTACACTTAGGTCACAAACACAGTTGATGCCTGAAGCTTTTCAGGGCCAAAAAAATATGGGAACATTTATAATGTAAGTTAGATAAAGTCAACACAAGTGCCACAGAAAACTGCAGTTTAGGTATTTCTAGCACACTAACTGAGAACCTGATTTTTTCTTTCGTATTAGAAAAATATGGTTTAATAACAGCACTAACAATGAAAGGCCAGAGTCTTTCACACTTATTCATATTAACACTCAACATCCTTTCCAAGCAATATCACTGTCTCTGGTACAATCTCCTAAGTTTGAAAAACAGGATAACCTATCCCACAGCACCCACTGTTTATGGTGCAGGGTATGTTTTTGGTGTGCTTTACTTTTCCAGTACAGAGACTCATCTAATGATTCCATGATGAGTACAGAAATTCCAGCAGATCCACTTGCTCTCAGAATTTCTAGTTCTACTCCCATAATTCAGCTAATAACCTCACCAATAATAGTGACATTCATGATAATTTGATAGAGGTTTTCATTATTCAGTTCTCCAACAGCACTGGTATTTGTTTATTTTAAAAATACCAAAAGCCAGGAATAGAAAATATTTTGCTCAGAGTAATTCTGCCAAACAGAACCCACATCTCCAAAGTCTCAGTTCTATTCACCAGAGTCCTCTAAAAGTAGATATCAGTGTTTTATCCAGAAATTATTCCTAAACCATGGGGGTGATGAACCCCATCATGTGTTTCAAAATGTTGGTTTCCTGACTGTAGAAATAAATGCATCTGTTGAATGTACTTTGTACCATGCAGTCATATCTCTTCATAAGATAGGACAGAAATCTGGCAGGGGAAGACAGAAGATATGCCTGCTCAGGCCTTGCTCAGATGTGTAATGAGTCCATGGTGTGCACCCTGGTCCAGCAGCAGGGTAATTCTCTGTCCCCCTGAATACCCCAAAAGTTCCTTGTCAACTCCAGATACATTAGAAAAAAATCAATTTGCTGTCCTGATATAATGATAAAAACAATGGCATAAATATGCAGCAGGATAGATCAAGGAAGAAAAATTACCTGCCTTTGATGATAATTATATATAAATGTCAAAAAATTGTGTGGTTTTCAAAGCACTGCACAAAAAAAGTCAAACTAATGAATCAACACAACATCATCCGAGTTATCACAAAACAAATTAGGTAATGTTAACCTTGTTTTGCATAAGAAAAACAGAAAAAGAAGGACCTTATGTTTTAAACTTGGCATAATTAGAGCAGCAGCACATTTATGATTGCACACACATACTTTCTCTATGGAAAGAGTCCTAAATTGCTTATTCAAAGTCACAAAGAAAGTTTAAGGCAAAACAAAGAATAGACCAGTGCTCCCCCTAATTTTTAGGCCTGTATTTTAAATAAAGGCTCTCCCTCAATATGCACACAAGATATTGCTAGTCTTATTCTTTTAAGTTTTTCACTTTGGCAGATTCACAATCTATATGCAAATAGTTATGCACTATTCTTCTGTAATTGCATAAACAATGATTTGAACTGGTTGCATTAGGGAGCAGAATTAATTTGGCAACAGAAATTATAGATGTGAACATTTTCATGTCCACTCTGTCACAGCCTTAAGACCCTGGTTTGGCACAATGAAACCAATGGATGCTGAATCCCAGTCAAACAGAGTATGAGATGGACTGTCTCCTAGTTTTCAATTTGCTTTCATAATAAAGCATTTTTCATGGAAGAAACATAATCAATTTGAAGCAGGGATAACATTAGGTACTTCTAACAAGTATCTTATTTGACCTGACTGCTCTTTGGTTTGAACTTTGAAAATGTGGTTGTGTTTAAACTGAACTCTTTTATGGGAGCATAGTTTGCAAAGAAACACATAGGAAAACTTACAGCATTTTCTAATTTTCTCAGTTAATTTCTACTGTATCTAAAAAACTGGCAACTTCATTAACCATTTTTTCAGATATTTACTTTGCTTTCATTTAATTTTCTATAATATTTTTTGAAATATTGAATATTAAACTGTTATTAAAGCAAGTCATAAGTTACATCATTACATGATTGTACACAGTATATTGTCTGCTGTGATGTTTCTCTATGCTTACTAACTGTATAACTTTCTAATATTATTTGAAGCTACATATCTTGATATCCAACAAAAAAATTTATGTAATGCTGAACAGTTTAGAATACTTGCTTTTGTCATAGCTTCATGAGAAATGTACACATTTAAGCCTTTTTATTTAGTTTAGAGGTGAAAACTGTATGAAAGGATCAATAAGACTAGAAGAATGGAATACCTCTCTCCTGTTCTCTATCCAGCTCCCTTTCAAAGTGCTCCTAAGAGTGCTCTTTCTCACTTTACAAGCTCCTACAATGAGTAAGAGCATCTGTGGTACATGACGCTGAGGATTATACTCATTTGCAGATCTGCATAACCCCATCCCTGAACAATGTGCTAGAACTCAATATCCTTTGTTAGGAGAGAAAAAGATAAAAATAGAATTATCTAAGTGGAAAAGTAAGCATTGAATGCTAGTCCCATTACAAGTCAGAGAGGGAAAATAAACACAAGTAACTTAACCACTGCATTTACAGTGTCTAGACACTGCAGCATTTCAAATGCCTAATTTAGAAGTATGCTCAGTTAGAGGCAGACTGCTCTCATGGCTCTGTTTCTTGAGCTGTGTTTTTAATGGTTTTTGCAGTTTGTAGCATTAGACTTTTCTGTTTTGTTCTGTTTGTGAGTTAGTGTGGTTTTGTTGTATTTGTTCCTCTTCACAACAATAAACACCAAAATATCACAGCAGCGGTTCCCAATGTGACAATACTTGGAGCTATCAGTTAAAAATGTAACAAAGTCTTAGATTAAAGCCTTTACCATCCAATTTTTGAAACTCAGAGGAGCTGCACAGTTTAGATAAATCACACAGACATCTCAAATCTCTGTCTGCATGTGTCAAAAATGAATGTGAATGGCAAAGCTTTTTCAAAAAATTACTCAACCAAGGGGTTCACATGGTTTTGGAAACTAGCAGAATTCACCCCACAAAAATATGGTCACTGAAAATGACCGAATTCTGAAGGTAACATGCCTTCCTTAGAGCAGAGTAGTTTGCTGTAAGCACCAGTACTGACTCTGGATCATGTAAATTAATCACTGTAGTTCTGGAGTTCCCCCAGTTAAACCTCCATTATCAGTAAAAGCAGCAGTTGTCATGATAACAAGATTATTTCCATTGTTTTCAATCTCTAATTTTGAGGTGATTTGTTCTTTCAGACTGTACTACATTTCCTCTTCCTTTGGCTTCAGAGTTACACATGACAAAAAAATAATACATCTCCACTCAGAAAGTTCTCAAAATTGTTTGCTAAATCTCTGAATAAGTCCCTGTGTGGAACATAAACAACATATGAAGCCTTGAGTGAGCCATCTTTTTTTGGAGGAAATTTGCAGTGAGAACAATGTTCTGGGACAATTCTCACAAGAATAAAATTACTGACTTTTTATGTGGTTCTTATTTTCACATATCCTGTCTTGCTTCAATATATCACAGCATGGAATTCCACTGTGTAAAATACTTTTCTAGTCAGTGTACACACAGTCGTTCATTAATTAGGAACTCAGGATCTTCTTTGCCCCAACAGACTACAATTTAAGAATTTTGTACTATGGAAATGTGCTAATGAGAACTATAAAACAGCAAATACTGTGATACTCACTGTGCTTTCAATTTTCTTGCATTTATTGTAAACTAAAAATATATTTTAGTCCATAAGAGCCTGGTTTTACTTTTATTAGGCCAAGGAGAGATTGGAAATTGACTTCAGTGACATCAGACATATTGTCAAATGTGAAAAAAGCAAAGATAAACAAACTGAACTTTATTGATGGGAATTCACCAGTAAAGAATCAAATATAGTGCATTGTATTCATAAAAATGTATTTTAAATGCATTATAGCATGTGATTAATAGACTACTTACATATGGACCAATTTTTCTTTCTGCAAGTATAACCAACCTCTTAATCTCACCATTTCAAGTAGTTTTGTTTTTTTTCATCTAAGAGGAACTGGAAAAAAATGAAGTCCTTTTCTATTAGGATCCAACATGCTCTGCTATAGTTGTCCTATAATTGAAACTAATGCTGAGTGAGGGCAGCACTCCTAGGTTTTGCTGCACTGTGTTATTCATGGATCAATTAAAGTTAGCAGCAGAATATTTGTCAGAAATGTATCCAGACGAGTAGAAATTATGTGTGTGGCAGAGGAAAAAAAAAAAAAAAAAAGCAGTTCTCCATTTTTTAGTGAATTAATAATCAATTTTTATATCTTCAGTTAAATTAGGAAACCAATTTTTTCCAATATGTATAGATGTCATCTTGACATATAGAAGCATGGCAAAGTAAGACATATTGTAATAATTAGCTGAATTATTCCTGGCATGCCATGAACAATTACAGGATTAATAACTACCCAACCAAATAGTGTTATGTTGGAATAAATTGACCGACAAGGGTTTTCAGTTAGGAAATGAAGCTCAGATGGATCATCAATAAAAACTACAGCAGAGAACAGATTTTTGAGAACTTCAGTGTTTTACATTTACAAAATATGGATGTGATAACTGTGCTTAATGACTGGAAGAAGCAATTTAAAAATTCATTTAGATTATTTTGCTTCTTTTAATTGCCTGGTCAAAGCCACCGTCTTTGACAGACACACTAATGTGCCATGCAACCTATATTTAATTTTGTGTCCTGATCAAAATAAGAAAACCTGATAGAGCCCTTAATTAACTCCCTGCCTTCTGTACAGTTTTTACATTTTCAATTCTGCTCAGTTTACTGCAGGTGACAATGGGTTACTTATGGCATGCAACACCCTGACATAGCATGCAGCACTGTTTATTAGGAAGAGTGCAATATGCAAATTCAGACTGAAATTCAGCAAGGTATTTAAGTACATTTCTAATTTAGTGCTTGCAAGAAATCCCATTTGCTACAATAAAATTACTACTGCTTTCAATGAAGCCTGCAGTTTACTACATAACTGAATCAGGATGTTAACTCACAATATTGAAGCTTTTCCACCTTTTTGTAAGAGTTAAGATTTATATCAACAGCACAGGAGGTTATAACACATATTAAAGCGTGGATATTGGCACAGCATAAAAACTAGAGCAATACAGCTACACTGGATTGTTCATATGGACTTAGAGCCATGTTTTAATTGTTTCACTGAAGCTAGCAACAGGAGTCTTACACCAGGTGAACATTAGTCCAACCCTATAATTTTATAGGCCCTCCCAAAAAAGGACCACAATTAATTTTCCCAACCATGGCTTTTTCTTTTTTTAGCCTATGAAAGAACACTCTCCAGTTTTTATGCTATTTTCAAAGTGCACTCTTTCAGAAATGAACAAAAGAAAACTTCCATTAACTCTCAATAGCAGGTCATATTGACCCATTATGGCAAGAGGAGTCTCTGAAAATGCTGCATTATTGTGGGCTCAGAAAGCTGACACAAAGTAGGCTCTTGCAATCCTTAAAGCTGGTTACTACACATACTGTTAAACACAAAACTCTTGGTGGGGAGAATGCAATAGGATCACAAGACATGACATTAGGGTGCAGGGCAGAGCCTAAGGACTTGCTGATCCAGACTTTTGTGGAGGTGGTACCAGCTGGACAGCCGTGTGGACCACAGAGAAAGGAGGCAGTTGGACTGTGAGGCTGGCTTGGGAAAGTTTCTCTGATGGCTGATCCATTACCGATGATAAAAGGCCTATAGAAGGTGGTAGTGGAGCTCCACTTCATGACAGGAGTCCCACTCAATAGGGTGGCAAAGTCAATTCGCAGGCAAAAGCAGTAGTGTCAATAATTACATGCAAGGACAGCTTGCTTACATCTTTACTTTTTTTCTGTATTTTAGATCTTTTGGAAAGGAAAGATATGCAGTCATAGATTCATTTTTCCTTCAATGTGTCCTTTTTGCCTCTTCTTAGGGTTCTGTCTCAACTCCCTACCTAAGATTCAGGCAAAAGTTAAGCATCTTCACTACTCAGATCAGAATGAACATTAAGTGCTTAATTATATATTTCCTTATGCCTGTATGATCAAACTGTCAGGCTATGCCATACAAATGAATTTGGATTCTTTTCAATTTATTCAGACAAGACTTCCATAGGCAGCTGCATTGCTTGTTTGTTTTTCTAAGCCCAGCACTATGGAAATTTGAAGTCTTTATGAGTTTGATTCTTCATGTTTTCTATGTTCTTTGGAACCACGTGTTGCCAAGATCACTACACCTTCTAATCTACAATGTGACTTCCCTGCAGTTTAAATCTTCCTCTCCCCTGTGAGTCTCCTATGCACTCTTGCACATAATGGGCAACAGATAAGAAACTAGCACCAGAAAGACAAAAACAAAAAAAGAAACCAACACACAAACGCACACACAAACTCCCCACCAAACAAAATAACCAACTCGGTTTCCAATTTTGAGGGGGGAAGAGGCTGGAAGAAAACATGCTTTTTTGAAAAAGATTTTCATGTGACTTCCATATTGTATCTGCATGCTGCTATCATGCAAATAATAATGAAATGCTACACCATTCAGCTAAGAATCCATTTACTCCAGCAAAGGTCAAGTTCACAATACCCTGCAGACCAGATATATATAAAACAGCTATCAGATTTATTTCCCTTCTAGATCAGTCCATTGAATTTACATACTTAAACAAACCAGCATCTAAAATTTGTCTCCTCATCATTGCTTCTTTTATAGTCCTCAAAGGAAATTATTTTAGTTTCACATTTTATCCTGCATATCCAAGCATATCCTCACCTTGTTGCTGTAGATTTAGAGACCATTATCATGCATGGTTATATACCTGCTAAATTGACTTTAGTCTTTCAATGTGATCTAAATTGTATTTAATCTGCTCCCTTAATACTAATGGTGCTCTGCGAGGTGAGCACTTCACAAGCTGAGGAACTTTAATTTGTTGCCTTTTGTAGAGCCCAAATCTTCAAACACATCTTTATATGGATAAACGCTCTGTACTTTCTGCATCAATATTGTCAATGTATGTGTAACCTTTAGAGCAATCTTCCTGCAAAATTATTATTTTCCCCACAGGAAAGACAAATCACTCATTTAATTATGCATTTACCTGCTCAGAATTGTCTTAAGCTGTGGGTATATGACACAGCAGTTTTGCCATATCTAGCATACTCACTAGTGGGGTTTTCTGGGGAGGAAGTTTTTCAAGAACTTTTTTTCCTTTGGGGTATTCCTACTCTGATGGATTTGAGAATACTGTTCCCCAGTTTTCCAGTTGTAATCTCTTTTCTTGTTAACATAAAGGGGGTAATATTCTTTCCTCGTTATTATTTCTGTCCTCTTTTGTCATTTATAACTTTTGATGAAACATCAAAATGTCCATGTGTAACACCTAAAAACCATGTACTTAACACAAACTACCCAGATAAAACAAAGACTGGAGAATACAGCCATAAAAGCTAACTTTGAATCAAGTTATCTTTTGCTCTGCAACTCAACAATCCCCTGCTTTTAATCCCCTGCTTTTGAGTATTTTATTGTTTGTACGACAGCTGTACAAAGACCTCTTAACCAACAAGAATCTACGGCATACATGTTAGCAGGAGGGACTCTTTTGTTTGAGTAATTTCCTCTAGAAGGGAAATAGAAAGAAAAATTTAAAAACACTAACATGGAAAATTAACCCTGGTTGAAAAAAAAAAATCATGTGCTATCTTTGGCCTTTTCAAGTCTAAAACATATATATATATATATATATATGTGTGTGTGTGTGTGTGTGTATATATATATATATATATATATATATATAAAAGGCACTTATTGGTGAGATTTGTGATGTCAGAGAAATACAATTTTCTTTTTTCTAGAAAGAAGGGACTGATCACCAGTGGGGTGGTAGTGAGCTGCAGATGACTTTGGAGGTATTGGGAGGTTGCAACTGAAATATAGATCATTGATACTGTGACATCCCAGGGAAGATGAAATCTAGATCCTGAAACTGGAACACCATTGCTTTAAGCCAGTAAGCTACAGTGCCTGATCCACCTTGAAACATGAAGGGAGAACATATTTCGTCCAGCCACAGAAAATCTCTGGAAGCAATTGATTCCTTGTACTCTTAGCACAGTTTTTGCCATAAAATAGCAATCCTTAAATAGTTACTTAAAATTTTGAAAAGCTCGTTGCCATTATTTTGCTCTGAAATACGCCTGGCTTTTACTAAACAGAAGGAAACTTCCATTGGCCTTTTTTTCTTTTTTTTTTTTTTTTCTCTTTTCACTCTGAGCCTGGAAACTTAAATTTTCAATACTTTCTGCTGTTGCCATATCTGATAAGTATCACCTGCCTTTGCATTCACCACACTGTCAGCAGTTGTTAGCCCCCCTTGGCAGATTTTTGTTTGTTAACTTAGCTTGTCATTGCCAGCCTTGAGGTTATGCACACACAGATGGCTTATAGGCCTCGGTTTTCCTTTGTGTTTATTGTAATTGGAGCTAAAGAAGAAACTTGTAGCAAGCAATTTATTTTAAGAATTTCACTTTTATCTCCATCCCTTCTCACTGCCTACCCACTGATCTTGAATCTAGCCATCATTTCCATTTAACTGAATAAATTCAGGAAAAAAAATTGTCCAACAATTGGATTGTAAACAAGTCAGTGGCACCCTTTGCTTTGCCAGATTTGAGTTGTTAGAGCAGTCTGTTCAAATATTCCACCATTACTTGTTTCTTAGGGTGACTTTAGGACTGAGTGCCCTGGAATTGTGTGGAAATGCTGGCATTAATAAATGCGAAAATTTGCTTTTGTCATATTTTTTCTACATGTACTTAAGCTCTCTTAGCCTTTATTCTTTCCCTACAAGAGTCTTCCTATTTCCAAAGTTTTACTCATCAGTAGGGTTATGCTAGGGGCTCTACAGTATACCTTGATGAGTATAAGAAATAAGAAAAAGAGGAGCACATCGTGCCTTTATAAAAAATGTCTAATATGCACAGTATATATTCACTTGACTCAATTTACTATTCTGAATGGGCTCCATGGCTTTCAAAAGAGCATGAAGCAAACGCAGTTTCTTTGTGAAACTATCACTTTTGCCTATGTCTGCATTGCTTTTGCAGCATAATTCCTTTTATGGTACCAAGAACATCTTAAATCTAACCTGAGTTTTAGGGTGGGCATGATTAGGGGCAATTCACACACAAAAAGTCACTTGCACTGTTGGCTGAGCCTACTGTTCCTTTTTTTTATTATTAGCAAATTGTTTTAGAATACTGATGCATTCTGTACAAAGAAATGAAGGATATAAGCCAGTGAGTAAAAAAAGAAAAAATCCACATTAGAAAACACTAAAACCAACAAAGAAATAAGCACACCCTACCACAGAAAACCCACACAGAGCTTTATTTGCTCCAGTAATACCAAAATGCTTGTCAGAGGACCTTCAGAGTAGAAGAAACATAACTTTATGGAGTAGGAGTCCATTTCAGAAAAAAAGAAAAAGTAACCACCTTCTTTGGGCTTGAAGATCCCAGCAGAGTGCACTGTGGGAGGGAAGGGAGCCACTGCAAGTAGCTCTTCACAAAAGGCTTACTTTCAGTGGTAAAAAACTGTCTCTTTTCCATGTGCAGCTGCCAGTAATGGCTCTTGTAATGTTTTAGAACAGCAGCTCTCTCTCAGAGCTACGAAGTGCTGTTAGTGTTTTCCTTTTCCCTCCTAACATATCAATGCACATGAAGCATAATTAGTAGACTAGACCAAATAAAGCTCAGTAAACATGTCGTGATTTGCTATATATCTATCTATATCTATATATATGTGTGTATATGTATATATAGATATAGATATAGATATAGATAGATATAGATATAGATATAGATGATATAGATATAGATATATGTATTTGTGTGTGCAAGTATGCTGAGGCTTATTTTAAAAAAGCTTTTCTCTTTTTTTCTCCATCTCTATTCAGAATATACTTTGGACTCCCCACATGCAGTCCGAAGTATATTCTGAATAGAGGTGGAGAAAAAAAAGAGATGTCCCTCTGAGTACTAAAGAAATACACAAAGGGTTTTGAAATAAAAGTAAGATTTTTCTCCTTTCTCCTGAAGCCACTGCCCCTACAGTTTGGAAGCCTTTCCTCCCTAGAAGTGTCTCTTTCTTTCACTTTTCCATTGAAGCATTTTTTTCACTGAAGCTCTCAAGTTTTTTGTGTGTGTTCTTATGCTAGAGGCTGCTGATGGCAAGTAGCCAGGATCTCTAGGGTATCACAGGTCATCCTGAGATCATGCTAATAACCCTTTGTTTAAGACAGATGTCAAAATAAATTAAATTGTTTAGTGGCTTAAACAGGAGGAAATACCAGAAAATACAGTCAGATCTCTGGAACTACAGGGAAGGGAGCAAACAACGGGCTGAATGGATATTTTGCTCCAACTGTGTTCTACTCCAGTGCTCCAGTCCTTTCCATTTCATTAAATCACCTGCTAACTGACACCCACTCCCACAAAATTCTGTAGGACTAATATGACATTTTGTATCTCTTCTCAAAATAACAGAGACAGAAAGAGGCATGTGCATTTCACCATGGGCAGGGGCCACAGGCTCTATCTTCTTTATAGTCTTGATATGCATACCAGTCTCTGACCCCAATGTACCAGAATCTGGCCCCAATT
Organism: Anomalospiza imberbis; assembly: GCF_031753505.1. NCBI lineage: Eukaryota > Metazoa > Chordata > Aves > Passeriformes > Viduidae > Anomalospiza > Anomalospiza imberbis. Next base: position 88,243,979 of record NC_089682.1, on the reverse strand, counting down.
TTAGCATAAACAGGATTTGCCACTGAAAACAGGATTGCCTTTTCCTCAAAGCTTAGTTTTTCATATACATCTCATAAACCCAGAGATGTATGAAAACTGATTTTTATATCTGACCACAAATTCTCTTTCTAGTGTTTTTTCACAGTAATGAAATTATATATAACCTTAAGGAAAAAAAAGGAAAGGTTATCTTAAACATTTTAGGCAATAGAATATCAATGGATATTTAGAACCATATTTCTCACATGTGCAAGAAGGCATCTCTTCATTGTAACCCTGCTCTGACAGCCAAAACTGGCCATTAGCTCTGCATAAAGTAATTTGGGTTCTAAATAATCATTATATTAATTATCTTATATTCACACAGATGACATCAGCCTTCAAAACAAACTTCTGTTTGCAGCTCCACCCAAAGTCTGAGTATAGCAACAGATGTCAATGCATATTAATACATGAAGAGGTGATGCAACCAGTAATTCTGGAAGCCATTTTCAGACATGTGAAGGACAAGGAGGTGCTCAGGAGCAGTCATCATGGATTTATGAACGTGTCCAACCGTATAGCCTTCTGCAGTGATGTTACTAGCTTGGCTGACTAGGGAAAAGCAATGGAAGTTATTGATCTTGACTCCAGTAAGGCTTCTGATGGCGTCTCCTGTAACACGCTCATAGAAAAGTGGATACAATACAGGTTAGGTAGGTAGACAGTGATGTGGATCAAAACTTGACTTAACAGCCAGGTTAAGCAGGTTGTGAACAGTGGCACAAAGTCTGGTTGGGGGTTAGTCAGTAATGGTGTACCCCATGGGTCAGCTGTGGGTCAAATAGTGCTTAACTTCTTCATTAATGACATCAATGATGGGATCAAGTGTGCACTCAGCCAGTCTGCAGACAACATGGTACTGGGAGGAGTGGATGATACATCAGACTTGGTTGGGCTGCCATTTGAAAAGACCTCCCTAGGCTGGAGAAATGGGCAAGCAGGAACCTCATAGAGTTCAACAAAGTAAAATGCCAAATCCTAGATGAATAAACCCAGGCACCATTACATGATGGTGAACAACAGGCTGGAAAGCAGCTCTCCAGAGTAGGAATGGGCATCCTGGTGGTCAAGTTGAATGTGTCATCAACACTGCTTGCAGCAACGGCAGGCTTATACTGAGCAGCATGAGGAAGAGCATGGCCAACACGTCAAGGAAGATGATCCTTTCCGTCCTTTCAGTTCTATAGAGGCCACACTTGAAATTTTGGATCTATTTCTGGGCTCCCCAGTATAAGAGAAACATGAACACACCTAAAGAATCCAACAAAGCACCAGAAGGTGAGTAAGGTGTGGTAGTCTGTGATTTTACAGTTTGTTCTTCTGTAGCATATTTTAATATTCCTTGTTATAAGTTTGTAATGGTTCATTCTATTTACCCCATTTGGCTTCCCTAATTGTTCAGTCCTGAGTAGTTTACCACAGTTTTACCTGCCAAAATGTATGTCAATCTACATGTCAGTCCACCTGTATACCTCCCTTGTTCCCTTGTCTTACCCTTGTCTGTGAAAAATAGCACACTCCTTTGGTTCTGGAGTGTTCCCTGTCTTTCATCCCTTCCTCGAAGCAGAATTGGATTGTAGGGTTTGCTCCCTCCCCATGTTGGCTTCTACTGGGGAGCCCTTACCCTGCACCCCTTCCCTAATGCCCTCCTATTGGTCAAAGGTTGTGTCCTCCCCGTGTTCCCTCTACCCTTTAAAAGTAGCCCCTTCAGGTTCAGATGTGTCATTTGCTCTGCCCCACTTTGAGATTAAATCTTTGGAGACTCAGGCAAGTCTCCTTCCCTTATTCCTCTGCCTTGGTTTCCTCGTGCCCTGTGCCTCTGCTGCACTACCCATGCCGTAGCAATCACCGCCATCCGTACCAGTCTCGACAGAGACTCGGGGGCGGCCACACGCGTGTCTGCCCTGCGGCCACAAGCGGGACAGCGAGCCAGCGAACCTCCATCCCGTGGCCACTGAGAGCCAGACCCATAAGGGACTGCATGGAGCACCTCTGACAAAAGGAGAGGCTGAGAGAACCGGGAGGACAAAGCCAGCCTCTTTTCAATGGTGTCCAATTACAGGTCAAGAGACAATGTGAAAAAAATAAAACACATTTCTGAATGTCAAAAAAAACATTTCTGCTGTGAGCATGACCAAGCACTTTAACAGACTTCCCAGTGAGGTTGTGCAGTCTCCATCTATGGAGACAGTCAAAACTTGACCCATCCTTGGCTATCTGTTGTAGCTTACACCACTTTAGCAGGAGGGCTGAACTTTGTGACCTCCAGAGGTACCTTTCAAGCTCACTTTTTGTGTGATTTTATGATTGAGTAATGCTGGTTATCAAAGAAAGGAGATATTGTAGAAAAGTTGGAGCTCTTTGTGCACCTTTTCCTAATGTTCTACACAGCTTTATGAAACCTGTGAGCTTTTGAGAGTATGATTTTAAGGTATTAATAAAAGAGTCCCTAGGACTACATTTTTACTTCAGATTCATTCTTGACCTGGTCAGTCCCTAAACTGATGAGTGGTGCAAGGAATCCCTGTGAATGGCAGACAAGCCTTGAAGTGAAATTCCCCCTCCTCCCTGCCTGTCTCTGAATTCAGACACTGAAAACAATCATATCAGCAAAAAAAACCTCACTCTGGCCAGTGCTACCTTGGCTGCAGCAAAATCTCCATAATGAGTGCTAATATCTGCTCTGATTTCTCACCTCTCCCCTCGATAACCAGGAGGGAAATCACTCAACACTTTTCCTTGGAGATGTGTATCTCCAAACTGTGGGAACCCAGAGGAAGAAAGTAAAAGCATCTCCTTCCACAAATGGGATGGGATGGGCTGAGCTGTAGGTAGAACCACAGTCTGTCCTCCAAGTGCTAAAGCTATTTGGTGGGTCAAAACAGATACATACTGTACCCTGCCTAGCGATTTTGGAAGGTTTATTATCAGCAAACCCTTGCCAGACTATTTTACACAGTATCCTTGCTCAAGTTCTTATTTATCTTGCACATTTTAATTAAATCATTTCACTTTCATATCAGCACTAATTCTGAAAGAGGAGTCAACCAGTATTTGTTTATAAAAAGCTTGTTATAAGCAAAGCACTCATTAGGCTTTGCCTGATAATCTCCACTGTTCATTATCGCAGGGCAATTGCTATTGCTGTATCATTAAGCTTTAAATACTTTGCTCCCTTTATCTTCGTTAGTGATACATGCTTTAAATTATCACAAACGTGACACATTTTATCCCCCTTAGCTGATACAAATGCTATTTCAGAGACTTCTGCTATAATAGTAAATATCCACCAAAAAGCCTCTCTGAAGATAATTTCTTTCTTTCAAAAGCCTTTTCTCCACATACTCATTAGCTGAGTGAACTCAAACATAAACCACATCTGTTCTCCAATGGGAAGCCACAAATCTCTGTTGTCAATGAGAATCATATACTTTCTTAACGAACCACTTACATTTATTGATTTAAGGAATTTACTTTATTTTGAAAACAGTCTCCATAATATACATTACTAGTCATTTTGGAAAAGAAATGGAACAAACTGATTTTTTTCCACCTCCACACAGTATATCCCTATTTAGAAAACGACAGGCTTCATAAAACCTTTTCCAAGTGGGAAGTCCTCAACAAAATGAAAAATAAATGTGCTTAAAAGACACTATTGAACTGTGATTTTTCTTGGAAAGCTTCTATTTTTTCTTTTATTGTACTGGAACAGCAGTGAGTTTATCTGAATGACACAGATAGGTGTAAAAATTGTTTAGGAGGCTGCTCTGGCATCTAAGTTCAAATAAGCAATGAGTGATTCAGAATGGCTGCCATCCATGGCTGCCAGACCTTGGATCCTGACACAGCCAGTGCACAAAGAGTTAGGATACCTGAACATTATGCTTCCACCTGAATACAGTCTCTATTTCTCTCCTTTTTGTATAATACCCCTCCAGGCAGAATAACTGCAAAGCACAGTCTCCATATCAACACTATGCGTATGTAGCTTAGCAGAGAGCATTAGAGAAATTTCCATAAAATCATGGGTGAAAAGTAAGATCAAGTAGAATAACTCAAAGTTTAGCTTCCTCAACTGATCACATATTTTACATTCAACAAAATCTTTAGGTAAAAATAGGTATGCTTGGTGGCATAGATGCATAGATATGCCTCATCATGCCTCATCTGTCTTCACTTATTTAACCTTGTCATATCTCAGTATGCCCCTTTTCTACCTCAACAGGCAGTCCACTGCACCCTTGTCTTTGCTGCATTTCTTTGGGCATCTTTTGCCATGATTAGGAGCTTGAAGGCAAAAATACATGCAGTTCAATGAGCTAACAATAACTATTGGTTAATAGAAACCCACGAGAAGAGATCAATCATATATTTGCCACCCCTGCCACAAGTTACCGGGTGAGTCTCTTCAAGCCAGTTGGTAGCATGGAGAAGCATAAGACCCTATAGACCTGCAGAACAGGCAGATCCTCAATCCTGCTGATGTAATCTTCCACCTCAGTACATTTCCTTTCAGAGTTTTAGACCTTTTCAGGTCAGTATTCTTCTGAGTCCTTGACTTACAACTACTAGCACAAAAATTTCACTTCTCTCTGTTTTTATTTTTCATTTTTTGAGTGGCTTTAGTGTATGTATTTTTTTTCACAGCACAACAACATTTTTTCTCTGTAAATCTGAGCCAAGGTCACACAGCTGTGCTTCACAAACCCAAGCCCTGGAGCACAAACAGCTGAACCTGTGGGCTACTCCACAGGGTTACAAGCTTATATTTTTGCTTGCTTGTTTACTGAACCAAATGTATAGCTGGAGCAAGTTGAAGATTATTTGTTCCATACAGACATCAACACAGCCTCCACACTAACCAGGAGCTGATTATCCAGAGAAGAAAACAAGCAAATCAGAAAACCAAAACAAGGAAAGAAGGGCACCGCTCAGCAAATCTAGCTAATAGGCATCACGGAGATACACTGGAAGGCTCATAAAAAATAAAGACAGATACACAATCAATGGTATGACTCAGTAATTGCTTTATGCATGTGAACAATGTTTTCAAAAGTCAAAAACAATGTCTGCAACAGAGATGTTAGCAAGATGCAATGCTAAATTCCTCATATTCATTAGTGAATGTCATAGTGCTGGGTAATGAATTATTCTTGACACTGCTAAAGTCTTCTGTTGTCTGAAACCTTTTATCTTTGGCAGTCTAAAGTAAATGGCAGAATGGAAACATGTGCTTCTCAAATGTATCCTGGCATCTTCTTGCAGGACAGAAATTGGCATTTTGTTGATGATTTTCATAGAGCATTTCATACTGCGTTGTCAATACTCCATCTAGTGAAATGTCCTGCATCCAAAAATGACCTAAGCTGAAGGAAATTAATAAACAAACATAATGCATCTTGCTGATTCTGTTCCCAGATGACACAATCCCTACCTTAAAGAGATAACCTTTGATTTTGTAGTAAAGGATAAGGTAAACAGGTGCAGCAGCCAGGCATTTACAGTATCAGAAGTTCTCAAACTGCCGTCTGTGTACAAATGGCCATGTGTGGCTTTGGACCTTCTATCTTATTTTTTCAACTGCTCAAGCTCTTCAAGAGAGAATTAAAAATAAATTTTCTAGCATTCAACAAAAAAAGCATGTTTTTCTAAAATTGCGTTTACACTTGCAAAACAATTACTTGCAAGCTGAAATACAAAATGGGAAAGAGTGGGTTCTGGATCTATGAGTGAAACACATGTCTCACAAGACAATCTTAGCATGATTTCATTTACCTCTGATTGCTGCTGTGAGTTCATTTGTTCCCAGCTTCCTGTGAATAAAGCTGCAAACAATTCTATGCTTTAATATGTTGTCTCATGTGGGTACCTATACTCTGCCACAGTGCATGCTACTCCAGTCAGTTTTACAGTCCATCTGCACAGACTTCTAATGGCAAGATCACAAAAGCTGGATGCAACATTCATGATGATGAAGTGACAGATGCACATTCTCGTTTGCTGTTGCTTCGTATGAAGAGCTCGTTTATATGAAATCCTAGTTATACCTCCCTTACTCCCAGTGACTAGAGGAGTAGTTTTTCCATTAATTCCATGGGACCAGTGCATATAAACATTTGTGTTTGAACATGTACAACTCAGTGTGACTTAGTGGCAGAAACTGGCATGAGGAAGAAGTCATCTGTGACTAGGAAAGGCTAGAAAACATAATGCAAATAATATATACAGAAGGGAAAAAGAAGAAAAAATGGCAGAATCCTGAAGGAAGCAAGTAATTAATTTCATGTGTCAAATGTGCATGGGAAGTCTCCTAGAGTGGTTTTCACTTAAACAGTTTCAGCTGATATAGGTGAACATTTGTTTTACTGCTTGATTTTCAGTTACCACTTTTTTTTTTAAGTTACCAAAAACATGTTCATGCCGTTGCTGACCATTTGTTTTAAGGAATTCTGTTTGAGTATGTGTAGCATTCAGTGAAAAAGTGCTTTAAGTACATTATCTTTCTGACTCTTCATTCCTTAGCAGGAAAACCATGTAAAAATACCTTGACTTTCAGAAAATAAGCTGAGTTTACTCTCCTTCATAAAGAAACTGCTTAATTCTTCTGCAGATACCTCTCTTAGATTTTCTTTTGATATTTATTGAATTCTTATGCTGTCTCTTTCTCTATTCTTTTGCAGGTAAAAGTGTTAAGGTCATAAATACATCTAAATTCTTACATACCTATCTAAGCACACATTTGGGAACTGTTAGTATTTTGGCTTCATTTATGTTTCATAAAGTTTTTTATGGGAAATTCTATGATAACTTTCTTTCTTACAATTTTTCAATCAGGATTGAAATCCTTATTGTGTATTTCCTAGCTCAGTTTGGAAAGGTATTTAATGCAGTTTAAAGGTGATGTAAGCACACCACTGTATACCCCAATCAATGATGTCTGTGGAAAAACTTATTTCTATTGGCTAGGTGGGCTTTGAATTAGATGTCTACAAAAGGAAAAAAAAAACACACACACACAAAAAAAAAAAAAAAAAAAAAAAAAAAAAAAAACCACCAGCAACTGTGACTTAAGTATGTCTAAGTATGTCTGATATCACCAGTTGGGTAATCTTCATAGTTCATGACCTTACGCTGTGTATGATATATTCAGCTGTATGCACCAGAAGTTTTTCAGTTAATTATATGCCTAAAAACCTCTTTGGTCACAGTTTCCTCCATTAAGCTCAATATAAGATGTAGGTAGTGATCCCTTTCACCGAGAACATATTTTTACAGAAATCCTTAGTTTGTATATAAAATAAAGGTGTACTTTGATCTGTACATTGTTTCAACAAATGCAGAATAAGAGGAAATTGAAACTTGATGTTGTGAGCAGTGATATAAGTCATGATCATGTATTAAATTGTAGTGTCCTGGAGCCCAGTGTGCAATTATGGTGGCTGTCAATTAGCTGCCTTTGGAATCATCCTTCATGTGCAAATACAAAAGGTCCTACACTGCTGTCTTCTTCACATTAAAGGCATCAAGCTCGTGCTGCATGGACACATTCATGACAATCTATCACAGGGAAAAAGCCTTAGAAAACTTAACGAATAAAAATAATGTTTTCTTTTTCTCTATAAAATATTTTATAACTAATTTTGTAATAAAATAATGTCAAAGCTCTATGAAGCTGAAACCAGAACACATATAAACACATGCCAAGCCACTAGAAAAAAGCCCTCCATGCCAGCAGAAATAAGAGTAAACAGGGACAGGTGACAAATATGTACAACTGTTTCTGTAGCACTTTTCGATTTTCAACGTTTTTATAGTTATTACTGAGCTATCCTTCTTGGCACTGTAAGGTGTTAATGGCTGCTAGCAAGCCTGTCTTTGAACTGCAGACAATCACAGACATCATTAAAGCTATTGAGAGTGCTAGGCATTTAGGCTAAGCGTAAGAAACCACTCATGTACTAAAAGTGCTGAAACAGTAGATGTGACTGTCCAGAGCCAGACAGAAACCTGTGATTGAGCTAACTCAGGGAAAATGAGAAAGCCTCCTTTCTCCCATAATTTTAAATCTAAATACTGACCAGCTGCTTCCCTCAAGCTTTGAGCAGCACAACCATGAAAGGAATGTCAGGAGACACTGAGATAAACATCTCAAAGCACAGCCACTAATGGAGGGAGAAGATGAACTTCTGGGAGAACAGGACTCTCCAGGAAACACGGGCAAAAAAACCACTTCACATCACCTTGAAAGAAGTTGGAGGTTGAACTTGCAAAAAGGTATTAAGTCTTCCAATAAATCCCTTTTCTAGCACATCAGAACAGGAAGGTTGCTGAAGAGCCTATGCCTACATCTATTTCAATCAATGAGACTGAGAGCAGGGAAGAAAGGTCAAACGCTGGACTACTGTAGTCTCCACTCTTTAATTCCTTGTTCATTCTTTGACCCTGTTTATATTTTCCCCAAACTCTTATCTCTAGGACTAGTGTTCCCTAGGGCCCCAATAAGCAAGTTGGATGTAAGGCAGTTGGTACAACTTAGCCTTGGAACATGGAATTCACCTGCTAGGTTTCATTTCCTTTCCTTAACAAAAGGTAGAATCCAGAGTGTCAACAGAACCAAGGAGTGCACAATCAAGAAAAGTCCAGAGCAAAAAACAGTTAAGGAATTTTCTGTATCTGCATTGCTGTGTAAAGGAATCCGAGGAACTTTGCATTTCATTCCACTTTTTATTCAAAAGTTCTGTCTTAGATCAAGCAATTTGCTGATTTTATTAAGAAAAAAGAGGTTATGAATCACATGGATCAATTGAATAGTCACATATCATCAGTCCTAAATGAACTCAAGTTGAAATAGCTGAACAACTTACCACTGCATGTCAATTCTCATTTAAAGTTGCCTTGTTATCAGAAGTCTTGGGACATAGCTAATATAGCACCAGTTTTAAGAAGTTACAGGGAAAACCTGAAAAACTACAAACCAATAGATCTAGCATATTCACTGAATACATACAAGTACAGAGTAATTAGTCTGGTTTATGGGTACACATGACATGTTCTAAAATAGAGGAGTCTCTTTTATAAAGAGACTTTTATGTCACTTATAATGATGATAAAATCCACGGGAATCCACTAAGGGTGTCCTAAAGCAAGTAGAAAACAATCTAGGGCAATTCCCAAAAGACATGTGTCAGAGTCCTTTGCCAAAGGTTGTTTAGGAGCCCAGACTTGCAGAGCAGAGCAGGGAAGGTCTTCACTTATATAAACAGCTGGTAGAAAGGAAGAAAACAATGTGGGAGTAAATAGTCAGCTTTCCCAGTAAGAAGGAGCATGAGTTGTTTCCCACAGGAATTTGCACGGGTGCCTGGACTGTTTAAAATATTCATAAACAATGTGGAAAAAAGGATGAAAGAACTAAGATCACTCACAGTATTATGTATTCTAGATTTACTGTGGAGAATAACAGAAGTGCTGCATAGATATTATAATACACCTAAATAAAACACAGTGAGGTACTGTTTCCAGCCCTAACCCAAATGGTACAGGCTGGTAGTAACCCGCATTATACAGTACTTTCAACTGGCTTTATATGATCTTCTTATACCTTAAAAAGTATGGATTGGGTTTGTTTCTTTTTTACATTTATGTTCAAAGGGAATAAAAAATGTGAGGGCAGAATTACTTTATCAGAGTGGCATTTCTGTAGCAAAAAAGCACATACTGATTGTACACTTGCATTTGGCTTGAAGGTAGGTATGGATGTTGCAGAGTAAAAAGTCTGCATTATATACTGCTGAAAAACTATGTGGGATGGAGTGAGCCAAAACTAGAGTTTTCTCACCCAGCACATACTCTCTCCAAACCTTGAATGGGCCTTAGTTTGGAGAGTACTAGTTGTACCAGTTGGCAGGAACCATTTTCTGACATGCTAAAAGATAAACAGTGGCCTAATTTAGGGCTTTCACGGCCTCAGACCATGGCTCATGCTTTCCTGCTTTGTCATTTGTCAGCATGGTGTGGAGACCCCTGACACTCTTTTAGATAAAGCCTGGTTACTGTTTGGAAGGGAAGACAATTGAGCCGGGATGCTTTCTAGTATAAACCAGAAAACCAACTAATGCTGTGAAGACAGCAAGGAGGACAGTAAGAGGAAAAAGGCCAACTTTTTTTTTTTTTTTTTTTTTTTTTTTTTTTTACTTTTATTAAGAAAAGAGCTTAGTTCTATTTCTGTAAGCAATGCTAGCCACCTTCAGGGACAAGTGATCATATTGGATCTATTAAGATTTTCAGCATATATAGATACTAATCCCAGGGGCACAGTGTTTGAAAGATTTTGTTGCCCTGATTCATGTACTAGGATAAATTCAGGACTACTTGACAAGGCAAGGAAGTAGTAAAATTCAATATACGTGACTATAAGGGGAGGATCATGGGAGGAGGGAAAGGTCCTAATTTTATATATGAATGAATGAGCTCAGAGATGGATAATAATTACAGAGGTATGAGATCCTGGTCTTACAGACCCAGAGCAAACTCACCTTAGTTTCAGTCATGGTTGGGGGTAAGGAAAAAAAAAAAAGTAAAAATTAGGAATTATTAGAAAGACTGATAGCAGTCTGAAAAACACATTCAAAGATATGAAACAGCTTCTATACAGCACTGGAAAAGAGAGTATGATATACATCTGTAAAACAACAAGTAATACAGGAGGACGTCTAGGATAAGTACAGCTAGCTCTTCTATACCAAATCTATGGGTCATCAAATGAAACTAGCATGAAATTGTTGCCTTCAGAACAAATGAAACAGAGTGCTACCACTCAGTCTACAGGCTTTAACTGCCAAAACCTTGCCCCACAGCCCTCACTATAAGTGGGTACAGGAAGCAGCTGGGCAACCTCACTGAAATCTCTAAAGGAAGTCTTGTCTCTGAACCCCAAATTAATGGTCCGTAGGAGAGTATACAGGGAAGTATCAAATACACTTGTTCTGGTCTTAATCTCTTTTGTAGGCCTCTGGTTTTGGCTGCCATCAGGCACTGTGACAGATGGACCTCTGTGGGTTGGAACAACCATTGCTACATTCTTGTACTGTAACTGGGTTTTACTACTATGTTCAGAGGTGCAGGACTTTCCCCAGACTCTTTTCAAATAAATAGGATTGCTTTTTGTATAAACACACAAGACTGATGCTTGCAATTGATTTCAGAGCATCCTGACAAAGGTTAAAATATTGACTAACTCCTTGAAGCCAAGCAATTGTACACACTTTACTTTGCACATACACACAGATATACACAGGTGCTGGCTCAAATGAACACACTAAATCTGTGTATCTTTGCTACAATGTAGGGAAGCTAATAAAAATGTTAAAAAAAAAAACAGAAACCAAAGACTGGCATATTCTAACAATAGGTTTAAAAACACTTTATGTGTTTTAGTATCCTATGAATGTGTTTGCAAATATCTTGCAGGAATTTTTAGCCAAAGGGACTTGGTTTTTATCAGACAGGGAGTGAAGCCAGAATGTCTGCCAGTGTGGTAATCTGATGGTTGGACAATTTTTGTCAACCAAATGTGTGTGAAGTGAATTTGAAATGTACAAATTCAGACCCTGGCAAGAGTTCGAAGTCATGTAACTGTCACCACTTCCAGTAAAACCTGAGCTGCTCACATTTGGCTGCCAGACACTTTGAATCAGCTGCTGCCAGACAGCCAGCTATCTGAGACACCTTTCCATGCAAACACTGGATCAGAGATTTCTAAAACAACACGATTATTCCTGAGTCTCAGCAACCTCAAGGTAAGAAACACGGAACAAAACAGACATTGCATTAGAAATGAAACAGCTCCAGATAACAAGTATGGTAAAAGACATTTACACCTTGCAGTATATTCAGCTGATTCAATGCCTTGCTGCATGTTGCAATGGCGCCTGTCTGGGGGCAGAGAGATCACTTACTTGTTTATGCAGGATTCCTTTCAGGTCAAAACTTGTTTTCTAAGGAGGTTTTTGCTACTTTTCATGCATTGTAGATATGAGAAGAACTCAGTGAGGAGGAAAAAAAAAAGGAGTTCAGAAAATAAGTCAGTAGCCGCTAAGTGTCATGGTTTAGCCTTATAAGTGTACCAACACAAGACCTTCATGCCTAAGTAGGTGGAAAAAGAAATTTCAGGAATACCGAATCCTTCACATTTTAGCACAATAACATGACAAAACGACCTGTGACAAATAATTCTGTGCTCTTCTAATGTGGAGTCATTGGGATTAATAGCCTTTAAAACCTTCAGTTTCTCTTACATTTGATAGGGGTGCCTTAAGGGGTTGGTTTTAGGTTAAACCACAGAGTGACACTGACTCATTTGAGGTCTCTTAATGCCTGTCTAGGAGCTGCTGGGTCTGGAGCACCTACTGCTAATGCTTAATGTGCTTTGCATTAGCACCTCATGTCAGGAGGACCTGACACTGGCAGATAAATGGATGCTTTACAGTGCAATGTTCCCTTCTGCTTCTTAACTAATCAGCAGCAGCAGGAAAGGCAATAGAGGGGATTTGACAAGGTTTAATCACAATTCAATTTGAAAACAAATAAGTATAGCTTGAAACCTCACTGGCACAGTTTTTACAATAACTTCTAAGCCTCCTAGCCTATGGAAACAAAACAAGGCAATTCAAAACAAGTAAACTAATGATGATAGAGCAGCTGGCATGTGAAGATTAAAGAACACTTCACAACTTCACAAACATTACTGTCAATATTTTGTTGAAGTGGGAGTTATCCATGGTTCATACATAAGGAAACTGTGGCACAGTGGAGTTGGAATCATTTTTTGAAAGGAAATCCCCAGTGCTAGACTGCATACAACCACACACAAATGTGGTAGGCAAATTGCTTACTAAAGGTAAAATTGTCACTTGTTCACTTTCCATGTTCCCAACTGAGAAAAAAATGGGCTTCACTACAGCTTTTCGTTCCTCTTCTGGCCATGTGAATTGCTGAATGCAGTCCAGAGAGATGGATATCCTAAAAATGCATAAAGGGAAAGGATACAAAATTGTGCAAGTGTCACCTTCAGGGCACTCTATCATCACTGCCAAACTGGACAGCCTGGGCACTGGCTGTCAGTACCAAAATGTGATTTTTTCAGAAGGCCATTGGTTGGATGGTGCTTTTAGGCCTATTTTAGGAAAGTTCAATGTTAAAATCCAACACTAGAATGAGGTAAAAGTGAGTTTCTTGGTACAGAGTTTGAATTTTCTGGGTGCCATTTCTCCGCTTCATCCTGTACAATGACGTCCCACCCTTTTTCTTAGTTCAGCAGAAGAAACAAGTACCCTCAACAGCAAGTGTAGCTATAATGATAAATTATTTTACTTCCAATGGCACCCTGGAAGCTTTATCTACTGTCAAAGACATAGGTATGTCATGCTTAAGCTATGACAAATAATGTTTCTGAGATGGCATTGCATAAAAGTCAGGAAATTATGCTCTCATGAAGATTTAATGGGATTCTTGTCTATGTTGTAATTAGGATGCAGCATTTTAAATGTTGTAAACAACTCCTTTGCTGTTATTTTGTAACAATGTACTTACGTGGGCAACACCAGAGTATTTTCTAACTTTCAAGAATTTAACATTGCTTTAAAATCTTATGCAAAAACTACATTAAAATATCAACAACAAATGAAAACACTTTTTCTTGTGTTTTTTAAAGGCAAAGAAGTAAACTTGATAACGCATTACTTCAATGATCCACATAGACAGACAGACAGACAGACAGATAGAGCAGGCAAGCATATTTTGACCTCTGGGACTACAGCACAGCAGCATAGACTGTTTTCATGGTAGCCTACTAGATGGCTCCTAAAGAGCTGTACTAACCAAAGCGGTGATGTAGAGATGCATTCATGCACTGAGTGAAAAAAGTGGTCATGAGGGAGAAGTCAGTCCAGGTCTTTCACTCTCCTTTTGTATTCCACAGGCCCAGAGAGCTTGGGTATTATGGGAGCAGTGTGCCTTACTTTTCCTCAGCAACAGAAGTGCTCTTCTAAGTTCAGGTATGTGGACCAAAAGCTACCTGGAAAGAGCAAAAGCTGAAAGGAATTTCATGCAACACATAAAATACATTTCTGCTGCCCTGAAGTATTCCTCCTGCAAAGTTAGTTTGCAAACAAGAGAAACTTCTCAAGGACATTTACAATAGACCGCTATGGACAGACTAACTGCTGTTAAAACTACTTTTTTTTTTTTCCATAGAATAAGGCTTTTATGATATTCCTTCTTACTAAGTCTCAAATCTTCTTCACCAGGGAAAAATAAAAAAAAAAAAAACCCTTACCCTTTTGACTGGTGGATATTTAATGTAGTAGTGGTATGCATTGGTAGTGGTGATGCTTCATGTGTCTCCTCACCGGTCCTGAATGATTTCAGAGAGTTCAGAAAGCTGATGAAGTATGAAAATACACAAATGAGTTTTTTAGAGGCTGCTCCTGTCCCAGAAATGAACACATGAATCAGGAGTTTTTTCAAATAAACTGCCAATTAGAGAGGTGTAAGAGGGAGAGGAGATTTTAGTTTGGTGGACTGAGGAGCCGTTTTATAACTGAGGACTTATGTGGCTTGCACTGCCTCCAGCTCATTAAAGGGGAAATCAATTTTACAGGGGACAAGCTGACTAGACTAGCAATAATGGCATTAAACTTACAACAAAAGGAGAGATTTAAAAGGGGCAGCAAATAAACACTCATTTAGCACAGTCAAGTTGTCAAGAACAAAATTAATCAAGACACTGAATGACAGAAAGAAAATAAATTCTTTAATTGCCTATTCATGAATGGCAGGAGCTTGTGTGGTAAACAGGAAAAGTAGGAACTGCTTGTACTATGAGAATGAATTTGACCTGCTCAATATTACTGGAACTTGAAGGAAGATTTCTGTGATAGGAATGTTAAACTCACTCTAAGCAATTTAGGAAAACTGCAGTGGCAAGAGAAGAGAAGAAGAGGCACTATGTGGCAATAACTGATTTCAACACACTGACAACTATGTAGTAAATGCCTTTGTTTACAGATCAATCTCCCTTGTCACAGAGATTGTGACAAGGACAATTAGATGCAGGCAGCTACTTACCATGAAACTACCCTGTGGAGCAGGATGATTATTCCCTTAAACCCCTTCTAAAAGGTCTATGAAGAGGAAGAAGAAAAAAGACCTTTTGTACTGTATGAGTTTTTAAAAAAACAGGATTTTCATAGGTGAGTATCTGGTTGAAAGGTGTAGCTCTACAGCCTTGACATTTCCAGTAATAATATACCTTTGAAATTCTGAAAAATGATTGATAAAAATTTCCTAAATCAAAAAGTTTTGTGTCTCTCCTTAGAGAATTCTGTACAAGATAGCCTGACAGCTAAAACAAAATTTATTCCAGGACTAAAAGTTAGCTATTCCTTAAATGAAAACAAGAACTTGATTCCATTTGTTGCATAGAAATAGAATGCAACACAACATCTTCTACTTTAAAATGGCCACATTGAAATAGGACAAGTTTGTGCCTAATAAAAAAGAGGAGGAATTTCAAAGGAAAAAAGTATGTAAGCAATATCAAAGATATTTAAAAGTACTTTAAGAGATGAATTAAGAATTGCTATCAAGTCTATTCTATCCCAGTCTAGCTGAAAAGATGAATAAAATGTGAAATTTTAAACATAAACAGGTTGGGCAGGGAGCCAAGAGAGAAAATGGATTAGATCATTTGAGTTTAGGATTTGAATGTCTACCAAAGACAGAAGAACATAGGAGGAATTCTATGGCTATCTGAATTTAGTATGCTAAAAGGAATGTTTAATATATCTGGTGCAAAAACAACCTTACAGAAGTGTTTGTCCATTGTTCAATGGAAAGCATGCAGTTGTCAAAAATAACACAGAAGAGAGTGAAATGCGGAATAAATATTTCGGCTCTGGGACTGTGAAAAAGCCAGATGTAATCATATCATTTGAAGACGGAGATGAAATGTTACACTTAAAACAACAAAGGCAGCATGTTCCAAGTACCAGCTATCTAGGCTGTGTCTTTTATTTAAAATGCATATAGTTATGTTAGGGAAAAAAAGAGCCTAATAAGCTTTGTTAGGCCATTTATTATTATTATTTGGAATAAATCTTAGATTTCTGAGGCAGATCCTGAGCACTGAATGGAAGTCAAAGATAAGGCTCTATTTTGCTTTCAAATGGTGGACATCATCTACTTGGATTTCTCCAAAGCTTTTCATAGAGTTTCCCAGAGTCTCCTCCTCAAAGAAGCTTATTTTTCATGACAATCTAAACAAGATTTCTGTGTGGTGGGTGGGTAACTGGCTGACTGACCAGGAGCACACAGAGAGTGGTGGTAAAGAGCTCCTTTCCAAACTGGCAACCTGTCACAAGTGGGGTCTCCCAGGGATTAATACTGGGCCAAATGCTGTTTAATAATTCATCTGGATGATGGGATCAGGTGCACCCTGATGAAGTTTGCCAAGGATACCAAACTGAAAGGAAAAATGAGCACTTTGCAAGGGAGAGCCATCCTGCAGGAAGGTCTGGGTAGACTGGAAGAGTGGGCTAAATAGAACCTTATGAAGTTTAGCAAAGATGAATGTAAGGTCTTGCACCTGGGAAAACATTCCAGGAGTCTGGCACAGACTGGAATCTGCCCAGCCGAGGAAGAGCTCTGTGGAAAGGGGTCTGGGGGTCCTGGTGGACAAGCTGCTGAATACAGGTGAATGATGTGCTGCTATGGCAAAGCAAGCCAACAGATTGCTGGACTGTATCAAGAAGGGCATCACCAGCAGAGATAAAGTTATTTTTCCACTCTGCTCAGCACTTGTCAGGCCACACCTGGAATACTGTGTTCAGTTTTGGTCTCTGCTATACAAAAAAAAGGTGTAGACAGGCTGGGAAAGGTCCAAAGAAGGCCTGCAAAGATGATGAAAGGACTGGGAAGCCTGGCATGTGAGGTTAAGATGAGAGAATTGGGTTTGTTCAGTCCCAGGAAAAGACTTTAAGGGGAAACCATCTTCCAGTATTTAAAGCATGGCTACAGCAAAGATAGAGACTCCCCTTTTACAAGGAGTCACATGGAAAAGATGATGAATACAAGTTACTACTGGGTGGATTCCAACTGGAAACAATAGGAGCATTTTTCACAATGAGAACAGTGAGCCATTGGAATATTCTTCCCCAGAGGTGGTGGATTCCCCTAAACTGGACACTTATGATTCAGCTGGACAGGGTGATTGGCCATGCTTTTGACAAGAGTGGTTGGACCAGAGGATGCTTGAGGTCCCTTCCAATCTAGTATTATTCTATGAATTCTATGATAAATGGGGTAGTCTAGGTAAATATATGCCTGTCTGTCTAACATCAATCTTGGGAAAAGAAATGGAACATCTGATGGAGAAATTGATTAATAAAGAATAGAAGGTAGCATATTTAATGCCATGCAACATATTTTATGGACAAAAGAACTTGTCAAATTACTGAGATACATATTTTTTATGGGTACAGAGGCACAAGGTAAAAGCTGCTAGATTTCAGAAGGGAATTGCACAAAAGCAGGATGCCAAACATTAAATTAATTTAAAAATAGGTAAAAGACAAGGCTTATAGGCAATTTTAAACTGGAAACATTAGGAGCATATACATTTTATTTGAAGTTTTTCCAGGTTATGTTCCAGATTCCATGTTGCAAATACATTTTCACAATAACTGAGAAAAAAACAAAACTGATCAAATGTGCATATGAAAAATGTTGAGAAAATAGTAAACAATAAAGGGAAAGATTACTCAAGCAAATCCATTTTAAGCCACTTATTAAACTTAACAAGGATATTTTTATCAGGAAATGGACAAGACAGACTCCACAGAAGTTATATGAGACTATTCCTGAAAGCAGTTTCTGTGCATGAGACTAGGTTTGCAGTCAGATGACTTTGGAATATCTATAGAGCGACGACTAAAATTGTTTGTTTGATTAGTTGATTTTTGTAGGAAAAGAAAGTTATTCAAGTACATTGTACTTCACGCATAAGAAAAGCTGAGATTCCAGTTTACAAACCAGGTACATATAAATCATCAATCTTCCTCTTCACATGTAGTCCAGTCCTTCTAGTATAGTTCTATGGGAGGAAGGAAAAAGATGGGAAGAGAGAAAAACGTCACAGCTACAATTACATGGTCAATTTTATTCAGATTTTGGTCCATCAACATCCAAACTAGGCAGAAGTTAGAACAAACACTGGATTTCCCTTGAATATATTTTTTTTTTGCGTATAAATGTCTTTCTTATGGAAATTCAATGAAAATTGAGGAAGAGAAGGATGCAGAGGAGACAGATAGAAAGGGGAGACCGAGTGCTGCACCAACCCAGCTTTTTCAGCGCAGACAATGAGCCAGTGATGAACATTTTAATCTGTATTGAAGAGACTTCGTCCCAAATTTATTTCAAGTTTCCCTAGCTGGATTACTTATTTGCTGCATAACTTTTTAAAAAAATAGTTAAATCTCAAATTTCCGTACCTCTGGTAATTCTGTGTCCATGATCCTTTGTTGCTATTTAGGTTTGCTATTTGATTGGCTCAGGACAGAGAGTTGCATAAGGAAGAACTGACCCAGAGAAATTAAATGCATAATATTACATTGAGTGGCTGATTAACAAAAGGCAAGTTTATCATCTGGGCATTTGCAGTTCTCTGGCAAATATAAATTTGGAGGTTCATCATGTCAGAATTCTCCTATCATCAAGCTAACTTGATTCTTGTTTTGGTTTGAAAGCAAAGCTAGTGAGAGACTCTAAGTCAGAAATACAATTTATTAGGAAAAGGGAAAAAAAACAAAATACACGTAATAATACAAAAGAAAAAACTACTGATAGAGTCAGAATACAACCTGATACCCTTTTGGTCAGGGTGTTGGTAGCAGTCTAAATTGGAATGGCTGCAGTCCTCCTGGAGTGGCAGATGTGGTTCTGTTGGAGTAGTGATCTTGTAGAAAGGTGTAGTCTTCTTTTGAAGATCTAGTGGAAAAAATCCAGCTGTTCCTCTGGGAATCCAGTGGACAGGCTGAGTCTGGTGTCGAAGAAACTCAGATTATATCCAGTTAGGAATGCTTGCCTCTGCTCTCTGGGCGGAGCATCTCACAATGGGGTGCTGTAACTTGAATCAGTCATGCAGTGACATTCAATAGGCCATTAATAGCAGATGTCTCCCCGGGGGGGGGGAGGATTGGTTTTTGGAAGAGATAAAGAAAACTGCCCAATTAACAGAAGATAACAGCCACACCTCTAACAGATGGCAAATAGAATGCATATTGCCTTGCAATCTAGGACAATTCTTCACTGTGGGTGTATTTACATTTCTTTAATTTGCCCAAGAGACATGTTTCCTTAACAGAATGTCACCATGTGCAAGAAATGCAGCTGGTTTGTGGATCCACCTCAGTGTTAAACATTATGAACCCTCTTATTTTTCCTAATAACCACCCATTAGTGATGCACGAGATCATGCTGAATTACAGAGAACTCAGCTTTTTCTGGAGCATTTCTCTCCCACAAAAAAAAAGTATTACCTCTCTTCATATTTATCATCTGCCTCCCCTCCCGTTCTCCGTGGTTGAAAGCTCTTTACGTCTTCTGATCTCAGACATAGATAAGCACCACTTTGCAAACACACAGGCCTGAAAAGGATGTGCTGGGTCTGTGTGCCCAGTTTCCTACTGTTGAAAACAAAGCATTAAATAATGTGCTTATAATATTTTCACAATTAAAATTAAAAGACATCTGCTTTCTTTGTTTTGACCCTATAATTATTATTGAAAACCTGTTCTTAAATGCCATGTGTTAATTTTGTCTCTATTTGTCAGGCTAAATGTATTCATGGTTAGTTTATATCCATCTGTTTTTCTTCTGATGCCATCTCCTGAGTTAAATAATGCAAGTTTTATCTTATAATACTTTTATGGACAGTAACATGTTCTTCCTTCCCTTTCAGTTCAGTAGGGACAGCAGTCTAAACCAACCTAGCTCTCTTCATAATGTCCCATAAAACCAAACTCCCACTTATATCAATATATTTCTAGGACTTCTGTGTCCCCACACGATATTAAATGCACCTTTCTTTGAAGCAGGTGGCCAGAACTGAATATTGCTTTTCAAAGAAGGTCCCTGAAGAGCATGGCCTTAGATCTCTCTGATCTCTGTTTCACTTTCATATCCCAGAACTGATTTAACTTTTTAAACAAATACATCAAACCAGCAGCTCAAATTTATACTGTTTTGTTAGTAAACAAAATTTTTTCTCATCTCCTTTTGCTTCTGACTTACAACAGCCCCCCTCTTATTATTAGTCCCTAAAATTGGTTTGTACTTTGTTCTATTAAAATTAATCTCATTGCTATTGTTCTTCTTCTCAAGACACTGCATTTTTTTTGTTACATAAAATCCTGGTTCTCTGCCGTGCATGCCTATGAACTTTGACTTATCATTAAATCTTGTTAGAAAACTGTAACTTTATGTGGCACCTACTCTTCCACAATAATTAAAGTGTTCTACTTTCTTTACAGCTGGTGTTGCAGTGTGCTGAACTATAGCAGTCATGCCTTTCTGTAA
Source organism: Anomalospiza imberbis (assembly GCF_031753505.1). Classification (NCBI taxonomy): domain Eukaryota; kingdom Metazoa; phylum Chordata; class Aves; order Passeriformes; family Viduidae; genus Anomalospiza; species Anomalospiza imberbis. The sequence goes on along the minus strand of NC_089682.1, from coordinate 88,223,300 downwards.
GAAAAAGCACACCAATCAGAAAATTTCCAGGTTCTTAATGACTTATTTCTGGGTGAAATTCCAAGTTTCAGTGCATGATCACAAGTTAACCTTGTGCTAGCATATTACTGTAAATGTAAAACACACAATATTGTTGTTTCACTTCAGTTTCAGTCCAAAAAATAGGCTTACAATGCTATTAAACTTGAACGTTTGATTGTTTTCATCCTACCGATGCATTGAAGCAAAAAATAACCTTTTCAATATCTTTTACCACTAAAGAATGCTGACTGCTCCAGGGAATTAATCTACCTAATGCATTTGGTAACTTTTCTTGCAAAATTTGTTTCAGAAAGTTTGTTTTATTTTGGAAAATGCAAGTAAAGGAAAGATGGAGGAGATGGGAATAATATTTTCGCTTGGTTGCCACATCTAAGTTTCCTCTTTCTTTTCTCATGAGCTCAAATATCTCCCTCTTGAGGGTTAATACTCATTATTACACTTTCTGTGAATTTCCAAATGCATGTGACATTTGGTTAGAGTTTGTTCTTTCTGCTGATAAAGAAAGCACATGCCCTTGAAGTTAAGGATGAATAAAATTATAAGTCCTTGTGCTAAAGAACAAAACCTAAACAAAGGGATAGTTGTGGTACAGCTTGACAGTAAGATACCAGGATCTAATTCTTATTCATCATAAGACAAAACATCTTTCAGTTATTCTTGTCTTTGACTTTACCTCTTGGACTTCCTTTTAAAAGATGAAACACATCTTCCACTTTATACTCAAGTATACAATAGGTGTCCTAGTTTAAAAGAGAACAAACAATGAACCAAGAGAACTGGGAGGCTGACAGCAGGGAAGTCCATCCTCCTGAAGGCAAAACACACTTCTTTTTTATTAAAGTGTGTCATGGTCATGCTAAAAGGTATTTACAGCCCTCGGTCACAGTGTTTTAAAAATACCTGCTGTGTCAAAATGTTTCTGGAGAAAGAGGGAATACACTAAGACGTGGAAAATCGATCTTCTGTTCTTCTTTCCTTTGTCTATTCCTATCAATCATACATTTCAGAAGCCAATTATGCTTATGATATCAGAATAAATTTAGCATTGCAGTATTTGTGGGCACATGTTGTAACTGACAGCCAGTGGTGAGGGACTTCATGTGCACATATTTAAATATCTGAGATATGTAGTACAATTTTTGGCTGATTTTGCCACACTCCAAGATCATCTTAGCTTAACCAAGTAAAAATCTTTTTCTTTTTATATTTATTTGATAATGTGTTCATTTTCTGAAAAGGATCTATTCAAAGGCCTTATCCCAGGAAACTATGAGGACACTGTATCACAAAGACTAAATATGTACCAGGCTCAAACTATCATACTTGTAATATACCATGGGAAATATCCGAACAGTCTTCATGGCTTATGAATCATAATTGTCAAGGTATTTCTGGGAATCCCATGACATTTAAGTATTTTCTTTCCCCTAAAAGTACTGAAGGATAGTTTTTGAAAGATTATCTATATTTTAACTTTGCTATTTTTGTTCTCTTTCTTTTTTCAACCAATTATGTGTTCTAAACTTTTGTATACCTTTTAACTGTTATTGGACTATCCACAGCATGGAACATCTGGCCACACCTAGGGGCAAGGAGACAGATTACATATCGAGTCAAAGGGAGAGCAAATACTTTTAACTGTTAAAAATTCAGGGGGGTTTGTCCATTCAGGTAGCAGGGTTTTCTTGGCTCACTGATGAACTATGAAGAAGACACTGCATGGCTGATATACAGCTGCCAAATTAACCATACCTGTTCAGTAGTTATACAAATAGCTACAATTTTTATTTTTTTTCCACAGGGATGCACAGCATCAGTTGTGTGAATTGGGGTACACTGGCCATATTTTGTATAATGCTTTTGTGAACATTGTTTTGTTGCCAGCTGAGAGCATCACCATGGGAAACAAAGAACAAACCCTTCTGGAATACAGCTACTCATTTTGAAATAAAAGCTGATTATTCCTTTTTTGCATGACAACCTCTCCAAAAGCACCTTTTACCATACACATGAGCATCAAGGTTTTATTTTTCCAATTTCCAAGGACCACAAGTGCTTTTTACTAATACAAATGTGAATAGAATATTTTGGTATGCCTTGACATGCTGTACTAATCCACAAATAAATAAGCAGTCACAACAAATTTTATCCTGCATCATATCCACATTTGATGTGGCACGAATATAGCAATATGCCTGAGGAAACTTCATGCTTAAAGAGAATATATGTTTCAAATAGAAAGTGTAATCTCATGTATATTTTAGTGGGAAACAATATATGCACAGGTAAAATAACTAAAAAGCAGAGATGAACAAATTCAAAGACAGAAGAGAAATAGAAATAGAACTATTTATTTTTTCACTACCAAAATGTTAATGCATAACATACTTAGCAGCTTCGCTATTCCAATATTTTTTGATTAAACTTGCCATTAGCTTGGACATTAGATGGCTGCCTAAATGTAGGTGCATAGTTCCATCCTGGATTATCCAACTTCACTTTCATCTGCCCTTCTTGGAGCAGATGAATCTCCTGTAAATTCTGTGCCACATCTTCGTGCTCCAGGCTGACATGTCAGATACTCTTGCGTGTACACAGTGACCCTAAGTGTTGTAAATTGGGTTTATTTAGTCAGTTTTATTAATGCTAGTTAGGTTTGTTCCTTGTACTCACCCATTGTTCCCCTCAGAGTAGGTTGTTCTAAGTTGTTTACCCCAAGATTTCCCGCCACTTGGATCCACAGTTAACTGTCAATCTTCTCACTCCCCCCTGTTTCCTCCTTGTTTGGTCCCATCAGTCAGGTTTGTTCACTCCCCGTGGGTTGTCAATCCTGTCTTTCATTTGTCCCCATTGGGCGAGACAGCTTTACACCCCTGCCCGCCCACTCCCTATTTAATCTGCTGCCAGCCTTTGTTCCCCGGCATTTTGGCACTGCAATCCCCCCAGAGCATTTTGTTCCAGTCATGCATGGGGGAATAAAAGCTCATTGGGCTCGCAAACAAGTGTTCTTTTCTCGTTTCCTCATCTCCTCTCAGCATGTGAAGCTACCAAAGCTGTGTAACCCACGCCGCAGCACTCAGCACTACCAGGGTGGCAGACGCCATTCCCCTGGAGTGCCCACTCACGTGGTGGTCATCCGGCCTCACACGGGCAGTGCTAGCCAGTGCATCTCGTCTGCTTGAGGTCGTAGCAGGTAGCCGCCGCACCTAAGTATCCACGTTAGCCAACAAAATCCCATTCTGCACCTCTGTCCCACAGCTGGACATCTAAATTTAGCAACTCACAAACTCAACATGAATTGTACCTGCTTGGAGCTGTTGGGGATGTCTTAGGATACCGGAGTCACAGTACTGGCTGACATAACATGTGGCTTCAGGGAGATCTGTACCCTTCTGGAGCAACCCCAAAGTTCTCTCAGGAGCACTTTGGGACCTTAAATAGTACTCAACACCTATTTCTTGACAATCAAATCAGACCCATTAATTTCTCCAGCCTTTTCCAATATATCCAAGTGTTTTTCATCAGGACTGTACTTTGTATTTATTTATAAACAACAACAAATATGTAAAGCTTATAACAACACAAAAATAAGATCATATTAGTTCAGCAACAGCCCGGCCCTTTCTAACTTTTTTGCAGAGGATTTAGCTGATTTTGTCATTTTTTGGTGTGCACAGATCATACAAACAAAGCATTTAAAGTTCAAATGCAGAAATTTGGCCACAGCTACAAACAACAAATTGACTAGCCTTAGCAATGAAATGTTAATTGCTGTCTAAGAGATTCAGTTCACAATAAAAGAGCTTATAGTGCTTAATCCTTGCCAATTTAGAAAGTTTTTAGCAGATATGATTATCAAAAGAATGGGTATATGGGGTGTTTTTATATGTAATATGCAATCAAAGAGTCACCAACAGCCTCGCCTGCAGGGAGGGATCTGTGAACACAGAGCTGCCATACCTAGTTGTTGCTATAGGTTTTTTTTTCCTCTGAGGCAGAGACCTAACAGCTGTATTTGGTAAAAATATAATCCTTCTTCTTCAGGTTCAGTTCTCCAGAAAATTTATTAATTTCTCAATTGTCCAGCCTAGAAATGTTGGCCATTATACACTACTATGAGCAGTAACCTGGTAAGAGTGGTCCTTATGGAAATTATACTTGATCTTCCATACCGACTCAATACAAAAAGCAAACCACTGAGATTAAAATGTCCAACTGAAAGACTTTATCCTGTGAACTGAAGTTACTTAGAGAAAAAAATGGGTGGTTAGACCAGAGTTTCTCAGTCTTTGTATGGTGAAGAAGAAGACAGTATGCAAGGAAGGGGAAGCACATGCAGCCCCTGCCTTTTACAAACTCTGCCTTAAGCCAGACTCAAGTTCCACAGAAAACACTTGACACAGAGGACAGCAAGTAGCCACTATTTCAAATAAGTTAGAAAATGGAAATGAGAAGTAAAAATACCATAACATTCTTACTGTAACATTTCTGGTATAAGGTCATCTGAGACCTTATACCAACTGCCCACCTCAAACACCCAGTCCAGGTAATCTAAAGTTTAAAATAAGGTCTCTATGCCCAGAAGAGTTTCCACAGGCATCTTAGACATGGATGTATGTACATATCTGTACACTTCTTTTCAGTCTATAGGCTCAGATTTTGCATGAAACCAAAGTCACTCCACATCCAACATAAAGTCTCCCTGACAGTCCACAGTAAGGGAAGCCACATTTCAGACTCGACATCTGGATACAGTGGTGTTTGGAATCTGGCACTGCACACCCAGATCAGGAACCCTAGACATGGTGCCCCTTCATAGCTGAGGCTGGACCCCTGGGGGATGGTAATATGCTACAGAACTGAGCAATCTTGTGGGTTTAATGTGTGCTCCTACACAGGTGAGAGAGGTTCATCACTCCCCACTGACTCTATGTTGTCTCAGCAGAACAATAATTTTATTGCATTATGAATGGCTTTTCACTTTGCTAGGATGAGGGCAAGATTTGGAGCTGGACATATGAAAAATGGTTTAAATCTGATGGAAAACAGATGTTTTCAGATAATTGGCAATTAAATTATTCCTGATGTTGACACGTTGCCATCAGATTTCCAGATTAAGAGGAGTACTTTTTCCTACTCAACCGATACTAGCCACTCTGGCAACTCCTCTTTTGGAACATTTAATGCAAAAGGATGTGCTCTTTTGCTCTTTACACATGAAAAAAGATTAGTAAAGAAATCCTTTATGCCCCAGATGACCGTGAATACAAGATGTGCATAAATATGTTTCCCCTTCTGACATCTATACTTCTCACCACACTAGTTTTCAAGTGCATGCAACATGCTGCTAAAGGGCAGGAAAGCTGATGAACTATTGTTCCATAGCTGTTTACTACCAGTGAAAACAGAAGGTATCTCAAACTTACATTTTCTGGCCTATATTTTGTAAATAAATCAGAAAACTCAGTGAAATCAGTAAAACTCAAAGATGCTTATATTTCCTGGATAACAGCTCATTAAGATTCTTTTCCACCTCAGTGGCAGAGCTGTGACACTTGCACCAGAGCTCTCTCAGATCTTCCAGGCTGATATCATTTCAATCAGAACGTGAATTTCATGACTGCAGAAGGTCGTCAAGTCAAATACTGTGTCTGATTTTTAAAAGGGTTGGATAATTTTATGACCATTAATAACACTTGCAGTTCTGCATGTTAAGACAAGGTAATCAAATGTCACGCTTCAGAGTGTAGACTGTTTGCCATATAGGTCAGGAAGAATATTTTCACCAACGTACACCACTGCATAAAATAAACTTGCAAATAAAGTTCAACAAGTGAAAACCTTAACGTCAAAAGCTTTAGCTTCTCTATTAAGTCTTGTTTATATTTGTGTACTACATAAAACAAAGGAAGTGTGAAGGACCAAGCAGCTTCAAAAAAGCATTCAAGCAAATGTGGTCTCTCTAAAAAGAATCAGATGTGAATCTACTTCACAGTCTTTCCAGGTGTCATGCAAGCTCCAAAGATTAAATTTCTAGCCCTCTTTGGAAATGTTTCTTAGCATAGAATCACAGAAAATAAAGGCTGAATGGGATTTTGGAAGGTCATTCAGTTCATCTCTGGTATCCAAGCTTGGATCAACTAAATTTGCACCAAAGAGATACTTATCTAATCTCTCTTAAGACTTCCAGTGATGGACATTCTACAGACTTTTTTTACCCAGAATTAGAACTTCTATTTTATTCTCAGCTCATAATTTGAATCAGGTAAATTGTGTTATAAATACAACATATATGTAATTCAATGTAAGCACAGAATGCTGTTAAAACTATATTTTGTCAATTTTTTTAATTAGCTGCTAAGTTTTCACTGTTTATGAAAATGACCAAGGACCTTATTACACCTGACGTTAGCACATACTACCTGAAATTAGTAGTTTGTGGCTAAAGGAGTGCATTCTCAGCTCTATTTGCTAAAGTCCATCTGCAGATAATATCATAATATCAGTAATTTATTTTATTTATACAGTCTCCATGGTCAGTCCATTTCTCAACTTTTTCAAAGTCACCTCCCCAAATCTACAGACTTTATCTTTGAAATTTACAAATCTGCACCAAAAAGGCATGTTTTTATGATGCCTCACACAGGAGTCATAAAAATACCTGTTTGCTTTTGGGTTTTTTTCATTAATAAAAATAACATATAAAAGATTCAGCATAAACTAACCAGCATGGAAATTAGATTTCCACATCAAGGAAGTCTGAGAGCTTTTGCAGAGAAGCACAAGGGAGACATGTTCTGTGCATGATGATAAAACTTTCACAGTTTAATCTGCCAACAAGTTTAAAAAATCTTCAGAAATGAAGTTAGAAAGGTTTAGGTTTAGTTGTGATGGAAGAATTATGTCTACCTTTTTAAAGAGGCCTGCATCTGACAGTGACTTAGACTCTGACAGGTTGTCTATCCAAAAATATGACTCATTGATATGTGCTATTTTTTACCTTTTTGATTTAGTACACAGATTCATGAAGGTCACTTTAACAATGGCAATGAAGATTAATGTCATTATCACTATAATACCAAAATTAGTTTCAGGAAATTAGTTTCTTTATTTCCAATTTGTTTTCCCTTAAATTTGTCAGAAAGGAAATCAAATTTTTGAGAAATTCAAACTTGTTGGTACATTACTTTGGTCTACATATCCCATAAGGATTTTAAGCTAGATGTCACACATATGTTTTCTTTTTATAAATAGACAAAAATTTTCTTTTAAAACATTGATTTTACTTATGTATTATTCTAGAGGTAGATGAACTGAAAGAAAAAAAAATAGGTAAAATTGTTGGCCAGATTATTATTTTTTATATATTTTCTAAGTTATTTATTTGGTTTCCTTGGAACATCAAGAACAGGAAAATAAGTTTCAGAAATTCCTTTTTTTTAAAGAATTTAAAATTTACAACAATATATATATGAAACTATAAAATACACATTGTTATTTTAAGGTAAGTAACAGATAAATCACTCAAGCATCAATAATTCTAATGTACAGTGACTGTAGCCTCCAATTCTTTATTTTACCTGGTTCTGCTCTTTATAATTAATCTATTATCCCCAGTTTATGCAAGAGCCATGGGGCAGGGGCCGTTATTCTGCTCTAAACCTGCCTGACAGAAACTGAGAGTCTTTAGTCACTATTGGACAGCCAAAACAACATAACAGCGCAACATGGGGAGCACAGATCATGTTGTCCTACAACTAGAAGAAGCAGTCACAGCAAAATTAAGGCAGGGGTTTGAGCTTGGGTCTAGGAATGTGTCAGCAAGCTCACATGAGTTTTGATTCCAGGGCATGCAGATTCTGCCCTCTTGATGTGGCAGAAAATTATCTCTACTGCCTACTCCTTTTAACAAGATAATCCGTAGATTTTGAGTGCACAGAACCAAGTTCTTCATTGTTCTTTGAGAACAAGAGACAGGCAAACAGTTTATACTCAGTCATTTTAAAGTTTAAAGAATGCTCTTTTATGTTTTCTTCTGAATTGATGCTAATTTAAATAAAACAAAGAAACCTGCCTGGAAAGTATCTTAATACTTAGCATTTGGTTACCTTTATTTTATCCCTTTGTAGGTCTAGACAAGTTTATTTGTGAATTATTTAATTTGAAAGTATCTCTGAAGTTCAGCATATATATAATGGAACATATAGACTGTGAAATGTTCCTGGCTATCAAGCTGAGGACATTAAAAACACTTTCTGTTTTGTCAGTTAGCTGGGCTAACAGAAGATCAGACAGCCAAATAAGAGCAAGTGGTTGATTTTCTTGTGAAGATTGATGGGAATGACAGAATAATAGAGGACATCCAGTTAGCATCAGATGCAAAGGGAGTCACAACATCAGGAAAGGTGCACAAGCTGTGAATTCACAGCAAAAAGTTTACTTCTAAGGCATGACATGGAAAAATGGAAGTCAGAAGAAAAGGCACTAAGTAAATCAAAATCAGAAAGCCTGAGAAAGGCTGGGGAGAGGAGGTAGTTTGTGGCTTAACATGCGAGGAAACTGTTGAACATAGAGATGTATTCATAATAGAAGGATCAATTAAGCACTTTATAGATAGCCATTTCTGTCAAATACGCTGAGATAAAGGAGAAGTATCGGTCTACAAAAGCTGAAAATATTACTATAAGTTTTATAAGTAGTTAGAAAAATATGAATTAGCTGATATAATTGCGAATTATCTGATATTCTGCTGATGATATAAGGTAAAAAGGTACACAACCAAGACAGATTACAAATATTACCTAGAAATAGAAATATTGCTGTAGCCTTCACTTGACAGAGTGCGGCCAAAGAGCACCTTAATATTTGCAGCTGTGGTTAGGGTACTGAAATATCTTGGTAGCTGCACTCCAGGTGTCACTTGTCATTTATTGTAGTTGCCAGGGTGCAGAGAGGGATTTAAATGAGCACACAGATGAAAGGAGTAGGACCAGGATCTCAAGGACAATAGTTTGGGAGCGTGTCATCAAGCTGATTCAGTGAGCCTGCAGAGTCCATGGGTGGGATTCATTCCACACAGTCAAGTGTTGTTGATGTCAGGTGGTTCCAGAGGATCAATCTTCAACATCCTGCTAAGAGGTTGTGGTCAGTAGCTCTCTGGAAGTGGGTCTCTCCCTGCATTGACAGGAATTAGGTGCTGGGCCACCCTGTTCTGTCTAAATTTTAGATTCTCAAGTTAAATCAGATGAGTTCCTTGCAGGCCTTTGGCACAAGTGTGCAGCCTGGTACAGACACTCAAATAAAGCCAGAATTATTCAGTTTCTATAGTGACTGAAAGGCTGTGTTTTACCTCCTGTCAGAACTCACAGCATGCATTAAGCCAAATGCTTGCTGGTAGGGATGGTAAGTACAAAGCAGGTTTGTTAAAAACATATGAAAAAAGTTAAAGTCCACCTAAGGTTGGAGGATGGATATTACATTCAGGATAATAAAAGTACCTGATAAAAATGTTAAAATAGTCTTGCAATGAAAATACCATGCAGTGCATAGAAAAATTAAGTTATATAGTGATTATAGGGATCATGAAGGGAAAACCTGCAATTTTATCTGACAGTTGTGGCAGTTAAGTGTAATTTATAGCCAAATAAGGAGTCAAATTATTTTCGGCAAAGAACCTTTAGTGAGGTTAGAAAAAGTAGATCATGGCAACCTTTTAGAGATAAGAGATACCTCCTGAACAAGGCAGAAACATTGATCATGAGGCATTTTAATTACATTGATATTGATTAGGATAACAGAAGTGCAATTATAAAGAAGAACACATTCTTAATTGTTACATATTCTCAGTGCAGATGTTTTGCTTCAATTCCTTGAGCAGGTTTCATAGTCCAAGGCTATTTCATGTCTAATACTAAGAAATGAGCTAAATATAAGAAATCACATTTAAGACACAGAGCATCCTGGATCTACTTATCAGCTTATCATGGAGTTCAAAATACTCATGAGAGAATGCTGTGTACTAGAATTGTTTTGACTTTGAGAAAGAGGACAGTGAAAGAAAGCTCGATGCTCTGAGGAATGTTGATTGGAATTCTATAATGTATGAGAAATCTCTTGAAGAAGGGGAGGAAATATAATATTTAAGAAACAACTGATGAGAAGGTAATTAAAATTCATCTCAGGCAAATAGTTGTTCTGCTGAATAGAGAGTAGAATGTCAAGCAAATTAATGAAAGTAGAATAATAAGTCTAACTCAAAACTGAAAATTGGAGTATGTTTCTTCTCAAACCTTCCGGTTCAATTACATGCCTAAAAGTGACAGCATTTTTCTACTATCAATAGAGAAAGTCTAAGATAAAGAGCACTAGGATATAAGAACACATTGCCAACAATTAAAAGCAGATTAAATCAATCACACCTCTTGCACACCATTTAATTGAGAAAATGTCATGAGTGAATTGCCTAATATTCCAATCTTGTTTATGTTACTGTTAAAATTCTTGATCTTCAATAAAAGCAAATCAAGATAACAATTCAGCCATGAAATCGCACAAGCTTTACAATTTATATTTGTTCTTTCCTCTTCTCAGACCATGCAGCAGCTCACAGTAGGTGACCTCCCTACCATCTAGGTCAGAGACAAAAATACTTGGCTGAATAGAACAAGAATTTCTGGGTATGAGCATATCCTGGAGAACAGCATCCAACAGATATTCTGTATGGACATTTTCTCTTCAAATTTAGAAACCTGAGAAATGTTTAGAAACCTGAGAAATGTTTAGAAACCTGAGAAACCTGCATCCTGTATTCTAATACTTTGAAGACTTGGCCAAATGCTGGTTTATGATCAACCTCAGTGTCTTTGTCTTAATTCATCAGACATGTCCTAGGTCAGAAAAGTTATATTCAACCATGACATCCAGAAATTATTCATTCGGCTTCTGCTTAAACAAAATCACTGACATCCTGCAGACCAGATTTACTAGGAAGTCATAAGAGATTAAGTCTTCTCAACTTAAAAATCTGGGGTTTTTTTGTCAGAGAGCAGAGCTCTCCAGCATGCTAATGCTTTCTTGGTTTTGCAGAAGCAGGAACTGCTGGAAGGAGTTTCAAAGGATTAATGCTGCTCCCAGGACAGAGCCCAAGTACATGTATTATACACAAATGCTTACTCTGAATAAAATGATTCCTGTGTTTTTGCCCACCAGTATTAGCAGGATTCCTCGCTTTAAAGACATCCTAGATCCCATAAAATCTGGGCTCTCTCTGGAGTCATGTAAGCTCCAGCTCTGGCTGTAATTGCACTTTATGCTACAGAGCCCTTACATCTGAAAAAGCCTGCAGCTGTTTAATTCAACTGATGTGTATCATTCTATAAAAAAAAATTCTAAGGAATAGAATATCTGAGGACAGTTTTCTTCTTACAGCAACTGTAACCACTGAAATTTCAATTATATGAGCCCTTGTTTCATAATTAAAACATAATCTCAGTCAGTTGGTATATATACATCTTGGTCAGCCTCACAGCTGGGTATGGATCTCTGTGGAAATGAAATTTCTGCCAGCAAAGAGGAATCTGTAAAATTTTCAATCCGTAAAACTGTCAGATCAGATGTGAGACTGAGGTCTTTAAGAGAGGTAACATGAGCTGAACACACTTTTACCTTCTCACTGTCTTCACTGAGAAGTGGCAGAGGACTGGTCAGATATATGGCATTATTTGCCAGATATATGGCATTTTATGATGGCTTCTCCTTTTGCAAATCAGATTCAAAACATTAACTCATAAATTTAATCCATTGTTTTGGTAGCTTTCTTTAGAAATGATCCTGTTCAAAATAATGCTCTTCCCACAATTTGGAAACATGGGATTTTTTCTACTATTTCATCATATAACTAATATTTCTCTGCTTTCTAACATTTCTATCATATTTACCCTTTCACAACATCTCATTCATAGCCCTGAGGTACCCTTATGTTATTAAATCAACTAAGATATCAGTTTCAGGTGGAAAATTTACACCTCTTAGTATTTACATGCATGACCTTGCATGAGATGCGATTAGATTTCATCCCACTTTGTAATTTTATCCTCTAAGATAACTAGCTCTCCCTGTATTAATAAATCAGACTTTTGAATTATGGTGCCTCCCAGCTTGCATCTTCACATTCTTCCCCACAATTTTCAAGTGAAATATTAACATTTATATCCATTCTTAAATCCCTTTGAGGGTCTCTATTGACAATCTTCCTTTCAAACCAGGAATCTCACTTCCTTACATAATCCCTTGTTGTTTAACTTTTGGCCAATTTGTTAATTTTCACATAATTACAGCTGTCTTCTCCATATGAATTAATATTTTCCCATGTGGCATATCTGTTTCTTTTAGAAGATCAAACAGATTCTTTTGTTTTTTTTACCCCTACTGGGAACATACACTACCTTATCAAAAAGTGTTTTAAGTTTGCTTGGTATTCTCATTTTCTCAATTTTCATATCCTTCACAACTTGTTTTGGCATACTGTAGAGAAGAGCACCATTTCTCTCTGAATAGACTCATTACCTGAAGCCTTATTATCTAATTTTATGATCTAGTTTTCACAGTTAATCTGTTACTAAGACCATCCAATTGATTGTAGTAATTTATTTGAATTAAATATTGCTGTTCCTGTTTCCATTTTAACAGGCCATACTGTCTTGACCCTAGAGATTTATCATGTGCAAGTAGTCTGGCAAAGTAGGTCACAGGTGGCTTTAATGTTAGCTAGATAGTATCCACCCACTACAATATTGCCTTTTTTTGCCCCACACCCTCTTTATATTAAACAGCTAATAAATGTTTATTTTAATTTCCTTCATGAGCACAAAATAAACTCAAGTTTTTGCACACCTTGCATTTCAGGATATGTAAGCTGTAGCCTTCTTTACTGATTATATTCTTCTTTCATTCCTTCTTAACTCTTAGTTGATCACTAAGTTCCTGTATGTAGTGTTATTTTACATGCTTATGTCTGGAAATCATTCCCAAAATCTGTATTAAAAGAATAGATGAATAGCCATTAAAATTTGAAATAATTTTTGGACCAGTGGTATTTATAATAAAGCTTTTTCGAAGGTGAGGTGTGCTTTAGTCTCACTGACTTCACCAAACATTTTCCTCAATTCCCTAAGGTTGATTTTTTTTAACAGAAATGGCCCTTTTTGCTTTCAATTAATTTGATATGAACTGAGAGCTCTCTAGGTCCAAATTTATTTTCTATAGCTAAAGATGTTCATGACTGAAGCTCAACTTTATATTATTATATGGATTTTTAATCTGAGCATAGCCATCCATATTTTATTTCTAACAACTTCTCCACAGAATTTGTTTTGAAATTCATCCAAGTCACATTTTATACCTTAGCAGTTTATACTTTCTCAAATCTTTCCCCTTTCTCGTCTTTGCACGCATCAGCATTTAATATTGTTACATTACTTCGGTCCTTACTTCTGTTTTCTTCTTTTAGAACACACACTTTAATTTATTTGGATAATTATTGCACTGTATTTCTAACAACAGTTATTGCTTATTGTCTACCCAGCATTCCAGTAATGTCTGCTTTGGTTTTTTGCCTTAGCATTATACTTCAAGCATTTGCATTGATTGTTTCTTGTTTCCACCTGCATTTTAACTCCTTTGTATGGTTTGGTTTTACTTTGGGGTTATTTTTTTTTTTTGGATGAGTAAATACCTTGAATTTGCTAATGGAGAGGTAACATTTGAGGAAATCTTGGAGCCCTCCAGGCACCACAAATGTTCCCCAGTTCTAATTGGAAAAAGATTAATGTGGAGCTGTGCCATCCTCCTGCAATACCACATCATCTTGGAACACTTTGCTCCAGCGAGTAATTTTCTTCAGAAAAAAAAAATCACATTAAACAGTAGGTGTCCAAACTAATAGCAATATTTCAGTTCAGATTTTGTGTTAGGTTTTGCATCATGTTCCATCACACAGCACACGTAGTAAGATTTATCATATTCCATCAACCAGTTTTGTTAAATGTCAGGCTTTTAATAAAGGGAAAGGGCAAAAAGTTTTAAAGGGTTTGCATTGCCTTTGTTAATCAGCACTTGAAAGAGTTTTGAAGAACTCAGTGACTCATTAATTTAAGAGCAAGTTTCTGGAAGCTATTACATATCTGAAATCCAAATTTTCTTTTAACAATCGGGACCCTCAGCTGCTAGATTTCAAATGTTAAAATGTATACTTGTATGTGCTGCAAATCTGATTTGCCTAGAAAATATATGCAGGCAGCAAAGTAATTTGTCAATACTGAGTAGAAGAAGCTATCACAAGAACAGACTCTGAGCAGTGCCAGTGCCTCTCATAAAACTATCTCCCCACCTGTTCTACAGGACAGTAGCAGCCATTACCAGCTATTAAAAAGTACATCCTCACTCTTAAAGAGATGAGGCAGGACTGACAGTTCAGCATCACCAAGCAAGTACAGTTGTTGCTTGCCAACCATAACATGATGGACATAAAAAGTCTAAGAAAACCAACAGATGAAAACTTTTACTGTCATGCATTGAAATTAAAAATAACCTCACCACTTCTTTTTGCTGTAATTCATAATTCCTTGTGAGTTCCCTCACATCATCTAGAATACAGAATTGAACTCCCCAATGCCTCTACACAATGGGTAATATTAATTCATCTGAATAGTTCAATTATCCTCTGTGAGAGTACTTCAGTAACAGCTGCTCAATGGAAGTATGGGTGGCAGAATGAGACCCTCAGCTTATGTGCAATTCAGCATACCTCCACTGTTTACTTTGGTTAACTACATCACTACACATTTTCAAGAGGAGATGCATTTTTTGCTAGCAGTAACTCAGCAACTTACAGTAAAGGGGTAAAAGCTTTGAGCAGACAATTCTGGGTGTTGGAGATAGTGCAAATGATAAAGTGATGTATAAAATGACATGATAACAAACACTGACCATATCTCTGATTTTTCTTTAGTAGCAGACAATATCATCATTCACACAGCTGTGAGCCATTCAAGAAGGTATTATCCTGTGAGTTCTGACATCAAAAACTTATCGCTTCCAACCCTACAGTAAAGCAGTTTAGTAGGTAATAAAAATGAGCAGGAAATTTCCAGAGTGGTCTGAGATGACAGCAGAGACCAAATTTCCACAAAGTGGTACAGTTATATATAATTTATATCTCTCTGCAGCATCTAATCCTCCTGAGAAGATTAATTCTGGCACAAGGCATGCCATGGAAAGACTAAATACTTTGCCTCAGGGTCTGCAGTTTTTATTTCTTCCAGAGGTTCCTCAGGAATCCTGTTTACAAAGGCCAAAAAAAACCATTTTTTTATTTAAGTCATTTTGCAAATCTTCCAGAAGTCCCTCTCTATTCCTAACTAAGATGAAGCCCCTGGTTTTGTTCTGTCCTTATTTTTCAATGAGCTTTAAGCTAGATCTCATGATTGTAATTGCAGGACAGGCTAATAGCTAATAGCTAATAAATAGAAAAAGCTCAGCAGAAGTCTGTGGTATAGTGAAAAACATAGCACATCTACTGTGACCAAGGTTCAATTCTACCTCTTCACACTGCTGTTACCCTAACACTGCAAGAAGTCAATTAGTTAAAATGTAGCTATGGCAGAAAAGTCAATACTCAATAGTCAAATAAACAATATTCTTGAGTTCTGTGTAAATAGCAGCATTGTGCAAACTGCTGTGCCAGAGGTATCCTTTGTGAACTCAGTCCCCAGATCCCCATTATTTAAAATGCTGTCTTTTCATTTCACATTGACAAAGGAAATAAATCATGGAAGATACGGTCACTGTTGCAAACAGAGTCAAAAAACCCACCAAAACCCAAGAGCAGGATTCAGTTCTGGACTGTAAACACCTACACATAAATATGGACCATCTGCTAGGTTTCTGAGCTCCTATTTTAATTGGAAGAGTTTCAGTCCTCTATTTAGCATAAGCTTTGAGTAGTATTTGAAGCACATGTGAGAGTCATGTCTGGCCTCCAGCCCCTCTCCTCTATCCTGTATGTTGTATTCTATGTGGATATCCTGGCTACTTTATGGCGTCTGAAAGTGACAAAAGATGTCTGCATTCAGGAAGCTGAACTGAAATCCTGGTTGACATGGTTAGTGGCATCTGCTGAGCCAAATCTCCAGGTTTGACTGACCTTATTGATTACACCTCCTTTATCTCTAATGAAGCTTTAGTCTCCCACAGTAGACAGCACTTGCATAAGTGCATGTGTGCATTTGAAATGTTCTCTGTGCATCTGGACTGGCAGATGGAGGACAGGGTGCAGCATGAGATGTTTGTATTTAGGCGCTTGCATCACGCCTCCTAATTGTGTCGATATCTGCATGTGGATGTCTTAGTGTAAGGGTAAGTCTTACTCAGTTTAACTGTAGTTTCCTGACACTTCAGCCACATACCTAAGCCAATAAATAGCTAACTTCATTAAAACTTTCTTTTTAATGGTCCACCCCCTTTTCAATCATCTTTGAGGCCATAGGTTTTCTTGAAAATCTGGTTTTCTGTTCTAAATAGCTTCAATATTAAGTTTATCGTCCTTCTACTGTCCCTCACTGTAAAATGGATATTTTTTATATATCTTTGTGCCATCACAGTCTTGTTTATCTTTCAAATCTTGAGCTCTTTCAAGAGATCAATATATCCCTGTCTCTCAATTTCAACTGGACAAATAATGGAAAAATATTTCAAGTAACATATTGTTTGGGAAAAAATGTTGAAAAAACTCTGCAAATATTAGATGACTGATTCACTCTGACAGCCCTTCTTTTTTTTTTTTTTTTTTTTTTTTTTTTGTCCATTTAAATTTTTCTTTCTCTCACACACAAGTAGACACACAACAGTACAGCACAAAAAAGTTCAGCTTTAAAACACAGCCCCACGAATCTTGGAATTACAGCTTTCATACAGCTATAGTGTTCTCAGCTACCACGTCTTTTAATGAGATGTGTTTGGTCTGCCTCAAAATTGCTGAAATACTGTCTCTGTCGTGGGTACACAGATAGCCCTTTTCACTCATCTATCATTCCTCACTCCATGATTATTTAATGTCATGATTCCCTATGAGGAAAGTGTATACAGCATATTCAGAGCTCAGTAAAGGGTGGGTGATTTTTTCATGAAAGAGGTTGTATTTCCTGACTTTCACTGAAAGAAGGAAACAATCTTTGCAGCAGAAGATCTTTTCACACAAATAAGCGGGGAGGCTAAACTGCAGAAAATTTACTGTGCTAGTTTATTTCTGATACATATGGATACTTTTTCTTTCCTGACTATTGATTTTTCCTGTACTTTGAAATTGTCCACAACAGTGGACAGACATTTTTGCAGACATTTTTGGCTTTTCTTTACTCTGAAAATAAAAATTCAGTCTTATCCACCACCTGCCCACAACTCTGGGCACAACAGTGTCCCATCTTTTGGATGACTCCAGGAAGTGCTATAGTTATAGTAACCACCTAGGGTTCTTCTCTACTTTAATAATTTCCTTCCTTTTCTGAGAAATATACCTGATAGAAACTCAGTTTCTTGTTTCCTAACTGTATTTTTTTTAATATAATTATGTAAGCATCAGCCCTACTTGGAGCTTTGAGGTGGCAGGCTTCCCACACAAGGGTGGTAGGTGGGACTGGGAAGTGAAGTATTTTAATTGTGACACTGCACCTCCTTTTCTGTAAATGACACTGCCAGTCTGTTTCACTGTGAGTAATTTAGGACTGTAGTCATACTCACCTAGAGAGATTTTTTCCTTGCTGAATCCAGCATTTTGAATGTTCCATCAAGTTCATCTTTTTCAACAGCAATTCACTTGGGGACAGGTTTTCTACTTCAGCTGTTACCCAACACAAAAACTGTTAAGGACCAATCTGTTGGATTTTTGTGTGCAGGAAATTTCAGCAATCATGGGAAGAGTTGCACACTTAAGGGTGACTCATGGTATGAAGAGCTTACCAAGATGGACCCAAAGTACCTCATTACCTGGGAGTTGGTATCTGCCAGCTGACCCAGTGGGACGCAAGAAACCCTGGCAAACACTGGAGTGCTTATTTAGCATGCCTAGGATCACTGAGCATGGGGCAGACTGCATTTTAAATGTCACCCTCCCTATATATAACATATTTACCCTTATAATGGAGAAGCTTATTTTTTAATTTATTTTTAAAATAGCTTTAGGTAATACTTCTGGTCTACATAAATAGGCAGGAAGGTTGTAATTTTGTTAAAAACATTATACAATAACATATCCTTGAGAAATTTGATAAGGCCTGTCTATGCCACCATAAACATAATAAGTAAAGCCTTTGTATTAAGTTCATTTGAAGGTGCTTGCTAAGAGCTAAGGCACAAAACAGTGGAATTGAATTACAGTGGCCTAATAAATTATCAGCCATTAGGTGAATTTCCTTAATTGCCTGCAGGCATGCTTTCAGTCCACCCCAATTGTGAGGTAATAAACGTTAGTGGAAGGGACTTTAGAACATTCAAAGCCCATAGGACAGTGAGGAGTCTAAATAGTTTGTTGGACTGATGCCCATGTCCTCATATGATATAAGAAAGATTAACAACTGATTTTTCAATTAATGTTTATAATATTATTTGCGATATGTTACTTGAACCGCAGGCAAAGAGCAAAAGGTAGAAAAGCTGAGGGACATCAGGAAGAAGAAAGAGATACTGATGAGTTGCAAATTTGGAAGGCCTCAAAATCCCTCTCAGAATGGGTTTGAATTTGCCAAAACATATTAAAGTAAGGGAAAAGAGAAGGAAAAGCAACCAACCAAGCAACTAACAAAAACAACAACAAAACTAACAAAACAAAGACTTGCCAAGATAGAAGGCAGAGGATTTTCAAACTGCACTATCTAAAAATACAGATTAAATGCCTTTATTGAAGAAGTACTATGGTAAGCACTTTGTACTTACCTGATGGTATTTTTCGTTGGCTAGCAATGGGTATATGGTTTCATTTGTTTAAAATGGTTTATCTATTTTTAAATCTATATGGATATTCCTATTGGTCCAACATATCTCTAAATTGCAAAGTTAACATAAAGAAAAATTCTATTGTGAACATTTAATTAAAATTAAATCTCCAGAGTATTTCTGACTAGATAAAATTCTGCTTTGTTTAATTAATGTGAATCTATAAAGACAGCTTACTTATCATTTGAATTTCCATTCACAACTTTTAAATACTGAGCATTCCTATGAGTCATGTCCTACCATGTCAGGTAAAAATGCATTTAGCAGTACATAGTAACAATACATCTTTGGTCTTCACAGTATTATAATGAGGTGCGACTTTGCAGTAATTTCTTATTTGTGGAAATGGATTTTGATGTAATTACTGTGTAGGAAACAAAGGGTGCTGTGATTAATTGTTTCTGTTTCTGAAGCTGGGAAAATATTGTAAAATTAAAAATTAACTTCTCATGGTCTTACTTATCTGGATTCTTTCAGACTTCTAACATCTGCTTTCTGTAAGCAACTTTACTGGAAAATTATTAGTTCACATGCTTGGATAGTCATGAAAATGTGAATGATAAACATGGACATGCAAATATTCACATAAGAATATGGCATTTATATGAAGGGGAACACCATTTGACACAGGCAAAAGAGCTATTTAATGAGTCATAAAAAAATTTCAATCATACTATTTGTAGCTAGAGTTAAATGTACACATATTACTGAGTTCCAATCACAGAATCACTGCAGATGCTACATCAGATACACCTTTTTAAGAAATAAATACTCTTTGGCATAGCAGGATTAGATCTTGAGTCACTCAGCCAGAGCTTTGCTAAATGAAAATTTGGCTAGATATTTATCAACTAACACTTTATTTATGCCACTTCATTCACTTGTCTTTTCAGTCCCTCTTTCACATCCATTTCATTCTTCACTGCATGAAGCCATTGTTGAACTTTCTAAATAGCCATCACTTAAAACATCCAAGTTTTAGGCATGCACTTAGACACACACACATTGTACATATATTTGTACTTAGGTTCAGAGTATCTGTAGATAGGTACCACTACTAGAAGAGCATACATGAAACATAAATTCATATTCAGTAGACACAGATGTAAAACACAAATTATTAGAAATGTGCTGTTAAGATTTGTTAAATACAAGTATTAAAATGTTTCAACCTAAAGATTTAACACAGATTTGAATTTACTACAGGAAAAAGAGACTTTTCAATTAGTGAAGTTCATTTTTGTGTGACCTCCCAAGCTCTCTACAGAACTATAGTCTCCTTTCATCTGTTACCCCAGTGTGACAGGCCAATAGAGTACTATCAAAATACCTCTGTTCTCTTTCCCTTTCTTCTGTTCCTCAGCCCATTTCTCTTGCAAAATAAAAATATTTTAAAATTTAAATTCATTATTTAAATTTCGGGTCTTGAAATTTCAGATTTCAAACTGAAACAGTGTACAATCTTAAAATTTAGCACTCAAAATCTTTATAATTTAATTGCCAAATAATAATGTCCCACAAAGTGTGAAACAACTGTCTTTCATGCATCCAAATGTCTGTAATCAGTATTTCAGAGAACTGTAGAATGACTTGTGTTGGAAGGAACTTTAAAGACCACCTAGTTCCACACCACCTGCCATGGCAAGGACACACCTTCCACTAGACCACCTGTCTCAAAGCCCACCCATCCTGGCCTTGAACACTTCCAGGGATGGGGGAATCCCAGCTTCTCTGGGCAACCTGATCCAGTGCATCACCACCCTCACAGCGAAGAATTTCTTCCAAATATCTGTTCTAAACCTACCTTCTCTCAGTTTAAGGCCATTCTCCCTTGACCCATTGCTAAATGCCCTTGTCAAAAGTCCCCCTTCAGCTCTCTTGTAGCTTACTTTAGGAACTGGAAGGCTGCTAAAAGTTGTCTCTGGAGCTTTATCTTATCCAGTCTGTATTTACAATGATCAAATGCAAAAAAGCCATAAAGAAGCTGTTCAGCACTAAGATTCTCCTCACATGTATTCCCTTTGAAGTAAATTTTCATTGCAAGGTGAGTTCTGTACTGCCATTTTTTTATGGATACGGCAAAGGAATGGATAACAAAGTGGTACAAGGAAGGAAGTAATAGCAGGAAGGAGGGAGGGAAGGGAGAACTGGGGAAGATGAGAGGGAGATAAAATCTATTATAGAGTCTAACAATCATTAAAAAAATCTAAAATGAAGATTATATATTCTGGAATCAACAATTAATATTTCTACAGAACAATGAAATCAATTGCTTGTAAACTGCCTAAAAGTAGGTATGGGATGCAAAATAGTCAATCACACAATATCCAGCATGTCTCCAATTCAATGCAAATATGAAAAGACAACTGATGCAAACATGTATTGGATAAAACAAGTTCACTAATGATGAGAAAGTAGCTCTGTGTTTAAATGGGCTCACCCCCATTCACACTTGTTCACAGTTTTTCAAAGCAGGTAAATGTAACAGGTGCAGAGAACTACCAGGATGCTGAGCAGAAAGTGGACACTATCTCAGGACCGAAGAATAAAAGAGCTTTTCTTGTTCAGTAGGGTAAAACAAGACTGAGAAAGGATATTACCATAAGCATATCATAAAGGGACAGATGTCATTGGTTGAAAGACCTGAAAAAGCTCAAAAATTATGTCAGCACAAAAACAAAAAAGTGTAAACTGAGTATGACATATACTTACACTGTAAGTTACAAGGTTGTGTGATGTGTATTTTGCATTAGCAAGATAAGGGATTCATGGCCCCAAGGGGCCTGGTGTGAATTCTATGTTCCTAACCAAGTTTTACTTTTAGGAATTTGCCCACAACTACTCAAAGTTTTACTCCTGGGACAGGCAGTCACCACACTGCAGTTAAACTAAGCTGTCATGGTGCGTTACAGAGAAAAAGGTAGCATGTCAATTAAGCATAATGATGCGGCAATTAGCTTTTCATTTTAACTTTCTAAATATGTGCCATGGAATAACTAAAAGGATGCAAGAAATTTAATCTCTTCATCCTGTATTAAAAAATGGGGTATGTGAAGAAATGAAAAATATTTGACTACTCAAAAAATCTATTTGTCTTCTTTATTCAGCGTCTCCTTCTATTGATCACTATCAGTGCTGACAAATAGCTTGAAGCTGTGATCCTGAATTGATATTTAATTAAAATGAAGATCTATTCTAATTGTATGGTAAACACATCAGAGTTCTGTATGTAAATAATGTCAACAGATGTGGGATAAGAGAGGAATTTTAAATAAGTGTTAGAAAGTTTGCAAAGGGGCTAGGGAGCAAATCATGCAGAGAAAAGCAATAATTAAATTCTGTCTCTAATTTATTTTTACACTGGATTCCACTCTTATTACATTGAGGTTTAAAGACTGATTTCTTATTCTCCCTGCTAGAATGAATAAATTACATGTACAATATGGGGTTTAGGGGGGGTTAAATCACAAAAGTAATGTTTTCTTCATCAAAGTGTGAAACCTATTTGTAGTATGAGTAGACCATGTGTCTTCATGACATTGAAACTTACAAAATGAAATTACTGAAGTGTCTTATAGAGAATAGTGTTATTCAGAGAACATTTTGTCTCTCAAGCCTGGTCAGCAACTTTCTGTCACTGTGCCCTTTCTCAAACTCATATATATCATTAATGGGGAGAGCTGAACTGGTCTGTTGACTACTCGGAAGTCTCAGTCAGTTTTCCTTTATCAGATCCTCTACAGGCAGATAGGAACAGCCTCACATTTACAAGCCCTGGTTTTCATGGCCTCAGACACCCTGCTATCTTCGGGAGGCATAGCACAGAGGAATTTAAGCAATTCAGGAGGTTCCTGGACTACACTGATGATAATTTCCCTTTCTGAGAGATGGAAGAGTCAATGAGAAGAGGTGCTGGTCTGGACTTCATGCTCACAATGAGTGGCTTGTTGGGGATGTGAAGGTCAAAGGCAGCCATGGCTGCAGCAACCATGAGATGGTGGTGGAATTCAGGGGAGAGGGAAGGGTGAAAAGCAAGCATATACTGCTGGAGAGGGGGAATGTGGAAGACAGCATCAGACTGTTCTCAGTAGTGCCCTGTAACAGGACCAGAGACAAAGGCCAAAAAGTGAAACACAGGAAGCTCCTCCTGAACATCAGGAAGCACTTTTTACTGTGAGAGTAACTGAGCACTGGCAGAGATTGCCCAGGAAATTTATGGAGTCTCCGTACTAGAAGATATACAAAAGCTACCACATTGTCCTGGGCAACTGCATTTAGGTGGTCCTGCTTGAGCAGGGGTGTTGGACAAGATGATGTACTGACCTCTTCTTTTCCCTTCTGATACAAGAAATACCTGCAACATCTTCAACAGGTTTTGGCAGTACCTGTTTGGACAAATGGTTTGTGAATAGTCCTCGTACATGAGTGAAGAAAAACGTGCTCAGGAGTAGAGTGTATGCATACACTCATCACAGATTTTATGTGCTTTGTCATTATTTAGGAAAGACATTGAAGAGAAAAAAACATTTGAAGAAAATGATCTCTGTAATTGTATGGTCTATACAGCAGTTTTTCCTCTCAGCTGGAATTCTAGGATTCAAATTATATTCAGTAGGAAGCCTTCACTGTTTTTTACTGGCACTGAAAAAGTGCTTGAGAAAGATATGTGTCTATTAAATCACAATTCTTGAATTTTATTCATTTTTGTAAGTGGTTATGAATAATATTTTAAATTCTCATTTTAAGATTTTTATTTACATACCACTTTCTGATGTAATTTTTACTTTGAAATGACAAATCTTCACAATGCAGTCAACTGTAAGCAGAATTTTTTTTATTCTTTCTTCTTATCACAGCTGTGCTTAGCCATAATGTAATTACATTAATTGCTCTGTCATGTTTATCTTTACAAGGACAAAAAGCCATCAAAGGTAATCATTTCTGTAGTAGAATGCAATGCCATCATGTTACTAACCTGTGAATTATTTCTTCTACTGCAGGATATTAAAATAGATCTGACTTCAACCCAGTAACCTCAGTTAATGTCTGTGGGAGTTACTTTTCCACTTTGTGTTTCAAATCAGAGAAATGAGATTGCCTTGGCCAAACAGTAAGGTGTGAAAACTCCACTAACTTCAGTCAAAGTTTAAACAGGAAGAAAGTATCAGTCTAAATTCCAGAATGAAAAGGTTTTAGCAGCAAAAACATTGTTAAGGTAGCACAGACATGTTTAAATTATTACAGGGAGTTAAACCATGGGAAGTAAATGTACCTTTTAGTGAAAGAGCTTATTTTTCTGTGGTTTACTGCAGTCAGAGACATGCAAAGAATAAGAAAAGAGTCAGGCACTGTGTCTTAGGTGAAACACATTCAGTTGGATAGCTGGCATATATCTCATTCTTAGGGAGTGGTTCCTGCATACAAAGATGAGGTTTGGGGGCACATCTTCAGGGGTGTGTACATGCATGTGCCCCCACCCACATCCCTGTATGGCCAGACTGTCTCTCATCCGCAGTCTGACTGATAATTTAGTAATCATTAATATAACAACACCAGCTTTTTTCTTTTATCTCTACTGTAAAACCTTGGCTGGATTCCTACTTTTATATGCATTCATTTACCCTCCTTCCTAATGATAAATATATAGCACATTCAATTTGGTTCATGTACTTTTTTACTTTCCTTTTCTTTACTCAAAATATCTTTTGTCTCGCCTACTGAAGGGTGTAAATATGTTTCACTCAGTTATAGGGAAGTCCATGGTAATTCACTGTTGCCTGAGGCTCTCTGAGTATATACCTCTTTCACTCCCATGACAAAAACATAATATGGGTGCTTCAGGGGTAATATTTTCTGTGGCAAGATGTACCTGAAAAACTATACAGTGCTAAAAAACAGAAGAAGCCTCTCATAGGTTGGCTTTCCTTCCTGAAATGTTGAACATTTCCATGATACTCCACACTGAAAAATGTTGTTTCTCTGGGTGAAATTTTGTTTGGTTGTGAAACACAGCCCAGTACAAGTACAGTTTGACTTCTATGTTTGAAAGAATAGAAACACAATAGTTAATACCATCTTATTTTCAAGTAAATAGAAATAAGGAAAAAGTTTATCTGGGATTCCTTCACTACTTAAATGTCTACATGGGTAAAAGTTTTCTGGAAATCTAATGGTATAATTGTTTTTCATCAGAAAACACCTGTTGGAAAACAGGCAAAATGCATTGTGAAAACACAAAAATTTGCATTACCTTTCCTTATAAATTGTCATTGGAAAGCCTTCAAATAAGACTAATATAGAAATTCTTTACGGTTTCAAATATAATACCTAGTTCTGTTTCAAAATTAGCTGTCATGCAATGTTAATTATAGATGCTAGGCACTATACTAACCTAAACTGGACTGCAAAGCAAAATACATTTGAAGCACTATATATGAATTTAAAGAATTAAAATTCTGGTATATCCTAGAAGTGTTCATTTCACTTTCTTGTAGTTCTTGTGGACGTTTAGATGGGCAGAAACATTTAGCTTTCTACCAGTTAATGCTCTTAATAAGTGAAAATTAATAATCTGTTTCTTCTATAATTCTAGACATATTATAGATTGTTTTCATTCTCTGATATTATAAATTATTTTTTAATATTTTTTAGTATCGTAAGCTGTCAGGCATTACTCAGAAAGCATGAAGACAGTCCCTAATTCAATGAATTCTCAATATATTTAAATATTGTAACTGCAATATTAACAATTATTTTCCCTATGTACCTCCTCTGTTCTCTATTTTATCAAGACCGATATGTTGTGTTAATACATGATCTGTAGAAATTCACTGAAAAGTGTTTATTTCTGTCCCTTCTTTTTTTTCATTTTTAATATGTTATTGTATCTCTTAATAATTCCTTAATTTTGCATAATAAAAAATAATGCAATAACATGGCAAAGCTGCTGATTGTTCTTCAGTTGTAGCAGAAGCACTGTAGAGACTGAATAAAATGTGCTGGTTAATGTTGAAAGAGGGAAACAAATGAGTCGGGTAGAATTAGGTTAGCAAGCAGTAGTTAATTCTGGTAGAGATACATTTTGATTTCCAAATCAAGCAGATACAGTAAAGAAATCCAGTATGTTTAGAGGAAGGCAAGGGTAAACCTACAGATATAGACCTAGACACTATGAGCTCTTACTTATATTTGGGGAGCCATATTGAGCCATTGTCCACACTGATGAGGGTTCCATAAAAACAAAGAGGGTGGGAATCTTAGGTTCCTTTCTTTCACACAAATCCAAGTGGATACCAGAAAAGATCAGTACAGAGCCTAACCACTACCTGACAGCCAAAATACATACACATAGATAGAAAGAACTTTTTAAAAAATTGGGCTGCAAATAATTTTATAAATTAATTTGGTCCTTAATTACTATTCCTTTTACTACTCTTTTCTGCATACCTTCAGCTAGTAGCTAATATACAAATAGGAAAAACAAAGGGATTCAGAGGGATTATTTGTGAAGTGACCATGGAGAGTATATTTTTGTTTTGCAATGTACATCTCATTCTAACTGCTACATTCATATATAAGGAAGAAAAACATTCATGGTAATGCATGCATCAATTCAGAGGTTCTGCTTGAATTACCACATATTCACAAGTCTTTACAAATCACTAAATACTCAAAAATGACAGAATAGTGAATACACAGAGAAGGGGAGAAGAAAGACACAACAAAAACTCATGGCCTTTTTAAAGATTATTATCAAATAGAAAGAAATTCAAAGCTTCCCAAGAAAGATAATAACCACAAGTTATTTGTCCATCTCCAGGAATCCCAATGGTAATAAGTTTGGTTTTCAACTTCAGAGTATCATTTCCCAGCATTTTAAGGGTAGGTACAAGAAAAAATACTCTTCCCATCAATTTCTATTATCTGAATATGAGCAGCACAAATTCTTATAGAGTAGCTAAATATTTCCCAATAGTGTAAACAAATTAATAGCTCTGAAAGATGTGTCTCTTGTTATAAATTATTACTCTGGATACAAAAAGCCAGAGACTAAAGAGATTTTCTTTTAAATGAAACACAAGGAAAAAAATTAATAAAAAGTTCAGTCTACCTATGGAATATCTAATCCCAGATGTTCACTACCAGATGCTGCTTCTTTTCCCTGTTTTCTCCTTCCCCTTTATACTTGCTGCTAACCAAATATAAATTCCTCCTCCATCTTTATGCTTTCAATCTTTGTTGTCCCCCCTGGAACCCCTCGAACGATGGACATTTCCTGCTCTCCCTGCTGCCACTGCCCTGCAGAAGGCTGCAATCCTGACACAGGCTCTAACACTGGCAGGCAGCGAGTGAACAGAGGGTATACTATCTTAGGGACCTCAAACTCACCGTGGAGTGACAGGAGAACAGCTCAACAGCAGGAAAAGTAATGCCCTTGTATTTATTTAAGCTCTGCAATAGCAATGAGGAATAAGTCCGAGATCAGGAGGCAGTTGCCCCTTCTGCTGCCCTGTAAATTATATTCTTGCCAGGCCATTGTGTAAACTCTTTCAGTTTTCTGAGAGATTTCCTGATGGCTCACAGTACTGAAAGTGACACCTACAGCTATTGGAAATAATGGCCCATAGCTGCAGCAAAAGAGAATTAACAGCAGCACTTTTTATTCAGGATAACAGCCTCATAATCTGTATTATCACTTCAGAGTGAATTCATACAACAAAACCAAACAAGATAGACAGGTTGTTTGCACTGTGAGTAAAATGAAAATACCACTTCCACCCCCCCACCCCATTCTATCATCATTATTTTCCATTTTTTTCTCTCCTTTTGAGAAAGCAAAATGGTACAGATAAACCTAAATGGATCTGAATAAGAATCATGGTGTTGTACTACTTTAGGCACAGTTTAGAGGAAACTTTTTTCTGTCACCAGTGAGTAGTTGAGGGATACATTGCTGAAGACCTAAGTTTTTTTCTTCCAACAGAACAGATATCAATATGCTTTTTTACAGAATCCTAACTGCAATTTCAGTGTTGATCTAAAAATAAGAAAATAATTCTTCATGACAAGTTTTCAATAATGCTGTAGATCTCTTTTTGTATCTCTTCTACAGGATGTGTCAGCTAATGCAGTAACATTTTATCTCTCATGTAGTGCTCTGCCTGATGCACCCCACTGAGCTGTGTTCCCACAGACACTAGTGGTAAAGGAAAAGTCTGGTTTAAATGGAGACAAGAGAAACCTGAATATTGCCCCTTTCAGGAAATCCCAACAGTATAGATCACAACTCTGTTGTTGTGTTGTGTCATGCCTACAAAGGCACATAATATATAGCATGAGTGGGATTTGGCTTCAAATGAAGGTGTCTTTAGCTGTATGTCATCTGTCACCCATATGTATAAGCTCCCATTATGCAGCGCAGAGATCAAGGGCTCCAGTCAGTATTTCAGTTCATACAGATATCCAATTCCTTTTAAAATTACTTAGGGTACCCGTGATAGCTTCAAGGACTTGGTAAATATGTCAGAACATGCATAGGAGAAAAATACTTTGCAAGACCTTTAGCTGAAGGATGAGACATCCAAAGAAGGCTTCTTAAACCTCTCTAAATGACCATATTCAAGCAGCTAAATTACTCGTGTGGACAGTGAGCTGAACCATTTTCCAGGCTCCATTAACTGTATGGATTAAATTTCTATCGATGACTGTTCAAATCTCCAAGCAAATCCCTCTCATTTTCTCTAGACTTGTGAAGAGTCCTGTGGAGACAGCTGAACTCACTCTATATAGGAAATAGTTTTGATAGGAAAAGGTCAAGCTCAGATTCTGGGTTTATTTCAGCCTAGGGGACTGCCCTGCAGCATAGCCATCCTGCTTACTCCTTCAGCAGCTCTGTCTGTGGACTTCTGCAGAGATATGAGCATACGAAGCATTTTGCTAATGTACCTACCTGGTGCTGCCAATTTTTACTCATGTCATTATGCTTTGACATTATTGTTGCCATCTGAATTTTATTTTTTTTTAATATTTCATGGGTAATTTGCAACATTTAAATAACTTGGAAACTATAACAACTAGTAACTAAAGAAAAGACTGTCTACATAACCTGTTTATTCCTCATTGAATCCTTCAGAATTTATTATTATTATTAAACTAAAGTGATCCAAATATACCAACTGCATTTGGGATCATAAACTCTTTTTCAAGTTTCAGTCAGTTTCAGTCAAATACTAGTGGAAATGTCCCAGGCTAGAAATAAGATAAAAGAATTTCTCAGAAATCTTCTATAAAATAGAGACTTTCAAATAAAGGAAACAACTTATTCAAAATAGATGTAAAAATTAATGATAACTACCTGATGCTATTTAAACAGACAGTAATCATCAATAAAAAGGAAGGTTTAACAACTGTGTTTCATCACAAAAAATATATTAACCACTTTTCACAGTCTGAAACCATCATCAGTCAATAATAGATAATATTTACTCTCTCCTGCTGGGGAGCCTTTTTTATGTTTTAATGGAATACATTGAATGTAGGTTACCATAGTTACAGCAGAATTTCAGAATGAGTTTTGTTTTATCATAATTGCTGCATATTAGTATATAAACAGCTGAACCCTGTTTTCCACTGGTAGCACTAATTTGTGCCTAGAGACAATTCTTTCCCCTCAGAAAATCGAACAACAGCTTAAAATATGCTGTAAGTTTGTGGTCTTTCCCAGTGGGAGTGGAAAGTTTCTGCAAGTCAAGCTGTTTGTTGTTTAGAGCGTGGGACTGCTGGGATCGGCAGCATAGAAAGGTGAAGCTGCAAAAATCCATCACCAGCAGTAAAGGGAAATTAAAAGTGTTCCCTACCCCACCCCAGACATGTTGAATTATAACCACAATACTTCCCATCACTATTGTTTCTGAGCAGACCTGAACACTAATGAATTTGTCTGGGATTTTTACAGAACCATAAGAGAGTTCAGAAACTAAAAAGGAATGCAACATAAGCTCTATAAAGACACAGTTTTTATCATCATGGTGTTTTCTAACATAGAAAACTATTGTTCCCAGGTTGCAGAGGCCAGGAAGGAAGAGCTTCTTCGTCATGCATTCTTTATTAATCTGCATAAAGACTAATACCTATCAGATACCTCCTTCACTCTTTAGAGAGTGGAGTTGTGTGAGTAATTTTTTCCAGTGTGAGTGATTGGATTTTTAATCTCTCCCAGAAATATTGAAAAGCAGGAGATCACAGCATCATGGAAAATTTATGTATGAGGTAAAAGGTAAAAAGCCTGAGATCTCAGCTACAAGCTGAAGTGCTGCCTTCAAGAAGTTACATGTGCAGAACTTCCACTGCACTTCCATATTGCTCCATGCTGAGAAGTCAAACAAAACTTCATATAATATGCCAAAGTACTTGAAAAGCCAACATGTCTGAAATGGTGACTGTTATGTTTCCCTGATCAAAAAGTAAGTCTTCCAAAATGACTGACTGGTCAATGACTGACAGCCCAACAGGATTTTGTTCTGTTGCTTTTAAAATGCCATGGTCCTGCAAGTAAAATGCAAAGGGAAAGATAGTATGTCATGTGCAATATGGAAGGACAAGAAACTAATGTCAAGTCAAAGATTGCCTTCTCCAGTGTGACAGCAATTGTATGGATCAGTGGATTGCAGGAGAGAGTATTCTTAAACATCCTACACTTTAAAAACTACAGTTTTGTAATAGAAGATGACTCAAGTGGCACACTGCATAAGGAAGCATGGAAAAAGAAGGCATATTATTTTATTAATGCCTATTGTTTCCCTCAGAATCAAAAAAGGAAACTTTTCATTTACATTATAAATGACAAAATACTTTATATAATCAATTTAAATATGTCTACTAGTATTTAGTCTGCTTTTCATGACACCTTTTTAAAGCATATGTTTTGAGGATTATTGTTATCAAGACAAGAAATTAAGGCTTCACATTCTTGGGTTTATTCCTGCTCCAGTCTAGAAGGGGCATATCTTCGTAATCTTCACCCTTGTGATCTTATCCATAAGATTGTTCAAGAAAATACCTAGTTTCCTTTTGAACATGAACTTAAATGTTTACACATCAATATTCTTACCTGAAATGCTTCCTCCTCTTTAATAGAACTTTTACTCAAACCTAGTAGGTACAAAGGGTCCCACACACAAAATAACTTTCCTCACACAATTATAAAAGCTGAGTACTTTGACTCAAATCAAGAGCTGTCCACAGGTCATCCAGGAAGAGAAAGTGGGTGACATCTATTGAATAAACTGCTATTTCTCTCTCATCCAGCTCCAGTTTGGATTTGCTTTACCCATTTACTTTGTGTTTAGAGTTACAATTGACAGAATAAGTGGGTTTTGTCATGCTCTGGAGAAGAAGCAGGTGCTTGTGCCCACCAAGGGTGCCTATTTATTGCTTTTAATGCATCTTTTGATGTTTAGTTCATTTGACTCCCATTTTCTATTCTCATGTCTTTCATCTAGCAATATACAATACTGACTGCAAAGTGCGTCATGAGACCAGTAAGATTTATGTGTAATAGTGTACAAGCACACAGAAAGTCAGTCTTTATTCTCAAATATTTTATCACAAATAGACAAGTTCAAGACAAAGGATGGGGGAAAAAAACAGCAGAGTGTCTTGTTCAAGATTACATAAGAGAAACCAATCTCCTTCATCCTATATACTCTTTATAGACAGCTTTATGGTGACTCTTTTACTAGTGCCTTTGATTAATGTATTTGTACCAGTTTTCTCTTTTTTATTCCATTCAGAAAACCTAAGAGTATTTAAATGCCTGAGTTGCATGAAACAGTGACTGAAATTTTCAATATCACTCAGCAATTAACATCCTGCTCTCTAAACTCTTGGCCTTTTGTTTTGAGACACAAATGAGACATGGAGTACTATGAAACTTGTCTAGAATATATGGCTTCATTTTGGCCACTAATGTTCAGGGAATTGACGTGTCTCCCACAAACTTCATACAGAATCAGGGCTCTCACTCACAGCATGAGACTTCCAAGTTTTTCTGGACTGAGCTCCTACTTCAAAGTATTTATTTTAATATTCTTCATACATTTGTTCTTTCCTATAAATTATTTTCTTTCTTCCATATAGCACCTGCATATGTTAATGTAGACTAAACCAGTAAATAATCTGCTACTTATTTCTTTTCTTCCTCACTCTACACAACAAAAATACAGAGATGAAGAAATAGCCTCTGCTATAAAAGGAATCACACATGCGTAGAGAAGGCACTATAAGAAAGGATGGGGGAAGGGAAGAGGGAGGTTGTCCTTTAAAAGGTATTGAACCATGGACCTTAAGAGTTTTTTATTCTTGTCCGGAGAGAAGTTGCTAAAGTACCTCACCACAGGAAAGAAATGAGAATTTTTGAGGGCTATTGAGCACTGAATTCTCATGGTGGCTCAGCAAAATGTTACTTAGAACAGGTGTTTCTATAATTGTGATACATTGAGGAAGTTTGCAGTGTTCAATATCCCCTCAAGACTTACTAATATGTCTCTAATGTCTCTAGAAATAGTATGCTGGACTGCCAAAGAGTACGGAATAAAACATCTCTCAAGCCTGGTTGAAGATATTTACAATTCAGTATATGTTTTTTGTAGAGCTGGCTTTTTACAGAAATGAGGGGTTTTGGAACAGGTCCTAATACAACCTACCTTAGTGCAAGGGACTTTTATTATTTAAAGATGTTTGAGGCTTCTATCCTGGAACCTCGACCTTTCTCATCTCAAACAGAAAAGGAGAGCTTTTATTTCTCAAGCAGAGCCTTGGCTGTTCAAGAGATCAACCTGAAGGGCAGGAAATCCCCCATAGGACAGGTGTAATTTTAAGGCTCTAGGCCCACGCATCATGAGAACTTTTGGGAAGCAATCTTTCCCATGGTTTTAAATCTAGACGCTATTATTATAGCATAAACATAATATGGCCAATTTGCAATTTCAATTAACAATTAAAATATTACTATTTGATAAAAATGGAAAACAGATGGTAAAAATAAAATAAAATGCCCATGGCTATCAAATTTGCTCAGATTAAATGGAGGAGCAGGAAAGAAAAACACATTCATTAAAAAAAAGAAAATATTTACCACCATTTGGGAGAACTGGAAGAGAGACATGACCAGAATGCATTCTCCCAAAGTAACTTAAGCATTTTTTTATGCTTAGATTCAGTACTTCTGAGTTGGAACTTTGAAAAGTACTGTAAATAGGAATAAATATATGGAATATGAGTAAAGTTTGGTGCAAC
The DNA here is from genome assembly GCF_031753505.1 of Anomalospiza imberbis. Taxonomy (NCBI): domain Eukaryota; kingdom Metazoa; phylum Chordata; class Aves; order Passeriformes; family Viduidae; genus Anomalospiza; species Anomalospiza imberbis. Next base: position 88,189,919 of record NC_089682.1, on the reverse strand, counting down.
AATGTGACAAGTGACACTGTTAGGTATCATTAAGACTTTAGCACTGTAGAGGGCACGAGAATCATTGAAGGGGCTAGGATATTTCCTCATGTTAAGAAGAAAAATTGACATAATTAGGAGAAAAAGGAGGTGGTGGGTTTTTCACAGTGTCAAATATGTAGGCTCCCTTTTTTGTACTTCAAGTAGAGCAGGTACTTGAAGCCCTGAAAATCTGTAGTGGGAGTGAACCATAAACAGGCATGCAACACAGCAAGGTCACAGTTTCTGACCTCTGTGATTATCCAGGGATATTTTACTAGCTGCAAGCCATTTTATTTCATATGAAAGATTCAGAATGGAATTGAATTCAGTCTGTCATTTTAAGATCGACCTAGGCAAACTATTCTTGGGAAATATTTTAGCCAATAAATTATACCCTTTTTTGCTGGAAGATAATTAGGAAAAATATTATAATCCCTTTAAATGTGTTCATCTTCTTTAAACAATTGAAGTGCTTTGAACAAACATTTTCCAATCAGCCTTCCTGTTGTAAACTATTAATTTAATTATGTCCTTGACTATTCAGCATGTATTATTTCTTATTCAAAGGGTGGGATTGGCAACCTCAGTTTCATGGCAGTTGCCCTCACTATTTGCTTGAATTTTTAAATGTTCATAAATGGAGTAGAAAAATAGCTGGGGTAAAGAAGAGATATCTGCATCCATAAGCAGATGGCTTTGGGTTTGCAGGCTTATTGGTTAATGAATGGAGAAGATGCAGTCCCAAATTATCCTGCTAACAGGAACACTGGCCAAATGTTCAGTGCAGATTTGACATGTGTCATTTTAGCAGGTTTTACATGAGTTCCTTTAGTCCAGTGAGGCACCTGAATCCCACATTGTCACAGATCTATAGCCCTTCTTCCTGTGTGTAAGACAAGCCAGGATATTTTGCTGCTAATCATGTCTCCCCTCAAGGACTACTGCCTTTGGCCGTAAATGCAGCAGAATTGAAAAGCAATTCAGGACTTGCCAGAATGCCTGACAGTTTCTTCCGCATTTTCCAAGCTCAATTTCAGACAAACAGTACCATGATGATAGAGCAAATACTCAATACCAACATTTCAAGCCTCAGCAGAGAGAAAGAGAACTGACGGTGAGGTCCTTAATCTGGATGCATGAACAAGCAACAATTCAGTTTACTCTTGCAAAACTGTGCTGGGACAAATAAATCTTCCCTTAAAGCTACAGGAGCTGAGTTAAAAATCACATCACCCCCACAAAAAACCACTAAAACTAAAAACAAACAAAAAAGGCAAAACAAACAAACAAACAACCTGCCCCCCTGCCAGAACCGAAACCTGGCCCTTTTTGAGCTCATTAGATCAGATAAACCAAACCTGAAGACTTTTCCGCAAAACTCAAAATCTCCCATTCTCACATTTTCCAAGCTATACATTGTACCTTCTGAGCCTTTTTTATATTTTAGTGGTTATGACTTCAGTTGCTCTTTCAGATAATCCTTGAGCATCACACCTAAACTGGTGACAAAAGTGACAGAGGCAATTCTAGCCAGTCCCATCACACGGGATTACATGACTATGATTTTACCCTTTCACTCCACACATTAGTACTACAGAGCCCAGAGAGGAGCTCTGCTGTTATACACCTCTGAAAACCACCAGTCCTGCAAAGGAGAGGTACCCTGTCCTGAATGGTGCTCTCATCTGAATGGGTCCCTTGTCAGCAGAGGAGATGTGGCCAGAGCCCCTAGATGGGAAGAAATATGCCTATGTCTCAGTGCTGGACAGATCCCTTGTGTGAGCTGGGTAGTTGTGTCCTGTAAAATGCAGAATGCAGGCCATGAGACACTGTGCCAGCTGACACATGACTGGTGATCAGAACATGAGTCTCAAGAATTCTACATATATGCTACAACACTCCCTATTGGAACAGATACCAGAAACTGGTTTAGGGATTCCAGTTTTCCAAGATTTCTCTCACTCTATCTATCCGTTTCAACCTCAGCTACAGCCAATTGGCAGTTTTACACATAAGCAAAGGCAGGCGCTGCCAGAGTGCATAATGCTGCAAAATTCTATCACCATGTTTCTGCATAAAATTGTCCACTGCCTTTTTCCTAGGTGAGACTCTTAAAAACAAAAGGTACCGACTCCTGGTGTCAGGACTAGCAGAATTTTTCTTCCTGTTCTGCACTCTGTGCAGGATACTTGGCTAGATGGGAGTAAGGCGAACACATTTAAATGATGGTAATTTAAGCTGGGAAAAGCCAAATTATAAAGTAATGTTATAAGACCATAATTACCCTAGAACTGTGCCTCATGTTTAACAATAGCTGTCTGCAGTGCCATTAAAATAATGACTTTCAGATTTGCCAAGACTTTTATTATAGGAAATCCTGGCCACAAAATCTTATAGACCATTTCTTCAATTGGTTTAAATTGGTGTACATCCACTGAAGTCACTGCATGAAGATATGACCTTTATACTCAAAAGACTCAAAACATTCAGCAATTAGGTAAGCAGACAGTGCTCTGGTAATACTGGATATTATGACACATGGCTCAAATTTGCTCAGTGAAGCTGAAGTTATTTAAGATGATATACTTAAAGGTACAGAAAATTTTGAATGTATATCATTTATGGGGTAATTTTCATACTTACTTAGACCTGTCATGGTCTAAGAAGAACAAGTCAACAATATACTGTCAAATGTCTTAATATATGTAATTTTAAAAAAGCTGACTCAGAGAAAAAATCTGGTCTTTTCTGCAGCCACCCTTAGCAGCCTCTCATATAGTGACAGCTTGATGACCGTACCATGCTGTTACGTCTTCCTTCTGTCCAAAATATGCCTTAATAAGCTTAAAAATACAATTTGATAATCATAACTTGCCATACTTTTTTCATACAGTATCAGCAATATATATGTTTTTGTTTTTATCAGGTTGCTACCACGCAGCAAATGCTTCTAATTCACCACTCACTCTTTTAGAGGACAGGCTGTCCTGACTTTGATATATTCACATATCTAATGTCAGAGGCAGAGCAGTGATGTGGCGTTGAATGCTGACTTTTTGCTGAATTCTGCTATAGCTCAGATAACACCTGATTTTTCTTCATGGTTTTTGCCTGGGGCCATAAAAGAACCACCCAATCCAGCTTCTTGACTACTGTGCTGTCTTTGAATTACTGCCTTATCTCTAACTGACTTTTTAAATTAATTGCATTATGGACACAGCCTGACTGCACACACTAATAGGCATCAGAGTGTCCACAAGAGCAACTATGAGAAGGAAAAGGAAAGAAAAGGAAAGAGAAAAGAGAATCAGAAAGAAAAATAGAGAGGCTGAGAAACAACTTAAGAATGCCACACAAAAAGCTTCTCATGAACATGGACAGTTATAAAGTATTTTCTCAAAAAACCCACCTCTATCTAAGGTATGCTGGTATCAGGTTTATCTCTCCATTAGTTCACAAAACTTTTGTTTCAATTAATATAGCTTATTAACTAGTATTGCTTATTAATTAATATTGCTTATTTTCAGCATGGGACATTCACGATGCAGACTTTCATTCTGCCAAATTTGTGTGTGGAGTTTCCTCCTCTGCTCAGTCCTGTTACCATGAAACCAGCTGGTGCCACTTGTGGTGAAACCATGGATATGGCTACCTCCTCTTTTGTTTACTATTAGTCTTTAAACCTCCTCGCCTCTTTGCTTGAAACTAGATAATGAATTTAATAGATACTGAAAAGAGTCTGACAAACTAGTGCAAACACAAAGCCCTCATTTTCTTCAAATGTTAAGCTGAAAATGATTCTCTTGTTTCTATCATTCTTTTTTTCCTCTACTTAGTAAACCAAGGCATTGATCTCAAGTGTATTGGGTGGTTACTCCATTGTTGGGATTTTGCTGAAAGAATTTAAGTTAGACTTCCACAGATTTAGACATTAGATTCTTTATTTTCATTTTAAATAGTCCTAATTAGGTAAAACATTTTCTGCACCTAATTTTAGTATAAGAACAGCCATACAGAGTGATAGCCAAAGTCTATTTAACTGAAGATCTTCAGTGTAAGCTGAAGTGCATTTATTTCATTTATTCGGTCTTCCTTTTGTAAATAGAGGCCATTTGTTATACCAGCATACATTTTTGTAAGATTTAAGCATCCCACCAGCAATGTAGTTCACAGTTGGTTTGTATGTACCATCTGGGCTTTGTATATAAAATGAGGCACCTAGCCTTAATTTTGGAATCATTTGCAGGAGGATCTATTATATGCTGTGCTGGTTTAGTCTGCTTCATGTTTGGAAGGTAATAATTCAGTAGTATTTCTAGGACTTGGCATTTGGCATACCATCTGGGGTGGTAAAGACTCTGCATATGGGAGATGGTATAGTCCCAAGTATTTTATCTCTCTAACACCCTTCCCACTAAAGGAACATTCGCTTAAAGAAGCAAAATTCACTGCAAGTGTAGTATGCTGCCATGAAAAGGAAAGCCAAAGAAATATATAGTGTTTTTCTGTTCCTGCAGTATTGCTCCTTCATGATGCACTTCTAATATGACAAATAAATGTTGATTGTAATCACCTAATTTTTTCTCAACTTTCTCCCTTTCTCCCCTATATTCTTGTTTATACTTTCTGTCATGACACAAAACTCCTCTCCATTCTTGAGATGTGTGCTTCTTTGATGTTTGGAGACTACTGGGGTCCCTTCTACTTGTTAATTAAGCATACGTGGAGAGCTAGATTTTCATGTAGTCTAAGCTTTTTGATACTGATTTCTAAATTCACGGCAGAAGGTATTTCAATACTTGTACAGATCCAATGTTTTAAATCTAGCCCAGTGCAGTTTAACCATTTTAATCTTTCTTCACTGCATCTGACCATTTGTCTATCTCTTCAGTTTCTTATAGTTCCTTTCATTAATCATTCCAAAAATCCAATTTTATGCTTTGAGTGCCAGTGCTGTATAGACCAGGACTGTTTCTGTGCTCAAAATTAAACTACTATTCTCATATATGACTGTATCACCTTATTCCATGAGACAATAATACATATGCACCTATAACTTCACTTGCCCTTTTTCTTGCCCTTTCAGGTTGTACCCATTATCTGCAACAATTATATTTTATTCTCTCATCTTTTCCAGATTGTTAAATCCTCATTCAATATTTGCCTCTAATTATGCCATCAATGGTGCCTTGCACTTTTATAATTTATTTATTATTTTATCACTTCAGTCTCTAACCCGCTGTATTTTTCTTTCCCTATAAGGGCATTTGAACCTCCTCCTAATTTATGCCATGCGTAAATGTCATCAATGAGTTGATGCATTCTTCTCTCCAAATCAGGAATGAAGATGTTAAATAAGCCTTGATTTACTACCAGCATTGCAACAAATGACTCCATATCTCCCTTCAGCTTGATCCATCAATATTCTTTGTTTATGTCCTTTGAGCTAATCTTCAATCCATGTGACAGTCCACATATTTGTCAATTTGAATTAATTGCATGAGCTTTCATGGATACTATACCAAATGCTTCACTCAAGTCAAACTATATTAGGTCTGCCATTTTCCTCTCATTTGCTTATTTGGTAATGCTATCAGAAGAAGTAATCAAATTTGTCTGATAAGATTTATTTTCATAAATCATGCTGCCTACTTCTCATGGTTATCTTATCCTCCATCGCTGTTCTGTGCCTGTAAGAGCTGGTTCTCCTACACACTTACTCTACTATTTACCCCCCAAAAAGCAAATTCATTGATCAGCATGCTATTCTTGATGCCCAAAACTAGGTTAGAGATCTATTTCAGCACTAATCAGCATCAGCCTTTTATATTTATTTCAGTGAATTTTCGGTTACATCATTGCACCAAAGGTTGGGTTATTTCTCCCATGTATTATGTGGGGTTTATTGTGGGTTAAAGAAAACCAGCAAAACTAGTGGAATCAAGAGGCAAAGAACAATGTGTCCCTTTTGTGAATTACAGAAAACACATCAGCCATTTCCAGCTATGACTCCTAGCATTTGAAAGGTTCATTGCCCTGGAAATGAAATCACAATCATTTCAAATACCAAGGGTTGTTCACAGCCACTGCTTTTACAGTTGTCTCCCTTTTACCTGACATAGCAGAGATTAAACAAGAGACCTCCAGCATGGAAATAGATTAAACAAGGATACTTTATAAAGCCAAACTCTGTATTTAGAACTGTTAACATAATTACATCTTGCGCATTTTGATTTTCAATACACAGCACTCTTACAGGGAGACATCTTTGCTGTTACTTTGGCAATGCTACAACTACCCTATCTCTTAGACAACAGAGAAACAGAAAGTCACAGCTAATGGCCCAGCAAAATTTTATGTTCTCTATACAAAAGTCATGTGGTCACTGGTCTCGTTGAATGACATGTGGGCATTTTGGGTTATTTCTGCTGAATTTCATTTTCTGTTTGTCTCAGAATAGAAGTCAACAGACAGGGCCCTTCAGTTACCCACCAGCTCCATAGGTTCTTAAAACATATCTGTCCCCAGTGTCCCACTTCTGCCTTCACCTTGTATCTTCCAGCTCTGTCCTTCACAAATATATATTTATTTCTACAGTGAGTTTCCAATTCTCACTGGTTTTTAGTTTTCCTGTTAGGTGAGACATGAGAAGAGAGGCAGGTATTCTGGGAATCAGGTATTCAGGTATCTAGCTTCAGACATCTAAAATACAGGTGATGAAGCCCAAATTTCCTCTCTAAGCTATCCTTATTGCCAGAAGTCCTTCTAGTTTCTAGCAGACAATGTGATCTGTCCCAGAGGCCTATTTTCTACTGAAATAATCTCTGCCTAGAATTCAACTTTTCCAAAAGATGATATCTATTTCATTACAGTGATGCAAAGGAACTTAGAGCAATGAACACAATGAACTGCATTTTAGATGCCGAAGTTATGGAGCATGAATCCTACACAATGTCTCATAAAGGCACATAAAAATAATGTCATAAGATAAACTAATAAAGGTCTTTGTGTCTCAGAAGAGCAGCTCTGAGTAAATGATCTCAGCTGAGTGTAAGTCTCAAAAGACAACCTTTGCCAGCTGCACAAGTTCTGTGGATATGTCATTAAGGGATGATGTTATCAAATTATCTATCTTGTGGTACAAATAATCATACCTTTATCTGTTCCACTAGGTCTCTATTGATTAATACTTGCTGAGAAGTGATTTGCATGTTTCAAATGTGGTAATGGTTTTATTAATAACATTACTTCTTGTTTAGGAATACAGGTGTTTCTCTCCTTTTTTGTTGACACAAAATCAATTTCATGATTTACCCTAAAATTGCATTAAATGACAACTTACTTAAAGACTTTTAAAAATAATTCATAAATCTGTGGGTTTTCTCCTCTCTTAAGCCTAAACGTACATACTGAAACAGTTTGCTTGTCCACAATTTATCCTGAAAGAGGGTTTGTGGAACTACAAAATTTCTCACCCTTTCTTTCTCTGTTGCCTTCCCTGGTTTTCTCTTCTATCCAAAAGGGACTTATTGTACCTGTCTAGATTTAGCTCTGAAAATGTATGGGCCGATCTAAAATATATTGCCCTTTCCCCCGAAACAACAATTGACACAATGTAGTCCAGTTCTACTTACACAGAAGTGAGAGTTTTGTAGTGATCCATGACCTTGTAAGTCTCATTATTAGATAGATACCAATTTGTCATGCTGTGCCTAGCTATCAGCTTTTCTAGTCATTCACTTCATGCTTCTTGTGGCAAATTATATTTGACTTTCAATTTAAAATCCAGGGTACTTTAATGTAAAACCTCAGTATAATAATGGTGATGAAGCAGCAGGGCATGCAATTTGACAGAATGGATTTTTCTAGTTTATTGTGGCAGATTCCCCTCCCCCAGTCCCAAAGATAAGAAAAGAAGGAAAGAAAGGAGAAGGGGAAGAAAGAAAGAGAAAAAGAAAGCCAGCAGCACTCTCTTGAAACCCTGGTGGAAGCTGTGAAGACTGTAGATACAGCAGCAGGTTGTCATTTATAAATGGAGGCTCTACTGTTGCTCCCTGAGCACAACTTAAAATACATTAGCTGCATCACGACAAGCTATAATTCATTAATTCATGAATGAAGATTTAATTCCTTTTTAACAAAAATAAAAAAAAATTTCCAACTTCTTTGGCTGAGTTACTGCACTTAATATATGTTACATAGTCCCTGTCAGACGTAAGTAATGCTGATCTCTTTTGTCTTGATGCCAAGCACCTACTATTAAAGGTGTCATAGGCATGAAAACCCTGATACCAGGGATGCATTATTTCAGTACTTTTTAATGAGGATTTGCTTTTTAACAATTCCTTGTACAGGATACTTGGGAGGGGAAATTTCCCACTTCAAGCACAAGTACTGTGGTTTGGGATTTAGATTTTTATTATAGGAAGATATCATGACGTGAATTCTGACTGGGCAGTATGGCACATTATGGGACTTGTTTAATCTAGTTTGTTCTTTTTTTCTCCTTTCTTTTTCTACATGTAGTGAAGACCATGCATGCATTTAAAATCTGAGCTTCATTTTGAAAATAGTAATCATCAAATTTGGCCACCTAGACATTAAGTAACCCTGTAAAGCTAACTCTCTATACCTTTGAAGATTCAAAAGAAAAGCAGTAACTCTAAGAATAACTCAGCCTATGTGTTTTAGAGTGGGATTCAACACAACCAACCTCAGGCTTTTAATACTTATGTATTGAAGTTCTAGCAGTATCTTAAAGCATCTTTCTTAGTAAACAGCTAGAAATATGCATTTTTAGGAGATTAATAATCTGATGTACCTTATAGACATACTTTAGGATAAAATTAATTTCCCTTTGGGCATCTTTCTTGCTCTCTAACAAGGAAAATATTGAGTGCTTTGATCAGACTTGCACATCCAGCTTCAAGTCATAGAGGTTAGCATAGGTCTTTCCTTACACTTCAGCTCCCAAAATCCTGATAAACTGAATGATCTTTCAGATAAGACATGTCTCTCCCGTGAATATCAAAGGTTTGCTCTGGATTATTAAGTTTGAGATAAAGAAGATTGTAGACAGCAAGATTTCATTCTAAAAACTCGCTCATGTAATTTCTGGGCATAAAATGGCATACAGTAAAGATTTTGCCAGGCCTCAGTCTTTAACTGCTAGACTCAAGCATATTCACACTGAAGTAGTAAAACTTTGGTTTGTCTATGAATTTTTGTTTCTGAGCTACTGTGTAGTACACCAGACTGAGGTGTGTCATTAAGGCTGGAAAGGACCTTAAAGAGCATCATGTCAGCCATAACCCTATCACTGCCAAGTCCAATACTAAGCTATGTCCCGAAGTACCATATCTACATGACTTTTAAGCACCTCCAGCAATGGTGACTCCACCACTTTCCTGGGCCTGTTCCAATGCTTTACAGCCTGTTTTAATGCTTCACAGCCCTTTCTAATTTGCTGACTCTGACTCTGTAATTTGCTGGTAAATTGAAACCTCCAACTTACAGAATATTTCATTGGCCTCTTCATCCATGTTGGGTGGTATATAACACCCAACCTCCCACCTAGATATCTGCCTTGTTGGCATTATTTTTGATTGTGACACATAGACACTCAACTCTCTCATCACCATCATCAAGCCCCAGAGAGTGAAAGCACTCCCCCACACACAGGGCTCTACCTCCTTGCCTATCCGTTCTGAAGAATTTACAGCCATCCATTGCACCACTCCAGTTGTCTGAGTCATCCCTCCATGATTCTGTGGTCATGATTATATCACAGATTTCCTGCTGCACAGGCTTCCATTTCCTCCTGTTTGCTTGCACTTTTATAATTTATTTATTATTTTATAGGTGTAGATGTACTTCAGTAAAGCTATTGATCCTGCCACAGTTTTGGGAGGAAAAACCTTAATTCCTACAAGACCATTCTCAGGTGCTTCCACGGTTTGTAACAATTGGTAGTAAAAGCATTTCTTTCCTAGAAAATAGTAACACTGACACTCCAAAAGATCAGACAAAATATCTTTATTTTTTAACCAGGCAGCTGCAGCTGAAAGGAAAGGAGACAATAAAAGCAAAATTCAGAAGGAGCACACTAAATGTACAATTTAATCATCTAAACAGGGCTATTTTCTGTTGCTTTAAGTTCCAAAAAATATACTTTCTGCCCTTTAGCTTCCATGAAAGAGATATGGATCTGCCATCTGTGACAAATTTACAGCCAATGTGGTTATTCTGGATAATAAAAACTGTCAGCGGTACTAAGATCCTACATATGAGCAACTGAATCGCATCCTGGACGTCTACATCTCATCTACTCGTCCGATGTTTCCTTTACAGTTATGAGGCACTCATAAAGAATAATTCATATGAGAAATTTCAAGTATCTAGTGTGGAATGAGTTGCCTCATTCAGTACACAACTAGATTTCTTCACTGACTCTAAATGAAGTCCAGAGTTTCTCTTTTAAGCATCTCCACTGTAGATACAGCCATTTAATCAGACAATTTTCATCCAGTAGAGTATAACAAGCTCTTCTGACTTTTCAGAAAATAGAAATACAGGATGGCAATCACAACTTCAGTCCGCTTCCATAGTCTAACTCACAAAACACCCCAAACCACCACAGCTAAGGACTTTGAGTAAAAGGGATCAAAAGTCTTGAATGCAGTGTATGCTACAGGGAGAAAAAGTAATCATTATATGTGCCACTAATGTCAAAGGCCCTTCCTGTAACAGATGACAATATCCAGATGACAGGTGTGGACTACAGTCCACCCTTACAGAGGAGAGTGAAAAACTCCTAAGGTCTGTCTGGAACTAGGATAAATTTTCTTCTTGACTTAAAATTTGACAAAATATTTGACATGAAGGTGGTAATAAAAACTTTTAAAATTAAATATGTCTTTCTTGTAATAGGGATGGCCACTATCTGTCTGTAGAAATGTCCAGTTTCTGGTCTTCCTGAGAAAGAAAGTGAGAGAAGAGATATTCATCTCAGTCCTTGCAGGCAGACAGCTGAAGCCTGGGTATACTTGCTTTATTCCACTACTATACAAATCAGGTATAATATATTTCTGATATTGCAACTAATTTTTCCTCTCCGTGAGCATACAACTTCGCTTGCATGAGGATGTTATCTTTATTTTCAGTCTGTCCCTTGTGTCTCTGACAAAGAGTTGGATAAATATTGTAGAAAATTCTCTAAATTGAAAGACATTTGCATCATAGTAGTAAAAAACTAACCAATCAAAATAAAATGAACAAAACCTCACACCTTAAATTAAATACATAAAATAGATTTTAATAAATGAAAATAAGAAAATAATAAATTAGAAAGTAATTGGGTTTCCAGATCAAAGACTGTCTTGGGTATTGTAACTGGAGTAAAGCAAAGAAAATCTTAATGACAAAAACCCACAAAAGCATGCTATTAGTTCATCAGGTGTAATCCACTTGTCATTACCAATGCCTAGAAAGCTGGGACACAGTCAGGTTGTTGCATATGACAAGCACATAGAGTCACAACTTACTTTGACACATCTACCCAACTGAGTAGAAGTTTTCTGAAAGAGAATTTTTAAATGTGCCATTCTTATAATTTTCTATAAAATTTAGAAGCAAAAACATCCCAGTCTAAGTAATAAAGAGGTAAGTGGGTCCAAGTGAATGTAAATCTACGCTGGTGGAGCCAAGAATGACAATGGATTATGACAATATGAGCAATCTGAGATAGAGCTCTTTGTCAACAACAAAAAGGGTAACTAGAAAAACTGGAGTTTCTCAGGTTTTGGTGTTTTGGTTTTTTTGTAGGTAACTACTCACAGATTTGTGTGACATAGCTTTATGTAAAGGGTCTTTAAACTAACTGGTTGTGACTCCAAATTAGGCTATTATAATTATACAAGCAAGTTGAATAGAACAGTTATTGCGGAAAGAAGTCAAATAACAGACAGCATGACTTGAAAACAGATGTGAGATTTCTAGAAGAAAACTTACTGTTTTGAATAAAATAGATTGTTTGGTGATCTCCAAACCATCCACCTTACAGGTCTCAGTAGGGTTGCCACACTTTTGAACTCACATGTCTGTCTGAGAAGCAGGACTTTACAAAAATTTAATCTGAAATTTGTTAGGTATAAAGTGCTATTGGATCAAATGCATCTTACGACATAGGGGTTACTTTCTTAAAATTGCTTTTCCACTCCAGTACCACAGAGGCAAACTTTTTCTTGTTCATTCCCATATGCTATGGGGTAAGACTGCTAAAGATTACAGACCTGAATATGAATTGATTTTTCTTTCCTGTTTATTGTGAATTAGTATGCAAAACATTTTCTGTGCTACATCCAGTCTCCTAGTAGCTCAAAATTCTTCACAATGCCGCCTGGTGAGTTGCCTGGTTACATTTTGTTCCTGTTGTCTTTTTTTCCAAGCATTAGCTGAGCAATTAATGAACAAATCAAATAAATTGGAGCTGCTGTATTTTCCTCTAGATGCAAATGTGAAGGATAATTTTTAAAGTACTTTTATATATCCCCCACATCCTCTGGGGAGGAAATACAGGCTTCAAGTTCTAAATTACTCATTCCTGCTGGCATCAGATGTATGCCCCAATGAGTTCATTTTCTGCTCAACAGACAAGAATTTAACTACGTAAATTCATTTCTAAATAGAAAATAATATAATATAACACTTTCCAGACAATCTCTCACAGATACTTTAGCACCCATAAGGGAAAGAGCTAAAAACGCTCAAAGAATTGATACCTTCTTTTCCATGCAGATTATCTATGGGGCTGGAATTTCCCTCACTGGCTTAAGACTTTTACTAGTGAAGGATGCTTAATCCTAAATTAGAGCAAACAAGTTTTGGCATGAATCAAGACATTAATATAAAGTTCTTCTCCAATTTACTTCAAGTCTTTCTATCTCCATGTAGCAGTATTGCTTCAAATTCTAGATAGACTCGTAACAGCAGGTTTCATCATAATATCCAGGGGTCTTAGTTTTGAAACTGAATAGGAAAATTTCATAATTTTAAAATATATTGCTACCCTATTAGGAGATAACAATTTCAAAATATAAACCAACTATGTTATAAAAATCAAATCATTAAAAGTAACTCAGATGTGTTTTCATAAACAGTCTCCAGCCCCACATCCCCCAAGCCATGCTCTTAATACCAGATTTCCTTTTCTTCCAAAAACTGAACTTGTAAGAGCAGCCCCAGGAGGAGAGCCCCAGGTTGTCTGGGAATTTCTGCTTATCTCATCTGCTGTAATTACCAAATTAGGTGACTATATCATGAGACACATCAGAATACAAACAAACAAAAAAATAATCTGTCAGCTCCAGTGGGTTTATAAAGACATAATGGAAGAGAAAGGAAAAAGAGATAAAAGGTCACATCCACCTTGTACTCCCATGCTCCTGAGGCTGCTGATGAAGAAATGAATAGATGCAGCCAAAGAGATGAACCCTGCTGCTCTAAATAAAACAGATGTTTAACTATTTTCTCGGTGTTAGAACGTGTGCACCCATTTGACTGCAATGATGATTAAATTCATCCTGAGTTATTCTGTCACAGGAGGACAATTACATCTTATGATTAGTTTCTAGCTCCATTTAGTGCAGTGAGAAGCTTGTAAACTAAAGTGATGGGCCCCAGTCTTGTAATAACCCAGCCATGGGGATAACTGGCTGCAGGTAACCAAGAGTATCAGCTTAAGTGTGAATTCACTTCATGTCTACATGATTTCCCTCAGCATGATTTCCTACAAGCAGGGAAATTTTGTCATTTAGTTAGGATTCTGAAAGCTATAAAATACTATGTTCTTTGGTTTTGTTACAGGAGCACTCAATTTTGCCAACATCATCATAATTTTAAAATATTTTCAATAAATATTTTGTTCGTTCTCTTACTTTTTTAGTTTTTTACACAAGGAACTACATAAAGGCTTCCTGAAATGAGAAAAAAAATGGATCTTGATTGCAATAATCTTTCACTTGCACTTTGCTAGAGCTAAACCAAACTCAACATTTCAAAACATTTTATATTTTGGACCAAGAACTAATGATGTTTTCCATCTACAAGTACCAGGGAAGAAGAGAAAGATCAGGATTAGACCTAAGTACAAGAGTGAGAAGACTTCTGGTCTTGGGAAAAACCCAAAAAGGGAAATTTTGCAGGTGGTATATGTACAGTGCTGACTGGAGTGGGACTTTAAACATCTTGCTGACAAATAGATAAAAAATGGGCAACTGAGTCCAGATGACTACCCCTGCAGTGAATCACTCCCTGAAAGCTAGACAAGATGATTCCCACTTCAAATATTAAATTTTACTGCAACTGATTTCTCATTTTCTTCTGTATGTAAAGCCAAGCTAGCTAATACTATGCTACTTAATATAAAGTAACTTCCCAGCATTTAAGACTTTTTTACTGCATTGTATTCAAATTACACGCAAGCCAATCCTCTTTAGTCTAACTTTCTCAGAATAGTGCATTTCCAGCACTCCCTCAGTTTCTCCAACTGACAGTATTTTCAGTCCCTGTCTGACTTCAGTATGAGTTCCAAGACAGGCTCCAACAGTGCAAGAATTCAACAAATACTATCTCTACTAATTTTTTACAGTCCATTGATTGGCTACATGAAACCAACAGATTTCATCATTAATGTTACCATCATAGTGTGATCAGACTCAAAGGGCTAGGCAGATATTCTTTACTCGTAATATTAACATTTACCCAAAGACCAATCTACTATCCAGAGTACTTTAATGACCACAACTTGATATTTAAATCCACCCACACATTTCCAGTGGAAATCTTGCTTCTGGCATTGCTTTTCTGTATGTCAGGCATTGCTACCATGATGTTATTTCAAACATGCGAATAAACAAGTGACCAGAATGACCGGTGTTCAGGTCATGTCTCAAAGCCATCCCATTACACAGAAAATATATTCAAAATAAAAGGAAACTATTAAATGGACTGTGTATTCTGGCAGAAAGGAAGGAGAAAAATTAAAAGCTGCAGCAAAACCCGGAATTCCTGAAAATTTTATTTTCTTATTCCCAAATAAGATATGCAGGTTGGTTTTGTTGCACCTAGCTTTTATCAAAAACTTTGCCTCATGGCTCTTTATATGGATTCATACACAGTTAAATGATTCAGTGTAAAGCAAATGGAAAGATTAATTTTGTGATGTGGCACCAAAAGAAACAATTTAGAGCAAGGATTAGGGATTGGATCATCTCAGCAAAACTTCTGGAACAATTCCATTATAAATACAGAACATTTCACAATAACTGTATCTGTGATCACAGGAAAGATAGGCTTTTTAGCAGAATTGAGAAAATTCTTACAAACAGACTTTTTTCCCCATATTTTTCCAAAAGAAATGAGAAGGAGAGAGGTTTTATAGAACTGAAAATAAATATTGTTGAAAATAGAAAAACTGGAAATTCTGAGTCAGATATTACTAATGAGACATCAGACTGGTATATTAGTATTTATACATTACTATAGAGCAAAGCTAACAACCCAGTGGTCATAATATAGCAACCAGGGCAGGATATTTTGGTAGCATGTGTGTCATTCCATGTACCTCTAAATCTGGTTTATTTTCTTTATTATTAAAAACAATCAGTTAGAAATCCATGTCTCCTTTTTCTTCATACTCATGCATACATTGCAAAGGTTATTTTTATTAAAGTAGAATAGAGCTAAAAAATCAGCTGAAGACAGCAATGATAATTTCTACCTCTTTCAAACACACATTCACAGAAGAACTTGTTCAACTAATGGTAACTTATGTCTTGTGCCCCCTTATCTACCAGCTGTTAAAAAATCATGTTATCAGTTGCATAGCTCCATTGCAGCCTTTTTCCTCCCTCCTGTTACTTCTTTTCTGCCTTCCTTAGCTGCCTATCAGTCAGCTAAGATTTGTTCATTCAGAGTTAGTGGTGTGGTATGAGCAGGAAATCTCCACACAACCAACCATGATGCAACCAGGTTACAAACCTGGACATCCAGCTCTGAAGACAGTGTTCTGAATTGAAGAAAACCTCTTATAGCTGGTCCCTTTTTCTTTCTAACAGATGAATACTGGGTAAGACAGACCTGACCTTAACAGTAAAAATCCCATGCAAATAATTTCACCATCCCATTAACTCTCAGATTTTCAAGGTATTCACCTGATAGTGGCTAGTCACCATTATTGTGTTGTGTCTTTGCAGGATGTCACCCAAAATAATATACATAAAGTCATATTTATCTCATTTAACATCAACACAAGCACCTACAACAGGAGCATAATTGTCCTAAATTCCATATACTCAAAAGACATAAGCAATTCTAAATTATCATTACAGTACAGGCCCAAGAGATTAAGGTCACACTCAATTTTTTTTAACAGAAAATGTGAAAGCCCCCCTGTTGCATCTTGGGTTTGGGTTCAAATTACGGGTTTTTTCTTTGTTAGTTTTCCAGTTCTCTGTACCCTTGTGCATCCCCCGGGTTTCCCCCAGTGCGGTTTCCATGCCCGTCTCCCCATTCTCGCGGTCCCACTCACCCCAAAGCTCCATGTCCACCCCTGCCGTGTTCCCATTGGCCGCTGTAATACACGTCATCACCACGATGTCTGTACCCATTGGGCGGGAGGGCTCCCCGTCCGCCCTGTCCCACCCCTATTTCATCCCACTCCTCGGCATGCTCGAGGCCATTTGCGTCTGTGCGAAGCTGGGAGCGGCTGCAGCTTTTCCACCGCAGCTCTCACAGCCAATAAAGCATCCAGCCGCCACGCAGATGGATTTGGATGAATTCCCTGCCTCTGTTTCTTCCCTCGCGCCAACGGTGAAGCGCAGCCAACAGCCCACCCCGGAGCGTGGCAGCAAAAGCGCCCGGGAACTGCGGCGAGCCCCGGCCCCGACGAAAATCTGAGACGCCCAAGCCGGGCATTCGAGAGCTGACCGGGGCCGAGAAAAGTAATGCACAGCCGCGAGTGGCGCTAACGCGCAGCCACGCCCCCCAAATATTAGACAATAGTAACAATTGCAGCAGGGAAATGTCTGAGAGTGATTATTCATATTATTTCACATTCATTTTTATTCTATTTCTAAAATAAAATAAAATAATAATATTTTTTTTAAATTGAACAAACATCAAAAATTTGCAAATTAATGCTATGAATTAAAAGTCCCCCTGGTTTTTCACAGCATGTCTTCATATTTTTTGATGACTTAATTTCCATGCCTTCATGCTGATTGCTCCTAAAACACCTGGTAAACAGGATGTAGCATATTCCATTCCCTTTTGCAAGGACTTAAAATCTGAGCAATTTAATCTCAGAGCAGAAGAATCACCCCAGTATTGCTCACTGCTGTTGAAGATTAATTTTTACTAGCCACTTAGAGGGCTAAGGAGTGCATTACAACGAACACTATTATTCAAGTTCAGCAGAACAAAATCCATCATTTCTGAGCAGGGGAAAATGGTTTTTATTAGAGCCATTCACACAGCTCTATAATTCAATGGCATGCACCATCTCTACTTATTCATTTTCCATTGTAAATTTTATCTTGTCCAAGAAGAAAAAAGTTCATTAGTTCGCTCAAAATGGTTCTTAATAAATGTGCTAATTGAGAGTGTATAAATGCATTTCAGTAGCTTCCTATGTTTGTTTCTTGAGAGTGACACAAATTTGTCATCCTTGTATGTTTAATACTAGTAAGATTTTTACAGGAGATCAACTGTGGCACCCACTGTACTCAGAGAGGTTGAAATAGTAAAAAGCACATCACCTAAATGTTTTGTGAAGGGTATTGAAAAATTACACTGAAGGATGTTAACACTCCCTCTGTCTTTAATGGGTGAATGAGGGGAAGGGTTCAATCCTATTAGGAAACACTCTCAGTTGTGCCACAGACCCAAAAGATACTTAATGCAACACATGGCAACCCACTTTCCATTTCTTACCCTGATTCAGCAGGCTCCTCAAGTACCAGCTTCATTCTAAATGTCTGGATAGTGCCACAGAAGACAAATTATCATCCTACAGTGGGAGCCTTCATTCATATATAAAATAGCCAAACAAATTTGACTAAGTTTGAATTTTTAAAGCCATTTGCTTCTAAAACCTCCATATTGTTATTCTAATGGTTAAATCTATCTTCATGGATTTATGCTGAAGTTTGTCCATTATTAAATATGAACAGCTTTGCTTTTCAGTCAGGCAGTACATACCCTCTCCTTATTAGCAAGTCTTTTTAACAAAATGGGTTTTGAAATACCAACTTCTCCCTGGCAGTCTGCTTTGAAAATGGAGTCAAAGATGCATGATGAAATGTATGTTTCTTTTCACAGACCCTGCCTGGAAAAACAATGTTTCTTAGATCTGAGGTAGGAATTGAAGGAACCTGAGTCCATAATAAATTACTTCAATTTTTCATTAAAATGAAGCAGAAGAAAGGGACAAAAAGACCCTTTATATAATGGAAATCATTTTAGTAAGCAGAGAAACAGTGCCTCATGTCCCCTTGATTCAAGAATAAATTTCTCCCCCAGTAGAAATAGCTGATACTAAATTAATTCTGACCTTAGATGCAACAGACTGATCCCTTAGAAACTTCTGAGTTTAAACAGAATTCTCCAAACACCAAAAATTGTGAAAAATTTATATCCCTGACACAAATATAGCAGCAGAAAGCAAGGTCCTAATTTCTTTCCATTCAGGATAGCTGCTATGTCCAGAAAGTGAAAGGGAAGCTGTTTTACACTGGCCTTTAATAGAACATTCTCAGGGAGTTGTCCCTGCTCAGCATCCAGCTTCAGTCAAAGCAGCTGATAGGGAAAGCCCCTGAGGACAAGCCTTGGAACCAGGAAAATGCTGCTGAGACAAAGGGGCCCAGAACTGTAGACTTTGAACTTGTACCCATTTATCTTTCAAATCACTTTAGCTAATCTCCATTCTGTCATGTTGTTTTTAATTCAATCTCCACTTACATGTCAGGCTCTAAATGTAAAGAATATATACATCAGGCAAGCTCTCAAGGAAAGCAGGAGCCAAGGAGTCACAACAGCCTTCTAGAACAGATTCATCTAAATAACTGTGTGTGGAAAATAAAGAAGTAACGAAAAAGAAGTATTAGCAATCACTTTCCCACCCACTGATTCTATATCAACATTAGTGATTAACAGGCAATTTTCAGTTTCAATCACTCAGTGTTAGATTCTCATTTCTATCTCATGAACAAAACAGGTCTCTTAAGTTTTACAAATTTGTTCTTGAAATGTCATGAAGACCTTCTGACTCCACTTAGATTAGAGGTAGTTTCAGTAGGCCAGATTCTGATAATTTCACTCTCTATTGCTGAGAAATGCTCAGCAATAAATCCTGCCAAAACTTGCATTCAAATACAAGGAAAACAAAGGTTAAAAATTAAGCCTATGTTCTTACAGTCAGAATTAGAAATATGAAAATGCTGGTATTTAAGTTTTATCCCAAATTTTATGGTTGTAATCCATAACAGTAGTTTGTTCTTGGGGTTGGGGTGGTTTGTTTTTTGTTTTTTTTGGTGTTTTTTTTTTTTTTTGTTTGTTTGTTTATGGTTTTTTTGGGTTTTTTTTTGGGGGGGTGGGTTTTTTAGTTTTGTTTTTGTTTTTGTTTTGGGGTTTGTTTGTTTGTTTGTTTGTTTTTCTTTGGGGTTTCTTGCTTTAGAGCAGAGTCTCAAGGAGGGACACACACTCTTTACTCTCTATGGTGATACAGAAAATATACTCCTAAATATTTTTTATTCCTTCTTGCACTCTACCACAACACACTTTCTATATTTAGAAGTGATTAGATTTATTTACTTTGCATAGCAATTCAACTCAAATGAGTACAGAGCTGAAACTACTCTTGCAAATATCTGTTTACACACCCCGATTTCCATTTAAGTGGTGGCCAATTAAACCTATGTAAGTAGAAGGAAGCACCCATACCCTTTGAAATTTGAAGGTAAATATGCAACATACATGAGCATTTCAGGTTATTGCTCTCCAACTAGAGCTCGGAGCACACTGTCATTGTCCTTTTGACAATGAAACCTGCCAGTCACATTTGCAAGTACATACATGAATTAAACATATCACCTAAGCATAATGTTTTTGCATCTTAGAATTGGGTCTTAGACCTGTTCAGTCTAATGCATTATAATCATGACAAGAAGAGCTAACACGCTGCTTCAGAACCCACTGGTACTGCAGCCATCATGCAGAGGAATCACCCACACTGATGGGGCTCCTCCAGTGGCATACAGCTGGGGGGTAAGTTCTTGTTGAGTGGCATCCAACACCTCATGCACTGGCAATGTCTAGCTGCCCTTGCTGCCCTTGGCATCTGTTGCAAGTTGTTAAGGCTGTTTTCCTGAAGGCCACTCTCATCTACCCAAGGGTATCAGTCAGGCACTCAACCAGCCACAGATCAAGGAAGAGATTAGCTTGATTCCTCCTTTTCAGTCCGAATCCTCAGCTGCACTTTGTGCTTTCTGACAATGGCAGAATTACTGAGCCAGAAGCTGAAACTCCAGAGCAATGTAGGCATGTTGCAAGCCTTCGTGTGGGAGTAGCTGACTGTGGGTCAGTGGGAAACAAAGGCAGGAGATGAGAAAAGGAAAAGGAATCAGAAAAAGGACTGAAAGGACTATGCATAATGCAATATTTTGGGGCAAAAACATGCTGCTGCATCTCCAAAGCTGCAGTTTTGCTGCTGGAAACAGGGAATACTGTCCTCAGAGCCCCACTGTCAGACTGCTCACTGGAGTTCAGGAGCATCAGTGCTGGTTTGAATGACAGCATATTGCCTCCTGCTGGGCTGCGCTCCTCACCACTGCTTCTGAGCCAAAGCAATGACGTTATGCACTACCTAGCCCAGAGATGTTTTTAATTTGGTTTGATTTCTCTCAGACAGGATTAGAAAGATGGTGTTCAGGGCCCCCTGATGTCTTGTGTTGACATCACTGTACCTCACCTCCCTCTTACTGCTGTGTCACAAAGGTTGAAGATCTCTTTAGCAATGGGACAAAGAAACAGTAAAACAGGAAGCCCAAATGCTTTTCTTTCAAAGCTATCACTTGCAGAAAAAATGTTTCAGACTTTGCCTGCTGTGTTCCAAAGACAGGAAACTTAGCTCACATTTGCAAGTTGTTCAGCGTGGCTTTATAAAAACTTCTCTGGCAGAATGAACTCACTCAAAATCAACTCCTCTTTTGAAAATATAATGCTTTTCATCTGGGATGAAACAAGTGTAGGCTACTTTCAGTCAAAAAGCTGGTATAATGCAACATGTAGAGTGAGCACTGCCTTTCTCTGTAAAGTTGTACTTCTGAACAACTACAAAGGAGACATGTAAAACCAAGTGTGGAAATCTGTCCAACTGCTGAATGGATTTAATTTTTCCCTCACCTTTTGGTGAGGGTCATCTCTTCCTGCTATTATTAGGATGCCCACTGGGTGCATGGTACCTCTATAGAAAATAGTCTCTATTGGAATTAATCAGCAATGCTTTAGATGTACTCTGCTTCCTTACCAAAAAATCTAGGAATCAACACTGCTGCCTATTTCTAAATGCCTCCCATGTCCTTATTAAATATGGCTGTGCAGCAGAAAGAATATAGAGATATTCTTAAACAGCATATTGCAGCATTAAAAAGAGCACAGATGTGCTCAGATTGTCAGTCATGCAATGCAGTTTGAACAAAGCAAGTCTTCTCAGGGGGAAGCAAGGGCAAGATCTGGTGGATTCACTGGCAGTTTTGTTACAGCAGGAAAAGATCTCTAGTAGCAGTTTCTAAATAAGAAGTAATTTTTGATTTTAAATAGTTTTGTAAAACCTATTAGAAAAATAGCTCCTAATGAACAGGATAAATAAAACCCTGTAGAAAGTATCGTTTAGCAGCACTAGGGCAGGCAAGGAGTTAAAATCTTGCATTTAGGTAACAGGACAATAAAACATTCTTCACTACCTGAGATTATTAATCATTTTGATTAAAATTTTGCCCCACAAAACAGGAAAGATATTAACCAGCACTTTTTCCTCAGGTCCAAAGGCTATTTTTTGCATTATAGCACTCTCATAAACAAAAGCTGTGTGAAGGCTGATGACTGGAGCAGAGGCTGCTATGGTGTCCTATGGTAGTAGTTATCTTTTCCTAGAGGGGAAGGAACCTTTTTGCAACAATACATAAGCCATTCTGAATGCTGAATACTGGTGATGATGGTCTGCCAGGTCCTTTCATAGGTCAGATGAGTCCCAGAAAGCCTTCTGCCTGGCTTGGTAGTTCACTGCCTCCTCTTTGAAGCCCAGAACCAGTCCTGGCTTGACACATGTGAGCCTAACCCCAGAAGGCCCCAGTGTGGTGTTGCCCCAGTGGAACTGTGCACGTTCAATGCCACGTGTGAACATAACCACCATCTGGCAGCATTCAGACAATACAGCAAGGCTCAGTCTCCTCCAGAGCTCTCACAGCTGCTGATTCTCAGTTAAGTCCCTTTCTGCCTGCTAAAATCAATGCATCTGTCTGATGCTGCTCTCCTCTTACAGGCTCTGTCCATACGTTCAGAGCACGTTTGAGCAGCCAGGACTGGGCAGCAGCTGAGCCCAGGCTGCAGATGAAGGATCCCAGGAGAGTCATTACTAGGTCAGTCCTTGATCTTACCACCCAGCGCAAAGCCAGTCATACAACCTGGATGGAGATGCCCATATTCTTCAAAGGTATTCCAGATGACCAGGAGAGTCATTACTAGGTCAGTCCTTGATCTTACCACCCAGCGCAAAGCCAGTCATACAACCTGGATGGAGATGCCCATATTCTTCAAAGGTATTCCAGATGACAAGGAGACAAAGACCTTGGTGCTAAGGAAATACACAGTGAGAAGAAGGATGAGTTGAAAACACTAAGAATGTAAGCCAAATCCAAAGTGATATATAACTAGAAATTACAAACATGATGCAGCCACCAGTTCTTCAGCATGCCAGGGAAACCCATAGGGACACATCTACTTAACAGTGGAGAAATTGTTAGAAGTTGGGTGTAAAGGAATCTAAACTGCTTGAATTTGTAAGCATATTTTAGGCCTCATTTTTTCTTTTCGCTTTCAGTTTTTCCTAGCCTTGTTCCCTCTAAGGCTTTCATGCAGGCCTTGCTGTATTTCATTGCAGAAGGCATGTCTCCAATGAGATTCAAGATGTAGCCTGAATCTGTCTTTAATTTATGGTGTTGGACATTATTTCCCCAAAGGTACCAGTTGAAACATACTGTCAACTTCATCTTTGCATTTACTCTCTTGTGGAATGTATTCCACCTTTAACACAGCTGTGATAGCTGTGTATTTGGGATATGGAAACATGTCAGAGGAAACCAAATGTTTACAGAACTTCACTTGGCTACTGCATAAAATAACTCTAATTTCTCTCTTCCAAATAATCTGTAAGGTGAGAACAGAGTTGTTTATTGTACAAATGCAAACCAAAGGCATACAAGAGGAAACAATGGTGGAAGAAAATTTTGACCTGAGCACTGCTTGAAGTCACATAGTGGTGTATAAGCAAGTCAATAAAATTTGTGGTCTAAAGGAAAGAAAACTCTTTTTAGTGACTTGTAAATGTAGAAAATAAAGCAGCAGATGCTTATTCCAGAACACTTTGTATCTGTGCCCTGTACAAGAACTCTGCCAAAGGTTTTATTTGAGACATTGGCAGATTAGTAAAACTGTAGTGTGTGTTAGTGCTGCAGATCCCTGGCACCATCAGAAATTGTTTCCAGTTCATATGCACAATATGTCATGCTGTGCTGCATACGCATGGAGAATATTGGTCTTATTTTGGGGTCTTCACTTCCATCAATCTTCACTCTTGAGCACACACAGATAAGTTTTTCTGTTGTGAAAATATTACATATTTAATTACCTATTTGAATTTTACTAAGGTGTCTTGGGGATTTGTAATTAATTCTAATTCAAAGAATTCTAATTTTAAAGCAATTCTAGGCAATATTTCAGTCATTCTCTACAGACAGATTCTGTATGGATGGCAGATGTGAGATCATTCATGTGCTCAAATCTAGATCTCAGCAGGTCAAAAGTGGAGGGAAATCAAAAATTTTAATATTAGTTATTATGCACAGTACTGTTTTAGCCTGTTTTCAAATGTAAAAATAATTTACATACATAGCAGGAGCTTAAAGTGCTGCTGGTATAATGATGCTCCACAATTTCTTTTTTTATTACCTCTGTAAGAGTTCATGTTCTTCACTGGTCCCTTGCCTATCAATAGGTTTACTAAGTTTCAAAAGTGTTCCTTGGAGGTTACCAGATGGTGATGGCACTGAGTAGATCAGAACAGCAAATATTGTATCATCATTGATGAGAAGCCAGTAAAAGCACAGACATATCACTGTTGAACTGTCAAAGAAAAAAAAATACCAGAAGACTTGAACCTGAGGTAAATGCTGCATCTTAAACAGAAGCAGCTTGTTTTGCTTCCTACTTCTAAGTTAAGAGAAGGAACTGATTTTATGGTATTAGCTTTAGGAATACTTAAGAAAATAATTTTGAAATTTAGTAGAAAAATCCAAGGTGAGCTTCATTTTCAGACAAGTAGGCCTTTGATTATAAAATTGAATGGAACTTCTGTATCAGATTTACAATGGAGGTCACATTTCAGCTTCAATTCTGGAATGACTATGTTTGTCCATATTTTATTTCCCCTACCAATCCATAAAGTGAGTCAATCATCTCCTTATAAGATGGTGCCGATTATATAAATAGATCACACAGTATGTAAGGGAAAATTTCATTGGATCACTTTATGAACTCCACAAAGGATATGTGTATGCTCATAATAGTGGTCATTTTATGCTAGGGTGCATGATGAACTTCAAACTGAAGTTTCACTGCAAAACAAAGTTTCAAAAGATAAATTGTATAACTAGTTCTTTGCATGCACATGAACAACTAAACAGTCTATTCATACTAGGGCTCATCACATTTGTAATCCATCCTGTAGGGGGTCAGTGCTAAAATTAAATTATACCTGCCTACCATTCTCAATCAAATCAGGCTGTGAACTGAAAAATAAAACAATTAAAATTAGAGACAGGACAGCCTCCCACTGTTTATGATCTCACTCTATTTGTGAAGAGTAGGTGGAAATTCACCCATGGTGAGCATTTGGTTTATGTCAATTTTTTCTTGTTATTACAGCTGGGGCTTATTTTATGAACTGTTTGCAGCTATTTCTGCTAAAAATAGGTGGATACCAATTTAAACTTCCTGGCGATATTTCAAGCCAAAGTATCATTAGTAGATAGTTATTATGCTGCACTTTATTGTAAGAGACCCTGCCATGAAGCCAATCTATACAAATATAAATAAAGACAGTTAGAATTACCTTCCAAATGGCTCTACTGGAGGTTATTCATGTTTGCTTTAGCAAACCAAGCTGAGCTATTTGCAAGAAAAATTATTAGTTGTAGGAACAATGAGTTAATGAGACTTTCTACAACTCCTTATCAGGTTAGACTGTGAATCTTAGAGAGAGATTGGGGATCAATTTTGCTTTTTTGCCTCAGTCCTAAGTAAGGGAAACCTGTAGTTCTCCCTTGTTTTCCAAGGAATACAATTTCTTCTTATCACAACTGCCTCCTCTGCCATGCAGTCTTGTAAAAAAATAATCTTCTCAAACACATTCCCTCACAAACAAACAAACAAACAAACAAATGTGACAATTAGATACAAAATTCCTTGTCTTCTAATGACAGCAATAGCTGACATGTGAGGTCACATAATGATGATTTGATCATCTTTCTCCATGTACTGATCTAGTTACCCATCACAGTGTTTTTACCTCAGCCTGTGAAAACTGTGAGACCCAGCTGCCATGAAAGTTTTCAATAGGAATCCCAGAGTCTCAGGGAAACTGCTTATACCACGTCCACGACCTCCATCTCAAACTTATGAGTGTGGCTGCAGCTGTTACACAGTTGATATTTCATTCCCGTATTAGGAAAGATTTTATCACTGAAATGGTTGTCAAGCTCTGGAACAGGCTGCCCAGGGAAGTGGTTGAGTCACCAGCCTTGAAGGTATTTTAAGATAATGTTAATATGGCACTTAGGGACATGGCTTAGTGGTAGATTTGGCAGTTGCTGGATTCAACTGGATGATCTTAGACGTCTTTTGCAACCTAAACAATTCTGTGATTTATGATCCTATCTGCTGTTATGTTATGTGACTTTTGACACCAGTATAGGATACTAAGATCTTGTTTTGGCTGTGAATCTCAATAGTAAAATGTATCTATCTATTGTCAAAGTCAGTAACATGGTCAGGAGTGCCTCACAGTGAAATTTTACAAGGTTACTAAAGTGTAACCACTGAATGTTGTGCTGGGAAGGGTTAGCAACGCTAGCCTCAGAGTTCAAGATATATCATTAAGGAAATTACATCCAGCCACATTTTCTGGTCCCGAACACAAGATACAGCTGTGTCTGAAAGGAACAACACCTTCTTTGTCCCTAAGCCAAAACCTGATATACAGTATAGAGAATCATTTGCCAGTGCTTGTCCCTTGTGCACTGCTTCAGTCTAGTTTGCTGGCAGAGCCACAGCCAGAAAGTTTCTATATATGTGACACAAGGCATAGCAGCATTAGTCCAAGGTCTATTGACCCCATGGAGGAAAAAAGTGCATTAGAAGAGTTGGAAGTGTTACCATAATAACAGAGTTGCATTTCTTCTTGGTTGTAGTTTTTTTTAGGCAATATCATGTTGAAATAATTGTAGTGCCTCATAATGATGTTCTTCTAATTCACTTGCCTAACTAGACAGCCACCTGTCTAAAATACAGGGGGTTGGTCCGTTGCATTGCGGTTTGGGGTTTAGGTTAGGGGTTCTGATCTGTTAGCTAGCCGTGTTCTGTATACCCCTGCGCACCCCCTGTGTCTATTCCCCCCCACAGCTGTTCACTCCGGGTCCCTGGCTGTTAGAGTCACTCCGAATTCCCATCCCCCGTCTGCCCCAGAGCTCGGGGTCCACCCTGGCCGTGTCCCTGTTGGGTGCCGTGGTCCACGTCATCACCACGGCACCTGCCCCCATTTGGCAGGAGGGCCCCTGCTCTCCTCGCTCTCTCCCTGATATAATCCCATGCCTCAGAGTGCCAGAGGCCATGTTTCCTCACGCACAAGCTGGGAGCGGGTCGCGGCGCCTCAGCACAGCTCCCTGCGGCAATAAAAGACTTTCAGCCTTCCACGCGTGGGGAATCCAGACGTTCCTTCACTCTTTACTGGTGTCTCTCACTCGTAGTGGCAAGGAATCCGCTGGCACCCCCACCCAGACTGCGGCACAGAGCCGAGTCCGGAAACACGCGGCGATTCTGGGTCCCAGAGGGAGGCAGTGCTGCTCTAGGTGCCAGAGCTGCCCGGGGACCGGGAAAACACAGAGAGACACCACCTTAGTCTAAACTAATTGCCAAGTTTACATTGTCTCTCTGTCAATTCTTCCTGCCTAATTTGACTACTACTTTTTAGTCTGGAAATCATCTATGGATGTGTCCATCTCTGGCCACTATCTAGACAATGACTTTCAGACAATTAAAAGTAGTTGAAATGGGAAGAGACATGGGGAAAGAAATTGTTCTGAAAAGATGATAAGAATGTATTCCGTTCTCTTCTCATCTTTCTGAAAACATGAGAAGAGAATGGAATCAGTCTGGTTCCACAGCTTCAAAATCTAGACTATTAGGCTGGTATCCAAGAAAGTCCTTTAAGGGTACAAATGTTTCTTTCTAAAGATCTGAATGTTAAGAATGCAAATCTAGCATGATTAACTCAGACATTTAAGTAGAAAGGTTCGGATATCTTGTTCTGGCAGTGTAACACATAAAGCCAAATTAGATGCCTGGGGATTGAATACATAAAATGCAGGAAATTTACTTATCCAGTTGGGAATTACTAGATTAATTCAGTTAGAAAACTTACTGAAGTAGAGTAAGAAAAATGCTGTTTACATTAGAGTTCCTCCTTTAGTTTAGTTTGCTCCTTTAGTCCTACCTATCTGGTTTTTGAAATAAAACTTCTGCAAAAATGACATTTTAAATGTATCTTATTCTCTCAGCGCTTGTTTGCTTTCCTTCATCAGGTGCTCACACCATCCACCCTTAAACTGGGAGATGTGGGTGAAGCGATATGCGGAATAAATAAATAGACTCCACAACTCGATGTAGTTATGAAGGTATGTATGTCAGCGCCCGGCACAAGCAAGATAGTTCTCCAAAAACTTGTGCACCGAGCCTCAGTCTGACCCACATCTTTATTCACAAAGGTGTTCCATATGCAACACATTACACAACTTTTCCATGCATATTCAACCCCTGGCCCCGCCTGTCCTCGCCTCTCATGCTAAATAGGTCCCCTCCCTTCTGAGCATGCGTGGTTTGCTGTGGTGGTCCGCACGGTGGTCTCTGGTGGTCTCCTGAGGCTGAAGATTGTGGTCTTCCTCAGGATTGAACTTTTGAACTTTTCTCCTCTGCACATGCGGTTTTGGTCCTTTGGTGCCTGAGTGCGTCTGTCAGTCTTGATAAGCTTGGAAACAGATGTGCTCCTTTATCTGGGTTCTTTGCATCTCTTGGTCTTCTCTGGCATTGTCCTTTATGCAAGAAGCTTCAGAGATTTGCATTTTCCTGTGCCCTTTGTACCATGGCAGAGGTTTCTCAAGTAAAAGGTTAAAATTAATTTATTTTGTTAATTCAAGTGAACTCCAAAAATCTCTATTTCATGAGGATCTCAACTACTCATACAAAGCTAATACTCCTGTAGACAGAGTTTACTCATTCTCCACCATTCACCTAAAAGCTGCCATGAGATTAGATTCAGGAAGGATTAGGAGAACAGACATCTGAAGCAGACAGAGAAGCAGAGAACCAATTATGTGAGCCTATAGGAGCCAAGCAAAGAAAATTGTTGGGGAAAATGTTGTGATTGCATGTTTCACAAAAAAATTATATATATATAATTCCTAAGGAATATAGCAAGAAAGCTATAACAACATCCTAAACTGTTTAATGTGTGTGAATGGATGTAAAACAGTAGTTCAATATACAGAGAGAAATGCAAAGCAAAAGCAAGAAAAAATTGTAATGAACAAAGTTTCCAGGTGCTCCCCAGAGAGGCGGGCAGGGCCTTCCTAATTCCCATGGCAACACTGGAATGACTGCTGGCTACCGATATTGAAATGTTAATTAGTTAATTGCTCTGTTCATTTTCTTTAAACTACCCAAAGGTAACCTGCCTTCCCCCCACCACACCGACATTCTGGGACTAAAATGCAAATAAGAAAACCCCCTGGGATCATTGGAGTATTTTTGGGGGTAAAGACACCTCTAAATAAAGAACTAAACACAGTAGAGGGGGATAGACAAATGCCCTAGCTGAGGAAGAGGGAAACACAACCAGTGATCGACTTTTGTCCGTCACCATCACCTAAAAGAGACTAGACTAGAGTGGGCTGGGGCAAGTGGAGAAGGAAGAGCCAAAGCCCCCTGGTGCTGCCACCAGGGAAGGAGCGGGGACAGCTGTTGCTCTGGACTTCAGCAATAGATTCTGCACTCCACGCCTCCTCACCCTTTGGCCACTGGTTGTGCCACAGAGAAGAAGGGACAGCTGCTGCTCTGGACTTCAGTGACAGACCCTGCATGCCTCCTTCCTTTCGGCCACCTTGGAGAGCTACAACAACGGGGACAAGTGCCATTTGGGACCCCTGCCCAGCTGATCTTTTTAATAAAGAGTTGAACATTAATAAAGGCATTATCCCTGTTCATTTCAAAAGGAAGGTCTAAAATTACCTCCACCATTACTGAATTCATCAATGAGTTTTCTTAATAGCACTAGCAGTGACTTAGCAGCTCACAGGGCTTCAGAGAAAGAATAAGGAATTTTCTTTTATTTCTATTACACTTCAAGGGAGGGGGAACATACAGAAAATCTTATGGAAGACAATGCAGGCAAGTTTGATGAAAGGAGAGATGGCAATGAAGATGTTGATATAAGAGAGAATGATATAAAAATAGCAAATGAAATTTTGTCTTCAGCTGATTTCTTAAAAAGATACTAGACCTTAACAAAACCTCCATCTAACAAAGGAAAGAAGGGTGTGTTCTTTTCACTAAGATAGTGGAAAAGCAGCAAGAAAAAGTAAGTGGGAAACCAACAGTGAATAATAAAATATCCTACTAAAGGATAGAACACCACAAAGGAAAATGTGATCTGAAATGTAATGAAGTTTTCGAAAGAGTGTGAGGAATGGGGACAAAAAAGGGAGGTCAAAGCAGTCATACTTAATCTTCTTTTTTGAAAGAGTAATTAAGATATTCCATGGAGAAGGTGAAAGGCTAGGAAACAGGAGTGTTTTAAGAAGGTGTCAAATGCTGTAATTAAGCTAAGGACAAAGGTAGGCATGTAACTGGATTTCATGATAATCTGGTTACAGGGAGTGGCAAGGCCATTTAATTTTTTTCTTATTACTCTACTACTAACACAATTTACTTTTTAAATTTAAGAAGTAGTAGTTAGCTCCATTGAATTTATTCTGCTCTTTCTAGTACAGAGTACATCATATTTACATAAATATATTCAGATGATTTAGCCAAATCTGTCAGGAAGATGATATGCTAATACTTCAGTCTTCTAAAACTTTATATGGTTGTGATGTTATAGCTTACATGCCTACAGTTATAATTTAATAGTGATAAAATGGAGTATGAGAACTACCTGGAATTTTTACTCCTTTTGCTTCACTAACCATGTACAATTGAAAGTTACTATACAAGGTGAGAAACAGAAGGGACTCGACAATTGTACCAAAATGAGATTTCAAAAGACAGATGATGTGTGAGTCAATACAGGCAGGTGGCCAGAACAACCCCAAACCCATGGCTGAAATGCAAAGAATAAATTTATTTAAGTACCTTGCTAACTGGAGGATCCCCAAAGAAACACCTGGGCAGCAGAGACACACGAGGGGGAGCACAAGCAACATGAGGCCCATGGTAGACTCTGGGGCTGCTGTTTGTATCCATTTACCAAGGGCCTGCACACCATAAACATAGTTTACTACCATGCTCTGATCTCCTCTGTGCTTTTTATGATCTTTGATCACTCTCCCAATAGGGGCCTCAAACATGTCCATACCTATGTTATCTCTAGACAGGAACTCTACTTCACAAAACAGAGGATTAACAACAGTAGGCATAATACATGGGGCTTCAGCATTCCCAGCTGAAAGGTCACTTGAGCTAATCAACCATCCTTCTCACCATTCTTCCACTTTTAACCATTTCCTCCCAACAGATGAAGTATGTTTTTTAAGAGGATGGAAAAGCCTGAAGAATACTGAAAATGTATCTCATTTTGCAGATGATTGACATAAATCAAAAGAATGTGTCCCATAATTAATGATGTCCCCAGACATGCTGCTACAAGCAAATTACACTCTTGGAAGGGGTTGCAAGAGAAACTTAGTTGTTCAGCTCCATCCTGATTCTCATAGACTTCGTTCATCGGAAAGAGATTCCATCTGACAGATGTGAAGATGTGACAGCTTTGTCTTAGGTGTTCTTTACACATTACCTGCCTGTACCCTTGGAAATGAAGGGTTCTGGTATGAAGAGGACAATTTTGCAAGAGACTAAAGCAAAACAAAAACATGGCACTCTACAACTTAAAAAAACACCCTGCTAATTTCAGAGTGATGTTACACCTTAACAATTTCCAAATACTTCTTGTCTTAGAGTTTCAATAGTTGGATGATCATTCCCCCAAGAATACTGCTTGCTATCATTCAGTTTTGTCAAAATTAAACCACCCAGATTAAGACCTTTTTTTTCCCTTTTTCTTTTTTTTCTGAAAGCACCTGTCATTAATGACTTTTTAGCTCTTGACAAAGTTGATAAGTAAGTTACTTTTAAGGAAATGCAAATCAGCATGTGGCTATTTGGCAGCATAATCAAATTGTGTTTATATTTTAGAGAGCAAAATAATGAGCAACGAATTCCACTGCTGCCGGCAGTCAAAACTTCTCTAATACACTTTTATTTCTGCGTTAGTTTAAGGTGAAACAGGACCAAATCTCTTCCAAACAAAAGGTGTTTCTGTCAGTGGACTGTTTCACTGAGATAAGAATAAAGGAAAAACAAGTCTTTATGCTTTTAGCACAGATTGTTTACCTTGTGATAGATGTAGGCAAGTCTATCATTGGGGAAAGTTGCATTTCAGTTGACATGATTGAAAATATATTAAATCTCTTCTTTCATTTTTTTTTCCTTTTTTCTTTTTAAGCAAAGTATGACTGAAATTAACTCTTTCAGTTAAGACCCGTTTTAATGCATTGGCCTGGCCTTTTCTGTTGTTTGGTTGGTTTTTTTACAAAAAAAAAAAAAAAAAAACAAAATATATCCGTAGTTGTAAAATGCAGTCTCTCTGCTACCAGCTTAGTATCAGATTTTAGCAATTACACAGTAATTTCTCTTCACTGACAGTTAAAGTCACAGGGCATAGCTGCCATTTACTTTATGGAGACCAGGATTTGAACTGCTTTGTCTGGACTGATCCAGCCTGGAGTCTTCTGTGTTGTCTCTGTTATTCACCTTTCACAACCAAATACCACAATTCCTTCCAAAGGATGCCAGTGCACTCCTAGGGAGCTTCTGTTATTCCTAAGCACAAGCAGTAGGTTTAGAACCACTTCTGCAGAAAATAAGGATAATCCATCCTTGGAAGGTCATAAAACTCTTAGGTTTCCAAATTTAGAGGTCTCAGACTTAAAGTTTAGTACTAAATCCTGCAAACATACTTAGAATTTTACATCCATCAGTTCTGTTTGCTTCAGTAGCTTTACCGTTCTTAAGTTAAGCATATCAATGTGGCTTTATACAGTCAGGGTTTAAAGAGATGAAGTGAAATTGAAAAATTTGGGAAGATGAAAGGAAGCATAGGTTCTTAGTAAAATGTGTAAGAACATAGGTGTCCATTCGGATTTTTTTGAGTGAGCATGCACAAGTGTACAAGTGCTGGATGAAATATGTCACTCCATGATCCAGCCCCAATATCCAGCCTGCCTCTTCTAACTGCTAACAAGAGCAGTTTCAGGAAAAATCCAACTCATCCTCTGTGCCTCCTGACCAGTAATGCTCACAAGGTGTGGACACCAGAGAATGTAGCTTTCAAATTCTACCAAGCTGCTCTTGATTTTTCTTAGGGATGTCGAATCAAGCAGGTGGCATGTTCCCAATGCATGGGCTAACCCCATTACTTAAATTCAAATATTCGCTCAAATACAGCACTAGAATTCACCTGATAAACTCTATCAGGAGAATTTTAAAATAATAGGAAAATGTATTTTCCTAGCCCTTTGCAGAGGTTTAACCATTGCTGATGACGATTCCTGAAAAACAGCAGTCTGACATACACACTAGTAATGGAAATACTGGGCTCAAGCAGTAACAATGTGGTGAACTTGCAAGGAAAGAATAACTTAGTGTTTTAAAAAGTACAGGAATATGTCCATCATATAAAAATGTTATATTTCTCTTTGATTCCACAGAAGACTGCGACAGCTTTAAGAAAATTCCTGTCTTTTATAGGGCATTTGACAAAGTGTGGATTAATGAAGCTAGGAACCCATCCAGCGATTTACAACTACAGCTAGAACAGAGATAAAGAGAAGAAAGACAAAAGGTTTACATCAAAACCTTTATTATAAGACTGAAAGCAAGTCTGCAAGTTTAGTAATACAAGGAGTTGTTTTCTCTCTGTAGGCAAATTCACTATTATGATTTTGAGAGCACTTTGCAAAGTCAACACACAAAATCAATTCAGCTTTCTATTTCCAGGTTTTATCTGAAATACATATTCACTAAGGCAAAACACTGACTTTTGCAGACAGTTTTTCTTCACTAAGGCACTAAAAATTGTGCTATGCTAATTACTTGGAGCCTAAATTATCATCCCACTATACACTAGAGCTACTACACCACTAGACTTGTTTTGTGGCTCTCTGTCACCACTGCATGACAGATTGATTCATTTTCATGTGGCTTTGATATTATGTCATATTTAATACAATTTAATGCATTGTAGTTCACTTTAAATATGTTTAACATCATTAAAAATTAAAAAGGAGGCAGTTTGCCACAGAGGTTTCTCACGTTTGTGGCCTGCCAGGACACTTCTTCCAGTATCTTGCAGTTGCCCATATTGTGGTGAGTATGCTGAACACTATATATATTTCTTCAGCAGAACATGGGCCAGAGAAAATCCTGTCTCTAATAAAATATCTGGTCCCCATGCAAAATGATGGAAGAGTAAGCTTCTGTGCATAGAGAAAATATTGGCTTCCCAATCAACCATCTGGTGTATAGTGGGAATGGTCTGAGTATCTTTCTCGGTTGGAACATTTGGAAAATGAATATACTGTTGCTACAGCTCAGGCTGTTGGCCATGATGTTTGTGATAATGTTGTTGATTTACCAGATGTCCTGCAAATTCATGGTGTGGTAGTGTTTCCTGCTCCTACTGAAGTCTTCATTACGTGATGGGTTTATGATTGCAGTCATTTCTCACAGAGTAGGAGGGAGCTGGGAACTGTGTCCAAGCACAGCATGGAATCCATCATCCACTCAACATTCAGTTTGCAAATCAAAATCTATACCAACATGTTGCTTCTAGAGCTCTAAAAATTACATTGGAATAAATGTAAAAACATGAGTAACACCACTGGTATATTTTGCCATTTTTCTGAATCACTCAACGCCTAATACAGATGTGTGCTTAGACATCTGTCTTCATGTATGCACGCCCATTCCTTTTCCCTACTTTCTAACTAGCAGGCAGGAATACAAATAGGAGTACCAAATGCTTTGTTCACTCATTATGCTCAAGAAGTGTATCTGAGGTTTGAATAAGGATGCTTCACCACCCCGCTCCTGCTCTGTTACGGTAGATTAACGAAGATAATATACGATGTACAGCTGAGCACCTAGGGTTTGACTTCAGAAATTAACTCATGTCTTTTACTTTCAGAATGAATAAACATATGTGCTGCTTTCTCTATTCTGTTTCATGTTGCCAATTCATAGATATCTATTGTCTTTACCTATGTGTTAATGGGGCTCTGAGTAACCTATTCTAATGGAAGGTGTTGGAGCTAGATGATCTGTGGTTTAAGGTCCTCTGCAAACCAAACCATTCTATGATTCTATATAGGCACCTGTAGAGGAAAAACATAATGAAGGCCAAGACAGATACACACAGGAAAAAAAGTCTATTTCACAAGATTAGAAAATGCATCAGTCTATCATAATACCCTCACCATTCTTGTTTTCCTGGTGTGAACACTGCTTAGTCAGCACACTTTGGACATAATGACACCTTATAGGCCTAAAGTAAAAGCGGTGATCACTGGTTGAGAAAAAGTCAGAAAATGCACAAGGACTTTTAAATCCCATGTTGGCTCTGTAACAAGAAATAAACAAGAAATTTAAACAAGTATGAAAAAAATGTAAAGACCATTTTCAAATTCAAATAGACAACACTTTCTGCATCCTTCATTTAACTTTATATGAATGTTTACGAGTTAAATTACTCATTTCAATTCAAGGAGTCCATATTGCTTAAGTATTGCGATCCCAAACTACCTAACGGATGTTTAAAAGATGGATGTACCTTTCTCACAGATATCTCAAGGTATACAACACTCAGCTTGGCTGAGTATCAGAATAAGTAGTAATTTTTGGCGGCAGTGTGCAAGGAGCCAAGGAGCTGCTGCTGTGAAATGCAGCTCAGGCAGGATAGTCCTGTGCACACCACAGAACTGTGTTCCTTCACAAGTGCAGATTGTTTTACTGGATATTTATGGAAATTAATAGAGAAGATACCAACATATCTGTGATCAGGTACATCCAAAGTCCACACAATCTGATATGGGAGTCATGATATTCCAGACTTAGTATGGCACAGAAATAATAACAAATTGCCTTCACAGCTCAATTTCTTTGTACAGCTAGGGAAGAGAATTCTATGGGAAAAAAATCTCAATAAGAAACAAGATTTTTCATGTCTCATGCTTCATGCAAAGGTGCATCATTTTCTGTGTGTGAAAATAGGTCCTACACTACACGTTGACTGTGGGCTATTAATCTCAAACCAGGAAATGGCATAGTATATATTACTTGTGTTATTTCCACATTCAGAAGCAGGCAATCTTTCTGAGATATATACAAATTCCTTATAAAGGAGCATATGTTTTCTCATGAAAGTTTCACCAGTGCTTTATTCAGATAGATTGGAAAACCTCCTTTCTTTCATATAATGTTTATCTCCAGGCTATCCAGATCCAGCTACAGTGAGAAACTATAAACCAAGTTCTGTCAGCGAGAGGAAATTTTACAAAGCCTCTCTTGTAAAGGAAAATGAAGACAGAAAATATTCAATTTGTACTGAAAAGATGGTGATTCCACATGGCTGATCCCACTGACTGCCCTGTGAATGAGAGATCTCTGTGTGAGATCTCTCATACCTCATCTCATTGCCAAGAACTGTCTTAGCACACATAATTTCCCCCAATATTCTGGCTTCTTCCCAGGTGAGTTTCACACAAAAATAGAAGAGGCATGGTACAGCTGGTCCCTGATTAGGTAACTAGCAACATTAAGGTAGGAAACCTGAAAACAATTATGTCTTATTAAGGTTCTTTTTATGTATCACTCTTGAAGGTTGTTGCTTCAGCTCAGAGAATCAGTGATAGCACGAAGAAATGGTCATTTGAAGACCTGTCCCAGGTGATTTGCACAAGCATTCACACCAGCACACAACTCTCAGAAGTAATATTTAAAAGACTGTTATGAGCAGCAATTTCCAAGTTGTTTCAATTGTGACTACACTTCCAGTTGAGATACACTTGCAGAAATCATTTAAATTTCTTTCAGATGAATGCTTCTTCTCACAAGGATTATCTACAGAATTGCTGCCTCTGCTGCATCCCACTCCACAACATTACCAGTTGGGCAAGACTAAGGCAAAAATAATAAAAAAATAAATAAAAAAACCAACAAAAAATCTCAGGGTTGTTATGTACTACCTCTTATAAGTCTGTCTGTGTTGAAAATGTTGTTTACTCAAATAACTCCAACACCTAAATTTCTGCTGGCAGATATCACCTCAGCAATAAAGTCTGCAAAAGGCACAGCTTAAGTATCCTAGCCCGACTAGTTTTAGCTCTCTCTGCTGGTGAAGGTGGATTTAACTAACATGCCAGAATGTAAAGCCGTGCAGGTGGACTGCTGGCAATTCCTTTGTGCCAACTTCCATGAGGGCAGTATCCTCTGGAAAGAGACAGGACAGAAAACTGAAGACTGTAACATCTTAGGTTATCCCAGCAAAACTTGCCAGAGATTTTGTGCCACAGTTCATACATGACAGCAGTTTCTATTCAAAAACAATTCCATTTAAAAGTTAAATATTTATATTCTCGGGGGTGAATCTGTTAACCCTTAACCTATCTCTGAAGGGAAAAAAAAATACAAAGAGGAAGTGAAAATTTCAGTAGGCACAGAAATTGGATTTGATCCAGTTTTCTAAATTGAAGTTGTCCTCTTAATCAGCTCCTGTTTGCCAAAAATTTTTGTCTCACCTTACCTCATCCCTAGTTTTGGGTCAGGTCCTCTTCTTTCTGAATTAGCACTGCCATTCCCAATGTTTTATTCAAAAGTAGTGAATTTCATACTTATTTCACAAAGGAATTTCTTTTTCCCTGGAAGCTGTGTGTACAGCAAATGGACTTTAATAAATTTATGATTTCTGTCCTCTGTATTTCTTGAGTTAGTAAAGCATTTAAAAGCATTAAGACTAATCATTCTGGGTAACTGTAGGTCATACACTACCTGTTGGGACTCTGAACCTTCAGATATGTGATAAATCTTTCTCTGACTATTGCAGTTGGTTGTCTTTCCCTTCATCATTAAGTGATGGGACTGATGGAGTTCAGCTGCTTCCCTTTGTAAGTGGTTAGCATCCTCTCACCTGCTCTGCATGATTACTGAACTGAGGTATGTTGTGACAGTCTGCCCACTCTTCCCTGTTCAGATTAATGAATACAGCTTTAACTGTTAATTCAAAGGCAGTCAAGCTTATATCCAACAATTAGAGTACAACTTCCCTATTCAGATAGTGTATATGTAATTTGGCACAGCCTTTTGTACCAGTTTGGGGTTAAAGTGTGTTTTTGTGCTGAAAACTGGCTTCAGGGGGCTCTGTGCTTATTCTTCTTCAGAGACACCCAAGGAAGATTTCCTGTTTTCTCACACAAAGATATTTTTTCCCAACTGCCTATATGCAGATTCAACCTGTGCTATGAAAAAAAAAATTGTCTTCTTTACACAACATGCATAATTTCCAGTTATAAAAATACCTCAGCCCAATTTTTTTCCTTAATTATATCTGAGCATCTCAACTGAAAGAAAGATCAAAAAGATATTGTCCTGTGAGGGTTGCACAGGTTGATCCCAAGAGACAGGGCGTGCTCAGCCCTGCAGTAGGCAGGGCCTTGACCAGTCAGTGCTGCCTGAAATAAAGCTCTCACAAACCTCTTCTTCCCCATCCTGAGCACATGTAGGAAACTGCTCATTTCACCATATGCAGCGATACAAATATCCTTCCCAACATTTGCCTAAAATGTAAATTCATTCATTCATGACAGCATTTGAGTCACATACAGGTTCCACAAATGTCAGAGGTAAACTCTTCCAGTTAATATGACATGTTTTTTTTCTTGCTCTTCCCACTTCTTTATCACACATTCATGCTGAAATGTGGATTCTGACTTTGAAATATCAAGTTTTTTAAGGTTCTCAGGGAATTTACACATCAAATGTAAAGTGTCTATTTATACATCTGTATGGGATTATTTCTGCAAAGCAAAACTCCAAAGATCAGAATTCAGTGCCTAGTTCTTCTTCTAACTTCCATGGGCTTAGTATTTTATTGTTACTATGTATATTATAGTTACTATGTAATGGTAACAATAACACTTGAGTTTCATCAAAAAACTTCAATAATTAAAACTTGCCTCTCCCAACAGATAGATAAACTGTCACTTTAGATCCTTAATTCAGATTATGTCTCCAGAGGGCAATATAAATATTAAAGTTAACAGGTAAATACTTTGTAATAGACCTATCTCCAAAGCTCCTTTGAGCTTTTTAGTGCTCACTGGGAAATATAATCCTCATAAAATGCTATTAAATCCTGGCAAATTTGAGACCTCTTTTAAATTCCAAAGACCCCATGTAAAAGAGCAAGTGATATTTAAGCAAGAAAGAAAAGTTAATACCAGTATAAATACCTGAAAATTCAGGAATTCTGCTATGTGACTGTCACCTTTTGCCTTCTTTTACTTGGTGGACCTTAGATTAGGAGGAGGGCTTGGATTGCAGACCTATGAGAATACTTCTATGACAGAAAAATTAATCACAATTTTTTTCTTCAAAATTTTCTGCACTTTTAAATAGCAGTCAGTAATTTCATTCAAGTTATGTTTCAGATGCTAGGAAACTTTGCGTTTCAAAATGCATGTCTCAAACAACAGAGATGACCTTAGGGTTTGGCATGTGAGTCAAAATTGCTGTTCAGAAGTGCCACCAGAGACAGGTGCTTAAAGTCTGATGAAGTTTGCATTTTTTGAACTAGGAAGTCTAAAACAAATCCAGTGTTTTAAGGGTGGCTTTTCTTTTGTCATTAACCCTCCTTCAATCTCCCTCTTGGCAAACATTAAAGCTTAAATCAGTACAATGAAATATTTAAGAAATGGCAAAGGAAGGGACCATTGAGGAACCAGTCCTATGAACTCTTCAGGTTTTTGCCAAACTTCAGAAATGCTTACCCAAGCAAAATACAAAGGCACAAATGTTAAAATGCAATCAGTGACAGGCACTTATTAGAGGACCAAGCAACCCCAGACTAAGATTTAAGCAGTCCCAGACTGAGTGTGCTAAAAGTTCAAGTCCTTGTAGCATTGATGTTCCTAATTAGCCAGATGCCATCATCATAAGCAGCCAAAACATTTGATGCCAAAATCTCAGCACTATCATCTGGATTTATTTCAGAAATCTCATTTTTTCTCCCTCCCCACTTGCTAGCACACAGAACTAGACTTGCAACAGAGTATGTACGTGTCTGAGTGAGAGGAGCCCCTACAACATTAGCATTAAAAGGTGGAGAAGGACAGAGAGCAGCAGCTGCCAACTCCAGAGGGAGAGCTGCACTCACAGCACAACACCCTGACCTGAGACCTCAATGACCCTCCCCTGCTTGCTCTCGCTTTCTCTGACACTCACAGGTTTAATGCCATGTCTCTGTAGCTTTCCCAAAGAAAAAAAAGGGCTGTATTAGAAGCTAATAGTCCACTTTCACAGCTACACCACAACTGAATATAATCTTTCTCCTCTTGTGTGACAGCCTTTTTGTGCATTAGATTGGAATACACTGTTCCTGCCTCTGTCCAACATCACGCAGACTTCAATGACTTTGTAAACACAGCCCACGACATCAGCAGTGCACGGGCATGCCTGTGCATGGGGGCAGCGCTTGGGGCACATGTTGTTGGTAGCAGGGCGCTGTGGGTTTAATCGGGTCAGGTCTCTCTCTATTTCATCCCTGAACTGCTGTAATAGATCTGAGTTAGGCAGCAGGCCATTCACAACAGGAATATCTCCCATATAGTTTTCATTACAAACCCCCAGAGGAGTCTCTGAAAGGACCTGTCATTTTCACCTGAAATGGCCATAATGCTGCCAGTCTATTTGCTCTGACTTTGTCTTTAATAAGGTCTTAAAAATGCCTGTCTTTGAGGTTCTACAGAAAAGGCAACCTTAGCAGAGAACACAGCTGTTTTTCAGGGGAAAAGCCCCTTGAAACCCATGATTTGGTTAATTGTAGGAGCTGGGGGACGGAAGAGATATACACATTTTTAATATAATAACATGTTTCCAATCAAGCTTTACAAGATCCTACACAGCATGGTTTGCAGCGGAGTGCTGAGTGCTGCTGCCTGAAAAGAAACATGCTTTTTGATCATTATTTATTCTTCCCTTTCTTTAGCTTTTCCCTTTCAGAGAATAACAAGATTTGTGCAGAGAGGAAGAGAAGACAAAGTCTGCAAAATATATTCCCTGAAACACACCAGCTAGTTAAAGCGTACGAATGTGTCGGCAATAAAGTTCACACTAGACAGTTAATGAAGCCGGGAAAAAAAATGTGAATTGGAACATAATGAAAAATTCATACTTTCAGTGCATGAAAAATAAGTGAATGCCCTTTAATTGTTCAGTTTACTTTCAGAGAAGACAGCTTGAATAAATGGGAAAATTATTCCAGGTTGCTAAAAGGAATAACGCTCGGCCCTCTGCACCTTGAGCTAAATTCCTCAACCCTGCTAGACATGTGAATACGTGAGGATGTGAGTCACTGTAGTCCATCTGGTAGCCTACAGGCCCAGAGACCAAATGAGGAACAGCTGTGTAAGCATCAAACTGGACTCCTCCTTCTCCAGCCACTCACGGGCTGCAACAGAAGGTGAGGCAGCTTCTGGAGACCTGGGGAGCAAGATACGGGGTTTTGCAGCTAAAGGGAGGAAAGGAAAGTTGCCACTGCCACTAGAGGGACAAGAGAGGAAAGGCTGTAACTGAGGAGAGGTCTCTTGGTCCATTTTCCAGTAGCATAGCACCTCTATTCCTGTTCTCCCTGCTCCTTGGCCAAAAGCATAAATCTCTATCAGAATGCTTTTCCAAACAGGCTGGAGAAAGAGGTATAGAATTATGAAGGAGCCAAGGCCAGCTGTAAGCCTGCAGTCTGAGAAAGACTGCTTAGCAGGACACTGGTTAACACAGAAGGCAAGGTGGGAGGAAAGGCATAGGAGGAAGGTGGGAAGGTTTGATGAGATTCTGAGACCAAATGGGAAAATGGGAATAGCAACATAAGGGGTCTGTCCTTACTGTCTGTGTGTACAGATGCCTCCCAAATGCCTCCTTGCACTGCTGAGCAGATTTCAACACCTGTGTTCCTGTTCCTGTCTTACATCAGTATCCTTAAAGACTCTTTGCTTATTAAATGTTTACTTCTGTGGATCTGCACACACTTCAGAAAGCATTTATATTGTCTTTCATCAATAAAGCACTTGACAAATGCTTGATTAAGCCCCAAAATAGCATCACTTATGCTGAAAAGAGAAAATTTACAAATGTAAATTAATTACATTTATAAGCAAAAAAAAGAACTGA
This sequence comes from Anomalospiza imberbis, assembly GCF_031753505.1. Classification (NCBI taxonomy): domain Eukaryota; kingdom Metazoa; phylum Chordata; class Aves; order Passeriformes; family Viduidae; genus Anomalospiza; species Anomalospiza imberbis. The sequence continues at coordinate 88,147,523 of NC_089682.1, read as the reverse complement.
GGAGAAAAAAGAAAGAAAAGGGATGCAGAAGAAATTACCTTTAAAAGCTCACAAATTAAACCCATGCCAGGGTCAGGACCTGCAGCTCCTTCCTCTACTGATCTGTTCAGCACCCCAAGCATACCTTCACAACACAAGACACTCCAGTGATATTCAATGTTCACATTGCATCAGCTGAGTTTCTCACTGTGGGAACTGTCAATTCATGATGTTTTAAAGAAATGTGGCAGGGGCACTATGAGTTCAAGTATAATCCCCTTGAACAAGTAACCTCCACTGGTGTTAAGGTTAAAGATTTTTTCTGAGATTCTTAAAACCAACTAATCATGGAGTGGCTGAAATGAATTTACCTTGGTTTTGTTCTCCGAGTACAATAACTTTTTGTAAGAGGGCTTCATGGGCTTTTCACTGTGAACAGTGCAGCAAAGCAACTCTTAATCAGCTTGCAGTGACATAAATGGGGAAGAAAGTTGTCCGTTCTAGCATTCTTGGGCATTTTTTTAATGACAGTCTTAAATGCCAAGTGAATTGTTTCAATTTCACAGCCATTAGTAGAAGAAAAGACCAAGTAGGTCGAGACTGTCATGTTAGAGCTACTTAAATAAATAAGAGTAATAGTCTGACACCTGACCAAAGGAGGATTTCTCCTTTTGTTGAGTCTGGTCTGAATGTGTTATAATTAAAACAGTGCAGGCAGAAGTCACGGAAGTTACAGCAAGGTAAATTTGCCCATTATTTTCCAAGCAGATAATCATCAGTAATCATTACTCAACTTATTCAGGCAGCAGGCAATATAGATTGATTACTTGTAGATCATGTACATGCATTTGTTCTTTTTATTTCTACAAAAGTGAAAAAGAAAGCAAATTCTATGAACTACCAGAATCGGATTTCATTTGCGTACATGACAGCAAACAGAGCTTTGTAAAAGCTGATATTTTGGCATGGGGTGACTTTCTTCTAGAAAAATCTCAACTTTTTGATGATAACAACATAACAGCGTCTCCTTATTTTCACTCAAGCCTCTACAGGAACTAAAACGACACAGTCTCATCAAGAGAATATGCAAGATACACTCAGCTAGCAATAAAAAGAAAAATGTGACTCTACATATAGGCTTTTTCACACATTATTATATCTTTCAACTGTCATCATTAACTGCAATTCTAGAAATGTCTTGTTGTTCTGTTGCCTTTGAAAAATAGATACTGTGATTACAATTGATTTTACTCAGATATATTGAAAAAAAATTCCCTGACAGGTATAGGCTTCTTTTAGTATGTTTCTTCAACACATGTTCATCATTACAACGATTGAATTTGAAAATTTACACATTCCTAGAGGGAAAAAAACCTAAAATCTGTAAATTGCTTTCCTGTGGCAATTAGAATGAAAGTCAAAGCTGGAAGACTAGTGGCAACAGAGCTTTACATATTTGTATAAAAGATGAACTTTTCTGTCTGTTCACTGTTTATCAGAAAAGGAAAGAGAGAGAGATACAGCACTGCAGCCTTAGAAAGCTAATAATGAGTTTTGCTTCGTGATATCTTGTGGTTCTTGTAAAAATAACAGCAACAACAAAACCAAGGTAGGACATCATGGCAACAGCAACCTGTACAATACAAATAGGATGATATTGTTGGTTCTAAAGGATAGCTATCCTTTGCAAACTGACTGATGTAACTGTGTCAAAGGAAAGCCAACTTTGTACTGATTTCCTTGTCATATAAAAGGCAATGACTCAGTGACTGTCACTTAATGTGCATCTGTTTTGAATGAATAGTCACATTCATCCACTTCATAATAAGGTTCCCGTTGTGAATAATATAATAAGCATGTACAAGATAAAACCCATCAGAAGTGAACGTGTCTGTCAGAGTGATAAATATGCTGATTTGTTGATTCCTCCTCACCTCCACCCAAAGCAAGATAAAGTAAATACAGAAAAATGAAAATGTTCCCACACAAGGTAACAAAATTTGAGATCACAATAAAATGTACAGGAAAGAGTTTCCAGCTGAAGAAGAAAAATATTCTCCTGTATTATATATACAATATGGCATCAGTGTTAATTGACTGAACTTTGTAGTGGGATGTCATAAGAAGTCATAATGACTACAAAGTGCTTGTCAAAGCTAAAATGGGATGAACCTATTCATTGGCAAGTAATTCCACCTGAAATATGCATTGGAGCAATTTTATTTTCTTTTAGTTGAAATCTCACTTTTTTAATGCAGTCTGTAACTAACATTTGTGGCACTGGGTTGATGTATGCTGCATGTAAATGTTCTAGAAGAAGAGAGATTAGTGACCACAAACATTATCACTCTTTCTGATGGCAAACGGTGACACTTGACTGCGTAGATGGGATTCAGTTGCATAAACATAGTCAGCCAACACCCTCTGAAACACTCTAACATCATCTAGCATGCATTGAGGGCTGGCAGGCAAGACTGGCAGATCAATGCTCTCCTGAACTTTTAACTGCTGCTCTGGAAGGGCACGTTTTCCTCATTGGGCTTGCACCATATTTGCTAGCCCAGGTTCAGATAAAGAATTTCAAATGGAAGTAGATATCTGTGTTTAGGCAGCTGACTCCACCCTTGCTGTTTAAAATTGCCCCTTAACTGTAAACTCTCAGAAAGCTACTGAGTCCAAAGCCAAGGAATTTCTTTCAAATTTTTCTCATCTGAGCTCTTTGGATACCACATGTAAGACATATTATGGTGGTATTATGGGACTAATGCTACTGACCCAGCTGAAGTTCTAAACTAGTTTTGCTATTTACAGTCTTTCTTTGTAAAATAACTCTGACAAGAGGTACAGCTCACTAAGAGAGATTATGTAATGCTACCTATCCCTTACTCAGTGCTATCCATAATTTCCAGGCATGAATGTGTTTATTCACATGAACTTAAATGAATACATTTTCTTCCTGTTTTAATAGTTGTCAGAATACAGGCCTAACTGCACAAGCATTGTGCTCCCCTGTGTTATTTCCTTCTTCATTCCAGGGATTACATGACGAAGTCATCATGAGAAATCATCCATTGTATTTAAGGTTGAGTAGCAGCAAGCACCCGACTCTTCATCACTGGATGGTAGCAAAAGCCAGGTGCTTTTTCAAGGGTTGGCACGGTTTCTTTTGTTCCCCACAGCAATTTGGGGGGATTATACTTGCTCCCATCCTTTGCAGAAGTAATTACCTTCAAGCACTGCTGCTTGTATGTTGTACTTGCCACCTGCTGCCCCTCTGTATCGCCTGTGAAAGCCTTAATTTGGTTCTTTAAGCATTTATATACCGCTTTACATCTTCAAAGCAGTGTACATGTGTTAATTAAATTACATGCCTAGGAGATAACAAAGTACAAGATACAAAGGCATTTTAAGCACACAGACAGACTATCAAGTTCTAGCACAACAGGAATAAATTAATAATGACCTTTTATAATGACTGAATTGCATAGCTTTGTTTTTCTTGCAAACAATAAGTCAAATAAAGCTATTAGGAATGGAAACATACCAGCTTTGACGTCAAAAGTCTGATGGACCTGCAGACCTTTAAACCAAGCTATATGCCACCGGGGAAAAAGAAAGGGAGGGGGGGTGTTGAGGATCCTAAGATCCCAAGTGAATAATTATTTAATTCATGTGCTTGGTTCCACAGGAAAGACTTCTTTATAGAAAGGAGCTATTTGTCACAGATAGCTATATTTACTCAACATGAAAATACAAATGGAAAGAACAATATTTTCACATATGCAGATGTCTTTCTATAGAGTCTTAGGGTAATTTTTAACCAGGTAGTAGTTTCACAAAGAAATTTAGAAAAGATATAATCATACCATGACCACTGGCATGTTTCCTGTCTAAATACAAGTCATACAGCCTTTATCTAGTTGGTACATAGACAGGGATGTACACATAGACTTCAGGCTTTTGAACCATCCATGATTTCACACACAAAGCTCTTTTGATACATGCAGTTCTGCTTTTAAACAAGTCCAGCCAACCACACTGAAGAGTTTTCTGCCTATCAGCGATGAAGAGAGATGGGGAAGACTTTGAGGTCATTAAAGAATATGAATTTATTGTAGAGTATAACTGCTTATATACTTATTCCAGGAAGACTAGTAATGATTATTACTAGTTGTAGAATGTAGTAATGATCATTACTACAATGATTGGGTTAAATATCACATAAAGAAACTTATACATTTTAAACATCTCTTGCTTGCAGAAATCTTGATGTCATTTTCTTTTTCTGGTAAGTCAGTCTGATTGAATCTTCTTGCAACCTTGATTTAGTCCTCAAAATTCTGTTTGCTATTGCCAAGGCACAGTGTTATCAAATTTCTTATGCTAACCAAGTCCAAAGTCCATCCTCTGTCTTTTGTCCCAATATCCCAATACTGCCTATCTGCCTTCCCAGCTTTATAAGGATCCACCAATTCTACCAGGAGCGCTCCTTCAGACATTGGAGATTTTAATTAAATCTCTGCCCCTATTTAATAAAACCTGAATCTATTCCAAAAGCTGATTAGGATGGTCATACTGTCCTTTTGGAACATAGAAATGAAATGGCATCTCTTCCTGCACTGCAGTGGTAAAGGCCTGAATTACTTTTGGTCCTTCAGAGATATGCTGTCAAACTCACAAGCAGGATAAAGACCTGGCCATCCTCCACAGTAGGAAAGAGGTCTGAGAGGGTCAGACAAGCTTGGTAAATGCAAGCAAGGCTTAAAACTGTTTGGTTGGCTGTTTTTTTGGGGTTTTTTTTGGTGGTTTGTTTTTTGTTTTGGTTTTTTTTTTTTTGGTTGGTTATTTTTTTGTTGTTTTTTTTGTTTGGTTTGGTTTGGTTTGGTTTTTTTTTCCTGTGTGGAGCTAATGAAGCTGTAATAACTATCTGAGTTTTCTAGTAACTAACTGTCTGAGTTTTCTAGTAACAAGTCATACTGTCTTTGGTGCAATCCATGGTTAATTGATCATTCTTCTTCATTGTCTAAGGGACCTAATGTTGATGTTGCAAATTCTACTGGGTGGATGAATCAGTACAGGTTAGTTAAGTCAACATTCAATATTCAGCCATTTTACTAGCAAGGCAACAGCTCCATTAGAGATTTCTTACAAAATAATTGCAAGTTACATTTCCTCTCTCTGATCTCTGCAAATAGGACCTTTGGTAGCTACGACATCTGGTTTTGCTAAGGCTGACCTATATAATTCATACATTGCCACATACAAGCACCCAAATGAGGTCATTAAAATCTTTCCAACACACCACACTATTCACTATATAGAACTCCTTCATTCATATCAGAAAATTAGTTTTGACTCATGGGCGAACAGTCTGTTGTTAGTCTTTTTAAATTGATTTCATTCTCCTCACAAAAATGGAAAATGAGAAACTGAGAGATTATTTGCAGTCATGTCCATATTCATTTCAGTTTGCAAAACTAATGTGTGTCTCTGTGTGTCATGTATGAGAGAAAGAAAAAAGGACAGAAAGAGGCATTTCCAATTCTTGCCTCAATGGCCTCCTTCTCATTTAGAAATATGTATTAGTTGTGTGAAGTCAAACATACATAAAGCAAAAATAAATGCTTACAGGTTACAGTGCTTACATTGATTTCTTAGAATCTTTTCCAGATTTTGAGTAGGAAGTCTAATCTCTTTAAGATGAACTAACTCGAACTTTTCTCTTACCTTGAAAATAAGTAGGGACAGGAGATAAAAGGTAAAAAAAAAAAAAAGGACAATGTTATGGGCTGAGCTATGCCATTCTTTCCTTGTACTGATCAATATGTGAAGCCTATTGTAGTGCTCTTACAACTTTGCCTTTGAAACACAGATCAAGCTGGGTCAATGAGACAATCTTTTTGTATTAAAACTTCTTTTTTCTGCAGTCTACTGACAACTTGTGAACCGAGTCTTCTGCTGGATAACTACAACAGCACCTGCTTTCAAATTAGGCTTGCTCATAATTAGTTCTTTGTGTCTTTTTTTTTTTTTTTATGTATGTGCTACTCAACTTCTATCAATGACTTAACAGCACAGAGTATTTTAAAGACTTTGATCCTAAGAGCTCTTACTCATGCAAGTTGTCCTCAGTCACTCCACAAATCTCACTGAAGCACTGGGTAAGAAAAATTATATCATTTTGTGTATAAATGTCTGAAATAGAAGAGAATGTAGCATACGACAATCAGAATCTCTTTCTTTCATGGACAATTGCATTTTGGGAAAAGAATAAAACAGTTCAGAAAAACAAAAATGTAATTCAGTAATATTTCATGGGCAAACATTTCATATTCCATTTCAGAGACAGGGTTTAGAGGAAAACCTTTTGTGTAATCCCAGAAAATATGGGGTTAATGTGTATGTCCCAAACATGTATAGCTGGATATCTATGGAGCCAGTGAAGGGGTGTTGGTAATAACAGAGAGGAATTTTGGGTAATAACCCAGGATTATTTGTAATAACAGGCAATGGGAAGGAGCAATATATGACTGGAGAAGTGAGCCATGAAGAAGTAGGGCAGCACTTTTCCAGAGCAAACATTTTTGTTCTAATTCCTGGAGGTAAACACAGCACAGCATAAGTGCAGGAAAAAGGGCAGGAAGTGGGCATGGACTGTAGAGAGGAATAAAGACCACCCAAGACCTCTGAAGCTCTCCAACCCTTTTCCAGAAAGAGTTGAAAAAATAGATCCTGCATAAGAACTAATTTGCATAGAGGGTGAGAAATTTGCCTTCAGGGTAGGGAACCCTATTTATAAAAAGGTACCCCCACCAGACCCAGGTGGTACCCCAGGACCCTGGACATCCCATCAGCTGGATAGATGCTGGAATCGGGACTGGTGATCTCTCTTTCTTTCTTTCTTTCTTTCTTTCTTTCTTTCTTCCTTAGGTCATGGACTAACATCAATTTCCATGCCAAGTACATAATTTACTAGTAAAAATTTGTGATTTTTGGCAGACCCTCTGACTTTTGTTGCTCCTTTCAATCATGAGTATTTGTTAATGTTGAGTGCTTCCTTCCCTTTAAGGGTAGGACTTCACACCTTTGCTCTGGGGAGGGATTTATTCTATAGCAAAGTGTGTGGAAAAAGTCATGAATTCTGGTATTGCCCTTAATCCAACTGGTCTGCACTTGCACTCTATATCCAGTATAATCAGGAAGGCAGTGCAGGTTTCACAGCTCATTTGTGATGTGCCTACAAGACACTCAAACACCAGTTTAACACCAGTGACAACTCTCTTCTTCCAGCAGTGAAGAAGAAGTGGCTGTAGCACACCAGAGAGGGGTGAAACTTTTTACTGTCTGTCTCTATTGGTAAAAGTGAGCCAGGTACAATCTCATTCAGGGAAACAGATTTACAGCTTGGCTGAATGACAACACAGGGAATAATAATACCCAAATTATTACAAAGGATCCACTGGGAAGAAAAATTAGGAATTATATTTGTAATTCCTCCCATTTTTATATTAAGCTGCTTCATTTCTTTGCCTCCCTTAAAAATCTACACAACCAAAAGTGTATACAAGTAGCTGACTCTTGGGAATGGATCTGTTTGTGAGGTTCAAAGGCACATCATTCAATAGCACCCTAAAATATACTGATACTGATAAATCATGTAAGACATCCCTGGAAATACTGCTGTCAGGGATGTTATGCTGACATTGATTATGAATTTTCATCTGTTTAGATATTAAAATATCTACCAGAGGGTAAGAAACAGTTCTGCTGCAGTGAATACCAAAGCACCTTGAAAACATGATGAAGTAAGTGTAATAAAATGAATTATAAAAATATAATTTCAAAATTAAATGGGTTTTCTGTTTACTAGCATAGCTTAAGATGTGGGGACATTTGTTTTTTTTTTTAATGTATTGTACAATACCGACACTCTCTTGAAGAAATTCATAGAACAATTTTTTTTCTCAGTTATAAAAAGCAATACTCCAAAGGCAGGAGTTTAAAACTCTTTTTTAGAAGTAAGCTTTATCTAAGCCCTATAAAGAGTAGATGATCTAAGGAAAGATCCAAGCTTTGCTGGGTAGAATTGAATTATTTGAGGGATAGGTAGATGGAGATCTGGGTCCCACTCCAAGAGATGTCTACCTCTCCAGTCAAATACCTGCTTAATATAAAATGTTCAAATTCAAATTTTGCTATGTGAAAAGATGCTCTGAGGACTGCAAAAGTCAGACACCTTTCCTGAATTCTCAAACAGCACCTTGAGTAAATGGGGAAAAATGTAAGCAAACCATAATTAAGAAAGATTGAGCTGGCAGAGTCCTAAATTTATGTGAGAATTTAATTTTTCTGCTAGGTTAAAATTTGTCACCATTAATGTGGGACCAACATAAGGCTCACAAGGTTTCCCAAATATTTCTTAAATTAATCAATTTCAGTCCCCAACTGCTGTCAATAACAGTGGGTTTTTCATGCTGTTAGAAAGTAATTAAAAGCTTTAAACCAACATTTCTGTTCTACAAGCAAATTATTATTTCAGATACTAACATGATGTTTCAGTATCCTCATGCTAAAGAACATCAAACCCAAAAGATATAACTTCTGTTATATATACAGAAACTCTATATGTGTACCCTCAGTTCAAGTTGTGCAATGCAGTTTCCAGTTTAGCACGTGACATCTGCAAACACAGGGATATAACAATGGGCACAAAACACATTAGCCTTTGTAAAACCTCTAATAGCACCCATGGAGTCACTGCTGTATCTAGAATTCATACACATCCCAAAAATCATGTCATACCCCTGCTCTGTGAAAATTTATCTTGAAATTGAAATGCCATTATTTCTTGATTGAAGTGACATGAAAAAAGTTTAAGACTCTCTTGTAGCTAAAATGGGCTGCCATTCCTCTTGAAATGCTTGTTGTAATGAAGAAGGCAATAAGGAGAGAGCCAAGGTAATGTAGGAATTACCAGAGCTTCAGCGTTACACGGGGTGCAGCAAGGGACCAGGAAATATCTGAAGTGACAATAGGTGTCTGTGTTGAGGCATTCCAATTGAGCCTGCTACCACAGAAAATATATGCTGGTTAAAAAATTCTATTTTTTTTCCTTCTTCTTTCAAAGATGCAGCACTCCAACTTTGAAGTAAATTATTTTGCATTGAATTCTGTATTGCTACCAAGAACAAGCATGGCTCCCATCATAATCTCCCTTCTCTGTATGACTTGGTGCTGCTGTCTTTGCCTTGCTTCTCCTCTGGGTGCCAGGTTATTAATTTAGTGGCCTTGCTACACAAAACAATTCAACAAAAGCAGTGTTAGGCACAACAGAACCCAAAATTTAATGCAGTAATGGTAATTGAAATGTGTTCTTTCTAATATGCATGGCTTTCTCTTGTTCTCCCTTTCTTTGTTCTTCTCATAATTGTGCTCATTAATGTCATGGTATAACAATGTCAATTCTTCTAAAAATTCAGGCAAAAGAAACCTCATGCACACATGTGTTTATAAACAAGATGCAGAAATCCCCCAAGATTTTAGACAGTTTGGCAGTATCTATATATATTTATATAGATGGGTGTATACATGTATATATACTGCTGGACAGCAGAATAACTACTGTGCAGTTTCCCTATTGTGTGTCTTATCCACTAGCATTACAAAAATTGGTGGGCTGAAGAAACATAGGCATATTAACCAGCAATACTGGCAAAAGTATTGTCTACAAGGATTGAAAACGAAGTGAGGAAAAATGCTGTAACTACAGGTAACACAGTCCTCGGAGATTCCAGCAATGTTAAAAATCAAGTGACTGCCATTTAACTACTTTCAATCAACTTTGATGCAATAATGTAGCATGAGGGACTCAGAAAAACAGAAGTTAAGAAAAGCAGAGAATTATGTGAATAATAACCCCTTTGTTACAAAAGTGGTTTTTATGACTGAAATGTATGATTGACAGCCTCATATGAAGTCCTGTGTGTAGCAGCAGAGAAAGTTCACTGTGGCCAACAGTGAAACAAATACTCTCCCTGTGACACCAGTGCCTTAGATTAGGTTGCAAGGTTATATGCCTTAGATTAGGTTGCAAGGCTGGATATACAGGTTTTCCAGGGGAAAGCTTTATGGCAGATGAAAGTAGGCAAATTCTAACAGATGGCGGTGGTAGGGATATTAGTTTACTTGAGACTTAAATGAAATGAGTTTAAAAATAAATCTAATTTGTTTAATTAAAATGTAATTTATTTATAGTAATATGATCTTACTTATAATAAAAATTTTCACTATCATAATGATTATTACCCCCCTTTATTATAATATTTATTCCCCATTGATCAACCTACGCCAAATGGGATCTAGAACGCGAATGCTTAAAAGGGCAGAAAGTCCTAGAAAACCCTCAGCTTGTCCTATCTAAAAACTATCATCTTTATCTGCAAGCCCAGTAAAGCAATGTGTCATTAGATCAGTGCATGCTAAGGCAACAGAAGAGGCTTAGTTTGGCCCACCATAAGACATTTGCTTTACAGACTCACAGAGGAAAAGCTGCCATGTCACAGACTAAGTTTCCCTCTTGTACATGGGAGTTTTGCAATTCTTTAATATAAATACCAGCCTGCATTTTGAAATCTTTGTTGTAGGAATGTTTGTGGACTTTTTGATTTGCATGGAGAGACTGGAGGGACTGGATAATGCAAATACCAATGAACTTAATTTCATGTGGATTGATGAATTGCACAGCACTCTTCCAAATCCAGGTCAAAGTATGCATATTTCACAGGTAGCATTGCCTTGGCAGACACATTGAAAATGTCAGCAGACGCAAGCACTGCACAAACAGGAGGGCCCCTCTACAAAATCACAGCTGGGGCATTTGCTCAGCTTCAGATGTTTAGATGTGGTGCTTAGGGACATTGTTTAATGGTGGACTTGGCAATATCAGGTTTATGGTTTGACTCAATGAGCTCCAGGGTCTCTCCCAACCTAAATTACTCTACATTCCTACGATTCCATGTAATGAGCTATGCACTTTTCTAACCTTCATATCACTGCTTTGCAGGACACTTGGATTTCTGGTCCCTCAGATATATGGCTTTCAGTCTGTGGAGACTGCAAATGTCACTAAGTTGCCAGACAGCTGAAGGCAGCCCAGAGCCTGTGCAGGGCAGCCAGCTGGTATGACTGCAGCCGTGTGTCCTATATGTAACTGGATCTATACGAGCAGAGTTAGCAAATGGAAAGAAAGATTTGATCATCACAGCACTGAGAAAAAACAGAATGTGATATTATTATTTTCCTGCTATTATTTATTATTAATGACTTGATTCCTCTGAGAGGGGTCGACATCAATGTCAGTTGCCAGATCTTGACACTTCTAAGGAAGAGGCCCATTATTAATTAATTATTATTATTATTATTGTATTACTGCACCAGCTGTGTGATAGGTGATTTACAGACATATTCAGGCAGGGTCCCTACATGAAATGTTTAAAATCTAAAACATGAAAATTAAAACAGCATTACAGACAAAAAAGCGTGGGAGAGAGACAAAATGACAGAAGTGATTATGTTTGTTGCAGGGTCACTGAGTAAAACCCTGGGCTCAGTGGAGTCCACAGGAACTTTGCTGTTGAGCCCACAGCTGCTGAGTTTGCTGCTTAGTTTTGCTTCTCTTGTTGCTGACTCGGGGGAAGAGTTGGGGGTTTCAAGTCTATCTTCAGATGCCACTGCAGCATCATCTCAGTTATCAGTCAGTGAAATGAAATTAAATGTATCAAGGCATCAGGGTCCCAGGCATAAAGTTCTGAAGAAATAAACCATTGGAAGGACATGAACTTGAGGAAGAAGCTGGCAGTTAATTAGTGGAAAACACAAATTATTATGTCCAGTGTATGTGCCATTTTTCCCCTCTGTCCATCCCCTAGTATTTTAAAGGAGCACATTATTCATTGTTATGTCCACTTCCTAAAATAGATGGAACTATTTTTCTCTCACTCACATGTATTTTAATTCAGTGCAAACTCAATGACTTTAGAGTACTTACTTATTTCACTACTTGAGAAAAATGCTGTCTCTGGTTTAATCCAACCTGACGCTCCTAGCAGAAGGGCAACTTTGCCCAAAGAGTTCTCTGCAGTAAATATAGAGAGACAATGACCTCCAGAGCATCATTCTGCCCACCTAGGAGCTGCATTGCCTTCTGGAGGTTTCTGTCTGTCTCCATTCACTATGGAGTTTAGAGTGACCAAATTCCTAACTCCTACAATCTCAGTGAGATGCCGAAACTGAGTAGAATGAACCCACGCCTCTATGCCTATGCATAATTTAAATCTACACCTCCTTGTAGCTCTGCTGCAGACCAAGTAATTGCTGAGATATGTGACAGCAAGAGATAGTCAATAGATAGGAGGACCATTAAGGACTGCTTGGATTACTTGTACTTTGCTGGGCTCTTCAAGAGTGCTTTCTGCCCACTAACACTTCACTTCTGCTGCTCTTGAATGTCAGAACATGACTGGACCATTTTCTTTATGAGAGGCATATAGGCAAGGTTTTTACCCTGCACCGTGTTTATTTATTTACAGCCTATTTTGAAAAAAGATTAGTTCAGTCAATCAAGGATTTTAATACATTTATATGGCACAATGGTGTATAAGTTTATTGACTGTGATTTCATGATGTGGAATAGGGAGAAAGCTGTCTTGGAAAAATGTATTGTTATTTTATATGAAATTCATGATGCTATTAAGTTTTTGGTCTCGTATATTGTGGAGTGTAGCATTTCAGAGATAAACTATCTTGATGTTTTCATTTCAAAGACAGGTAATAAGTGGAATACAACAATTTCCTGGAAACCCCAGACAGGCATAATCTGCTTTATGCAACCAGTCACCATCCTGAGGCTCTTAAAAAAGTTTTACTTTATAGCCATTTTGAGAACCTGTAGGATTTGCAATCATGGCACTGGCTATAGGGTAAAGATGGATTATCTGGTTAATAAATACAAGGAGTGGGACTAAAACCAGGAATATTTCATGAAAGCAAACGACACTTGCATTAAGGGAGACAGTACAAAATTGCTGCAAATTGAAGCAGATAAATATAAGAAATTTTACTTTTCAATGGTACTTTATGGATTATTCATAATGACACCACTCAGTCTTCCTTCTCTGCTAGCATGATTCCTTTCTCTCACAGTCTCACAGAGGTGGGGGGCATTTTTTGGCTTCTGTGCTGAGTGCTTTAGCACTGTTGTGCCTGCCTCTTATTGATAGATTCATAGATCCAGTTTCTTTTGCCCGTGCTCCAAGCTGGCAGAATGCCATATGAGATACGCGCATGTTCGGACAGCACTGTGTCCAAAGAACTATGCTCCATCAATACATCCCCAGACACAGTGTCATTTTAGCATTGTTATGTATTTCTGAGACAGCGTTATATTAAACCAGTTCAAATGATGAAAAGGAAAAATCATGTCTACCTTTGACTAACTTCTACAGGCACAGAGATTTCACCAATTTTTTGTCTCAAGAAATATATTTTCACAGAAGCAGATCTGTTGTGTGCTTGTAGAGCATCTAGCACTGGACATACTCTATAAAGCAATCTTCTGGAAAATAATCTCATGCTAATAACAATAAAGACTAAATTAGTCAGTAAAGAATGGTTTAAGCAATGGGAATGTGATATCAAAGTCTAAATACATGGTCATTCAATCCCCAACGTGGACATGACTTCTTCATCTTTCCTTATTTAAAATGTACATATAACATCAGTTCCTGAAACATAGGCTCAAATTAGTCTCAACTAAACTATCTACAGTAATGCCGGAAAATCACTATCAAAACCCTTCTGATTTACTCTGGTGTAACAAGAAGCAGAAGTAGACTGCAATCTTATTAGGAAACACTATGATTGATTATTACCATTTCATTTTTCAGTTACAATAGCATAAATTGGAATTAAATTCAGTGTAAATGAGCTCAGAATTAGGATTTTTACATGGTTTTTTTTTTTTTTGCATGGTGAAGGAAGGAGGACAACATCAGGGAAGAATTTAATTCTGAAATGAACTGAATTAATCTGAAGCTACACTTACCTACCTTCACAAACTACGCAGTTTTTTAGGAGTGACTTCATTTTCATATTGCAAAACTTCCTCAAAAGTCCTTCCTCTTACTATGACCTACAATCACAGCAGAAATCTGTAGTGAATCTCCCCAGAAATAGGCTGAACAGTAATTTTGAATGAGAGGTGTAGATAGGCAGTTCAGAGACAATCAATCTTCCGTGTGCAGAAAATGCCATTTCAAGTAATACTAACAGGATCTGCAAATGCAAATTGTAGGGGATAGCTAAAGATGGATTTCAAACACACTAGAAAAGAAGTTATGTAGTTAAAAACAAAAATAAAATGAGAAACCAAAAAGGTTGTCTTTCAAAACTTGCGCATTGGATTCTGCTAAGCATCTTTCCCCTCTCCTGTTTTTACAGGGACCAGGCATGTCAGTCTAGTTCTGCTCTAATCCTAGAACAACTGCTTATTTCTTCCCGAACTGGACATCTCCATCTAGTTTGCAGATGAGATGAAGCTGAGCAGTGCATTTGACATGACAGAAGAAAGTGATACCATCCAGAGGAAGCTGGACATGCTTGAGAAGTGAGCCCATGAGAATCTTGTGAAGTTCAACAAGTCCAAATGCAAGGTGCTGCATCCAGTCAGGAGCATAGATATGAATTCCAGCTGAGAGAAGGGCACAGGTGTCTCATGGATGAAAAGCTCAACTTGAGCCAACAGTGAGCACCCACAGCCCAGAAAGCCTGGGCTGTATCAAAAACTGTGTGGCAAATAGGTTGAGGGAGGTGATCCTCCTCTTCCACTCTGCAAAGAGATCTCACCTAGAATGCTCTCTTGGTTTAGGAACAGCACTCCCCATTTTAGTGTCCCTGTGCCTGGCACCAAGACTCTTCCAAACCAGACACCACTCATTCTCTTCCCCCAAATTTCACTCCCTCTTCCTGCTTGAGGTATGGATTTGAGAATTGAAGGTACAAAAAGGTGAAAATTACAGGTTGAGATATGAACAATTTACAGTGAACAGCAATGAGATAAGAAAATGAACAGTAACAGCAACAATATTAATAACAAAAGTATGCAAAAAGAGAGAATGATTCATAGGCAAAAATGCTCACTGCAGAGCCTGACTGGTCAGAAGTCTTTTTTCCTGACCTGGAAAAGGAACTCCTTTCTTCCTAGAAACAAGAGACAGTCCCTTCCCTCCCACCCCTGGCAATGACCTAAGATGGTATCAAATACCATTGGGGAGTTGGCCACACCCTCTGGGCGCTGGAGTTCCTGGGCTCAAGCCATCCTGCCGACTCAGTGTCCTGCAAAGGTGGGACCACAGGTGAATGCCACTGCAGCCTGCTACTCAAAATAAATTAACTCTGTCCTGGCACTAGCACTAGGACAAGTGCTGAGTCCAGGTCTGGGGCCCTCCAGCACAAGAAAGATGTGGACCCAGTAGAGGGGATCCAGAGGAAGACCACAAGGATGAGCAGAGGGGTGCTGCACCTCTCCTACAAAGAGAGAGATGTGGCGTTTTTCAGTGTGTAGAAGTGAAGGCTCCAGGGAGACTATAGCAGTCTTCCAGTGCCTTAGGGTGTCTTATAAAATGGAGCAGGATGAACTTTTTATACAGGCAGAGTGATAAGACAATGGCAATAGTTTTAAACTGAAAGAGGTCAGGTTTAGATTAGATATCAGGATGAAATTTTTTACTGTGAGGGTGGTGAAGCAGTGAAACAGGTTGCCCGGAGAAGCTGTGGGTGTCCCATACCTGGAAGTGTTGAAGGACAGTTTGGATGAAACTTTGAGCAGCCTGGTCTATAGAAAGTGTTCCTGCCCACAGCAGCAGGCTTGGAACCAAGTGATCTTTAAAATCCCTTCCAAGCCAAGTCATTTTATGTTTCTATGTCACCAAGTGATCTAGTAGACACAGGTGGCTTTTGATTTTCAAAAATTCATACAAACTTCAGTGGTAAAACTTCCCACATGTATTTTCCACTCAGATAAAATACAAGTTAGACTTTTTTTATTCCACCTAGAAACTGCTCCGACAACCTTTTTGCAGTAAGATACACTTACGATTCTCAGTATGGCAAACGTGTTTCATACCATCTGTTCCATATTTATATTTCTTTAGTTTATATTAAAGAAAACAGTAAACTACAGGGATATTATGCATGCAATTGAGGATTTTATAAGGTTCAATAAATTCTCTCTTAACAATCAGGGTTAAGTCTACATAAATTCTTATCTTTCTCCTGCTCTACATTTTACCTTCTCAGTTCCTCAATCAGTTTTGTTGCTCTGTTCTCTACTTTAAGATAAGACATCAATTTTACAACAGCATAACAGGCTCAGGCTAAACTCCGTTTTTGAAGAGATTCTGTGTGGAAGAATTGTAACATCTACCCAAAACTAAAGTCATGGAAATCACTGATTTTTCGATTTGGGTGGCAAGTTTAAGAGTTGGAAGGAATAGTCCAAAAGAAAGAGACTTAAAATGCTTTGTTTTTTCTGGACAAATTGTTGTTTTTCTGACACCATGCCTCTCATTCCTAGAGCTTGAAAGAAACAAATATGATAATGACCTAGATTTAGAAAATTATCAGAAAAGATCACCATCTCTCTTTTACCCAAAACTTAAGTTCTGCGAGCAAAGGTCAAGAGTGTGGGTGATTCAGATTTAGCTCCCTTCTAGGTGGACTGGAAACACCATGCTCCACCATCCATGAGACTGGACAAATGCTGGGCTGCCTTGGTATCCTTACAAATCCAAGTAAGTAGGGAGTAGGGACTGTCACCTCACACCCATCAGGTGAGTGTTTTCCTATCCTGATTAGAAAGTTATACCAAATAACTGGTGATGTATTTCACAGAGTTATGTCTTCAGTACCCAGTAATAAAGACAGCTCTTTGATCGAGCACCTCTTCCTGAACAGAGAAGATCCAGGTCAGGCTTTTCCATGGGAAAGTCCATGACTGCTAGAATGAACTATTCTTTAAAAAAAGGTTTCAGCTTTCTCTTTTATTGGAGCTTTTCTGCTTCATATACCACATATAGACACTTACTAAGAGAAATAGCAGAACAACGAGTCTGGATCTCTAGCCAGAGAGCAGCTCACAGCACAGGAGAGTTCAATCTTTACTCCGCTTGTATCTAAATATTTTTATAGGATGAAACAGTATCAGGAAATCCCTAGTAGATTGGCATTTATGAACTTCTGGTAAGGATTTAAACACTCCAGATAGAACAAGGAAGAGATAGTACTTTTTTCTGCATTTTAGCCAACCACTCTGCTTCCTGCTGTCCTGGCAAATGAGAATTTATAATTCAATTTTAGATTTGAAACATGAAGTCAAAATAGTTTCACAAGTCATCTGTGCCATTAGGACAATGATGTTCTGTTGCATTGGACTCTTTTTGAAATGTGGTGGTTTGTTTCATCAGGTCGTATACCATTTTCCTCACATTTCTGTGTATACTGTAAATCTAAAATATATTTCTGTTCTTGATCTCCTTTTGAAGAATCCCTCTGACTTCACTTATTGTTTCTCAGATTTACGACAGATTATGACTCACTGCTCTTCCTGTCATCTAGAAAGACAAGTTAAAAGGGTTAGTTTCAAATTAACATATGAAGTCTTTCAGTTTCATTCTATTTCTGGTGACACATTCCTTGTCCTCTGAAAATTATACTGAGATTCCCCATGAAAAAGCATTGGTATCCAAGGAAAATCTCATTGACATTAACAATTATGTCCTTTGGCACAGTCTTAAGCATGCACTGGTTTTGGTGCAATCTTAAAGCCTAAGTCAGCAGTATGGTCATTGCAGCAAATGGAGAAGCTTGGGGTTTACATCATCACATTGAGAGCAGGATTGGTTCTTAGACGTTTTTATGTTCTCATTCCCCCTGCTAGCTGTGCTGTCATATTGCCTGATTCATTTGAGCACACAAATAAAAAGCCAAAAGGAGTAGTGTCTGTACATCACAAGAAAACTTCTGTAGAAGGGATGTAGGCAAAGAGCAGGGAAGAGGTGCACGTTTTCTTACAGGTTACCAAAGAACCTAGGAGCTTTAATATATGTATTCAGAAAATAAATAAATATTTTACAGAGAGACTGCTAGTTTATAAAAAGATCTAGATATTGCTTACAACTAGTGAATACTCTCAAAAATTTTAGACAGTGCTAAAACTGCAGTTTCTTAGTAAACCAAAGGTACTGTAATTATTACAGATCAAAGATAGCTCACAACTGATGTATTTTAAAAACACAGAAGTTTTGAATTTAAGAGAAAGTTCTGCATGTGGCTGAAAGTACAATACAGACTTTTGTTTTCTTGGAATTTCTAGAAATAAAATCTATGAGAAGATTAATGTATGTTATCCAAAGGCCTTTTTACTAAATAAAAGAACATATTTCTCCATTTTTCTTTAAAAATAGGAGATTTGAATAGTTGGATCTGTTGGAGACATTAATTAACTATGTGAGTTAACTGTTTCTGTAAGCACAAAGGAGATAATTCTGGAAAAACAAAATTAGTGTTTTGGTGGGGGCTTTAGAGGACATATTGGATGAGGGAAAGCAAGTGATAGTTCTGCTAATATCTACTCAGTAAGTTTTCCCAAAATAAGCCCAGTGAGCTAAGAGGTTCATTTGTGTTTCACTGCCCTCTTGGACCTTTCTTGGAACACTCATGTGCTGGATGTCACATTATGCCATGCTGACCACCATTACTGGACCAGATCAGCTGACTGCAAGAGGAAAGTCATGGAATTTCCTCTTTCAGGTGTGGAAACCTTCTCACGAGTTAGAACACAGACAGGGGCCAAATAATTTCTGGGTTTTGCTCATATGGATACTTGCAGTTTCTAAATCTGTTCAAATTCCGAGTCTTTTTTGAACAGTATGCAACCTAAACTCTGAGTGCCTCCCACAAGGAGGGAATACAGGAACATGAGCATGCACCTCATCCTCCTTGATAAAAACAAGGACAGGTTTCCGTCCTTGGCTTGCCTTGGGTAAACAGCACCCTCAAAAATTCTCCATAAGTGTTGTGAGAGCTCCCTCTCCTGTTACAAATGGCTTTATCAGCAGATTTAAAGTCTCAGTTCTGGTTTACAAGGCCGAATCACAGCTGAGACAGGGCTGAATCACAGCTGAGCTGTCAGAGAAGAAGGCAGACAGGCAAAGAGATGGTGCAAAGAGATCAGCTACAGAAATCATCCCCCAGAAAAATGTCAAGCAAAGGAATGTCCTTTTGTCTTTTCAGAAAATGCCCTGGATGCAAGAATGAACTCATATTGTTAGATACTTGATCCATTTTAAGGTGTAGCTAGTGGCAGGGCCATGTTTAAAGAGCTTGAGTATGGATTTAACCTGTTTACTGCCTGACTTTTATTCAATAATCTGTTATTGCTTATTTGATTTAATTACTTGATACCAAATAGCAAGCAAAAATAGGTCTATTTACTCACTAGGTGACATTCAAATGATTCAAAAAGATGAAAAACCATGCAGACAAGTAAGTGGGAAATACAGCTTCCATCTTGTCCAGCTTTTTTGTGCTGTTCTCACAGTAAAAGAAAGCAGGAAATACACAGCTAAATAGCCCTTTTCTCCCTGAACACATGCCTATAATAGTCAACCTAAAAGTGGAGATTTTAGTGTCAGCTTTTCCAACACATACAGATGGAGCCATGAGTCCATTACTAAGATATCTGCTCCAAAAAGTCTCCATTATCTTGACAGAGAGAATTTGAAGTCAAAGGCACCTGCAGTAATATGGCACTGCAAGAGGAAGGATCTTCCATACAGGCTGTTTTAAATGGCCTCTGAAAATGAATTAGGCAGCAAATGCAAGTAAACATTGTCAGTCATCCCTCTCTCTTCATTTATCATTGATTTCAACTTTCAGCCCTACACTCAAAATGAGAATTTGGTATCTTAAATGGGCTTTCAGATATCTCTGAGGGCTGGAGATAAGACACCAAGAAGTTCTGTACTTCTCTCAGGGGTGAGGGAAGAAGGTGAGCTTGAACTGCTTTAGCTGGGGAAGTGAGTTGAATCTGTCTCCCACAGCTATGTGAATACTCAGATGTGAGGCCACTCTGTGCACATCTTCAAGGAAAGCAGCAGCCAGTGCTGCACATTTGTCATGCATATCTCTGAGGTGTGCCATAAGCAGTTTCTAAGAATGCCTGATCAGGCTGAGCTGCTCGGCAGCAGGGACTGTCTGTGTGGACTTTGGTGAGAACGAAGCGCTTTTCATCTGTCCTCCCCAGGCTGAGCACTTCTGGGTAGGCACAGAAGAAGAACAGGAGGTTCTCAGGGATTTTAAAGGTTAAAAATTGAGGCATCTCTAGAGGCAGTTTGTGAGGCTTTTCAAGGTTTGGATGAGAGCTGAGCAGGGATTTTCAGGTTGCACATTTTGATGTCAGAATTCTTCACAGTTCTCCTTGGAGGTACCAGCATCTTTTTGATTTGCAGGATATAAGAGCAGGGGGCTTCACTGCCCATGGTGGGACTTCACACCTAAACACCTGCCTAAATACTTTAGAAAATGTGATTTATAAGTCATGACAGGACTCTTCCACACATTTCTTCTCTCCTACGCAAAGCTTGCAATTAAGTAGCAGATAATGAGTATTATAAAACCTGTTTCTGAAGAATTTTTTTAGATGCAGTCCTTCAGTAGAGAGTATTACTGAAATCTAATCCATATGTTGGTGGAGACAAAATAAACAAGCACATTTGGAAGAGGTAGGCTACCTTTGCCTCAGGTTTACTTTGTGGGGGAAAAAATAATAAAAATACTCTTTTTCCTTCTGATCATTTTTGTGAGTAATTGGTTAAACTGAGGCTGTTCTGTTAACTGAAGTTAAACTGCATCTCTTCTGTCTTTTCCAGATAGTCAAAATAATAGCCCAGTTCCTTACCCACAGCAGTTAATTATCAAACACAACCAGTTGCAAAGCTATTAAATAATTATAACACATTTTACAACTGCTGAAAAATGTATATGAATTTTAGATGGTGATACTATCATATCCCTTGTTAATATCCCTCAGCAGTTTAATAGAATGACTTATGACAATTAAGTGCAGTAAACACCTTTTATTACAGTTTTAACATGATTTTGCACTATATTTTCTCCACGCTAAATCACAGCTTCAAAGGAATCAAAGCAAAACATTAAAATGTCAATTATCTCGGTATTCTGAAGGGGTAAAGGTGGGAAGCGTACTTAGTACAAGTAAAACTGGACTGATGGATCTTTGGGGATGGTCCCTCTTTAGCTCAGGATGGGTTTCAAACAACCCTTAAAGTCCTGAGGATAAATTTTTGGTGCAAGCAAATTGAGTGAGCTGTGGAAAATACTAGCCTGGATCAAAATCACTGCTTTAAAATCACTCTTACAGAACAGAATCTGATCTCCTCATTTTATACTGCAGCAACAATTCCCCCAGTGTCATGGGATCCCCAGAGCATGCAGGTAGATTTTAACCTTTTGGAACTTTTCCCTTATTTGTGCTGTACTTTCTGACCTGCAGAACGTCAACCTTGAGTTCCAGATTTCTGTAACCTTTTTATTCTGCAAGCCATGCAACTTGTCAGTAACTTGTTGACATCAGCAAGTCTTGTTCTGAGAGCTTGCAGCAGTTATCATGATTTGGTGCTAGTTAGCAGAGCTGTTAGCATAAGTCCATGAGCTTTAATTTACTGTTTCAGAAATAAATGAATCCTCTGTTCCAAAAACAAAACAAAAAAAGAACTTTGAACAGCTTTTGCACATTCAATGAAAATAAATAGCCAAGCTGCATGTCAACCTTTTGAAAATCAAGAAGGTTCAAATTTGTGAACCAGAAGTGTCCAACACAACAGTAGCTGATTGTGAGCAGCAAGGGTAAGTCAGAAAAGGACAGTGCAATTTGTAGAGATGAGTCACCAGGCATGTAATTTCTGCCCAGTCCTTAACTAAGGAAAATAAAGAGTTTGCAGAGGAACTCGAGTAGCATAGACCCCAGAGGGAATCCAGGTAAAAGAAGAATCGAGTGACTTCTGAGGAATACTGGGGATAAAACAATCCAGGTCCAGGACTATGTACCATACAGTTGCACTCTTGCACTGACCCACCTGTCATTTGTCCCAGCCCAGTTCATTGCTGCCATGAAGCAGGGAAGCCATGCAATTCATAAAAATTCATATATCTGTGATTTAATAGTCTCCATGCTGTCATTTGTTCTATAAATGTGGCAGGGGTCATTGGAAAAATGTGCATAGCAGTGCAGAAGGTCTACAAACTACTGGTTAAAACCACAGTTATATAAAATTCCACTGTAGAAACATCCAAGAGTTCCAAGAACTCAAAAGACAGGGTAGATATAATGAGAAATTTATAAAACATTAGCAACTAGTATTTAGTCATATTCTGCAGACTGAGAAGTATCAGTACAAGGAAAAGGAGAAATCAACTGTCTTGTCAAATCATGAACAATGTATTATTCAGGTCCCAAACACAGGAGCCTGAGATACTTGACCACAGTGGCCACCATTAGTTAAGGAGTTAAACAGTGATGGGAAAAAGAGGAAAGAAGCAGCAAATAAAATAATAAGATTCTCTAGAAATGTAATAAGATTCTACAGGAGTGTCCCGGAAACATCTATCATTTAACAATGATAACCAATAATTAAATGAATCATTCTTTATTTTGAAATGGCCATTTCAGGGACACACTCATCTGTTAAATGCCACTGTATGACTTATAAACAATGGTAAATTTTTTTTGCTTTTGTTTTAAGAAACCACTGAGTGATTCTTTACCCATCTTACAAAGAGAAATCAGAAAGGCTGTTGCAGGAGCCCCTGTGAACTACAGCTTTATGCTACTAAACAACAGAAGTCCACTAGCACATAGAAAAATTCTTAATCATATGACTCTGCATTTGATCATCCCAGATATATGCCACAGAAACATATGTCTGCGTGACAAACTGTTGAAATAAACCAGTGTAGACCACTGCTACAATTCCTGTAGAGGATGAATTTGTCTCAGATGTTCAAGCCATCCTCAAGCTTGTAACATTTGTTGTTCCAATTTTCCAGGAAAATATTTGGGCTTGCTAGAAAGAGATAGATTTCAGTAGGATTCAGCTAAAACTGTTACAAACTAGATCAGGGATGCAGTCTGAGCACAGGTTCTGTGGTCACTCCCAAGTTGTTAGAGTGTCCCTTCAACTGATTTTGTAGCTTTCCCTTCAAGGCTTTCCAAGGAGCCTATGTAGGTCACTAGTGATCAGCAGTGGCACTGGGAAGCAGTCAGTGTCAGCCGGCCTCAGGGGACTGGCTTCCTTCCACTATTAGTGCTGTCATAGGCCAAGAGTCCTTATTTGTTGGTGAATTTTCTACATATCCCATTTTGACTCAACCACCAGGAAAGTGGTTGAGTCACCATCACCATCAATGGTCTCGGAGGTCTATTTCAACCAAAATGATTCTATGATTCTGTGCTTAGCCTCTTCATTTTCAATACCAACAAGAAACAGCGTATGTTGCACTCACTTTCACTAGCTGTACCCACAAAGCTGTACTGGCCTCTCTGGATGTTCTGGTTAGACACCCAAATCAAATTTTCCATACACAAGATGTTCACACAGTTGCTCTAAGGCTGATGGGTACCTCCCCACAGACACTTCCACAAACATCCTAGCACAGACCCTTAAAATGCCAACATGCTGACTGCCAGCTTCCAAAAGATGATTTCTTGCAGATTTGCCTGAGGAAATAGCAGGAAATAAAGCTGTTCAGGCAACCAGCAAGGCTTAGCAGAAGGGCATCTCCTGCTCTATCTCTGGATGGCCCAGCAGTTACAGTCACAGTCTACCCCCACTACATGCTAGAGGATTGCAAAGATCCTAAAATGTCCTAAAACAAATGTCCTAAAACTGGCAGTCAGTTCCCCAGGGTGGGCAAGTTGGACCAATCTGTCAAATTACTGATATGCATCTATTAAACTGTCTTTTGTAACTCCCAGTAACACAGAGTAACAAGATAACACTTGAATAATACATCTCAGGATAGGGAAAACGCAGATGCTTCACTGTCTTACAGTCATATGTCATTCTTCTGTCCTACTGCCTTTGACAAATTGACTGGTATGATAGTTATATCGGTTCTTTGTTTCTTCATCTGCCTCTTCTTAAACCCAAGACTGAAAATTAACATGACTTTCAATCAATTTTGCAAGTTATTAAATCTCTTTGCCCCTACAGCAGTTACATGCCAAAAAGTGGTAGATCCACCAAACCCAGCTCTTCTACTGAAAGATTGGTACACCTGTGGTATGTTCCAGGATCCTTTTCAAGGATAATCTTGACACCTGATCTTTGATGTAATTAGCACAATTGCAAATTTTCACAAGGGATTCTCTGTTCTTGTCAAAATCTTTACCATAACAACCTCTGAATTACAATACAGCAGTAAGTGTACTACAGTGTTCAGCAGAGGAAAAGATACAGTAGGAACAACTCTAAATGAAATTAATTAGAATGGTTAATGTTCGTGAAGCACTCTGAAGATGGAAAGAGCTATAGTAGTGTTAAATTATAATCATTAGCATGCCAGATCCTGAAGGTCTTACTCATTTATCACCCATTTGTTACACAGACTAAACTTACATTCACTTCAGCTGAAGATTTATCTGAATGAGAGACAAATACAGATTTTAAAATTCATAAATTATAATAGTAAATATGGATTAATAAACCAGTCAATCTGTAAAAAACCTGTTTTCATAGCTCCTGCTACTTGAGTCTGCTTAGGAAAGAATCACTTGGAAATGTCCTTGGGCCAAAAAGATCCATTATTCACTTAGTTTGAGGAAAAATTACATAAGCAAAACAATAAAACAGCTTTGTACATTGGATTAAATAGAAACTCTGTACTGGGGAAAGGGGAAAGGAAAGGGAATGGGAAAGGGGAAAAGAGGGCTCCCAGGGAATGGAAAATTTCAAATGACACACAGAGGTGTGCAAAAGGAGGATCCAGGGAGCTAAAGACCAGTCAGCCTGGCTTCAATTCTTCTTAAGATGATGAAGCAAATAATCCCAGAAACCATTTCCAAAAAATATCAAGGTGATTTGAAGTAATCAGCATGGATTTATGAAGGGTAATTCATGTCTGACCAACTTGATAGCCTTGTGCAAAGAAATGATTAATCTGGTGCATGAGTGGAGAGCAAAAGTAGACTTTAGCAAGGAATTTAAGTCTTTCATAATATCATCAATGACAAACTGATAATGCCTGGGCAAGATAAATGGATAGTGAGGCAGGCTAAAAACTGGCTGATCCTTCCCCTCTGTTCAGCATTGATGAGACATATCTGGATTGCTGGATACAGACCTGGGTTCCCCACTAAAAAAGAGACAGGTACATACTGGAGAGAGCCCAGAAAAGAGTTGCAAATATGACTAAGGGCCTGGACCATCTCTAATATAAGGAGAGACTGAGAGAGGTTGGACAGTTTGACCTGGAGAAAAGAAGACTCTGGAGGAATTTTATCAATATCTGTAAGTACCTGAAGGGCAGGTGTAAAGGAGACAGAGCCAGGCTTTTCTCTATGGTGCCCTGTAACAGGACTAGTGGCAATGGGGACAAACTGAAATACAGGAAAGTCCCTCAGAACACAAGAAGACAATCTTGTTTTGTGAGGGTGGTCAAACACTGGCACATAGTGTTCGGAGAGGTTTTGAAGTCTCCATTCTCAGAAAAGGAGAAGGAACAGGTGGGAAGGAAATGTCCTTTGCAGATAGCTGTGATATAGTATAAGAATTCACACATTTGAGTTTAAAAAAATTAAATGCTTTGTGAAAGATTACCAAACTGACAGCCATGGAAAGTGTGAATATACCTGCACCTCAGTCCCCAAGCACAGTCATTTACTAACCCTCTCTTAATTCCTGTGTGTCTCCTTATTTTCATTGGTGCTTCACACTAATCTGGGCAAAGGATCGTGACAGAATCCAAGATCAGCAGTAATGTACATCACAGATTGTCTCCCAACACCCTCATTCAACGGTGAAGAAAGTTCTTTTATGGGTGAGATGAGTTAATCTATGTTGGTTCAGTATTTCTTTTCACTGCAAAAGTAGATCCCATATCTGGTAGTTATTTGAAAGTGGTTTACTTTAGAAAAAAATTTCCACATTTAGTAATGCAATTAATTCCTAGCAAAGCTAACAAAGCTGATTATCTTTTTAAAGATAATCAGAGAGGTTTTAATTCCCATCTTCTAAAACTCTTTTTTTCCTTAATGGTATGGTTTCTGCAAATAGTACATATCTCACTCAAACTTTATTTGGTGACAGCCACCCACAAGAAGCACACATTAAGTTCTGAGTTAATGTGAGTTCTGAGTCCAAATTTTCCAGGTCTTGCTGGAGAACTCAGCAACTCCTCCAGTACTCCAAGGGTTTGTCAAGTAGTAAACAGAAGCAGCAGCTGATCAAGATGCTAGGGGAAGAAAAAATAAATTTAAAATAATTTTTGTTCTTGCTAAAAGCCTTATTACCAGAAAAGATGCATGTGACAAGAATGGGAGTGCCTGTGAGAAGATACATGCAGACATCCAACTGAGAATTTAAAATGCTGGTTAGCAGTATCAATGTATTTTGGCTGCATGCAAGTCCTTGCATATTATCATAGTGCCAGGAAAGTACACGGCACCTCTGAGTCATATAAAAGTTCTGGCTCCTGCACATAATCTGCATTTAGGCAGAAAGTAATAACTCGTAGAGTGGAGAAGAGCAGATAATAGTTCCCCCAATAGTATCACATGACAACTTGAGCTGATTTTAACTCTGTTGTCGCTCTGTATGTATATATAGAGCAAAACTGTCTTGTAAGCACATTGCAGCCCCAAATTCCTGTAAAACTGTATAATTTCAGCACAGCATGCTCCTTTTGAGTCCTGGTGGGACAAATAAGTGTTTTCATCACACAGGCATCCACATTTAATGTGGGCATTTAAATTACGCTGTCTCACGTAGATGCTTATGTGAGAATGGTGAAGTCTCTATACAGCTGAAGGAGAGACATCACCTCCTAACACAGGCTCTTGTCTCCTGCCTCCTCATTGTGCAGCAAGCCTGAGCTCCTACAGTGGGATTTATCTCACCTAATTTCAGCAATCCAAATGCTTAGCTTTTTGGCTAAACTGATCTCCAAGCTCCTTCTACATTCAATACAGAGATGGGTATGTCCAGTAAAATGTTAGTGTTCTTAGACATCTTGGGGTGGGATAACTTGCTTTTTCTTAAAGGATCCTTGACAATACATTATAGCAGTGGCCCATGTGAATATCTCAGAACAGATGCCTGGTAATCTATATATTATATGACATAAAGTGATACAGAAGAACTTAAAAACATGGCAATCATTAAGCAGTGTGAAAATTGATTTGTAACCCCCAAGCCACAGCACACTTCTAACTACCTTCAGCAGCAGGGAAGAATCATAAGTAATGGAATTAGATGTCCATTTTATTCTAATACACTATTAAAGCTCTTGGAGGTTTAAACCTTCTGAAAATTATGGTGAATTCAGTGGTATAATACAGATGAGGGTTCAAAGATGTTTCAAAGATTATTAGCAATTTCTCTTATCTGTTTCCAACACTCAGTACTTTATTAAATTAAGAAGTAAGTTTCATTTAAGAGAGGAAGAGTAGTACATCAGTGGCTCTGACCAATGGTAATTTTACTGAGGGCAAAACTTGGCTAATTGTAACATTTGTGAATATGAAAATAGTTTGTTGGGAAATGTTAAACTTTTCCAATAAGATAAACTAGCAAAAAGGGACTGAAAATACACACATTGATATATCTTTCTTTAATAATTTAATATAAAAAGAGAATACAATGAAATGAACTGTCAAGTATAAAAATCCTTTTAGTATTCTCTTTTCATGTTCAAAATCTTTGTTGTGTTTGAGCATCCATAATTGCTTTGCGTCAAGTTCCCTAAGACATTTCCATCTGTCTTTCAGCAAACTTGAAAACGTTTTTTCTACTTTTGGCTTTAGTAAAAATCAGATGGTTTTTTTCAGCCAGCAAGGTTACTTCTGGTGATTGTTTATCCTCTGCCATTCTGTTGTGATCACTGGGGCCATCTTTCACTTTGCCATGATACATGTATATTACTGTTTGCACCATCACTCACAGCTCATAACTTGGGATAATCCAGAAGGGCATTGCATGCATCATTCCTTCTGTTTAGCCATTGAAATAACTTTACTCAGAATCAAAAGCTGAATGAAACAGCTGAGCCCAGCAAACAGAGCAGCTAACATGGGAGTTTCTGAAGGGTTAGCTGCAGACCGTGTGCTCAGCAGTAGAGCAGTTGCAGAAGGTGAGTTGGAAGAGTATTTGCATGTGTGTGTGTGTGTGCGTGCATTTTCTATTCAAGTTTTGTCCTTTGAGAAGGCTGTGGGGACAGTCTTGCAATCTCCTATCAGGCTGTATTGCTCAGGTTGTCAGAGTTCCTGTAAGATCCATCTGGCCATGACTAGCAGGTCTTTGATCAGAATCAGTGCTCAAAATCATCAAATAGCTAATCCCTCCCAGATTACTGAGGGAATGAGACTCTGCAGCGAGAATTTATATATAAATCATTTGCCTGGTGTGCTTTGGAACCAAGCAGATGAAGGAAGAATGAAAAGTGACTTCACATACAGGAGGGATATTTGGAAAAAACGCATCTGGAAAGCATCCCTGTTGAAGATTCAAAGCAGCAGGGACCCATCACTAAGGAACAAGCTATATGACAAATCAAGGTTTGTAGAACAAGGAACAAGGGTATCATTTTATATACCTGCTCAAGTTCACAAAATACCAGTGTCTGAGCCGCTAACACAACACTGTGCAAGTGATCTTGAATGTTTATGGATTAATTTTCTAGCCAATATAGTGCAAGCTGGGGCACAAGCCACCAGCAGTTCCTAGCATCGTATCACAACAGCATCAACAGCTCCTTAAAACCTGCATGTCCTATATTAAGGAAAAAAAGCTGAGAAGCTGACATCTTGACATGAGTGATATATATCAGAGATCTGTCAGTACAAAAACTACCTTGGAATTCCTAAAAAAAAAGTACTGACAATTTCATAACTCAAAAAATAGTGTCATGGAATGATAAATTTGATTTCATCTTGGCAGATAAAAGGGCACTGATCTAAGAACTAAAACCAAAGATTTTTTTAGGAGCAAGTCATCATGACTTAATTACATTCATTATGTGCAGACTGAAAAAAAAAATTTCAAATCAGTAATAAATATGGTTGGTGATTTAAAAGAGACAGGTTCATAAAGCTGAAAACAACTATAGGCTGATAGGCCTGGAAGAAGGTATGAATAATTTGGGAGTACTGATTAAATATTTTATTTGATGGTCAAAACGCTACCATCTCAGAGCTGAAAAATTAGGTGACATTAGCTATAAAACAACTTGACTTTAGAAGAGAGAACAAAAGCAACTCCAAAGGCTAAAATATATTTGTGATCTGTGTGTGTGTTCATCAGTGGGGAGGGCTGGGGTGTCAGATAATGCAAAAAAAGGGCAACATGACAGAAATGAATACAAATTTGGAAGCTAGAAAGTTTAGGGAACTGATTAAGGAAACAAAAAAATAATAAAGTAAAAAGCAAGGGATGATACAGTTGTATGTAATAAAGTATCCAAATGTAAGGAATTCTGCCAGAATTGTTTTCCTAAATTAATAAAGTAGGGCTGTCAGTAATAATGCAGGAAAATGTTCACAAATATTCTATTTTTTATTTGGAAAAAAGACTATATATTCAGATTACATGAAAATGATGAGTACATTAATAAGAAATTTTTCAGGGGCTTTATTTATGTTCAAAGGACTATGACAAAGAACAATAAAATCTTTGTAATTTTTGCTTAGAAATAAAAAGGGGTTTGAATGAGATTTAATCCAAGTTACCTGGATCTATATTTAGATCTATATTTAGAAATGTTATAAACAAGTCATTTGTTAGCCACAGGGTTCCAGAAGAAACATTAATCTGGAAACATTTTTTAAGGAAGTCACTTTAAACTCCTAAAGTAGCTTCAAACTCCTAAAGCACTGAACAGATTTACTTCTTCATCTTGAAATGCTGATGCTTTCTTCAGTAGAATGACTGCTATTTGTTAGGCACTTCACAAAGTCTCATATAAATTCTTTCTGAGATGTTGTGTTTCTGGTAAGACAGGATGTCAGTGCCTGCTGCTTTTGAAGGCAGATTTTTTGTGGAAGGTTGTATATAAATACATATTAAGGAAGAATGTTTTAACATAACATTTGAGACATAAATATTCATTTCCTGCTGCAAACTATAGATGAACAAGGTATAATAATTCCTTCTGATTCTTGAGCACTTATTTTTGGAATATTTCCTACTTCTCCCATCTGTTGCTTCTTGATCCCATGTTTGCTGTACGAAGTAAAATCCTCACTGTAGACTTCCTGGATTTCAGGAAGAAAAACATGCGATGGCAAAGCTGACCAGAACAATGGCTACTGCTCTCCTGTTTCCTGTATATGAAAGATGCTGAGAATATAATATTCCAATGCTGGTTCTGCCTACCAGCCTGAAATTCTTCCTGAATTCCTGTAGTTTATAAAAGCCAATAAGCAAAGCCCATCACTGGACAAGGACCAATTCCCCTAAGGGTTTATTTGTGCAAGGTGGGCAGTGTATCAGGACTCTCACCTGAATTGTTGCACACGAATGACACTGTGGTACAGATGCTGCCAGGCAAGCCCAACCTGAGGCCATACAATCTGACAAAAGGCTGAGCTTTATGCACAAGTACAAGCTGCTGCACCAATTTGAGGTAAATATCAAGGCCCCTGTTCACTGCAGCTGGAAGGAAAATGGTATTTTCTGTGGGAGTATTTTATGTCTCACATCAAACCCACATGGGTATTTTCGTTTCTGTCTAATTAAAAAAATCAAAATTGAAACCTTTTCCTCCTATTTTTAGCATTTGAAACACAGACAAAAATCTGTTTTCTCACACATAAGCAGAGGAAGCAAATATTTGCCTCCAAACTTTCCATCTAAAAGAAAAACTGCAGAAGCATTTACATGTTAATAAAAGCAACTCCTTCTACTGGTTATTATCCTCCTTTCTCACTCATGCATATTACAGTGATCCAAGCAGAGAACGAGCAGGCTTTCAGACCTTCCTTAGCATGCAAATGAAGCATTGGCTTATGCATCACCCCTTGCATCTGAAAGCAACTTGTGTGTCGCTGCATAATATCGTTCAGAAATTTGGGGGATTTTCCTCTATTCCTTCAGTCCAGCCAAACAACATTTTCCATGTCTGATGTGTAGGACTAAACCTATTCCAAATAGCAATAAAACTGAGATGGAAGAGCAGGTGAAGATAAGGAAGGAAATTAAAATAGATGGGGTTTTTATGGAAACGTTTCAAAAAGGAGGAATTGCAGCATTTCCCTCCAGCTGTACACTCAAAATCAGATATGAAGGACTATCTGATTACTTCCTAAAGTGTTGCCTGGGAGGATTAAGCACAGGCCATGGAGCAGATCCTCTGCATAGGCAAATCACTCTATGCTTTTACACCAGCTGACTGGTCCTTCTGCATCCCATCTGCCAAATACACATTGACGCAGAATGAGTGACTGCAGTCCTCCAGAGCAGGTACATCCCCTTTCTACCGGTTTTTTTTTGTTTGTTTGTTTTTAATGCACCCAGTGAATTTCAGGACTCAGTTTAGCTCTTTTCCAACTTCATTTCACAGAGAACAGAAGATGGTTTTTGGCAGTGACACTTAGCTGAACTCTGCTTTGTGTGCAGTTAGATTTACTTCTAACACTTCTGAATGTCGTTACCCACATTGTTGCTTTTGTCCCAAACTCTCTTTTTGTTGGTTGGTTTTGTATTGAAATCACAGTTAAGCCATTCAGCATGGTATTTTCTCTACAGAGTGAAAAGTGTGTGAAAGCAGTTGAAGGTCACATGCATTATAACAAAACAAAAGAGAGAAATAATAGGGCATCCATTCTAAAGTCTTCAGACATCCAACATATTATTCCCCTGGTGATTTCAGTGTGGATAAGAAGAGCTGCAAAGGGAAGGAGGCATCTTAATCCAGCTCTCCTTTCAGCATACAATGGCAAGGATGCAGTGGTCTTGTTCCCCAGCCTCTTCCTGCCACTTTGTGTCATGTGCCAGGAGTGGTCTCTAGAGAATATGCCTCTGTGCCAGGGTACCACAGAGGAAAATGTTCAGTTTGTGGATATCTGCAGTAGCACCCCTGAATTCCTCAGTTCATTTGCTCCCCAGGCCAGGCTCTGGGCACTGCAGTCCCTAAAGTCCCATTTCAATTACACAAATATTACTACATGGGACCCATGATCCATGTAGTCTTATTAACTATTAACATTAACTTATTAACTGGCTGAACAATGAGATTTCTCCAGTAAATATACATCTTGTTCCTCCACCCCAGAAAACGAGGTGCCTGGGAATATGGTATAAAACAGAATTAAAAAGAGAGTAGGGATGTATTTTATTACAGTTCCTTCCCCTCTCCAGGTCCCCAGCATCTGAGTCAGGAAGAATGACCTGCGTTATTTGAAATGTAATTAATTTATTTCTGTGAGGCTCTTGCCAGCCTGCCAATGTACCCAAACCCTTCTCTTTTAGCAGATACTAGCTCTTCTTTATTGCATTTACCCTTCAGTAGTATAGGAAAAAGACTAATGATTTTAAACTAAGAAAGTGTAGAATTTGGCTAGGGATAAGGAAAGAAGTTTTTACAATGCAGGTGGTGAGACACTGGAATAGGTTGCCCAGAGAGGTGGTGGATGTCCCATCCCTGGAAACATTTAGAGTCAGGCTGGACAGAGCTCAGAGAGACCTGACCATTTGAGGGATGTCCCTGCTCATTGGAGCAGGGCTGTACTTGATGACCTCTAAAGAAACTCTTTCCAACCTAAACTATTCCATTATTCTATTGTTTGGAAACAGACATTTAATACCTTTGAAGCTGGGAGCAACACAGGTTTTTAAATATTGTCTTTACATCTTTTTGTAATTATGGTGGTTTCTGTTCTACACCAAGTCACTGCTGCTGGCACAGTCAAGCAGAGAAGAGCCTGCTGAGGTCTGGTTTTTGGGCTGCTGGGTAGCTATCCAAAGCAACTGTGCACACTCCCTAAGCATCTCTAAAAACACTGGGGACTCACAGGTCTAACAGATAAGAAGTTCTCACACAGTTCAGAGACCCTGCTGCAGCATATCCCTACAGTTCCAAACAGAAGGGGAAGGGAAAGTTGAGTTCTCATTTGCTCCAGCTAACACAGGGAGTGGGCACAGCATTTGTCAGTCACTATAGTTATTTTAGGAGCAATGAGCTCCCAAAACATCCCTTGCTTTCTAAGTCCTTGACTGTTTCCATCTCTCATGGACACCAGTTTTCTCCTCTGCCTGAAAGTCTGAACATTTGGCAACAAAGCCTTGACTCAACATCCAAACAGTTAAGCACAGACGTTAGTCCCAGACCCCTTTTTCCCCCAGGCCAGATGTTCCCTCAGATGAAGAATATAATTCTCTTAGAGTACAAAACACAATGCAGAGCCATGAGCTGGATTGCAGACCAAAAGAATTAAAGACACTTCCCCATCTATACAGCATCATATATATTACATTAGCACAGTACCATACCCAGGCTAATAAAACCAGTTCTGCATTGGCGGTAATACACCTGCCGGTTGGACTGCAGCCAGGCTCATATTTTAGCTAACCTAAAAGAGGTACCAAACCTTACTAGTGGCAGACCAGATTAAGTGTTTGGGTGCTTAGCCTCACAGAGGCTCTTAGCCTCTGTGCTGCAGGAGTTCCATTGCTCTCAACACCCGAGCTAGAGAGTTTAAAACTTGCTCGGATATGTATTACCAGCTACTTGGGGGGAATATTAAGTGGTGACCTGGTGCAAAGCAGGAGAGAAGATTCTCCTCCTTTTGCCTCCCAGAAGTGGAGTTATATATGAGACCATATGTCAAAGTATATATGGTCTTGTTGTCAGGGCTGGCTAGCAGAGTGACTTTGTGCTTCCACACAAAGCTCCAAATGATCAATCCTGGGTCCATACAACAAGGGTATTTCAAACAGGGAGTGTCAATATTAATGTCTCATTTCATTGTTTCTAATCAGCTAAAATTATTCAGTCAGGGCAAACTCTGCTCTCTATTATCCTGGTGCAATTCATTGATTTACACAATGGCCAAGTGTAATTGTGCGCAGAATTTGGCTATTAATGTAATTTTAATAAAAGTTTCTTCATGTATATTTCATAAATCTATTATTTTGCAGTGAGAACTTTCTAATCAGCAAGAAGGTATCTCTAGATACTGTTGCTCATTTGGTAAGGTAGGCAATAAGTAATAAATACCTCTGCATTAGAAATGTAAATGAAAGAGAAAATTGGAATGCTTTCAGATGAAAGTAGATTAAATATAGTACATTTGCTTAAGTATCTTTATAATGTAGCTTAGCTTTTCATCTTGATCTTTGGTTAAAATTACTTTCTCTGAATTTAACTTTTCATACATGCTAGAATACCTCTGCACTATTGGAATAAACAAAACTGTTAAATTAAATGCATATTGTGCCAAAACCTTCCCTCAGTAATATATGTGCACAGGAATTTATAACAAGACTTAAAATCAGAGCTGAAGGTCACCTCTTTTGTATCACAGGCCATTACATTTCTCCCCCATAAGGAAATCCAGTAACTTTTACTTAAATTAAAACATTTCAGCTCCCTTGAGACCTTACTGTTAAGTGCGTCAGGCAGACATCAGCTGAAACAGAGCCACCACAAAAACCCATAGCCTTTGCAATGCCAGATAACAAAAAGGCACAGTACTCTTTCCATAGCAGAGTCCCTGATGCTCTGAGTCAGGAGGAAGCCACCTTTGCCTCTGAACATGTGAACCTGGCATAGCAGGCAAAGACCAAACCAGAGAGTCTTCTGTTCCACATAGGAGCAGTGCCTAGTTCTGCCCTGGAGGAGAGTTTTCCTGATCTTGAAGACA
This sequence comes from Anomalospiza imberbis, assembly GCF_031753505.1. Lineage (NCBI taxonomy): Eukaryota > Metazoa > Chordata > Aves > Passeriformes > Viduidae > Anomalospiza > Anomalospiza imberbis. The sequence continues at coordinate 88,112,335 of NC_089682.1, read as the reverse complement.
AAAACCTATCTGCTTATCAATTCTGTCCTAGTAGGAACATCTAACTTCTCCTACAGCCTCAGCAGCAAAGGAATGACTGGGGAGTTTGTACATGCTTTGTGGTATTAGCCTAGCTTGATGTCCTCTCCAAGTGCTAGCAATCTGTGGAACTAATCCAGCAGTCCTAATTCCCTTTCTTTAGTCAGAGATTTCCAGAATCTTATTTAAAACTCATTGCTACAAAGTTACATTTTGTTATTTATGGATGGCTCTTCTACCTTTGGCCTTCAGATACAGAGCTTCCTTTAGTGCAGGTCAACAAGTTGGAGCCCTTCTTTATATCTCCCACCTAGCTATTTCAACTCCTCTCTGTAAAGAACAAACTAAATCCAGTGAAAAGTAAAAGTCCAGTGACTGCCCCTCACCCACTTCTTCAGCAGATAGAAGAAGGTAAATTCCGATCTTATCCCTATTAGATTTTCCATATTCTCCTAGAGATGAGGGCATCTTTTCATAGTACCTCTGACATTGCTGTGTACAGAGGAAAGATCACCAGTTCTGCTCAATTATCCCTTTTGCATGTGGAAACTCATCTTTTTTTACCCCACAACAACCCCTTGCATCCAACACTGATAACTTAGGCTCATGTACCACCAATTTAATTTTCAGGAGTTGGTGTTTCATCTGATAGATTTTGCTTGAATTCTGAAAGGCAGGAGTCTAAATCCAGATGTGAAAGAAGCAAGGAAAATGGCTTTGAGGACTGAAATCCTCAAAGGATTTGAGACTGAATCTTTGACTGAAAGATTGCAATTACTTTCCTGGAGTTGTTGAGAACTGCAGGGATGACCTTGCTTAGTGTAATTTGGGATTTGAGACAGGTTCCTTAGCTCAAAAGAGTTTGCATTCTCTTCAGCTGCTTATTGTTGCCTAAGGGTTACAAATAAGGGCTCAGGAAGAAAAATACTGTTTGAATACTCACAGTTGCAATGCTGAGACATTTAGAGCATTTGCAACTTAGGTACTTTACATCATCCATGTGATAGATATTCAGGACTCTTCTCAGGTATCATCTAGAAAAGCCTGTGATTTTGTGTCCTAGGAAAATAGTGACAGTTTACCCTATCAAATTGTCATACAAATAGATCAATTAAGAAAACAGAACTTGCATGCTTAGAAAGTGAAGGATATGTGAGCACAAGAAAAACCTTGAAAAGGGGGCATTTGTACTGGATCTAGCGGCATGACTTATCACAATTAGTTCAGCACAGTATCATGTATCATACAAAATGCCATACTGATAGGAAAAAATACTTAAATGTGTCATGTACCACACAAAAAGGGTGGAACCAAACTGTGAAGTGCTGTGAGATAAAATGTTCAAGGTGCAATACAAGATGAGCCAGAATAGAAAAAGATGACAGCAACCAGACAGCAGACCAAAATAAAATAAAATAAAATAATGACACGCTGCCTTTGATCCTGTTTACAAGAAGAAAGCAGCAGCACAGTAAAGCTTTCATACTATCACAGAATCTGCAAATGTAGCAGAGATTGTTTCTGAGAGAGGGCTTGAACCTGGAAGTTTGCATGCAGTTCTGCCATTAACTTCAGCAGGAGCTCAGTGTGCAGGGCGACAGGAAGATTAGAGTCGAGATAACTCCCTGAGTGTCTCGAGGACAAGAAAGACTTATGCAAAGAAAAATACCATTGATCAATATCACTCTGCACGTTCTTCTTTACATTATATTAGCTCACAAGCTTTGGAGTTAAAGTGCATTTTTAATGAAGCTTCAGTATTATATATGGCTTTACCACCCTCCAAAATAGCCACATCTTTGCAAAAGGGTTTTAAGATTGCTAGGGAAGCATCAGTCCAGGTGTCTGCAAGAAGCAGAGGAAGGCAAGCAGTAATCTTGTATGTGGAAAGCAAGTTTTAGAGGGATCAGCACTGCTACTTGCTTGTTTAAAGAGAAACTATTTTTCAAAAATTAAGCGGCATTAAACAACACATTATCTCTCAAAGTCTTTTACTAGACAGAGGCTTTGCAGCACCTATACAGGGGCAGGGAAAGAGAAAGAAGGACAAGCATTAAAATACATGTTTTCTGATATTTTGCAGCCTCTCCTGTAGCTGAGCTAGCGACCCACATTTTTGCTAGTGCTGCTATAAAGGAATAATTCTGTCCAACAAATTCAAAACAAACAAACAAAAAAAAAAAAAAGGCAAGCGTTGTACTGAAACCTGTGAGCATTATATGCAAGAGTCATATGTAAAAGTAAACTTCATACTCTGCTTAGCACCAGGTAAAGAAAGTCTCAATGTAATGTCATGTCAGCCACCAGACATTCGTAGTTCAAGACAAAGGCTTACTAACATGAAAGACTCCAAAAAAAAAAAAAAAAAAAAGACCAGAGGTCTAAAAATCACAGTCCAACTGGAAAGATGGAAAGATGGGAAGAATTGGTTCAATTTACTCATGGGAATGAAAGGCAACAATTTTCAAAAAAGCAGAAGTTTGCTGCCAAAAAGGAAATGCATAAATTGATCTTTCTGATTAATAGGTAAGACAAGAAGTTAAAAGTTTAAACTATTTCAAAGAAGCTTCAGACAAGATATTAGGAGAATTTTCTTAGTGTTAAGGATTAGATGGTATGTATGAGGTAGTCTTACAGCTTTTTAAAAGGGATACATGAAAGACAGAAATGTTTACTCATAGCTATTCTGTTTTTAGACTAAGGATGGCCAAAATGGCTTGTCTAAATCATTTGAGTCTAGATCTATGAGCCAAGCTGCTGCCTCTTAAATGAATTACAATTTATTTATTTTTAAATCGTATTGGAAAGTGAAGGAGAAAAACTTGACTTTAATTAAAATAGCGGGAGTAGCATGAACAGGAAACATATTTGGAGATTTGGCCTATGTTAAAACAATTTGTCTAGCGCAGCCTTTGAGGGGCATATTAATGTTTATCAGCAGTAAATATTTTGGCCACTGTCTCTCTTCTGAATGTGGAAGATGCAGAAAATCTCTTTCTCCTTGAAGCATTTATGAGGCACGATTTCATTCCTGTTTACTGGACAGATGGCCATGTGTTGACTCTCTAGACGAAGTAGTTAATTCTGCTGTATTAGTTGATTAGCTTTGAAAAACAGTTCTTTGGAGAGGGGGGAGAAATTGTTCTAAAGCTTTTTCTCTTTTTAGAGGGACTTACTGTTCCAAATTGCTTGCAACTTTTCTTTCCATATAACGATTATGGAGTTAAACATTAGTGATTCTGTATAAGTAGAATAATGACAATAACTAGAGCAAAGAATGAAAATGTTAAACTAACAAATAAAGTGGTCGATTACTGAAACAGATGAGAAGACAGAGGGCAAATTCTAATACCAAGACATGGCTGGCACAATGATTAGACCACAGGTAAAGCTTACTGAGTTTGGATTCAGAATGCTAAAACATCAACAGTGGAAAACAGAGGACTCAGAACACAGAAAAAGCAAAAAAAAAAAAAAACTTCAGGATATATATGAAAGTAGAAGGGAAAACAGTGCAAGTGAAAAATATTATGAGACAGAAAGTCCAAAAAGGACAAGTTTGCCTGAGGATGAGGAATTGAGATGAGAAGCAGCACTCCTGCAGTACTGTGTGTTCTTCCTAAGGCAGAAACCCCTCAGCCTTCCCAACCAGACCCTACTGACCCTCATCCCCAAAGCACAAGCATGGCAGCAGTGCCATGATTCCTCAAATTGCCCAGCAAAATGAAACTCTCTGCAGCTGCATTTCCTTCAAATGGCATGACAATTTGTGTGCAGCATGCATGTTGCTGACAGGGCTTTGAGACCTCCCTCTGGCCTCACTCGTAAGGAATCTGGGTATCCTAGCCCTCTCTAAGGCACAGTCTCATACAGTCAGAGGAAAACAAGCTGCTGTTGATAATGACATGGCAAGGCTTATGCTGTGCAGGGTTGATTGATCTGGATTCCGGTGGTGATGGAGGGGAGCTTCGTGGACTAAATCATTCCATGACTACAAGTGATCACTAGGCTGTGCTAGCAGCAATAAAGTGAAGCCCTTTGGTTTTATTTAGGTTCAAAAAAGCAAGGCAGAGAATGACTGAAGGGCTTGAGTAGGAAGGCAAACCTTGTTAGTTTCTATTTATTTTTACCATCTAATATCTAATGCTTCATAGCCCTTGTGACATTTCAGACACACGCGACAATTGCACTAAAATCTAAGTCCATAGAAGTAGGCCAATTTACAGCAACTGAGGAGCTCATTCTTCTAGGGACTGCTACTGAGACAAATCATTTTGATTTTTAGGCTTTCCTCCAGCAATCAATAATTTTATTGCTTTACTTGAGACAGAAAACAATCATATAATAACAAAAGTTGCTGGGTTCTGCTTCAGATTGTTTTACTTTTTACTGGTTTGTTTTGAGCACAGTGGGATAGCCTCTTTTCAGAGAAAATATGAAAAAGGGTGAAAAAAAATTTGTACTCTACTTTGAAGGGAGAAGGCTTCAGTGCACTGCAGATAGGCTGAGGCTCATACTGACTGTTTATTCAGCTTTCAGAGGCTGCATTCTCATCCATGCTGCTGTTTACATGTAAGGACTTGCATCCCTGCACAGTCATATGCTGCTGCTCGGTTTCATTTTGTTTTCTATTCCTGCTCTTCATTCATCCCACGTCAGAATTTGTGTTGCAATTTCAACTGTATTGAGATATCTGTAGCTGTTACAGACAACGCTGCTTTCCATCACAAAATTCATATAAGCCATTGAGCAGGAATGAAAAGCACAGTGGCAAGTTCACCAGAGTCAGCTACCCAAACTGCCTTGTCGATGAATGTATGGCTTTGCACTTCATATGTAGCAAGTGGGTGAGGAACAGCAGTCAGAAGGCACTGTAGAATCATGATGTTCTGGCCTGGTCACGTCAGAACAATCTTAAAAATTTTTGTTGTGGTTTCTGTCACCAATTGCCATGGCTTAACTTCAGCCAAAAATCAAGCCCCTTGCAGCCACTTGCTCAATCCCCCACCAGCAGGATCAGGGAGAGAATAAGTGTTAAAGCCAGAAAACTCATGGTTTGAGCTAGAGACTGTTTAATAGGGAGAGCAAGAGCTGCACAAAATAGTTAAACAAAGGGAGGAATTAGTTCACTGCTCCCTCTGGGCAGGCAGGTGTTCAGCCATTTCCAGGAGAGCAGTGCCTCATCATGTATAATGGTGACTTGGGAAGACAAAGGCCATCACTCCAAATGTCCTCCCCTTCCTCCTTCTTCCTTATACACTGAGCATGATTCCACATGGTATGGAATGACCCTTTGGTCAGTTTGGGTCACCAGTCCTGGCTGTGTCTCCTCCCAACCTCCTATGTACCCCCAACTTCCTTGACAGTCTGGCAGTCTGAAAAGCAGAAAAGGCCTTGGCTCTGTGTGAGCCCTGCTCAGAAATAACAACATCTCTGTATTATCAACCCTGTGTTCAGCACAAATCCAAAACATAGCCCCATAGCAGCCACTGTGAGGAAAATTAACTCTACCCCAGCTGAAACCAGTACACCAATCTAAAATTATTCTCACAGTCAGACCTCTTCTTTGAAGAGATTTTCAACATATCCTTAAGGTGAGTAATGCTTCTTTTTCTAAATAGTGCTCATTTTTCTAGCATCACAGGCATCAATATCTGTTTCTCAGCATTTGAGGGAAGATTTAGTTCATTTATCAATTCCTCTATTAAATTCTTTGAAAGGGGACAGATCTTTGAGTTCAGAAGTATAGAAAAATCTTCCCAAGTATTGCTCCATTTGTTTTGCAACTTGTGACAAGAAAAGATTAACACGCAAGAACAGATTAGTTGCTGGCTGGCAGCTTCTCTGACATTTATAATAGTTAGCTAAACTAGCTTTACCCACATAGCCTGATGTTCAGCTAAACTGGTTTAAATTTTGTCCAGTTAAATAATTATAAACATAATGAGTTGGATCTGCTGCTGGTGTTCTTCCTTATAACTTTACTTTAGTACTTCAATTTTTTTAATGTGAAATCTGCAGACATTTCTGTAAATTTCACAACAACTTTTTAAAGTCTAGAATATGGCAACAATGGAGTCCTAGAGTAAAGTTCCCTGGCAGAAGCATCTACACAGAATACCAGAAAAAGAGTAAAGTAGCACAAGAGAAAACACAATCAAAGAGAGCCCAAAAGGTCCCTGTGCTTTCAATAAAATGCAGGGTTTGTCAATCTCAGTTCTGGTTCAAACACATTGTCTTACCCTGAACACGTCTCTCCTCCATTTCCCTAACTATAAAATTATAAAATGCCAGGATTAGCTGCTGTGCACAGAAGACCACTAGCTTACTCTGTGTTTACACACTTTTCTGTTAAAAGAAAAAGAGTTAAATTATATTTTTGAAGCATTGAAAGAAGTAATCATTACAAATATTCTACTGGTTTGTACTTGTTTCTTATTAAATATTTCATCTGCTGAGATATTGCTCTGACAGCCTTAGCCATTTACCAGTTTGATGTTCCTTTGCAAGGACTGTCCTATTGACACAGAATCATTTCTCCCTCCATAATAATATTTTCATGCCTCATGGCATTCCCACCTGTGGCTTTTTAGTAATTAATGATGTTACAATGCAAATTCTAATCAAGCTGCATATGTATTTTGTTCATTTGTTTCCTTATGGGAAACATTTTAATTTCCCCTGGCCTTTATGCAGCAGCTGCATGTCCTTCTGATTATTTCTTCTGTTGAAAAGCGGTCAAAGTGTTGTTCAGGACAAAATTCAGTCCAGCTGTAAACATGTGAAACTCTTTTGGCCTTGAGTGTCAATCCATGTGCTATCTAGCTTTATTAAAAGCTAGACAAATCATAGAATCCTTGAGATGTAAAGAAGCAGCAAGAAACACAGATAAAGGGAATTTTGGGGCTGCTGAAGCAGACTGCTGCAGTGGGGGTTTTGAAGATTGCAGCAGCTTTAAGACATAGAAAATAAACTTTCCTGCAACACAATGCTGTCTGTTAAGAACATACCTATAAATATCATTCCCTTCTTTTTTATGTCTATGAACTAGATGAAAGAATTTTAAATAGAATTTTCTAATTAACATACAATTTAATGCATTTTGAAAGTAATTATAATACATATATAGTAACTTGTCTATTATTTTAAACCTCTGTTTTGCTGCTGGCAAACATAAAGACAATCATGCAGCTGAAGCACAAACTTGGGAGTGGGGTGGTATACTAAAATCTGTCATGGCCTTTACATTTATTTTTTCTCAGTCTAATGAATCTTTCGAGAACTCATTTCAATCTCCTGTAAAATTGAAACAACAGCTCAAACACACATTGTAGGGCTCTGGAAGGTATATTTCTTCAAAGGTCTTTGATGATCTCTGCTGCAAAACATTATAACACTCTAACTATTGCTTTTACACATATCTTCTCTTCAAGGAGATCTGAAGTTGTGCCTTCATTACACCTTAATAGCCTGCTTTTTTTTTTTTTTTTTTCTGTTGTAGCTGGAAGCAGTGTTTTAAATTAAGTTCAAAACTCTGGGAAAAAAGGCATCCTCCTTATTCTTCATGAGTTGTCCACACTGCCTTTATCTGTTTTCTCAGCTTCACAGTTTCCATACATGAGGTTTCAGGTGAAGGGAAAAACACTTTTGAATAGTTCTTGCAAACTAGTGACCTATCATGGGCTGTCACCTTTTCTGCAGACATTTTTTCATCTGAAAGATGGTTCTGAAATGAAATCACTATAGCTAGGAAACCTCAGGTATTAAATTTAACTGAATAGGGAGAGAGACTTGGGAAATTCTTTCAAGTGGGCATTTTTTAAGGAATAAACAAATATTTTGTAATATTGAAAATGTATTATTTGATCCTACAGTTTTCTCCTAGAAAAAAAAATTCTGCCTTCAGATCCTCATTGTCTATTCAGTTTTAACTTTCATGCTTCTCTTCTCCACTTAACTATGGTGGCTACACTGTGATTGCCCCTGGGCCCTGAAATAGACATACTATATCAAGATTCAGACCTGTTCAGTTTTCACAGACAACTAAGAGAGAAGGCTCAGCTGTGGATGTCCTTGCCCCATACTTCTGAAGGCAGTATGGGAACTTAAACAGGTTCTAAATTGAACAGGCACATCCAAATACATTGTGCTTCATAGACTGGCAACTGCTTTGTTGCTTCTGCAGTCTAGATTTACTGGACATACTCTGGAGACATTTACAGACCCTTCTAGAAAGCGTCTGTGCTGTTTTCCCCTTACCCTTTGTTTTAGGGACTTGTTCCAGTCCTGCTTCCTGTATATTAAGGATCTGTAATTCTTTCCCTCTGGTGAGTAATGGCTTTTTTTTGCTTCAATATCCACTCTGAGCACCAAGATGCTCCATTCTCCTCCCACGTCTGTGTTCACCTCCTCCATCTTCTCCAATTCCAGTGCCTCTATGTCTCTCTTCATTACTCTGCTTCCAGTACATCAGAAACCATTGTGCCTTCTGCAATCCGTACAGGGTAATTTGCACCTAATTTCCACCTAGGTCTTAATCTCTCATTACCCCTTTCCTCTTTATGAAGCCAGATGAGCTTAGAAACTTAGTTGGGACTCACCTTACTTTAATGTAAGAAGGTGCTTCTCCACGGACTTGCTTTGTAATCTGGAGAGAACACCAAATTTCAAAATAGTGAGTGGGTTTATGCAGCAGATGCCAGGTGGACGGTGTGCCCCCATCATGTTTTCCAGATGTCTGTCGTTGAAATCAATTGAGTTCTGCTCCATACAGCTTGCTCCTGAGTTTGTGCAGTCAGTGGGATACGACTCTCAAGGAATATCCTGGCACCTCCAAACAGAAACCCAACGTTAATCTGAAGGCCAGTCCTCACAGTCTCAGCCAGCTCTCGCCCCTCTGTGAGTGCAGCAGTAGCTGTGTTGAGCACGAGCAGGCAATGACTCGGAGTGCCAAGCACCTCAGTCAGTAAAGCTTGTGAAGAACTCTGTGTGTAGCTGAGCTTACCATAGCAGTATTAATGAACACTGACCTGGCTTTGAAAATATACAGTGTGTGTTTCTTCACTGTTTCTCTACAGTCTCTGCTGATTTCCACTGTGTTCAGCATTCTGCTGTGAGACCTAGAGGATTTAAACTTTAGTTTAGTAGCTCTAAACTCCAAAAAGTGCACTCAAACAGGCACACATGCACTTACAGACACAAAGGCTCACATTACAAAAGAGTTTTTATTCATTTTCCAGCAGAGGTCTGTCATCATAAATGATCACTAGCGCTTTAAAGCACTACTTGCTTTGTGTATGGATACACAGGAAAAGTCTTTGGGACAGCAGGATCAATTAAATTAAAATAATACAATGACTTTTTTCAAATTTTAACCTCTTTTTTAACTGAGACTTTAGAAAAAGTACTTCATTTCTGCACTTCATAATAACATTGCTTTATCTCACTAGGATTCTGTGAAGAAAATTCATTATTCTTCTGAGAGCCTCTACTACCAGAGATAAGGGGTTATGGAAAAGCCTCTCGAAAACTCGTTGTGTTTGGGCTTATCATTGGTCATGAGTAACGTTAAATACATGCATAAGTGCTCGCTGTCTTTGGACCAAGTTCAAGATGTGTGCAATTAGGCAAAAATACAAAGTTAGGAATTGCTAAAATGAAAAAGTGATGTTCCAATTCAAGAAATCAATAATTTCGAGGTTAATGTACAGTGCCTACATTTTCAGAATCTGTCTCTCGCTGAGCAGCAGAATGGCATTTGCTGGCACAAAAGGGAGAAAGCACATTCAGAAAACTCAGCCAATGGCATTTCCATGGTTCTGAGTAGACTTATCAACTTATTGTAAGGAATTTTGTTAACAGAGGAGTGAGGAATTCTGTTCAGTGCTCTACTGCTTCGTTTTGATACATACAGGCAAGGATACAATCTGCCCCAGGCTGCTTCAGAGATACAGAGCCCTTCAACAGATGTTGCATTTAAAGGCTCAGTCTGACCCTCTGGGAAGTATATGGTTACTTCTTTGTTTTTAATTTTTTTTCTTTTCCACATAAGCTGGGATGGTATCAAGGTTCTACAGCAATCTTCATCACACGGCTTTTCACAGGAAGAAGAACAAAAGGTAGAACAAAAAGTACAGGTTGTCAAAGATGCTGTCACTTGGAACATAGTTCTCCTGAGCTGTATCTTAAAGGGGAGATAAAAGAAAAGAAACTAAAATATTTTATGTGTGTTTGAGATGAGCTCAATGCGATTCCTGTTGTTTCTCAGCTAAAACACATCACTGACTAAAGCAACATAAAGCTCAAAATGCTGTCTTTGAAAATAGTTAGACAAACACTACTTAGAGGCTTGGTTGTTTTGTTGTTTTCTAACTTTGCTTTAGCCTGTCAAACTCAAGAACTGTCTCTCTGCCATTTGCAGATTCTGCCTCTGCCCCCTTGCCATTTACAAGCGTTTAGACATCTGTTGTGAGTTCTTTTCCCCATTTATTCTTTTGCCATAAATATCAAGGTGTGGTGCAAGGAACATCCACAAATGCTGCTGCACCACAATGCACTAATGCATGAGGACTGCATAGCTTACAGAAAAATAGAGCCAGACATCTTAAAATCTCATCATTACTGTGTGTCTGTGCAGCTGATGGGCAAGTCAAGCCACAGCCACTGTTGCTCACTCCTGATAATAGCCAAGCCGTATAGGTGGTATGTAATATGGATGCTATGTGGATGTCTCCTCCCTTGCTAGGAGCAGACAGATGTTTGATCTTTGGGCTGAAGTTTGACGTTATAACAGTCACAGTGCCTGGGAGGAGCATGGTGACCACTGCAGGAGACACTGCTGGTTACAAGCTGCTGCATATGTGTTTTATGTCTGCAGTCAACTTTGTGTTCAACTCCACACCAAGCTACTGCTACACAGTTAAGGATTGTATTTTTAAAACAGTAAGGGGCAAATTCACTTTCAAACATCGATTTCCTTTTTAATCACAAAGAGCAAGAGAGCAGGAATCCTCCAGGAGTTTGTACTCACACTCCACAGGCATGAAACCATGCAGATAACAAGCAACCTATTCACCTCCCTAACTGGAAACGTCTGGTCTGAGCTAGTTGTCTGGCATCCACCTGCAGTCAGCAAAGAATGAAAAACACTGAAGAGGCTGATTTATCCAGTGCTAAAGCAGATGTCTCAGAAAAGCAGCATGAATTGCCCTCTGGAGCTTATCTCCTCTTGTTAATTATAAGGGTAGCCTGGAAAACTGGTTTAGAGTAGATACTGGACTTCCAGGCAGCTTAAGTTAGATGAGCCGACTTCCAGTACTGGTTGAAAGAAGACTACATCAGAATCCTCTCCACTGCTCCTGTAGCAGGCTTTCTGCCTTCCAGAAACTTCAGGCAAAGCCCTGGCTTAATTTAAGTCCTTGGCAACTCTCTAACCAGACTAGGATTTTTCCCATCATACCTGCTTCTGATTCCTGCACTATTACAGCCTCACAAAACTACCAAGTGGGAATCGCTGCAGCAAAACCCTTGTACAAATATTTGATAGTTTAAGAAAAGGAGTCATGCATTTTTGAACAGTTCAAAAATTGTTTCAAAGCTTTTAGCAACCTTGCCTTTATTTTGTAAAATATTATCTTGCTATAAAATAATGCCCTGATTGTTAAAGTGTCTCCATTTTCACTAGACAACATAAAAAATGGAGTGAGTAGTCACCAAAAACCCAAAGACTATTTGGAATGTTGAAACAGCCTGCGACAGAAATGGAGCAGCTCTGGGTTAATTCCCAAATACCAAGTTTTAATCCAGTTATTATACAGTTTACTGTAAAAAAGGTGTTGGGTAAATTTAACACAGAAATAGGGAAACAGTGAGAAAATGCAGGAAACAACCTCAGACAAGATACCTCTCAACAGACACATGGGAGATTTACAAATGCAGGAAGGGGAGATGACTAAAGATTTCTCCATAAAATACGATCCTTCTGCAGAAGAGGGTAGGCTTTTCCCAGGCAGGTAAGGGAGACAGACAGGGGTTACAGCTCTAACCGCAGGCATTAGCGCTGACAATGAACAGGAAGCCTATTTAGTAGCTCTGTCAGCATTTGGCAGCAACCCAAGTAAGATAGACGTGCAAATTGGCCTGTGTTGTTTTAAAGCCCTCGTTCCTTTATCTTACCCGCTGTCTTTGCTGCGGCTCACTCCTCCAAACACCCAGATTTTGGCCCCCTCATGGCTTGAGCAGAGATTGCACTGACCCTCAATGTGCTGTGCAGAACACACCTCAGAGACAAAGGGATGAGAAATTCAGCTATCCAGCAAGAAATATTAATTGGAAACATTCGTGAGTAGATAAAAATATAATATATATATATATATTTGTCTATCTGGTAGTATCAGAAAAGAATACTCAAAATTTTATGAAGGGTAAATCTCAACACTTCCTTTGCTCTCAACACATACTTGGCCCACCAATTTCAACCTGCCTCTACCTCCCATCCCATTCAGTATATCCAAATGCACTCCAAACAATGAGTCAGTGCTCAGAACAGCCTTGCCAAGGGCAAAAAAACATCAGTCCTGTCTTGTTATGGCAGCGATGAAGTCACACAAGGGTTGTCAGCAGTTTTCAAGACAAGCTGCAGGATATCTGTGGTTTGAACTTCAGTCCATCAGTTGCCCAAGCCAGTATGGCCAAAGTGCCCCTTATCCAGTAGAAAAGGTTCTACTCAGAATATGTGACCAAGACTTCACTGAGCTTTGAGCACACACACCATTTGGAGGCAAGCTTTACTGCACACTGCACAGCTGACCTGTGCTTTCAAAAGTCACAAATTATCTCTACTACAGTCTCCAAAGAATATAACTGTCTAAAAAAAAAAATCTGTCTAGAAATAAAAAAAAAAAAATAAAAATAACAGTCTCGTGAATGCTTGTTTCTTTTAATTAACTCTGTGTTTCTGACACCACAGGGTGAACTCGGGTCAAGTCGTCAAGGGTTTCTGAGGTACCACAAGAACTACAAACCTGTTCATTTTTAAAAATGAAGTATGAGATATGCCCCCAGAATCTGGGACTTATTAAAAAAAAAAAAAAACCAACAAATGTCATGAGACTCCATTAAAAAGCAGAAACTGACATCACTGTGACCCAGAAGTGGCATGGAAAAGCCAGCACTTATTCTAGGAACAGTAAGACTCACTCCGTTAACTTCTGCAGTGCCTTCTAGAACAATATCAGACCAGATTAATTGCTGACATAAGTAATTTCCCCTGAATAAGATAAAAATTTACCTGAATAAGGAATTCCACTAGGCTTGTCTAAGTAAAACTTTGCTACCGAATGGTTTTTTTTTCTGTACATTTGAGTGGAGCACAGACAATTTTCAGATCAGCATGCTATCTTTTCTGAAAAAAAAGGAGACGACAGATTTTGGAAACAAAATTATTACTTGCGACCGTGACAGATTCCATGGTGACACTTGCAAGAATTTTTCCTATTAAGCTTTAGCAAGTGCTAGTGCCACAATAAATAACCTTTCATACATGGAGGCTTCAGAAGGAACAAATAAGGAATAGTACCAAGTAATTCTAGAAGTGTAAAAAAGGATTTCAAACATAAACCAATAATTCAATTAAAAAAAAAGAGAATGAACTACATGAATTTACTTACCAGGGAGTCCTCATTCCTAATCTATAATTTATATGCACATTTATTTTACATTTTTGTAAAAATAATTATATGTATTTGGACTCCAAATGAAAAATATCAGATTATATACAAGGTAGCACAGAAGCCTCTGAGCTTAGATAACACTCCCAATGAGATGCCTACAAATCTTTTTCATACCTAGCAGTCAATAGGGGATTTTCCTCCCAATTTCCCATTCTACTGAGGCTTCAATCCCTCTTCCCCAGAGAAATTTAACTTCATGTGGATGGAAACAAAGAATTTTGAAGGTGGAAAAAACATAAAGTCAACGTAAGTGCTTTCTGCACAGATGAAATGTGCATGCAGCTGAGTTTACAGAAAGATTTCATAATATCAAGACCCACAGAGATCAAAAGTAATAATAAGGAGTCTCTCAGAATCTGTGGTGGCATGAAAGGATTATGCATTCGGGAGAAAATTTGCATTTTGTTTGTTGATGTCTGGCAGATTGAGCTATGCCAGAGGGATATAAATCAATGAAGATACTGCTTTAGTATTTGAGTCCTTTGTTAATATAGTCCAATATGTTTTTATCAGAATAAGTTAAAAAAAAAGAGAGAGAAACATATTTAATTTCTTTAATTCTTTGAGACAATTCCCTCCTGTACACATACATATATAATCTGAATGTTTTCCATTTTCAGCTGGTACTACTCAGTCTTAGACATGTAAATAAACAAGATCAATTTTTACCAGTGAATACAAATAAATCTTGTTAGGATGGCAACTCTATAAGGAATCTGTAACTATAACTAGAATTTCCCTACATAAGATCACAGATTCCTTGGGTATCTCCCTGGCAGTCCTTTAATCTCTCTTCTAAGCAGTCATTTCAATCTAAGCCCTGCATTCAAGATTGAGACAGAAAAACAAGGAGTTGTGCTCTTGTGGTCCAGGAAAATATTCACTATCTCAACAAGCTATAGTTCCACAGTGAAGATACTAGTTGGGATTCAAATAGAAAATTAAAGCAAAGTCAAAACATGCAAAAGGAAAAATATAAAATATTTCTGAGCTAACTCTAGGTTGCTATATTTTTGGGGGATACTGGTATATGTGTAGAAATAAATGTTTAAATCCTTTTGAAGTTAACTTTAGGAATCAAGAGGCAACGACTAAAGTCAGCAGCTAAGATATCCTCAGCCTATAGTAATGTTTACAGATAGAACAGAAATAGAAAGAAAAAAGAAAGATAGAAAACCTGAAAACAGCAACTACTGAATGTTTGTATCCAACAGAGTAAAGAATGAGTTTGTGTGATAAAGCAGTGTAAAGTGTTTCGGCTCTAAAAGAAGCACTTGGAGGATTTAAGTAAACAAGAGTTCAGTCCTAAAGGCAGAACTTTTAATGGAAATCAAGGAGAACCTGACATGTATAAGGCTTACAAATACAGCCAGTGGTATTAAAAACCACCATGTTTTCCAACTCCATTGTGACTAAGATTCTCTAGACTATCATGTAAAAGAAAGAAGGAATATGGAGAACATAATATCAAATGAAGTAAATATTTATAGGGGGTCTTAAAAAATCTATTAAATCTACAAAAGATGGGAAAGCAAGCTGACAAAAATACAGTCATTTACTCTAATAGTTTTGTAGAACAAAGAAACAGAGAAGTAAAAGAGTAGGATTGATTAAAAATATTTAAAATACCTTCACAAATACATTAGGTGAAAGAAAGAGGCCCACAAATCTAGAAGATTTCTATGCATTAAATGCATAGAAATGTACAAGAAGATATTGCTTTAGAAATTAAAATAAAAAGCTATTATTAAAATGGATTCAAAACTTCCTGAAGCTTATGCTGAGCACCACTGCATTATATGAAAGAGAGGTGGCAATGCAGCAGGACAAAGACAATAAAAGGAAGGATTCAGACAGGACAGTAAGGAAAAATAGGGTGATTTTCTACTCATATGTAGAAGCAGAGGAATGGGCATGTGGAACACAAAACACTGTACTGCCTGCATCCTCTCTTTTTTAAAAAAACATAGCTCTGTTAAATGTCAACAGAGCTGCAGCAGTTTAAAACAACTGAGTTTTCCTCACTGTGTAGCAGTATGTTTGAAGGGTTCCCTTATGTTGTAGGAAAACATATTTTTCCCTCCTAGTCCATGGATGAGACATTTCTAGCATAACCCACCTTTATAAAAGTACCTCAATGGAAAGTGGAGTAACTTAGTCACCACTGATGAAGAGAGATTCTCCCTTCAGGGGAATACCTGTGCATGCTCTCGTGAAAGTGTTTCTCTTCCACTCTTTCACTTTTGAGACATCTCTTTGTAGGATTTTTTGGGTGAGACATAATTGTTTTACATGTAGTCCACACCCTCGAGCCCTCTGCAGTAGGTTAGCTAGCTCCAGAAGACCCTGTGAAGCACAAATTGTGTCACACACATAAAGCAAGGATGAGTTATAAGAATATAGGGGACCACAGCTCTGATCAATATTTCTTCCCTGTATCTTGCTTGGAAGACACAAACTCTTATTTACCTGCTGGGTAAATAAGAGAAAAAATGTCCCATGAAAGTGGCATAAAACTTCCACAAAAATAACTCAGTGTGTAAAAGTATTCCAAAATCGAATCTAATAACACTGCATAGAAAAATCTATTCTACCAGTCTGGAATTCAAAGCATCATAAAGCTAGGGAACTGTGCAAGCAACATTAAACAAGATAAACAAAATGTAATCCAGAGCACTTGTAACAAAAGCATAGAATAAGGAATGGGAGAATAAAAGTGTGAAGGCAGCCTAATGCTTCCACAATTAATAGACTCTACTTAAAAAAAAAAAAATCAATTCAGTGCAAAGTTAGAAAGATGTCAGAAAGGAGCAATTATTCATGGCTAATTACTTTTTAGGGGATGATGACAATGGGTTAGTTTTCTCTGGTATTGATGAAGAAAAACCTCTGGGGAAATCATTTGCAAAGGTTACCAAGGATATGAATTATTCTCTGGTATGTATGAAGTACAAGAATATGAAAGAATGAGTAAAATACTAGTGTAGTGAAGGTCATCAAGACAACTCAGCTAATAGCATAAATTACCACTTTAGAGATTCAAATATGCCATCAATATGTCTAATAATGAATGATCTTCTGAAAGGAATGATTTGTTATGAACTGTTCAGATACTTACTAGAAAGAAGACTTTAGAAAAATTTGCTTCAAGAGAATATAGCAAAAGACAAAATTACAGAATTCTGCCCGTAGTTGTCCCTGTCAGTGAATTAAAGAAAAACATAACCAAAACCCCTCAACACAGGACTGTATTGTACTGAGGTCCATTCTCTTCCTGCAACATGGGGTGATGTAGCACATCCCCTTTTCTTAGACCCACTTCCCCATTCCTCTACAGAACAGCTACCATAGTCATCTCCATTTAATCTTCTCGCTCTTACTTGTGGTTTTATTATCAGCTTTCTCTTCAGTATATCCATTCACAGCCATCTTGCCTATACTAGTCTCTCAGATAGATAGCAACAGCTTTATCTCCTGGAAAATTAGCTTGTCTCACAGTCCCCCTATCCCAGTGGGGTCTCCATCCTAATTTGCTCACAACCCTTATTAGCTGTTCACATCTCATCTCCAAGTGCCCTATAACGTTTGAAAATCTGATTATAGAGTCCATAGCACTCATTATAAATTCTCCTTCTCATCCCTCTCTCCTGCCTTTGAGCTGCCACATCACCACCTCTGCCATTTACCCTGTCCATTATACTGCTTTGCACCCATTTCTGTGGAGCTCTCCCTTTGTGTTTCCATTTGTTCCCATCTTGACTTTAGTAAGTAGGATAGCCACACACGCTGCTGCCACATTTATGTACGACCTCTGTAAGAGCTGAGGGGCTCCACCATAGCCCTATTAGCTACTAGTTCCTCTATAGCTGCTTGCCTGGTTGTGCAATTAGGCAGCAGTACCTGGACTCCAGGTAATGAACATACATGAAACCTGCATATGTTATGAGATGCTACCAAACTGCCAGCTCTTCTATTAGAAGACAACAGGAAGCTGGGTTTTTTTCCAACTTCAGCATGGAATTATTTAAAAAACACCAGGCTTATTAGCAATTGTGTAGATTCCTGCAATAAGACAGTGCATTAAAATGCCCTGCCTGTACTTATAAAAAGAATAGGCATGTGATACTCCTCTAAATGACGGGATTAATATTCAAATTGTAAAGAATAAAAATAAACAACAGGTCTTGACTGCCATTTTCCTGTGTTTTGATCTTCAGTGCTATTTAGCTGGCAGTGAGAAACTCCTCCAGACATGACTTGAATATGTCACTTACTCCTTCCAAAACTTCTTTGTTACAAAGGAGGTCTCATCCCTCCCATGTTAGCAGAAAAGGAAGAATAGCTAGTAAGCAAAACAGCCCATCAATAAAGTCAGGAAAAGGCTGAGCTACCTTTGAGATCTATCACTATGGAGAAATCTGAGGGCAAGGAGACTGCAACTGCCTGCCAGGCAATGCAGGAAAAGGAAAGTGTTTACCAAACAGCTCACCTGCCTTGGCAGCTAATAACATCTGTAGAGTTAAACTGCCATAAAAGTAGCATAGGGGGAACCAGACCTTAATAGTAGAAATAGATTTGTGTTCAACCCTATGCATTTCTTGTTGCCTAAAATCATAGCCTTCTTAGGGCTAGGGTGGGTGCAAAGGGCAGGAAAGTTTTAATGTAAATATTTCTGGTAAAAGCAATCAGATTCAAACACAGATGAGTGAAAAGGTTCATATTCAAGCATAATTTCAAAGGCGAGAGCTGTTTTTCTGCTAGCAGAGATACAACACTGCATTTTCCTGTCTCTTGAGTCTGGTCTGATCACTGGGCAAACAACTCTGCATGCCCAGAGTGATGCAATGATGAACCAGGCTTGGAGAGCAGCCATTACTTGAATGCTTTTGAAGACATCTAGCATATATGATTGTAAACACATAGAGAACTAGTAGGAAGATCAATAATAAATCAGGTGGTAAGTACGTAAGTGATCATTTTTTATGCAATTACAATTTTAAATAATCTAATTTGTATTTTTTTTATTTCCTCTGAGCCACTGAACCATTAATCTCTAAAAATATTGTTTGTTCTCTTTTGATTGGCAGTCATTTAAAAAAAAGAAAAGAAGGAAATGAAGAGAGAGAAAGAGAAAGAAAAGGAGGAAGAGAGACAAAAAGAAGGAAAAAAGAAAATCCTCCTTGTGCAGGGGCAAGTGTTTGCAGAGACATTTGGACTTCATTAGGCATGTTCATTAGGTTTATTAGGTGAAAGTGTCATACTCTTAAAAAGAAAATGAATAGATTTTAGCATATCCAGACCATGTATTAAAATGGTATCAAAAGTTATAAATTTCAAAGCATAATGTTTGACAGTAAGCTGTCATGGAAGCAATAGATTCATTATAAAAATGCTAGAAGTGCATACATCTCATTGACTGTTTATCATTAACTGCATGGGATGCTGATAGGAAATGTCTAGCTATAATTTATATTTCTGATGACTCTCAAATCTATTACTCACCTCTCTCGAGTTTTATAGCTCCTCTGGACAGAATAGAAATTGAACAGACAGAGTAGGTTTGGGAGGGAAATTTTCTGCTCTTGCTGTTCTCTATTATCTCATCCCTCCAGTCTGAGCTGTCCCTGACATGTGATCAGACCCACACTACCCAAGAAAAAAAACAAACCAAAACGGAAAGAGAGATATTTAACTACTATCTCCATTTTAAGTCTTGCTGAAACTGTACTCTAAAAAACACATTATGGGTAAAATCTTAAATGTGCAGTCAGGTGTGGCATGAAGAAAAACTCTTTTAAGGACAGCATAAGTTTTAAGACTATAAAGACCTGAAAAAGAGTCCCCAGGAAAACAAAGAAAATAAATTTGTGAAATATTCAATAAACCAAATATTCATTTGTGCTAAGGTATAGGTCCAAGAAATCTGATTTTCTAAAGAAATCCTTATGTGTGCAGAAACACTGTAACAGAATTAAAGCTAAAACTTGCAATTGAAT
Organism: Anomalospiza imberbis; assembly: GCF_031753505.1. Classification (NCBI taxonomy): domain Eukaryota; kingdom Metazoa; phylum Chordata; class Aves; order Passeriformes; family Viduidae; genus Anomalospiza; species Anomalospiza imberbis. Next base: position 88,092,591 of record NC_089682.1, on the reverse strand, counting down.
CCATTCCAATTATCAACTAGAGTTTAAAATTCATATAATTTTGTACTGAGAACTATCTCTGGGTTTTAAAGTCCTGTAGCTGTTAGATCAATTACCTATCCATTAACTGCAAAATACTTCATTGAACTCACAAAAGGAAGGGTTTATTCTGTTCTCTTTTGAACTAGTATACATGTTTGTACAGATGAGCTTCATAACGCTATGCAATTTCTCATGGCAGACTTTATTTCTGTTTTATTGACTGTGCCTATTACATTTCTTCCTTTTACAGCACTTTCACAAACTTTAGAAAGAGGACAGGCAGCAATAACAGAGCTTAGAGGCATATTTTTCACGTGAATACCAAGTTCTCATTTAGAAAACTCTGCTAGAGAAATCTGCATTCTCAGTTTTTCCCAGAGGGAAAAAGGGAAACAGTTCATCTTGCTTCAGACCCCCACATAATCTAATCTGACAATTAATCCCTGAAAGAAAACACAGAATGCTCAGTACATGATCAACATTCAATAATGCAATTTTATTCAAGCAGAGGTTCATAACAGCTCATGTAAAAGCAATGCATGATGAAAGTAGATATCTACTCTAAACTGTTCCCTGTTTCTTCGAAGAGCTGTATGAGTGCAGTTCTCCCTCTGTATAAGATTTGAGCTACATCTTAAATGTTTCTCTTAAGAAAAGGTAATTTATATAAATATCTCATGGCAGATCTAATCCAGCTTTTACCTTGGAGATAATCAAGCAAGTCTAGAACAGAAGCTCAAGCTCCTACACTCATTCCTAGAAAATCTATCTATACAAAATGATTGTCTCTTCTCTCTGCAATAAAATTATGTTTCCAAATCTAACAAAAGATCTGATGTAGTCAAAGAAAGTTTTTTTTTTCACAGTCACTAAGATCAGTCTCTTTCTTATACCTAATATTGTTATCAAAAGATTTTTTTTGTAACATAGCAAGTTATACTGAAAAAGTTCTACCTGAAACTAGAATTGAAAGTTAAATTTTCACTGATACAGGTATCTTTACTGTGATCTGATGGATGGGAAGGAGGAATCAGGTGTTTGGTAAGACAAGTTATACAACTGAAATGCCCAAATAATGAAGATGTAAAGGTTAAATTACTGTATAACTGCCTACATCAAAGTTATTTTCTTTACAACATAAGAAAGGTTTAAGTGAATGTCAAAAGTGAAAATAGCTAGGCAGTAAAATTATTATTCAAAATTGTGTGATGGCAGACTAAATCACATACCATAGTTAAAAGTAAATTAATCCTCAGCAGGTTGTGTCCAGGTTGCCAGAACTAATATTAAAGCTTTGAAAGGTGTGTTACATCTGGAGTTGAGGCATATAAAAGTGATATGAGAATCTTCCCCTCTCCTGTAACTTATGGGTTTTCAAAAATAGCCCTATTACTTATAGTTCCAGAACACTTTGATTATTTAATTCCAGCTGTTGTTTCCATCTCAGCTTACTTGAAGGTCAAAAAAACCCATGGTACTTTAGTTAAAAACCCACACATAAAAGATTATCATAGAGTCATATCATAAAATCATAGAATGATTTGGGTTGGAAGGGACCTTAAAAATCACCTAGTTCCAACCCCCTTCCATGGGAAGGTTCACCTTCCACTAGACCACGTTGCCCAGGACCCCATCCAACATGGCCTTGAACGCTTCCAGGGATAAGGCATCCACAGCTTCTCTGGGCAACCTGTTCCAATGTCTCAAAATGGAGAGTTTATTCGTAATATTTCATCTAAACCTGCCTTGTCCTGTCATTACTTGTCCATGTAAAAAGTCAATATCCAGCTCCTTTGCAGCCCCCTCTAGGTACTGGAAAGCACTCTAAGGTCTCCCTGGAGCCTTCTCTTCTCCAGGGTGAGCAACCACAACTCTCTCAGCCTGTCTTCATAGGAGAGGTGTTCCAGTCCTCAGATTGTCTTTGCGGCCTCCTCTGGACTCACTCCAGTAGGTCCATGTCCTTCTTATGGTGGGAGCCCCAGACATGGAAGCAGCCCAGCAGGTAGGGTCTCACAAACAGGTACAATCCCCTCCCTTGACCTGCTGGCCATGTTTCTTTTGATGCAGCCCGGGGTGTGTCTGGCTTTCTGGGGTGGGAGTACACATGGCTGGGTCATCCACCAGTACCCCAAAGTCTCTCTCCTTGGGGCTGCTTTCAACCTGTTCACCACCCAGCCTGTACTTGTGCTTGGGATTGCCCTGTCTCAGGGGCAGGAGCTTCCACTTGGCCTTGTAGAACTTAATAAAGTTCACTGAAGCCTGTCATGGGTCCTCTGGATGGAATCCTTTCCCTCCAGTGTGTTGACTGCACCACACAGCTCAGTGTCATTGGTAAACTTGCTGAGGACACAATCTCACTGTCTATGTCACCACCAAAGATGTTAAACATATGTAAGAATGTAAAAGAAGTAAAATGTAAGATTGTCCAAGAAATTGCAGCAGAAATTTATGTCGCATGGAACACAAGTGCCTAATATGCACAAATGTGTTATGCAGAAATTTAAAAGAGGGCACTGGCTATGAAAAAAGAGAGTCTTCCCATTAGAAAAAGACTTCAAACAAATTGAAGTGAGGAAGTATGAAAATAGAAAAGGTGCAGGAGAAACCCATCCAGGACAGGATGAAGAAATCCATCCAGATGCATAGGGGACTTGTCATATCTGATAGGAAATTCTAATTGTCTCATGCTATTAGTCTGGACCATAACACATAGAATAAAGAAGATGCAGAGGAAGATGAATATTGCAATGTCCAGCATGACGAGGAGCTTTGCTGCTGGCTGGAACAGCACCCACAGAGCTCCAGGTACAGAAAAACAGATAGCAGTGATTCAACCCAGCAAGTCTGATGCTCTACAAACTTCTCCAGCTGTGGGCAGAAGTTTTTTTAAGTGAGACACCTTTACCTTTATGGTTATTGTATCAGCCTGTCAAAACCATAACCTCCAAGGGGTATCCCAGTCAGGTGAAACACTACCAGAAGCATGAAGGCCCTATTCAACACCCTCACTTGGTCCAAGAAAACTGGTGGCTCAGATTTACTTTTGCTTCTCTCTGCCTTACATATATATATGTGTCTTGCCTGTTTATTTCATACCATTTCAGAGGATAAGGGTTTGGTCTTTTTCTTTCTCAGAAAATATTTTGAAAAGTCTGATTTTCATTTTGATACAAAAAGAAAACAAGTTTTTTTTCTGAACACTGACATTTTTCACAAAACAGAGTGCAGGGAATTTTTGTCAGCCTGAAGCCTCTGTGCTGAAAAGAAAAGTTGTGTTTACCAGCATTGCTGGGAAAAAAAAGAAGATGGCTTCAGGTGCAAGACAGAATTGGGTGTCATTCCTGGAGGCCTGGCTTGAGTTCCACCTGGGGTAATTGGATATTTTCTGAGGAGATTTTTTCTTCTTTTCATCAAAATAGATCCTAATACAATGATACCCAAGGAGAAAAAAAAAAAAAAAAAAAAAAAAAGAAAATGAAAAATAAAATCTGTCTAGGTCACTGCATTTTGCAGGACTAACCATTACAAATCACCACCATCCCTATATCCAGGCTGCATATGAATACCTGCCACAGAGCCCAGTTCAACACCACTTTAAATTCACCTCCTCCACAAAACATAGTTTTCCTTTCTAACCTGCAGGGAAATAGCAGAATTGCCAGACAATCAAAATACATGTTTTTGAAAAGGTCAAAGGATTCCAGCAAAATATTATATTTCATGTAGTGTACAAACCATGAAAATGTTGATGTACTGAGAAAAAAATTATAACAAAAACAGAATCTGACAATATTTTTTTTTTTATATTTGGGACAAAGACTGTGGCAAAAAGAGAAATGGGCAGACAGCTACCATCATATGAATATAGGGGGATAGGGGGATTTTTTTTGTTTTGTAGTAATTTTGACTTATGTAAAAGCCTTTCAACCACCTAAATCTTTAGTCATCCATCAGAACTTACTCTGTTTCATGTCAGGGCTACCTCTTAAAGCCAATACACTAGGAAAAAATGCAACTTGCTGTCTCTGACCCACTTCAAGCAAGAATGAATCCAATGAACTTTTTTTTTCTTTTTTTTTTATCATCTCCTTCATATTGCTGGGACACCAAGGCTACCAAGCTTCTTTATTCCCATATATTTAGTTCTCACTATAGCAGTAATGCACTCTACAAGGCATCAAGCCTGTTAATAAGAAAAGCTTTCAGAGCCTCCTTAGTTCTAACAATTTTATTGCAGATAAGTAAGCAGCTGAAACTGCATAAATTCAGGAGCTGCAGTAACTCAAATAGCCAATCTGGAATAGGAAAAAATTGAATGCACTCTTCTCAGCAGCTTTGTCTCGATTGGGAGAACGGAATTATTCTTCAAGTATTACCATGTGCCAGAAGAAAGCATTACTTAGGACTGACTATCTGCTGTCTAATTGCAGCACTGAACCGAATAATTTGAAATGATAGCTATCTAAAGCCAAATTGTAAAGTGAATAGTGAACAAAGCAATAAATAATAGAATTACACATACTATATGTGATTGCTCATTGAATCAGATTGCCGGCCATAATAAAAGTCAAAAGTAACAATCAGCCTCATTACTACAGAAAAGAGGAAATGCCACTAACTGTTTCTAACTCCTGTCATCAATATATATTGTGAAAACAAGCTGGCAAATCTCTTTTGATTATACTGGACCTAAACTTAACCTTATTCCTTTCTTATTCCTAGGGGTGCAGTGTCTCATACTTTAAGGATGGTTTCTCACTGTATAAACTGTGCATGTAATTCCTTGGTCTCTCACAATACTGGCTGTTTTCACTCAGAAAATGAGCTGCAAAGCACACCCAAAAGGAAGGAGTAAAGGCACTGGGAAAGAGGAGCCTCGCTTTGGTCAGGAAAGGTGCTCTCAATTTGTTCTGGTAGATGAGACTTCATGTCTCCAGTGAGATTCTCCCCAGGGATTTGGATGAGCTACAGATATTTGGCTGATATTTGTAATATATATGTTTCTCTCTATATAAATGTATGTGTGTGTGTGCTTCTGTGTATACACGTAAGGAATCCAAATACTGTCTCATTTTGAGGGTCATCCCTCATTTGCATTCAAAATGCCCAATTCAACTGCAACACAGAATAAATCAGCTAGAGATACAGTTCTCACTTTGCAGCATGTGCAAATGACATGCAAGTTTATTTAAGTCTTTCCAGTACAGCAGCAGGGTTACTTGTAAGAAGATAATTTTGCATTTTGCTGTCTGAGAGCTTTTTTTCTGTATAATTGTTAGTATGTGTGGCAACTGACATTCCAGGCACTGCAAGTCTATTCCTTTCCACTGTTACAAGCAATGTCAAAGGAGCTTCATATATACCTTTTTCTGTTCTCACTGCATTATTTATCAAATGAATATGAAATCAAAATGTTGATGCACAGAACAATATGTTAAACACTCCAATGTGCAATGCCAGCTTAACCTTGTTGACCTTCCACTATGGGTCAAAGGTAAGTTTCCTATTGTTTTTATCAGTATTTACCACTCCTCCTTCCCCTCTTATATTCCTTTCTTTTAAGCTTTCCTGTTTTCTTTCTCCCCCTACACTTCATGTTCAGGAAAAAAAAAATCCACATAAGTCCTTGGTGGTGCATTTTATTTTTTAGCTGATGACAACGCTACCCAAGAGATTTCAGCACATAGACCCTTGCTCCCAAACCTAGAAGCAGGTTGAATCTATAATTTACTTCTAACCTTGCCTGAATACTGAGTTTTTAATGAAGTGCTTTCTCTAACTCCCTAATATTTATCATTTATTTTGTGACATCTCATATCTACTACTGACTTGGTTTCACATTCCGGTTACTTTCTGAGCACGTCAGCACTAATTACTTGTAGGACTAGGATATGCAGATTACAAGAACTTAATGGACACCTTAACTAAATAAATCACATTTTCACTACACTAAGCATATCCTACAACCAGGTTCTTATATCATATAGGTTTAAAAATCCCAATCTTGAAGCACAAGTCCAGCAGCATGGATTTCTCTAGTGGTTGTTTCATGAATCCTCTTTCTCATCAGACCCTGCTTTACTGATTCCTTGTACCATCAGTATGGAAATTCATAAGGACTGGGGCCTCACTTCAACAGGGAGGGAAATAGAAAAAGGAATCTCTGACCCAAAGACCATATTGCAGATGACAGCTGTCTTCAAAGCCCCACAAGAGGGTAAGGAAAATATGTGAGAGAATTGATCATCGTTGTAGGAAATATTTTCAGATGATTTGCTTTAACAATAGGTTAACTTGACTGGACACCAGATAGCCGCCAAGCCATTCTGTCACTCCTCTTTCCCAGCTGGACAGGAGAGAGAAGATTAGCTAGAAAAAAACTCGTATGTCAAGATAAGGTCATCTATTAAGAAAAAGCAAAAGTTTGTGCACAATCAAAAAGAAAAACCAAAAATTTAAATCTCTACTACCCAGCCACAAGTGATGTTCAGCCACTTTCCAGAAAACTGTGGGTATCAGCACATGCTGTGATTGCTTGGGAAGGCAAACATTGTAAATAACAAATGCCCCGACTCCTACTCCTTTTCTTAGCTTTTGTATCTGAGCTGCTGTCATATGGTATGGAATATACCTATGGTTACTTTGGGCCAGCTTGCCTAGATATTTCCCTTCACAGGATCTTGCCCACCCCAGACTACTGATAGGGGGGAAGTGCTGGGGAGACAGTGCTGATGCTGTGCCAGCCCTGCTCAGCAGCAGCCAAACGTGTGTTATCAACACCTTTCCAGCTACCAGTGCAAGGCACAGCACGGTGAGGGCTGCGAGGGGAAAATGAACTCCTCATCAGTCAGACACAATACAAAATGCCATGCAGTTTTGGGGGCTTCAAAGCAAATTAACGATAGGGAGGATAAAACATGCCCACTATATATTTCTCTGTAAAATATCCAGTCCCCACTACAGCTGTTAGTTTTAGTACAAAGTGACTTTCTCCACATAAGAAGTCATATAAGCACTTGTGTATAGACTTTCCCAAATTACAGGGTTTGTTATTAGTTACAGTTTTTTTCTGTTCTACTCCAATATAGAATGAGTGAATTGCCACTATCATTTGAGGTTTAGCTTGCACAGATAAATTTGGGATGTCTGGTTTTGGCTGTTTTTAAGCTAATGGAAATAAGCTTCCATTTTCTCCATACTGTTTGGAGACCAAACACGACCGGATATCATGCCATTGGCATTCAGACAATACTGAAAAATTGAGATAATATTGCTGTTATCTACACTATGTGAACCTATTTCTTTTTAAATCCTGGGCCTCAGTGATGTCTAATTATTACTGGCATTAATTTTTGCCTAGGAAATCCCAAGATGCATGTCAATGAAAATTGCCAGTGCCACAAAAAGGCACTGACAAAAAGGAAATGAGGATAAACCAATTAGAACTGAATGCGACATTACAAACTATTTGTGAGAAGGAATAAAGAAAGCTTTGATGATTTATTACTTTGATAGGGACCTAAGGAGGATACAGACTCAGCTTGGATACATTAGCACTATGCCTGTGACTTCTATGGAGTTATGCTCTCTGACAGCAGCTAAGGAGCTGTTACTACATCCTTCCTAACCAAAATTTTAGGTAGATTTGCATTTTATGTGCTTTTAAATGTGCTGCTTCCTGTGTATGCTAAAGGCAGTCCTTTTATAATCCAACTAGAGATAAAAGCAAACAAATGCAGGAAAATACAGTTACATACAAATGGCCTTAGAAAACGTGGATAGAAAAAAAATCCAAGGGGAATTAATTGCACTAGCCAGATTTCAAAATAATTCATTAAACAGCTACCACTTGTCCTGTCACTGACTATCAGTCTGGAAATGGATAATGTTCTAAATGTGTCTGCTTTCATCACATATTCTCCCACTATCACAGTTGGTAACATTAGCTATGTTCAGGAAGCACTTTACAGTCTCCATTGCTATCTTACCAATACCACCACAAATAAGAAGGAAATACATGGGGGAAAAATAATCATCGCAGTCTATGGTAATATTTGAAAGCATAATGCTTCTGTCTAGCAGACAAAAAAAACCAGCTTGCCCTATAATCCCACATGTCTGTGGAAAACAGAACTTTAATAATCATGTTGAGACTTGCCATTTAAGTTTACAGCAGCAAGTCTGTCATATTTGTTGTAAACATTCTGAATAATCCTTAAAAACAGTAATCTGCTTATCATTTATCTTTTAATATAGCATTATTATTTCAGGAAAGCATGCAACGAGGTTGAAATGGCCTTATTCCAACAACAACAACAAAAAAAAATCAATCCTTTTCTACAAATTTGATATAGGCAGGCAGTGTACTATTTGAAAAAGTTCAGTGAACCATGAAGACTGGCATATGCATCATAAAATTCAAGCTTTATTTGATGAAGTTATTGAGCATTGCATTTACCTCAACCAAGGTTTAAAGAAATCATCCATATTTTTACTGTCATCTCAAGTAGGAAAATTTGAATACGAAGAAAATCAGATTGCTACTTCTGGGATTTTCAAAGGGATCTGAGGAGGGGCACAGAAAAGATCCTTGGTGTTTAATGAAAAATATCTGTTCGGTTCAATTATGACACTAGAGGCTCAGCACATGCAAAAAAAAGGGGGGGATGAAAAAAGATTAAAAAGACACAGTACAATAATAACATGAAAGAATTTTGTTCTTTAGCTTTCTGATTAAAAGTGTATTTTCATGTCAGCTTTAGGAGAAATTATGTTCAAAGCCTGTTTGCAACAGAGTCTGTTTTAATTTGTCAAAGGTTTACATTGTATAACTCGATCACATTAATTGCAAAGATTGTCTTCGTTATTGTTTCACTGCACTTTTAAAGACAAACGAGGAATCCAGCTCCAGTGGTACCACCAGGTGTGACAAGCTGTTTTCTGTAGACAGATGCCTGGTCATCACATCTTAGGGCTAACTAGTCTAAGTGGGAGCTTGCTAGAGTCCGATATCTTATTATCATTAATGTCAGTCAAAACATTGGAGGCATCAGTTTAGGGATCAAATTCAAAAGCTCAGGAGGCATGCCTTCCTCATGTGATCAACTTGACATTGACACCAATATAACTAGAGAGAGCAAGTAAGTGTTTTAGAGATTATATTCCCCTGTATCAAACAGAGTGACATATAAAAGACTCATCTCTCAGATGGTTACAAATAAGCTTATATTAATTGAGTCTTGCATAGGTTTAGATTCAACACAGTACAACAGGGCACAACAAGGTCAATGTGCCTTCCAACACATTGCTCAATAGCAAGTTAAGCTTATTAGAGGGTACATGCCTAACACTCTCTGACAGTCCGAACAAACATCATCAGTTCTGTAGCATATCTTTCATCAATAATCTGGTCTTTTTAGCAATAGCACTAAAGCCTAACTTTAATTGGCTGCTCTGCCAGAGGACATTCTGAGTCATCTCCTCCTTGTACGTTCTACAAGAGTGTCCAAACCACCGAGTGACACAGCAGACTGAAAAGAGTTGGGACCACTTGCCTTTAACCTTGCCCACAAGAATCTGCCATCAAGCTGAGAAGAAGACTACAGAGATCTAAACCGAGTAAAACCTAGGAGACTGAAAGTATCTAGTATAAAGGCTAGAGACATGCAATAGATAGAAACTCCTTGTGTCCACTTCCTCTAGTGTGTCATACTAAAAGAAAAGCCCAGAAACTCAGGACTCCATCTCTGCATTCAAAACACTGAAGTAGGTATTTGAGTGCTAGCAAGATCTCAGTATCCCAGTTAATAGCTGGGCCTCTTGGAATTATGAGAGTATCACAGCAAAAATAAACTTTGCACAGCAGTGCATTTTACTTTTAAGGGTGACAGATGCTTTGAAGTGATTTTTATCAACAGAGAAGGAGCAGGGGAGGATTTTGGTAATATAGTAGCCCTTAAGGTTGAAGAGTCCACTAGAAGCCATTTTAGTTCTAAAATAATTTTCATAGACAATATGTTTCTGTGGTAGAGACCCCAGCAGGCAGACAGAAACATCACTCTTACTCAGAGGCTTCGTTCACTCTGCTGAGAAGAAGATTGTGCCTGAGTGTTCACCTCATTGTCCACATGACTTAACTGTCAGTCCTTAATGTTACACCATGACAGCTAACTCCAACAATTTGCTAGTAAGAAAGTTGTTCTAAGTAGCCTTGACAGGAACTGGTCTGTGTCACTTGACTTCTGGGCCAGAAGTCAGTCCTTGGCCCTTGTCTGTGCCTGTTGGTGCACTCAGGAAATCAGTGATTGTGAGAGCAGGGTCTGTGTCCCTTGAATAGAGAAGCAATGGGAACCTTGCAGGTGAGTGTGAATGAGCAGACTCCAGAAAACTAACAAGAATGAATTAGGTGGCAGAAGAATGTTCAATACAAAAATCAGTTAGTAAATAAATGGAGCTGCCTGGAAACAAAGATGTATATCTGATAGCCTGCACTGTAAAGCATCAAACCTGTATCACAACCTCCCCCAGAACCAATACACTGAATAAAGTGTTCCTTCTAGCTCAAATCACCAATTTGTCAGCTAAGAGAAGCAAGCAAAGGCAGACACAATTCATGACCATATATACTTTGGGAGTCTGAGCTAATTTGCTATAGTGAAGCATTGCAGAATATGGCAATGACCTTAAAAACAAACAAAAAATTGTTTATTTTCTCACTGCAGCCCACTGGAGAAACAGTTCTTTGATATTGCTGTCCCATCATGAATGTAAAGGATATGGATAATTTACAACCTTGATTAACAATCTCAGAACTGCAATAGCTCATCCTCTTCACATCCCATCCTTTTTATTGAATGTGTTTAAGTATTCATGAACACATGATAGTAATCTTGTTAACACTATGAAAAGCAATGACATCCTCATTATAAACTGCTTGAAAATGCTCATGATCCTTTCAACAGAATGAGCTTTGTACAATTAGAAGCCTGAAAAAGTCACAGGTGCGCAACACAGGGTGATAAAATTGTAATTGTAAGATACAATGCCATTGTAATGTCCAGGACAGTAGATTTTGCAGATACAGACAGAGGGCAGGAAAACCAGTGCTCCTTGTAATACTAATTTCTCTTTTGTGCTCAATTGTGTTGTGCTTGTATATACAGGCTGAAAAACTCCCATAGATTTCAGGGGGCAGAAGGTAATTCTATCCAAATCCAAATAAAAGGGAGCTATTTAAGACTCCCTATCTTTCTCATCATAGTGAAAATAAGTTTGTTTTCTGGGATCAAAAATGACCTTACGATGTTTGACCAACGTCTCTCTTGTTTTCTGTAGAGATGTAATATACCATTTGTGATATTTGTGATATTTTTATCTTTTCTAATAGGTTAACTGCTTGCTGTGGAAATGGGTGTGATAGAGTTTTAGTCATGGAAAGGGTGTTTGGGCAACTTTCAACAGGAGGTTCAAGTTGGAGTTGACATACTGTCAGACCTTCTACATATCTCTCGTATTTCAGGTTCTGGAATTTCAAAATTTATTTTTTCCTTTTCTTTGCTTTTATTTTCTTACCTTAGTGCATCAGAACTCTGAATTGCTGGATATTGACAAGTAGAAGAGGCCAAAGACACATGTAAAATATTTTAATCTTTTACATGCCCTATGCCTACAATTCAAGACAACCAGAGGCTGTCCTTTAAAACACAAAGGTATGCTGTCACATGCACTTCCGCAGGTGCAGAGGAAGATAGACAGCAGGCATGTAGCAGATTTTAAGAAATACCAAACCCATGTAGTAGCTTTTTTGACATTTCGTGATGCAAGTGAGGCTTTGAGATCTCAATCCCATTTATCATTTTGGCCTTTCAAGAATTGATAGGAAAAGAAAGAATTTCAGGTACAGTTCAGAATTTCCACTTAGTCAGTTAATCAAGCCAGTGTTAAGTGGGATAATGGCAATGAAGGAAGAAAAGATAAGGCAGAGGTGCCACACTCAGTCTGGAAGTCATATTTGACTTAAATACCTTCACTGTCCTGGAGAGTTAGAAAAAGATTTCATTTACCTCACTGGAGACTTTCTGTTTAACAATCACTGCAGGCAAATCAAATGAGACAGTGATATAAAAAAAAAAAAAAAAAATTGCAGAATCAGAGAATATGCTGAGTTGGAAGGGACCCACAAAGCATTATCAAGTCCAAGTCCTGGTCCTGCACAGCACCATCCCCAAGAGTGACACCATGTTCCTGAGATCATTGTCCAAAGACTTCTTGAGCTCTGTCAAGGCTTGATGCTGTGATCACTTCCCTGGGGAGGCTGTTCCAGTGCCCAGCCACCATAGGGTGAAGAACCTTTTCCTAATATTCAACCTAAACCTCCCCTGACACAGCTTCAGGCCATTCCCTTGGGTCCAATCACTGTCACCAGAGAGAAGAGATCAGTGCCTGCCCCTCCTCTTCCTCTCACAAGGAAGCTGTAACAGCAATAAGGGCTCCCCTCAGCCTCCTCCAGGCTGAACAGACCAAGTGACCTCAGCTGCTCCTCATACGGCTTCCACTCAAGGCCCTTCTTTGGGCACTCTCTAACAGTTTAATATCTTTCTTACACTGTGGCACCCAAGCCTGCACACAGTCCTCAAGGTGAGGCCATCCCAGTGCAGAGCAGAGCAGGAAAATCCCCTCCCTTGACTGCTGACTCATTTTCAAAGTGTTTTTTTTAGAAAACTGGACCTGCTTCTCTGCTGTCAAAGAAACCTACATAAGAATAAATTCTTCTGGAAATAGGTGGAGATGGAGACGTAGCAAACATGTCTGCAAAAGTGTTGCATATTGCATTTTTTTGGCACTTAGCCTGCCTAGATGTACATGAGCACATAAAGCAGAGCAGATTTCAGCCCTGTGCTTCCAGTAACAAGAATATACTTTGCATTCAGGATAGCTTTTAAGCACATTTTTAAGGTTAAGTGTGAGATTCATCACTCTTCTTCATCCTGGAAGTAATTTCTAGCAACATTTGGGTGCATTCCTGCCAGTATAAGCCGCAAGAGCTGGGCACATTTCTCTTCCTGTGAATGAACTATTCATATCCCCAAAAAGCAATTTCATCCATTCCAAAACAATTTTATGAATTCAACATTAATTTGACAAATAGTTTCAGCTGGGAAGGGTTTCTTAAACTTAGACTGGTATAAAAAAATACCGAAAAAACCTCTTCTTTCCTCCAGTTGTCACCAGCCCTGACACAGGAGCACTTCCTAAAATGGACTCAGGCTCAGGCCGCTATCTTCTGCTTCTAAAGAAAGGTTCCTGCACAGCACAGGGTATATTATCTAAAATTATCAGCTCACTATCTCTTCTTCATACTGTTCAGCTTTGTATATACTGCTTATGGAATTCCCTGGAACAGGGGCTGGAAGTCAGGTGTCAGATCTGTTTGCTGGCTGAAGATCCCACCAAGTGGTCTTCTGCAAACCAACATCCAAAGAAAGTAATTAAATGCTTCAATGAATCACCACCCTTGTTCCTAAAATTAGCCTTCCTAGATAGGTAGATGTTTCACACCTTCTGTCAGGACCATCTCCAAATAGTGTAATTGAATTCTGTTATCTCCTTTGTTTCTCACATCTTAATTATTATTATTATTATTTATTTATTTATATTAATTTCATCCAAGCTAGTAAGCTTGGATCCTAAAACAAACTCTGTTGTCACTGATCCTTGAGAGGAGGACCCATTTAATCACACAGAACTAAACACAGATAATTGTGTGAAGTTGTCATTAGCCATTAAATGGCTGCCTCCTTCCCTGCTGAGGTACTTGTCTTAACAGTCACTAATCCAGTGACACAACTGAGGTCTTTACTGAAGGATCATCTGGATTTTTTATCCTCAGTGGTTAAATACTGATACAGAGTGATTCCATTAGGAAACCATTTCGAGTGTGGAGCTGGAATGCAATGTGTAATACTTAAAGCCAGTCACAAGGAAGAGAATCTGTATTATAACATGTCTACTGAAAAATATTGATGTATTTGAGTAACTATTTTAAAAGGAAGCCTTTCTAGGGGATTGTTCTTTTGGTTGGTTTTAAGATTTGGGGTTGTTTTCAGATTTTATTCTGAAATTTTAACCTGAAAAAAATTAAGACTTCCACAGAAAAATGGGTTAAAGACATAAAAATGTGTCTCTGACATGTAGGAGAGAAAGGAAAATATTTTTTCTTAGCTAATTCAGGGTCACTTTATGTCAAGCACTCACAGCAGCTGCTGTATGGAAAAAACCCTGTTAACAGGACATGCTATGTCCAAAGCAGAACTTCTTCTGATCACTTCTTAGCATTGGCCCTAAAATCTTTTGAAGCAGCTACACCTTATCTTAGACTCAAAGTCAGACTTCATAGGCTGATTCATTCCCTGAAGTCTGTTAAAAGAAAGTGTTATAAATATGTGCATCCACTGACTTTTGTCTTTTCCTTTTTAAATCAAGCACCTTATTCTATGCAAATTTGGAGTCAAACATGCATTTCAGATGTAATAAAGCCAGCAGGCCCAGGATCAAGAAGTTTCTCAGGTGAAGAAACCAAATCTGCTTATACAAAGGAAAAAGTCTCTTCCTGCAGTGTCAGAGTAATATGTTCTTCAAGTCCTGACCATTATGCATTCCATTTATACTACTTCTTTAATCAAAGCTGAACCTGGTGAATTGCAAATAAGAACGAAAACATTAAATGTGAAAGGCCAACTTGCTCATCTATATTTTTTGTCAAAGTGACAGTTTTAAAATTACATAGGTAAAATACTTCACTAAATAGGGTTATAAATGTGTAATTCATCATGGCAGAACATTTTTATGCAGTTTAAAACTACTCTTTTATTTCAAGAGGTGAGGACGAAAAATGGTAGGCTTATTCTTCATCCTTTCCTTTTGCAGCTTATTTTTGACATAGCAAAGATGCAGCACAGTTGGAAAAGCTCTTGGAATGGTATTTGTACCCTTCTCTTTCTAAGCTGTTGTTTACCAGTGAGCATATTTCAAAGGTGAGCCTGGTTAGTATGTATGCATATACAGCACAAGCCTTTTACTGGATAAGACCCTCAATGCTTCACAAAGCCCTAGTGCTGTTATAATGGGGACATTATTCTGCACCTCAGCTCCTCTGCCCACTACCACCCACACACACCAAACTCCCCACACCCCCCTGACTTCTTTCCCCTATCCTCTAGGGAGGTTCTGTGTTGCTGAAACAGGAGAATCAGATTTGTTACCCCACTATTAATGGAAATTCCTGAGTAATCATTCTGCAGCATAGTGTTGGGTATATGGTTCCCCAGTGGCAATGGATTTGTTACTCTTTTAAACACATATCACTGGGAAAACTTAGAGGAAAAGGTAAAAATTAAACCTGAAGAAATAAGGCAAATGCTTTATTAGAAACTCTCATTGTTTTGCTGTAATTTACCTGGAATCCTTGTTCTTCATTGCAGGTGTGAATTCACATGCTGAGATTGCAACAAAAGATTAAGATAAAACTCCTGGTTATGAGCTGGGGAAGAAAAACATCATTGCAAGGTCATATAGAGAAGAATATCACTGCATCCAGGTAGTCTGCAGAAGTACGCTGCACATGATGTTTTTGAGAGGCTGGCAAGTACAGAGCTTGAGGCAGGATGAGGAACTGTCACAGAGAGAAAGAAAGAAGAGAGGAAAATGTGATCTGACTCCTGTTACATCCCAGGGAGATTGTTTCCAAATTCCACACTGGTACTAGGTCAACCACAAAGACAGTGACCCAAAATAATATACCTCAGGTCTAACATTAACCCCGGTGCCTTGTGGGTCGTGGTTCAGAGCATTTCACCCGTGTGATTGTGAACATCTGTCAAGGAACTAATTTCTTCCTCCCATTAAGTTCCCTGGGTGTGAGATTGAGGCCACCATGGAGACCTGAGCAATAAAGTTAACCAACAGCTGCACTTTGATTTCAAGAGCTTTCAGTTGCATACTCAGTCCCTATATGGCCCCAGTCCCAGAGGGCATTCACCAAAAAAATCCCCAGTACATGAAGGCTGTGAATCTCTGAATGCTTTGGCATGCATTAAGGGGAAGATGATCTCAGTGCTGCTGCTTTGAACCCTCTGCAGGAAGACACAATGCCCAGATCCTTAAGGAACCTGCTGTCATTCCTGAGAAACTCAATAGTTTGCTGCTGACTGTGCTCCTTGCCTCAGTTTCTTTTAGTTTGGATTTAATCACAGGATTGTTTCCCATTTCCCTGTGACTGGACAGGCAATCTCAGGTGGACAAATTTTTACTGTAGGTAGCTAGAGCTTTCAAAGTAAATTGGTTGACATCACATGTTTTATTATGATAAGAAAACAAAAATATTTTTTGTGTGTTTGGCAGCCAATTAGTCTTTGATTTAGACAGTTGCTTTTTGAATGTACTTTTTTTTAATGTGATTCCTTGCAGCTGAGAAATTTACATTTTAAAAAGTGCTTAATGCCAAGGCAGTAGTGGAATCCCACATTTGTCAAAGCAGTAAACTGAGACAAAATCCAGCCTATGTTAAGATCCTAGGTTGGGACTGCTCTAAAAGCAAATGAAAGAGAGGAGGGGGAGAATTTTTCCTTTGCTGGTACAGGGCCTGTGGGGAGAAGCAAGACAGATTCCTTGTTGCCTCTTCACCCTGGCTAGGACAGGACATAAACAAATGTGCACAGCAGACAGAAATAACTCCCACATAGCTTAGAGCTACTGTGTAAATTTGTCACCAAAGGTGGAGATTGGACAGTTTGAAGCAGAACAGAAAAGCAGACATTGTGACTGTAACCTCCTCCTCCAAAGAGGCTGCAGATGCAGGTGTGACACTTGAGCTGCAGGTGTGACACTGGAGAGAAAAACAAAGTGGCCTCTAAATTTAAACTATACCAGTGCAGGCATCTTGTTTGCAGTCTGGTTACAGTCAGCTTTTGAGGCTGTGTATAGATCTAGTGGCAAGAACATACTGCAGCTTCTGTCATAAATGCAGATGCTGGGGTTTGCCTCATTTTAAACTCAGTCATGTCAGAACCACACTGCTTTGTACTGAATACAAAAGGAGAGAAAATATACTTCCATTCACTCTAATGAGACCCACTGCTGGAAGAAACACTAGCCTTGCTGAAACAGAAGAAACACCGTGAGTATCGAACCCTACTAGAAAAAACAGTTTCTGAGTATGCAAAGCTAGCCAAACAAAGATATGGCAATTTCCGTATGGGTGTACATTTTGGTGAAGAATGTAGTTAGGAGTCAGCTGAGTTAAAATGGATGTGGATCAAGAACTGATATCCCTTGAATATCTCTCAAGATACATTTCTATCTTCTTTTTAAGTTTCCTAACTGGAGGCCTGACACCAGAACACCCACAAAGCTTAGTCTTGATCAAGGCCAAATTCTTGGTTCCTCACAACTGGGGCACACAGCACGGAGAGAACTCCTGACCTTGTTTCTTATGCTTGAAAATTTTACAGAGAAAAACCAGAACTCTAACAGACATAGAGATAATTCCCTTAATAAGTAGTCTGTCAGCTGCTGCTCTTGCACTGCTCCTCCGGGAGACCAAGGGGGAGACCTGTGGTCCTTACACATCCTGGATGTTGGTGGGAATCCAGCTCCTGTTGGTGTGTGAGAAGTAGGTATCTTGCAGGCTGGGGAAGAGAGAGCATCAGAGGGACCATGCAGTATACCCCAGGATCTGTGAGGAGATCATAAAGAAGATGGAGACAGGCTATTTACAACAGTACGTGGTAGGAGAGAAAGAATTGCTGAGCAGGTATCAGGAAAGCATTTCTCATTCTCAGGCAAATCAACCAATAGAAGAGGTTGCCCAGAGAAGGTTTTCCAGACCCAGCTAGATAAAGCCCTGTGCAACCTAATCTGAGCCCACAGCTGGCCTTTAGTTAGTACTGTGTTTAACTAGAAACCTTCTGAAGTCCATCCCAATCTGAAAGATTATATAACATACCCAAGAAATTCCAGAAGAAATTGTGATGATGAAGCTCTTGTGGCGATTTAGGAAGCAGAGGGCAGCACCTCAGAAGTACCTATAGCCCTGGAGTAAAGCTATCAGCTATCAGCTGATATCAGCTAAAAGCTATCAGCTTTTTGTTTTCAAATTCCTTTGCAGAGACAGTATGGGATTCACCTCAGCTAGCAGTGATACTCTCAAAGTTAAATTTTCTGTCTCAGCCAGCTCTGATTCCCCTTCATAATGAAGGGGGATAAAGTGAAATTAATCTTGTCAAAACAGAGGGTCCAAAATGAGGAACTGGATAGGCACTATCACTTTGGAGGTTACAATGTCTCTTGTCTAGAGAGATGATGCTCAGGGAATAGCTTAAGCATTGCCTTTTGCACAATAAAACCTGAAACGAGCCCTGTCCTAAAACTGAGGGAGATGCTGCCTAATCTCACTCACACTTGCATTTGATCAGGGTACTGAATTGGCTTTGACAGGAACTGCAGGAGCTCAGAGATACTCTGAGACAGGGACAGCATTTGCTAGAAGTCAGAAAAGCAGAACATGTGAGGGCATAACTCCTGCTATGATCCCCTCCAGCAGCCCTGTGCAGAGTGATGCTCTGGTTAAGGCCCCAGAATTAGGCATGGGAATGTCTACACAACAAGTGCAGGGAGAGCAGGAAAATGCAATTTCAGTGAATTGGCTGGGATGGGATTTGCCAGATTAGCTCAGCACGTATAACTAATTGTGTTTATCCTGCCCAAGCAGCAGGCACCAGTGTAATGTGCCTGGAGTTGTTATGCACTGTATGTTTCTCATCCAGGTTTCCCTAATCCGTTCTACACACACATCCCTTAGGGAACTTGTCTGCTCTAGGTGTAATACTCTGGTTTAATCTCTGCTATCCTTCTGCCAGACCATGCAACTCAAGTCCCACTGGAGTCTCCTGTGTCTTCATGAGCTTCCAGGTGTGTAGGAGAGAAAGAATTATGTCTGCTCAGTTCTGGTTAGGCATATAGATCAATTTCTTCTGAGTTTTTGTGCTGACTATTTAGGACTGATCCAAAAGAGCTGTTAGGTGTCTGCAAGAATCAACATGTGGGCTGTAGGATGCAAAGACAAAACCTTTCCTTAGTTTCTCCTCAATTCTCCTAGTTGTAAAAGTACCCACATACTTTTTTGCATCAAACTTTACTCAGTGCCTAAAGATCTTACGAATGTGCACAGAAAAACTTTCAGTTCTGACAGCACTGATGAGCTCCATCTCACACCCAAGCCCAATTAACATTCAGAAACCTACTCTAACTCCCTCTCAGTTTCATGTTTTTCACCTAACACACCTACACAATTAGGGTCCTTATCAAACACTGTGGTTTCCACAGCTTGCTTTGAAAAGACACCCAGAAGAGAAGGCTTCTGTTCCTGCCTTTGCACAGTAGTTACCAGCAGGTCTAGATCACAGAGGGGACCTGCATTCAATCCCCATCTTTACCTAAAAGGGTTCAAGCCTACAACAACATCCCAAAGGAGGGTCTGAGAAACACAGGCTCTTATACTCAGGTAGTTGGCTGCTTATAGTCCTCAGCCTCTTACTGAAGGTTTTCCACTGCATAGGAAATTGTTAACTTCATAGTTTCTGGATGCAGAAGGAAAGGGTGTCATGCACCCACTTAGCAGAGCACCAGAACCCACATCCCTCAGGGAATGCACGCATGTTCATGCTCTGGACACCAGTGATGTTTTTTAATGCACACCATTCACAGAACAAGTGAAAAGAGAGCTTCCACACTCCAGCACCCCACAGCCAGGTGTTCACAGTACCTCCAAGGAGCAGTGAAACATGGATTGCAGCCTCCCCAAAGAAAAGTGGGAGCGGAGCGTGGGCTGTTGCTTCTTGGGTGACTGCACTGGGCTGTTACATAAGAAGGTGACACCATTTCAGCAGCATATCTGTATCTGGAAAAAAAAAATTAAAAAGTGTGAGACCTCTATACCACTTTGGAAGCTAAAGGTAAAAATACTCTGAGATTAAAATAACAAGTTGTGGAGTCCAAGTGGATGAAGGCACCTGCTGCCATGGTAGCATATCAGAAGGGACAAGACCAATTCCTGTCCTTAGATTGGCTCTGGTTTGTGGTGCACTGCTTGCAGAGGTAATAGCTCAGGTCTTGAGAGCAACTTTACCATCCAACCCTTTGAAAGTTAATTTACATAGACAAAGCAGCACATGAACTGTGGCCATTCTCCTACTGCTCTAGAGCTAACTCAGCTGTCTGTAGCTGGAACTTTACCAGCACCAGGTATACACACTGCTTCCTTACAAATATATTTTGGGTGTGATTGTTAGAATCCTCAAGACAGCAAGACTGAAAAATGATGCTCCATGAAAAACACTTTTCATTGATTTTAGGGAAGCCAAGCCTACTTTCCTGATTTCTTGCTCTAGAGAGAGCACAAGCATCCAAAACTGAAATCGATGTTATGTGGTGATAATTTTCTTTGCACTCCTTTTTACTCACCCCTGTAAATACATTTAAAAGGGTTCACAGAGACCAAAAAAAAAAAAAAAAAAAAAAAAAAAAGATAGGTTCATGATCTTAGGCTGAAAGTATCACAGAATTGAAAAGTATCCTTGTCATATATTTTTAAACCAAGACACATTTCTCTATTTTTGCCTTTTAAGTATTTTTATATGTTAGAATACTTTTTTTATTACCATTACCTGGAAATAGTTTTTAGAAGTGTGTTCTTACTCATGTATGTTTTGATTCCCTTTTTCTTAATGGTTTCAATAACCTCTTACTTTCCTGTATATTTCTGCTTGTAATTTAAAAAGATGAAACAAATGCTTTAAACAAAAGTCCTTTTTTCAGCTAGCAATTTTTTATTTTTGTATAATATTTTACATATAGAAGGCTTAAGAAAAAATAAATTAAAATGCTTTTCTAAGAAGCAGCACAGGCCATTAAAGCCTTTGGTTTTTTTCCATAACTAGCTCAAATCTGCCATCTACTGGTATAAAGCGGAATTTAATGGAACCAGCCCCTTGGAGTTTCTCTGGAAAAAGCTTGCTTACCTTCCAGACGTGCTAAAACAGTGCCATCTAGTGGTTAGTCCCAAGACTACTCAGGCAAAAAAATATATATTTATCAAAATATCTATTGCTGCTGGCTGCACAACAAGCTACTTAGCCATTTTGGAGTGGATTTAATAGGCTTAGTGTCCTGCGACTCCATACAAATCTTTGCTGCCATCATCTGAGGTGACATATAAACCTCTGCATATATTAATCGTTTATTTTAACAGCAGCAAAACAAAATACTGCAAATTGCTTTTTGGGTTAAATGCACCCTTTGTTCTTGCTTATTTTGTACTTTTTGTTTGTTGTTACTTTTATATTCCCCTTATTGGATCGTCTAAACTTTCAGGGATTTTGGAAGGATAAAAAATATTGATGTTTTTTAAGCCTGGTTTAAAAGGAGAGAGATCTAGCCCTTTTTTTACAAAGGCAAATATAATTTGTGAAGTCAAGTGATCTGTACTTTGTAGTATGCCACAATAATAAGCAAAAGACAGTAAAAAATCTACAGTTTTGCTCAGTTTCATATTTCTTCCACCATTTGTTGAGTAGTGCTTCAAAATCACAAATTCATCCCATCGAGCTCAGTAAACATGAAGAGAGAAATTTTTATTTGTACACGTACCACGTACCAGGATTTCAGAAACATTGTTAAAAGCAGGGAAAAGGGGTATTGCCATAGACAAGGACTGCCCTTGGGACTCAGTGCCTAAGTACCTGAAGAATCAAGTAGTAAATCGCTGGGATTTTCAGATACTTACCTTCAAAATTGCTTTCAACATTTAGGCTATCTTGCTTAAGGGCGAACAAATTCAGATTCAGGTCTGATGATACAGATCTTTTAAATGTACTTTGGTAATGATTCCTTATGGAATCCAATGTGTAGGCAGCCTTCTATGCATGTGTTGACTTAGAGGCAGATGAAGATTTCACAGTGCTCCCTAGTGTGCCTATGATCAGAAAAAGAGGCTCACTGCTCAAAAAAAAGAGTGGTGTGAGCTCCATTCTGTATTCGAGAAAAGAAACTATCCTCCTTCTCTGGATTAGTTTTACTTAGCTTCAGGCTTGCAAAGATTACCAGATGCTCAGATCTCATCCAACTGCCTGAGGGGTCTTCTAATGGTTAAGAAAATAAATGGGTGATTTTGATGCATTTTTCTTCAAAAATTTAGATACCTTCTCCTTCTTGTCAAAGAGAATTGAGCCACAAAGGTCCATTCTACCTCCTTGCAAGTACAAAAGAGTGTAGAAGGAATACTCAGAGGTAAACAGCTCCAGACACAAGTGATCAGATAAAACTCAGTTTCTGCATAGAACTGGGCATAGACTTAATTCTTCTCAGGAAATAATGATAATAGTCTTGCTCTTAACAAAACTTCTCATCATTAGCCTGGGCTAGTTCCACTATTTTCCAAAATCTTTTGGTGTTGTACATGAGGGACACTCCAGCTAGATGCCAGACAGAAAAGCTGGAGTCTTTATTTTGATAATCAGTTTATTTGGATCCAGAAAGTTTAAAAACATTAGAGTTCCCTTAGTAGGAATCACCCAACACATTGAAGGTCCCTCAGAGGTCATCGGGAAAGTCAAAGAGGCAAATAAAAAGAACCAAAAAGGCATTTTATCTTAACGTTAAAAATATCCCTCATGCAATATAAAGCAAAAATGCATCTTTAATTCCAGCATCAAAAACTCTTTGCAAGCTCTCAGAAACTGATAAAACTATGTCATTTTTAAAAGTGTGATGCCTCAGTAACACAGATGGGGATATGTGGAGAAAGAGATCATGTGGCCATGGGCCTTCACTCCCATGGAAAGCTCATCAGCATTTGTAGAATCCAAGAAAACAATTCTGCCCTGAGCACACTAGGTAGGCAAACTAACACAGCTGCAGTGTGGGGATGAGGGCTCTTTTCATCCATCTCAATTCTCATCCTAAGAAATACTTTCACTCAGCGATAGACACTCACTAGGAATTTGTCATGCATTTGTGACACCAGTGCCAACGCCATTTAAAATGTGATCTCACAAAAGCACAAACTGTTCAGAATGAACTGGTGGAGCACACTGGTCAAAAAGTAGTAGAGGTGAACTGCATCAGCAGTCAATAGTTCAAGGATGAGGGGTGTTTTTATATGTAACAGTATTACCAAAAGTGGGAAGGAAAGAAGCCATTCATGGTCTGCATACTCAGAGGGCCAAACCAGGGCTAAGAACCTGATATTGGACACAGCCATAACTCACACAATGTTCCATCAGAAACATTGTTGTACAGAGTACACACCCCTAAGTTAGACACTGGAGTGAGTTATGATTGCGTCCAATATCAAGTGGACACAATCCTGTGTCCCTGGCATATGAGGAAAATCTGACCAGAGCTCCAGCCTTTCCCATATCCAGCCCTCCAGCTCTTCACAGTCTGCTGCTGTGAACCATGCAATAAGACACCTATCTGATAGCCCGTTTCAGGTAGCCAAGACAATGCAGCTAGCTTCCAGCCTCTCTTCAGTGACCCTCAGGGACTGGAAATTTGTTTTAACCCATTGTACCAACAGCAGCGCAACACTGAAGGGAAAACAGCCTCAGCCTGGGGGATCTTAAACTCTAGGTCCTTAGAGGGCATTCCAAGCACTGTGGACTACTCAGTAGTGAGTACAAGGGACTGGTCTCCCTCATTGTTGAAGCTGCACCACTGGATGGGTAAGAATGCAAGTCTTTGGACCAGAAGGAGAACAAGCACAGAAGACTCTGAGCCTCATCTGAGAGGAGGTATAATCTGACAGTTTTGCATCCCTTACTTCCTTTCTTACCAGCCACCACCATCATCCTATCCAGTCTGATGCTCAGTCTCAGAAACAGTTTTGTTGAATTTTCAAGTAACAGGTGCCATACTTTCACGTGTGCCTCCCCCATGACTGTGAAATGATCCCCATAAATTTTAGGAAGACTTCTTTGCAGTTCATTTTCAAGATTCCCTCAATCTTATCATACTGTCCCTTTGTACTTCCCACTTGACTTTAATCACTTCTTCTTTTTATACAGAATAGTATTTGGGAAATGGCTGTCTTTCTGCTCTGTGCTTGTATTGCAGGCAGCATGTGTGAATTCATGACCCTGAACAGAACTCCCAAGAGTATTTGATGAATCTATAGATATAAAATTGTCATTCTGGACATTATGGAAACATCTAGCTCATCCATATCTGTTGGAGACTCTGAGATGAAAAGAAAGTTGGCACAGAACCAAAGTTGTAGATCGTCTTCTTTCAAAAACTGATGTTATCACCTCTCTTGTCTTCAAAGTACTTTTGCCTGAGAGAGAGAGGATTGGAAACAGACTCCACACAATTTTGCTTGGGGACAGCTTACAAAATAAAAAGGTGAAGCATTACAAAGCTGAGCAAGTCAGGGTAAAGACAAATCATTCCTGTGGTGAGCAGCTCCTTGCAGAATCAAAATTCATTTGGAAGCATCTTAGCATTGAGTTTTCAGGGCCCTGTATTGAAAAATGAGACTACCACCAGCAGACCCAGGGCAGGAGTTTTATAAATGTTCACTGTTCCTCCTGTTTATTGAAGCTTTGCTCATGCATCTAAATGACAGAACTAGAACTTGCTTGCCATTTTAGGACATTGCTGCCTGTATTTCAAAAAGTACTTCTACAGTGACCTTGATCAATCAGTTTGCCCCAACTCAGTGCTTTTATCTAATGATAAGTATCACAGAGAAAATGTAATGGTACTGAATCAGTGACAAAACTACCACTGCCTTGCAGTGCCTTTGTATTTTTTCACACACATCTGCTAAAATCACAAGGAAAAGCAGTATTGGCAAACAAAAGGGACTATGATTAATCTTTTGTTTTCCAATGTCAAAATGTTGCACTGTTGCTACTTTGGCTGTGTTAATAGTAATTAAAACCCTTTCCTTTTTCAGCTTTCTTATTTAAAAAACATGCTAGTGCATAAGGGAATACTTGGCTGATGCATGTACGAAATGCGTTAAAAGTATAGTAAATGCAGTTGGGAGTTTTGAAAGAAATTTGGCATGTCAAATGTTTTTAACTGACTTTTTTTTTCTCCTGGTTTAATGAGTTAGGCGTTATAGCATTCATCATTTTCCATGATTCACTGAGCTTATATAATATCCATTTGCCCAGCACTGCTTATTTGAATACCAGTTCCACCCCTGCAACAAAACCTGCAACCTTCAAAAATACCTGTTCCCACATTCATTTTTCACCAAGTTCACCTGATGTAAGTAGGACTGTAGGAAGATCGTGGCAGCTTAATAACAATATTTATGAGAACTAGTTATCACAAAATAATAGTTTAAGGAATGTTGAATTTTAATTTTGCCTAATTTTACAATAGTCAAGATATACAATGGAGCCTACTTCAAAACTTTTAATTCCACACACATTTTGCACCAAAAGAGGAGCATGAAATTTATGTCTTCTGCTTTCCCTGATGAAAAAAACTACCCACTAAGAGTCTTTTTTAAATATTTCTTGATTAAAATCGTGTCTTTCACATTTCCAGTTAAATCATAGCATAGTCAAAGTGTGATTCCTTTAAATTTGGATTATAATATACAGTTCATGAAAAATATGGAATTTCTGCTATATTTTTAAATCTCAGTGCAAAATTAGTAGTGAAGATACTGAAGAATCTCTGTTATACCAGAAGTTGAGATGATGGACTTCGACATGCTCTTATTAGACATCTTCATCCAGGTTCTATGTCAACTTCAGAAGCTGCAACTGCTGTTGTTTGTTAATTGCCTTCTCACACCCCTGTGGGGCAGGCATGGTGCAGTAAGCAGATGATGGAGGCCACAAACAGAAAGTCTATGCTTTCATCTGCCACTGATTGACTTCTGCTAATTGATATGGTACATGCAACTGAAAGCCCATAGAGCCTATCAACCCTGAGAGGGATGTATAGTTTCTGAGTCTTGAGCCTGCATCTCTCTCCAGCACTGATTCCCAATCTTTAGGTACCCAAGGCCATTTGAAATTATCCTGGAGATTTCTACTTCTAAGCATTTTTGTATCTTCCTAATCCAGTGCTAAAAATGAGGAAAGAACTGGGAAAGCCCCATGCAAAATTTGGACAATTCTGTCTATATCAAGAAATTGCTAAGGACACCCTGTAGGGCCTTACAGAGCTCAAACTCTGCTACCTGGCAGGGAGCACCTGCACACCACTTTACCAGGTGAAATTCCTAACATGTGTCTGTAAGAATCCTTTCTCTGGAAGATTTTAGTAAGAATTCTAAATTACATCTGTAATAACCATCTAAAAAGGAACAGGAAGCACTTCTCATCCCAAGATTAAGGATGAAGTTCACAATGATTAACTTCCTACACATTAGTCCTTCAGTGAACTGACTGGAGCACTCTCAGACAGAGCCAGGGAGGAAGCTAATAAATGTGGGTAATCAAGGTTCAATTCCTCAATTAGTTTCCAAGAATTCTTTTTTGTGCCACCACTAAAAACTGTTCTTTTATCAAGGAAACATGGAAAAAGAATAGGCATCTTATCCAATTTAATATGAGGGTCAAGCTGTATTCCCACTCATTGGATTAGAAAAAGCATGCCAGAAGTACATGTGTTTGTTCATATGTAGGACCTTGTTCAGAAGTGTTTTGCAGCAGCCACAAGATCAGGGCTAAATCTCAACTGTGATAATAGCAGAATCTGCCTCCTTGCAGGTCCTGCCAAGGTTATAGCATGTAGTATGTGCTGAGACATTCAGAGCTGTCAAGACTTGAGTATTTCCACAAATGCTCACCAGCAAAAATTTACACAATACCAGATTTAGGCAGAAGAAGAAAAGATCTAAACTACAGATTTGAGTACATGCATCCCCTCTGTGAATCTGTCCCTCTGTTTTCACATTGCAAATACAGTAACCTTCTTCCCTCTCTGCCTATTAAGATCCCTAATTATATTAAAGCCTATCATCACTTATTCATGAAAGCATCTCTTTAGCACATCCAATGTAACTGATCCCCAAGGTCAGAGTTACAATGACAGAGAGGAAAGTGTGTGTTTTCACAGAAGCACTCTTTAAATGAGTTTTCTAACTTTTTCAGTGAACAAGGTCAGTTCCATTGGTTTTGTTCAGCTGGAGCTCTTTAACAGTAGAAAATTAGATTGTGTAATGTATATACTTTGCCACCTGATCTCCAACTTGAGTAGGCTACCTAGCTCCAGTGACTTTCTTTAATGAGGTGGAAATGTATATAACAGTTTTAAATATGCAGGCTAACATTTTCCTCCATCTACAATTATGCAAATTGTTATATAGTTGTCTCTGCATGACAGAAGTAATAACATCTTATAGAGACCTTGTTAAAATTCACTGAAATCATCTACACAGATGGATATGATTTTAGAGAAAATACAACACAGACTCATTAATTAGTTACAAACCACCACCACCATCTCCTAGCAAGCTAGGTGACATGGACTAAGGCATGTACTGTGTAAAGATATAATTTTATGTTTGCAGTAGATGACTGAAACATTCTTAAACAGTTAATAAGATCAAAAGTAACAAGAAAAGTCACAAGCTGTTATTATTTTTCAGGGCTTAGAGGAAATACCATATATTTTCCACAAACACTCTTGATTGTATGACGAGCAGTACAATAACCATCCTTAAGCATTTTATGGGATATTTTTTTTTCAATTCCACTTCATTTAACTTTAATGGTGATATTTTAGAAGGAATTTAATTGATAGAAACATTTTTATAAACACTGGCATTCATAAAAAATAACATTCAGAATTTTTAAACAGGTCCCATGAGCTCCATTTAGAGCACAAATGAGGTGTGAATTGGTATCTCACACCTCCTCTTCTAGCTCTTGCTTCATTTTTCTTTATGAGACAACTCATAGTCCTCCACAGTATTTAGAAAAGTCCTAAAGCAAAGTCCCCTGATGTCAATGTGAGGGAAGAAGATACCTGCAATGGCCCTTTCTTGGCAATAGAAGAAACAGCACCTTAACAAGAAGCAGAGACTCTCACTGAAGGCAGAAAAACTAGCCACAGTAGAATCCCTTTTCACCATGTCCTCAGTAATTGTATTTTCTGCTTTACCCTTTTTGGACATGTTAGTCACCTTTTCCCATTAGGGGATGATACACTCACAAGGGTTTCTTGAGGAAAGAGCAGCTGGCCTATGTGTCAGACTTTCCTGTGGCTCCATGTCTTATCTGTGCACTCTCTTACCTGGGGACGCCATAAAGAGGAGCTGTAGCTTCCTCTTCACTGGTGCCTTCAACTCATTTCTGTCATGAAAAGATAAATCACAGATTCTCTCACCCTACCCCTTGGCCCCTTGACCCCCTGCCTCCCTTGCCCTTCACAAAGTTCATAAGCTTTATTCATTACCATACAAACCTGCATGTTTTAGAGATGTGATCCTTCTCTTTTTTCTTTTTTCCCTGATCTGCTTCTGGCCAGGACAGGGTTAATTTTTGCAGTAGCTAGGAGGGGGTGGCTAAGACAGGGAGCTGTTCTGTTATTCATTTTCAGGGCAGGCAGAAGGGACTCTCATTTCCTGGAGAAAGAGTTCTATGGCGTTGAGCAAGCCTGGCTGAAAGACTAGTTGGGGTCAGATGGCCCCGGCTGTGGCCTGTCAGGTCAGTCCTGGTGAGAGTTTTGCATAGGAATCACTCTCTCTTTCGTACACTTTTGTTGTTAATATTGTTGGTGCTACAGTTCATTTTTCTCATCTCATTGGTGTTTCCAGTAAATTGTTCTTATCTCAACCTCTGCTTTTTGTGCCTTCAGTTGGAAGCGGGAGGAGGAGGGCCGCATGCTTTTGAAGGAGTACTAAACTGAAGAACACCATTCCTAAACCGTGACATTCTCGTTTCAGGTCCACTTTTTCCTGCACATACCTCATCTAGCCTCTAGTGAGCTCTAAGGGCCCTTAATTTCACAGCCACCTTCAACAGAAGTGCTGTTTGAATGAACATGACATGCCTATCCATGCGACAAACATTCGCACAAGCATAAATACACATCAAGCATGTAAATGCCCTCAAAATGCATGCAAATAATTTCTACATTGGCTAAATTTTATCTGTACAGTTTTCAGGGCCATTCAGCAAGCTCCAGGCTGTGAGGAAATCTGCACGCTTGGAAGGAGGGACGTGCTTCTTGTACACCCACCAATTCAACAGGAAACATAAGCAGAGAAAAGAGGTAGGACACTAATGTCTGAGGATAGGCTGTTTCTGAGGATGAAATGCAAGAAAACACAGAAAAAAGAGAGAGTCTACACATGGGACACTGACCTTGTTCTTCATACCACTTAACAGAGCCCAAGTATTCAATGGATGAGAACCTTGAACCTGAGTCATCTTGATCCCTAAATTAACATGGCTACTGAATCCACTTCTCTGGTCTACTAATAAAAAAAAAAAAAAAAAAAAGCTAACTATTCTTACAATTTTTATCCCTGTCCCTGAGGAAACAAGACATGCTTAAGTCACAGACCTATATAAAAAAAAATTTAAAAAGGAAGTGTAGATACTTATCCCCAAATTGCCTAATAGTCTCATAGTCCAGTCAATCCAGCCACAGAGTTGGGATGTGAAAAACACATATGCTTAAAATAAAGAAAATCACTTCAGAAAGAAAAGAGAGCTCTGGTTGGTTTTTAAGGCACAAAATTTTGTGTGACAGGAAAATCACTTCTCACAAAGATGTATTAAAGCTGCCCTTTGTGGAGGAAAGAAAAATCCCAGAGGTCAAGTAGAAGAGAATATGCCTCTAGCTTCAAGAAAAAGAACATGAACTTAATGGAGATCTATTGGAGGACACTGGAGTCTGCTTCAGAGAGACAAAGCCGACAAAGAAAGAGCAGTCTTTATAATGAGAAACCTCTGCTTATTCTCCAAGAGTAAGGGACTTTGCCATTGATGTCCTATTCCTCTTCCGTCTGCTCATTCAGGCCAGGTTCATTTTGCTACTATTCACAGCTTTAATAGCAATCTGCTCTGGACATCATTAAAAGTGCTGCGGCTTGAGGCAGTAATAAGTCTCCTGTTTATTAATGACAGTAAACCATAAACAAATAAGTTGCATTTTGCCTGGAGACTTGCTGTATCTTAAAAACACATCTGAGACTCATTTCTGCTTTAGGTTTCTGATTGTGATGAGTCCTATTAAGCCACAGGAAAATATGACTTGCACATTGTGGTGGTTATTCAGTGGTTAATGGGTCCCCTACTGTTCTTGAAGTCTCTCTATAAGTGCCCTCTTCACTGTAAAACTTACATAGCTCCTAAGCTACTGGTGCAGCCAGCTGGAGTAACAGGCTCCTCAAAAGTGACAGATTTAAAGGAAGAAATAGTAGCGGCTTGCTAGAGGCAAGTTATTTTAATATAATGCAGCAATGACAGCTCTCTACATTTAATCATCATGCTCCTGATTTTCTCCTCAGCACTTGAATTTCACAGGAGTTAGGAATTTGGCTAGATGCTATTTAACATTCCTCCTTCTGGCTGTTGAGTGTACCTGCCAGGTTCACATTGGGAGCTATGTTTATAACTTTTCCAGCTATTTTAAACAAAACCCTAAATAATTGCATGCACGAGAGACAGGCCTCAGAAGAGTAGCTGATACAGGTTTTCCAGGACATTTGTCTGCTCTGGCATTTTCAGCATGGTTGAGACACACTGATTGCACATTCTGATTTTTGCCTGTCTCATAAAGAATTTTAACTCTTTTAAATATTTCTGTGGTGCCTCTCAAATACAAGCACAGCTATTTATTTAACTAACAGCCACTGTGGTCAAAGAGAATAAGAGTCCAGGGCTTTGGTTCTTGAGTTTCACAGGTTTATAAAACTAATCACTTCCTTATGATTTGTTTTGCCAAGTAGAATACAAAAACCAGTGCACACCAGTGTCTGTATGTTTGGGAATCTTTGCATCTAGGGCTCACATGTAAGGTCATGAAAAAAAAATTAAAATTCCCCTACATTTGAGTGGCTAATCAGAAAGAAAGCAAAGTGTGTTAAAAAAATAAATCACTGTAGCTTCCTCCTCCTGCAGCTCTAAGAAAAAAATTTTGATAAGTTATAGTATCATTGAGATGCAGCATTTCCAGACAAATCATGAAGGATTCCTTCTCAGCAAGCCAACCTGCAGACTTCTATGTGTATCTTCTACCTGACTCTCTGGTTTCAAGGGAGCCAGTCCTTTGTTTCCATATCCATTCAGAATTCTCTTTAACTAATTATTTTCCTCAGAAGTATCATCACATCTATATTGATTGTTCCTCTTACCTCCTTCATAAAAACTGAATTAGACTCATCATTCCAGATGTCTTCCCTCTACGTCCAATACTAAAAGAGAAAAACAAATGACTGAGAAATGCTACAAATTAAAAAAGTCCATATTGCCTTTCCTTTGATTTCTGCAGTACAGACCTGTTCATCTGAACCTGTCGCTCTGGGCTTTCTTAGTAGGCTATTCCAAGAAAACTTTGTTTGCAAAACAAGATTCATATGACTCTTTTATTTTTCTGCCAGATTTAAGACAAGGTGCAGTTTGTATTTCTCCCTAATTTTTTGAAATCTGCAGACACTGACTAGCTCCAGAATCCACATGTACTTTTAGATGGCAACAGCTGGTTAGAGAAATCCCAAACTGGATGATCAGAAAATCCAGGGTTGAATATGGAGCTTCAAGTTGGAGTACAATGCTGGCAACACAACGAAATCAATGGCAGGGAGACGGGAGAGAATAGAGGCAATGAACAAATTTTAAGTCTGGGCATATGACTCCCAGCAGACAGAATGTGAGGCAGGGGACATAAGGACAGAATCACCATTACTAAGAGAGGTGAATGTGAGCATAAGAGAGTAAGCAAACTCAAGCTGGAAGTTGGAAATTGACCTTTGTCCAAAAATTTAGAAGAGAGGATGATATTCTGAGCATTAAAAATAAATCACAAGTCAATACAATAATATAACGGAATGCAACAAAATACAATAAGAATACAATAGAAGGTTTTTATCTTAACAAATTCTTGTGGCTTTTGAAGTCTGACTTGCAAATTACTCTTTATAACTTTTTGATGCTGGTAATACCACAGCTCTAAGAGCAAATTCTCAGTTTAAATCAAGCAATATGTTTTTGGCAATTGTTGATAAGTGGGAGGGGAAAATTACACTAACAGCAAACACTGGGAAAAAAAAGAAAAAAAAAGAAAATAAGAAAAGAAAATCCACATGCTGAGAGGGAAGCTATGCAAAATATTGCTTGGCTGTCACTGAGCTCAGATTGCAAAATATCGATGAGAAAGGTCTAAGCTCTCTCTGCTTCTGGCCCTCTGTGTTCCAACACATAACAGAGAAAGCTGTCCACATCTCAGCAGGGGACTCAGCAAATTTGACACAAGATCACGTAAGCTTGTAAGTTTCTATCTTCACTTCCATCTCAGATGAAATATTGCTTTGCACTGGTGCCCTTAAAAATGGAGAAAGCACACAGATTACCATTTCCAGTCACCATGGTCTTTTTTTAGCATATTTCAGGCTTGTATATCAAGTGTGAAATCCATTTTAAGGAATAGGATAGGAGGGAGACTGTAGACTGCAATTGTAAGGCATTGATTTGTCTCTCATCTCCTCTTGCTGTTCTAAAACCTGATGACAAGGAAAATAATGTTCTTTCATTCAGTCCTGCATTCCAACATCCTAAGCTGCCTGGCTACTCTTTGCCTTGCTCCTGTGTGAGAATAATGGCAATTAAATTTGAACATCCTGGGGTAATATCTAGTCATCATGTGAATCTAATTCTCAAATTAATACCCAGCAGAACAGCCGCCTCCAAAAAGTTTCAATACTGTAAACAAGAAGTAGATGTTAATGTATCAGACTCTAAATAATCAAACACCATCGACCTTAAAGTCAATAATTTTTTTTTAATTTATTACTTAATCTAATTCCTTTCCTGCCAAACAGGCTGACACAGAAAGCCTCTGTTCCTTTATGCTGCTGGAGGTTAATATCACACATGGGACTCATTTCACCTGACTTTGTCTATCTAAAATTTAGGCAGCCAGTCTCAGATAGTTGCCTAAGTTTCATCAGCTGAGAATCTGGAAGATTCATCTAATCTGTCTTCAATATTTATGTACTGTTTTATTGAAGAATCTCTACTCCTTTCAGAGGGAACATGAGTGACTAGCTAAAATGAAGGTAATCATATGGGGCCTAATGTCACCTGAGATTAACCCCTCTATATTTCAGACAATTTGCCCAGTACCTATCAAATTGTCTCATATCCAGTTTTTCCCTTCAAAACTAGTGCAGCACTGGACATTACAGTCTCACCAACAACAGAATGCTGAACTAGAGATGTCCAGAGGTGTCTGCAAAGCTGAATTATGCTGTGATCCTATGCTTTCCTGACACTGGCAGAATCCGATCTCTCACCCTAAGACCAAAGTCAACACCACATTTTAGAAAATCCTGTGTCCTTGACACCTCTCCCTTTTTGGTTCTATGCTTAGCAGTTGAATGAATGCTTTAAAATTCATCTATTTGTCAATAGAGGGAAATTCAGAATTACTAAACCTCGCAAAAATCAAACTATGTCTTTAAAAATCTCTCTCACAACCTGGACCAACTGCTCATGTTCACTGTACTGTACGCAACCAGAAGACTCCCTCATGAAATGAACAGTTGTGGGAGGTAAGAACACATTTAAAGCCTCCACATGCTTCCAAGATGAAGTTATTTAGCATAGATGCCTTTGTAATTTAGATGCATTAGGAAAAGTCATTGTTTGGTAGAGCTCAGACTCTTGCCTACACCTATGGAGAAAGGTGGCCAGATGCCAATTTCCATCTGCTGCTTCTTGAATGGTACAGAAAGACTGGCTGATTTCTTTTTTTTTTTTTTTTTACCTTGCCTTCTCTTCTTTATTTAGTTAAATGCTTTCTTTAATTTTTCCCTTCACTTGAAAATAAAGATAAAAAGGAAGCTAACAAAGGCTCTCTACATGGCTAACTTTGTAAGAAAGTGCTGGGGCACATTTGTCGATTGCTTTAAATAAATTCATACAGTCTGGCTGTGCTTTCAACTCAGCTAGGCATGGATTAATGCTTTTTTATTCACATGCTGTAGTGTCTTCCTGGACTTCTGAAACATTATTTAAATGCATATTGCTAAGTAGATAAGCTTTCTAAGTTTTCAGCTAAAGCTGTCTAATACACATTAATTATGCAATCACTGTCTCGGGCCTGAATTTGTATAAGCAATCAATTTACTTAGTTCTTTCTGCACCATTATTGACCAGTATGCAGATATATATTACACATGCATGCAAAATACTATTATAGATAAATAAAAGGCAGATCTTGCAGAATTTCCTATTCTGGTTGAGCAAAATTTTTGAACATCAAAATGTACCTCACTCAACCTGGAAATTTTTGTTTAAAATTTTGTCTACTGTCTTAACATCAAATATTCCAGAATATCTGAAAAAATATTAGCTTAGAAAATGAAATAGTGAAAAATGGGGTGGTTGTGGTTTTATTGTAGTCCTAGGAAAGACACTAACAAGAGTCACTAGGATGCTAATTTAATACTAGTTTATATCCAATATGTTGAAATTTATGTAACTTTCTTTCTCAATAGCCTTTTGAATGTGGACAATTTCAATGCTAGGGTGAAAGTACATTAAGACCTCAGTAATAACCAGTGCTCCCAAGTACATTACAAAACCTAAGTCTCTCCCTTGTGAACAGGCACAGTGGAATTTCTCACTTCTGCTTTGTTCTGCATGAACACACTGGAACTTGTCCTCCCTCGAGTAACCCTACACATAAATCATGCCCCATATATGCCTCTTGTTCCAAAAAAATCCTTATCAACTTGCTCTCAAGACCACTAACTCTGAGACTAGATCTTATCTGTCTTGTCCCCTTTTATTGAACAATGAATGCTCACTCTTTAATGATTACTAAATGCTTGAATTTTAGGAGGGGTTATTTGAATTAGAAGCACCTTACTGGGTGGTGGGACATGTGGTTTCCGTTTCTTCTTAACAGAGGGAGCCACTGAACTCACAGGCAGCCAATGCTTATCCTCTGCTTTCAGCTAAAATCTGTCTGTTCGGCAACTCAGGTACACCACAGGATTAAGTTCTGGCCAGAAGCAAAAGGGAGGATGAGAAAAACTCATCAGCCCTACCAAGGCTGCAATAGTGACAAGTCTCAGCTTATGCAGCTGAAGTGGCAGCTGGGAGTCAAACAAGGTGCCTAACCTGCCTGATTACAGACCAGTCTTCAGGGAGCTAGATCAACCCATGCATCTACCAGCATGGTAGGTGTGTAAGCTTCTGCTAAGTATCTGCCTAAAAGACCAATTTCCATAAAGCCAAATGGCAGTGATCAATATAGTCAAGAGAGTCAATAAGCCAAGAGAAGACCATTTCTCAGTGATGGTGCTTGGAATGGGAAGGGCCTGTACACCTACAGCACTACAATCTACTTCCTTCAGTCCTACAGTCCGCTTTCTTCCCACTTCAGTACCTTCTCCTTTTCAGAGACATGGGCATATCAACACAAAACAGCAAACTTCTGAAAAACTTGTTATAGAAAATGTGGGAGCACAGCTCATTCTAAAGGGTGGAGAAAGGGCATGGTGGTACAGGTAAAAGAGCATTTTTGCTCAGCTATGGGTTCTGGTATTGAATTTCATGTAAACAAAATACGACCTACAGATGAGATAGTTTAGTACTGAAGCCCTGAAGGTTTTCACATCTACAGAAAAAGTCTGTCAGAGGGATGCATTCAAGGCTTGACACCAACCCAAGTGTTCGCAGAGGGCTAGGGTCATGGAATCATAGAATTATAGAATATCTCATGTTGGAAGGGACCCATAAGGACAGAGCCCAACTCCCTGCTCCTCACATGACTATCTGAAGATAACCACATGACTAAGAGCATCCTCTAGATGCTCCACTAACTCTGACAGACTTGGTGCCAGGACTCCTAGCTCTGGCTTTAATTTTTAACTGAGCAGAAATGTCTGGGCGCAGGGATTGGGGCATGGGAGCATTGACTAAGTCTTTTTAAGAAACTTTTCAGAGTTCAGTAATGAGTTAAGCTGCCAACACAGATGTAGCCCTGAGAAAAGAAACAGAGAAAAAGGGAAGGAATATATTTGCAAATAAAATTCATGTTTTAGCCATTCCATTGTGGCCAATTTTTTTCTATTATTGATAAAAGTAGAAAGAGAGAGAACAAGGAAGGATATCTGAGAACTAACAACTTCCAGTGTGAATGGAAATGCTGGTATAGTTTGCTTCACATTAGGATTAATGTTCATGTTCAAGATCTGAATACCTAAGGATCATTTTAAAAATGTTCTACTAGAGAAGATCTTTGCCTCCTATCCAGCACACGGCATAATAAGGCCCTAACTCACAGAGCCACATTTCCTAAAACTAGATTACTTGTAAAATCTATTGCTCTCTCAGGTAAGGAAAATTTTAAAGCTTTTCAAGTGTCAGAATTAGCAAGGCTGCTTGGTATGTTTCTCCTCCTAGGAGACTTCTCTGCTGTTGCTTCAACCTGACAGGCCAGATGAAAGAACAGCCTACCAGAGAACAGATGAGGGACTCTACAGGCAAGAGTAAAAGGATCATTTTCCACCATTCACAAGAATTGGATTCCTCCACTGCACAGGGAGCTAAAATTAGCCTACTCTACAGGCCTTCAACTTTTCAAGCATTTCTAACTCACAAACTCAAATTGTGCTTTACAGAGCTGTAAGAACCACCCTTACTGAAATTCTACTTGCAATGCTAAAGAAAAGAGTGTTATGAAGGGTGTTAGGATGCTAGCTTTTCCTCTGCTTTTTTCTTTTACCTGCTAGCTCCTTGCAGAAATTCTCTCACATCAAGGTAAATCTTTGATTTTTTTTTCCTCCCTCCCTGCTTTTTATTGTTCTGGTTCTCTTTCTCTCTCTCCGAGTGAGATATCAAAAAATTATAAAGATTTATTGGTGTAAGTAATGATTAAACATTTAGATCTCAGCAAAGATGAGCTGAAAGCCCCATTCAAAAAGACATTTGACCAGTTTTAAAAGAACCTTAATCAGAAGTTTAATTAATCAACAATTAATGAACATTATCATAAATATTTTTGACAAAATGGCATGCATGAAAGTTCATTTGTTCTAGCAGCAGAAGCAAAATCAGATTAAAATCTTAATTAAAATATGAAGAAGAGTCTTGTCTTGATCTTCAACACACTGAAAGATTCCTTTTTATGAAAATCAGGCTCTCTCTTGCTGTCATGTTACACTGTGCTGTTAATGAGCCCTTTCGTTTCTCTGTTCACTACAATACATTCACTCTTAGCTGTATATTTTAAATGATTGATGTTCCCTTAATTACATTTTATGATATATTGTGCTGTGTCACCTCTAATGAGTAGCAAACATGACACTACCTCACTACTACTAAACCACAGAAATCAATACCTGACAGTTATTCAATGAACTGCAAATTGTGATTCACTAGCTTCTCTTTGTGTTGAGTAAATTCGAAGTGTAATTAATTTTCATGCATATTACAAACAGCAAATGCCTGTATTGGCTAACTTCAAAAGTGATTTTTCTCCTTCCTTGGCTAATTACAGCACAGCAAAAACTCTCAAGCCATCATTCAGAGGGCTGAGAAAAATCAAAGGCTTCACAGAAGTCATCTCCTTAGATGTGTAGAGCACAGTCATGGTTTACACTTTTGAGAACATTTCAGAGCCATTTTCTAAGACATGTCTTACTGAATGAAGGTGGTATCATTCACAATCTTGCCTACATATATTTTTTTGTGCAGAAGGATTAGAAAGAAGCTCCTTGTTAGTTTTCCTAACAGGAAACAAACATCCAACTGTAAGAAACACATAAATTCTTTTTTCAAAAGAAAAACATTGTCAGGTGTCGTCCAGAACTTGTAAGAAGAGAGCTGACTCACTGCAATTCACAGGTGATGGTTTTGCTTGTAAGCAGCATCAAAGTTTAAAAATCTAGTTCTGGTTGCTCCTTCTAAAACTTCTGGCTGTGGCTTTAGTTAGCTTGTCATTTCTTTACTGAAAATGTCCACTCAAATCAGAGGAGAGCACTAGAAGAGTTTAAAGTTAATGCTCTGTTTGCACACCAGTTCAGGAGTAGAGGCATAGAAATCAATCATGCCTTAAAGCTGAAGGCTATGAAATTCAAGGTCATTTTAGGATCAGTGCTGTCCTCTGCACTAAAGCAGAGCCCATTTTACATGGGCATATACTGATAAGACAAGGGGGACTAAGCTTGATTTAGACTGAAATAGGGTAGGTTTGGATTTGGATATTAAGAAGTAATTCTCCATTGAAAGGGTGGTGAGGCACTGGAACAAGTTGCCCAGAGAAGCTGTGGATGCCTCACCCCTGGAGCTGTTCAAGGCCAGATTGGATAGAGCTTGGAGCAACCTTGTCCAGTGGAAGGTGTCCTTGCCTATGGCTGATCATGTGGAACTAGATGGCCTTTAAAGTCCATTCCAATCCAAACTGTTCTATGAATCTATGATATGCCAATTTATTTTTCAATTAATTATATGAAGAAACCTCATTAATAGAATGAATTAACCACTGCTCATTTCTCAGTTACATCAAGTTCAGTGATGTAGAAGAGTGATTTAGCTTCAGCTTTAAGTCTATATCTGTTAATAAGCCAGAATTTTCTTCCTCCGCCCATAGAGCACAGGGTTATTCTTACCTTCAAGAAAGATACTCTTGGTCCTCTTGGTTTCCTTTGGGAGGAAAGCAATCAAGACAGCTAGGTGAAGTAGAGTTATCACCATGATTTTAAACTAACCGATTGAAGTTTCTTTTGAACCTTGCCTCCATTTTTAAGCTTCTTTTATAAGTGTCTCAAAGACAAAGATGCCCCAGGGTTGGCTCCAGACTAATTGCCAGAACTCAGTTTAAGATCTGAGGAATGTCAGAAGAACAATCATCTTTGACATGTTTCTAGACTGTCATTGGACTTTCCACCAATATTTAAGGCAGATGGACAAAAGACCAAACCACCAAACCTGCAATCCTGACTTTTCTTAGAGAAACAAAACCCACTTTGATGCCAGTTTTGACACACAAATTAAGTCACAGTAAAACCCCTTCTTAGCTTCTAAAACCTGGCTGAGCTGTGATAGGAGAAAATTATAGAAATGTATTTCCAAAGATTCTTCAGCTTCTGTAAAAGATAAAAATAATGTGAATGTATGGAGTTAATTTAACCTACCCTGGGCAAATGCAATCTCTATCAGTCTTGAATGGTTAATCCATAGACAAGCCTGCTAATGAGTCTGCTATTCTGCTTAGGTTAATGAGCCCTTGAGCATCTGGTGAAAGCACAGACACTTAGCAATTAATGTCTTTTATTCAAACCAGCTCACAGGCTAGACAGCAGCTAATTCTCCATTTTTACTATATTGTTGCCATAGTACCTTGCATGCCAGCTCTAAGCCTGCATGTGCTGGTTATGTTGGTTAAGAATGGATTCCTTCAACTGTTTCCTGAGCTCAGAGATAAGGCCTAATGGACTGAATTTGAACCACAGTGTATTTTTTCAGGTCTTTGTGGCCTAGTAATGTATGCATGCATGTCCACAAATCTCAGAAATTAACTCTTCCTCAAGCAAGACCAATTCAGTTCAACCATCAAAGGTCAAACAGGACAGTCAATGTAGCAATAAAATAGGCTCTAGAAAGCTATTTTCTAATCCCCATTAGCAATACCAAGATAGCAGAAAACGTGCATACTACAGCAGTATTCCTTCCTGGTATTCACTGCTTGCAGGATATGTTTGCTCCTGGAACACAAAGTACAGTGGGAAGTGCATGATTTTAAATTGCCTTTGTGCCACTGGAGGAAGCTGTACCTGAAAAACAATTAATATGTAATGAAAGAGTGGGGAGAAAGGAAAAATAAAAGAAATACTTTTGCTCACCCTTAATGGATGATGAAAATGAAGTTCAGAAGGAAGTAAGCACATCATCCATTTTCAGCTACTTTAGCATCTAGCTTGCATGCTCGGAATTGTCCCCTGGAGGATCCTACTTCTTGTCATGGGCTGTATGTGGAAATTGCCTGCCTTACTTATTACCTTTGGACTCTAAATTGTAGCTAAGATAAATCACCACAGCAGCCTAAAAGAAATGTTATATATATACACTTCAAACAAGCCAAGGATTCTGTTCCAGAGTGACAGCTGCTTCCCCTGGGATGATTCTAGTGACTCTTAATCCTAGTTACTCATCCCACCCTTCTGTCAACACATAAATGTCTCAGCTGGAATATTGCAACGGCAAATGAGACAGCAACCATGCTGTCATAGTTTACAGGCTTGTTCAGGTAAAAGGGCTTCCCTTAATAAACTAGGCTGGCACCTGTGACAATCAAGTCTTATTTAATAATGAGATTGTGGTAGAACACATACAACAACCAAGCCACATTATCCTTGCCCAGGTTTCTGTTGTACCATACAGGCTGCTGGTATTCATATAACCTATCTAGGAAGGTTCATATACTCACACTTGGAATGAAAACATAAAAAAAAAATTATCACGTTTAACAGCAATCTCATTTTTAATGTAACTTACACAAATATGTTTATTGGGGCACATGGATCAACCTTCTGACCCTAGACGAAGATTCAGATATGTATCACATTTCTAAGCACATCTGAAGTTAAGAGCCATTGTTTAACTCCATGGTT
The DNA here is from genome assembly GCF_031753505.1 of Anomalospiza imberbis. Taxonomy (NCBI): domain Eukaryota; kingdom Metazoa; phylum Chordata; class Aves; order Passeriformes; family Viduidae; genus Anomalospiza; species Anomalospiza imberbis. Next base: position 88,051,694 of record NC_089682.1, on the reverse strand, counting down.
TTAATTCAAGAATCACCCCAGTTTTCAAAAAAGCATATATAAAGTTCCTACGTAAGTACACAAAGTAATTAAAAGCTAAACAAGAGCATCATTTAGAAGAATATGCAGCTAAAAATGTCTTGGAGTGCTTTAAGCTATTCAAGTGGTGTGTAAAGAGTCTCCTAACTCATCCAATAAAATTGATTACCAGTCCTGAATCATCTATCATTTATATTATACTTTGGATATTTTTTGCATTTTTTTGATGTTGTGAAGTGCTTGAGTTATGTCTTTCTGTTGTGAAAAGAAACTCATAATAAAATGATCCAGGAAGCTAACAGGATAATGTGTGCATTTCCAAATAGGAAATCTTTACTCTATTCCTTCATTTAGCTTGAGGGTAGAGATCCCAAAGCCTGTTCTCAAATGATTTTCATCTGAGTCAGTTGGCCTAATAACAGCAGTTTTTTATTCATTACTCAATTTTAATTAATCTTCTTTAACTAAAATCACTATTAAACTGCTCTAAGATTTTATTTTTCATTAAGAATTGAGTTAGCCTTATCTGAAATGAACAGAAACAGGTACTAAATTAGTTCTTCAGCATTTTCTGAGAGCAAACATTTTGAGATGGGACTGATACTATATGGTACAGAATATACCTTCGGGAATTCCCTTTGGAGAATTTGAATCAACTGTCCTGGCTATGTCTGCTCCCAAATTCTTGCACACCACTTTGGGGATAGAGTGAAAAAATAGAAAGCTTTGAGGATCTGCAAGCATTGTTCATTAGTAGACAAAGCATTGTTGTATTATCAACAATAATAAATTACGGGTTTATCCACAAATCCCAAACTTGGAACCATAAGGGCTCCTACGAAGAATGTTAACTGCATCCCAGCCAGACCCCTCACAATCATGAAAAGAAATACTGAAAGGTTTTTGTACATATACAGAGACATGTACTTAATTATGTTTGTGTCCAACAGTTTCCTAAACAACATACATTCCTCATCCCTCAAGCACAGCTATTTTCATTATTTTCTTAGTGCTTTTGCTCATAGAGTAGCACAGAACTCACCCAGCCATGTGGGTATAAAAATCTACCTGCACTGTTACAGATGCAGACTTAAGGCCAGTTTGATGCTATTTTTAAATAGAAAAAAAAAGTATAAATAGGTCACCTTTAATACTTCAGGATGTTTGTCTGTAGAAGTATACTTATATCTTTTTCTTTATTTACTTAACTATTTCAGAATAAAGACATGGCTTGGTTTCATTTACTGTTTCATTCCTAGCAGCAGTAATTGCATGATTTCACATGGTTTTCACTTAGATTCATTGACAAAATACAGAAGATGATTTTAAGAAGATGATTTATCTAGACACTTATTGATTTTGCCATAATTTAAAGTAATGTTTCAACCTCCTGGGATTTTACTTACACATCTCAGTTGACAATGCTTTCTCATAAACACAGACAAAAGTACCCAGAAGAGTTTTATGATAGTCTGGTATCTTGCCATTGCTCTTTCAGAATGATGCTCCTATTTCAGAGGCACTTAGGGGTAAAGTGTTCTGTGAAGGCTGATTTAATCTTCTGTGCTGTCTTGACAGGCCAGTACCTGGGCTGCTCTGACTATCATCTAGAAATCTTTCATATACACTCTCCAGTCTTTAGGGTTTAGGAATACTCACTTGATAGTAACATTTTTTCAGCTTTGGCTGTTGGGGATGAAACTTAGAGTTTCCACACTGCCGTATGTGCTAATAAATTGGTATCGTAGAATTTGTGATCATTTTCATAATGGAGAGGAAGTGTTTTCCTTGTTTTTAGCTGTTAGGAGTAAGAACTGTGATAGCTCTTTGTGTCCTCGTAAGTGTTTTGCTTTGCAGAGGATACAGTACCTGGAAAGGAAGAAATATTTTGAAGTCCTTAAAATTAATACAAAGTATTTTTCTAGAATGAAACAATCTAATATGTTTCACTAAATCACAAACCATTTATTATCATTGCCATGACTGATTTTTAGCAGTCTTATCCTTGGGACAACAATATCACACTTAAAATAGGTAAATCTTAGGTGTTTCTACTCTAGCAAAACAAAGCCATTTATTATATTTACAGACAAGTATGCCTACATTTCTTTGTGCTGATTTTGTAGGAGATGAGATATATCCTAAAATTACACTAGGATACTAGATGTTATGCTAGTATCCTAGAAGCACCTGGGTGCAGTGATAATAAACATATTTAAATAAACATATACCTATGTAATAAACATATACCTATGTAACACAGGTGTTTCAATACTCAGCAGTTCCATTGTTCATATATCTCTTTTATTTTTTTATAGTGCGCATACATACGACATGCACTTTGCAACACACACAGACAGATATGGACCAAATGTTTCAGGAATACCTGGTGACTTTAATATCTGCATTTTCTGCTACTCAGGTTCAAGAAGTATTAATGAAGCAATGCTCAGCCCATGCTCACTCTCAAGCCTCTCTGTGGTGTGCCAAACTGAGCACCCAAACCAGTCATACTGGGCTTTGACAGTGTCATGGGACTGAGCCTCATCTGTGCTTACATTGTGTGTGTGCAACATCACTGAGATGCCACACTGGTGAGTCAGGGACACTGGTGACTAGGCGTCAGACATCTCCACTTTTCAATCTGTCCTTGCTTTTCTTCATCCAGGGCCTTTGTAAAGGAGAATTATAAGGTTTGTTTCAGTTGATTGCCTCCATTTATGTCTTGCACTCCAAAACTGAGATGTTAAATATTTTATTTTCCAGTCTAATTTTCCATCATCTCTGAAGGTGGCTCCTTTAGCTTTCCTCCACTGATAACAGAATGACTGCCATTAAATTCACTGTCTCCTCTCCTGCTGTCCTTCATGCTCAATTGATCTGGATCTGAATGGGTGCTAAAAACAAAGGGAAACTATTAAAATTTTCTTTTCCAGGCACCACAAGAAAATGAAGTACAGTAGTTTCAGCTATCAATTTGGCAAAATAGACAAATTTATCTTAAATTGGAAGTAGAATTTTTCTCTCCTAAGGAAAAAAAATCTTTGCTTATTTCTTTGCATATATTTAAATATCAATGTGGCACAAACAGGTTTCAGATTAAAAACTACTGAAGTGCCAGAACTGCAGGAAAGTTCAGTAGTAATGTAAGTGCAGCACAAATTTCTGCATAATACTTAGCTACTTAGTATAACCTGCATATTTACACCATGAACAAATCTGGTTTTCTTTTTTTAAGATAAAGAAGCTGAAAGACATAGGAATCAGTCATTTGGGCACTGGGTAGCCCAGTCTCTGGAGATCTTCTCAGAGTCAGAAACATTTAAGTCAAGCATCAGGGAGAGGAGCAACACATCTTCCATGGAAAAAGCAACAAAAAACTGCAGAGAAGCTTTAGCCTACTCTGATTCAGAGAGGACTTTTCTGCTTGTACACAATGGCCATTGGGACTGAAGACATTGGTCACAGCTAGAAAGTGGCAGAAACTTCATTTCATGAAGTGATGCCAAAAGGAGATGTGTAGCCCCTCTGCATTTGTCTGGCTGTTTCTGAGTTTGTCATTTTACGCAGTAGTGCACTTACTGGGAAGCAATTACTCTGCTCCATTTGTTGGCCTCTGGTCCTAGCAACAGTGGCAAAATTATCTTTGAACAAGGTCTTTTTATAGGAATCATGAATATTTCTTTATCCTATAATCTCTGTACAGAAAAATCTCCCATCTGTGAAAGATTTGATTTACCAATATGTCTTTTTTTACTTGATAAAGGCAGGAGGTTCCTTTTAGCCCACCAGGGCTGACAGCTACTGTAGCATTTCAAGATATGCTTTTGACAGCAGTGTTTTAGCAATTAAGGGCCAACAGTGCATGATTTATCTCTTAGTCTTACTTTTTCATAATCAAGCCTGCAGTGGCAATGTTTTCTGTTAGCTTTTTGGGGACTTGTTTCTCCCTGGGATCACACTTGCTCTCGGCTTCATGGCCCTGCAGGCTGACTGACACGGGTGCATTGTCATCCTGTTATTTTCTTGTGTGTGCTGTAACCAGCCATTTCCAAACAAAGCAGAGTCTGCTAATGAAGGACATCTGCAGTTTATAAAAAGACACTTTCTGAGGCAAGATTAATGCTACACCCATGAAGTGACAGGCAGGTAAGAGCAGGCACTGTAGATGTGTCCCCTGGGGCATCAAGCATTGATCTGATGTGGATCACACACTCTACAGCTTAATCATAGAATCATAGAATAGTACGGGTCAGAAGGGACCTTTAAATGTCATCTAGTGACATCCCCCTGCAATGATAAGGGACATCAATGAGGTTGCTCAGAGACCCATCCAACCTGACTTTGAATGTTTCCAGGAACGGGGATTCCACAGCCTCTATGGGTTACCTGTGCCAATATTTCACCACCCTAAATGTAAAAAATGTCTTCCTTATATCTAGTCTGAATCAACACTCCTTTAGTTTAAAACCCTTTCCCTTTATCCTATCACTTATCCCTTGTAAAAAGTCCCTCTATGGCTCTCTTGTAGCCGTCTTCAGGTACTGGGAAGCTGCTATAAGTTCTCCCCAGATCCTTCTCTTCTGCAGGCTGAACAGCCTCAACTCTCTCAGCCTACCTTCATAGGGGAGGGTGGTCCAGGCTGTTCGTCATCTTCGTGGCCTTCCTATGGCTTTGCCCCAAGAGGTCCATGTCTTCCCAGTGCTGGGTACTCGGCAGACCTGCTCTGGTGCCCGGGCGGGATCTGCCCATCAGAGTGATCCGAGTCCTGGAGAAGACAAGACCCGATGCGTCCCCAGGCCGGGTGGGGCGGAAGCTCCCAAGACACACACCCCGTGTCCCCCTATTCCTAGGCTGTTGTCCCGCTTGTCACAAGCACGCACAGACAAAGGACTCGTTTTTAGGACGAATCAGCTCCTGGAGGTGCATAGAGTTCCCCATTTGAACTACAGAGGGAGCCCGGGGCTCTGCTTTGGAGAGCAGGAGAGCCGGCGGCGCCGCGGGCTCGGTCCCGTCCCCGCGCTCGGAGCCGCATCCAGGTGCGACCTCCGGGAGCTTTCGTCTCCCCCCTGTCAAAAAGGAATGGGGCAACACCCGCGGGCAGACCCTGCCACGGGGCAGAGAGAGCTGTGAATATGTAGCGTGGTACACGGCGGGTTTCGTTGCCTGTCGAGTCCCGGTCTCATTCTGCATGTTGCGCACTCGCCAGCTCTAATCATTAAACTGTCTTTAGCGTGGTTTGCGAGCAAATGAAACCGCGGGGGGGCTGCTTCAGGCTTCCAGAACGTCATGCGGTGAGCCGGGAGATGGCTGCTCTTAATGGAAGCATAAACTTCTGCAATACGGTGGAAACTTCTGCTCCTTTGTTTTCCCTGTGAGGTAAACAATTTCTGTCTGATTTTATCCCTGGTGCGGATTCCTGTAAAACCTGAATACAATTTGCATTGCTCATCTGTCTGCACATTTTGTAGCTTTTATGGCAGTATGTTATCATGTGCAATAGCGTCAAGATTTAAACACCAGGAATGGAAATCGTAAGAAGAAAGAGATATGTGTGAGAAATAAATATGAGGGATAGAGTTTGTGGAGCTTTGTTTTAATTTTATAATCATTCCTTGAAACAGAACCAGGGTTAATAATCTAAACCAAAAGCATACAAATGAGGTATGTCTCAATGTCATATTATCTCATATTCTTATTAAAATCTTCAATATTACATTCTTTTGTGATTAGGGCCAGAGGGTTCAGCCTGCTAAAAAAGAAAGATATCAGTAAAAGTACTCATCTCCTTAATAAAGTGTATTCCAAAAAGATAATTCAGGTTCACACAGAGCTAAATATGCCTTATATTCAGTACCGTCATGGCAAGTTAAAATATAGTTGAGATTACTAAAGCGCAGCAGAGTAGGAACAAATCATCTTTATCAATTCAAAGCCATCTTTTCTTTAACTTGGTAGAAATTAAGGAAGAATCAGAATTAATTGGTATCCGGACCAGACGCAGAAGACGATTTCTTGAATTACATCACCTCCATCTTATCTCTAATCTTTTAAGCCTTTTTTACCCAAAGGGCCTTTTCAGACATGCTAAACTGGCAGTATTATAAGGCTGCAGCAGGACAGTATTGCTATTCCAATGATTTATAACCAAATACTTTACTTATTAGCAAAGGCTAATACTGGATCCATCAGTCCAGACGCAAGTAAATTAGCCATTAACTTTCTGACACCTAGCATAAAACAACCAGTTGAGTCTAGCCATCCAAGCAATTAATTTAGGTTTTCTTTGTGGACACCATGGGGATTTTAAAGTGGGCTGAATCTACTTGTGTATCTCTGTTGACTAATTTATATTAAATGCCCATTATTTAGACTATTGAAGCTAGGAAAAAATTAACTCTCCTCTCTTAGCTCTAGCAGGACTCACGTTCACACAGGTACGTAAGTGTCTTCTCTTAGAGGTTTCAGTGGAAGATACTTCAAGGTCTATGCCTAGGCAGCTTCTACATAACACTTTTCACCTTTAGATTATAAATTATTTCACATAGGAAAACAGCAACTTTGTTACTAAATTTTATATTGGGAAACTAAGGTACAAATTAAAATTAATTCTGTAATGTCCTATGAATATTGGATTGAAGATTCCTGTGAGGGAAACTATTTGGTCAGTCTCCTTCCAAAACTCAAGAGCATCCAGGGGAACTGGCATACAAGAGATTCAAAGAAAAACAGGAGTGGGAGCTGCACCCTGGCAAGTGAATCACTGCCAGGGTGCAGCCAGGACTGCTTCACAGCAGGAGGGAAGCTGAAAGTGGAGGGTAATAGCAAGACAGGCAGAGGCAGTGTCCTCACTGGCAGAAAGACAGTCCCTTCCCTTGGTACTCAAGTAGAGTAGCTCTGGGGAAGCTAGGGTCATCTCAGAGCCCAGTGACTACCGGACAGGCTTGCAGAGATGAAGCAAACCTGAGGATATTCGAGGCAGCAAGCCAGGGCCAGTGAAGATGTTCTGATCATGCACTGACAAATATTCCTTTGCACCACACATAAGTAAACTGAGGACCTCTCCCTGTAACTTCATAGTACAGTTGCTAAAAGTTTAGCGAGCTTAAAAAACTGAGCAAAACTAGGCAAAATTCATGAGGTAAAAAAAACCCTATCAAGAGCTGTTAAATTCAGCACTCTCATCTTCAGTGGAGGAAGTCTTGGTGCTTTGACTTATTGAAGCCTTACTGCAGTGGATTCATTCAGGAATATCAGTTACACATTCATCCCAATCCTAACCTTCCCTAGGCTCCTGCCATCAGAACACCATTGAATAACACCACCAGTTTGGCCAGGCAGGCAGAGCTATGGCATAGTACACCAGGTTTATGCCCTTGGCACAGCTCAGAGGTGGCTACCAACACCTCTTCCCTCACCTGGCTGGCAGCTCATGATCCATTGTACCTCAACTCCTTCATTGTTGTACGGAGAGATGCTTCAGTTATACCTACTCTACAACCAGGCTTCATATTCTCTATTTGAAGAATTTAGGTTTATTCTAACTACTGGGGGTTTTATTCTTGTGTTTAAGGCTGTTTTGTCTGCCTGGGGTGGTGACAAATGCGCAGCCAAACTGAAATGTTGATATATCTAGATTAAGAAAATGTATGTATCTCTTTTTTTTACCTAATTAAACCAATTATTTTTATAGTTATGATCCCACAATACGACTTGCCTATGAAAATGCATATAAACTTACCATGATTTTAGTCTTTATGCTTTTATTTGGTCTATACTCTTTTTTGTTTGTTTGCTTTTTGAGGAGGGACACAACAGTGTTCTTTTAGCCCTTCCCAGTTCCTTCCAAATCCATTTGCCAGATACAACTACATCTGAAAGTCAAGAAGAAATCTAAAAACGTTGCATTTTTACTATAAATAGGGACTGAAAGGACAGTTTGGAAACAGGGGAAAGGCTGCAGTGCCAATCACTTCACTGCTTTTCTGGTGGCTCCCTATTCTTCTGGATTTTTGCCATCTAGAAAGAGTGATCAGGTTGGATTTTTTCATAGCTTGGCTGATCAAAGGAGATGTATTTGTAAAGAGAAATTCTAGAAATTGTAAATGGATATTCTGTTCCACTTTCCACCCAACTAATTTTAAAAAAGGTCAAAGCTGTCTTCATCAAGAGAGGCATTGTTTACAGAAATATCACAGATATAATTGTTTTATGTATAGTTCCTTTTTTGAAATCAGAGGAAGAGATCTTAAAAGATACTCTAAATACTCTCATCTATTCTGCTGCCAAGGCAAGTTTACTTCTACCACATATTTGCCAGTGCAGTACTCAAATAACAGTGCTTGGAGCTGCTTCTGTCACAACCATGAAGCATCACTCACTCTTTCAGCAGTGACACCTTCTGCTCCCTATAGCCTAGAACAAGATTCTTCCAGGGTTCCCAGTAGATAGTTCAACCAAGTAAATTCAAAATAACAAGTATTTGTCTGCAATCCACACAGCTGCTTCTTGTCTTTTTTTGTTCATTTTATTTTTCTTTTTTGGTATAGCTCCAGTCAGGACCAAAACTGGGGATTACCACAAATTGTGCAGGACTAGAGTTTAGGAGGTCCTCAAAAGACTACATCTAAGAGTGCTGCAGGTCACAGGAGAAAATGCAATGCTAATAAAATCCTTCAGCGGGAAAGATATCAAATACAACACAGATCACCAAACTACTTCAGTGCTATCCCAAAATTACTTTTGCATGTAGCAATGGCAGCATGATTTTTTAGGAAGAAAACCTGGAGGAGGTGCATGTTTCATCAATAAACTTATTAAGTTAATAATTTTCATATTCACAGGAAACTGGTATTGGTTGCCTGTGTGTCTTCAAATGCTTGTTAGTTTATTTAAAAATGTTTTCAAGTCCTGAACTTCACATTATTCTTGTTTCTCATTATCAGTTAATTGCCATCATTAATCATTGTTTTCTTGATTAAAAAGTAACAGTCAGTTCAATACCATGTGATATGGATGACTAATCACAACTCAGGAGTAATAAAGAGTTGAAATAAGTGCTCACGAACAAGTTGTCATCTGCAATTTGTCCTCATAAACTAGTTGGAAAATACTTATGTGCAATGAATACTTCTATACAAATTAAGATGAGCTTGAATATGGTTTATAAACAGGGGAAAATTGTTGAATTAATGTAATATTTCATTTGCAATAAATAATTTGGACAAATACAGTTATCAGAGGGGGGAGCAGAAGGCCTTTATGGAAAGTATCTACAATGCAAATGAGTTGAAAATCACTTTTGTTATTGCCTTATGCTATCAAATTTTTAAAGTGCCAGGTGCTGATGGAATTTTGCAATGCTGTTCCATAACCCTAATAGTACTCCCACTTCAGAAAGTTTTGATAGATTTTTCTTTTCTCTCTTAATTATTTCATTGCTCTTTTTGCCACTTGATCTTTCTCTTGTAGTCATAAGGTGATAGATGGACTCCATGCAGACTGCACTGCCTATTGCTTCTGTATACTTGTTCCACCAGTATTAAATACTCTTTGAGCAGGAATCAGTTATCTATATTAAGGCATCATCTGTGACAATCTGAGATTCTTAGATGGGTACAGCAAATAAGACAGCCTGTGGAGAGCCTATTGCCAGCTGGAGAGGAGCTGAAGACCAGCCACAATACCTTAGGTTTCTCAAGTGGTAGTAGAAACCAGCACAGGGGCAGTTGATTGGAAGAAGAAACCTTCATTGCCTATAATGAATCTCAGGAAACCTCACATGCATGTGGAAAACATACTTACAAACCTAATCTTAAATGGCCTAATCTGGATCAGTAGCCAGCCTCCAGAATAAGGTGACATGAAACTCACTCAGACTCCTACCTCCATGCCATAGTCTTGCATTTTTATGTGTCACCTAAAAAAACATTCTATCTCTGTATTTTCAAGTATTTTGAAAATGATGTGATTTTTTTGCATTCATTTGCACCTAAGTTAAGCATCGAAATTCATTGATTACACGGGTTTTTTACTTTTCCCCAAATGGATCAGTCTTTTTTCCATGTTTTCTTTTTCTTGCCTATATGCCAGCATTCCGAGAGTCATTTTTTCCTCTATCCACATGCGGACTGAGCCCATTTCTCTTCCCATACTGGTATAATAAGGTACTGTGGAAACAAGCTATTTATGTAGTCTCTTACAAAATTAATAAAGCTATTAGCTAAGGGCATGGGTAATGATGTACCACACGGTACATGGTGCACATCTCTGAATTAGAAAAGGACTCCCCAAAAGCTTCCACAACATAATTGGGCAAAAGGAAGAACTTTTGCTTGTATGGATCCTTACAACAGCAAGTCAAGAACTCAACTGAGTATTTTGATTTTAAAAAAGAGAGCGATCTAATCCAACTAACTTGGATGCCTTAATTGTACCCATATTTAAATTGCCAGGTAAAGAAATTTTTCTGTAAGAAGTTTCTGTGTTCACTAGAGAGAAGTAGATGTCAGTTAAGACCTCTGGAGGAAGAAAACTGCTTTCCCAAGAGCAGGCAGCTTGATTTGCTGGAACTGTTCGAACCCCAAAACCTTCAGGGTCATCTACCTCTGCCCTATGAGTATCCAGCACTCTTCAGAAGCCTACAGAAGCATGAATGGGATAATCACCCAAAGAGTCCCTGTCAGTCAGAGCCTGAAATAAGCAAGCTGTGTCCCATCTTTCAGATATGTTCAGTAATGTTTATTCTTGTATAGAGGGGGCTGTTACCATCTAAGTAGCTAGTGATAAATTTCTCTTAAGACATTGGTTCCATTTATTCAGCATGGAAGCAGCAGATAGATTCTGACAGTAGTTACCAGGTTTGTGATTTTTTTTTCTTTCCTTTTGAGCACAAGCCCATTTGCTTTAATACATTTACCACTGCAAAAGTGAAAAAGTGATGTGATATCTTGACATTCAGGCATTTTTAAAAAAATCATTTCTCTGACATATTCTGTTCTATAAAGTTGAAATTATTATCACAAAAAATTTCATTTTCCAGTATGAGCATCAAGAGAAGAAAAGTATGTGAGTGTGGGCACAAGTGAGAACCTGTGAGTGTGTATGTGTAATTTTTCTAGTTAGAGATATCCTGTTCAAAGCTACCTCCAGCACAGTGATTAGTAATACTATCCAAAGTATAAATCAAGAGATACAAATAGAAAGAAAACATCTTGCCCTCTTTGAATAGCTGCTACAGCAGATCTTTTTTCTCGGCCTACAAATTACTCTAGTGTTTCTAAGGGAATGATATATATCATCTTTTACTATTAGCTATTATTGCTACATGCCTGAAGGGATAAAGTTGTGTGTTTCTATTTCAATTACTCAAGCTACTTCACTGGATATGGATTGAGCAGATTTGACCCTATAAAACAAATGCTGTTATTACATTTAATGATTAAAATCCTGCTTGTACTCAGCTAAAATATAAATCAGCAGTTTGGAAGAACAGGCTTCAAGCTAAATAAAATTGCTTTGGGACACCAAATAATTCAGAGAAATACCAATGGGCTATTCAGCCTTTCACCTCTATAGCAGGTCACTAATTGGATTTAGACCAGTTTCAAAGTGGTGATGTGAATTTGGAACCAAAATTATTATGTCTGCTGCGCAGCCTTCAGTGCCTACTAGTCTCCATCAAATTTCTAAAAAGTAACTGTATCAGGATGGGCATGACAGAAAATTACTCACCCAGCCATATTAGGTAGATATGCAATATTTTGGAGTTGCCTATTTTTCTCCATTAAACAGAGGAAGTATCAAGATTATTAGCCCAGAGTTAGACTATTTGCTTCTAGATATCTGAAATTAGAGAAAGGTACAGAGTAGCTGGTTGATGAGGGAAATTTTGTTGTATGCAGAAGTTGGATAAATGCTTTTTCCTGAATTTCTAGAGCTCAAAAATGAGAAATTCTTTTCATAATATGAAAAAAGATCTAAAGGAAAAAAAAAAAAGTATATATAAAACAAGAGAAATACTGATATCCTCTTTGTCTCACCATGAAACACTGGATACTAGTAGGATGCTAACAATTTCAGACATAGCCTTTGGTTTTCATTTTACTTTCAGGCTAAATTTCAAAAATCAACAGTGATTCAGGATGGAGATGAGGGCAGAATATGCCTCTTCAATATGTGGAACACATTTACAGCAGGAGGTGGGTTGGTCCATAATACTAAGAATTTATTACTTCTTTATCTGTTCTATCAGCTGATACGTCCTACTTTCCTCCTTCAATTTAGTACAGACTCATGAGTCAGGAAGGGCCCTGCAGGATTATTTTATCCCAGGGGAATGCCAGGATCTCATATGATATCTCTTCAACCTCCTTTTGATTCTAATTGCCTTGTGATTTTATGCAAAACTTCAGCTCTAGTCTGTATTGTTCATCATATGAAGTTTTACTGGAACTAGCCAACTGGTTTGCTGTGGGGCTTTGTGGGTTTTGTACAGCTAGTGGTAGCTTTGCTTGAAAGCTTACGTCTTGGATAAGCACACTTTGGTACTGGGGTAAAAGGACTTACTGAGTAGTCTGAGCTCTCAGGGTGTGAAGGGGGCAAATATCCCTTGGTATTTGGTTGGGAAACATTTGGTCATTGTCTCATTTTTGAATCTGAGTCTGCAACTTCTCCCTGCCAGTTGGTGTGTGAGAATTATTTCTGAGCTTCTAGACAGGGACAAAGCATTTGAAGTGTTCTGAGGCCACGTCTTTTCTCCAAAAATATTCAAAATTCTAAATTCTTCTAAACAAGAATTCCAGAAGACTCTGTTGCAAAGGTTGAAGAAGAAATCTCTTAGAATTCAGTTTGCTCCACATTCACAGAGGAGTTTTTTTAGTTGTTTTCCCAACCAAAGCAGTTTAAAGGAACAAAACCAAAAAAATACATTGTACAGTACAAGCAAACACATATGTACATTCTCAAAACTCAGTACCTGCATTGTAGGTAGACATTCACTGCTGATTGAAGAGGTCCAGCTATAGGCAGTATCCTATTCTAAATAAAAACAGCATGACAATGCAGCTCTGTGCAAACATGCCAAACATTCCTCAGGACTTCTGACAGCAGGCAGCCAATTACTTTGAAAAGAATGGGTACTGTCTTATGACTGCAGCAGTAACACAAATGTATCTCCCTTGATCCCAACATCAAGGTAGAGCTTTGCATTTCCAATATTTGAATTCAATACAAAGCCAATGTTTCAATGTTATTTGTTATTTTTTTATGGTGAGTGGCAGCTTGTTGGCTTTTTCTGCAATCAGTTGTAACAGCGGCAGGGTTAAAAGAGGTATATAAATAATAGATGGTTTCTCTCACCTAAAGAGGGATCTGCCAATTCTTGCCCTCCTTTTAATTTTGGGAAGGAAATATAATTTAAAAGATGACATATTTTTTCCCATCAAGTCAAAGAAGAAGGAAGCCTCCAGAAGAACAATGGCTGATGCCATAGCATGACTATCTGACAGGCTTGAAAAGTGACTGTAAAGTTGCCAACACAACAAGCCTTTTATCTTTGATGATAGTAATTGAAGCTTGTGAATTGCATCCAAGGAATAGGAGGAGATATATGATGTCCTCCCACCTTTTTTCTTACTGTTTTAATTACCATTATTTTTTAAAAATATATAAATATTCACAAAATAAACATCCCTTTTTTTTTTTAATTCCTCTAAATAAGTTACAGGAATATCATCACTACACTGCTGAACTTGGCTTTATTCCTAGCATAAAAATACATGATTCTTTTCAAATTTCTTTGCCTTTATGCTTACTTTCTGAGTAAATGGTAGCCCTAGATGCAAATAAATTTCTTTGGAAGATTACTCACAGGCCCATTCAGTTAATGGGAAAGCTTACCCTATGTACTAATACAGCCAAGGTTTTCTTTCTATGTGAGTGCCTGTCACAGGGCTTTACTGAGCAGGCTGTAGCCTTCAGCGCTCAAAGGGACACACCAAAGACCCAACTACAGCCTGGATTTGTGTGTTACCATGAGTGGAATGTGGTCAATTAAAGGCTTTTCCCTGCTCCTGTGTGAGCATGGAGCCCATGTGGGCATCCCACATCAGCTCTGGCACTGTCACAGGGCAAGGCGAGGCTGTGGCATTCACCAGGATGCCTCGCTCCCTTCGGATGCAGCAGGACTTCCCTTTGAGTACAGCCAGGTGACTTGGTTCCTACACTGCAGCCTGCCAGGACGAAGGGGACAGTGTGCCTGAAACATGGTCCCTTGCTAAGACTAGAGCACTCTGACAGCTGCCAGCGTGCAATTCAGACACAGGAACCTGATCCTGGCTTAAGCTTTGGATTTGCCTTGAGGAGAAGACCTCCACAGCAGCTCTTTTCCGCACATCTTATCCTGGGAATGGTAAAGCTGAGTTCAGTGTCATCCTCAGACTAACAAGGTTTGAATTTATACCTCCCAGAAGTACTGGACTGGATTTGCAGGCTCACCTGGGTAGAAAGATGCCTCCACATCTGTTTAAGCTGCATTTTTGTGCAGTCGGGCATGCAGAATCCATGGCACTCAAAGGAAGAACAGCAGAGCCCAATTCTGTACCTGGGAATAAAAACAACTGTGTATCCAGAGGTGCTCACAGGATGCTCTGTGCTCATTCTACCCTACATTGGCACTGAAGGCAAAAGGTCATCCAGGAAAAAGAACAAGGTTTTTTCTCCCCCTGATGAGGCACCTAATATCTAAGCTGTATATATGCTCTGTTGTTGCATCCAGGTGGGTTCAGTTAGGGGTTTTAATGAATGTTAGTTAGATTGGTTCTATGTACCCCTATTTTCCCCTTAAAATGGTTCTCTCCAGGCTGTCTGCCATAGGAGCTTTCACCTGTTAATCTTGTAACCACTCCCTTCTTCCCCTTGGAAAGTTCTGCACCAATCACCCCACCTCTGTAATCCCATTTGTCCCAGAACGCTGTACCCACCCCTGTTATGTTCCCATAGGTTACCATGTTCCACGTCACTCCCCTGTTGTCCGTCCCCATTGGGCGTGGGGTGCTTCCGCCCCTGTCTGCCCACCCCCTATTTAATCCCAGGTTTCCTCTGCCCAGCACCATTTTGCCCATGTGGGCTTGGGAACAGCTGCATTATCCACCACTGCAGCCATGCGGGAATAGAGTTCTCAGCCACGCGCGGGAAGTGTGCCTTCTCTCACCCTTTGTCTCGCCTCAGCAAGGCGACAGACCCACGTGGAGGCTCCACCCTAGAGCTCCGCACACACGCGCTAGCCCTGGTCTCGCCGAGAGCAGCGCGCTAGCCGGACACCCCCAGCTGCCTGGGACCAGGGCAGAGAAAAACCGAATGCTGCACTCTGTCTCACCTCTTCTGACTCTCTAAATTTTTCACACCTTCTTTAGAGAGGAAGGACGTAGGGGATCTTCTTAAGATTATACTGATTTATAGCAAGGATATCCTTCTCAGCTGTACAATCTCTCATCTTAATCTGAACAATGTGAACATTAATTTAAATCCTTGGTCTTCTACTTCCTGACCATATGCCCCACATTTAGTGGAGTTAATCATCATTTGTACAATAAATTCTACAAGTTCTTAACTGAGGTCAGTGTCATCCAAACAACTTAATCTTGGACCCAGCAAACTTAGTAATTAGATCTTATGACTGAGGATATGCATACTTCCACAAGTGCTTTAAGCCAATATAAAGCCTTATTCTTGCAAAAGATTGATTTCAGCCTGTGCTCCACATCTGCTTTTTAGCATGAAGGTGGCCATATGGTTGTCATCTTGCTGATCTAGCTGACCTTGCTGACTGTGTGCAGCCACAGAAGTGTCTGTGCTCAAACTGACGTTTCATGGGTCCATGTGCCCATGATGGAAGGGAGAACAAGTAGGAAAAGGCTTCCCTTTGTGGTACACAGACTGGCTTAAACTGCCTGTGTCCCATCATTTAATACAAATTAACAATTATAACCACCAGACCTCCATCATAAGAAGCAGGCACCAAGGGAATCTGCTCCAAAGTATCAGTGACATTCTGGTACACAAGCAGGAACTTTTCAATCAAGTCCAAGCAGCTTAGAAGGAGTTTTCTGTGATCACTATCCTCTATTTGGCCTTCCTACATGATATTTTAAGTGCTGGAGCTGTTATCTTGAATCCTCTGTGGAATAAGGAGAGTTAAAAGGGGATTATTGGCACACTTCATGGATGGCAGCAGTATGCTGAGCTATTGAGACAAGAGAAAAAATATGTGAAATATTCCCTTTCCAGCTTTAAAAGTAACAGTTCTCAGGATAATCTCTAATTTCTTTTACAAGAACATAAATAGTGCATCATTGAGTTAGACCAAAGGCATGTTTAACCCAATTCTTGGTTCTGACAGCAACCAATAGCAAAGGCATTAAGAAGACATTAGGAAAGAAAGAAAAAACAAGCAAATAGCAAACCTTCCCTGTTCAACAGCTTAGGGTCTTCTTCAGCTACAAATTATATCAGGTGCTTATGTTTGACTTTATATTACAACTCAAGTAGGCTGATAGAAATATTTCCCCCCAAAATCTGCCCTCTGCCCATTAGTGTTTAATGCTGGGATCTTCCAGTATCTCTATGGATGAGTTGCATAGTTCGATGATGTGAAAATACAGAATTTGTTTGTTTTAAGTTTCCCAGGCAAGTTCAGTGTGTGTTACATTAATTATTGTCTATTCACTTTTTCCATGGATTTCACTTTTTTTCTATACTCTTTTCCCCAGTAGGTCCCTACCCAGACTGCAGTATTTCCTTCTACAAAATTGCTGTGCCAGACTTTCAACTACCATTGATCGTGCCTGGGAATATTTTCTACCTCTTTTTTTTTTTGTCCAGGGGTGATGATGAACATTATGCATGAGGAAGAACTGTAAATGATCTGTAACTGAATCCTCACAATCAAGATCCCTACCCATTCAGCTGCAAATTCAGGTACTCTTTCTGCTCTCACTTCGCATCCTGTAGCTGTTAGGCACAAAAGTTATAAATGCCAACAGATTTGCCTCTTCACTTCTCTCCATTTCCCCATCTGTTTACTTACAGTTTGCCTGGGATCCTCCATTGGAGTGAAGCAACTTACTTGCTACTAAATTTTCTTCTTCCTACTCTTAACTCTCCTGGTTAAGACCTCAGCAGTGGCACAGGTGAAACCGCATCAAGTTCAGCCCTCCTCTGGTGTTTTAGCACCAGCTATCTCCAGTTTTTTTTATTTCAGATGCTTGAAATACTAGAGCTACAATGAGTCCAGAAGAGCCTGAAGGCCAGCATGGAGGGCTTGGCACTGAACAATATGTGTGCAGGACATTGACTTTGGCCATGACTGCAAGCACTCCTGCATGAGAATGCTGTTGTGGTATCAGATCAGGAGCAGAAAGGACCCTCCAGGAGTGCCTGCTACTGCTTTTTTTTTTTTTTTATCTATGAGGCAACCTTGATGTCAGTCTCCGAAACAGAAAACTGAATCCAAGTCTATTGACTCCCAGATTAATGCTCCAGTCTCAAGGTTGTTTCTACCTCTCTGAGCTCTGTATTTTGTGCAAAGTCCATCCTGCCAGCTGGGTGTCTCAGATCATGTCTGACAGACTGACAAGCATGCAACTGCCTTTAAAAGTCACAGATAGCCTGAGACCCATAGCCTCTGGGCATCTGTACAAGCAGAATTTAAACCATGGAGGAAATCAAGTGCTTGCAACTTCTCAGAGATCTAAACAAACTCAGAGACTGAATCCCTTTGTTAAGAGCTCAGTGCTTAAAGTACAAGTGGCAAGTGGTGCCAAACAACCATTTATTTCTTTTCTAAAAACTCTCATGAATTTAGGATTGTACTTATATAAAAGGGAGGGAGGTAATCTGTCTATATATATGTACCCATTTACTGTGCACATAAATCTATTAAATATACATTTTATATTTGTGTACATATGGTACATATACATGTACAAGTATATATGTATGCATATACACATGTGGGTTTATGTGCATTAATATATATGTACATTAATAGAATAAACTTTCTCATTTAAGGCAATTTAAGGCTATTTAAGGCAAGATTTCTGAACGAAAATTAGTGCCAAAACCCCATTAAGTTTTTTGACTTACTCCCTCTCACGTCTCTTAAAACTCAAGCTCGGCCAACAAATATGGTCACAAAACCTTCTATATTCCATTCACAGAAACTCCAGTCCCATCTTCCTGAAGTCTTCATCTGAGCCTTTACGTTTTTCTTTTATTTCTTTCTCCCACTTTTTCTTCAATTTCTCTACAGGTATTTTAATGAGTTATTATTAGACCTGATTTTTTATTCAGTCTATTCTTCATGTCTTTTCCAGAATATTTGCATTTGTGGTTCTGATTTCCATCCAACAATGGCAATTTAGGTATAAAATCTGCAGAAATGAGAGGAGATACTACATCATCTCTGGATGCCTCATTGCAGTTTTCTAAGCTATGGACTTCATCTCCTGATGCCCTGGAGTCAGTGGAAAGAATTAAACCCCTTCCCAAGGGAACAAGGGTCATTAGTTCGGGAAGTGCCTACCTGTTTTCCATATGCACAGTACCTGCACAGTTGTGTCATTTCACTTAGACACCTACAGTGGGATCCATAAAGCAGAGCTTGACAATTTTTAGCTGTCTTGATGACAGTAACTTTTATTCTGAACTGAAATCTTAGACTGAAAACAGGTTTAATTAAAACAGTGAGAGCTTGTGTGTAAAACAGCCCTTAGGCACCTTCACAGAGCCATATAAATCAGAGCCATACAAGACACGTTATGTTCCTGAATGCATCTGCCTGTCAGAGGGAGCCCACCCATGCAGGATATCTTGCAGCATTTTATTCAGCCTAGTTTTAAAAGCCCAAATCATTCCGCCATTTATTCCAGCTTGCACAATACACTCAGAGCAAATGCCCTGACTACTTAAGGTCATTTAAAAACTCTACAACACTGTGCATTAAAATTGCTACCAGCAGTGTCCTGCTCAATTTACAAATAAGATAATTGCAGCACTATATAAATTCTTTTTACAGTTTCAGCTTGTTGTAGTGCTTTTACTTCTTATGACTGCTACAATTTTTTAATAACACTTTTATTTTAGTTGTGGCTGTTTGTGACAGAAGTCTAATATACTGTATAGGGAAGTAGGTAATATCAGTCCTTTGTAAAGGACTTTGTAAAAACTGCTGTCATGGCAGTGCAGAGCTAGAACTGAATACCAAGGCACAGCACAGTTAGGATCATATTTGCTCTACCTAAACTTTAAGACAGCCTAGACGAGATAATAATGGACATTTGAAGTAGCAGCCATGTTCTGCTACTGCCATGAATAAACTTAACCATTCCCACTGAAAACCTAGTAACATAGAACAGATGAGAGAGGGCAGACATGATGTTTTCTTTAAATTCATTTGGGAGAACACATCAGATCTGGCCTCCCCATCCCTGGAGATTCAGTATGATCCACTCTCTGGCATCACAGCCATTTGGCTCCCAGGACATCTGCCAAGGACTGGAGTCATCTCCAGTCCTCCAGTGGGTTTATGTTCCTCTGCAGCTTCATGGCATCCCTTACCTTTCACTGACTTTCAGACACAGGTAGAGGAAAAATACAGAAACTAAGAAAGGTAAAAATGCCATAAGATACATCACCAGGGGGAAGTTCTGCAAGAAGGAAAGAATCTCTGCCTAGGAATTAGTCTAAGTTCATGCAACATACTCCATAAGTCTCCTGGGTGGACCCCAAACCCTTCTCTACATCCCATTTTCTGGCACAGAATGTAAACATAAAGATTTTACTGGTGGGCACATTTGTAGCTATATATCAGAAACAGATCTACAGTGCCAAACTGCACCATAGCATATTACTTCTCTCACAAGACTGCCACAAGTTTTAACTCATTTCCACTTGTAAAGGGAAATTTTGGAAAAGCAGCAGCGAAAAAGAAAAAGTCATTGATACCACTAGAAAAGAAGAATGCTCTGAAAAAACATGGATATGAAAAAAGCTGTTTCCAGCAATCATGCAGGGCCTCTGCCATTTATCCACTTCTCTGTCTTCCTCTCTTTCAAGAAGCAGGTGCCCAAATAGATTTGCTCATGTATTCAGATTCTATGTTTCTTTTCAAAATGCTCATCATCAGGCACAAAAAAAAAAAAAATAGAAAAGGAGAAAAGAAACCACACCTAGACTTCAGCAAGGCACTGATGAAAGGCTTTTCCTTGATAGTCAGGGAGGGAATACTGAAGGGGGTAATTAAAAAAAAAAAAAAAAAAAGGTAGGGCGTACTTCACAGTTAGGCTCCCAATAAAAATGGAGTCTGTGAAACCCAAAAGGGAAGAGAGGTTGTAATTTTAGCGTGTTCTGCAGCACTGAACAAGCACAGAAGCCGTTTTCCTTGCAAATGCTCAGAGAGGAAATTATTCCTTCAAATAAACAGTCTCCGAGCCATGGCTTAAGATAGCATGTAAGAGTACATATGTTTGAGTGCAGTCACTCCAGATTTTGCTTTACTTGCATTGCAGCATATTGTGACCTACATTAAATGGTTTCCATGCACTGACCACAAAACAAGCAGGCTCCAGTGACAGAGCCCAGCATGCAGACAGCTCCGTTTCATTTAGCAAACAGTGCAGAATGCTACAGCTTTGCTGTTTGCCATTTTAGAACAGCAATGTACATCTGCCACAGTACAGACACCACTGGGGACTATCAGTTGGGTACTGCAGCACTGTGAGAGGGGTTAGAGGCATCTCTGCTCCTGCCTAAAGTCCCCATCTCAGCTGATTCCATCCCAAAGATGGCAGTGCACCTCACAGTGCCATGTGGCAGATCAGATGCTAGCGCCCTGCTGATGTGCCTGCAGTGGTTCCAGTTTCCACAGAAGTTTACCAGTGGAGGTCAAAAGCCAAAGGCCACATGGACCCTCCATGTATTTACTGCCACACATCCACAGTGCCATACCAGAGGCAATAAACCTCTGCACCTATGCTGGCTTCCATGGTTCTAGCTTGAAAATTATGGGTAAAAAACCTTCTAACCCCTTAAACAGATAACAGGGAGTACATGGCAATAGTAACAACGTGCAGGTGCTAGTCAGCAGAGCTTGTCCATGGGATTACAGCGAAGAATTCTAAATCCCAGTTTTACAGAAAAGAAAGTGAGATGGCTAAAGCTAATTGCTTTTCTTGCTCTGTAGCACAGATATACTAAAAATGAAATATAGTCTTTACTATGTTTTTTTTATAATGGAAAGAGATAAAAAATAAGTGGATTTGGACATTAATATATACAGAATAAAGTGTGTATATATCTTGCAGATATACATGAACAAATGAGTAGAAAATAAGCCTGTATAAGAAGAAATTACTGTATAAATTTAGAAAATGCCAGCTCCAAAATTCCTTCTGTAACCTTCCAGCACTTTAAAGATGCAGTCTTCCATTGCCACAGAATATGCTAGGTTTTTCTCGGATGTCAATAATGGCAGTAACTAGGAGTAAATATGGCTATAAATACCATATATATGCAAAGGGTCATATGTGGTATTGCATAAATAAGTTTAATAACAACTCTATTTATTCCTAAATACTGACTTTGCAATTTTATTGTTCATTAAATGTGTATGTTGAACACAGACAGGATCACTTTATGTATTTACACAAATGTACTCACCACTTTGCTGGAAAAAGTACCTTTTGGGACAGACTGGAAATACAAGGTCATGGGCAGCTATGTGATATACAGCTGTTCAGCTGTGTTATTTATCTATGTATAGATCCAAAGGCTCCTAAATGTGGTCTGTGGGATAGTTTGGGTCACTTTCTTTGTCCAAATGGTCCATCTGACATGTCCCTCGTCGCACAGGGTACCGTATGCTGGGGTATGCTCCAAGGACTTGGATCAGATGTTATCAAGCCTTCATGTTCAGTTTGCTTCTGTAAAGTAAAAACAAACACCAGAATGTCCATTTGGACTCAGCTGTGGTATTTCTATTTAGCACATCAACTCCAGGCAGCCATCATAATTAGCAACCTCATGAAGCTTGTGCAGCATTTGGCTTCCTCCTGCCTGTTTGACTCTGAGCAAATGGAAGGACATTTGGTGTGAGTGGAGCAGACGGGAAGCAGCTGGGGAGGTGTCTACATTCCCACCTTCATACAAAAGTTCAAAGCTGACTTTCTCCACCCCACCAGCTCAGCTCCTATGATGACCCTGGACCAGACACAGGGAATCTCTGTGAATACAACAGTCATAACCCTCTCCTCTCAGCAGTACCCAGGCTCCTACATTACTATGTTCTGGACACTGTCTGCAATGCCAGACATTTGATTTTACAATTTTGTCATTTCTGACCCTCAAAAAAAAAAGATTTGAGCTCACTTTAACCCTGGGAAAATGCCCTTTACTCTGCTGGTGTTTTTTGTCAGCCACTGAAGATGGGCAGCAGAGATCTTGAACTGCACAGTGTTGTCTTTCAGGCCAGGAAGATGTAGCATGCCCTACACAATCAAAACCTGTGGAAGCAGATTGTCCTGTTCCAATGGTCCAGTCTTTCTGCTGCTCATTATAGCAATTAACACTCCTTTTTCACCAAGGAGAGCATAAAAATAAAGACCTTACATTGGTAGCAACAACTAATTTTACATTTAAGAAGGCCTTGCAAATGAAAGAGTAGTTGCGCATCAGAGTAGTTGCACATCAGAGTTTGCTGCAAGGGGCAGTTGTGAAATCTAGGATTCATAATACCTGGGAAATGGAGGGTTTGTAACAGCTGAGAAGACAACACTGTCATCAAAGGTTTAGGTACACCTGATCCTGCCTCACTGCAAATAGTGGCAATAACAGATTTTTGAGGACCTTTGCAGTCAAATGTTTCTAACATTTTGTCATCTTCCTATCT
Organism: Anomalospiza imberbis; assembly: GCF_031753505.1. Classification (NCBI taxonomy): domain Eukaryota; kingdom Metazoa; phylum Chordata; class Aves; order Passeriformes; family Viduidae; genus Anomalospiza; species Anomalospiza imberbis. The sequence continues at coordinate 88,028,731 of NC_089682.1, read as the reverse complement.
GTAAACTTTGTTTAGGTGATCTTGATGAATTTAGCAGAAAGTTTCACCTGTGACACCGTCGCCCCTTGTTCCACAGTACACTTGAAAACAAAATGCCACACAATTCAAACTCATCACTAAAATAATGCATCTATCTCCTACGCAGCATCAGTGTGAGGAGGAGAAATTCCTAATGAATGTCTACAAATCCTCAGTAGATGTCAGAAACAACACTAGCCCATTTTTCTGCAAAGCCCACATAAAACTGAGAAGCTATGGTTCTGCAGGGAAGTGAGATGGATATATCTGTTTAACAAGGACAAGCAGACAGTAGAAGGTAGAAAATAGGGAACAAAATAAGCTTTCAGCAATGCAATTTGTGAGAAGTCTGTGCTGTCAGAAACTTGAAGAAGAACATACGGGGACAGCCTCTCCATGATGCTCAGAGAATGGAGTGTTAATCAGAGGAGTAGTTGCAGCTTGTCAGCTAGTCACTGCGTATTGCATGAGTTTGGGACAGTTTTTCTGATTACAAAATCCACTGTTAACTTTCACCACAGAACTTCAGAACAGCATCCCAAATACCACATGGAGCAAGTCCAGCACAGCCATACCAAAATATTTTGTCACATATAAAGCCTCCATCTCCCTCATAAATTCTTTTCTACCACCACCCACAATCTATAACTCCTGATTCTGCAATCAACAGACTGTAGATATGTTGGTCTTGTTTGGCGCAACATACTCAAGGATGAGTATTCTTGCTAGGATGCTGACCTTGAACCACAGAAAAAAATAATATTTTAATATTTACATAGACAGATCCTTGCTGGCTAAGGTGAGAAGAACACTGAGACTATATGCCTCCTGTCTCTAGCAGTACCATGAGGATATGGATAATCCTGCAAGGTCTTCAAACTGTACAATGGAGATAAAATTTAATAGCTGTACATCACTGTTTACATAAATCACAGGAGAAAATAAACGAGATCTTTCTCCCTTTCTATCTCAAAACAAAAAAATTATCTTAATACTTATAACTACACCTTCTTTGCAAATCCCATATGCCTTCTCTCTTCCCACAGTGTGTTTCCTCATGAATGTCTCTTTCCCCATATTTCTTCAACAGTGCCCCAAGGTAGAATAATTATTTTTCCTTAAAGCAGATGAAGATATAATGATGGCTTTACTATACACAGAAGTGATGCTGCAATTTCTCTGTCATTTTCAGGATGTTAATAATAAAAAGGCAGACTTCTACTGCAACCATTATGCCACTGCCTCTCACCTGTTCTTCGGCCCACAGTGATGACAGGCTGATTTTAGATACTATTCTCAGCAAGATGAAAGAGCAAGGAGAAATTGTAAAATATAGGTATGAAATCTGAAATTTCAGAAATTTTTATGATGACAGTGAGTCCTTGCAGACTTAGAAAGACTGAGGTTTCTAGCAGCTGGGATTGCCAGGCAGAGGTGAGTTGGCTGAAGTAATCAACTGCACCGTGAGTTTGTGAGCCACTGCACATAAAGCCCATAACTTTGAAGGTCAAGCCAGGAAGTCAAGTCAGCAAAGCAAGGTAAGCATCGGCAAAATTAGGGACTGCAGTTTAGCTAAAGCAAGGATATAGGACAATGACTCAGTTTAAATCACAGGATCACAGGATAATTCTGTCTGGGAGCAACCTCAGGAGGTTGTCAGTCTGAACTCCTGCTCCAAGCACTGCCAGCTCTGGTGTCAGAGAAAGTTGCTTGGGACTTCATCCAGTCAGATCTTGAAAATTTACAGGAATGGAAACTATACAGTCTCCCAGGAAATCTCTTCCACTATTGGACTGTATTTATAGATTCTCTTTACAAGTATTCTGAATCCATATTTTTTCACCACAAGCCTCTTTTCTCTCAACCTATCAATGCACACCACTATGAAGAACTTGGATTTGTCTTATCTGTGCTTCTCATAGGTGCTGAGGGTTCTGTAAGATCCCCCCACATCCATGTCATCTTCAGGCTGAATGAGTCAGGCTCCCCTGGCCTCTCCTCACAGGGCACGTGCTCCAACAGCTGACCATCATAGCAGCCCTGCTGAACTTGACCCAGTTGGTCAGTGACTTGCCTGTACTGGGACCCCAAAAGAGGTTGCTGTACCTAGATGTGATCTAATGAGTGCTGAGTAGGGGGAGAAGGTCACTTCCCTCAGTTTACTGTCCTCACTCCTGGTCATACAGTCGAGGAGGCTTTTGCCTTCTGTGCCACAGGGCTCGTGTGCAGCCTGCTGTCTGTCAGGTCCTCATTTCATAAGGCACCTGTCAGCCCACTCCTCCAGCCAGATACACCACCAGATACACCAGCCTCTGTGTATCTTGCTGACAGCTCTGCCCTTGAGTGTATTGACAGGTACCTCCCAGTCAAGCTTGATGAGTTCCTCACCTCCTCTAGGTCACTGATTGTAGTGGTTTTGGTTCACCAATTTGAGACTTCCCGATAAACAAGTCAGACGGGTTAGGACAGAGCAGAACTGATAAACCTCACTGAAGATGTGGTGGTGCAAAGAAAGACCACACAATTCAAGGAACTCTGAGCATCCCCTATAGATGATCCACAGCTTGGAGAATTGAGGAACTGCCTGACAATCAAATGACAAGCAAAAAAAGAAAAACAGGAAAAAAGGAGGAGAGAAAAAGGAAAAAGAAGAAAGGAAACAACAGCCAAACATTTGAGTGAAGAGGTCAGAAATAAAGAAGCAGAACGTGTGCTCAAAGAGATAGTCAGACAGAACAAATAGAAACCTGCCACCATGCCCAGGGGGCTTTGTACCACACCTGATTCAGTAGCATTAACTCAGTGCATATTTTGTCTGTCACCATGGTAAGTATGATCGCCAAGCAGACTTTATCACATTTTCTTGAAAACACTTACGACTTTCATCTGAAACTCACTTTTTGAATATTTACAAAGTAGCATAACAGTAAATGTCTCATAAAAATAACGGTCTTGTATATACAACTTCCTGTATTCACATTCATGACAGAACATTTAATCTTGAAGACCAAGAGAAAATCCTCCACTGGTTCAGATCCATATAAGATGTTTTTATTTCATTGACTTTATAAATGTCTGTGTTTGGGTGAGCTCATGATCTGAGGCTCCTTTTATAGTCAGTAAACAGAAATGAGCACATCCAGAGAGTGATTTATTAGAGCAGTCTTAAATGCAAATCTCCTCTGGAAATTTCAATTTCTCTCTTCAATTTCAGTGAAGAGAAGGTCATGTGTCTAGCTCAAACTTGGTTGCCTAACTGGGAGCAGAAAGCAAGAATCCTTCCTCCTGTAATTACACAGATCATTGGGAATCCCACCTGAGTCTTGCTGAGAACAGCTGATCTTTGTGGGAACAAGGGTTTTTATTGCATAAGACTATAACAGGACCTAAATTCTCCTGTCTGCTTTTTTTTTTTTTTTGTTACCTTTGGTTGACAGACACTGTTCTAATATATTAAGTCTTAGAGATAGTGGGGAAAAACTTGTGGAAAGATGTTGTGCAAGCAGCACATTTCAAAAATTAACACCAGAGATTTCACTATGGCAAAAAAAAAATATATCCCTGGCTCTTTGTATCATAGCAACAAATTGCATCCCATGGTTGTTGAGTGGCAAAAGGAAAGCAAAAGTATTAAAATCGTTCATGAACAAATTCAACATGATTTTCATTCATTTTTGATTCTGTGCCAGAAACACCTGTGCAGAGACTATATCATGCTCCAGAGAAACGACAAATGTACTATCACCTTGGAAAAAGTAGGAATCCCGGGTGTCTTTGAAATGCATGTGTCCAGAAAACCAGAAACTTGATTTGGAATTCACTTGATCACATCTAGGGGTCTACCACAGATGTCTCAACATCTGAACTAGGCATCTTTTGTACTCAGTGGAGAAAAAGAGATCTTTTTCTGGGGAACTTCTGATCTTGAAGAAAAGCAGACATCTAATGCTCAAGTCTGTTGCACATATCTAGGTACCTAGTGCCACTTCAGGCATCCTAGAGGGACTGCAGTATCCAATGGGGTTGTCACATATGACAAAGGACCTATGTTCTCCTGGCATAGGAGTTAGTAGCCAAGCAGGAGTATCTTAAACTGCAGTAGGTGCCACAATAATGTAGGAACATTGAACTGTATTTGTACATAGCAGGGATGGAATTCAGGTCCAGAATGTAGAAGCACATGAGATATTTGAAATCAGCTGGTCACATGAAGGTATTTCTTTTAGACTGAGACTATTAGCTCTCAAGACTCTACTGCATTGACTGCCTCCATTCATTGTGATGGAGGCTTAGACACTTCGCTTGCATGCAAACACAAATTTCAGTGCCTCAATGTGCATCCATTCTTAGAGCCGTCTAAATGTCATAAAAGATGCCATAAGACTTCCAGCTGCTCCAGGAGAGCTTGCAACTTCTGTTAGTGATGTCTCTTTCATAAGTCAGACCCACATGGGTGTCTAAGATTCCATCAGGCATCTCAGATTGAATTAAACACTGTATTTTAATGACTGAATTTAACTTCTTGCAAGTTAATGATATGGTTTTCAAGCCCAGGGTTCACAGCAGGAGAATACCAACACATCCCTCAGCAGGTGATACATCTGTACTACAAAAAGAGTCCTGCACCTCCTCCCAGGCATGCACATAGCTGAGACAATAATGATGAGCTGCAACAGCAGCAATGGTTGGACAGCAGCAAGAGCACCTTCACCTTTGAAGGTGAAGGTACACTTCACCTTTCCACATGCAAGGTAGCCTGGAAGATGGTTTGTCCCATCCTGTTTCAGAAAACACCTGTATCAATTTGATACAGATATGAACTGGGCACTGGAGAGAAATAGATGCTATTGGGGAAGAGTTCACCTGACATTTTCTTTGGCAAAGCATCATTCTTGCTCTGCAAGTGCCAGCTTCCCTTCCCTGACTGCCAAGGCAGACTACATGACCATTTCAAATATAATTGTCTCTACTGTGAATATCAAGATCTGGTCACATCCCCCATTGCAGGATACAAGAATCTCAGCAGTAAGGTTGCCTCATGCTTTGTCCATCTCCTGGGGAAATGGATAAACTGGCTCAAAGAAACTGTTTGGAATCTTGCCTACACTTCGGCCACTGCTGGACTGCCCCATGAAGCAGATCTGCCTCTGCCTCTCACTGAAATGCTTTTACTTCATTTTTTTCAAGAATATGAGACTGACAGCTTTTGAGGAAGGACTTTGAGAGACAGAAATACATACGTATAATCTGTGTGTGTATATGTTTAAGCTTTTTCCCCACCACTCCACAGCTCTGCCCAATCCTTTTCAACGGTCCAAAGTTACAGGAGTTTCATCATTTCCATAGGAAAGCTATTATAACATTTATTACTTTAAAAGTTCATTTGATAGTTACTCTGGGCTTAGCCTATATTTTATTTCTGTAAGAACTGAAAATGTATTAAAAGCCAGCAGTAAAATAGAAGCAGAAAAAAAAGGAAAAAAATGTGTAGAGGCATACAAGAAAGAGTTTGTGGCATATGCATGAGCATAAAACTTCAAGAAAAATTTAAATTAATGAAGGTAGTTCATAGTTTAAAATTAATTATTTTTGCATTTCTTTTTCTCAAAGGTTCCTCTTCAGTATTCCAAATATAAATGGTGGTGGGATTATTTAGAAACCAAGTACATTATAACTAAGGCCTATAGCAACCTCACTCAGCAGTGAAATTTGTTGTCTCCCTCTGATCCTCAGATTATGGAGATGAGGGGATGAATGTACATCAGTAAGATTCCCTACCGAGATAGTTTTTCACTCTTTTCAGTAAGAAAAAGATCAAAGGGAAAATAGCTAATTAACATACCAAAGGAGACAAAACCCCTAGAGCTTTATCGTTGTTGCAATCCAATAATAAACAGCCAAGTACAAAAAAGATTATTTGATAGTGACACACAGAATTGAAAGCCTTTGAAATGTCAGCTTCTCAAAAAAAAATTTTTGGAAGAAAAAAATATCCATAATTATACAGAATAATGCTTAAGCATTGGGGAGTAACTCTTCACTCCTATGAGAGCTTGCTTGTAAAACTACTGCGCTTAAGAACAACAGCTTGGGTTGCCTTTATCTAAAATAAAATAAATTTTAAAAAATACCACACAAAAGGCTTCAAATCCCTTCCTGTACAAACACTCAATTCTTTATAAATTAAAAATTAAATAAAGTTGTTCTATTAAAAAATATCATCAATCTCCATTCCTAGACAATCTTCCTGATTTTAAAGACTTGAGGGCAGTGGAACACCAAGATTTCAAACTATGGCTTTCTGGGCTGGTGAACTCCAATTTCATGCTGTAAGTTCTAGGTACTTTTAGAAAGCCAGAGGCAAAAAAGACAAATTCAAGTAGCAGTAAATCATGTGAAACTCTTCCCTCGATAAAGCAACATCTCAAACTACATGGATGCATCAATACAAATAAAAGAAAAAGGACCGGGGCATGGGCCCAAGTATATTAATTTGCATGTTGTTTCTCTGGCACACTTCTGGCTCAGAGCAGCTTTCTTTTCACAGCACTATTAAAAAATTAGCACCAGTCTGAGGCCATTCACAACAGATACTTGAACATAGAGAGCCTGAGTTTGGTGATAATTTTAGCTGCATGGATAGGAACAGTTACAGAATCACAGAATCATTCAGGTTGTAAAAGACCTCTGACATCATCAAGTCCAGCCTTTGATTGATCACCATCTTATCAATTAGACCAGACCACTGATGGGATGTGCCTACAGGTGTTGAGGGATCTGGCTGATGTCAGTACTTTCAATTACCTTTAAATGATCATGGCAACAGGTTCCTGAGGAAGGAAGGAAAGTAAACATCATTCTTGTCTTCAAAAAGGGCAAGATGGGTGATCCAGGGAACTATAGCCCAGTCACACTGATCCCTGGGAAGATGATGGAGCTGCTAATCCTGGAAACTACATCCAGGCACAGAAAGGACAAGAAAACCATCAGGAATAGTCAGCATGGATCCATCAAAAGGAAGCCACGCTTGACCAACCTGATAGGCTTCTATGATGAAATAACTGGTAGATGTGGGAAGAGCAGCAGATACTGTGTACCTGGATCTCAGTAAGGCTTTTAACAGTGTCTCACTTAAGATCCTCCTAGAGAAGCTGATGAAGTATAGGCTGGATGAGCAGACTGTGAAGTGCATTGAAAACTGGCTGCATGGCTGGGCCCAGAGGGTACCAATCAGCAGCACAAAGTCTAGTCAAGTCCACACATTAATCAGCAAGGTACCCCAGCCTGTCACCCTGGGATACAGGCTCCAATCCTTTTCAACATTTCATCAATAATCAGAATGACAGGACAAGGTGTACTCTCACCATATTTCCCAATAATGCAAAATGAGGAGTGGCTGATACACCAGAGGGTCAAGATGACATACCAAGGAATTTCAACAAGCTGGAAAAATGAGTTAACAGGAGCCTCATGAAGTTCCACAAGAAATGCAAAATCTTGCATCTGGGGAGGAAAAACCCCAGGCAGGAGCATATCCTGGGGGTCCACTCAGTTGGAAAGCAAATTAAAATATGGACAGCAGGTTGAGTATGGGCCAGCAGTGTGCCCTGTTTGCAAAGAAGGCCAATGGTATCCTAGGCCACATTACACAAAAGACTGTTATCGGGTGGAAAGAGCTGATCCTTACCCCCTATCCAACAGTAATGTGTCCACACTTGGAGTATTCTATCCAGCTCTGGGCTCCTTCATACCAGAGAGACATGGGCATACTGGTGGAGAGTACAGCAAAGGGCCATGGGGATGATTAAGGAACCTCATGTACAAGGAGAGGGTGAGAGAGCTGTGAGTCTTTAGCCTGGAGAAGAGAAGGATCTTATTAAGGAATATGAATAACTGAAGGGAGAGTGCAAAGAAGATGCAGCCAGATTCTTCTCAGTGATGCCCAGTGACAGAAAAAAGGAAATATGCACAAACAGAAATACAGGAAGGTCCTCCTAAACATAAGGTAACCTTTTTTCACTGTAAGGGTGAACTGGAGCAGGTTGCCCATAGAGGTTACAGAGTCTCCCTCCATGGAGGTATTCAAAGCCATCTGGACATTGTCCTGAGAAGCTGCCTCTAAGTGAGCCTGCTTGAGCAGGGGATTAGACCCAATAACCTCTAGAGGTCCCTTCCATCCTCAGTCCCTCTGTGGTTCTGCAATATCTTCTCCCATCAAAAGTATTCTCTCTTTATTAGGGCTGCCATTGTTGTAGGAGAAAAATTAATTTCCTTTGCTTTTACTCCTCCTACTTTCTGAATAAAGATAAGTTTCAGTTTCTACTGGAACCAGTCATTACAGTAAAAAGCTCTTCATTTCACAAAACAATTCCTTAATTTATTCATCATATCTGTGACTCCCTACTGAAGTGCTAATCTATAGTCCTCATTGACAGCAAAACAGGCTCGTTTCTTGAACCCTTTTCATGCAAGGCAGGGATGCAAAGGAGATGCAAGGCAACACCTAAAACTCACTGCCTGACTCAGCCATTGAAAGCAGAATCCATATGAGTCAATATACAATAAATACTGTGTTTTACCTTTTAGATCCTAAAACAGGTGCATCCATAAAACTGGCACTAGAGGATCTAGAAGCAAGAATAAGTGGAGGACTCCAGCTTTTCAATAGAGCCTGACCCAGTCTGGGATATTTCAAAACCCAATCTGCTGGAGAGGATCTAGCCCTTATGTGAACACAAGCCACATTGTGCCACACAAACCTTGGACCATGGACTGACCTCTGGCTGTCTTTCTACAGCAAAGCAGAATTTTGGTCACAGTCATAAATTAACTCCTTGGGTGAAAAAGTTGCGTCTGTATTCCCAATTAAAACACGACATTCACCAACTTGATGCTGAGAATATTCTAAATTAAACCAGTTGGACCCAACTGAACAAAACTGAACAAAGTGCCAATTTCAGAGGATCAGTCTTCCACTTCAGTTGTGCCAAGCTTAACTTGTCAGCTATATAGAGAGAAAAATCTTTCCACTGAAAAGACACAATTATCATAAATAAATCCCTGTAAGATGCCCAGGACGTGACATTTTAGAGGTAAAATGTGACTACATTGTGTTTTAGTAATGCAAATTGGTTCCTACGTGCAGTACAGGCTGGTCTGAAGAACCTAAAATAATCACCCGTAGCTGCAGTTGGCAGGATTGCCACTATCACCACCCTCATACACAGGTCGAAAGCATCCAAAGTCCACACCTCTGAGTCTGCCCTGATATTCTGGCAGCAAAAACCTGCCTTTTATCATACTAAGTGGTAAACCCAAGCATACAGCATTATTTGGCCTGAAATCCCAAAATAACTAAAACTCATTCTATTCTTCAATTAAGAAATAATCCTCATGTAGCCAGCATAAGTGCTAAACCCAAATAGATCTAGAACTGCAAAAACTGGGTTTCAACAACTCCTGTCTAGTTGTGACTGAGTCACATCCCCTATTTAAAAAGACAGTCTAGAAAGAAAGGAGGAGAAACTTAGCAGTCAACTAATAAACAAAATTATTCTATGGGTTCTTTGTATGGATGCTTTGGGCAGGCTGTGAGCACTCCTCTGCTCTTCCAGAGTTAGTATTTTCAGTGTGAGTGAGATGATAAAAGTATCCAATTTTAACCTCTATTGTTTTTCCACTTCAAAAATACTCCAAAGACTCTCAGAACGTCTCCAGGACTGCAAAAATTCTTAATGATATTTGCTTGTGTGTCCCAATTCACCCAAATGTGACATTTAGAAGTGCTTTTGCTTAAGTGGAAACAAATGTGTATTACAGACTAGGAGAGATATTATGCCATAATGACTCTTTGGCAAGCTACCGAAACATAAAAGGCTTCTGACAAATCAATATAAGAAGTGTTTTATACAACATAATGATTGCTTTAGCTATCCACAAGACACGATTTTTAATGTCCATTATCTTTGCACTATAAAAGCATTAGAGAATTTAGAAACATCATGTGTGTATTATCATGTCTGACTATTCTCATGTGTATTACTAAAAATAACCCTTTCATCAGTCATTAATCATTAGTGCTAGGCAAATACTGCCCTCTTCCCAAATAAAAATCACACACATCTTTGTAGATGGCAAAATTAATTCACTTCAGTCCTTATTGTGTTTATTTTATCCCATTGTTTTAGGGAAATGTTCCTAGAGGAAGGGAGAGAACTGTTGAGAAGGGCAACTATCTATGAATATCAGAAAACAAATAGCTTAACTTACAACAGAAGATAACTAAATATTTTTACTATAAACCGAGTCCAGCGTGTTGTGACACATTGTAACATGCCACGTTACTTATAAGATCAGTCAAAACCATCCACATTCTGAATAACAAACACACACAAAGAGTCACTTATGAAATGGAGAATTATTTCCATAAATTAATTGGGAACAGATTTCCTCATGTCTATACCCACAAAGAAGCAGCTTGCTCCACAGACAGATTTTTCTTGCTTCAATATGAGTAACCAGGAAAGTATTTGACCCTTGACAAATGATTTTGAAAAATGAATATGTTTTTAAAATATTCCAATCTGCTCATGGGCAAATTCATCAGCAGAACAGCAGGCAAAATATTCTACCTTCATTAATTTTTATTATTTAGCCATCTACTCTAATGTCTCTTCGAAACCTCATATATAATGCCCCTGCTCCCTCCCTCTTTAACTCCAACTGCAGCAGTACAGGCTTTTGTAAAAACCTCCTGTTGATAGCATTCATTACATGTTAGTCTGCAAAGTGATGAGGTAGAGAATGCTTGGAATTAAGATAGGAAAATGATTACTACAGAGGAAATGCAGTGGCAATAATTATCAAGTACACTAAGTTTTCACCGTTTGATTACGAATCTCAACCAGCTACCATAATTTTGTATTCAGAGCTGATTTGGGTGGAGGAAAAAAGGAGTATGTTTTTAAGGCTTTGTAAGGCTCCCTCACTTCCTCTTTATGTCAGGCTTATCTACACAAAAAGATACTCTAAATGAATATTGCTCAGATTGTAAAGTCAGCATTCCAGTGCCAGTAAATGCCAAAATTAAGATTTCCTGAAAACATTAATTCAGTCCCTTATACATACACATTGTGCCACACTCTTTAATTACTTGATGAGATACTATTTTTTTCCACATAGTCCTTGCCTCGTTCTGTACTCATGCTTGATGGTGCTCACTTAATGAGTAAGCAATTCAACCTTTTCTTTTATCTTCCATATTCAGCATGGCCCTGTAAGTAAAGTAATGCTTTACTTACAGCACACTCTTGAAACCCTGCTATGAAGATGGAATTTTCTCATGGGCTTTTCTATGGCTGTCATCACTATCATATCTTAAATATTCATTAGGCCAGAGAGAGAGAAAGAAATATGCTTGATGTTTGGAAGACTCACCTGGGAGAGACCTCCAACACAGTATCTGATCCTATGAATACTTAAATAACATTTATCGAACAGAATACTCCAAAATGAGACACTAACCTGGTACTTGCAAACTCCTGGTTATAGCAGTCATCAGAAGAGTGGGAAACTTGGGTTGCAGACCTTCCCAATCAGGCAGAGACTGTCCCTAGGCCTTCAGAGGGTTCCGTATCACATATCAGACTGCTGCTTGTTTTTCCAGCGGAAGACTACTGTGGGTAACACACTTAACTACAGGGGATGGCTTACCACTATAGGAAGAAATGAAAAGCTGGCTTTCCTCTAGCTGAAGGCAACTGTCCATGGCCTGCTCAGGAAGGTTCTCACCAGACTTTCTGTCTTCTTCAGACTCTTCTTGAACATCCAGTACCCTCCATGCCCCCTACCAGTGCCCAGCATATAAGACTGTAAGCCTTTAATTGTAAGTCTGAAGTAAGTACCAGTGAAGGACCTAAGCCTAGCCTAGTTCATAAGGACCTTAAATCATGGTGTGACAGCACTGCATAGGGCACAAAGGCATTTGCCTCAAGCAGCTCCGCAGTCACAGCTCAGCATTCACCTCTTTCTCCATGAGGTGTGTAAGCAAGCACTTGGTGAGTTAAATAGCCTCAGAGTGTGGACAGAAACTTGAGGCTGAAATACACAACTCTCCTTTTTTTAGACAAAGAACCAAAATAGGCTCGAGCATCTCTGTGCTTCTTTCCTCCCATGCTTAATCACAACCCTGACTAATTGTAGCAGTATCAAAAGGAGGAGAGAATAACACCATCCCAAAACGTTTAGAGTCTCTTGACTAAGGTGACTTCCTGCTAAGCATAGTACTGGGTCACATAAGCAGCTTTTTAGTTGGGAGAGATTAGCAGTTTGTTAGACTGGAGGTAGATGAATGCAGCTGGCTTTGCCTTTTAAATTTGTTCTCAGCTATGACGGTTGTAAACACCAGTTTTGCAAAGTGAGAGTCAACCTCCACCCACTTTAATTTAATTCTTTCTAATTCAAATAAAACTTATTTATGTAATGCCTCCTTCACAGTTTCTTACTCGTTTGAGGGCTTGGTTTCTTAACTGTGGAGGATTGAAATATTTCAAGTGATTTTCTTTTGCTGACAAATATATCTTATAAACAAGTTTCAGCTAGCTGTCTGTTCTGTTTTTTGAACTTCCATGTCTGCCTGTGCTCCATATAAAACATTTTTCTAGATTTCAGAATCTTTTTCCATGGAATTTTCCACCTTTCCCTGAAAATCATCCATTTGGGAATTTCAGCTTCTTTTTTAATCGTCAGAGCACTCATTTAATTTGTCATAGAAACACAAGCTTTCCCACATCTAACATCCCAATTTAAATTTAAATGAACACTGATGGAGACAAAAATAATCTAAAATTTCATCTTCCTGCTGGGGAACTATTGGAAAGATTACAAGAATATGAAAATCTTTTCTCCAAAATTAGTCATAAACACAAAAGCAATCCCTGACTCATCTCACCTGTCTCCCAGCTGGTCATCAGATGATAGTAATGCCTAATCACCATTAACAAGGGTCAGATTTTAACTGGTGCCCTTAACTCTCAATGTTTTACCTGAAAATTACCAATTCTTTGAACTGTCCAGATGGTTTAATAGACTCTTTATATCACTCACATCTAATTACTTGTCTCCTCCAAATATTTGGTTATATTCATCAGAACACTGTGTGCTCAGGAAATACCAGTCAATTCATATAACCTCGATTGAAGGTTACAGTTTAAACACCCTATTGCCACCCCACTGTATTTATCATTCACTGGTTCAGATTCCCTCATCAGGCTGTGGGCCAGTCTTGTTGAAGGGTGAAGTCTTAGATATACACACATAAAAGTCCAATTATTGTAACTCTGTCACCAAAGGGCATCTGAGAATTGGTGCTGTTTAGCAGCTAGACAGTAGCCTAATGAGCAGCATGACTGAGTTTCATCTCAGGGCTCCACAAAACATATGTGGCACTGTGTAAATAGTGCATAAGGACCAGAAAACAACCAAATAAAGAGCTCCAAGAGATATCATTTGAACTGAACACATGGTGCTGGTAATGATTGGCATTTGAGTGCATGCTGAGCACAGGGTTAAAGGAATAAACAAGATTACACTATAATGGCAGGGAAAAGGATCGTGAGGAGAACACAACACAACATATAATGAAGTAATTATTTGTATGGGAAGGTGAGTCATGCCTAACTCTTTGGATGTGTGCTGTGTGCTTCTCCATGAAGAGCAGACAGACCTATGCTTCCTAGGTGCCCTAAAAAAAGGAACTTGTCTTACCCTTTCAGTACTAAGCCAAGCTGTGCCAGAGGCCTCATGGTGTCTGCAGGAAATATCAAGCTTGGAACACGCTTTTTCTCTAAAAAGCCTCGGTTGTCATGGGATCCCCAAATGTCTGAAGTACAGGAGAGCCAGCAGGAGCCAGCACAAAAAAAAAAAAAAAAGGATGACAGCAGAAGCAGCCCAGCAAATAGTAGCTCTAATGGATTTTTCTTTCTTTCTCCCCATCTGTGGCAGTAACAAGAACCTTAAGTTTGTTCAAAGTCACTCATATTAATCCTCCCCTGCTCCATTTCATTATCTAAATGAAAAAAATGAAAACTGTAATCAGAATAATAACCAAAATTGTCCATTTATATGTATCAAGGGCCTGGAGTTAGATAACAACTGCATCCAGCTCCTGGGGGCCATCATGCTTGTCATGGTCTCATTTTACCGCTAACATCCACAGCAGGACCCTGCCTGGCCCCAGAGGCAGCCAGGAGTGCATTCACCCACACTAACGGGTGAGCCTGCAGGAAGGGAGAGGAAAGACAAAGGCCTTCTGTTGCTAGTGGGCAGCCACAACAGAAGCAACTGTGAAGGAGGATTTGTCTCCCCTTCTCCTCCAAGGCTGGTAACCTGCTCACACCCCCCTCGTCTCTCTAGAGAGACCCACACTTTAATGGGATGGAGGGCAAGGAAACAGTTTACTCCTGTAGCATGTTCCAGCTGTCTTCTCCATGGTGCTCTGGTGTTATCCCTAGTACCTGAATGGGCATTGCTTCCAAACTTCTCGGAGTCAACTTCCTCTGGGAATTTCATACAGGCAAAGAATTCAGCATAGACTTACTCATTAATGTCAAGGCTACATGTCCTGCCATCCTTAAAATGTCCAAGCTCCAGAACACAGATGTGTCAGAATGATGGGTATGCATCCAGGGAGTGGAAACTTTTCACCCTGCAGCATTCAGAAAGGAATGAAATCTTCATGGAACGTTGAGGAGAGGAAGAGGGAAGAAAGTGAGATATGAATTTAGCAACCCAGCTAGTACATAACTCACCTGTGTTCAGTCAGCCCTGGGCTCTCAGGACTATGTCCTTCTTCATTTACTCTCAGGATGTGTCTAAATGGTGTTTATTCCCTAACTGTGGATTCAGAAACATTATTGAAACAATTCATCACAATTGGTAGCTCAGGTTACACTCTTCAGAATGATGGAAGATGTGAGTAGGATTCTGTTGTGCTAAGGAGAACCCTGAAAAAAACTTTTCTCCAAAGTGAGTGCTCTAAATCACTGCCAAAAACTGGCAGAGATATTGCCTCTTTTGACTGTGGGATTGAGGTTTTTTTTCTCCCAACACAAGAATAATGTTTTTACAGCTGCGGGGATTCCAGCTCAGTGCACTGCAAAGGGAGCACAGGGTAATCCCCTGGAATCTGCAAAACTGCTGCAAGAGCATGGGGAAGGGCAAGGGTTCATTCATCTCTTTTTTGCTATGTGTTCCCTCGCACAGTCAGTCCATGGGTGGGTTTGGATTCCAGCCTAAGGCATTTTGCCTCCTTTACACACAGAGGAGAGAGTATGTGTGTCTGCTTGGGGGTTGTGTAGTACATAATGAGAACCAAAAACTTAATTTCTAATAACATATGGCTTCTCCTGTTCAAGCCATAGTTTTTCACTCTCTGATAGTAAGTTTTCTACTTGTTCTACTTAAATTATGGAAAATCATACCAGTCCATGTAAAACAGATTACAGAGATACTTTAAAACCATTCCACCACCCAAAATCAGTTGCACAAGCTCAAAACAAGTGTCAAAGGTTAATAATCTAAATTAACAGAATTTTGCAGCCAATTTATATTGTCAATATGTATTTTGAGAGAGAAAGGCTTCAGACTTATGTTTGTAAAACTCTCTGGATGAGAAAGTACTCACCGCCTTCTTCTCTTTTTCTTGTCATCTCTCTCAGTCACCACCCTAATCATAAGCCATCTCTTCAGATTTCTTTCATAAAACGATCTCTACATCTATCTGTCATCCAGCCTTGAGTGAAGTGGCTCTTTCACTCATCTGACAGATGAAGTTGGTTTGCCAAATTTCCATCACTATCTGGTTTACAGAAGTAGAGTTGGTTTGCCAAATTTCCATCACTATCACTGCATGGCACAACTATGAATATTAATAAATAGTTTATTACCTAGGGCCACCCCACATGGATTACTTTGGAAGCATCTCTTATCTTAGTGCAACAATTATAGCATTTAATAGGTTAAGGGATATAGTGTATGTAGGATTTCAGGAAATCCTTTCACAAGGTTTTCATTCCTTAGTTGAGATGCAGGGCACAACTACATAAGGATTAGCTCGTCCTTCTCCCAACACATGCTTCTTTGATGATACCACATCCTCCTATCTTCCTCTGTGGAACAGAAATGGAGAATAGTCACGCTAGGGGAATTATTAGCCTCAGCCTCCTTTATACCTTTAAGGCAATTACATTCCAAGACAAGAGTATCTAATGTGCAGCACTTTCAGCATGTGTAGCTTAGGTAGTTTTAGAAAGTCATGAAAACCGCCAGATATATTCCTCTTTTAAAGACTGCCATATGCTATAAACCTTAAGTCAGGTTTAATGCAAGTGTTGATTTTTTAAAGTGTTTTGAAGATGGAACATGTTTTCAAATAAAATGTACGGGCATTTTTTTTACTTTGGACTGAACTCTGTGAACTTTTTTTCCCCTCTGGTGGAGAACTAAAGGCAGAATTTTCTAATAACCCAGGATAATTAATTTGTTTGTCTGTATGTTTTAATTTGACACTCAGCACCATGGTATCTGAATGGAATATTGCTGCAATGGAGGAGCATATGAAATAGTTTATGGAGAGTGACAATTTTCAGCCCAGTTCATTAAAGAACAAATACTTCTATACACGCATCTTTTGCACAGTACCCTGGACAGGGCAGATAATGTCTGTGTGATTTCTGCCAGAGATGTCCCAGGGAAAGCCACTCCAAATGCATCAGCCATAGTCAAGGTATAGGGAGGAAACCAGTTCACATATTTCTGAGCAGACATCTCTGGCATCACTGCTTAAAGTGATAGGAGACTGAGCATGATAACAGGCACAGAAGGTGTCAATGTTCCTCTGTGTTAATCAGGCAGAGCTACTTGAAAATTTCCTATCAACATGATTTTCTGAAGGAAAAGGGTGTGTCAGATAGTTATAAACAGAAGAACACCTATCTCTGTGTATTTTCCTGCCTGACCAGTCCTGATCTTTGTTCAACTTCATCTGTTAAGAATTACTCTTCTCTCTCATAGGTAGAGCTTCTCAGAATCACACCTCCACTCCCACAGTCAAATGTCTTCTTCCTTGGCACCTTTGCTATGAAGTATTTCTCCCCACTCCCTCTATCCATTCATAGGCTTTCTTTTTGTCTGTCAGTCCTTCTGACTCCAACTTCGTTGAGAAATTTCCCCCTAAATATCACTAGGTTAAAACCACTTCCTACCAAGTAATCCATCACTTGGTTAACCCTCCTAGAAGTGTAGAATTGAAAAATTGCTTTGTCCAATGACACTCTGCCTTTACTGGCAGCCATTCAAGGTTGCTAGAGTTCTGTTTATACTCATACACTAGATGCAAGAATTTTTCCTATTATAAACCATGGATTTCATTCTATTAGATGAAGAAAAGCATATCAGAGAACAAAAGCATATCAGAGAACAAAACCATATCCCCAATAAGTATTTTTTAGCTGAACACTTGTGTGTATGGCAAATTCCCATTGTCAGTCTGACATAGCCTTTGTACACAGGCAGGATGTCTTCACTGGACAAAAACTGTCTCTATGAGAAAACGTGTCTTACACACAAGTTTCCATCAGGAGAACAAAACCAAAACCCTTAATTTTCCTCCTCACAAATTAGTATGTTCTCAGTTACAACTTTCCATTCCATCGGGATTTTCCACAACAAAAAGACTTGTCTCTCAAGCTGTTGTATCCAAGGGGCTTTCAAGGTCATAGCTGACTGAGTTTCACCTGGCAGCAAACTGGAAGCGATAGTAGAATGCAGGGAGAGCAATATTGCAATGGTATTTAGTGACCAGCCCACTTCTATTTCTAGCAGATATTTATAAATCCATTTAAAGCAGAACATGTTGCAGAAATCTTGCTTGGAACGACAAAGACATGAGTAAGTGTGACAAGCTCCTTGTCAAAGAGAAAAAGTGTTTCAGTCCTCTGTCCAAATAGATTTCAAAAGACACAATGAGATACAAGTTTTGTCTGGAAATGGACACAGAGTGACAGGTCAAGTATGGCTTTTAACTGATGACCACATAATAAATAGGAAAAAAATTACTCCAACAGACAATTTAGACACCAACATTATCCAGCTTTCCTGATACTTACATAACAATTTCTATCTTGCCTAATCTGCTCATCCTAGTCAGCTGGGGTCAGGAAACATTAAATTCTTCCAAAAAAAAATAAAAATAAAAATAAAAACCAAAGCAGCACTTCCATTAGTAGTGCTGACATCCTTGATGGCTCACAGCCTAACCTGGTGGGTCAGGTAAGTCTCTGAAGGGAATGAAACACATCTGACCTTCCAGAGTCTAAGGAGCAGAATATTCCCTTTGAAGAGGAGCAGATAAAACACCTGTACACACACAGACACATGTACGTACACAGCCTGCATTGGCAGAGGGTCGTGCTGCTCCAGCCACCCTGGGTTATGTGCAGGGTGAGCATCTTACCCAGCCTGTGTGGCAGCTGTCGTGGCTGTACCCAGCAGTGCAACACTGTCCTTATTCTCCACGAAACATTCAGCTGCCACTCCAACACCACTCAAGTCTATAAATCTAGCAGAATATCTCTTATACCTCTACAGATGTCAGAGGTGCATTCATGTATCTAATACAGAAAAAAAACCAAACCAAACCAAAACAAACAAACAAAAAAAAAAAAAAAAACACAAACTGTTTCAGGCACCTGTATCATTCCCTTGGGGAAATACTCAGTCTGAGACTAAGAACTCTAAATTTAGGACCATAATTTAGCTGACTAAACCAAACCATGAAGTGCCATATCAGGCAATCTTCAGTATCTAGGACAGTCAGGTAGAGCATCCCAAGGCACTTTTAGTGGCAGATGTGGCAGGACATCTCCCCCCTCCCCCCTCCTCTCTACCACAGATAGCTGGTGCATAAGGAGACAACCAGGCTGAAAGGCTCAGCAAGGAGTCATCTCTGGTGCCAAAAGGGCTCAGACCTCTGCTAAGAATCAACATCTTAGTCTGATGTGGGAAGAGATAAAGGAAATATTCTTTACTAGGAGACACTGTTTTACAAACTATAAAGGACACATGAGTTATCACAGAGGCACTCTGCACAGGCGCTATCACAGAAGCGTTCAACACACACACCCTGAAATTGTGGGACACCTGGACACAGGTTCCATGGTTACTTCTCTGGGGTTGAGGGAAAGGATCTCGATGTTTGCTGCACCAACAATTGGATGGTAAGATACATTGAATCCGAGGTTATATTATTGGTTATATTATTTCTTTGCTAGCTGTAACATTAAAAGGTACCTTTAACCTTACAATGTATATCTACTGGTAGTTTCTCTTTTGTCCTGTGTAGTATTAGTTGGTTTCAAGTCTTATGTCTGTTAGTTTTCTATCTATTAAATAAATAATTCATTCTATAATAGACTGGATCAGCCAGTATCAAAGAACTGGTGAATGAGATTTTGGGGTTTTGGGCTGCTGGCCACCTCATTAAAGCTACTGCCTGCTGCCAGACGCTTGGGCAAGAGGCAAGGACTTTTCTAAACCCCCACATCCATTCATAACAGCAGGAGACTCTCTTGTTTAGCTCAGATGTTTACCTACGACCTGTACAATTCCCATTATAGTCAATGCAGATCCTGACTCAAGTCAGCTGTACACACATACACTTGGAATTAAATTTAAGATGTTCTATAATGTGGAAGACACTCACGTGAGGAGGATATGACAGCAGGCATACAACAAGGTATAACTTTCCATAGCAGTAAGTGAAAACCAGGGAGGGTATCTCAGGGAACTAAAACATCACAGAGTCCGTGTGTGCACATCTGAATTCAGCTGCCAGTCAGTACCTTCAGTAGGGCCTAGAAAGTGACTCAGGTAATGATGAAAAGCTGCAATAGGGCTTTCGTAAGATTACAGTAAACACCTTCATTTAGACACCTACATTTAAGCATCTCTATCTGGACCTGAATCCCATTTTACTGATCAGAAAGATGCAGTCAGAGCAGACACAGGATCAAGTTTGTCTGCTTTTTAACACCGAGTCTGCAAGCCTTGGTTCAGAATGGCAGGAGAAATTCTGGGTCATTACACCACTCAGCATACTTGGACAGCTGTATAGTCCTTGTAAAAGGGAAAAACCAGGAAGAAATTCTTCCAAGACCACATCTGTCAAAGTGCTGTGGATACAGACACTGATGTCCCACTCACTATACAGAACTGGTAGTTAAAATTATCCTAGCAATTGCACTGTTTTTGCCACCTATGTGATGACCATGTCTCTTACCTCAGCTGACCTCACAGCTGAGAGTAACTAATAAAGCAAATTATTCCATGATTCCTGGAGGTAAAAGTAGCTGGTTTACTATAATTTCCGATGTCTACTCTTTAAGAAAGATTCAGTTTATGACCAAACTAGCAGGAGAACATAATTGTCTTTCCTCTTCTCACTTTACTATTAAACTGCATAAATTGGAAGTCACTAAATGGGTAATGCTATAATAGTTCCCACCATGACCTGCAGGTGTGCATTTAATCTTGGAGAGATGGAACAGACTAATCAGAGAAGATATTAGGTCTGCTTACTTTTCACAGATTCCATTGAGATTCAGGTCAAATAAAAATATGTCAAATATTTAGGCTGACCTCTACCAGAGGGAAAACCAGAGAATTCCACCTGATACTTTTATGTCAAGGAAAGAGAAGTTCTTCCATTGTGGCAGTGAATATCAGTAGGAGTAAGAGAGGACTTCTACAGCTGCCCTAGAGTTCCTACATGACTAACATACTGCCTGTGGCCAGGTATATAGATGGAAACATCGCCATTCATAACATCAAACCAACAGCAACACTCCAGTTATTTATAAGTTTTGTGTTCTTCTTGCTTGTGACCTAAATTTACAAGAAGTCTGAGGTTAATTTTCATCTTGCTGGAGTTCATTGCTTTTGGGAACATTAAATGTTTCATTGCTATGTGGGATTCTGGCTTCTGCAGACTCTACTGTCATTCTGTCACCTCTATGCGTTCCCTTTAGGTGATGCTAGATCTACAATAAATTGCCAGTGTACTGGCACTTGCTAGTCTACTTTAAAAACCTTTCTTCCAACAGTAGCTGACAAGGACTGGGCAACTAGTCAAAGCCATTCCCCTTTGGGGACCAGGAAGGCTATGCCTAGGAGATGTGAAAGGAAAAGCCAAATTGTGTTAAACTCTGGTATTAAGAGAGCCAGGAAATGAAGGAAAGCAAAAAAGAAAGAGTTGGAATTAGTGCAGTAATTGTATTGTAGTTGTTGTT
The DNA here is from genome assembly GCF_031753505.1 of Anomalospiza imberbis. Classification (NCBI taxonomy): domain Eukaryota; kingdom Metazoa; phylum Chordata; class Aves; order Passeriformes; family Viduidae; genus Anomalospiza; species Anomalospiza imberbis. The sequence goes on along the minus strand of NC_089682.1, from coordinate 88,007,369 downwards.
ATTATTATTTATACCTCATGTTTGTTCCCAAAATCATAAGCATGAAGAATAAACTTGCATCTATCCAGATTAGACCCATTTTTTTAAGGAGCTAAGCTGTGCATATTACTATAAAGGAACTAAAAAAAAAAATTAACCTCCACTAAATGTTCTGAAAAACCTGAAACAGACAGTGCTGTGTCCGTAAACCTTTTTTACTATTTGTTCACTATTAAATGAATATATTTATTATTTACAAGAAGACATTATCTGCCTTAACTGCCTTGGCACTTTAGGACCTTCAGAGCTAACTTACTGTCTTTCGGGACTAACCTTGATAAAAGACACCGGGGTTTTTACCTGCAAAGCCCTGGGGGTTTGCAAGCACTGAGAACGGCCATCACAAATGTACAGATAAACACAGGTTAACTGATGGGGCGCTGAATGTTAACATCCAAGGCACACAAGGACTGCTGTGTGTCAAATCGCAGCGCAGCAGCAATTAGCTGGCACTCACCTCAGCACTGCATTGCTGCCACCAGAAGCGAACGACGAGCAGTGCGTTACACAGCGAGAGACTAAAACATTAAATTATACTCGAGCAAAAGACCTGCCAGAAAGACTTGTGGCCATGCTACCCCGCTTGTGAGCTGCCAGCCCCAAGAGGCTCAGGGGCAGGGGCAGCAAGGCGGGCAGCAGCTCCCGGCCCCGGCAAGGCGGCCGGCGCCCCGCTCTTTGGCGGATCCTTGCGAGCAGCCAGTAGATGGTAGCAGCTGTCGGCCACTACTAACCTGAGCTGCATTCCTGCCACAGCCAGGACGCAGAAACACTCTGCCTTTCGGGATCAACCGCGTGAGCTGCTCAGAGTCCCTGCAAACAGCTGATTTCAACTGATAGGGCAAAATGCCTTCAGAAATAATGCTGACCTATATGTGGGCTTCTTAAGCTACGCTGTTCGCTTGAGTCGATATTCAGGGGAAAAGGAACATTGGGACAGAACTGCATTGTCAGAGTGAGTGAAAATGTTCTCAACAGATGGAAAGATAAGAAGAAAAAGACTGTCGTCTATCCGTGCCTTTGAAAGAGGGGAAATTAATAGAATAAGAACAAAAGGGTTATTACATATGTGCAGAACTTTCAAAAATCTGTATCCCCATGTTTTCAAAAACCTGTCAAATGTCTTAAACATTTATTATCTTTATGAGGAAAATTTTAAAAATGCAATCATCGTGCTATGAGGAATAGATGAAAGGAGAAAATATTTCACTGTTGGAGAAAATAATGCCAAGATTTCTTTTACAGGAATACTCTCTGGTCCATGATGACTGTTACTGATCAAAAATTATTAGCTTGAAACTACAGGATGTGTCTTATTTAAAAAATTGTAAATTTAATAACATACTTTCTGCATAAATTAAAATATTTTATTAGAATGTACTTGCTAAATAGTTGAATAAATGCTAATTGAGGGAAACATCTGCTCTGAACAAGAGCATTTACCACAGGCAAAGTGCTTGTCTGCAGTGGCAGTTTGCATGAGGAATAACAGGATGCAAAGCCTCAAACTGTATTTTTACTCTGACAGGGAGTTTAAGGATATGGCACATCGAGTTTAACACACATTGTGTCCCTGATTTCCATACCAGACTTGCTTAGTTTTCACAGGAAAAACTGAAGGAGGTGGGAGGAGGTGGGAAGGAGATGTTGTAAATGATAAGATATGACACTCAGAAGCTTAAACTTAAATACTTGAGTCAAACTGTAGTTTTCTGGCTCTCTATTTTCTTCATTATCTCCACTAATAAAGGATATTAGGCACATCTGTACAACCTCAGAAACACCTATGTCATGCTCACCTGCTGACTGTGAAGAAGGTGCAACTTGCTTAGAGGTCCTGCAAGCAGCTTTCTATCAAAAGAGAGGGCACATGATGCAAATGCAGCCTAAAGAGCCTCTGTCAGCCTTCCCAGTTTTTCAGAGCTGCCAAGTTATATGGGTTTGGATTTTTTTTTTCTTTTTTTTTTTTCCACCTCCTTTTAGAAAAGCAGCATCTCTGTCCCTGAATAGACCCAGAGAGCAGAGCTGCTGAGTAAGAGGACTGAGAGCTGGTGTAGATAATAGCAAAGCTCTGCCTGCCATTTTCACATCCCGGCTAAGCTGTCTTTAATAAGCATCACAATTAGCTTCTGATAGCTGCTCGGAGGCTTGCACCGAACAGGCTGCCTGGCTGAGTGTGGGTCTGATTAGCGAGTTGCCTCTTCACAAAACTGCCTTCACAAGTGACACCCTTCTCAGCAGCCTCCGCGGAAGCGAGGGACTGAACCCATTCAGAGGCTGAACAGCCTGCAAAGCCCGTACCCTAAAGGACACAATAACAAGAAAATAATGTAAAGGAGAATGAAGGAGCAAGGACAGGAGTGCATAAGAGAAGCTGTGCTGATGCCAAAGGGAACATGATTGTCATAAGGGTGGTTTTTTGACCTCTAAGCTATCAACCTGATCATTTTTTCTTGGGCTAAATATGCTTACAGCTAGTTTCAGCAACAAGCAATTCTTGTGCCAATATCTGTAGCCTATAGATATGAAAAAAATAGCCTCCTTTTAAAACATTGATTTATTGTCCACAATAAAATAAAATTATGGTGTTGCTGAAAATAACAGCAGCCCACAGTTCTCAAATACCTGGTAAAAACAATTTAGCTGGCTGACCTCTCGCCTGTGTTTCCTGATTATGTTGTCACTAAAATCTAGTTATAATGATATTTTCTTTATTAAATTATGTGCTCCTGGCAGGTGTGCTTGCTTTTGTAAAGGACAAAGAGTATAATGCATGATCTCAATGCAGTTAAACATCTAAGTCCTCTTTAAAATACACATTGTGTAAAACAAAAACAATGCCAAAATGAAAAATGTACATGCATTGAATGAACTAAGTTTGAAGCAGGGGTTGGGGGTTTTGTTTTCTTCTATCATTATTATGTTATGCTGCATGTAATGATATTCCAGACATCATCAAGGACTTTGCACAAAATTCTGCATTTATGAAATAATTTTTCCTAACCTCCAGCTGAGAAAATGTCTTTTAGTTTCATTTAAATCTGATCATTATTTTCCTTCCCATCCTGCATACATACTCCTTGACACAAAATCTCTCAACAGAAAAGTGAATGTACAGGCAATTGCAGTGTTTTGTTTGAAGACTTATAGTACATAATTCAAGGTTTAATTCTACTAAAAGGCAAAACTGACCAATTTCCAATCTTTGTCTGAAAAATCAAACTTGTTCTCTAGAGTGGTCTCTATCAAAGAAACATCAAAGTGAATATAAAGCAGAATTTTTCCTACTAATGTCATGTATTCTATAACACTTCTCTGTTGGATCTATATATACATATGTACATATGTATAGCCAAATTCATACCTACTAGAAATGCTTTCAGCAAATTTAGGAGGGTTACATCAGCTAAGATCTTGACCATTCGTTTTGTGTAATGTAAATTCAATATTCTGAAATTGCAATGATGCAGGCACTTCTAATAGAAATAATTATGTTGGCAAGCCCTCCCTAAATGGTAATGGAATAATAGTCTCATTCTGAAGTCTGTAAGAGCTGTCCTCAGGGGAAGATCAAGGATTCACAGCAGCACAGACAAAATCAAATTTTACTGTCCCAGGAATGAGGACAGATTCTTGCAGTCTCAGTACTGGATAAGGAAATGCAGTGCCGCATTAGCCCCGAGCTCCACCCTGCCACAGCCAGCTGCTGAGGATGCAGAGGAGCTGGCACGGTGGAGGGCTGATAGTGGGGGTGGCCATGCAGGCAGTGGGATCATGGCTAACCACTGATGGGGACATGGATGTCCACCAGTCATGGCATTCTGAGTTGCTCAGGAAAGACTATACCAGCAGGAGAAATCCGCCCTGCCTCAGGTGAGCCTGTATAAGCTCACCTTATGAGTTCAGCAGTGCAGTAGCCACTATGACACCAAAAACATCCTTCTCATTTTTTCCCTTGCTTTCCTGGCATGATTTTTCGGCTACCATGCCAGTCCCGGACATGTCTGATCATGCTGAAAAGTGCCCCAGAGCAGTTCTGTAGAATAGCTCTCTGGCAAACCAAAGCATCTTGATCAAGTAAGCTCCACTTCAGATGAGAGCAAAATGTGAAAGTATGAGCTCTTAACAGCCAAGCAAGACAATCAGACAATGCTATCTGACAGAAGTGACCAAAACCAAAGCATACACCAGCCCTGGAGGAATTTATTTCTGCACTGAATCATCTCACTTGCTTATGTCCAACAATGACATAAACCAGAGCCATGAAAACAAGCTTTCTTAGGCCTTCTGAAATGTTTGAATCTCAGGGTTTCGGCTCAGTCTGACCCTTGGTGAAATCTTGACATCTGCAAATACAGGCCTTTCACATGCAAATGGAAGGATGTAAATAGGGAGCGCAAGCATTTTGGAAATGCTTTGACATACTGGGCCCTTAGACCAACTTTTTCTGTGGTCATTTTTTTCTCAGTAGTTAAGAAATGTTAAGACATATGCCATGCAACATTGTCAGGGATTCTTCCCCTCACTACCCATGTGCCTAATGATTTAGATGGAAACATATTCAAAAGGGTCATTCACCAATCTCCCTGCAGGCTTAAATATTTTCAACTCAGTGTCAAAGGCTACTAGAATGGGAGTGATACTCTGTCCGGTCCTTTTCACAATACAAATCATCCAAGCCATACAAGCAGAGAGTGTGTGAAAAAATGCAGACAAGCCTGATGTTATTGTAAGGTTTCAGTGTTAGCACCCTTGTGCTGGGAAAGGGATCTGCTCAAGTTCTGTGGTGACGAGAGTTGCCTCTGCATACAGCACATTTCCAGACCCTCTGTCCCTGTAAAGGCAACTGCATGCCTTCACCAGATAATTCAGATTTTCCCTGCACACAATCTTCTGCTGCAGCACTCACACCTCACTCTCTCTTCAGGTCACAGTCTGAGTGCTAAAACAACCCCCAGGTCTTTCTATGCTGCTTTTATTTTTACTCTTTTAAATCATAAATTGTCAAAGAGCAAGTTCCAGACACTCTTAGAGTCTTGCTAAAATCTCATGAGCAATTATGATTTGTCAATTAACCTTGGTCCTCTTTTTGGGATACTGGTTTAAGTTACTTTCCATCTCTTTCCAGCTGATTTCCTTGGTCAACATATGGACCTTATTATTCAAGAACTCCTACCATCTAGTTAATTTAATATTATTGAAATGCTGGGATTAGCCCAGAAAACATGATATAGTCTGATTTTTACTTAGATTCTAATTTCTTCTTTCATGGAACTCACAGCACTTGTAATTTCACCAGTTGAAGAGCCTTTAGCAAGTCAGTTTATTTTTGTGCTTTTGATATCAGATTTATAGTCAGGTCACTAAGAGCTTTAATGACTATAAGGTCTTCTCCAGGGAAAGTCTCCCAGTAAGAAAGATTTCTTGGAAGAGTTTTAACCTTTCCTAACCACAAAAGCATTGTAAAATTCAATCTTAAGGCAATATGTGACTGACAGTTTTTCCATTTTATTGCAATAATCTTGCAATCCTGCTTTACAATACATCTTAATCTTCCACTTTCTTCTGCACTATTGGATTGCGATCACCAACATCAATAAAGAAGCAGAAACAGCATCTACTTATATTTATCAGGAGGAAAGAATTTCTGTTGACAGTGATGAAGAAAGATTAAATTCTTGTTCACTTTCAGCCTGTTCCTGGGGATTTTCTGATGTGTTTTAATCTGATGGATTTTTGCAGGACCTATAAACAAACTAAAGATCAAAACAAAAAAACCTACAAAGACCCTACTTAACAAAGCTTTTTCTTCAGTTCACTGTATAAATCTTTCTCATACACTTTTCCTTACTTTCTCATTTCCAGGTTAGAAATCAGTGCCTGCATTCCAGATGCAAATGTATTTAAAAAGCACTGTAAAATATAGGGGTGGCCAAGACACTTTCTAAATGTGTGTAGTGACAAGTGACAGAGTTGTTTTTCTGTTATAACAGATCTATGTAAATGAAATAAATTTGAGGAGGCAAGGGAAGGCAAGGCAAGGCAAGGGAAGGCAGGGCAAGGCAAGGCAAGGCAAGGCAAGAAGGAAATTTCCCATGCAAATAGGTCATAAGTCTGAAAACTTAGACAGCATTAGCTTCAGGTCTCTATGAGCAAACCATTTATTGGATGCAGCAAGCATGACAACATTTAGGGGATGCATACTCCAGTTTCAGCTTGGTATGCCCTCACCCTTTCTTCTTCCTGCTAGCACTGCTGTGATCTTTTAGAACTGATCAAAACATACAAATTTTTATAGCACCCGAGTCAATGAACAACATGAAAATTTCTTTAAATTATTTTGTTTGCTTTCTTTACTTTTCTTCTTTCCTTCCCCACTTGACCATATTTTCATTTTCTGTGGAAAGCTTCTGTACTTCAAGTTGGTTTTCTTCTTGGTGGACTAAGGTAATCTGGCCCCTTGTCAAAATCTGGATGTATTTCCAGGAAGACATAATTTCCCCTGCTGCACACAATCCCACAAGGATGGACTGGCCTGATAATTTTATGTTCTTATGTTACAGAGTACTTAGCACTAAGATAGAGGGGCAAAGTAATTTTACTTGGGGGAAGTAAAATTTTTGGGGAAGTGTTATTTTACTGTTTCAGTCTTGCAAAAGGGAATTTAGGTCAATATTAAATACCATCTTAGAATATCATACTCTGTTGTAATAGCCTGAAGAAATGTGCAATACTTGGTTTCATAGTCAAGCCTCAAGACAGCAATACTTTATTGGTTTCACTGGTGCAACAAGCAGTAGATCCAGCTGAAATCAGGAGTTAAAGTCAGGGAAAATGCAGATTCAGTGGAAAAAAAAAGTGAGCCTGGCTCACTGCAACTTGCTACCTCATGTAATCATTGTCATTTCTACAGGACATTGTGTAAATAGGAACATGTGACAATGGAGTGTTCTGGCCAAGAAACATTTTGTACCCGCATTATGCAAATGTCAGGCAGAAGAGACCATGGCTCCTGCATGGCCAAAGTTTGTGTTCGGGCCAGAGGATCTCTCCGAGGGCTTTAGCAAGCCTTTTGGACCACTAGAAGTGGATCTAAACGCCTCAGGGGTTGGTGCAGAGGGGTTCTGGCATCCCAATAAGCATATTTCTCAGTATTTCACTCACAAAGAGTTCTGGTCTGGTTCTATGTACTAAGTGCCTGTCTGCAGCTCGTGCATAATAGGTGATCTCCTCAGTCATCACTTCCAATTCAGTTCCGAGCTAAAAGAGTCATGAATTGATCAAGAATGCTGAGATCACTTCATGACAGAAATCAAAGCACAGAACGTGATGGAGAGTTTGCTTTTGAGGTTATGGAGAACTGTTGAAGGTTCCTAAGCAGTAGAAACACATTCGACTTACTAATTCCAATAATGCATTTACAGTGGGTAGTGCCTATCACACCAGTGACTCCTTCAGTGGTATTAATTGCAATTTGTTATGCATGCATTCATTAGGCCCATTCCTCCAGATCTGGCTGTGCTCTGCTTGATTCAGCACTCGGGTGCAGCATAATTTTCCTTGCACTTTCCGGTGCCTGTACTCATCATTTCAGCCCCTGGCATGATTAGATTCCCTGTTGGGAATTACTGATTCAGTCAGAGATTGCTCAAAGCAACAATGATCCACCAGTGCTCTTTCCTTTTGGAAAATTTATCTTGGGGTAAGCTTGATTCTGCACCAGCCAGGGATTACTCCCAGCTTGGGAAACCTCATAGCAGCTTGAGAAGGACAGGATCAGTTTGATTGCATATTTCCAGATTATCATACATAATGTCACTTGCTGCTGTTCTGATTTGTTAATCGCTGTATATCAACAGCAGACATTAGACTTGTGTTCATCATTCCAGATTAAACCTAGCAACACGCAAAGTTCGAGTTTTCACTTTTTTTCCTACAGCTTGATAAATGTCACAACCCTGCATGAAACTCTCCCCTTACATTTATTTTTTTTTAGTTATGTCTCTATTCTATGTATGGGATAATTTCTGTAAGAATGTAAAGATGAAGCTCTAACAGAAAAAATTGCCTAGGAAGCTCAGAGCATTTGAAATAGGAAGATGAGAAAAGAAACCATTTTGCTGACTTAATTAAGGCTTTTGCTAGCAGCAAAAACTATAATGCAACGTGACAGTTATTTGAATGATTTTTCTTAAGATGACTATTGCTTTTCATTATCTAATTTGACATTAAGGTTGGTGCTGTGTGTCTAGCCTGCAAAACAAAAATAAAAGTTAATAAAACACATGCTAGAAATAGAATACAAGTTCAGAGGGAATGCTTTGGGCGTTAGGCCTTTCTCGTGCTTTGGGGAGAAATATACTACCATACCCTTGTCCTAATTTTTTCAGTGTGGTTTAGAAAAGGCCTTATGGCTAATATGTCACATCTAATATAATTTGCTATTTCTGCCTTGCATATTATTGAACCTTACTTTTTCATATTATAACTGCTCTGCTAGAAGGGCTATAGATAAAGTTGTGTCAGCATTTCATTATTAACACTGGCTTTTCAGTGCTTTTCAAGTCAGACATTAACATAATTCTCATCCCTGGATTTAGACTGGTAGATATTTAAAACTTAGGTGAGAATCATTTGGAATCATTTTTAAAGAAACATTCTGGCCTACTTTTTATCCAAAGATCCATTTTTTCTTCTCAACGGGGAACAAAAGCAGGATTTCTACCGAGTGCTGGAGCTTAAACCACAGCGAAGGCAATTTCACCTAGTGGTTCAACCTTCCAGGATCTCTTCTTCCCAGTTCTCCAAAGTATGCAAAAAGTCTAGTGAGTAATAAAGTCTGCCCTTTGCAGGTGCTGAGTGCAAATGAGGATCTAGTGGATCACTCAGACTCAAGAGTGTACTTTCACAGAACAGGGAGCTGTCTCTGCAGAATCTATAGATCCACACAATTGCCACAGAGTTCAGTTTCAGACTTGAAATCAAAGATTAAATGCAATGTTTTCTTAATGATAACATTTCTAAATAAAACTGCACTACTCGTGAAGGTTTCTCTGCATAGGAATAAATGACCAAATCTTCTGGGACTGTTACTTAAAACACAACAATAAATAAATAAACACAGTAATTCTTCCTTGCATTACTGAACAATTGAATTGGTTAATACCATCAATGCCAGTTGAACGAAGAAAATAAATAAAGAAGTATTTTTAATGAAGAAAAAAGGCTCTTGTCTCAACTGTGTGCTCTTCACTCGAGCAACATAGATGCTGAACTGGAATACTGATTGATAGGTAATTAACAAAACATATCTAATTTAGATGATGATTAAAGATCTAAGTATCTCTTTCAAGTGGATTAAAAGAAATTCAAATATAAGTATTTCATTTGTGAAACTGTATTGCTTAAGTAATTCTGTATTAATTACTTGCAAATGAGGTATTTTTGTTTCATATGCTTTAAACCTCAACAAATATCCTTAATGAATTAACTGGTAATAAGTGTCTTTTTAAAGCAGATCAGATACTAATTTGAAGTAGCTTAATATGTTCTTACTGCTGATATTCTCATTACCTATTGCAAACATCAGCAAAATAAAGTTTTTTCCTTTTTTTTTACTGTCTCCTTTTACTATTTTCTACTGATACACTAACATTAACCCTACAGTAAAGAAGATTTCATTAGGTTACTTCTTCAGTATGATATTTTACAGGATAATAGCAGGAGGCCTTTGTGTACATAATGCCAATGAAAAGAGCTTGTGTCCCTTATTGAAAGACAAATTAAAGAAAAAATACCATGTTTCTATAATTGAGTTGGGAAAAAAGGTATGAAATAATAGAGTGGCTAAAGTTGGAAGGCACCTCTGAAATAATCTCATGTGACACACTGATGAAGCCAGGATTGACCTAGTTCAGGGTTTGAGGTTTTCTCAGGGCTTGAGATCTGAACACCTCTGAAAACAGAGAATCCTCAAGTTCCCATGGAGCATTGCAAGAATTTAATCTTCTCTGCCTTTCTCCATGTATTCTCTGTCTTCCTTTGATGGCTTTCACTAGCCATCCTGCACCTTCTGAGTCAGACCCAGAGCATTCAGTGCCCGGACTTTTTAGATGTTCCATTCACCAGTGTTCCATCTCACCTTTCTCTCATCACAGTATTCCCTCTCCAAATTTCACTGTTTGTGTCTTGGTTTCTGTATCACTTATGAGTAGGTACTATTGCAATTTCTTTAACTGAAGTAATGGTTTTCAGACATCTTTCACATCCTTTAGGTCAAGGTCAGGATACTTCTAATTCTGTATTCAGATTTTTCATTTGGGTTCTCTTCTAGTGTTAAAATACCACATATTCATATTAGCCTTTCTTATTCTCAAATTTACATTCTAATTTGCAATTAGATGTTGACTTAAAATGCCAGAAAAGAAAAGAAAAGAAAAGAAAAGAAAAGAAAAGAAAAGAAAAGAAAAGAAAAGAAAAGAAAAGAAAAGAAAAGAAAAGAAAAGAAAAGAAAAGAAAAGAAAAGAAAAGAAAAGAAAAGAAAAGAAGAAAAGAAAAGAAAAAAGAAAAGAAAACAAAGAAAAGAAAAGAAAAGAAAAGAAAAGAAAAGAAAAGAAAAGAAAAGAAAAGAAAAGAAAAGAAAAGAAAAGAAAAGAAAAGAAAAGAAAAGAAAAGAAAAGAAAACAAAACAAAACAAAACAAAACAAAACAAAACAAACACAAAACCCTGAAACCTTCTGGCCAAAAAAATGAACTCTGAATACTGTTAATGAAAAAATGTAAATATTTTGGTGAAACTGAGTGATGCTGGCACATGGAATTTAAAATCCCAGTGTCTCATGCTCCAGTTCATGGCCATACTCTACTTCCCACTACATAAACATCCACATTGAGACAGTTATTGACCCAACCCTGATAGTAGAAAGGTATAATTGCTGCAGAGAGAGATCCAGCCATTTTATGATCCTTGTCCCAAGGTACTATTACTGCATATGCTTTTCTCTCCTTGTCTCCACCCATGGGCATCTCCGACCTTTTGAAGATCCTACTGTCTCTGTACTTTAATAGTCATTGACTTCCAAAGATCTTTAGAGGATATTTCTAACAAGAAATAGCTTGTATCATCAAGTCTCTTGGACCATGCTGTTGGCTCTTGTTCCTCGACAGAGCAAATGCAATCTGTGAAACAGGTTTGGCGGGGCAAATATGTGTGAATGACGACTGAAAATTCATTCTGCTCAGTCAGTGAAACATAGGGGAAACAGAATCAAAGCCAAGACAGAACAGAAAGGAAAGGTGAAAATGCTGAAGGTAATAAAAGAAGTATGATTGATATAGAGAAGCAGAAGGGTCTGAGCAAAGAAAGACATGACAGCAAACAAGTCTGAAGTGTGCAGAACAGCTTTAGATAGAAAGAATAAAACAAAACTCTTCCATCAATAGATGACAACTACACATGGGGAAGGATGCACAACCAAAACAATGAAAAAATTAGGCTGAATATGTCTAGCAATTATTGCTAATTATCAGTGTATCGCCCCTAAGAGCACCACAGTGATTACACACAAAGATGCGATAAATTGTTTAGCACAAAAGGGAAAGAGATGGAGCAAAACTATTCATAACTGATCCTATAAATATAAATTCTGCATATCTCAGTCTGTGTCCATGGACAGACTCAGCCAGAAGGTGCATTCAGAGCAGACAATCTCTGAGTGCCATCAGACACATCTACCCCTCGGCTCACCTCGACCAGGCCGCATGGCTTCCCCTCCCCCACCCAGCCCCATGGCTGGGCAGGGGAGATCTGCAGAGCACCTTGACCAGAACCAAAGAGAGCGAGCTCTTGGGAGTTCTTGCTTTTAACCCCCTGTGTTCTCAGAGGCGCATCCCTATCTTCAGTGGTCACTTCAGGTGCCAATATCCAAACCTGACCACTGATTGGTTTGACTCAACTTCCTGAAAAAAATCACTTCCATGTCAAACCACGACAGCAAGGTACACTGGTTGGAGGTAAAATGGAACCACTTTCCCAAGACCTCTGCCTGGTGCAATGTGCATCCACCCACTCTAAGAAAGTGAATATAAATCTGCTGCCATTAGACTGATTCTCGTCTTTCATGTATTCATTCACAGGCAGGATACAAACCTTTGGGATTCTGTAACACAAAACTACTGATTACACACCTTTATTATGTAGCTCACAGGCACTCCTTGTAGAGCAGCATTTAATTACTTGGTGCAAGAGAAAGAGGACAGAACAGGCTACCAGATAATTTGGGAAAGTTTGTCTCTGACACCCCCATTCACTCCAGTGAGAGTGACAAAGGCACCTCCCCACTGCCATGGGGTTCCCACTCTGAAGGACAGGACTGTACACTGCATCCTTTTATAAGGAAAGCTAAACAGTGCTGAAAGAACAGAGTAGAAGGGAAAGAGAGTATTCAGTTCTCCCCTCATTTAATGCAGTTTATCACATGTGCTGTCTCTCTTGTTTACTACCTGTATCTTCTGGAGGAGACTATTCATTTCCAGAAAACTACCTAGATAAAAATATGATACTTTTGAAGGGGAGATATTAACTGCACTTCTGATAACAACATATATAAAAACCCCTTTTACACTGATCTTCCTATGATTTCATTGATCCCTTGAGTGTTTTATTTGAAATGTTCGACATTCCTTAGAACTATAAGGTTTGGCTTTTAGCAAGACAACCAAGGTTTTATTCTTTTAATCACTGTCTGTTTTTCAATAAATGTCAAATTGTTCCTAATGCTATCTTCTAGCATGCAGGGTTTCAATTTGATTTTGTTTTCTGTGTTCATTGCTGGCAACTGAGAGCTTGTCATGTAAGATTTTCATTCTTTATACTGTCTTGATTCCAGTAGGAAATAAATATACACATGCATTCATACACAGACAGACAAGCATGCAAAAGATGGGCATGCTTTTCAAAGCAGAAAGCATACAAAATTGTTCTTGCAGTGGTCACCATGAGTGAGGACCCCGCCAAGAATATAAAAAGAACAAGATAATAACAAATCCCTGCAACACTTTTGAGAAACAGAATTGTTGGTCTGCATGTTTCAATCAGAAAGAAAAAAAGACATTTTAGATTAATATAACCTGTATGTTACAGTGAGGTTCAGGGTGCAACCAGAGGACTGTGTCTGAGCCACTTAGAGAAAATAAATCAGACATTGACTCAGAAGGTGGTTTGGAAGTCACAGAGAAAAGTCAATACACCCTGAAACATCATGTAAGTCCAGATTGGCTGGACTGTGATATTCAATATGAGAAGGTTTTCCTCTGATCACAGCAGAGAAAGCAGAAATGAACTGCCTTTGATGAGCTTCTGCAAATGCCAACAGAGAAAGCAGAAATTCTATGCTGCTCCCTGATATGGGATATCAGGTCATCTACAGTGACTGGTTAAATAATAGGAACACACCCTTTTCCTAAAGAGTTTTACAAATATTTCAGGACTCCCTTTCTGAAGAACGTCCTTTGCAGTCACCAAGGAAAGGTGAAATACCTTTCAACTGTCAATGTGCTTTTAACAATTTGAGCTCTACATGACACATCTGATTGCTTGGGTCAATTATGAAATACTCTAAAAAGCCTTGGGAAACTATGCAAAGCCAGTTGGGACAGATTCAAGGTTAGAATACAGAACACAAAGATAGATCACTATAAAAAGCATCACAACTAGTCAGGCTGCTACTGTTTAGATCCTCTATAAACTGATTAAAAAAGTAAACCAAGATGTCTTGCGAATGTATGTAAGAAAGTAAGTGGCAATTAGCAAAATTCAGGGATGTAGCTGGAGCTCAGTATTAAATCTAATTCTGGAAATTGATGTAAGTTAGAAAAAGGAAAGACTTATTGCTGAGCTACCAGACAGGAAATGGATGCACAAACACAAGAACAGGAATTCTGGCATGACAAGAGACCGTTCAGACTAGTACCAGCAGCATACCACAAACAATTAAGTTCCTGTTATTCTTCACAGATATTTGTGCAGCCTTAAAGATGCTTTTATCCCCAGTCATTCTCTTAGGTGTTGACTGTCCTTCAAGTTAGAAAATCTTCCTAACTCCTGATCATACTGGTTGCTTGCTGTAACTGAAGGCTGTGACTCCTTGTGCTATGTCCTGCAGACATATGTGTAAAACAGCTCATTCCTTTCTCAGTTGGCACAGCCCTTTGCCTCCTCTCAGTACCATCTACCACCAGAAAGAAAAGCACTGATAGAATAGGGTTTTTTCCACACATTTTCACAGTTAAGTCATTTTGAAGTTGTCCAGGTGGGCCACGATAAGCAACACTTTTGTATGGTGACATGAAAAGAAGCACCAAACATAGAGCTAAGAAAATAATAGCAAAGTAGTATCTCAAAGATAGCCAAACACCCCAGCTATTTTTTTCCTTGCCACACATACAACTGGTCATCAGATCAAAAGGAGAGGGATTTGATATGCTACAAACCACAGCCAGGTGACGGTAGCCTTTGCACATGGCAATAGCAGCAATAAAGTGACAAGTATATGATACACACAATGAAAAGCACCATAGAAACAGATAGCACGACCAGATAAGACTTCATTCTTTTCCCTGCCTTTGTAGCTGAAGTGCAACCACAAACTTGACCAGACTCCTCTTGCACTGCTGCAGGAGCCTGCTCCAAGGACCTGGCTGGTATAATCAGGATGTAGCAAAATCCATGTTGCCTCACCTCTCTGCAGCCACAAACTGTTGGTGATTCCAGTTCAGGTCAGCTGGTGGGCAGAACTAAGTCCTACAACATTCCAGAAATCCTGCTATTCAATGTACACAGCTGCTGACTGGAACCATGGCTAAGGTTTTGCTGAAAATATGACCCAAAATTCCAATCCAGCACCTATTTTACACTAAGTTTTCAGAAATCTTCCTGAGGTGTCTAAACACAATGATGGTTTGTGAAATGAGAGGTGGCATGGGTGGGAAATAATTAGTGGCAGGCAGGAGGGGAAAGGACCACTACTACTTTACAGGAAGATTCTAACATGGCCTGTATATTGGGATTTGGAGAAAGGATCCTGGTGAGATAAGTACAATGCCCAGTGGCAGAGGAAATGAAGAAGGCTTTAAGGGTAGCACTAAGAGCTCCTTTTTGTCTGCATTAAGCTTACACTGATGGCTTCAAAAACATAATTGCTTCTAAAATAGTCAAATTAGCCATTAGGAATACATTATTTCATGGATTTTGATTGCTTTTTCTGACAATAAATAATTCACAAAACAATCCAAATTTCTGCAAATATACCCACTCAAAGCTTAGCAAGTGGTGTAAAACCAGATCTTTTCAGCACAGAGAGAAACCCCTCAGCCAACTCAGCTCCGTTGATAGGTGAGATAGGCAGATCTTCCATTAGACAGTCATTCTCTCTCACACACATACATGCACACAAGTCAGGACTTACTATCCAGCTCCTATATTATGGCAGCCTCCTGAACGTTTCTCAGCTTACAAGAGCAATTGCCATGGAAATGTTGTGACAATGCCCTCAAGGCAAATGAGTGGTCTACACAACAGCATTTCTGAGCTCAAGAGGTCCCTTTTCAAGGCTATATTGAATTGAGTAAGTCACACCATTACTGAGGCAGTCTCAAGACTGGCAGTGCAAAACTATACAGTGATTTGCCAGCCTTAATCGCTTTTCAGCTCTATGCAGCAGCTCTCTGGAAGTCCTGAGACATGCTTTTCCAACACTTCCACACTATAACTGAAGCATCCATTGTTAAGGAGCTGTTTTCAATTTTTCTTAGCAGTCCCTTTTGTGGCAGGGTCAGCTTTTTAAGGACGGCTAGCACTCCTTTAGTGTCAAAAGGATCCCAGTTTCCAAGAAAAAGATCTTACAAATTAAAAAGAATTAAACAGATTATTTAAATAACCTAACACTGTATTATCACAGCTCAGATTATATCTGTCCTCATTCTTCAGCACAGCGAACCTCCTCTGCCATTTCATATAGCTTTCAGGTATGAGCCGTTTAGGGGTTTAGGATTCACTTTATTCTTTCTATTCCTAACCTCTTCACATCTTTTCTTCACTCAAGGTTTCTCTCTCCTGTCATTTGTGTGATACATAAGTGTCAAAAATTAGTGCTTATTGTGACCTGCTGTGCACCATCATCTTCCCACTGCCCTAGAGCTGTTATAACCTACCACAGATCAGAATATTTTCTTGTATCTTTTATATAGGAGAGACTCCAGTTTTCAATCATTGTTTATAACCAATACTTCTTTGAGATCTAAGGTCAGGAGCACTTGAACTGAGGAAGGGCAGCTTGCCAGATATATAGACCAATTGCAAACTCTAAGGTCCTGTTAGCTTACACTCCTCTCTGGGGTCTGGTTCAGTGCCATCCCTCTCTGTAAGGGAGATGTAACTGCTCTGTAACTGCTCACTAGAAGAGCAAGAATGACAGTCTGGGAATTTAGGAGACTTGCTCAGGGACAGAAATTATGTAGGATAAGAACAGGACAAGGACTTTAGTTCATGGTATGTGTCAATGCCGAGTTTGAGGAAACATACCCATAGAAGTAAAAGATATTCATTCTTCTCTGATGTGTTTGCTGATATGCCCAACAATGAAAAGCATTACAGTGACAATGCTGATGTGGGGATAACCTGTCTGTTAAGAGCCAGGCTGAAAAATAATTCCTTTCCCACTGGCTGCCAAATGGCCATTTCCACAGTCACAACCCATGGTATGTAGGTGGAGGCTTTTGCATCAAACTGCACTTGCAGACACCCTGCTCAGCCCTGTTAGGAATACATACTCTCTTAAGGAGAGGAACCATGATAATGACAACAAATGTGAGTAACCTGCCCATAAGGAATTGGTTGTCCTAATTCACTCCCTGAAACTGCCTCCTGCATTGTCACCAGACCAGTCCCTCCTCACCAAATGGCAATGACATCTAATGTCACAGCCAAGCAGAAGCTGGCTCCCTTTTCCCACTCGACAGAGTTATGCTCACCCCTCCAGTGTCTACAAAGTTAGTGTTTTTTCCACTGTGAGATAGGCAAATCTGAGATGGTCATGACAAGTTCCATGATCCATGTGCCCTCCACCCACACACACAGAGATGGTCTCAGCTCACCAGGTCCATCACCATACCCTGTTTCTCCAAGCTGTCATATGCCTGGTCCCACTGTAGCCAGACTCATGAGGAAGGTGCAGGTCCGTCTTAAAGTCAGAAGCCTGCTCAGCTGTCCCTTCCTGGAGAAATGTGTAGCTCTGCTTCCTAATTATAATCAACAGGCGGGGAAAGGGAAGTGGAAACATTTGTGACCAAAATTGGACCTGTTTCAAATTTGCCTTGCCTGCCCAAACGCAATACTGTTTTTCTTGAAATGCTCATCGTTAATATTATAATCCACACTGGCAAATAAATGTACACATCGCATTGATTACCAGAATGACTGAAATGAAATTACTTGTTCGTGTCTTTCTTTCTTATCTCTGTACATGTAATTTTCCACTCTATTGTACTTGCTCTGAATTCTGCTTTGAAGAGTTTTTCCATTTACTGAAATACTAACCAGTCACAACAATTTATTTGCACTTCTATTGTGCCTGCCTCCCCTCAGAGAATATCAACACAAATTACAAACATCAGTGATTTTAGCCTCCATTCACTCCAGCAACATAATCCCCAGCCTATAGATGAGGAACTAAAGCGTGACTTGTCCAAAGTCATATAGGAAACTCACTCCAGCAATCCGTGGTATCTTAAGGATGCTGGAGGCCATGGCTACTGTGAGCATGTGCATCAGAGACACTCTCTGTCCGTGCAGTGAGGCAAGCTCCCTGAGCAGAAGGTGTGGATTCACTCCATCTGAGTCTCCAGTCTAGCTGTTCCACTGCCCAGAAAGTCTGACCTATTTGGCTGTCAGGCTGCTTTTGAAGGAGAGACACAAAACCTGAGTCTTATGGTATCATTATTTAAGAAATCACTGCCAAAAATAAGAACCTAATTCCTGCACAGGTGCCTGCCAGCTGAAGTTTTAGGCCACACTTAAGAAAGTGATGTGCACATCAGCAGAAATTTAATTTCATTTTCTTTTCCTCCTACAGGTGTCTATAATTCTACTATACCTAACCCTCACCAGTGGTCTGGAAACAATGTCTTTAGACAATTAGAACAGAATCCACTCAATCATCTTGGCTTGAATGTTGAACTTTGAATGCTAGGCTCATAATGAGGCAGATCACCTCAACTGTGTCTCAGTCCCTAAACAGCAAATATGGAATAGTGAAGACTTCAATAGAGAGGTTATGTACTCAAATCAAGTGGCCAAATATAGATAGACTACATAACATCTTAGAGTTTTTTCAAAAACTTTTATAATTCCCAAATATTTACATAGAAATCAGTCTTATAAATACTTAGATAATTACTATGGAAAGCTTATTTAAACAGTAGCTTATATTTAAAATATAAGCTAAATACATAAAGTAGTAAAGTAGGAGAACTAGACCTTATCTTCATCTTGTATGCCAGGTTCAGTTTGTTTTGGTTTTCCATTCAAACAAAAACACTGCCAAAAATTCTTTTCTTAGAAGTCAAAATTATTTCCTTAGAAATCAAAATTATTTTCCATTCATAATCTCTTCAGTAAAAACCATCGTACAGCCAAACTTTTTAACACAAATATCATGGGAACTGAATTTTCAGTTGTTCTTTTACAATGTAGAGAGTCACATGGAATGAGTTGTCATCTTCCTCTTACAACTGAATTCACACTGTGCTGGTTTTATAACATCACACATCAGACATAGATCTATCCTGAAAATATAGGTGAATAATAGATTTGATAAAATATGTTGTTTTCACATGATAGAAACTGTGTAAATTTGATTTGCATTTATTTGACATTTCATTTTAAAAAAGCAGGAGTGAAACTTTCAAAATGGCACATTTCATTTCAACACTTTCAAAAGGAATCTTTTGCATTTTTTATTTGGAAATGGCTTTTTCATATCAAAATTGACCTCATTTAAAAATAAGAGGATTCAACTATATAGGGAATGGGTGGTTTTAGTTAGCTACATATTTTACTTACGCCACTATGAAGCAAGTAATATTGTTTTGGGGTCCTGCATCTCCCCCCAAAAAAGGAGATATGTTCTAGTTTGATGTCAGTTGAGCTAGCTTTTTTCTTCTCACAGCTTTTTGTCTCAGCCTTGGGTAACATTCATCTCATTCAACTTAATTCCCCCCAAATGCACCAGTGGAATTCAGATATTTATGTGCAGATTGTCAGGGTGCCAGTCTCTGCATCTGAGGTGGGTTTCATCCAAGAGGAAAAGAAAATAGAACCAACAGAAACTACAAAGGTACTGGGCACAACCTAGAATAAACATGTTCACCTGATTATTAAGGAAATCTCCAATTTCAGTGACCATGACAAATGAGGGATATTTGTTTAGATATTCCATTGCCACACACTGTGGGCATCTACACAGTATGTAAGCATCTAAGCCATTTGAAGTGCCCTAGGGTACATTGCCTTGCCTCTGTCTGGTCTAGGGAGGTACATTTCCTGTAGCCCCTGTCACAACTACCTCTTCTAGGGCACCTCAAACAGCCCTAAAAATATCAGGGCAGGACACAGAAGCAAACCCCACATTAAATCTAACCCCACTAACATGGAAAAACACTCCAGAGTGTTATCTCACCTACCTATTTTAACTATTTCATGTTTTCCTTAAGGAGAAGGTGAATCAGCTGGGCAGTGTCTAACTTTTTCCATGGATAGTGCCTATTCAACTAGCTTAGAGCAATATATATTTTAGATTGATAAAGGTGTATAAAATAAATTTCATTCCATTTGATTCATGAGGCTTTGCAGTACAATAACAAGTGTGAACTTTGAATATTCACAGCAAACTCGTAACACTGAGAGGACCATGAATGTTACACAACCAGTCACAACAAGCACTTCATGAGCTATTCATTAATATTTTGCAAAGAAGAAAAGTGGGTTCAGCTTTATAATTAAAGCATCCATGCCAAATCATATGCTGTATTATAAGAAAACTACTCATTATAGAGTCATAACAGCACTTAGTTTCACTTGTGGAAGCCCTGGCACTGTTCTAAATAGCACTTGGGGGATTCATGTTGCCAGCTTTAGGCATCCCAGAGAAGTGACTAAATTAGGAGTCCAGGTTCCCTAGGCTGAATCCACAGGGAGAATAGCAAAATCCACAGGGAGAAAACAAATGGAACCAATCCCCCTGTAGAACACCTCAGTCTCAAACACCAATCCATTCTGCAGGCTTTAGAGCCCTCCTAGCCCTATAGATGACTAAAATCATTAATAAATTACTTTGTGGCTGCTCTCATGTGGGTATTTAGGACCTTGCAACATACCCTGAGGTATCATGGCTATCAGATAGGAAGCACAAACTCCTCTGGAATTGGTGTGGGGACCAGGCACAGCACCTCAGACACCTCTAGACCTAAACTACATTAAGGTCTAAGTGACTTCCCACTTCACCTCAAAATTCCCAGAAGTTTATCCTCAATTACCCATGCACACTAAGAGGGAACTCTGTCTTGAGGCTAAGTATTTATTGACTGCCTAAAGCTCTATTGCAATGCAGGATTAGGCAGACAGGTGACATTCAGGAAACTAAGTCTCTTGGAAAAGCTCAGTGTGTACTGGTCTGGCAGAAATTCCATGGGAAGCCAAATGTCCCACTTGCTGAAAAGGCTCTTTGGTGGCAGACAAGAAAGGTAATGTAACGATTTTACGGTAATATTTGAAATTCACTTCACTGTGTTTAGACTTGTTCCCTCCACAATTGCCTCTCCCTTGTCTGGACTGAACAATCCCCATGATGTAACTATGGAGGTCCTTGAGATGTGCACCATATTTGGGACAAAAAAATGCTATTATCATACAAATGATGCTGAAGAGCCTGCCTCTTGTGCAGGCTACACTAAAAAAAATGAATGAAAAAAAGATTAGATTCTGTGAGATCCTTCCTTGCAGGAACAATGTCTTGTAAAGCAGATTGGCTTCATTTCCTTCAAAATCCCTCAGATAATGCAGGACAACGCTTTTCAATGCTTCCCACTATAAGCACTGCGTGTCTGAGTAAATGGGAACATGGTACACTTCAGAAATCATTGTAAAGAATTACTGTTTATCTGGATAAGGAAGGGTAGTCTTAAGACCTGATTATGCCTACTGATCCGAATGCATTGAAAACTCTGTTCTCATTTTCACATTCCTCAAGTAGCAAAACTTGACATCTGTGCAAAAACTGTCCCACCAAACAAAAAATGGCTGCTAGTGCAATTAAAAGGGCTAGAGTTTGTTGCTAATGAAACTTTCACCACATTTTTATCTGTCCTTCAGAGGAGTTTGCAGTTATTGTTTTTTTTAAAGTTCCCACAGGAAATCGCTGCGGTTTTATCTGCACTTGGAGGGTCATGTAAAAGGTTGGGGCATGTTTGAATGCTGAAGAAATTATTCAGAATGCAGATTTGTAAACTAGGGCGGTTATTTACTCAGAACAATTGAGCCAGGGCATAAAAGCCAGGAAACACATACACAGTGAGAGGGCTAGATGCCAGCTCTACGTGCTTGCTGCCTATCTGTGGTTCTGAGCAGCACTGAGTATCTCCCGGTCAGTGACACTAATGAGGGATGAGGATTTTCAGCATCTCACAGTCTCTGGCTGCTGCAGGGCTGTTTGGATGGACCATTCCAGAGTGTGCATGCCTGCTATAGTTCATGGAAATATGGCAGTGGGGATCTATCAGCTTACACCTGGACTTCTGCGCTAGCTTTAAACACATGGCACTGGTTCTGACTGCTGTTATTTGTTCATCTCTTTAACATTAGAACTGTCACAGTCACAGTTATCCTCTGTAATTTGATAGCATCCTGGCAACTATTTAAATTAAAGGATGACATCACCAAATATTCCTAAACAGTCTTTCTATCCTGTAAAACATGGCTGATATGTCCCAGAAAGATTTGTACCTGTTTCATGGAGAGAAATGCTGAAGTCAATCATTTGGGCATTTGTGTAGTGAAATCAGTTGTCAACTGTAGTAGGGAGCAGGCTGCAAACGGTGCTGATTTCATTATGCACAAAGAGCAGGTATTGAAATGATTCAGCATTCAGACTCTGCCTCCTAAAGATTGCCCACCACACAAAGCAGAGTAATATAATTGTTAAGAACGGAGGGGAAAATTTTCAGAGTGCTTTGCTCAGCAGTTTATTCTCCTGACTCTGATCAAAATTAATGGGAGTCAGGCAGCTGAAACCCCATGGATTGCTCCTGGTTTGATGACACAATGCAGCTGCAAACGAAGGCAGGATGGTGAAGAGTCAGGTACAAAATGGCAATTTTTGCTCCATTTAACCATAATCTCTTTTCCAGCTCTCAGCACAATAACCACTTTTCTGCTGATCATGTCTGAAATGTCTAAAACTAAGCAGTGCTCTTTAGAGTGCCCTAATTCCACAGTAAAACTGAGACCTTGTCAATACAGCCACTAGTACCTATGGTAACACCTATCTTGTAATTCATTCCCTAAAGTAGAAGGAATTTTACAATGTGGATTGTTGCAGGATGCTTTTCATCCTTTTGCAGGTTGCTCATAATTCCTTACTAAGATATGTGAAGGATTAACTCCTGGGAATGCTCCACAGGTGCTACTGCTAAATCCTGTTTAGTGCACTGCTCAATTAACAAACAGTATTTTTCACCGTATTAAATAAACTTGTGTGATTTAGGGGTACAAAATAACTCTCGGCCAAAAGTACATTGTGAATGTTGTGAACAAGCTATAAACACACCCTATTTAAAGGTAAAAATTGTAAAAGTTTACTTAATAAAGTACTTCCAGGAAATTTTGGTAAAGCCTTATTTCTCTTGAAAACTGAAAGTCCAGAAACCTTGTGGTCTGTCCTTGTTATTTGTTCACCCACAAAAGCTTTTCAAAGCCAAATAATTCAAACTCTTCCCTCCCATTTTGATAACAAACCTCTATCTACCACTTTCACCTTTATCCTGTAAATAACATCTTTAGACTACCTTGGACATACCATTTAGGACACTCAGCCCAAAACCCACCATAGGCTGGCAGCGGAAAAACTTCTTGCTAATGTTTTACAGACACATTTCTTATGGAAGTCTGTTTCCCAAGCTGAAATAAAAAATAAAATTTAAAAAAAAAGTATATCCATATGATATCCTGTGAGGCATAGAGATCCCAATGCTGGAAGCTGAAGCTATGCACTAACAGAAGATCTCCACTCATAAATATCCAAGGATGAGGAACCATGCTGCACTGTTGATCATCCACACAGTGTTTCTTCACTCACTGTCTCTGCTATCCAAGCAGATTTCTTCAAGAATTAGTCATGAAAGAGCTGGGATCTCTCACCAGTATGTCAGTCTGTGTCACTTGAACTTGGCTCTATTCTTCTTGCAATATACATAGTGCCAGTTTTTTCCTGAGGGTTGCAAGAATGGATTGCTGTGATCTGCTTATTAATCCACCTCGATTCCCAGGAGGAGTAAGTACACTTAAAAACTCATTTATTTATGAATATAACTACATTCAAATGCTTTTAGAAATGTTGCTTTGCAACAGTAAGACGTTCCTTGGTCATACTTCTCCATATAGAAACATGAAGAATTAACACTGGATAAAAATAAAAATCAACAAATCATTTTTTTTGTCTTAAGGCTCATATGCCATGACTATTGCCCCAGATTCCAGACATTACTCCAGGGATCAGAATAAGAAAAATAATTGCCAACCTCCTTGAGCCTTTTTCTGTGCTACAGATGCACATCTGAATCTCTCTGGGCCACTTCACTTACAGCTGATACAAAGGGAAAAGCAGGAATTATTCTGAGCTACGGAAAAGAGAAAATACTTCCCATCTCCAGCAGAGAACAGACACATAGTTAAAGCCCCCGGGCCCTCAATAAGAAGACATCAAAGAATCACTTCCAAAACATAATCCGGTTGCCAAAGATTTGCACTAAGAAATACCCAGGAGCTGGTGATGCCAGGAACAGTACCATTCCCCATCCTGGATCCTGTCCTTTGTGACAGGGCATGGTGTGAAGCTGCACAGACTGCACCCCCAAGTCTTTAAGGGAGTCATACTGGTCAAAAGGGAAAAAAGTCTCCGCAGTTTGCAGGCAAAAGCCCAAGTGCACACACTTCATTTATCCTACAGAAACCTGACTCTCCCCCATTCTGGAAAGCTGCATATTCTTCAAAGGAAGAGAAGCTATAAAAGGAATGTTTTGCAGGTAAAGAGATCTTTCACAACCTTCCAGCTGACTTTTCTTCCTTCCCCATTTTTAAAGGTATGGAATTTTGCATGAATATGAGAATTGTTGTTATACGTTCCCTTCCTCACATTGAGGTTTCAAAGTTAAATTACTGCTCGTGAAAGGCTGGGTGGCCAACAGAGGAAAACCACTTTATGAAGCGCTAACCATTATTATTCCCATTTTAAAAGCCAAACTAATCTTTTCCTTTTTCCTAATCTTTAAAATAGAGCAAAATGGAGATGAGGAAATCTTAAAATCAAGCTGCATTTTATCACTCCAAACTTTCCTGAGTTCCAAAGACTTGGCATCTTTAACATCACTGTTTCTTGGGGGTATTTTTCATCACAATAAAACAATTCTACAGAGAATGTTTCCATTCAAAATATTTCAAATTGCATTCCTGTCAAATGAATAAAATGTCCTGCATTATGCATAAGAAGGATTCATACCTCAGCTTTGCTAACATAAAACAGTATTTCCAGCATAGGCAACTAATAGAACAGGTTAATACTCTGGGGTCTGTTCATAATACAGATGATAATGATTTGAGCAGCTTGTGTATGTGCTTCCCACATAAACCTGAGCTCTTTTCATCAATCTTTTCAACAATGATCTTCCATCACATGGACAATGACAGCAATCTTCCATCACCTCGGTCTTTCCAGAGTATTCTTCGGCCCTCCCTGATTACAGGTCAGGAGTTAATTGAGTCACACAGATGCATGTAAAATGAGCCAAGAACCCAGTAAGTTAACCAAACTACAGCTCACTAGGTAAAGGCACAAAATTTATTCCCACCCTCTGCTGCAGAGTGTCCGGCACTGAGGAAGTCGCCTGTCAATGCACCCACGCCACATTGCACTGAGGGGCTCATCAGGAATTTCTAAACTAGCTGGGTCATTTCTGTGGCAGAGTGCTTGCACTCTGGAAGCCACTGAGCCACATTAGCATAGCTTGCTAGCCAAGTGCTCATGTTAGCATCTGCTAAAACAGCTATCCTGTTCAGCTTCAAGAATCTGCCTATACTGCCAAATGAAAGACAGCAAAGAGGATTCTGTCCTTGGTCCAAAAGGCACTGGCAATTTTGCATCATCACAGCTGAGTGACTCAAGTGTCACTGTAAAGACTTGCACTGCAGGGCACAGACATGTCTGCAGCTCCCCACGTAATACTGTGAGAGACCTGAGCTTCTCACAGGAGGATGCAGAACAACCAACAAACACACTGAGCCAGCCAGAAGGAAATGCCAAAGAATGAAATCTCACAGTAAGTTGGCACTGCAACACTAGGAGTCAGAGCCAAACCCCATACAAATCCACATATCCTTCAACTCCCATTACAGCACAGCAGGGTATAATACAGGTTCTGGGGTTTGGGTGAAAATTCTCCATTCCCCCTCTGAAAATTGTATTACCGTGCAAGAATGCAATATCCCTGAGCCCTAAGGGATAATGACTGCCCAATTCTTCTGCACTTCTTGGAGGAAAAAGTGCTAGGCTGGTTCCTCTACAGGGCAGCTTCTGCGTTATCTCACACACACCTTTCATGAACAGTGCAGGAGGCAGGCCATGGGACTCTTCATGGTCAGGATATTGCTTGGGCTAGAGTATTATCCCGATCTTCTTGTTTTTCTCTTTATGGATCTCTCCTTAATCCTTTCCTTTCAAACCAGATTGGGCCAAAACTCATCAGCAATAGAAAAGATGATGCCAGTTTAAAGTGCTATAAACTATGAGATTACAGGTAATTGGGCCATTCTCCTAAAAGATGACTAAAGGAGTTGTAGGTCAACTGAAATGAGAATCAACACACATTTTATAAGGTTTAGAAAACTTGACCAAAGTGGAAGAGGTAAGAATCAGGGCTTACTTTATCTAGAAAAGAGAAGATATTGTAGCTTTATGAAAAGCATTATCCACTACACAATGATTCTTACACAGAAGACAGTTAAGAGAGCTGTTCTTTGAACTTCTTGCAGACAGACCAACAAAACATTCCCAAACTTCAGGCTACAGAAGTCCAGTGGCAGGATTATCACTGCATCCTTGCTCGTCCTGTTGCTATACACGTCTGTGAAGCCTCTGTTATTGGCCACTGCTGTGTAGAGATGCTGGGGCAGCTGAGCCTTTGGTCTCAGCAACATAGTCATGCTTATCGCCTTAAATCCACTTAATTTTCAGCAGAGGTTTATGAAAAAAATCCTACTTGTGAGGGTAGTTAAGTGCCAAAAGAGGCCACTAGGGAGACTGTGAAATCTCCCATCATTAGAGATTTTAAAGAACAGATTACACAAACAGCTGTCAAAGGCAGCTCAGACATAACATGCTCCTACCTCTGAGCAGAGGGGTGGACAAGGAGACCTCCTGGGACCTGGGTCTAGGATTCTGCCTTCTTTTGCACAGCTCTAGCCAAAAGCAGTACACTCGGATGTCTTCTTCTAGTGACACTTCCCGCCATCAGCAGATCCACTAGCAGTATAGCACTGCTGTCCAACACCTTCTCTCTCCATCATAACACATGGACCCAAGGCAGAGAGATGTACATGGGATATGGCTGTGTCCAGTTACTCCACAGAAATCACACTTAGCAGGCAGAATTAATGAAGTTTAGGAGCTGCTGAGTTGGAGACTGGGTGACCGATTTCCAACCTCATTGCTGAGGAAGAGCAATGGTTTAAAGCCAGATTTGCCTTCACATGTGTTCCAAGGACAAGTACAGCCAACCTGGCCGAACATACTGGAGAATGTAGGCCAGTGGCAGGAGCCATGGCCTGAAAGAAAGGTTGCCCGTGCATCCTCCCTCCTTCCATTTTCTTCCCTGTCCATGGCTGACAGCTTGCAAACTGGCAGCAACCCAGAAAGCAGAGGGGAAGACACACACATTCACCCTCACACATGCTCACTTTTACAAACCGTCATGTTGCAAGTCCTTAATTCTCATCTCTCCAAACCCAACTCGCCAACAAAGCAAGCATTTTGTCCTATTAGGAGAACTTCTAGTCCTGCAAAACGACAGGTTGTTTTGGCAGTATGAAACAGGTTGTGGCTGTAGACTCTGCACATGGCTCGCATTTGTGCCATTGGTCTGGGGCTTTCAGGGAGCAACTGTTGTGCAGTGACAAAAACGCAAAGAAAGAAGGGAAAGAAACCAAATATTTACAGGAGAAAAAGTGATTCTACCCCACATGGTACAAATTTAGGGATGCATTGTAGCTACATCATGTGCTATAGCTACTGAAACAGTTTCCAACAGAATGTTTACACTGTTGTCTGGAAGCATATTGTTTGCCTGCTTTTCAAAGCCAATTTATATGCAGCACACATCACAGCATGCACGAAAATTCAGACAAAAACACAGATGCATGCAACAATCCCTGGCCAGCTCTTGTTGTTCCTTATTGCTTGTTTCTCAGAAGTACCCAGGAAAGAGGAGGAAGGTAGTAGTCCATTATGCTGAGTGCTGCACTACCCCCAAACTCAAAGACAGGTATTTCACTTGAGGAACATGCAGACTCTGTTTAAGACAAGATATAACAAGTAAATGTAACACAGAGTGAGGGAGTGACATACGGGAATGAATAATAAGAGAGTTTATGTATGCCAGCTTTTTGCACTCATGTGCCAGCTAATTGAATACACGATGCATATAAATACCAGTCTATTGAAGGCAACAAGTTAATTGTAGCCAGTTAGCAATTTATCAGGAGCTTCACAGAGAAATTAATGAGAAATTTGAAGGAGTCCAGGCAAGGGCATCCCAGAGAAAAGTGTCAGGTGGGATAAACAGAAGGGTATCTAACAAGGGAGCAGGAGGATGAAGGAGGTTGGCATTGTTGCATTGTTTAGACAGCAAAGGAAGGAGGCCTGGGTAACTTGGTTGCCGAGAGGAAAGGATGTAGAAGTCCTGGATCAAAAAATAAAGAGTTTATATCTAACATATTAAGAAAATAGTGGGACCAAAAGGATTGCAAAGGGCAAAAAAAGGATGTCACTGCACTTTGAATAGGCCAGCCAGAACAAGGTCAGTGAGCATAGGAATGTCTGAGTGAAAAGGGTCAGACTACAACTCATGTCATTGCAGGCAAAAGCCTTCTCAAGAAACAGTGTAGAGCCACCAAACCAGCAAGAGTCCATGCTGGGAAGTATGGGGTAGGGTCTTCTCCACATGCAAGGAAGAAGGAAAGGAGGGAACACTCCCCAAGCAAAAGAAGAGGTAGCACCAGCAACTGGAGAGGGGGCAACAGAGACAGCAAGTGATGCCTACCCAAGGCTGCGTGCCATGGCCAGCTCAAGAAAACACTTTAATTTTCACAGCCAGCTCTACTGAACCACCTTCAGCCAAGACCTGAAAGGACAAGTCTAGAGAAGAAGTGAAAAGATGTATTACTCCCACTTCTTGAAGTGCTCCTTTGCAGAAGATCCCCTCTCCCTACATACCATCAATGCATGGATCAGAGCCAAGTCTCCCACCTTCGGTGTCTTAAGATAAGTGGTGTGAAAACCACTCATCAGCAAAATTGCCTCTAAGTCCCTGTGTCACCATGCAGACAAATGTCCTCTCCACCTACCTCTGTGGCAGGAACTATTTATGTTCAATATTGTTTATGGACCCCAAAATCTCCACGGGGAAATGCCAAGTCAATAGGCTGAGCTGAAATAAAGTCTTGTATGCTTTTATTTTTTTCTGCTTTTAAAAGGACAGTGATCTTTTTAAACTCTGCAAAGCCTCTTATAAACAGATCACTGTCAGTGCCCCAGGGGCACTTTCCACCATGCCCACACCTTGTGGCTCCCTCTATCCTGCCCAGGACCCCATATTAGCCCAAGGGCCATCAGCCCCCAAACAGTGATGCCACATCCAGTTCCCCACAGCCTTGCCCAGCCTTGGACTGTCCCCAGAGGGATGCCCAGTGCCTGGCGCTGCCCTGGTGCCCCCCAGCTCCCCCGATTTTGGCAGGGACAGTGGGATGGCTCCTGGCTGCCTAGCCTGCCCTGACAGACCCATGGGGAGTTCCCCACTGCACCCTGGCGCCTGCCACCTGAGAAATATTAGCACAGGACAAAAAAAAAAAAAAAAAAAAAAAAAATCAAAGGATAAACTCAGCCTTGCCAGTACCAAAACCTCCCAACCCAGCCCCTCTGCACAAGATATTTTGAAGTTTTGAAAGTGTAGGGATGTTTCTGCTTTCCTTCTGGTACTGAACTACTAAGAGCCAACCCAGTTGTGCTTTATCTACTCTGCAGTGATGTTGAATGGCATCCTGAAGAGATGGCTGCCGTCACAATCTTCCCCCTCTCAGTGGTCACAGTTGGAGCCTGGTTCCAAGCTACACAGGGTCTGGGCCACACTGCAATTGAACATGGTGGGCAGCCAGAGCATCCCCACCTCCAGATTGCCATAGAATTCTCCTGTCCAGGCCAAATGTGGTTTTCAAAGGAGAGAAAGCTGTCCCCAGGAATCAGAGAACAAGAGAATCATAGAATGGTTTGGGTTGGAAGAGACCTTAAAGATCTTCTAGCTCCAACCCCTCTGCCATAGGCAAGGACACCTTCCACCTGACCCATCCAACCTGGCTTTGAACACTTTCAGAGATGGGGCATCCACAGCCTCTCTGGGCAACCTGTTCCAGCATCTCGCCACTCTCACATAAAGAATTTCTTCCTAATACCTAACCTAAATCTACACTTCTTCAGCTGAAAGCCATTGAAGCATTAAAGACACTTGAGAACCACAACCAATTCACTAGAATCTATGCATGCTAACATCAACTCCCTCCCTAAAAGGTGATGAGCTGAGGAGCCTCAAGGCCCATGCTGATGGCATTTCTTGATAATAAGTGGAGAGCTATTCAACTTCCTTGACACATACACAGATGAAGGGGGGGAAATCTTTTTTGCAGTATTTTCTTCTTCCTTTCTCAGCCAAATCCTTATTTGGTCTGTTGCAGATTATTCACACAGCCCTGCCTGTACTGTCTGATCTTATTACTGCATCAACACCTCCATGGCTTTCAAATTCATTTCACAGGTTTCCAAGAAACAGATGCTGATACCTGATAAGTGGCAGCACCTGGATTCAAAACATGTTCTCAGTTCATCTGCCTCCAATATCTTGAGTAACATCTCAGCTTGGTGAAGAAGTGTTGCCCTAGCCAGCTAACATATTTCCATGCAGAGAAATAAAGCTCCCCTTCCATACTTGTTGACATATAGATTCACACCTTTCATTGCTCCTACTTAAGCACACAGAGACCAAGTGAGTGCAGTGATCCTGTTTCAAATATTTGGTGCCCAGGGCTCCCATTGCATCCCAGAAGTTACCTGTTTGTCACAAATAGCTTTAAATGGCTCTATAGAACAGCTGAGATTCTTTGAAACAGTTCTTTATTAAAACAAAAGCAATCATTTGCATGTTGTTTTTGATTATCAAAGGACACAGACATGGTTGCATATGCAACAGAAGAAAATAAACCACATGAACTGCTTTCTTTGTCATTTCAGAGCTCTGAATTTCAGTGTTTTAGCTTGCTTTCTGACATGATAAAAATAAGACAGTGCACATATTCAGAAACTATCACACAATAATCATTAAAAAAATGAAAACCATATCATATTTCAACTAGTTTGACCAGACTTATGTTTTCCATAAGACCTCTTACCTTGCTGCAAGACAGAATTATCCAGGGAACAAATAGGAGCCTAGATTAATGAGGCTCTCAGGAATCTAATTACAGAATGGCAAAAATGTTGAAAAGAGGCACGTCAAATAACGCGTCTGTTATTCCATGGCAATGCATTATATACACCAAGAGCCACTCGTGGCCAATAAAGTCAATGGGAGGATTTGCATAAACTTAGAAGAACATAAAGAAAAGGAAAACAGTGCTCTTTACACTGCACTGGCTGGGAAATGAAGTATATAGCTAGATTATAGTAAGACCATTCGTAGGGCCAGGTTTAGACACACAGAATTAATAAGGGAAGCAGAGTGGGACAGAAGGGAACATTGATGAAAAGCATACTGCCAGTTTTGCCTCCACAAGCACTCCAGTAAGTAAGGCAGCCTAGTTATGTGGCAACTTGGGAGAGTGTTGGAACTGCTCAGAGGCAGCTATAGTTGGGGGCCAGGAGCCAGTGTCCCACTGCATCACTGCTATCAAGGGCAGTAAACCCTGTCCCTTCCACAATGCCTTCTCTTCCTGTGGTAGCATTTACACAGCAAAGTGCATTTTTACCCTCCCTCCTGAAGTCTTGAGCTAGATACCACGGCTTCCACCTAACAAATGGATTGCTGTCTTTCGACCAAGTCTACTTTCCTAATCTATTTTAATCCTTGAATTAATTTCTCTGAGGCCTCATTTCACTCTGATGAAGATCAGTGGAAAATCATTCTGTTTCTGAGTGCCTTGCTTGTGTTACTCTGACAAATGCAAATCAGTGGGTAATTATCTACTCGGTCACCAGATAGTCTGTGCCCAGCTATTTCTGCAAACAAAAAGCACTAAATCTATGCACTGAATCTACCCCCAGAGACAGGACAATTGCACAGCACTGAGCACCAATAAACACCAAGAAAAACCTAAAAAAACCCATAGTGCCAACTGCTGCCAGCAATATTAGTGGTCAGAGTGGGCAATCCCTTTAAAGAGTATAAGTACCTGTATGACACCCCCACATACAGGTCATCAGACCAGATGAACTCTGAACTGGCAGTAGCATTGTCTGAAGTTCCATTGGATCTCTCATATTGGCTGCTGCCAGTTTTATCATATGCATATGTCCCTGAGGTCCTAAGGCTGAAAAGTCACATCATATCTTACAAGGTAACCGTCACTGTAAACATAAAGTTTTTGATCTGTGGGGCTATAATCAATACTCTGGATTGTATCTAACTTTTTATCCATGATGATACTAACTCTATTTTCTTGACCAGTTCTTGTGTCATACATGTAGAAGATCTCCTCTTTCTTAGTGTTCAATGGCCTTGTGGCATAAAGAACACCACATAACATGAAAGCATTGGAAACAGATGGCTTGTACTGTCTCGTCTGCCAAGTATTTAGCACATCAAGTGTGGTCTCATTGAGCTTGCTAATCACAATGTTGCCCACGTTATTTTCAGTTGAATATATTACCCATAACCCACTTTCATCCACGGCAAAATCTATGTCCTGCCACGCTACGCCTGCATAAGAGAAGCGGTTACCAATAGCAGCATTTGGAAGCTGCTTCCTCAAAACCTCTGTGTTTGTTTTTATATTGTGCTTCACCATATATCTCGAACCATAAAGATGATAGTACAAGTAATTTTTATAAAGGGCAGCACCACTTCCTTCCCCGTATGTTATTCTCCTTTCATATGCGTATTTAAACAGCAGCAAATCATCAAAGGAATTATAAATTCTGAAGTATTCTAAGTATCTCCCATCGGTGTTCAATGGTGCAACCCAATAGACTTCCTTGTCTGGGTTAGAGGGATCATAATCTCTACCCCAGGAACCATATTTGTAGGAAAATCCTCTCCAGTTCAGCTTGGCAACATAAGGCTGGCTAACATTCATCGGTCCATGGTGAACGCAGGTACCTGTAAGTAAAGAGAAAAAAACCAAAACAAACAGGTTTTCCAAATGTCATTACAAGGGGAGAGGTTTTGCAGACCGTAGCCTCTAGACTGTGCTTAGTAGGAATAGTTTTGTGACCAAGCACACACATAAATGCACAGCTTCATGTGTAAAAGGCTCATTTTGGGCCAAGGTCAGCAACTGGACGGCACCCAGTGTTCCAAGTTGACTCAAAAACTCAGAAAAAAAATAGAGTACATATTATTACACTTATTTTAAAGAGAAGGTGGGGGATTAAGTCACAGTAAGTAAGTGCTCATTGTGCTGTTCCATACAAGGGACAGATTTCTGTTTCTACCCATTTGAGGCAGGCCAGCCTGATGCATTAGGAAATCCCTTGGAAAATACAATTTTAGAAGCATTTTAGGTTATTTTCTACCTCAGTGGAACTGAAAGCATGGGAGCTGGGGAAAAAAAGAATGAGGAGCATCTGATTTCTGTGTATTTCACTGTGAAGGGGAAGAAAGAAGCAGAAGCAGCAGTAATTCCAGAGTCACATTTCAGATTAGCATTCTGCTGTCAGAATCACAGCTTTACAACTGTGTGTCACAGCCACATGGTGCCTTCCACCTCAGGCCCTCAAAGAAATCTGCAGAAAGTAACAACCACAGCCCAGGAAATATACACTGATATTACTCTGACTTTTCATGTGGGGCAATGCTAAAGAAAATATGATTTCAAGCTGAAGCAGAACAGCTCTGTTTTACACATATCAACTGTAAAACCATTTTCAGCATCATGGAAAAAATAATTTCAATACAAGAAACAGTTTTATTTTACTCATGCTGAATTAGTGACATTCCTGTTTCCTGATAAATTCTTAATATTGTAAGTCACTGGTAGGAAAAAAACTCCACTCAAAAATGTCCCTGGGCTTCTGATGAGTGTGAAGCTGCCACTGGCAAAAACTAGCATGCACTTTTCCAACTGTTAATATTAGCTTTTTGTATTACTGCCACAAAAGTGTCCCAGATTTTTCTCTGTAAGGTTATCTTCACCTGAGGTAACAGAGACAGAGATATCAAGTGGCTGGCACCAGCTCACAAGCTTAGTGGTACTCCAATGTTTCCCAGTTCACCAGGGTGCTCTAGCCACAGGATAGCCTTCCTTATTAAAGATGGGGTATAATATGAATAGACCAAGTCTCACACATCAATTAGTGATTAAATAATGGCCACAAATTTTGGTATTAATAACACCTACCTCAAAACAGGAACTCCGTGCTCTGACAGCTATAGTGCTGATGAAAGTCAAAACTAACTTTTGAGGTTTTAATACTTTGAGTGGGAATCATATCACAATTTCTTGCAGCTTCTATGACAAGAATGGCTTGTAAGCTCAGTCATATGAAGGGATGTCTGGCATATAAATAACCTCTGTCTTAGCACAAAGAAGAAAGAGGAATAACAGAGAAAGATTTTTTCTTTTGCCCTCAAACCTGACCATCCCTAAGCATGGCCAGGCAATACTTATGGAGATGAATTGGAAACTCTTGAAACCACAGACAGGAAAGGTCTAGGAGATATTTTGTTCTCAAAGGCTTTGCAGTCTATCTCACAGAAAGAAGTAAAATTAGAGGCAGACCAATCTGAAGTAGTCTACTTGGAAAAAGACTGGGAAACAACATAATTGGTGAAAAAATGCAGTTACAAAAGCAGAGAAATCTTTTTCTGATCTGCTTTGCCTAGGAGAAAGGTGCTCTACCTATGGGACTAGAAAACCTGTGTCCTGAATGTTAGTAGTGTCCAAGCACTGACATTTGGGCCAATGTGTAAAGTTGGTTTGGGCAGTGAAGCTCTGCATGTCTCCCCCTCTCTCAAAATGTACTATGTCTCTGCTCCTACTGCATAACACCTTCACTCCTCACAGTTTTGTACTGTCTTATGCTAGTGACTGTGACCTGGAGGACATGTGATTCACCTGCAGCCTTCTCTCAACATCTGTGAGGAAGGTGGGATGCAGTTTTATATTAAATATAAATCACTATAATGAGATAAATCCCTATGTCCCCAGGTCATGTCGGCAACTTCCTTGGTGGCAGTATTGCCCATGAGAGTAGCTCTTCATCACTTAGTCTCCATCTGATGGCAGAGAAGGTGGCAGAAATTGTAAATACTCCCATATCCTCCCCCAGACACTTTTGTGTCCTGGGTTTCTTGCAGCTGAAACATGGCATGACCCTTGTTGAATGCTGCTTTCCTTCTTGCCACCAAGAATCCATTCAAATCAGCATTTCTGGCTCAGAGCAGATGAGCATTTAAGCATGCACTTAAGTGCTTTACAAAGGATGAGGCCCTGGAGCAGAAACCTCATTTCCAAACATAGCACACAAGGCAGGCACTGCTGTATGGCTGGCCAGGCTGGATCTCTGGAAATGGCACGTAGCATGTCTAGTAACATGGCCTCAGCACTTGGCACAGCTACCAGCATTTGGAGGTGCTTACACCTCAGCTCATACAAAGGAAGAAAGCTAAGGCAGCCAGTGCAAAATGGCTTGCAGCCTGCCAGCTGCATACATCAATTTGAACTGGTTTTTTTTTCCTCATATCTCTATTATGTATTGTTAACTCTGGCATGAGGACTTCTTTAAATCTGGTGACATATTGAATATATTACTGTGCTTAAATCACAATAAACTTCTCAGAATTAAATGGTTATTAAATGCTCTAAAACTCTTCATTTGTTTAAAAAAATGTAGCACTGAAGCTTTCAGGTAGTGAAATACTGATAAGCTCATCTATATGCGACCTCAAATAATTTTTCTTGTCATTAAGCAGAACACAATTCCAGATTTATTTTAATAATTTATACATTGTTTCATAAATAAAAAACAAACGTGTGTTCAGCAGAGAGACCTTTTTTTACAAAAGAAATAAATTATTATTTCTTCCCTTAAAGAGATCTCTCTGCTGAACACTTATTTGGTTTTTATTTATGAAACAATGAATTATTAAAATAAAGTTAGATGTGTGTTCCGTTTTAATGACATCAAAAATTGTCTGAGGTTTCTATAGAGTACGTGCTTGATTTTTATTTCCTTGAAAATTCTCCCATAATTATTATTTTTTTTACAAAAATCCTCTGTGGTAGTTGGGGGTGATCTGTCTTTCACACAGGTTCAGAAGAATTCATTGTTGTTTATTTAATCTAAACTTGCTTCCCTGTTTAGATCTTGGGGGAAAAAATGCACAAAGGAAACAAAGTGTCATGTAATTCTGTAAATATTAGAAGGTACTTGAAATAAATCCATATGCATTATTCAAACTTTCAAGTTTTTAACTCCTTTCTCCATTGTTTTGGGCCACAGATAAATGACATCCTGGTATTTCTGCCTTCCTTTGTCTTGTGTTTATGTAGCAAACAGACAAGGGAAGGACTAGCAAAGGTACACACACATACTTGTCCCCACATAAAGAACCAGTATCTCAGCTCTATAGATGATATACTTATGCTTCTGATTCATCAGAAAAAGAGCTGACACCTAGTTGTCAGGACTGAAGAGTGCCTGACTTGCTTGGCTAACAGGCTACAGAACTGAGCATGAGGCACATGCTGCTGGGTCTTCCCTTTACCCACTTCACTCTGAAGCACTGACAGAACACATCAGCTTCTTACTCCAGCAATACAAGAAAACATTCCAGCAGCCTATTCCCACCAAGCAGCTGCATCTGATTGTAGAAGAGAAGGGACCACCCTTGGCCTATGCCGACAAAGGTTGCAAGACAAGGTGGGAGCCACACTGGAAGGAACTCCCACAAGGGGTACTGACACCAGAAGCAGGCTGGTGCTACATTCTCACACAGGCTCCTAAGCATCAGATGTGCACCCTTCCCCTCCCATCAGATCAACCACTGCATCCAGATGTAGGAGCTGTTTCTTAGCCTTACGAGGGCTTGAGACACGAAAGGACACGAAAGACTGAGCTCTGAAGGAAAGAGCTCTAAAGGCTCCTGCTATCTCACTGACCCAGGAAGACCCACAAAGACATTCCAGTCTTTCACCAGCATCATGGGGGACAGACACAGGCTTGCAGCTGCATAAAATAAGATCTGTGTTGGCAACATCTAACAGGGGATGGGGTAGAGGAAGGGATGAGTTAAAACAAACTAAGAGTGAAATCACTGTAGGACTCCAATAGGATTGCCTGAGTTTCAGCATTAGGCTACTCCAGGTATTCTTCCTGCTGAGACCTACTCACCAGTAGCTCAAAACCCTTAATTTCTGAGTATATAAAATCCAGGAATAAAAAAAAACCCAATGCTGCTCCTTTTTTCCTTTCTTTCCATTTTGCCTTTGAATTTCACCTAACTCACTTCTCCCTGCTTCCTCTCTCAGATCATTTTAGTGAGGTGCAACACAGCATCTGCTGCAGAGTCCTCAAAAGACTACCTTGGGGTCATTTCTGTCTATACCTACCCAATGCAGCCACATGAGATCAGCCCAAAGGAAAACTAATGGATAAGGATTTCTTCCCACTGGAGTGGTGAGGAGAGAAATGCCATGAACCATTGCAGATAGGAGAGCCAGTGACAATGATGGGGATGACTACCTATATATCAGATACTCAGACACACAACACTCCAGTCAGGGTAAGGCAAATGGAAACCAGTGATTTCTTTCTGCTCTGTTATTTGAGAACAAGCCTGCTCACTTGAAGAAATACAGCAGCAAAAGCCTTGGGGGACAGAGTCAGAGGGGCTGCATACTACAGCAATGTGAAGCAAGAAGCTTTAATTAAACTTGCATTTAGACTCATGATCTTAGACAGCTTGGGGATTAGCCAATCTCTCTCTAGTTCATGCTGCCTACCCAAAATATGCAGGAGAAGGATGAAGGGGGAAAGAAAAAGCAATCTGAAAACAGGACAAAGAGTCAGTTTAATACAAACATTATAAATATAATATGAACTAAAATCGGGGCAAGGCCAAGAGGTTTGGCAGGAATTCAAGACACTCAAGCTTGCAGAGAAAACATACTGAAATTGTATTCAAACACACAAATGGGTCCTAGAAAGCCCCAGAGACTTAGCTGTGAGCATCCATGCAGCACCCCCAAAATGACCAGCCAGGAGATGCAGCTTTGTCACATACTTACTCCATGTTCCCAAGCAAAAATATCTTATTGCTTTTAAGTGTTTTCAGATACAGTCTGCAGGACATGTAGCTGCTCTACAAAGTCCTCTGCATAGATGATGGTTGCTCCCCATGAGTCACACAAGTCACAATATGCTAGTCCTGTGTGGATTAGCAGGGATCTGAGCCTACCCAACACCTGGATTATCTGTAGAGCTAGCATTTCCCAACACGAAGAAAACTTGCCAGCATACAACAGTTTCTCTGCCAGTCCTTTGTGCCATCCTCAGAGACCACACTCACCCTAAAGGAGGCCATGTGCTAATACACTCACACACATCCTCCAATTCCTCCCAAGTTCCTAACTCTGGACAGAAAAACTCACAGACAACACCAGAGGTTGTCCTCAGCTGATTTCAGTGCTGGTAATTCTCTGGAAGTTGTTATACCAAGTTGTTTTTACCTCCTTTATTCTTTTCTGCTACAATGCATTGTTGCCTTATGCAAAGGTGCCTGAGCTGTCTGACCAGTCAGGAATAAGGCAATGCTGAAGCAATACTATTTTGGGTCCAGATAAAGTCTACCCATCTCCCTACTGTGACCTGGGAAACAATGCTGAATAAGTCTATTACAGTCACAATTCCATGCAGTTCCATTTATCCACCCCAGAGCTACCATTCTGCTCTAGACCATGACTTGCCTATCCCTGCATAGAGTTGCACTCCAAGTGGTTTCCCCTTTCCTACACAGTGAAAGCTGCTATGTCCCACAGACACACCAACCACCCAGGAGATAAAAGCAGGCCCCTCGTCCATCACTCATGGAAGGACACAGTACTCTTGTTCAGTACTTTCTCATCAAAACAAAAGCTTGCTGTAGGCTTGAAGAGTATGAGATTGTTTCTTTTCACACACCATCACCCTCAAATATTCTTCTAAAACATTGTGGAGTTTTTTCCAATGAAATATTTTAAGCCCTTCCTTAAGGAGCAGAGAAAGGCATTGAGATCTTTTTACTGAAGGTTTTTGTTTCAGATTTTTCTCCTGTCTGATTCCCAGACAAGGTGTTACTCATGCATTCTGTCAGAGAAACACAGCAACTGCTTGCATTGCCATGAAGTCCTAAGGAAGGACTGCTCACCATAAGGGAAGCTTGTATTTCTGCCTCTCACCTTTCAAA
Organism: Anomalospiza imberbis; assembly: GCF_031753505.1. NCBI lineage: Eukaryota > Metazoa > Chordata > Aves > Passeriformes > Viduidae > Anomalospiza > Anomalospiza imberbis. Next base: position 87,968,087 of record NC_089682.1, on the reverse strand, counting down.
TAATTAGCTGACCTCAAGGTGATGAGAGCTAAATGCTGGTAGGTGCAAATTTGTGCTCCTTGAAAGCAGGACACAGCTCCTCCTTTACTATAGGCTCCTCTAGCTGATTGTTAACCAGCTTACGTGTAAAAGCAAGACTCTTCCCCTGGGTATTGTATACAACACAGCACTTTTGCTCTTACAATACTCTGGGCTAAAGGAAACCGCTGTGTATAAAACACTGAGGGAACCAACATGGTTTTAGAAATCCTCCTGTCTGTTAGCAACTGGGATTCTTGACTTGGCATATCTCATCTAGTGTTTCCTAAATGTTTTGCTCCAGAATGTCATATATGACTCTCAAAAGCTCTCAGATTATGATTCACTCACAATGTGATTTTTTCAAACTGAACACAATGTCCAGACAAAAGTTCTTTCAGTTATAAACTAATTACCACACACCCTGTAACTCAACACCATTATATGAACTGCACTCTGAGAGCCATTGATCCATGCCCCAGAATATAACCTTTCCTAGTTAAGAAAACTATACAACCTTAGTTCCATTGAAATCAGTAATACAGCTCCTCCTTATCTTCCTGAGACCAGAGTTTTCCCCCAGCTCCTTTGACCACCTGTTTTAGAAGCATCTTTTGATTGTCAAGCAAAAGTAATCTTCATGCAAAGCTCCCCTCTGGAGCTTACATATCTACAGCTTTAGTGCATCAACAGTTGCTCATACATTTTCCAAGCAGCATTAGAGCAATATTGCCACTAATACAGGTCACTTTCACAGGAACTACTGAAAATCAAAGCTAGTTAGTAAAAAAAATATATTGTTTCCCACAGGTAATTGTTCTGGGAAAAAAAAAAAAGCAAAAAGAGAAGAGGGATAAAGATCCACTTTTCAAACTATAGGTAAGAGGAAGACTGCAACTACTTCTAGCTGAAAACAGCTACTGTGTTTGTAAGAATTATTCCTGCTTTCGTTTTCCTTTTGTACCATTGATGAAACATTAGGAGCTGTCAGCTCAATTTTTCAAGAGCTAAGGAGTATCATTACAATTGTATTTAATATTAACAAAGGGAAGTCTCTGCATTTACAGTTCTAACCACGTATTATCTTATCTCTTATGTGTTACCCAACAGAAATGCTTACCTGGTGGGAAATAAGGGGGTGGTGTAGTTTTGGTTGCGTTCTCTTCACACTCTTTCAACCGTTTCTGCAGAGACGCAATTTGTCGACGAATTGCAAGGACATTATTTTTGTCCAGTGACTCTAGTTCATTTACCAGTATAGTCAGATTAGTGATCTAGAGAGGAAAAAAAAAACAGCAAGTTTAATGTCAATGTTATTTTATAGATATTTGCAGGTAGGGCTGACCACAGAGGATGCTACAGATAAAGGTTCTAAGAAATAGGCCTTATCCTCGTAGCCTCAGCTTGACATTTCCAGCAGAGTACATAACCACAAGGATATGCTTTAGGACTAAGTTGTGTAACAGCATGCAAAAATAGTGTTATTTTATTTGTGGCATAAAACTATCTGGAGAGTCTTAGGCAAGTAGCTGTTGAATATAAAAGGTATTTATTCCAGCCTTACAAAAAATATCTGTAAATTTTATTTGCAAAGATAAATAGTTTTTTTAATCACCTGCTTGATGATATAGAGGACAATGGAGCAAATGAGATTTCACTTTCCATCTTAAGTAATTATTCTCTCTAGGTGAGTGATTAAGTACAATTTTGAAAATGTGATTTATAGTCTGCTAGGAAGGTGATAATCTTTCCCACTTCTTGATTTCTTATTGATTGAGCCACTGCCTTAGCAACAAGAAGCTAATTTTTTAATTATCTAAATTAAAGCATGGAAGCTTTCAAGCATGGGGGTCTGTAAATTAATATTTATTATAATAATTTAATCAGCTTATGTGTTTAACGCTATGCAAAACTTTTAACTTTTGGGCAGATATTTGGTAAAACCAGAGTGGACTCCATTTGCTTTGGGGTTTCTTTACTTTTCTGTGCTCTATAGCAGGGAATAAGACAATACATTTAAGGTCAAGCTTTCTTTTAATTTATGCTGATGAAATGCTAAAATAATTCTGCTAGCTGCAGTAGAGACAGACTGCATTTCCTCAACCTAAACACTAAAGAGAGAATGGACTATCTGTGTACTTGAACCCTCTGTGGCTAATTAAGACCTTGGCAATACCTCCAAATATATTTGCTCAACGATGGCATTGCTTCCAACAATGCTGGGTTTCAGCTGAGTGACCAGTCTCTCTAGGTCACTGATTTCCACTTTCAGTAACTGGAAGTCCAGTTCTGTGTAAGAGACACTGCCCATCTCCACTTGCTGCACTCTGATGGTTAGATTGACAATTTGCTGCTGATACAGTTCAATTCTTTTTGAGTACTCCTTAACCTGAAAGAAAAAAAGAGATACATATTCAAGTCCAGGTTAGGAAATAAGACAAGGCTGTCTGACATCCTTACTGTATTTCTGAGAAATATATATATAAAATATATTTATTTCTGAGTACCCTATGCATATCTTCCACATACTTGCCATATATATTCTTTACATAAATTGCATAAATGTAATTCTCATCACATCCATTAAAAAATATAAAATTTAACCCTCATTTTTTGTTGGCAGTTTTCACAAAATCCCCTCAGAAATGCCTGGGGATAACTGAAGGCAGAATTTTACTCACAGCCTTCAATTTTTTTAATTCATTGCCAATATTGTCTCTTTGAGCTAATTTTATCCTCAGTATGCCAAGAGCTTACATTGGTGAAAATTTTATTAGGAAATCTGCAGTGTATTATCTCTCAAAAGCAACCAGAGAAGGCTGCAAAATGCAATAAAGGATCTCCAAGTTTTTCAACTTCATTTCCTATAAACTCTGAATCCAAATAGGACTTTACCCTGTATACATTTGAATTGTGTCAAACATTGGCAGAATTTATTTGATGCTTGTCTTTGGGCAGGGAGGAAATATTTAAACACAGTGTTAAAAATCAAATCTGGTTTAAATGAAAGCATTAAATATATGGCAGGCATTAGCTGGAATGATTTATATAGCAGCCTTTTCACTCTTTGAAGCATTAAATAGTTGTCCAGATAAATATATTTTCACACATATATCTGCTGAGATAAAGGTCACAGCACAAGCATTGTGAAGCAGAATGTTACAAATATTATATGGATTTGGGACTTTCCTTAGAAATATGAGTTCCTTGAAACTTAACGCTTTGGTAAAGGGGCATAATTTCTCTCCCATATGCTCCATATATAATGATATCACAAAAGATAAGTAGGAATACATAGTTTGTTGCACTAGTAACTTCATATTCATACCCTCAGATGGTATTTGTGCCTCTATCTACAGCACTGTAATTTCCATGGAAATTTATAAGTTACGTAGTGATGTGGATTAAGGAGGAGAAGCATAAGAGTAGATACTCTATTCAGAAGTATAATTATCAATAATGGCACAACTACACTATAAATCTTAAGCCACTACAAAAACCCTGCATGGACATACGTTGTATACACCAAAACCAGGATGCTCGGTTCCATGTATTTAAATCTGAGTTTGAAACAGATCTTCTGTTCTAAATGTGTGCAGCCAGACTTCAAGCTGCTCAAAACTGTCAAGTTTCCACAAGCTGTAGCAGAAGCGCCCTGGCTCACAGCACTGGATGCTCTAGATATCCCTGATCAAGCCAGGATAACTTCAAGTTATTGAATTAAGAATCAAAAGTTATATAATTAAAGTTATACAATTAAGAATCAAAAAAATAACAACCTAAAAGACCTAGACCTAGCTCCTTGTAACTGGCAACAGTGACAGCTGGGACCCCTTGGCCTAGGTGCCACCATCATCTGGTAGGGAATAAGGAAGAACCAATCCTTTTGGAAAAGTCAGAGGTACTTGGACCTCACACTTTCAGTGATCACCAAAATCAGTTTGGCATTGAAAGAGAACCTCTGAAAAATCATCTGGAAAAATTATTCAAAGGCAAATGTTTAAACTGTGTGTCTAGAGTTTGTTCAAGAACAACAACAAAAAATTACAGCCTGAGAAGTATGAAGCAAGTCCATTTTTGAGCAAAATTGCACTGCTGTGTGAAGTTATGCCTGTCACAGAGATATCTGGAAATTTGTCTACGTATTAATAACCTTTCTCATCGTAATACTGGAAATAATTAGTGAACTTTCTCACGGTAATACTGGTAATAATGCAATACAGACCAAATCTACAAACCACTGAAATAAACAGGCTGCTGGAATTTATGATGGCTACTCATTAGTGAGTAACCTGTGAATTTGAAGTTTTCTCCAGGGTTTTCAGAGCCTGGACAAAATGCTGAGGGCTGGAACAAGGCATACATACTTATTTCAGCCCTGACTGCAGAATGCAGACCTGAAGTTCTCCTCCCATATTAGAGGATTTTCACTCAGTCAACCATATAGGTCATTTAAGGACACATCAACACCATCCAGCAGAGTATAGCTGAGCCTGAACTAGCACCATCACTGCAGTGCTCTGCACAGCCACACCAGCATCACAGAGAACTTCAGCTAATAGCTCCCCTGGCAAATTATTGGACAAATAAAATTCTCAGCAGTGCTGTACTACCAGGTCTATACTGCTTTTGCAGATAAATCCAGTACATATGTTAAACACTGCAATGCTCTGTGTGGAGATTCCCACCTGCTCAAATCTGGTTTAGGAGTTTCTTTGGGTTAGAAATATCAGTTGAAAAAAGAACACTATATTGCTCTGTTGATTGGCAGATAGATTTAAGCAGCTTGTAATCCCTGCTCTTCTACTGCATCTACCTGCTAGTGACTGACTGTAGTCTCTTGACAGGCTGGCACAGACATTCTGTGCATATCCTATTTTTAGGGATACAGATCAATAGCTAGTACCGATTGCTGCTCCATTTTTCATAAAAGCCTAAAGTAGGGTATGATAAGTGCATAGGGCCTGGATTAACCCTTTATGGGAAGAAAATGGAACCATATGAGGCATATGTAAGGGGAAAAATCCTCAGTTTTTCCTCATTCCAAGCATTGTCACCTTTGTTTAATGAAAAGGGCAGGAAAAATCTGCAATGCTCATTTAGTGTGTCATTTACCTGCAACTGGTATTTATCAAAACAGGTTTTGCAGCATGCAAGCAGACACTTCTCCAGCACATATTTGGAGAGTACAGAAGGGAGAACAAAGATGCAAGATGAAGATGCCAAAGAAAAAACGTGGGAGGAATGAGAGTAGATAAGAAATTACAAACCCAGCAACTTTTTAAAATCACTCAGTCCAGGACACTGGCTTCAAGCAGGTTGACCTCTACAGATCCATAAGAAGCAAGGCTGGAAGTCTGTCTTCCGAGATGGATAAGAATTCCATTGCAGGTTAACCTGTTTTGAAAAGCAGGGGTTTTTTTGCTCCTGTTTCTCTTAAGTGAGAATGCTGTGGTCATCCTGAGCCATGTTCTGAAAGACACTTTCTCTCCTTGTGATTGTGTGCTGATCCACCACTGTTATAGAATTGTCCTCTCCCCCTTCCTATTGAGAGGAACAGCCAATTCCCACTTTGCTTTAAAAGGTTAATTTTCCTCTGTAATCATAATTATGCTGGCAAAGGTTGATGTTACAGAAGAAAAATTAGTCTGGTATTTTCAGCCTACGGTTTGTACTCACTTGGCACATGAGAGCATCTCTTTATCTGCACGCTTCCTTGCCTGCTGATTCTATAAAAGGACCCCCTTGCTTTTTGAATTAGCCAACAATCAGGCAAAAGGTTAATGATTCAATCAGGCTGTTTATCTGGGACTTTTAGCACATGGAAAGCATCCTTAAGAGGGTCCAATCCTGCAGCTCTAATCCAGGAAAAGTTCCCATGAGCTTCAGAGGGTGTTTTAGAAGAGCAACAAAAGCATGGATTCTCAGAGCCAAAAAGGAAGCATTCAGTAGAAAGTCCCACTTCTGTGGTGAGACTAGGTTATTTCTGAATGCAATTCCCTAGGATTTTGCTCATAATAATTTCTAAAAATGATCAATATTGAAAGCTTGGGTTTCCTCCATTTCATTATTTCCTGGCCTCTGTGATACTGTATTATCATGACTGAATTAAGATACAGAATTATATAAGAAGCATTTTTTTCTACAATTTGAAAGATAAAGATTTTTTGAGCATGGAAATTTACACATTACAGGATCTCAGAATACTTAAGTTCAGATATCAATAAGGTAATGCTCAAAAACTCTCTTCTGTCTTTTAAAAAATAGAACATTATAACTGAGTAGTCTTACATCAATTTATACCAAAATTCAATCTGTTCATTTCAATTTCTGACCTAAAGTGTGTCTTTGCCCATATCACACCAAAGTATATGTCACGCATCAACTAGATGTATTGTAACACTGCTTGGCTGATTGGCCTCGACAGGATGAAATTCAGTGAAGCCTGAGTTAGGTCAGGAATTTTCACTGTCTGCAGCAAGAATTGCAAGTCGAGGTCAGTGTCTACACTGTGGTACACTGCTGGGCACAGAAGGGTGACAACAGTCACAGCAGCTGACACCAGCTGACAGCCTAGACATTAAAGTCTAGGGTGGGGACGCAGCTTGCCCTGAATTTAGAGGTGAGTTTCAGCTACATATCTGGACACCTAATTTTAGGTATCTATAGCACTAACCTGTGCTTTTATATGAGCAAGATGCCTGAATTCATTGGAGATCTGAGGCTTTCCTCACAGAGAGCTCAAGCAGCACTTGAGATGCTCCCATATCTGCCTGGCACTAGCCTAAAGGGAACATGTACCATTCTGAGTAAAATACCAGTAAGAGATAGGTTACAACAGCACAAGAGACTGGGAAAGGTGGTACACGACCACCTCAAAGAATCATGCCAATATTTGGCTAGGAATCATGCCCCTCATCCTGTCCCAGCACAGCTACTTTCAAATGCTGGCATTGACCACAGTGGGAACAGTATGGGGACCTGAAATCTCAGGGATTGTCATGGCTCATTAACCCTGAGCTGCACTTGCATGCTCCAAGGGATCAGGTAACTCCTGCACTTGGAGGTAGCAGGATTTACATCAGTTTGTCCTTCATATGCCTGCTGACAGCCAAATGTGTTTCACTGTTAGCTTCAGCTCTTTCAAAACAAACTATTTGAACTGAAAGAACTTACCACAGGATCCTACGCCTGTTGTTGTGGGTTTTATGCACAACTTCTTATCTGTTCTTGATTATACCAGAGGAGGGTTATGAATATTTATGATTAGAATTCATAATTTAATGCTTTGCCTTTTCTGCTGATTAATTCAAGGACACTTTGTTTCTTAAGATGCTTGGTTTCCAAAGAGAAGACTGTCTGCTGGACACCCAGTCTGAATCCTGAATATTTATCCATCATAAGAAGTCAAAGGCAGACTCCTGTCTTCACAGGCAGCTTCACCCAGTGCACTTCAGCATGTGTAGGTTTGCCCGAGTTCCTCAAAAAATGGATCTCAATTCATGCAACAAGCAACCAAAGCAGTGTTTGTCTTCAACAGAAATGCATAATTCAGCAGTCTCACTGCCACAGCTTTAGATGTTGAAAAGAATTTTTTTATTTATTTATTTTTCCCTGTGAGAGCAGAAGCAGTGAAGGGGCAATTATTCACCTACATCTTCACTCTGGATTGTGGTGACCTTTCTCCTCTTTCCCTTCACTGCCTTCTCACAATCTGGCTGGCTTGATACAAATAATAACACATGAAAGAGCAGGAGGCTTGGCTTCCTATAGCATCGTGTAGCAATCACAAACTAATAAAATTGAGCCAAAAGAGGAAAAACATAATCATTCTTCCAAAACATACCATATGTCTCTAGCTGAAAAGGCCTAGAAAAGAGACCTGAAAATATTCAAATGTATGACATGTTACCATGTCAAAGATTAGAGATTTAATCACCTTTCTCCTTGTTCTTACAGAGCTCTCGTTCCCACTCAAAGGCACACCACAGTAAAATGCTGACTGCTGTACTTTTTTGTAGGCAGCCATTCTTCAGAAAAGATACAACAATTATTTTTAAGACAAAAGAACACCTTACTTTAGAAAGCTCTGCCTCAAACTTCTCCGAGAGCATTGTGGCGATAATTTCCAGTTGCTCAGCCTTCTGCACTGGAAAGGTAGTATCTGGCAGGTACACAGAGCACTGACAAGTTCCCTCATTATTCACAGAGCCGGACACGTTGGTAAAGAGCTACAAAAACAAATTGGTAAGAAAAAAAAGTGTTAACATTCTTCTCTAGAATCAGTACACAATAATCTTTGGCAATAACATGAATTGTGCAAATCACGCAATCAACAATTTCCTTACTAGTCATCTTTCACCTTTTTTTCCCAGGAACTCAATATATCTAGCAATTTTTATTACTCATCCTCACAAATCTCTCTAAAAATAGTTAAATATTGCTTTAAAGATTTTACCATTGGAAAAAATGGAGACATATAATAGTCCTTACTTTCCCAATCTTGTGGACAATGTTCCTAAGATAATGAAATAACTTCTCCAGCAGATAGAAAAGCAGGCAACAGCAGGAAAATAATAATGTAACAAGTTAGGTCTTACAGCTACTATTCTGTTCACATAAATTGGACAAATAATTTAGTCATTTACATCCAAAGAGAGGCAAGCACTAAAATAGAACTAGTAACAGGGAATGTTTTGAAAAAAAAAAATCTTTCATTTGAAGATTTGCAGCCAGCCACAGCAAACAGACATGTGCATTTAATTATACACCACTGAAAGGTGATGAATTAAATATGCAGGTTTGGCCTAGGGTAGAGATTCTTATTTTGCTACAAAATATTGCTCATAACACCCACACATCACAGCCCGCCCATCCATCCTTATGGATAGCTGGCAAAGCTCTTGCCCATGAACTGCCTTGTCCCAGCTGTCTGCATGCTCACAGCATCATCACCAAGCAATGCACATGAGGGACAGAAAGGTCAGGGCTGGCACCCCCTGATCTTTCCATAATTCAAAGCCAAGGCACACTGTAGTCTATAAACACCAGGCTGAATACTGAGTGTGTTCAGGACAGTTCTTTTTGTTTGTACACAAAATGTTTCCAATTCATAAACCTATCACGAATTTATTAATAAAGATATTTGATGTTACTTTAAAATATTCTGGCACATACTTCAATGCAGCTGCATATTTTAAAGCTACAGACTTGTTCTTTAAAAACACTTCTTTCTATAATCACTTCTGCCTTGCAGAAATCCCAGGGTTATTCATGTGTTTTCTCATTTTCTTTCCCTCTTAAAAATTAAAATCAAACAACAAAACTATGTCCTGAGAGCTGACATTTCAGCACTTCTTCCCTGGCTTTTCCACAGTGCTTTCAACTCCTCCCTGAAAAACCAGCCCAGAACACACAGTGATGACCAGCACCAAAGTTGTCTTGATCTGTGAGCCCAAAAAGAGAAGAGCAGCATGCAGGAATGATCCCAGTTCACATTTCTGGCAACCTCTTTACTGCAGCCACAACAAACAGCATGAATATCATTCTGAAAAAAAGCATGAAAAGCCATTTTATCTGTGTTATTCAAGCACCATGGGTCTTAAAACTTCACTCAGATTCCTGAAGACATTTAATGTGAAAGGAAGCAGAGAAGTATCTCATGGCATTCCAGAATGTCCCAGCACATAACTTGCATTGATTTCTCTGCCAGGCAGGTTACCAAAGCACTTCTGAAAGTCCCACTAAGAACACATTTTATCTAAGTTTCCACATAGTTTTGAAGATATGGCTATCAGTATGTAAATTAGTATGAAAAATTAGTTCCTAAGTCACTTAGGTATTTCTACACCTCTGAGTCCTCAGTGCATTGGCATGGTTGGGATGGCAGGCAAGTTGCTCAGCAATAAAGGAACAGATGGGAAAGACCAAAAGAAGAAATAAATGTGACTTAGTGAGTATATGGGAGCTTGAGACAGTTGCATACTAGCATGCTAATTTTTGTGTGGAAAGTATTGTGTTCTGTTTCCTCTGTGTGAAACACAAATATGAGTATGTGTCTACAAGAGAGCGTATGCTATACATTGTATAGCAATAGTGTGTGCTATTCTTTCATATGCATTACACACCCTGCTGTAAACCACAGTCTCAACTGCATTATACCAATCAGTTTTCTAGACTTACCCTGCCTATTTCATGTGCTAAAAAAAAAAATCATAAATGCATTCAGATATCTCCAAAAAAACCTTGAACTTGTGCTTTTAACCTCCCTATGAAAAACAATCATTATATTTTAACATTTGAGTAAAGAGGGAGCTTTGAGTTGAAGGCAGAGCTTCACTGCAGTAAGTGCTGCTTATATTGAAGCCAACAGTTTCCGCAAAAGAGTGGAAGCAGCCTGGGCAGACAGAACTGCTTCCATTCTTCCACTGACGTTACAAACATTGAGATCATGATGTTGCCAAGACCAAGAAGCATTGTTTAGTTAAAAGCCCCTTGAGTCAAAAAGTACTTCAATCAAAATATAATACCAGCCAAATGACAACCATGTAACAAAAATGTCTTTCGTCATCCTCTAGAAAAATACATGAGAGAGTGCTACTTTTGATGGAGCTGTACAGTTTTTAAAGTTTAATAATTTATACAGAACGCTTAAAAGAGAGCAAACTGTCCTAGCCTACAGCAAGGACTTGACAGCAACACTTTACTCTGAAAAATTGTTACATCTATGTATTTGAAGCTATGAGAAATGTTCCTTCTCCACATCCCTTCAAATTAACAAAGGGAGTAGGAGCAAGCAGTTACTCCATTTTCTGAAAATCAGGAAATTTGTCACTGTAGCCTAGTGACATACACAGCTCTAAATCAGCTGTTTGCTCATCCTAAGACAAAGAATGGGATCCACAGAAAGCACATAGCAGGGCCACACGAGGGACAGAAGCCACCTCAGATGGGCAAGGAAATGTGGGTCCTGTAAATCAGGCTCTGAAAGAGAACCCGACTCCATTAAACTTTCTAAATGCTCTGCTGGAGCCAGAGACTCAACTCTGTCTCAGAAGAGGCCACTCCACTCATCCAATAGGCCACAATGGGCTTGCCTGGACAAAAGATCTGATGTGAAGCTGAACATGTGCTTTGGATGAACTCTGTTTTTGACAACAATTTGCAGGACCATACAGAGCAATTGTGACCCACTGAATCTGCTCCAAAGCGAACGTGTTATTAAAAAGCCACTGATAGAGGGAAAGAAAATGAACTGTGAAATCTGCAGACCACGAACTTAATCACTGTAACAGAAGGCAGGGAAATAAGATTCAGGTCCATCACCAAATAGCTGATAATATTTTAATTAGGTAGAACAGGGAGAATAAAGATTTTCTCGCAACCAGCAACTTATGAGAGAAGACTTCCTCAGGGAGACTGTAATCACCAAACTGTTTGCCACATTGGCATTAAATCCCCAGGGCCTCATCTGTTTCATGTCTGTGGTCCAGTTCAGTAGTTACAAGGTTAATGCCAAAGTTTTGGATCTTACTTGAGGCATTAAATGACAGAGTAACAGCAGTAATGATTTTGGAGATTCACTACTTCCTAAAGTACTGGATACACAAGACATAAACGCTTCTTCCAGGCAGCACAACTGGCTTACCTGTGTCAGAGTTAAATCACTAAGTAACTCTGCAACATTTAAAGAAAAGGACACAAGTTCCTAAATTTTGTCTTTTCTGGACTATATTGAAGAATAGTAATGGTTATACCTTTGGGGAAGTGAGCAACTTGCCATTCGTATTCCTAGGCTGAGTCACATATGGAAGCATCGTACTGAGATGAGCAGTCTGAAAAGCAAAGGAAAGATTTTTTTTTTTTTTTAGTGTGGATTTTCTGCACATGGCACCATCCCCCATCCCCAACAGATATCCCCCATCCTGCAGCTCAAAAGCACTTTGATTTTATTATGGGAGCTATCCTGAGCAACTGTAAAATTTCTGATCTGCTACTGAGGCGACAGTTTCCCAGGGCACAGTGTCACTTCACAGACACCTCTTCTTGAAGAAAGGCTCTGTGTGACCAGAGCAAGGCAGGGGATGCTCAGCCTGTCATGGAGGTGTGAGCCGAGGATGTGACAGGCAGCCGTGGCAGATTGCATGGCAGTCTAAAAGGACAGTGCCGTGCCCTGCTGCCCTAAATCCAGAGAATACTGTCCTCCCAGCAGGAATGTCCCCTTCTCACCACCCAGCTCATGCCCCAGCCTCTAAGCAGAGGACTCACTGCCCCTTTCACACCAAACTGTCAGGCTGTGAGCTGTGATGGCTAGGAAACATATCCCACTCTGCTACTAGCACTATGGAGGTGACAGCATCCCACCAAGGAGAGGAAGCACCGGGAGAAGACACCACACTGCCAAGGATACAGCCAGATGCACCTTGGGAGCCTTTTATGCAATAAGAATATGTACATTCCCTTTAACTACCATCCATGGCTAACACCTGCCTTCCTGCCACAGCAAGGACAGCAGCTGTCACCCCAACACCATACTGGGGGTTGACACAGCCCCACACAGTGTGAAGAGCACAGTGCGTTCCCATGATGCAGCACACTGTCACCCGTAATGGGATCACCAAAACCTGTGTCAAACTGGGAACTGGAGAGAGGCACCCTCAATGTCAAATGGTGTAACAGACAGAGCATCAAATGGGCTTCCCCTGCAACAGGACACTCACTGCTGGGTCTTTCTTCATTTCCCAAATCCCAGCTCGAACCCTGCTCCTGACCCAGGGGATGGTGGGGATACCCAAATGGCCGGCAAAGGGCAGGTCTATTAAGTGACACAGTGTAAACAAGCTTGGTGGGACAATTTGTCAAATAGACCCTCTAAAACAGGCACTTGTGTGCTCATACAGTTACACTGAGCATGATGGGCAGCTGGTAGCAATTAACAGTGTTAGGGCAGAGAGCATCTCAAATTGTGCAAATTACACAAACTGAAGACTAGCTTAAATCTAAGCAGACTAAGGAGGACTTTCTCCCCCATTAAGCTTTCTATCCTCAGCTTATCAACATATATTTACACCTCCATCTTGAATTTTGCAGCTTTTCATTCCTTGAGCAGATAAAAGCACCTTCCCAGGAGGTGCTAACTTCACTGCCTCCATCCACAACACTCCCAAACTTTAAAAAACATAACTGGGGCATACAGGAATTTTCTGGTTGGTGAATAAACCAGATAAATTAGAAAGAATTATGGGTAGCCAAAATGTTTTTTTCTCAATTTTAAATAATACCAAAAAGGCAGTCACATTTTTGGTCAAACAAAACCAAAATGCTTTGTTTCATTTGAAAAAGTTCTTAAGATAGTCACAAACTCTTTTCCTGAAAATTGAACCCCCATTTTAAATTTGAAAAAACAACAACAAAAAAAAGATGGTACAAAATCAAAACTATCTTTCTTTCACTAATATAATTGTTTGCTTTAAAAAAGCATTTTTCAAAGATTTCTCCTTCCCACCTGAATTTGATGTAGCTTTTGGTTGGGGTTATTTTGGGGGTTTTTCTGATTTATTTGGTCTGCTTTGAATTTCTCTCTTGCCCAACCAGATACAGTTTTTTAGGGAAGATGGAGAGCACCCAACAATAACCAACCAATATAGCTTTCATGTGCCCAGCCACAGAGTATGACAGCAATCATGCAACTGGGAAAGCTCCCACCTCCCAATTCCTTCCACATCAAAGATGTGGATCTGTTCCTGCTATAAGCCCTTGCTAATTAATTAGAAGCTACACAGAGCATTTAATATCCACTCAGATCCTCACTGGGAGTTGCACTCATCTAACCAAAGGCAGAATTTGACTCTGACTTTAAACCTGTGCCTCACTTTTACATTTATTACCCAGTCCCTACACATTAGCTGGGAGGAGGATGGAGGAATACTTTAAACTTTCTCCATGCAGAGACCTCAATATTTGTCTAATAATTTTCCAGTAACCTTAAAAGAATTTTCATCAAACTAAACTACATAAGAAGACAAGAAGGAATCAAAGCTCAGGTTATGAGACCCCTGTCTTACCACTCCTGTTGCTGCCATCATCTCAGCCAGAGCACTCATGCCCTGCATGAGGAAAAGCACAGCCACCAGTGTGTACTTCATCTTCTCAGCCTGCAGATGTGACAACAAAGGGAGAAAAGGTGTCTTTTATAGTACAGTCTGGGGATTTCCCCAACCAAACCTTAAGGAACTTACATGATATTTTTACAGGTTTTCGATAAGTGATGTCATAAACTCATAATAAGCAAATTATTAACATACAAAGAACACATGAGTTACCATCATAAACTAACTATATCCAGTTTTCTAACAGGAAATCTTTTCCATGGGGTACAGTATCTCAACTTAATCTTGATTCTATAGAACATCAGGTGCTTATTTGCTACAAGAGGTCAACAGACATTCCCCTTACAGTGACGCAGTCGTAAAAATTCTTATAGATTCTTTGACAATTCCTTCAAAGTTGTGCAGACAATACACATCATTGTGGTATTTATTACTTCTTACATGTAGAGAAAAAAGCAGGTCAGGCTAGCCTGCTCACACCCCAAAACCATGTTTCCCTTCTCCCAAAGGCCAACAGACCTTTGCCAATAAGCAAGATACACAGATGTCTCTACAGCTTTTCAGTTCCCTTGATTCTCACATAGCACAGGTGGGACACAGACTACCTCCCATTTCGTTCCCAGAAGGTTTGTGAGTCATATATTAACACTACGTGCCCATTAATGCTTACTCGTGCATTAACACTGTGTACCCATCTGTGCTTACTTGCCTGCTCTTTCCATGGGGCTGCATTCCACCCGACCACAACAATTCACTGTCCTGTCTTTAGAGCACTGATCCAGAGAGATGAAAAAAGGTCACACGCAATTATTGTGGCCCCCACACTCCCCAGCTGTGCCACACCACCCTGTGAGAGCTAGCTGCCTGTAGTTTCCACAGCACCCAACCCATCGTGGGAATTCTCCACTTCCAAAAAGCTACTACCTTGATAGAGTCAGCTGCAAACCTCCTGTGCAGAAGAAACTAAAATCTGAGTTTTTTGGATCATTAGGAAAATGAGTTTGGTGTTTGGAAGGAAGGTTCTAGTTGGGATTAAGGGAATGGCTATATCTATACACTTGTAAAAAAGTCTCCAGACCAAAACATAACCATGACAAAACATCCTTTTCCTTCTTCATTCTCTCAGCCTTAGTTGCTCTACTGAGTCAGTAACAAAAGGCTGTAGCTATGCCTAAGTGAAGAAAGGGGTTAGGAGACTCTTATTCCTTTCCAAAGTTGGTGGGCAGAGGTCAGGGCAAGAACAGCAGTGCTGCTTCATATGAAACTCATCTCCCTGGTGAGGAACTCTTAAGGCTTCCTTGCATTACCATAGCACTATCAGCTACAGGTAGCAATGGGAAAGCTGAGGCTTAGGGCAAATCCATACTAGAAAACTCTTGAGAGAAGCCGTGTCCATAAGAGTAACATGGTTTTTAACCACAGCTTTGCATAAGCATAAGCTTCCTGACATATTCACAAGGCTGGCAGCAGCATCTTGCAGGGTAAGGATATAATAGCTTCTTGGAAAGACATTTTTTCACAGCAGAAGCTGCATCTCTACTGGAGGATTTCATGGCTAATAATTCAATATAAGATCGACAAGACCGGGAAGGCATGCAATAACATGTAAGCAAAAAGAACCAGAGCCATGCTGGTAGAGCAAGAAAATGAATCCAGGCTTCTTCCTCTCAGGTTACAGTGCTGTGCTTTCCTATGTAAATCACAGTGCTGTCAAGGGAATAGAGAGATTGATGCTGTAAGTACAGTCAGGAATAAAGCCCTGAGCTCCAAGAGAAGCAGATTGGCCCCTATCAGAGCAGCTGAAGGCTGTGAAATATCCTTTGCACTATAAGAAAAACTCCTTGGCCACATCAGAGCAGAGTTCAGGTCCAAACCAGTACATACACGTTGCAGACAACCAGTAAGCCTATGCTGCCCACCAGGGTAGCTCTTCTCTCAGGTTGTGATAGCCTGATATTGCAGAATTGCCACTTGCTTCCCAGAGGTTGGTTGTTTTTTGGTTTTGGGTGTTTTTGAGTGAACCAACTGATCTCCACACAAAACCAAGGGAAACTCTGGAAATAGATCAACTCCCAAAAGGTGTCACGGATGAGGGTTTGGTTCTTATTGGCCCTGCCTGGTACTAACCAGCTCTCCAACTCCTGGCATAAGCCCTTCTATCACATCACTTGTTACAGAAATGCCACCCTGGCAGTCTTCAATCCATGCATCACATTCTTTCTGATGCTCCAAACAAAAAGAAAGGCCCACACCAAGCCACACAGAAAAGTAATGATCATATCTTAGCACCAAAGGGCCCAGAAGAGATCCAAGAGGACAAGTGTTTCATGATGTGGATACAAGGGAAACCACTGGGCTGTTAGAAGGGAACAAGCTCTGAGAAGCATACAAACAGGCCACTTTTCCTGAGGCCCAGGCATTATTCCAAGGGGTGAATGCATTTAGCATGACAGATGAAATAGCAAGGGAAAGCACAACACAGAGACACAGGTAAATTGAGCTCACAGTACAGATGCCTGTGTGTATATGAAGACTCCAGATTACTAGCATGCTTGCAACCTGCCCGAAGGCAGCTGTCCATGGCACCTACAACATCACTGGCTTTGCTAAGGCACCACAAGTCCTGCTGGCTATAAAGAGGGCTACTTTGCGGCCCACATGGCCACACTCACAAGCTCCACTGTGCAGCAAGCAAGTGATATTCTGTAAGCACCTTTGTGCTTTCAGCATAGACACAGCATAGAGTTTGGAGCCTGATATCTAATCAGGAGAAAAACCTGTTTTCTGAGCAGAACAGTGAGTCTCTGTTCTTTCCAGAGGCTGGGACTGCAAATCACCCACAAAGCATAAAAGTTCCTCAATAGTTTTTATTTTATGTTTAAAAGGCAGTTCCAAGATAGGAAGCAAATATTGGTTAAGTAATGACAGTTAATCCGTTGCTTTGGCATTTTCCGCAGTATTTGTGTTTGCACATGACCTCACAGAGACAATGGGGGCCTACATTTTTATTCCTAATTGAAGAGTAATTAATGCTAAATAAAAATACTTTCTCTGAATCTATGTAGCACTCTTAATCTGAAAAAAAAAAAAAAAACTTAGACTCGTTTTCTACATTTTAGAGACGAGAAACTTTATTTATATATCATATAGGAAAGTTGTGATTACTTCAGAATTTCCATTGGGGAAAACAGGGAAATACAAGGATTTTCTTTTGGTAGAGCTGCACCCTCACCAGTACTTCCTTGTTTGCAACAGTCCTAGTGGGCAATTCAGGGCAAAGTCCCTTCTTTTGCAACAGACCTTGTTTTTGATTTCAGTGGGAGCGATACAAAAAATACCCTCTCAAAAAGCACACTTAAGTTTCTCAGACACCTGTTCAGCAGAACCCTTCTCAAACCATCTTATCACTGATTTTATTACAGCAGAGATTATAATGATTATTATTTAACAGAGAGATAGGCGATTCATATCATCTGCTCTCTAAAGCTCAATCCAAAGTCACAGGAGTCAAGTATTACTTGATCATGCTTGGTGGTATGAACATAACCTTTTACATCTCAGTTTCCCATCAACATTTGGAAATGATAGTATTTCCCTGCCTCAGAGCCACGTTTTGCAATTATATGCATTAACAAGGTTAAGAGGCATTCAACTGTTAGAGAACAGGGACATTAAACACACAAAAATGCAGGCCAAAAAAAAGATAAAACTTGTCTTGGCTTATTAGGCCAAAAACAGGATGAATTGAATGTAGATTATGTATCTTGGTGGTTCTATCTATCAAGTAAGCATCCACACATATTTATCCCAGCTGATGTCACAATTTCAAATTCTCTCTAAATTGTTCAGTACATTCCCAGGACAGGTGTATGACCTGCACTTCCTTAAAACAAGAAAATAAAAATCACTGAATCCAAAGTAGGATATAGTACCTTCCTGTGCTAACTTGCCAGAATAGTTCAGACAGAAAGTACTGCGCTGCACATTACATTTTGCAAGTCTAATGTAAAAGCATTTCTACTGTTTGCCTGCAGACGCGATAAGACTTCGAGCCTCGTGGAATCAGCATTTCAGTGCATGTCGTCCAGTACCTTCTATACTGTGGATTTAGCAAAGCTTGCCTAAAGCTCGCTAAATCCCTCCTCCCACCAATCTATGTATTCCTAAAGTAAAGCCAAAAATATGGAGAAAATATTAATTCAAATTCATCCTATGATACAAGAACATAGCAGCTAAAATTCCTTTTTATTTTCTGAATGTGTTTTTTTCTGAAAATAATGAGTCTGGTTGTCTCTGATTATAGGATCATCCTGTAGTGAAATAAGGAGGTTAGGGGGGTCAGCTTTCTTCACTAAGGTGTTGTGGAAAAATTGTCATCATGAAATCCCATCTATTTCATGATACCAGTGTTCAACACAGACCTGTTTTACTCTGCTAATCTCTTTACAAATTGCTTGCACTTTTTCCCTCTCCAAGCAATTCACATTTTTATGCAATATATATTGGTGTCATCTATCATAAAGCTCATCTATTTGGAAGACATTATGCAAATACTTGCATTTAATCCCTTTATCAGTAGAATGGCAGGTTAGTGTTTTAAAAAACATCCCTCTGGGCCATGTTCAAAATAAAGTGTATGGGAAATATTAACACCTAGTTTAAAAATTATGTTAGTAAGGGTGAGCCTTAGTTTTCTGAGACTGGAGGAAAGGGGCATCTTCCTGGAGCAGAATGAGAAACTGAGTAGAAGTTGCAGAAAGGGTGAAATTTCCTTTACATCTTTAAAAATGCCACGGACACCAACTGGGTTGATTCATCCACAAAAACAGAAAGAAGAAAAAATTATCCATAATGTCAAAAAAGAAAGACCTTCACTAAGAAAGACATAAGACCAGGAAAACAGCAGCTGAGGTGCTACCAGCCAGAACCATGAGAGATCATTGACCACAGATTCTGTGGCTTGGCAAAAGAGCTTGTAACCCTGAAACAAAGCAATCCAGAGACTCTTGGATAAATGAATTGAGTCTAACCATAATCTGCCTGAGTTCAATGCCAAAAGGTACCGCGAAAGTATAGTCCTGGTCTGGAAGAACAGGAAGACAACAAGCAGAAGGCAGAGTGGATGGCAAAATGGTAAGAGCATACATGAAAACTGGTATATTTTGTTAAAGAATGTCAAAATGCATGAAAAGCAAAATCTAGAAGAGGATTATAAGGGTGTATATATGAGACACTGACAGCAGTACCAGAATATGCTGGGGTGGTGAATGAGAATCAATTCCCATTCAAGGATGCTTAAGAAGAAATAACTAATTCCTTAAAAGAAACAAGAGCAAACCCAGAGAAGAGTGTATATTCATAGAGCATGGCAAAGGAAGGCAGAAGAAAACATCCAGGAGAAGGAATGTTAGAGGACATTTTGGTTACGAAAGTATACAGCTGCCTTGGGATTACAATAGATTTCCATGGACAGCTAGCCACATGTATAAAGGCAGGAGAAACCTGCATGCAATTTTTTTTAAAGAAGAAGGAATAATTGCTTAACAACCACCTGGGGCAATGACAAGGCAGGGGACATGTTACTGCTGACAACAGAAAACTGCTCCTTCAAAAGGAGCAGTTGGAAATATCTTGGAAATAAACCCAGCATGACACTGAAATAAATTATTTACTTTGGTATTATGTTGTGGATAAATAATTTTCAAAAGTAAAAGTTGACACACTATTAGAAAAGACCTCAAACTAATAATGGTTTTCTTCTCATCTGAGCAGCTATTTGCTTAGCACTTCAGTACACTGCAGTTCAAACTTGTGAGTCTTGCACTTATTTCTGTCTCTTCCCCCCGAAAGTGTATCCAGCAAAGAGAAATCTTACTCCCTCAAAAAAATATTTGTCCTTCATACATATGTCCCAGTCCCAAGGAACACAGGAATATGGCCTAGATGTAATCTGAGTCACTAATATGAACCCAAACACTTACTGGCACCTATATAATAAAGGCTTAATACAGAAAGGTCCTTGAAACATCTGTTCCACATACCACAAGTCCCAACAAAAATAAGATCTTTATTAAAAAAAGCAAAAGCCATTTCTCTAATGCCTGCACATGCCTGTGGCTGGTGAATATAAATGCAGCCACTTGGCCAGAGGGAAAAGGCTCCCAGATGCTTTTTATGGCTCTGCACATTTCAGGCAAACTGCTGCCTCTGCCGAGTTGCAGAGCAGCACCAGCCTTATGCACCAGCAGCCCTGGCTGCTCTGTGAACAGGAAATGTGGCTCCAGCCCAGCCTGGAGTTAGCAAGTTTTAGCAACCCCATGATTAAAAGTGCACCTCAATATGCAGAGCTAAGGGACAAGAAATAAAAATAATCCCCACAATAACCCCATGTCTGAAAGCTGTGGCACTCTCCTTTTTACTCTTCGTACCCATTTTGAATCTCAGATCAGGGTTGTCTTGACCAGCTTAAGGAGGTAATGAGAGAAATGTGTTTTCATAATAGTTCTACGTATCTGTGAGAAGGAAAGTATTCAAAGAGAATATCTTCCCTCTCTATAGGCCAAATAACAAAGTGTTCAGTCACACCAAAAATGTTAATGAACACTTTCTCTTCAATTGACAATACCTTCTGGGCTTGGCATGGTGGCAAAAAAGGTCCTCCTTCAGGTTTTCATCTTCAGCCAGATATCCCAATGAAGATGACATGGAAAATATCTGAGCTGAAATAAGAGATGAGGAAACCTATAGACTATCAGCTGGATACAGCTGCAGCTTTGTTTAGCCTTTAGCATTGTGAATATTTTCACATTAATGTTAAATATCCCTAAAGAGGCCTGTAGCATGCATTTCAAAGGCCTTATTGATCCCAGGAAAGGAGAATATTCTCATCCCTTTCCTGTGGCATGCACACAAAAGTTAAACCAATCCTACACCTACTCACTCAGCCTCCTTGGAACATTGCATCATCATGGCATTATTACATCCAGGATCAAGGTGTGACCATTTTATCTTCAAATTGCCCAACACTTCGTGGCACAGACCTGGTCTATTCATGTCAGACAGGCTGTACAGGGGCTTGGCTGTACAAATAGACCAGACCAGCTGCTATTCTCTCGACTAGTCCCTTCATTTCAGCCACATTCATCACTCAGAGAAAAGAAAGCTCACACCCAAATAACACTTGACACTGGAAAAGAAAGTCATCATTTGGTTTTATAAGCTGCTCAAATGTTCTGTCTTGCAGTACCTGTAGAAGTGGACACGTGTGCTCTGGGCTTTGCAATGGACACAATGATCCATTCTGACTAGATACAAAATTTGCATAATGGTAACAGCAAGCAATGCCAAAGCAGGCCTGATCTCCCAGAAATAAATAGATGGCCCACACAAGAATGTGCTTTTTGGTCAGCACAAAGAGGAGTCATGCTCAGAGATATTCTCTGCAGCTGATTGACCTGAACTGCATATATAGTGGCATGCTAGATTTCTGCAAACCTCAGGATGGACAGGCACTGTGTCACCTACCGCTGCTCTTATGCAACTCAGACTGCTTCTCAGGACAAATTAACATACCAGCTCTCAACTTCTCAGACAACTGAAGGAAATAGAGCTGCCCAAGCAGCCCTGGGGACCCTGGAGCAAGGCAAGCTTTCCTCCAATAACGCTCACACTGTAACACACACCCTGATTGCTTTCTCTGCTGTTGACTACCGGAGACTTTCTGTGGGCTCCAGAGTTTATTAGTCCAATCCATCCTCAGCTGCAGTGAGCCTAATCCAGTCACAGAGAGAGCACAGGTAATGACCCCTCTATTAAGACATTTTCTAGGGCAAATGTCTTATTTTCAGTCCTTTGTAATACAGCCAAATTTCAAGTGTCTGAGCTTAATGCCTGCCTTAATGATTTTTTAAGACTCGGGGGGACCAGAACAATTTTTTGTTGCTGTTGCTTTGAGAACAAGGTTAAAGGAGAAGAAGCCATTCTGAATACTATTTTTTGGCAGAATTCTGAACAGCCTCACTGGCATCCAGAGGAATCTGATATTCAAATTAACCTAGAGCAGGGGCTGAATAACCTTGCTTGTTGACCCCAAGAAAAACCTGATTCCTTTACAGAAAAATATCAAAGACACCGTGAAAGATCACTTCAAGGAAGGAGAAAGAATATGAGTCTATAATGTGTACCAGGTGAGGTACTGAGCCACACCACCTCTCAGGCATCTTGACAAAGTGTTGCACCTTGTTAATCTCACTCCAGCAGTGGTTATGTTGGAGTCCATCTGCTGCCATGCAACAGCTTAGCAACCCCAAAACAAGAGTCAAAACATCAGAACTGCATCCTCAATCACATTCCACTTCACAGTCCAGTGTAACTCATGACCGAATCCAGGTTTGTGCTAAGACAGTACACTTCTCATTGGAGCTTGAATGAGCTGGTGCTCCAGTCTGCTATCTGCCACTCTGGCAGGAACTTCTGATGGACCGACTGTGATAAATAGCAGAGAAGGTGGGGAAGTGATAACATCTTGAATTGCTATAGGTTGAATTGCACATGAACATGAGTTGGAGTACTCACAAGAGCTTGCAAATGTAATTCAAAACATATGGTATGCTCTCCCAGGCTTGTTTACACCACAAAGTGTGTTTAAACTGAGTTGGTGTCAGCTTTAAAGAAAAATAAGTTTTTCCACAATATTTGGATAGGCTCTCTTATTTCAAAATAGGCTTAGTCTGAAATAGTTTAAATCCACACCAACTGGAGTTAAGCTAACTCAAAAAGATGACACCCAGTCAGTGGAATTAGTGCATCTGCTGAGAGACTGCATTGCTGTTGATATAGACAAGCCTGAAGAAATTCCTCAAAACACATATCAAAAACAGGTAAGAATGTAGCACCAGATAAAATTATAAATTATGGCCAAAAGGAAAGAGAAGTAGGGAAAAGCCAAAGCTGATTTTAAAAAGGAATTATAATGTTCAGTTATTTAGCCATTAATTTCTAGAAATGCAGTTCACATACCATTCTGAATAGTTAAAGCAAATCTGAAGAAAAAAAAAGTTGGGTATTTTTCCCCACAGATCCAGCCTCTGGACCCTATTTTTTCTTTACAGTCTGGATTTCAGCTTCTCCCTAAAGGTAAAAGAGTGTCACACCATAAAGCTGACAAGGACCCATCTGCCTGTCTACATATTAAAACTCAGTCCTCTTCCCATTAGACTTGCAATGGCTATTTTAGCAGTACAGCTACTAATTTTCTATAGCCTGTGGAAGTTTGCCATTAGGTTTGAAATTTCCTGCCAGGCTAGTTTTTGCCAGTTTGTGACAGTATTTATGCAGCTTTATCATTATGATCTCACCAAGAGTCTGAAGCAATAGTAAAATGTATTTACACAGAAACATACTTTACCTTGTTTCCTCAAAATACACATTATATCAGAATAGTTCAATTTTCCCACAAGAAAGTTATTAAATACTCCATTACAAACAATTCTGTGCATTCCTTTACAATAATAATAAATTAATCCTCTATATTTTTCATTAGCAGTTTTTAAAGAACAGCATTAGCATCCTAGTCAACTAGGATCTCAGTTCTGATCTCTTCAGTTGTTTAATTAAAAAGTAGATCTTCACCCTTCTTATATATTAAGTTATAGACTCAAAATGAAAGTAGAAAATCTGCCCCTCCTTTAAAATGCAATTAAAGTTTCTCAACTCATTAGTTCTCATTTTAATTTAAGTAACATTGCTCCCTGGACTGCTTAAAAACAGGAGTGAAACATCCATCCATCTTCTTACACCACTTGTTCAGTTTCTGCCCATCTGGACTCCAGTCTCATTATCAGAGGCATGTCAATAGAGCTTGCTCAGTGCAAGCCTGAAGAGAAAGGAGAAAAACTCTACCATCTTTACACACCAAGACAACCTGAAATCTCTGAGAAGCAAGTTGTGGCCATACTTGACATTTCTACAAGTTTCTGCCTCCCACTGTGTTGGCAGAACCAACATGGCAGCACAGCAGAAAATGTGAGGCCCTTCAAGCCTTCTCTGCTCACACCTCAGCTTACAAGGATGGAGGAGGCAAAGTCTGCATGCAGGATACGTTATCCTTTTCTTGCTGCCTCTTTGGTTTGGAGGCGGGAAGGAGAACCTGAGGCAGGATCAGCAGTCAAGAACTGGTGAGGACTGCAGCGCCTCCCACACGGCTGAAAGCAGCAGCCCCAAGCTTCCAAGAAACAGAGTGTGCAAGATGGAACAGGAGAACCTGAGGCAACACGGCTCTCAGAGGAACAAAGCACAGTGTGAAACAAGTGTCAGAAGGGGACTTGCTTCTCCAGTTGGTTCAGCTGAACTCAGCCACCTGACCTGAGGGTAAGGTCATATCTCCAAGCCCAGTAACAGGATTATCTGATGGCAGAGCATGTGACAGGTCTGAGACAGTACCATGGGAAAACCATGGCTGAGAGATGCTTCCTGTTTCCCTGCTACACTCACTCCAAATGCACTATATCTATAACACAAGCAGCTTCCCTCCCGTTGGATTTGCTTGCACCTGTTATAATCTAATTAGGAGGAAATTGGACTTCCTTTCCTAGTATCATAAAAAGAGGCAACAAACATAAATCTTTCTCTCAAATTCCTTTTTCTTCTTTTTGAAATGCCAGAAGACTGCCCTGTGAATCCAATCTGCAATTCTTTTTTGCATAGCATGTTGAATAATGGATCAAGTTTATGTCTACCACAGATGAAAAACATGCTTTTTCTGAAATCCATTCACTGCTTCATGGACCCCAAAACCTCTAGGTGCTATACATTTAAGCTGTCATAAATCCATGTAATGTTCCTGTGCATGACACTATTCATTTAGACCACCAATTTAGTTAAATTGACAGATGTGAAAAAAACCACATGTAACCAAACAACTCCCCAGTGATCACACAGCTGCTGACGCTGAAGGGACTGTATGCTTAATTCAGCAATTGTCAGGCACTTCCATCCACATTTGCCACCTGCTGTCAATATAATGTCAGGTGGAGCTGTGCCACTCTCACTAAGCTTACTTCTATTCAAGATGTTCTCCTGAAAGCTTCTGCAAGCAAATTGAGTGCAGTAGGTGGGATCCTGCACCCACTTTCCCTGTGGCTCATAAGAATCTCCCCACTGGTTTGATCAGGGCCCAAAGACCAACTCTTAAAGACAAAGAAAATTAGCATCTAGTCCTCTTTCACTTTCTTTGCAAAATGCCCTTTGTGTGCATCAAAAATAACTCAATGAAAAAAGAGACTGAGCAAAGGGTATTTATTACCCTTATCTTTGAAGTCTAGATCCTGCCACTCACGCTACAGCCCAACAGTGCAGTAGACTCTGCTTGGAGTCCCGGGCAGTCTTAACGTAGTTTAGGGACCTTCTAAAAAAGGTATATCAAAGCAGATTATTAGGCCCCAATTCAGCAATGTCTTTAAGCAAATCCTTATGGTCCCTTAATGTAAGTAGCCAAGAGCTTTGACAATTCAGGTCTTCAAACAGCAAGGAAGTCACATTTTAAAGCAGCATCCCATATCTCTAAAAGGAGCATATGGCTCTTAATGTTTTCTGAAAGGCTTTTGTTTCACAATATGCATCAATTTATTGTGCAGCATCCAGTTTTCCACAAATTTTAGCATGATGAAAGTCATCAGGAAAAACTAATTTTGCTTTTCTATAGAATGAACAAAGTGTGTTCAGATTATATTTCATTTTGGCATACAACAAAGAAACAGAGGATGTGCTTTCTTCACACAGAATTCGCCATTGTCTCTCTCCAAGTGGGAGAAATGCCTGCTTTTCTGTTCAAATCAGTATAAAACAGCTTTCATCATGAACTTTCTGCATAATATTAGCCTGCCGAGCCATGTAAATAAATAAATGAATCAATGTAACATTGTTTTTATATGGCATATTGTCATCGTTCATTAGTAATTTAATTCTGCACGTGTTCTGCAGTTTGATAGACAAGATGTGCATGGGAAAAAACCCAACAGTCTTAAGACTTTGGCACCTATAGCAAAGCTATTAAATTCATATTAATGCATCAAAATAAGTAATGAGCAACTCTGAAAATCAGGTCATTCATTTTTGTGCCTAAATTTAGATCTAGATGGTTAACTTTAGGCATTCACAGTTGAAAAATGTTCATCCAAATGTGTCATCAGGGAGGGTTGAATAGATTTCTAGAAGAAACACTTGAGAGAAAAATTCTAAATTATAACAATTTAGATGATAAACAGTATTATAATTTATTATTCATATAGTTCTATTGGTGTGCCTGGCATTCTAAAGGCAAGAGAAGAAATACAGCTAAATATGTTATTCTAAATACACTTTAAAGGCTAGAACTAAGGCTATAAAGATTTAGAACACAATTACTGGTGTTCAGCTGATTGTAGTATTTTTCAAAGGAAAGGATTTAAATAGAGATTTTTCTCCTCTGCCCTTTGAAAAGGTAAGATAATACTTGTGAACTTAAACTTGATAAAACAAAATTTTCCAGCTTTTACCTATATCCATAATGATATTTAGATGCTCAATTTCTATGTCACCATCCAGATTCACCTTGATATCAAGGGATAAACAATGGGAAACAGGGATGGGATTAATCTCTAAAATAAGTAGACAGTAAAGTAATTCCAAGGAATGACATACATAACACTAAGGCAAGTGTCTTGCAAAGATTTATGATATGACTCCTGTTAATCAGAGAGGAAGAAAGACAGCTAGTTTCAACTGGACTTCTGACTTTCAGAAGTGAAATAAATCCTTTTATTGGTGCCTACATCAAAGCTGGTATTCTTTTACAAATATTTACTTCTTTTGGATTGAAGCATGAAAAAAACCCCAACATTTCTAGATGCTGAAATTTAGGAATATTCAGTACCCAGAAATACTATGGTTTTGCATAAAAATCCATGATCTCCCAAGGCCAAGAATAAAGTATTTTAGTAGAGGCTTTATAAGTATCAACAAACTTTTTCAATTGGACCAGTCACTCTCTTGACAAAGTAAAAACCAAGTTTTCACTTGAACTGAGGGGAGAAGGTATGAGCACCAAGAAAAGATGTGCTCCTTTTTAAAGACGTGTTAAACAACCCACATTCCTGGTGAATCCCACTCCTGGCAGGCAGACAGTGACCATTTGAGTTTCACTCTGTGCCAGCTTCTGTGTCTGGCATCCCAGCCAGTTAGTACAATGGATTGCTCTTACTAAGGATCTAACAGCACTAATGAAGAGGTACTGAACAAGTCTAAATGCAAAAGAAAATGCATTACAGCAGGGGCACTCACAGAAATAACAAAAACTGCCCATTTTGCAAAGAGGAAGATGGATGCTGTTTAACAGGGTCTTTTTGTCAGTAAAACACCCACTTCTATCCCTCTAGCAAAATGTGTCACTGTATGTTACAGAGAACTCATTCCTTTTGTGTCTAGAGACAAAAGAGTTGCAATGTAAAAATTTCCCATGAAGACAGTAATGAGGCCAGAACCTGGAAAGCACTTTAAATGTGCACACCTCGATTACAGACAAGAAGAAATCTTTACAGATTTAAGTTCCCCTCTTGCTACCACTCCCCAAGATGACAATGGCAGCCCTCTTAAGTCTACCTTCAGCACTGACACTTCATTTCTTGTGGAGTGTTGCAGCGTTGGACAGAACACATTTTCAGTCAGTACACACAGCAAAGCTGAGGCTCAGGAATCTGTTAACTATCAATAATGTGGCCACCAAATCCTCTCATAAAGGGGGGAAGCATGAGCTGGTCCAGAGAGGATCAAGTCTGTATAAAACAGGCTAGCTGGATTAACTCTCTCTCTCCCCCCACTGGCAGTGGAGTCTAGAGGCAAGCTATCTGATTATAGGCTAGACGACTAATTTTAGACAGTACTATTTAGGTAAGACCAATGCAGAATATAGCCTACAGCAACTTTAAATTGAAGAATAGGGTAGATTAAGGGTATGTTTTGCTGAAACAAATCATTCTCATAATCTGCTTTCTGAAACAAGTAATAAAAACACAAGCAAGCCTCAAGCAGTAGCAGAGCAAACCAATAGATGAGAAGTACACTCTTCTCACACCACAAAACAGCATGTAAAGGCCTGCTACCCTCATAGCACAGCTAAACAAGCCATGCATCAGCTAGTTACCAAATCAGAAAAGCACAAGCTGTCAGAACTTTCCTGACAGCTCAACTTCTGCAGGACTCCTCCCATGCCAGCAGAGCCTGTCTTTGCACAGTGCATTTCCCACCAGCAGGTCATACAGCAGTACAGTGGGGAGGGTGCCATGGATACAATGCCAGCTCCTGATCACCCTGTCAGAACAAAACTGACTACTTTTCCAGTGCTCCCAAGCAGCCTCTGATGAGGAACTCCTACTGG
This sequence comes from Anomalospiza imberbis, assembly GCF_031753505.1. Lineage (NCBI taxonomy): Eukaryota > Metazoa > Chordata > Aves > Passeriformes > Viduidae > Anomalospiza > Anomalospiza imberbis. The sequence goes on along the minus strand of NC_089682.1, from coordinate 87,939,551 downwards.
GTGTTGTCATTTTGATAGAAGGCATCAATGACCCACCTCCTCCGACTGACACCTCTGGCAGAGGTCCCACTCTTCCCTCCATTGTCTTGCACATCTATGATGAGAATTATTAAAACTCCCACATCCTCGGAGTCCTTCCCACTAGGGCCCTCCTTGCAGCAGTGTGAAATAGCAATAGTGAGACTGAATAAATCTGATGCAGTGAATTTCACTTTTCTTAGGACTGACAAGGTCTAGAGAAAACACAAAAGATAGTTTTACATCTGAAGCCTCCATAAATCTCATTATTTGGTTCCACCTAAGCTAGGCCCGGGAGAAAAATTGTGTTTAATTAGGATGAAAATATCCAAACCATCCTCTCCATGATAAAATCAATATGATAAACAATTGATCTTACAAATAGAAAACATTGTTCAAAAATTGTAGTGATATTTCACAGTAACTCTATTACCAAAAGCAGAAAGAAGTAAAATTTAAATATTCTAAATGTTGTAAATCATTTTTTACTAACTTTTGTCATTTTTATGGACTTAAATTTTTGACCACTTACAAAGGCAAATCTTCTTTAACCTACTCAGTGTTGATGGGAAAACAAAATAAAGAGGATGTTTGCAGTTTATGGCTACATCTGGTAATGCTGCACCTCATGAGCCAAAATGATATTATTTGAGTGTCATCTACCACCAGTTAAATACAATCCTCACAGTTCCCATGCTAAAGAGCTTGGAACTGGGCATATTTGAATGAGGGTTTTAAATTTTTGTCCTTCTTTTCTTTCCAGACATTTAAAAAGGAAATTGTAATTTCTAACCATAATGAGTTATTCTGCTGCCAAGCCACTAGGACGTAAAGGAAGAAGCCTTCATACTTACAAGGCCTTCACATAGTTAAGAGCATGTAACCCCAGTGACCTGTAGCATTAAATGAGAAAACACAAGCTCAGTCTTTCAGCTTTTAGCTTTATGCACTTTGAATCTACAATTAGCTCAATTCCAAGCATCTGGTCTTTTTAACCCCTTACATTCAAAGGTCATTTGATCTTTTACCAGTCAAGGTTTGCTGATACAACTAACATTTCATATTTATTAAAAATGGAGACCAGTTAGTGACATGTAAAATTGACCATCACACGATTATGTTTTTCTGATCCTTCCTGTTATTTGCAATTACATTGAAATGCTAATAATAATAATAAAAAGTTCTGTCAGTTTGCATGACACCTCTTCTAGTAAACATGCAGTGGTGCATGAAAGGTTACATAGTGATCAGAGTTACCAATTTAGAAGTAGCTCCAGTGGTCTTTTGTCTTTCTTTCAAGTATCTGTCATAGAGGTTAGCTTGAAGTAACTGGTTTGATTTGAGCCACTGCTGCTTTTCTAACTCCATTAGGTTCTGGCACAGATGAAAGTAGGTCTCTGCTGCCACTGAAGGCAACAGCAGAGTCCTGAGTTCTGTACTACAAATAATTGGCTGAGAGACAGTCATGATTCTATATTTTTCATCCTAATATCCACCAATATCAAGTATAGTGCAACTGTCTGGATCCCTGCTCAATACGAGTAAAAAGAAAAAACAGGTTTCAGTCCCAGATTTTTCAAATACAAAGCTTTTAAAACAAAGTCTGAGAGTCTTAGCGCTTGAGATTCATTTGAGACATATCCTTAATTCTCCAATAGTATGAAAATATTTTTGTGACTAACACTAAATGAGCCAATTTGAACATCCATTCGTCTTGCCCAGAAACAAACTCTTCATTTAATACTATGTAGCCAGTAACTATAGAAGAGCCATCTCCTACAAGTATTTGGATTTCTTTAAACTAGCTCATTGAAGTCAAAGGGACTATTAGGTGCACACCTCAAAGCACTTGAGAGTTCAGCACCTTATTTAGAAGGCTGTTAAAGAGATGAGAAAAAATAATCAATTTCACCTAAATTGAGACAATTCACCAATGTAATAAGGTAATAAATAGGGAATTCAATAATATTAAGTGATTTCAGGCAATGGATAAAGCAAGACAGTATCTCCAGAGACCAATTCTTGTCAAATCACTCTTAACTGGCATTGTCGCCCCCAGCCAAATACTTCAGTGCAGGATTCATAAATAATACCAGAATCAAGCCATCTTTTTCAGATGCTTCTAGATTACCATTCATACCGGAATTAGCATATCAAGGTAGGAAGAAATGCATGAATATTTATTATCTCCATTTCTACACAGAAGACTAAATGAAGAATTTGCAAGAATATGAGGGGCAGACCTACAAATATTTATATGTTGAAGCAAAACCTTTGAGCTGAAATTCTGATGGTACAGTAATGACTTTGAAGGAATGAAAAAGCTGTGTCTGTGAGCATGTTATTTCTGTGAGATATCACTGAAATAATGGCAACAATTACTCTAATTGGCTGTACTGACAATGAGTACAATTCATGGAGCCCTTGAAAATAGGCAGTTAGGAAACAAGGGGAAGAGCACAGCTGAAGGCAGCTGAGCTATGGCAGTGCACGTAAGCCAGGCGATATTTTGGCACAGTGAGGGCACATGAACTCCCAGTTTTTTCTCCTTTCCACCCTTCAAATTCTCAGTGGCAAAACTTCCAACCACTGCCCAGCAGCTCCTCCTCACTGCCAAGCCCTCCTTTCCCCTTGCCAGTCACTGTCCTGAGGACCACAGGGAAGGCTCTACCACTGTGCACCCTGCTATCAACAACCATCAGACTTTCCATGAAGAGGTTTAGGGTGGAAACCATCCTGTCTCTAGGTTATTTCCCCCCTAGATGTCAGATAGCCATGAATAACTCTTCACACTGCCTCAATATCATGTGGCCCTTCTCAGCCATTCCCGCATCTTAGAAAAGACTGGAAAATCTGGTGTACCACTGTGAGATTCCATTCATTTTCGTGAACAAAAAGAGGAACATCTATAATCCAGGGGGTTTACAGTTGTGCCCACCTTTCTCCATTGATTAAAAAGAAGGGGTCCCCTGCAGGGGGACAGGATTATCCCTTCCTCCCAGGTATAGGTAGCAAAACCAGACACATTTGCACTTGGCTTAGGTAAATACCATAGTAATAGTAAATCCCACCTCTAAATACTACACAGGGATACAATAATGTTTTATTACACCATTTATGATTGTCCCATCACAGAAAATCCCCAGCTGGTTCCTGCATTTTGCCTAGTAACCTGTCAATGGACTAAAAATAATACTATGCATTCATCCCATCAGAGCAGCTGGTCCACCTAAGACCAAGGAGCATCTGTTTTGGTTTCAGGAGTGGAGTGAGTATAAGAAAAGGGAGCTTTGCAGGAAGGAGAGAGAAGGGGAAGATAGGGAACAGAGACAGCAAAAACAGAACAAGGAGGGGGAGATGAGAAAGAGCATCACTGAAAGCAACTTTACTGCAGTTTAAGATTAATGACTGCTCATCCACAGGCACTCTACAATCTGAAGTAAGTGGAAGAAACTGGAGCTGCTACTCAATAGCCAGTGTAGCCCTTTGCAGGCATAAAAAGCAGTACACTGATGTTCCCACTCAGACATATAAAACCAATGTGATGTATGTAGCTTTTAAGTGTTGGTGCAGCATAAAAGTTTTATTGCTGCTTTGGCTTGAAGAAAGCTTCAAACCTCAGTTTAGGAATTGCAAGCCCCTGTAAAAATGGTTATGAAAGGCATTTTTCCTAATCACGTTAGCAAACCCTTCTCTCCATTTTCCCTCTCATTAAAAAGCTTAAATATTTTACAGCTATAGTGTGCAGGCTTATGTCCAGATTACCCTTCATTAAATGACTTTTACAGTAACTGGATACAAGCCTTTTCTATTATTACACAGCAGCTAATTATGTCTCCTTTGTTTTCATTTCATCGTTTTAAACAAAGCTTTTAGGGACCCAGCTACTCTGTGAGAGGTGTTGCCAAGCTGAACACATTTCCAGCAAATCCCAGCTGGGCTGCATTCATTTCATCTGATGATCTTTGCAACACAAAGTAGCTTTCTGGAAAAGAGAAAAAAGAGAAAAAAAAAAAGAAAAAGAGGTAGACAGGAAGGAAGGAGAAGAAAAATAACATCCAACCTATAGTGCTCTTATACTGCTTTAGTGCAAAGACAGTTCACTGGGGAAAAACCCATCAGGATATAAGTGAAGAATGAAGTATGATGTACAGCAATTCAAATATCATAGCTAAGCTATGCGAATGATCAGTTCTATCAGGCATTTTCTGAATTCTGACAGCATTGCTGTTTTCAGATTACCACAGTAATGTTTCCAAAGTGTACTATTACATTCACAGCAAGAAAAGAAGGGGAGGAGGCCTGAAAATTACTTCCCTTCTGGCAATGAATTGTCATTCATGTCCCACATTGAGCCAGCTCCTCACATTGCCTGGGAAGCCAAGGGAACCAACAAAAAGATATGATTTCCCCAGAGACAGGGAGCCAAGGGAAATGATCAGGCATCTGAAGACTCCCTAGGGTGCAAAGAGCAATAGCAAAAGGCTTTGCTAAAGAGAGATACTTTTCAGTATCTGTGCAAATAAAATCTGATTTTATTTTAATTGCTCATTCTCATCCATGGTACACTGAATAATCAAAGTACTCACATCAAAAATGATAAGATTTGTTATGTGTGTTTCCATGTACAAGGCTGTATGTTGTGCCTCCTGAAGAGTGCGTAAGGTGACTGGCCCTTGCTCCACAGAGCCTTAAAGGCCCATAAGTGTATGAGTCTTCCTTTCTCCTGGGCATTTCATAACACTCCTTTAACTTCTTTTTAATTGTTCTTTCATCCTTTTAAACCTTCCTTGACCAGGTAGCTTTCTAGCCCTTCTTGAGCAGATGGTCCTCAACTAGCCCTCAAGAGGAAGCCTTCCATCTTCCTGCTACCAACATTATTTGGGCCTGCGTGTCCCACCCTTTACTTGCTACATATTTGCAGTTCGGGTCACACATAAAGCTTTCTAGGATTTAAGGGTATAAAATCCCAAAAGACAGTAAACTCGGAGATCTTCTATTGCTGAGTCTAGAAGTTTATAGTATTCTTAAGGGACAGTTAACCTTTATAAAAGATTCCAAAAAGATGTCACTGTAAGGAATTCAGTGGGAAACTGAAAAGACTGAACACTTGACCTTACCTCTACAGAGCAGAGTAGATGGTTCACAAAATACATGATGCTTTTCAGCAACTTACAGTGCCACCACATATTCTCACTACCAATACCAATGGGGAACCAATCTTTCTTTGCCTCCTGAGCACTTTCTCATTAGACCAGGGAAGAAATAAGCAGCCAAAGGGAGCATTTATGACAGACCTTCTTCAACCTTCATATCTTGTAAAGAGGGTATGCATGGATGGTTTTGTTCATGCTGTCCCATCTCAGGTCTTTCTTCAGCTAAATAGGAGCCAGACTAACTAATCCCTCTTCACAAAAACCACATCTAGCTGCCTATATAGTCCACTATAGCCCTTCATCCCAATTATTGCCAGAGCAATATGACCAGCTCATGAGATCATTGGTCAGTGTAAAGTATGCACTCTACTCCAGGAAAGTCCTTCTCTCCACCCACTTCACCCATTCTTCCTATTAACACCAAACTTCATGGATTCTTTCAGAAATGCCTGTGAAATGAGATGGCACCTTTATCTCCCACTGACAGAAGGCAGGAAGCTGCCTCCTAGTCTATTAATCCACAGACCTCCAACCCCATTTGCCTTATACAACAGCAAAAAGTAAGGCACAATTCCCTTCCCTTGTTTCAGAGAGGAAATTAAATAGGAAAATGAAAAATGGTTTAGCATAACTTAGTTCAAGACCCTTAGCCAGGTTACCTTTCCAAATCACGCTTGTTTTCCAGAGATATTTGTTCATGCAATGGAAAACAACCCATCTGCCCATGTGGATGTGGCCTTCATTTTCCTCTTAAAAAACCCTGACATTTCGCTCCCTTTTCAGGCCAAATGGAGAGGGCTAATCACATAAGGGGACCCCCAAAAGCCTGTCTCCTTGCCGCTGTTCCACTGCACAGGCTTTGGCAGAGACACAGCAGGGGTCTGATGCAGCTGTTGGAGAGCCTGTCCCGCTTTGCCTCTACTCCTGCTATTTTGCTACTATATAAGCAGTATAAATACCAAAAAGAAAAGCCTGTCAGGCAGACCATTTCCCATTATTTGGAAATTAGCAAGCATTATACTGTTTCTAAAACTAATTGTTTCCATTATCAAAACACTGTAATGCTGTATGCATCCACAAGAAATCATCACACAAACGTATTTCTTTCTTCAATATACTGGGCTTTTTTTTCCCCCTGTAAACAGTTTTCTTCCCTTTTTGAGATTCCATTCAAGAGAAATGTAATAAAAACTCAGGTACAAACAGACTGTTGGAAACTATTTGCTTGTGCCTTTCAGTACAAGAAAATTTGTTCTCCTTAATTTCAAAAGAGAACAACAATTAATTTAGCTAATGAGAATTACAGAGGGAAAAAAAAACAAACATGTACTTCAAACAATTTCTAATATATGAAAAAAACCTTGTTTTGGTCCTGATGCTAAAAAAAAAAAAAAAAAAAAGTTTTTGCATAAATACTCTTACTGAAGGTTCAATCCTTGAAAATTTATTCCCAGGATGTGCATTTGGCAAATGCAGGCTTCACATTGCTGTTGTATTGATGAACTGATTTGCTTGCAAAGTCCTTTTTTAAGGGAGGGTATTATTACCAAGCTAAATGCTAAGACATAAGCCCATGACACTACCCCGGAGCAAATGGGGCAAATGTCTGTATTTTTTGGCAACAGCACACAGACTTTTTGACTGTCACTTTACTAAGGAGAAGAAAAAAAGGAGTGCATTCCCTGGTTCAAACATCCCCCTTCGCAGAAAAAGGCCGGCAGGGAAAAGAAAACATAAAAATGCACTGAAGCAAAGTAATGCTCCTTGAAGCTGGCTGTGCCCCTAAACTATGCTCCTGAGATTATATCCCGAGGCAGCAGGGGGCATGGTTAAGAGCAATTCTCCCCGGCTCCGAAAGAATGAAAGCAAGTGTCAGCACTGCCATAAAATCAATGCATGGATGATTGCTCCCAGGATGACTCGAAGCAGGAGTGACATGAGTCTGGACGTGGTGCTGGTGAGGAATCAGCCCTAATGGCTTTCCATCTGATCCCTGGCTGCAAGGGTCAGTTCAGCTGCACAGGGCTGAAAAGAGAGGTCACAGATCTGATGTGTCAGCACACAGCCAGCTCGTGACACTTGTTGAGCTGTAAAGACAAGATTGCCGAACAGGATGGCAGAGCTTCAGATACAGCACAAATCTGGCAGGCTTCCTTGTACCCTGTTAATCCACTGTTCCTATACCTTACAGAGCCCTGTTTAGTGGGTTTTTCCTGGTTTTGAATTACATTATTTCCTTGTTCCTGAATTAGAGCTTTTTCAACAGTTAGATGCTGACAAGAAGGGACAGATTAACATGTACCATCATAATATAGGGGAACTTTTAACTTATTATGGTGACTACCTTGTGTCTGATATTCTTTCCATGCTGTGCTAGCCTGGTCTAGAGAGTACAGACCAGAGTTACACACCACTAACATCATCTCTCTGCTTACTGCCAAGGTGACTGTGTGCTTGCTCACAAAATTTGCACTGGTGTAATTAAAACTGGTTTTCAGATTGCCCTAGCCTTCAGCCAGCACAGCTTCTTAGCACAGGGGCACTTTCATCAGCTTGCCATCAAGTTAGAGTCGTTAGCCCAGGCATCAGACCCATTCAAGACTCCCCTGCTCACCAGCTACCATCTGTCAGCTGAACCATGACAACAGATTATAAACCCATTCCTGGCCTGCCCCTAGTGTCTAATAAAGTGCTGTTAAAAGCCCCACTCACTCCTCTGACCGGCTTTTCCAGACCACACAGCACCCTGGGGTATATGTCAAGCATAGCTGGGTCCTCTCAAGCCTACTCTCAGAGCCAACAGAGCAGCTCCTCTCATTCTGACAACAAGCTTCATACCTTAAGCTCTTTTCCTCTTCACTGCACTATGCAACAGACCAGGAAATCAAGGCTTTGATGGATACCAGTGACTATTAAGAGTGAATGAGAATTCTAATTACAAGCACTTATATTGTGAATGGGGTTAATTTCCCTACACTCCCTGAAGGACACCAGGAGGCAAAATGAAGGGAGACATATGCCCTGAAATCCCAAAATGGCAAGACAATTCCTTGTCTTAATTGTATTCTGCCACTCTTCATGAAAGAGATGACAAGAATAGTATGACCACTGCTGCAAACATACTTCAACACTTGGCAGCACAAGAAGGACAACAAGAGAGATATTTACACCAGGTATGTAAGCAGGAGACAGTCTATGTGTAGGTAACAAGACTTTTAGCCTTCTGATACTACCATCTTTTTGTATTTTTTACTCATCAGCTTCTTGTCTGTTCCTCTGGCCACCCACAGCAATCACTGGTGGCAGCTCAATAGCAGGCAGCAGCAGAAGCAAATCCAAGGGGGACTATCAGAGATGAAGGCAAGGCTGTTAGGGACAGACTGCACCATTTCTTCACCATACACACATCACAATCCTCAGCACCCAAAGCCACTTCTGACATCCTGGCCCACTGCCTGCACAGCAGCAAGAGCAGGCAGCTTAAGACAGTGGCAGCAGCACTCAGCAAGAAGAAGCACACCCTATGCATGTGGGCTGAAGCAGATCTCCAATTTCGGCCACAGCAAGGCAGCCCCCAGCCACACAAAGAGCACCTGCCAGAGGATGCCATACAGGTACTGCAAGGCTCCTTGCTATCTACAGCTGTACTCCATGGCTGCAATGGAGAGTTTGGAAACTTTCCATAAGTGCTCCGGAAAGTACCAATGTCAAACTAGAAAACTCATCCTGGTACCCAATGGGTTATACTGGGGTTGTAACATAATACCAGTTAAAATCAACTGAGACTTATTTTTATTTAAATAGTAGTAAGCACAGCTTAGGTCTTGTGAGCAATGAAATAGTCACATGGGTTTTAATCACATGACTAAGTCCCATGGGCTTGGAAGGTCATACCTCCCATGCAAATCAGCAGCAACTTCTCCATTAATTTAATCTGTAATTTTTAAACAGCAGTACCTACAGATTAAGATGTCTAAACCCAAGGTGTCTCATCTGAGCTCACTGCTCCAGGCTAGCCTAGTCAGTGGGAAGAGTTAAGCACTTGCAGGTAGACAAGCCATTTCTTATGGAGCAGGTGTTGAAAACATGCCCTTTAATAGTGCTAACTCACAAATAGACATAATTTAAACAGCAGACTTCTAGAAGCAGGTGAGATGAAGCCTATGCCATATTTTTAAATAACTGGGCCTGAATTCTTTGAAAGTTACCCCTGTAGTATTAAACCTTTCTGTTTTGACACTTTCCAAAAAGACAGACCAAAATTAATGGCAAGTAATTTATCTGGAGAATTAGGTCAAGGTGCTCAACATTTCTGAAATCAAAGATTTGCAGAGCACCCACATTTACAGTAAGTCCCACCTCAGTCCTACCCAAATACCTTCTCTCAGATCCTGCAAGCCTCTACCTTTGGCAAGCATACCACACTCCCTTGCTTGTGACAATAGGGTGCCCCAGGCTATACTTACAGGATCACAGCTCCTCTTAGCAGCCAACCACACACCAACCCCACTTCCAATACAGCACCTAGACATGACACATGAATGCTGAACAATAAATTGCTGTGATACACCCCTGCCATAGCATATGCCACAGTCCAAGCAGCCAGGATATACAATTTCACCATATAATTTCAGAAGGCTTCAACTCATACAGATCAACACCATACCTGGTCAGAAGGCTTACAGGCATCTGCCCATACAGAGTAACAGCATACCACTCCAAAAGGCTGCAAGCAGCTACTCTTCTTGTTCTTCAGCCCAGCCTTTTATACCCCTGATTGTTGATGCATTGCACCTCTGTGCCCTCTGTCCCTTTCCTGATTGGTCAGTGCACCTCGCACTCCAGGTCCATTACCTTCAATGCTGCTCACCTGCTTTTCACAGCTGTGGCCCATTAGGGATGAGGCTTGGCAGCAGCCCCACTCCCAATCACCACAAACTGTGTGCCTACACACCACGATCATTCCCTAAAAGGACAATAAGAAATTATGGTCTTCTTCCAGGAATGCCAGAAAGAGCATTCACCTTACCAAATCTACACCTGACAATCTACATCTGGTCTACTAAAACCACCCACTGAAGTGGTTTTCCCTTTCCCAGACATGCAACAGCACCATAGTGGGAGAGCTTTATCTCAGCTAAGTCTAGTTGCCAAAGAATGAAGCATCTGATGTAAGCCAGTTTCTCCCTGGGCTTCCTCATCCAGAGTCACTGTGAAGATATATTTCTTGGTGCTCACCAAAGGTCACTGAGTTTTGTGAACAGCTAAAGTTGGGTGAAATGAATTTCATCTGAAATTTGCAAATCAATTCAGCAAGAAATACTAGAAGACCAGGAACAAGTATGACATTTATTATATTGTGTTCACTCATCTCCACATTAAAAAAAGACAAACCCATGTCCTCTCATAGTTACAGAAAGTGGAGACCTTAAATAGGAATATAAAATGTTACATGAATACTTAAGACTACTATGTTTCTGCCTATTTTACTTAGTCACTTATCGTAAGATGTAATACTCAGAAATTCTCACTCTGTTCCCTGCATATGCCTGTGTTTGTTTCCTGCTCTTTTCAGGAACAGGAGGCTTTTCCAAGCAAATAATTACTACAGGGAAGAAAAAAAGGTTATTGCTAGGATGCTAGATTAAAATTTTAGAGGCAATCTAATGTACTTAAGAGAAATAATGCTTTTATAATGTTGGAGGGGAAATTGTGATGCAAGTTCTTTTTCGGTCACAGTTTAAAGATCTGCAAGAAAAGAAAAGTAACACCAGGCAAGACACAAACCAGGCTACCTGAATTTGCATTCTCCTCCAGTTACATAACCTCTTACTCTTTAGAGAGATAATCTGTAGATCTGAGCCACCCTGCAGTGCTACCAGCCTAAGTGCAGAAGCTGGTCTCCTGCAGTATGAGATCAACCAAGCCACACTGACCCCCGTGCTGCTGCCGCTAGGCCAACACAAATCAGCCATTTCAAAGGCAACATAGGTCAATCAGCTGTTTCAAAGGTAACTTAGGCATATCACAGGTATTTATTTGATGCCAACAAGCAATAAGTACACTGTTGGTGTTGCATTAAAAATCGTATTCCTTACAGTTACCTTTCCAGCTGGAGCTCACTAGCTAGAATCTAGCCCCTGATTCTAATTAATCCAATTAATTCCTTTAAAATTGTTGAATAACTTTTAGCTTCAACAAGTTTAAGGACTTTCAAAGGACAGCAAGCTCCTTCTTGCTTTCTATTTTTAATTAGATTAGAAGTAATTTTTAAATGAAGAGCAACAGATGTAGATCTGTGTGGTAATGCTGAATCAGAAAGTAATCTTCTAGTAAACAATTAGGCTTTTTTACCAATGTTGACTGTTCAAATCAAATTACAATACATGCATTTCTAAATTTCATTGCCTCAGTCCTCTTCTCTTTCACTTGAATATAAATATTGATCATTTAGCTCAATGATTTAGGTCATTTATAGATAATTTAGCTTTTGATATTTTGGCTGATTTTAAAATCTCCTAATGAAACTAGAAAAATTCACCTTTTCATGTGATGAGTAGTATTTTCCTTATTTTTACATTGAATTTTTGGACAAAGGTTGTAATTAGGTGTTTCCACCTCAACTGTGATTTTATTTATTCTTGGATCCAGTCCACTTCCAGAGTACTTAATTCCAAGCCAAGTTCTCTCCCCAGAAGCCTGCAACTGCAGTTTGGCAAGTTTTGACTGAAAAATACACATAAATAAAGGTGTTTGAATCCTGCTGGGTATGCTTGTTGAGGCATCAGATATTTAAATGGCACCTAGAATAGACAGCACAATCTGCAGGAAGAAATGCATTATCCTGTTTTGCTTTCTTAGAGTAGTAAGTTTGTAGACAATATCATGAATATGTTCTGAAAGATCTTTGATCAAATTCCAAGCATTCCAGTTGCAAACATTAAAGTTAATCGAAGTAAATGGAATTGCATAGATGGGGATTGAGGAGCAACCACAGTTTTGCTCCCAAGTCTCTCTTTTGCTCCCTCCTCTTACCAAGTTTCTTCTATTTATGGACTTGTTCCAAAGCTTGTTATAGACAGTCAAAAGACTTCCACTTTCAGAGAATTCAAGAGAGAACCTACATACATAGGTTACCATCTGCAAGGGATGTAAGCACATACTTGACTTCAAGTAAGCAAGTAGTGCCACTGCAGTCAGTAGCATTACTGAGAAACTTGAAGACTGACTTGTATTTTTATGCCTGACTGAATCAGGTCATCATTTCTAATTATGATCCTGATTATATTCTGAACTGAAGTCAGTGGGAATAAGAGCAGGGAAGTGTGTCTCTGGAGGGTCATGTCAACACAAGAATTAAATCAATACCAGCTCCATTCCAATGAAATCACTGAAGTTAACACCAGTAGGGACTGAAAGTGTACAGTGGTAAATCAGATCCAGAGCTTGTTACATGATTTTGACACATCTTTCATTTTTATCAGACATTCAAACACAAAACTTAGCACTCTGAAACATCAGTGGATTTTAGACACTCCCTGAAGGGCTTTGAGTACTGAAATCAATGAACGGATTGAAAAGGACTGACCTATAAATGTAGTTTTTCAGCTGTGACAAATGAAATATTGATAATGGTCTTCATTTTGCTTAACTCTTTCTCATTCTTTCAAAACATCATGTGTAATAGACCATAACAGAATGGAAATTACTTATAAAAATGTGACAGGGTTTCACAGAAAGCAACAATTATTTTTATTTCCCTGAGAATCATGCCACATACCAAGAAATACATAAATATATACTATAAGAGACTGCAGCAATGATTGAGCCAGGACAGGGATTACTGATGGACTGTATCAATGCTAATACATCTGATTAGGTTGAATTTAATGAATTTGGGGATTCATTATGATGGTGAGTATAGGAGCCTTATCTAGCCATAAGAGTTCTCTTAGCTGGATGCCCCCCAGGGTCAGCATGGCTTTACAGAGGGAGGTTCACAAAACAATGGGTGCCTTCCAGGAACACAAGTGCTACCAGTTGAGTCACTAAGGACTTGCCTAACTCCCAAACAACCCAATATCCTCAAGCATTCAAAGCCTTGTCATAAAAAACTCCATATGTGTGCAAACGAACCTTTACAGCTAAATGGCTGAACTCAAGGTTTTCTGATCCCAAAGTCCCACTGCTGCTGAACATGACAACATTACAACATCTTTGTGGACATCCTCCTGAGGGACCTATCCAAGACCATTCTTACTAGATTCCAGAGGCATCTGTGAGATGAAGTAAATCTGATGTTTCTCAGAACAGAAATGACCATGAAAATCCATCACAGATGGATTAGGAATATCCACAGATATTAGGAAGTGCACCCTGGGTTGTTTAGTATACCAGAAACGTAAGGTGAGAAATACCTAACCACATCTAAACAGGCAAGATGTAGGTAAGATGTAGAGACAAATCCATAACCACAGTTTCACAAAGAAAAAATAGCAAGCCTGAGGCATTGCCACAGTGCCAGTCTCTGGCAAAAATAAGGTCAAATTCATAAGTTAACCAGGCACATCTTTAAAAGCATAAAATGGGATCCTTCATTACAGAATTACCAGGCTATCTCACACAACTATCACTCTCCTTCCACAGTCTGTATCTCTTATTCTTTCAAAATAACTGGGCTGAGAAAGAAATCAGGAAATTAGAATAAACTAAATAAAAACCTTACAAAACTCTTCCTGATCATTTTCAAATGTATTCCATACACCTCTCCTTAACCCAGTAAGAAGTTTCATTGCCATCTCTCCACAATATAAAAAGAACCTTCAAACATGAAGTAGCATAAGTAAAGTGGACAATTAGTGAAGAGCTGGCATGTCCTGAACCCCTATTCATTATTTGGCATGGATCTTTTTCTTTTTTTTTTCTTTTTTTTTTTTTTTTTTTTGGAATTGGCTTTCAAAACGTTTCCATGGAAAACGGAGAGGAAGGCAGCTATCGCAAGCAACAACAGAGGCTACCCAGCAATGTGCTTTTTGGACCCTCCTTTTTCTCCCCCTATTTTTTTTTTCTCCTCCTTTTCTTAAACTCGTCCAGGCTTAAGTTGAACAGTTTGCACCAGCATATGGCAAAGGTTGAGGTCAGACAGATAAAACGTTTCATTGCACCAAAGAATGGTTAACAACACGTGAATGTAAATTCTAACACATCGTAAAACTGTTGCAGAGCGGGCTGAAAGGGGTCTTTAGTTATGGCAGGAAATCTGCTTGCCAGCCCCACCCCATCCCTTCCAGTTCATTTCAGGTATTGTGGAGCCCGGAGGGGCTTTGCAGTCCCTTCCCCCGGCAATCTGCGCCCGGCCCCGCCAACAGATTTCTAATGACTTTCTGATGAAGATTTAGGAGCTTTTGTGTGGCGGGGCTGTGAAGGATTTCAGCCGGGCACCCCTCTCCGGCAGCCAGCCCCAGCCACCTCCTTTGTCCCCTCCTCGCTCCGCTGCACCCCTGGCCCCGTGGCTTCCCTGCAGACCGTCCGGGCGGGAGGGGACCCTCCCCAGGGCCCCGCGCTCGCCCGGGCCCGCAGCCACGGCAATTTGTAGCCATGCTGGTGGCAGGACCACCCCGCCATGGGGCCCGGGCCCCGCCAGGGCCGTGGGACCCGGCTCGCCCCCTCGGCGGCCGCCGCTGCCGCGGGGCCCTCGGGCTGCTCCCGCTCGCCCAGTCTCCCCTCCTGGCCAGGACCCCAAATGCCCTCTCGGCCTTGCTCCCCTCGGATGCGGGGTGCAGCCCGCTCCCCAGATGGGTTTTCCTCACTTAAACCAAAAGCAAAGAGGGGGAGCGACGGCCCCGCCTCTGCGGGGACCGGTCCTCCGCCTCTGGTGTCGCTGCTTTCTTTTTTCCCTTGCGTTTACGTTCATTCTTCCCCCCCGCACCCCCGCCCCATTCCCACATTTTGTCACCATTATTACAATAAATACAAAGGTTCTGCGCCTAAAAAGAGACTACAAAAACATAAATGAATAAATAAATACTTAAATATCGAATGACATGTTTGTGTCAGACATTAGCGCAGGCTCTGGCTTGATGTTTTCGTTTATCATTTGCTCTAAGTTCCTGCAGCTGGAAGAGATAAACCCTGGCTATTCAAAAAAGAAATGAATAAATCATAACAAAGCAACCAGTTAAAAAGAGCTTGTTAATTTTTTTTTTTTTTTTTTTACTTCTCCAGAGATAAGCCGCAGAAGCATGGTTCTCAGGTTTGTGAAACTGTTGAGCTGGTGGTAGATCATATATATTGGAGACTGTTGTTTGTTTGTGACACAGACATGGACACACACTAACACACGCACAGAGACACTGATCCCCTGAATCCCCCAGGCCTCTCTAAACTGCACCTGATGTCCTACTTCCCTCTTCAGAGCTGTTCCAAGGCAAGAGTGATTAATGCTCTTTTTTAATCTAGCTAGATGTTAAAAGTGTGAGGGACATTGAGTTCAATTATGAAATATGAAATGCTGAGAGGGTCAAGTCTACTCAAGCCCTGCAATGGAAGAAACACTCCCAGGAGACTTTGATTTTTTGGTCGGATGACTGATCGTCATGTCCTCAGAAAGAATTAAATTTTATTACTGGCTTTTTGACAGCATTTAGAGTTTAACGTGTCTAGAATTAAAGAGCGCTTAGTCTGATTTTGATTTCTAGCTCTTCCCTTTTTGTTCAAAAGCTACTCTATTTTTCTCACTGACTTGGAGGTGCCTGTTAGAGAAATGCAGGTGGCAAGTTATCTCTGGAGGGGCTGTACTGCCAGGATGTTATTCACAGCTCATATTTGCATAATCTCTTGTCTCCTCTTAAATCTTCAGTTTTATTCTTCTTCTCTTCTTACTCCCTCCAGAAGCCCTCACAACAGTCTGGCTTGGATTTCTTTCCTTCCACGTGCCTCAGTAACACCAATTGTTCTTATCAAGGGTTTGCAAGGCAGTGATCAGTCACACCTTCCTTCCATTCAGAGAGGCAAAAAACACTGCAGATTTTGTTTACTTTTAACATCTGCCAAGACTTTTAATGTCACAGTGCAAGGAAAGCCCCAAAGACAAATCCAAAAATGAGCATATTAATAATGGTTGGCAAACAGGATCCTGCAGGGAACCATTGCTTTACCTTTTGGTGCTGTTTGCCCTTCCTTAAAGTTCTTTCTTGCCCTACATTATGAAAAGACTTCTGCTGGCTAAGAAGAAACTCACTGGTGTCATTGAGAAACCTGGTGGTAAATGTTAAAATGCTCAGTTTACCGTGCTGAAATCATTAGTGCAAAATCAGCAGAAAGTTTGGGGCTAAACAGAGGGAATCCACGTGCCCATTGCACAGTGAAGCCTTTACTTGGGAAGGAAAGTTACAATCTTAGTTTATTTCTTTTCAGTTTAAATATGCATAATTCTTTTTGCTTTTCAAGATTCTGCAGTCTGTTCTAAAGTATGTAACTGCAAATGTAACCAAATTAAGCAAATGCAACAGAAAATCAGAGAAAGACAAGAGGAGACAAGGAAAGGAAAGGAGAGAAAGTTATCAAGGTTATGACTTTGGATTCATTCTCACTTCGAATGTTCCCTCTGTCTGAGATGCAATCCGGTTACCAAAATATAGGCAGTTTGTGCCTTCTAAGTTACCCTCATGTCTGCTGAAACCCCAGCTGATCCTTCAGAAGAGAACAGGTTTTATGTCATATCTGCCTGCCTCTTCAGATTTCCCTCTGGCCTCTCAGATGGGACAACACACTTCTCTGAGCCATCTGAGTCAAACCCCCATGGGCTATGCAATTAATAATTCAGAGTACAGTGAGATTCCAGTGCTAACAT
This sequence comes from Anomalospiza imberbis, assembly GCF_031753505.1. Classification (NCBI taxonomy): domain Eukaryota; kingdom Metazoa; phylum Chordata; class Aves; order Passeriformes; family Viduidae; genus Anomalospiza; species Anomalospiza imberbis. The sequence goes on along the minus strand of NC_089682.1, from coordinate 87,922,526 downwards.
CTAAATTGAGGTGTCTAAAAGTAGGTGTCTATTCATTACAGTAAGTGGAGATTGATAAAATGCTCATACTTATATTTGGCTGAGCTGGATTGTTCTCTGTTCTCTGTGGAATATAATGGGAGACAAAACACTTAAGACTCTTCTAGAAATCTAAACCTACAGTCTGGACCTGGGACTCCCAGACAGATAAACTGGAATTAATCTGTGAATTCACTGACTTTGATTCTTTACCACCTCAGGCACCACATTGTGCTTTATTCCTTCATAACCATTCTGGAAGCAGTTAGCCCTTCCCCCTCTGTTGAAAATACCATTGCAGAACCTCTCTGTGTCAACCATTAGGAACATTCTCATGACTTCCAAGGCTTTATACATCCATAGCAAGTCTATACCCATGTGGTTCTTATGCCAATATCAACCTTTGCGTAAGAAATTCTTTTTTCATTGTTGGTGTTTAACCCCCTGCTCCACATAGAGCAGTTATATCCTCTCTCAGTCTTCAGTTTTTGAAGGAAAACAAGCTAGGATATTCTATTTTTCTCTTTTATGATAATCTCCTCCCTTTCCCGAACCACTTATGCACAAGTATGTCAGTTCCCAACCAGAAGTTACACAAGGTACTCCAGATGAGGTCTCACAGGAGCCTTGTACAACCTTGTCAGTGCTTTGCTATATCACTAAGACTGTTTAAAGTAGAGAAAAAGCTGTATAAAGCCAGTAGAAAATGTGAGGGAAGTTTAATTCTGGAAGGAAATTAATAAGAAATGACACCATATAAAAATATAAAACAGCAAAGGATATAGGGAAATATAAATTGTGAATTAATCGTCCACCATAACTAAAACAGGCACTGCATATCAGAAGACAACAATCAAAGGCATCTCAGAAGGCAGTAGCTGGCTGATTTTTAAAAGACCCTCGACTTGTCCTAATAGTACCAGCTCTTGCAATTACACTCGATAGAACGAGGAAAGAGGCCAAAAATCACTGTTGGTTCATGAGGTAGGCTAGAAATCTACTGACAGGGATACAAATAGGAAGGAATTTCTATGAGCACATGTTGTTTGTATAGCAGACGCTCCCAGCTCTCAGACCACCGTGGTGGTACTGGACAATGACCAAAAAGGACTGTGGATATAACTGCACTGCTGACTTGAGTTGGAAATTTCTGCCTGGGATTCTGATTTGGAAAAAATCTGTGATGCTTCTGTAAGCTACTCACAGGGCTGCTGTTCTCAAAAGCTACGAACATATATAAACAAAAATATCTATTGCATATTAAAGGACAACCAAGTAGGATTTACTTAAAATGAAAAGGAGAAGTCCATCCACTACCAGAGTCATAGTTTAGCATGGCAATTTTTGTGGGACAAGGCTGACTTCCCCCATCAATTTCACTTTTATGAAGAACCCATAAAAATATGCACAGCAGTAAGGGAATGTGGAGCAGCAACATCGTCATAAAAAATGCTGTCACCCCCATTTTCACAAAGCTGGCAATTATTCACTAAGATCAAAGATTTATTTGCATATGATGGCTCATTTTCCTTGAAAAACCCTTACTGGGCCAGGTGAGGCAAGATGATCAAGAACATTGTCATTTTCTTTGCTGCTTCCTACCAAATTCCTGACATTCCAGGTTCCTTTATTCAAACATACTCAAACTTATGAATCTACCAAATTCCTTTCCATTATAAGTCAGGTTTACTATTTCCATCCCATATCAGGTATTGTTTCTGCTTTAGAAGAAAGTGGCTCAGACAAAGCAGAAAATGTTTGGCGTGGTAGTTACTTTCCGCAAGAGTATGAAAGAGATGCCAAGCTGCCAGAACCTTATACTCGCTAATGTTATGTTTTCTGTGATGCTCATTTTCCTTTAAAAAGTAACAATGAATGAAATTTAAATAAATCTTTATGCTCCCACTTAACACTTCAGTAAGCAAATCCAATGTTACTTAGGATGTTTTTAAGCAAGAATTGTTGGGATGGGTTTTAGGCTTTTTTCCAGGAGAAAGAAAAAATGCTTTGTACAAATAAAAGGATACTGATGTGTTAAAATGTAGATTTGTTTGATTTTGAGATTCAAATACATGTTGTTCCACTGGGTGGAAATGCAAATGGTGAGCACGCACCATGTATTCCAGCCTTGTTGTTGGTAAGAACTTGTATCGCCCTGTGAGCAATAAGAGAAACTGACACACATTTACAGCAGAGGATGAGCCAGCCCTGATTTCCAGTCATGCCATGCCTGTGAGAATTCAGCTCCTCTGAATACCTTGCTGCTTTGAAACACAACCACCAGATCAGGATGACCTCACCACGTGGAATGCAGTAGAACACTTGACAGCATATTGGCCATGAAATATAAAGATAATTAAATGTTTGTGAGGGTCCTCAGATTAATGTGATACTATTTTGTTAAATACAAAAGAAACAAAAAAGGCTATGTGAAAATTCATGGATATGGAGGCAAACCTCTAGTTCTCCTAGGTTACCCCTATGTAAATCTTTCACCTACTGGACTTCAGTTCTCTTCATAGGTTAATCAGGCTCTTCTGTATTAATTCCAACCCTCAACGTGCACTTCCCAACTACCATCAACCTCCTCTGTGGAAATGAAATTGTCCTTGAGACGTGTTCGTATCCACAGCATATTGATTTTGCATAACTTAAATGGCTGGGTCTTCTAATGCAACTCATTTGTAGAAATCATGTGAAAACTTGCAGTATGTTTGGCATGAGTGATGTCTTTTCCTTTTTTCTTTTCCCATCCAGCCTCTAAAAATTCTATACTGAGAACATCTCCACTGTGTTCTCCCTCCTTTGGAATCTTTCTTCTCTCAAAGTTCAGGGACAGGCAACAGGGGTAACAAATTTTACTCTCATGAGCTTGAGGTTTCACCTGAATTCATATAATTCCCCCAACATTATTTCAACCCAAAAGGATAGATGATTGGATTGTAGATATTAACACATATATCTTAAAGGTAAGAAGTGAACTTTCAAACCATGTTTCCTAGAAGACTGTAAAGAAATAAAAACAGGCATACATCTTTCCAGGGTAGGAAGAGCACAATTTTGATTTATGGGTAAAGATTATTTCAGTCATATGTATAGTTTATGTTTGTGCCCTTCCTTATAAATCCCCACTCACTCACTCACTGGCCTGTGTCCCATCACTATATAACCTCACCAGCATGACTAATTCATAAATGTTTCCATTTACTTGAGAGGAAGGGATAATTAAAACGGCAGTTTGGGATTCAAGAAACATAAAACCAGTTCCTGGCTCGGACACAGACTGCCTTTTTAACCTTTGAAAGCCAGTTATCTCTCTTGTTCTTCACCTCAGGGAAAAATAAAGTGATCCAAACCTATATTTTGTCTGCTCCTCTAGAAAGAAGATTACTCGGGACAGGAAGTATTCATGTGCAGGGTGCTTCATCAGCAGGGCGTTAATCTTCAGAATTATAGTTGCAGAAATTATTGAATACGAGAATATCAAATGCTTGGTCAGCCTACAAAGGACATGTGGCCATAAAGAAGGTACACTGGGTTCAGCAAAGGTACAAATACCAATCAACCTAAGACAGAATAACTAAACCCAAACTCTTCATGAGTGGCTTTCTCAAGGTGTCTGAACAGCTCTTTCTTCTCTCTCTGTCTCTGCCAACCATCAAATGAAATAAATGGTTTGTGCCTCCTTCACAATCAAAGAGGGAAAAGGTCTCTTTACAATTTTCTGTGGCATGTTTTCACAGTCTGCTCTGAGATCTGCTGACACTCACATGGACAAGTGGCATTCCAAATGAATAGATGATACAGACCTGAGTGATACATACTTTACTTTTGTTTATTGCCATTTACATATCTGCTAAGTGCTCAGCAAAAGTGGCAGGACTTACTTCCCTAGGCTGTTTTCCAAGAAAGCAATGGAGTTCTCATGTGAATATAGGCTTATCTGTGCAAGTAAAGATTATCCCTTTTGAGACTGACTGTCCAGGAGGATAAAATCCAGAACAAAAGAACTTTCTTAGAACTTGCTGAGAACTTTTCTTAGCAAACATACTTGGAATCCATTTGCACTCTGTAGTAATACACTATTTTACATTAAATAGATGTGAAAATATTCATAATTTCCCTTTACTAGATTTGGTTGTGCTTGCTTAAAAAAAACCCAAGTCAAATAATCATAGAAAATATGCCCATTTGGGGTATGATGAAACTGGGACTTTCTGAGACTTATCTAAGGTATTTTTATTTACATCACCTTGAAAGCTGGCTAGAAATTCTGAAGTTTTAATAAAGATATTGTTCCTTGTCTGCCTTACAGAAGTTTCTTGAGATCCGGCGAGTCATCAGGGATATGTTATTCTAAGGATGAATAACCTAGCAAAGACACAGCCTGTATCTTGAATGTTTAAATCAAAGTAAGACAAAGCTGTACCAAACAAGTAGAAGGAATAAGAGACTTAAGGCAGTATTGATTGGAAGTTTCATAACACTGATGAAAAAGCAATGCAATATCACCAAGTACTGTAATGTAAAACAACCATGACACTGGAAAGATTAAGAGTTTGAGGGGACAAGCATCAAAAGCTGAACAATTCTTTCTACCTCAAGTCACCTGATCCTGCTGGACAACAGAAGCAAAGACCAGTCTCTAGGACACAGTGATAGAGTTTGCAACACAGAGTAGCACCACAGGAACTTCCATGCCTCTGTAAGGGTTTATAAGACCCTCTTCCAAGCATGTCCTGAACACAGGCATAGTCCTGCACTGGTTTCAGATACAGAGCAGCTCTGCTCTTCTGCACCTATTTGCTCTGAGACGGGGTACAGAGAAGTAGGAGAAAGAGTCCATCTCCTGTTCTGAAAGTGGATTTTATAGGGGCCTGCAGGCAAGTGCCATTTCAGCTCTAAGACAGCAGAGGATAAAATGGACAGAAACGAGAGCAGAGCACAGGTGATGCAGCAGAGAGCCTGGCTGACACTAGGAGTGTGCATTGCAAAGTAGCAGCACTGAATGATGTTACAGTTGTCTGGTACCACACAGAACAGCAGTATTACCTTGATACCTGCAGGCCAGCCCTGGTAAGATGAGACCTGCTAATACAAGAACAGTCAGCGGTTATACCTGGTAGCACAGATGAAGTGCGCTGTCAGCAAGTTTCAAGGTTTCAAGTGCAGGTTAGCTTAAGATTTACAGCATTTCTAGCTTTCAGATGGCATGGGAGTACCTTGAGAACAGCTTTTTTTTTTGCTGTATTCAGCAATCTGTTTCCATTCTGGCCACAGTCCAGAAATACACAACAAAAAAATGTGAAAAATAAGGATAGGCAGTAACTAAATATTTCAGAACCTTCACAAAGATTCAATTTGAGCTAGGCTTTAGAAAAGGGCAAAAGGCCAGTGGAGAAGTGGGGCGGATTTTTTCTTCCAAAAACAATATCCCCTTTTCCTATCATTTCAGTTAACCAAATTAAACGAGTACCTTCTTGTGCAAGGGTGCTTACAGTTTGAGTGACTTCTTTGTTTTATAAACTGTGATCCTTGTCCACAGCTTTTCCAGTGGCCATGTTCTCTTTTCTAAGTGGATTCTGTAGTGCCTGCTGCTTGGCTCTGCTCTCACTGCAGGTTTTCCTATGGTGGCAGCACTAATCAGCTTGTCTTTCCTCTACTTACCTGCCTGTTTTCACAGAGGTTGCAGAACCACAATGTCCTAGAGCCTTTGCTGCTGTGTTGAATTTGCTTAAAATGGACATTTCAATTGTTGTTGAAGAGAATACAACAGTAAAGGTAAAGATCCCATAGACTGTGGGATCATGGAAGTCTAATTTCCTTACCAAGCCTGACTAAGAGTAACCACTAGCATTTCTTTGTAGCTTGAACTCTTCCTGGTCCAGTATGGATATCAGTTATTGAGCCCACAGTGCAGTTCATTTGGGTAGTTTACCTACACATAATCTTCACTCTGCAAAGGTGAATGAAGAAGCAAAGGGAATTAACTCCCTAAGAATGCCATGCATCTATGGCAAACAAGCACAGAGATTTCCCAGACGGCTTTGGGGATGAAACCCCAGCCTCACTGACACCCAGGCAGGTCAGCACTCAGAAGGATTTGCCACACAGCCTCATATGCATCCTCCACAGACACAGCCACCCTACCCCTCTGCACAAAGCCATTGTCCGTACAAGAATCACATCGGACTCAAAATGTACACAAAGCCCTGCAGCTCTGTGAGGCGCAGTGATCCAGGAACACAAAGAAATGCAACTGAGCAGTGTCTGGATGGGAAGTCTGATGTGTTTGCCATGCGCGTACCAGTGGTCAAATTACAGAAAGGAAATCTTTGTAAGCTGACATCCAGGACTTATTTATTAATATAGTCTAAATGACTAATTTATGGCCACATATTTTTAGCCTTTAACAGAGCATCTATTTCATTATTTAAGATGTTTAATTATGCACCTGTATAATTAGTATCTGAAGGAAATAGGTTTCTTTATTACCCTATGTCTTTATTGAAGAGCAATAAATACTCATATTAACCAAAAACTCTTCTAATACTGACAGCCTTTAAGTTGAAAATATTTAACACCCTTCATGCCATGTCAAATAAGGGAGGCCTGATAGAAGAGTGATGGTTGCAAAAAGCAAAGTAATGAAGCAGACCAGCAAAACCATCAAAATTAATGGAAGTTATTTCTTTTCAGATTTTTAATTGTTCAGTTTAGGCCAGAAGACTGATTTCAATAGGAATTATATTTATACAAGTGGAACAATTTTGTTCACTCGCTGCAGGTGTGTCAGGTAAAATCAGTATTTTCATACAAAGAATCTCCTCTCAAGGTTTGCGGTTCTGTCTTTGGTGTGTCTTCTCAAATAGTTTTAGTATAACATTGAGCTTTAAAACAAAACAAAATGTTCCTGAACTGGAAAAATTCAGTTTCATCTTTAAAATGACAGATCAAATAGAATTAATTTTTTTTTTAAATACAGCATTTTATCATATCTAAAAAATAAGGGTTTGTGCTTTGTCTTGAATAAATGAGGCAAGCAATATGGGGCAGGATAGGGCTGTAAACCACATCTGTGGCTTTTTGAAGCTCTTCATTGGCGAAAGCCACAGCACAATGCAGAGAGCCTTACCTTGGTCAGAACAGCCTCCTCAGGCTACTCTGTAAGGCACCACCTGCTTGAGTCCTCCAAGGAGCAACAAGGTACAATCTCATCCCAGATACATGTGCCTGCTTATGACTGCACAGACTTTAATTGTCTTCCTTTGAACTAGAAGTGCACATGAAGGAATCAGGGACACTGAACTGCCCAAAAGGAGAGAAGGTGGCTTGTCATTTAGGTGAGAAAAAACAAGTACAAAATAAGCGGTCATTTTCTGCTATTTTCATGTTCATACTACAGAAGGAAAATCACTGTATTTGCCTGTATACATTCACATGGTAGAGATAAATTCTGTCCTGAAGTTAGACCAGATTTTTCAACTGGCTAGATGTCAAGCTTTTCATCACAATTTTTTTCACTCTGCCCAGATGTAGCTGTTGGTCCTTTTGTGGATGAAAACAAATGATGAGCTCACAGCCACCCCTACTGCACATGATTTGAGGGCTAATGTTTATTTCCCACATCACACACATTATTTTTGCCAGGTGCCTGAGCTGAAAACACTCATCTCCATTTTATGTCAGAGCACCTGTTATGAGCCATTCACCAAGTCATTGTGTATCCAGGTGTGTGAATAGTTCTATAACGGGAAAAGCCAGGTCTGCTGATGCTTTCCATTTTGTGATTCTCTGTAAATGGTGTGCATGCAACTGCCTACTCTCAGCGCCAAGGTCTGGGTACTCACTGCATGAAGCACCTCCCACAGAACCAGCACCAGAGCAGAAGTGGCTTCAGCAAAGAATGCCAATTGCTCAGCATCTTGGCAATTGAGTTTTTACACTAATTTTGTTTCAAAATAATTTTTTAGAGGGCTGGATAGTCAATGTGACTGTTCAGCCCTGTATGAAAAGTCCCTTCTCACTCATCCAGTTTGTTACTTAAAGGGTCCCTATGGAAGCTGAGCTAACTCATGAAAATGGCAGAAAATAAATCCAAAAGAAAATTAAGAGGTTTAGATAATTTCAGCGATGTAGACTGGCTATGGGAAGGGTTTGGCAAACAGGAGTAGACACAAGGGAACCAGGCATGAGAGCAGAGGAGCTACAGGAACCTCACCATTTGACAACAGCAAGCTGCTGCATGAGAATATTTTATGTTACATGATAGCACAGCCTCAGTTTCTTTGTACATATCCTGGAAATATGTCACCACGGGGACAGGATATTCTGGAGCAAGTGGGTCACTAAAAGGGAAGGAGGTGCAGCAGGTGAGGAGAAGAATATAGTCCTCTGTACTGGTAAAAAGAAGGTAGTGGAGGGAAGGACATACATTTTTTCTTAATATGATGGCTGTAATCCCAAACCTGTCTTCCCTTCGGCATGCCGCTGGAAATATTGCGCTTTCACTCCTACCTCAGAGGACAGATTCTGCTGATGCAGACTGCTTGAAATTGCTGTTTCACTAGAAAAGGCACACATGGTCCTTATCAGAGCTTGTGGTCTCAGTTTGAGTTCTTACAGAAGAGAATTCAATGATTTGTGCCAAGTCATTCCCTGGCATGTCTGTTGCTTAGCAGGACAGTAATGTCTACTTTGTGGGAGATCAGCCTTGTTCTCTGGGAACTGTGAGACGTCTGAGACAGCTTTCCACAGTCACATCCCTCAGTCACTATCCTTCCATCAAGGCACATCTCAGAATCTGCTTGTCCAGCTGCCAAGATTCAATGCCTCTGCCAGCTCTCTCTTCTTAGCAGAGGCTTGGATGTCACATGTGATAGTGCACTGTCCCTGGTGACAATTCTCCTGCCTTTGAGGAGCTTCAGCATCTGCTGCTGCAGCCAGTTATGATGCAGTGGAAGACAGGCCCTTCAGTGCAGGGGTGCCTGAAAGCCCCAGTGCCGTGTGTGCATTCCCTGAGTAGCAGCACAGGTTGGGTGGAGGAACCTATGTGAACACTGTGTGAAACACTGAAACATAATTCACTTTGTGATAAGTACCAACTGCAAACTTTCCAGTGTGTAATCAATCTATTTTGGCTTTGGACAAGTAAACAAAGTATCCAGCATTTACCTGTTTACATTTGGGTTGTTCTGCAACTCATAGAATACTAATGACCAGTTACTGGGTTGCTGGCCAAGATTACTTTAAATATTTCATAGGCTATGGACGAATTCTGAAGCAACAGTATTTATGCAAAGCACTTCTTGAGTGTTATACATGGAGATTTGCAACTAGAAATTAGTATTTTGCTTGCCTTACTTGAAAACCTGTTCTTAATGGAAATTTAAGGTTGCTCATTCAAGTATTTTAGTTTTATATAATGATAAAAGGTACATTATTTCATCATAAACCAGGTACCTTTTATCTTCTTTACTGCATCAGTACACATGCAGTCACTCTCTTAAGAAGGGCCAGAGGGAGAAGGGCTCTGAGGGAACAGACAAGAGTTTATTTTTTTTCGGATGAAGCACTTGCACAGGTTACCCAGAGAAGTTGTCGCTGCCACATGCCTGGAAATGTTCAAGGCCAGGTCAGTTGGGGTTTTCCACTAAAACAGCAACATGGTTTAGTGGAAGGTGCCCCTGCCCACAAGAGAGGGTTGGAAACTAAATTATCTTTAAGGTCACTTCCAGTCCAAACCATCCTATGATTCTGCAACTCTGTAATATTTTTTAACCCAGCTGAACTGCAAAGAGATTACAGGCCTCAATTTCATTTTTGTTCCCTCTTACTCTCTGGCTTCAACAAGTTTTTTGTTGGTTTGTGCTTTGAGAAATCCTTCCACCACTTTCCAGGACAAGGGTGAAGTCCCTGCCGAAGGCATTGTGCCCCTGACTAATCCCATTCCACCCTTTGCCTCTGTTTTGGACCAAGGTTTCTCATCTGTATGAGAGACCCAGGAGAATATAAATCTTCAGAAAATAAAGATTAATGTCTCTTTCATTGTGATAAACAGCATGCAGACAGTGTTAAACTCTCTGTTGGCCTTCTCTGTGCTCAGGGCTGCCACATCTCCTTCCTCCTTCCTCTGTTGGCCTTTCTCAGCTTCTCCCCAGAGGCAACTTTAGTCTCTTGGTGACTTAAAGTTTTCATGGTCCCATTCCTCCTGTTCTCCTTCTCACCGTCCCATACTAACACACCCCAGTCTCCTCTGCCTGCACAAGGACACCAGTGTCAGAGTAGCTTTCTGGGGAGCCGTGCACATGTGCTCACAAATATAATCGAAGCCGAGAGAAAAGGCATCTCTAAAACAGCACTGGAGAGTCTGAAAGTAGGTCAGGCAGCGTCTGGGCACTGTGATGACTGGGCAGCAGAGTTCAGGTCTGTGCCCTGAGCTGTCACAGCCAGCAAGCAGTGGGAGGTTGCTGCTGGAAGTGTGTTTGGACCAGTGGAGGAAATGCAGCATCCATGTGGGCACTGGGCCATCTGACCAGCTAGTTTAAATTGGCTGAGCTGAACTCCGGGTTATAGCTGGGCACACATCAGCAACCCTGCAGAGCACAAACCAATGCTAGGTGTGTTTCCCCAAAGGGCATGATCCTGGCCTGTGGAAATCAGATGGAGGTTTGTCATCAACTCCAGCTGGAGCAGAGCTGTACCCTACATTGTCACTGTAATTATTTCAGGTCTGCTTCATATGGATTTTAGCAAAAAAAATCCCCTCAGGAATTCTCCTTGTGTACAAAATCGCCTCCTGCTCTGACTGAAACATTTGTATCTCAGTTGTTAGCCTCAATAATGAGTTGACAATTTCCTCCAATTGGCACATTTCATTCAAGACACATTACTGTAACCACAGCTGCCTAACATATACAAAGCCAGGTTCACCAAAAGTGCTGTTTACTGACACATGAATTGAAAAGCCTCCAAGTCCACTGTTGTCTTCTTGCCTTTTGACTGGGAATTATGTCTCCTAGGCAGGTGGGGAAAAAAAATCTTTAAATATACAGGAAGATGCAATGTTATGGGGTCTCTGGTGTCTGTTTCCAGCCCAGCTTCAGAAGCAGTTTCAGAAGTTGGCACAGACTAGGGTGAGATGTCTCACAACCCTTATAGAGCATTCCTATTTCAGAGGAAGGCTGGATCCCCAACAGAACAGGAGAGCCGGCTTCACTGTGAAAGAATAGAAACAAAATCACTACACTCCATTTCATCTTCCCAAAGGGTCGGGGAAGGTGAAAGGGGAGGGGTGAAGAACTCCAACTGCAGTGACTTAAATCTATTTTAATAATGTCTCAGAGCCTTGCGGTGCACATGAAAGACAATGGGCGTGTACAATTAATAATGATTGGTTGGCCATTACAGTGATAAATAACTTTAAATAGCTTTTTAGATCAATGTTTAGGGCTTTCCTTTCCCTCTTTTTTCACCTTTTTTTTTTTTTTTTGGTGGCAGATGGTGTAAAATCCCTGGGCCCTTTGGACCTTGACCTCCTGCAGATGTTGGGATGGGACAAAATGGTCCTCAGGATGGTAGAAAGGGAAAGAAAATGAAAACCCTTCTAATGTACCGTATCAGGGCTATCAGTGGGGTGGACCACTAACTGCTTTTTTATTACTGTCACTTACCAGTCCCAATTCTTCTGTACTTAAAGAGTTATGTCAGCAATTGTGAGGTAGCTGAAAAGGAGAGTGGATGCATGTGGTGGTGAAGTATTATTGGAAATCAGACCAATAGAGGATGAATGAAAGATTATGAGAGGGGCAAACTACCATAGTTAGCAATGCTGCAACAAACTAGACATTGATATATTGTCCTCTTGGAGATATTCTGACAGCCTATTATATTCCCTTAATTAGGTTGTCATGCATTTCTCTTTTTTTAGCTATTAAAATCTTGTCTACATCTGCTGAGGTTTGCTTCAGAGAGGTGGAGGAGGGTACCCTTGACATTTTGTAGTCTGCCCTTGTTTAGCCAGGGTCATACCTGATCTAGCAGCAGAGAGAGATATTTAAGTTGTCCAAGATGCAAAAGTTCAGTGAATTTTCAAAGGAAGAATGTGAAAGAAACATTTCCATGGTTGTATCCTCACAGTGAGCTGAAAGAATGATGGATGTTAATATGACTAATGGGAACTTTCTACAATTCCCAGATCCACACAGATGGTGAGATAATGTGGTATGTGAGTCTCATTAAGGATAAAAATCCTGCACATCACCTCTGAATTACAATGTTAGCAAACTGCACTGCTATGTATACTAGCAAGGGTAATCTGACTCCCTCCAAAATAAGGAATGAAAATACTCCCTTAATGGTTTTCTTCAAAATAATCAATTATTCCCATTAGCAATATGCATGAAGATCAGTAAGTAGCTGGATAGGTAAGTAGGTGAGTAGATATGGCAGATGTGTGAGCACCATGTGGGTCATAGGAAACAAAACTTCCACTGCTTGAACAGCTTTCTTTCACAAGGAAGACAGGTATATTTTGGAAAATGAACTTTCCCCCTCTAAGGCACTGACTGTTTTGCCTTTGGATCTGACTTTGGATCCATCTTCTGGCTGTCTCAGGAGAGTGTGATGTACATGAGGGGCCTCCAAGCAGAATTTTAACTCAGATCCTTGCATATGTTTTGTTAATTCAGTTCTCTAATACAAGGTCAGTCTGTAGGAGTGAATAGGGGAAGGGTATCTATGGCTGATATATGCAATTGGGCAATCTCCAAGGGCTCAGAAAGTTGCCTGCATCTGAATAGAGCTGGTTCAGGGCCACCAGCTTCCAGCTGCAGGGCATAAAGCAGCCATTCCTTCTTGCATGCTCTGAACCTTGATATTTAACATTTAAGGACTTTCAGATTCATTTTGAATGAAAACTCTTTGTCCCATAAACATTTTCTACTGAAACATGATACATTAGGAAATTTAATACATCAAATCAAATGTAGCAAGTTAATTTCCTGCAATTAGAAATGATACAGTTGGGTAATTGCTCCACAGGGCCAAATGATTTATTCTAAAGCCTCTTGGAAAATGTTAGAATACATCCAGTTTGTGCATTTTTATTGTCATTTAATAAACAGAAAGCACAAAATATGTGCTGTAATGGCAAATCAGACAGCCAGTATATAAAATCATTTGGGATTTGATGTCTAAGTCATCATTAAACTAGGATTTGCAATGAATATGTCAGATGTCTTCACACTGTTCCACAAGTGGTATAGAAAACAAGCTCCCCCTGCTCTAATGATGCAGAGCGGAATGGGTGAATACATTTTGATACACAATGCATCAGTGTCTGGTTTGTTTTAGTGAAACAGTAACCTCTCTCCCTCTTTCTGGGTAAATGCAGTACAATAGACTAACGCCACATGAATCTATTATGTCTTACAGGCCTTTTAGCGGGAGTATGACTGTTTAACCGGGCAGTGACACGAGAAGAATTACTATCCGACACTCCAGCTGAAAGTAGAGATTTTATTGATTCACTGCACTGGCCTGCCATTTTAGCTTTGATTGAGAGTCTTTCATGAATCTAAAAGGTAACACTCCTTCATTGAAAACAACAGCAGGCAGTCCAGCCTGGACTCAAACCATCTGCCAGTTTAAAAGAAAGATGAAGGTGTTTCCCAAAGCATCTACTAGCCTAGATCTATCCAGTAGATCTATCACTCCAACTAGCACATATCCAGGCTGACATAGAAGAAATGCTTGTGAAGTCTTTGACTGGAGGTTTCATGTAGATCTAATTATCAAAAGTGATATAATCTGGAAACTAATTACACCCAGCAGCACAGTAGCTACAACTTCCCTCCTTCAATCTCACACATTTGAAATCTTCACATCCCAGAAATTAAGGGATATCCTTTTCTTTCCCTTTTTTTCCAAAACCACTTTTGAAAAATTTTGTCTTCTTGTTGTAGATCAGCTGTTTCAATTAAATATTTTCCTAAAAGCAGGATGTTCTTTTTTAAACAAAAAAGATTTGCATTCCCAAGCAAGTCTGAGTCCAGAGTGGCACGTGAACAATCTGGTCATTTACACTTCAGTAGATATTCATGTAGTCCTGGTTCCATGTGCTGCCATTCCAGGCAAACCCAAACTCACAGTGTAGACACCATTTGATACCTGTAGCTTACCATTTTCAGACCTTACCCTTCCTTAGTTTTTCAAGATCACAACTAATACCACTGTTCTACAACGTAAAAAAATATCAAACAAAATAAAAAAACCAACCTAGAAAATTAAATGTAAAGTCAGTGCAAAGAAATCTAAAGCCAAATACAGCAACAGACAGGATTTTGGAGTCCCACTGTCACCTGACATAAGCCTGAAGCACATTTCATATAAAAGCTACCAAAAATAAGTGTGTCCAGCAGCACTTACTAAGAAACTTCTCTTTTAAATTGAACAGTTCTTTTCAAATCAGGACAAGACACTGAGGAATTTCAAATCCTGAACATGAACAATTTGGCTATTTGTTACATATTATCAGATAAAAATATTCTTTCTCTATTTTCAGAAAAATGGGAAGTTAAAATATCAAAAGCCATGGAGAAAGTTTGGAAAATACACATGCTGGGGAAGAAAGCATGGAGAAACCCTGTGTGATTCCATGGGAAAACCAGAACCTGGCACAGACCTGGAGCTAGTGAGCCTCATTGTTCCTGGAGTATCTCCCTATACCCTTCCCCAAGATGCAGAATTTCTGGACAATTTGTTAGCTCAGGTGAGTGTCACTGTCTCAGCAAGCTGCTGCACTGGGTGACACAGGATGTATTTTCTGTGGCAGTTTGATCCCAGATATCAGATGTTATTAGCACCAAGTCTACTCATGGACAAAATGAAGTTTTGGTAGCACCTTTTCCCAGCCCTGAGCCAAAAGCAATAAACCCCAGAACTGTGCAGAGTTTATGCAGTCAAAGCAGCACACTAGCAGGTCACAAGGCTTGCTTTCAGCTCTGAGCACACGCAGAATAAGACCGAGTCCGCTCAAAATGCAGGCAGAGCAAGCTCACCTCATTGCAAAGCGCTGCCAATTGTGAGCTCACATCTGCAGAGTACAAGCAAATCTGGAGTCTTTTCAGGAGCCACCATGGTTCCAGCAGACTGTACAGGAAAATAAACCAGGGCCAGGGTGAGGGCTTGCACCCTGTTCCATTGTTGTCTATACTGGGTAATTCTTAGCACATTCCCTGCTAAGATTTTGCCCCATAACAATTTATTGTCTTCCACATAATGCCTAGGCACCCTTAAGAGACTAGCACAGACCCTGGATTTTCCTAAATATGCAGTTTGCACTAGGCTGCTTTGTTTTGGCAAGGAGAGGTCCAAGGACACAAGCCAGGTTGTGTCGCTTCTCCTCGGAGCCTGTCCTTGGGTTCTGTCTAATTTAATAGCAGAGCTGGGATGACCATTTTGTGTGGGGCTGCTCCATGAAGAGCCACACACAGGCTCCCACCATTCCCAGGGCATGGGCACGCAAGTGCCCACAGGCCTGGACTCCTGCAGTGTACAGGCATAGCCTCAGTGGTGCAAAAGGGACTAAAATGCTTCCCTATCCCTGCTGGGCAAGGAAAGGATATAGCCTTGCTCTGCCACTGCTGTGTCTGAAAGAATAAGCCACACAAGCCAAACCTGTTAAGCTCAGAGCCAGCCATGGTGGATCTGCACCCACACGTGACCAGGCTGCAGGCTGCAGACGTGAAGTGCTGAAGAGTAAGTGTACAGCTCTGCAGCAATTAGCCTCAAGCACTTACAACAAATGCAAGACAATTTAGAATGACAGAAAAATGTTCCAAGAGACACCATAGTTACACAAAATTTGAAGGTTCCAGAAAGATCTCAGGAATCAGAAATAGCAGAAAATTACACAATGCTTTTGCCCTTTTTTCCTCTCAGCCAAGTTTCAGACCAGGGTAGTTACAGCCAGCTTATTTCTTAGGCACAGGAAAAAAAAGAAAATCCAGGTTTGAAATAAGATCAACTCTTTGGGTTCAGTCCTGCAAATCTGCGCTTGGGCAAAAATCAAGTAATGCTTTGGAAGCTGGATAGCAAACATGGGGACAACTGTGCCTGGCTGGAGGCACCAGTGGATCCTGCCTCTCCAGGCCCTTTGTTCACACAGGCTCAATGTTTCAGGATTCTGAGAATAGCCCACTGTGGATGTGTTACCAGACTTCCAGGGATGCATGTCATTCCCTTGCACTCCACTTGCTGAAAATCACAAGCTACTGTCAGATACACAGAGTATGTAATCTGAGAAAATGCCACAAATAGCAAACTGTCAGCTCAGGAAAGATTAAGCCAAATGCTCTTCTATGCCTTGCTGCAGAAATGGAAGCAGTGACATGACTGGGGATCTCAGCATCAGAGACAGGACAGAGAAGGCTCCCCACTACATGTTCATAACTGATTGGGCTCCTCAGAGGGTGTCAGTGCTGGTAAGTGGAAAGCAGTAACTTTATATTCATGAGCATGACATGCTGTGTTGTATTTCAGTTGAGGTGTGTTATGGAGTGGAAACTTCTTTGAGAGAGAAGTGTCTTGTCCCTTTTCTGTTCCTCGGGTTCTTATGGAGATGCAGTCCCTCTGTTAGTTCCATATGGCCTGTCTTCAAGCTGTTTTAAACATCACAGAGGAACAGTTGACTCAAAGTTCCGGTAAATTTCCTGAAAATAGGGGCTCTAGTAGAGACATTAATGGCACCACGTAGGAAACTCAGCTGAGTGAGGTCAGCTCTTTTTAGACTCTAGATATGTGGGACATGTGGGTTAATGAATGTCTCAATCACAAAGTCATAGTAAGGTTTGCACTACAACAGAAAAAAACCCTTGGGAATCCTTGAGACATCCTGTCGCAGTCAAAGCAGGTGGGTCTGGTGTCACACCACAGTTCCCCTTAAAAAGTCAACCAACCACAAATCAGTACAGAACCACCACAAACTGGGGCTGTTCTACATCCTGGGCTCACACATCTCTTATTTCTTTTGTAATGTAGGTAAGCAGGCAGGGAAATAGACTGGAGCAGTTTTCTGCAGCATGACAGGTATTGCAGGTGACATTTTCCACTGAAGGCTGGCAGGCAGAGTGTGGCACACATTTCAGTCTTGGGCAGTTGTCCTCTGTCCATGCAAATACACTGTCAGCCTTGCCCAAGTGCTGTATAGGAGCACCAGTAGCCCTCCACAGGCTCAGCCTTCCAGAGCCCAGAGAAGTGCCCAGGTCTGAGCTTCTTGTATTATCTGCTAGGGACAGCTTCAGTAAATGGCACACAACAATGAGAAGAAATGCAACATTCATTGCAAATAAGGACAAGAGAGAACTCCATGTTTGTCATCACAACCAAGCTAATGGAGCTCTAAAGACACAACACATGTGACCCAGTATCACAGACTGTACAGAAGAAATGCAATTTATCAGGTTCCATTGTGGTGGATTTGGCTGCTCTGTCATCTGAGTTCAACTTTCAGTCATTCTGCAGCAGCGAATGCTCACAATGCCACAATTCAGCTATGGACTTAGGGGGAGGCTGCTATCGCCAGCTGGATGAGAGATTCACAGCTATCCAGACTATGCTAAAATATGCTGAGAGAAGCTCAACACCAGCCACTCTTCCTGTCATCCCTTCACCTCCTTGTTTGTTTCTTTTTCTTATGCTTTATATGTCAGACCGTGCCCTTCAGGGACAAGCGCTTCAATTTCCTCTGCATTTCTCCTGTGTCTGTGGTAATGCAGGTCCCACCCCAGCGGAGCATCTATGCACTGCCACAATGTAAGTGTTGGTGTGAGACAACAAAACTGTCTTGTTATTTCACTGTTTTCAAACATCCAGCTCATAAGTATTCCAGTATCGCAGCAATACCTAAAAGGGATCCTGGTACTGCAGCTAAATTTGTTGAAATTCATTTCACTTAAAAAAGGCACTAAGACTGTCTTTGTTCAGCCATAGCCTCACTTTCATTAATCACCATCTCGTTCAGGCTGTGTTTTATACACTCAATTATTCAGTTTTGCCCTGATAATATGTACCATTGTAGGCGAGAAGTAAAATGCTTCAGTGCAACCCCTCCATTCCTAATGGATTCTCTGTTTGTTTACATTATACTGTAATAGCTATTGATCTTCACACGATTATGGAATCCAGACAGCATTAGAAAATTCATTAATGATGACTATAGAAGCTTTAACTCTCTTTAAAATGTTCTTCACTTTCAGGCTATTCTACATGAATGACAACATCTATTATGGACAAAGGCACTGTAACCACCCCTAATTTGCAAAGCATATTATCTGTGATCAATACTGAATGATAAAGCACAGCTGACTGAAAAGGCCAATTTTGGAATTCAAGCGACATATGGTTTAAATCCCACAGTAACCACCCCGCACTAACTAAACAATGGGGACATACAATATCCAGGATTTCTAACGCAGTGCTCCACAGTTAACACAGCTCTTCCCTCGGGACTAATGCCACTATTTACATTTTTGGTTTTCAAGGGCAGAGAAAGGGTTTGCTGTTTCCTTCATCACATGTGACAAGGTGTAATGCATAATGAATAAAATGCCATAATTGCTTAGTAAAGGAACTTTATTAAGCATACAGAGTAACTTTATTTAAAAAAAAAGGAAAAACACTTGAACATTTTGTTCTAACAAGATACTGTTTTCAGGTTTTTTTTCTGAAGAAATAAACATTATCAACAAAATTAGCCTATATACAATTGTATCACAGGGCTCCTTCCTATAGCACTAGTTTTGTATGTCTTAATAATACTTTCCAGGAAGTCTGTTTGTTTTAGGAGTAGCCTACTTTGAAAGATAGATAATGTGGAAGACTAAAAAGTGACAAGCTTACTGCTTCATTTAGATTCCGTGACTGTTGTCCCAGCTCTTTAAAGTTATGTATTAATGACAAAGAGTTATGAAAGGATTTTATTAAACATTAAGTACCTTGGCAATGTAACTAAAGGCATAAACTACTGCAACCTACATGACAATTACATATTGCATCTCTAAAAAAAGGAAGCATTTAATAATTATGGCTTTATATCATTCTGATACCTATAAAAATTCTGGATGAAACTCACCCCAAGTGTAACTCACTGGGCATATAACAAGGTTGAATTTAGCGTTGTGCATTCCTGGGAATATCTCTGCCTGTAAGAAACCAATACATTTTTCAGCAAGCCACATAATAGGGACTGACCTGAGCCAAATAATTCACATTTTCATTCCCATGCAAACTTCCACATAAGGAACTAGATGCATAGCTCTGCTTTGGAGAGTACACAGTACAGTACCACATCTCCCAGTAAAACCTCTCCATACAGAGCTGCTGAGTTTATACAGCTTTTCTCCCAAACTGTAAGAATGGTCATTCAATATGTTTGCACAGCAATGAGCCCAACACAGTCTCTAGGGGTGTTTAGTTTTTCTCCACCATGAGGTATCTATGACATAGTTATGAACTAATTCCATGTGCCATGGTTATATGTTGTAGTTTGCCTTGTGATCTGGTGTTGTCCCCTATCATGCTCTGGTCAGCGGAGTCTGGACAGCTGTTGTACCTACATCCAGAATAGCAGGAGCTCAGACACAGCTCAAACCTGATGTGGTGCTGAAGCTGGACCAGCTGAACCCCACCCAGCTGAGAGTATAGGTATTAAATACATTATATGTACCATGTAACTCTTTCTATATCAAGATCCATTCATAAGATGGGTAGTCAGTGAAGAGGCAGGTGCTGGAGGCAGGGGCTGGAGGCTGCTCCTATACAGAAATTGGGACACAGAAGGGGCTGCTCAACATCCAGGCTTCAGCCCACCATCTCAACAGGCAGAACATGGCCATGATCTGTAACCAGAACCAGCAGCCAGGAGAACTACCAGGTGCCACCTCTTGGATATAACCACTGTACACCAAGAGATGAGTCTTTACGCCCCTTACCTGCTAAGTTACGTGGTGCATGCAAAAAATGTCACTCACTCCAGCTGGTGGCCTGGGCCTCAGTTTGCCCACATGAGACTGGGGATGTCAGCTGAGAAGTACGGGGAGTTTTGGAAGGTAAAGCCGAAGGTCCTGAGAGACAGCAGTGGTGAGAGCTACACTGACTGGTATCAGTGTATGTGTTTCTACATCTGTAGACATGTGTATCAATTGCAATTTACATGCATGCAATTTCTGAATTAAGAACAAATTCCACACATGCATGTGAACTAAGAGCTCTCCCACATCACTCTCTTTAGCAAAGATATCATTTTACCCCTTATATACAACCAAAGCAACTCAAAACCAAAATTATGAACCTAAAGTAAAATTTGTCGGAAAGCAGCCGTTGAGCAATCCAAGGGCTGAAATATATTAGCTTATATATAAGCTTGTAGTTCACAGAAATTTGTATAAAGTCTCCAGTCTGCTTAAGGATCACAGATTTACAGAAGAAAGCACAAATTCCACTCAATCAAAAGGAGAGCAAAGAAAAACCTAGGGGAAGAATAAAATACCATAAAAAGAGCGGTCAAAAGTGATCAAAGCTGAACTGATCTGAACTGAAAAAATCTTGCCAAAAAAACTCAGCTCCAAACAAGACATGTCTAGAAGCTCTAGGAATAGGAAACTGTTTCCTAGACAAATTTTAGTCCAATCTAAGTGACATTGCTATGTAAAGCAATCTGAGCTACTGCATGAGTCCAAGAGGATAGCAGAAAAAAAGATAAGTACTTAGCAATTTCAGCCTTAATGTAACATCAACCACATCAGCAATCATAGCCTTCAACTACCTTGATATGCAAGGTAAGCCACTAAGAAGAGAAATTCATACATTGTGCAGATAATGAGGTTAATTTTTTTCTGTGAGCTATCATGGACATTATTATAGTACGTTATCTGTACTTTGCTAAAATTTTTCTCACTATGGAAATCAATCTTCCCTTCTTGGCTAGAGCATAAAGGCTGAGATTTATAAAGCCTTTTAAGGTGCCTCTAAAATTAATGGGAATTGGATGTCCTCATTACCTACATACTTTGAAAAACTCAGCCAAAATGCATAAAATGCATAGACAGTGACTATCATTAAAACCTCTCCAATTCTGCCTTTGAAAGTGGATAAGGATATCATCATGTTCAAATGATTCCCTGTAAAGGATTTAGCACCGGGAATATTTAGCGAACTCTACAGTGCTCACTATAAATTACTTTCAAAGGCATGTGCAAAGACTTTATTGGTGCCTACACAAACAACTGCATGAACTAATTCAGTGAAGTGAATCTCTGGGGATGAGTTGCCAGAACTGCAGTCCTGAAGGAATGGAATTTATTGTACATCCTAAGTAGCCACATTGTTGCTCCAGTTGGGAAAGGTCTGCTGACATGAGGCTATATATCCTCAGAACTAATTGTGTGCTGGTGTGCAGAGTGCAGCCCAAAGGCATGAGTGCAACAGAGCTGTCCCTACTAGTTCTGTTGAGCATGTTGTCAAAATCATGCCTAGTTCCCCTCCACCTGGAAACCTCAATGAGCCATCTCCATTTCACCATTGCCACCCTTGTAGGCAAAAGCCATGTTGTTCTAGATCAGCTCTCCTTCTTAGTCTTTTTTTTATCATTTTTCCCTATATTCTGAGTAAAAAGGGCATCCTTGCCAACTGCCTTGTTCCCTGGTCTTGACCATGCCTCCTTTCTCACCCCAGCTGGCTGGTAAATAAAAGTGGAACTAAATCCTGTCTCTGAAGTGCTACGGTGAGGGTCATGCAAACTCTGGGCAAAGTTTTTGCTGCTGTTGCTACCTCGCTAGCAGAACCCAGATGGACTGGTTTATATCTATCTCTGGCACTGATATCATAAACATAAGCAGTGCAATCACATTCCACAGTGGAGTGCAGATGAGAAAAACCAAAGGAGAAAAGCTTCAGCCTTGTGTAATTTCCATGATTAAAATCAACAGCAATGTTTGACTAATTGGCCCACCAAGGCCCTTGCATTGGCATAATTTAAATAAGCTTGAAAACAGAACAAGGTTAAAAAAAAGCACCAATAACCTACCAACAGGGCTGCACAATCTCTTCACTGAGTTTGTGTTACACAAGTTCTTTGTGAGGCTCCTCTGCAGGAGCCTCACAAAGCCTCCCAAGGTTTCTGGTGGAGTCCCCACTGAAAAGTGAGACTGAGCAACATGTTCACTGTCAGCATCACCAGCCATTACATCTCTGAACAGGGGCACCACAAGCCTCCCAAGGTTTCTGGTGGAGCCCCACTGAAAAGTGAGACTGAGCAACATGTTCACTGTCAGCATCACCAGCCATTACATCTCTGAACAGGGGCACCACATCATTAGGGAACTGCAAGAAGAGGATGGAAACATATATTCTCCCTCTCCTGCTCTATGTCACTGCCTTCATGCATGTCCTGCACATTTACGTGGAGGCAGGAAAACCAGCAATTTCTCTGTTTAAATCACTAAAAGCAAAGTGTGTTATATGACCTCATGCGTCATGGAAAAGTGGTTGCATCCCCATGCACTCATTCACAGGGCAGATGGAGTTTTTCCTGTGTCTGCTTTCAAATTAGTTTCACAGTATTCCAAAGAAGTCCTGGGAAGGCTGAGGACCAGGTAGATATTTCTTTCAAAACCGTTGGTGAGATCTCTATTGAGACAGTCCTGGGCACATGAGGTAGGCACTAGCCTCCTCAAAAGACCCCCTGTGAGACCTCATCTGCATCTGCCCAGCTCTATCTGATGGAAAAAATGATCCAGAAAACCAAGATTTAGGTGAACTTTGTTATATAACTGTCAATGAACTCACATTTGGGGCGGCAGGCCAGCGGGTGACAGAAACCACTCTGGCAACTGCTAATTGGCCTTAGTAAGAAGTAAGTCAGTGAGATTGGCCTAGAGCAATGTAATTAGCAAAGTCATTGGCAGCTTATGCCAACAGTCTAATTTAGAAAGTAATAAATAGTTAAAAACAACAGTCTCCTGGGGGCAGGGGAACTTATGTACTAGGACAGCTGACACAGTAAAGCAGCTATTGCCCCAGGTGGAACCACCCCATGTAGGGGCCGATCTGCCACCAAGGACTTGACATGTCCCTGTCAGAGCAAACATCTGCCCCCTGGGGTCTGAGGTGCTGGTCTAGACTGGAGTGAGGCTGGGGGTCTGATTCATGTGTGTCGTACATCTGTATGGTATAGAATGGAATTCTTGGAGTAAAAAAATCGCTTTCCACCCACCAAACTCACCTTACGAAGTAAAGTAAGTTTTAGATGGTGCATCACTGAGTGGTGTGGGTCTGTTCCTGTGGCCATCCCCCCCCATGCTCTCACTTCAGAGGATTTGACTGTGACTAAAGATAGGAGCTGCACAAGAGAAGAGGAACTTCCAGGTTGTGCCTTGCCCTGGCTCATTTCACCACGCATCCAGAAGGATGAAAACCGGTGGGCATGGGCCCATCTGTCAGCTCACAGAGCCAGGGGCTGCGGGGAGGGGGAACAGCAGGGAGGGAATAAAGAGAAGTGGGGAATGGGCTCTGCTTCCAAACACCTTGCTCAGCGCAAGGCTTGATGTAATTTGCTGCCCATAGATTAACAGTGAATTATTGTCCCCTGCAGCAAAGCTGAAGCAGGGAGGTGTGCAAGAGGCACAGCGTTTCCCAGAGCAGTTCCTGAGATGAGGCAGCTACCCAGCGTCTGCATTGCTCAGAGCAAAGCCTTGAGATGCATAGTAGCCCAAAGTAATGAGCCTGGCTCTGGCAATAAAGTGATTGTTTCAGTAAAGTGAAACAGCCATTATGTACTTGGCAACGGCTCTAGCCTTGAGATAACCTGCTTTTTAATTGAGCTGAGGAATGTTTTCATTCTTTCTCAAGTTGCATATTATTTATGGGTACAATGTGTAATAATAAAAATTACATCTCTCAGAAAAAACAATGAGCAGAGAGTCAGCTGGAAGAACACTACACAGCGGGCATATATTTTCTAGAGAGGTAGTCATCTATTTTAAGTACCATTGTGCTCTGTTTCTCTGTGGTAAACCCGCACAGAAAGCAGAACACTAGCGATGTTTTTGCATGTACAAAGAAACCCTGTTTAAAAGCACAACCTCTAGGCATGTGCTGTAAAGTACCTCACCTCTGAGTTCCATGCACTCCTCTTTTCACAGACCTCTCCCAATCTGTATTCCAGCAAAGGTGCTGGTGGAGGGAATGGTCACAAAAGGTACACCCCATGCCACTGTTCTGAAGTGTTGATTCTCAGCAGAGCATCGTCCCTCTCCTCCATAAAGGGAGGAGCAAAAATTGCTCCCAATTTCCTTCCATGCTTCAATGTGCTGAGTACCAGCACCACTGGCAATTGGGGGAAGGGGGAAGAATGCACTGCCTTTATCCATTTTTAATTGCTGGAGACTGTAAAGTTGATCTTCAGGAAATAAATACTTTACTACTTTCCTCTCCCCCTCTCAGCACGCCAGCACATTTGGTTTATCGATGGGCATTTAATAATAACTTTCAATACCGGAATTTTCTCAATTGCTTCTTCAGGTTTTTGCTCCAAACCACTGTGGTTGGATTACTCATGGGAAAAGCTGAGCAAATGGATTTTATGTAGTGTGCATCTGCCCAGAGAGAGAGTGAGAGAGCACAGAACCACTTAAATGATAAATCAAATATTTTTTTAAGTATTTTCCTTTGTGCAATAACCTTTTATTACAACCCTGCTGTCACAAATAAGCTGTTTAACACTTTGTGCCCTGTCATCCTCTGTGAACAGCAGAAGCAGCACTGTGCTGCACACATTATCTGAAAAAATGTTTGCAGCCAATAGGTCTTGAATTTTAAATGGGAACAGAGCTGCCTACAGGTTTGTTAGCCTGACATCTACTTGTCTTTGGCCCTAGAAACATGGGGAGAACTGACTGAGGAAAAGAAAAATGAAAGTTGAAAAAAAGAAAGAAAAGGAAAGAATGCTGTACCTATAATGTAAATCTCATGTTTAATTAGGAGGGCTGAAGAATTGTGGCCAGGAAAAACATGTTTCTCCATAAGTGGTTTTGAATAGCACTGAAGATGAATATAATAAGGCTGACAAATACACCTTGGAGGGTGACTGCGAGAATAAAATCAATTTATTTAATAATTTAGAGACTGCTTCCAGCCATATCTCCCATTAAAATCTGAAGGCCATTGTATTCTGTATTTCTTTGGTCTTTTTTCTCCACTTTAGTTATGCTCCACCAGCTTTAATAAATAAGTAATACATGGGGGGAAAAACACTTATCTCGAGTGCTTTGCCACAACCCTGTAGGCCTCTTTGATTCTTTCTAACTCTAAATAGATCAAGTCAGGAGCAATCATGTCCCTGGAGAAGAATGATGTTTCAGGGTTAATACTTTAAATATACGCACGGAAGTCCAAAAATTTAAATTAAAATTGTATTAATGACTGTCAAAGATCAAAGTGGGTAAGCAACATATTAAATGCATATTCTACTCCCAAAACCAAAGGAAAAATCACCTAGATATGTGAACAGCAGTCAGTAGCTACGTGTTCTTATGTAGGATGAGTTAAGGGGAAATGAGGCATAATGAGAATAAAAATTAATCCATGGACAACATTTTTTATTCTATCACCCATTTTGAAGTTTTCCATTTATAAATGTTTCTGAGGCTCAACCTTCCCAAGATTTTTCTTCTGGGGGTGTTTTGACCTTAGTTGTTACAGACTTTTGTTTTATAAGGTGCATTTTAGAAAGAAAATATATTGGACAGTCCTGCTTGTTAATTAATTAAACATTAAGTACTCACCACCTTACTCATGCAAAAGCAAATATAGTACAAGCACAATTCTTCTGCAACTATTTTATGCAAAATTCATGGTGTGAATTCTATAAACAATTTATAAAGTCAAGTATGAGTTTGATATAGGTGCATATCAGCAATGTAGGCCAACTTCATTTACACTGGGAAGTTAAACAAAAGCACAGAAAATGCCTTTCTGCCCACTTGAATCTGATGATAAAGCAAGCTGCATGGTCAGAGGGACCTTCCTTGTCTGCTCTGGCAGTTTAATGCTTTCACTTGCAAGACCAATAGAAAAGCTGAACTCTGCTGTAGAAATAGCTATAACAATATTCATTAATTCTTTTCAGTCAAGTACTTCCATTTTCCCTTAATATTGTTCATTTTAGCCATTCTAAAGCTAAATAAAATGGAGAAAGGCAAGAGAAAAGAGCACACACTAGAAGCCTCTATAAAAGAACTGGCTGAATGGATGTCTTTCAATTGATGTCATCAGACTTCAGATAAATAAATGCTAAATTTCATTAACGTGTTCTTACTTTTCCCAAAATACCAACAAAAAGTAGCTTTAGAAAGGGCTTACATAATAGCCCATGTAGTTTTCCTTCAGCAGCTCGGTCAAGGCAGCATTCCCCACCTCAAACTGCTGTTTGGCAAGCCATGAGTGGACCATGGGAGCAGAGCCAGTGCTTCTGATCCATGACAAAACGGATTGGGATGGGATGCAGGCCTGATTGCACCTTACATACCTTGGCATGCTCAGACCCTCTTCCCATGGCCTTGGTGGCACACGGCCTTGTCCACACATGGCTGGGAGAGAAACCAGTCTGTCTATCCGCTTGCCAGCATGGCCCGGTGAGTCTAAGAAAGAAGCTGACTCCAGAGATCCCACACCAAAACACTTACAGCTTTTTTGGCAGTACATGGACAAAACCCTGCTGACTGGATGAAATGATGCCTGAGTTTCTCTGGCAATTGCCAGAGCCTGGGTGAAATTTTCCCACATCAGGAACCTGTGGGTGAGAAGAACAACATGAGGGGAGAGAACCAAACACAGCTCCTTTGCACCCTCATCACCCACAAAGAGGCAGGCATGCATCCCTTTGGCACTGGATGTTTTCAGCTTCTTTCCTTAAGGTTATGGGCAGGTCTCATCATTCCTGCAGACTTACGGGGAAGACAGTGAAGGCTGTAACACAACCTTGATGGTTTAGAGGGCAGGGCAGGGATGTCGATCCAGAGCACTGCTGTGTGGGTAGATGTGACACTCACCCTCAAAGAGAGTCCCTCTGGACAGTCTCACAGTGCTCCTTGCAAGACCTTTTTTCAGATCTTTAGGGGGTCTCTTCAGCCATCTCCAAGAAAACCTCCCATAGCCCCTAGCAGGTCTTGCAGACAGCAACCATTTTAAGGATTTCTTCCATTAGGGGACCCCTGAGAACTGGTCCTTAGGGCAGGCCCTGCAGAGTGGAAACAAACGTGGAATCTACTTGGTTTTGTGCTAAGGTCTCTTCAGAGAATACAGAGAGCTGATTGCTGGGCAGAGAAACGAAAGCAGGTGATGGGTGGCTTGTGAGCTTCCCTCATCTCCTTTTCCATCTCAGGTAGCTTGCTCCCTTGTCAGGCTCAGCCCAGATAAGCAGTGCAGTAGCTATGGCCAGCATGGCCAGTGAGCCATATTCCAGCAGCCAGCTTTTCCTATAATCCTTATTATTTCTCACTGCTGAAGTGGGGGAGGGGGAGGAGGAGGATTTTGCTGCTTTTTGTGCCTGTGCAGGGCTGTGAGTTCTCTCTTGTCTGCACAGGGGCAGGCTCACTGCTCCTGTGTGTGACCTGCAAGAAACCTAGCAAAAGAGTGAAGGAGGCATTGCTGAAGCAATCAAGGGACAAAAGTGACTTGGTTGCTACTGCTGCTGCTGCAGAGTTGCTCCAGGGAGGCACAAAGCCCCCTGGACATTACCACTGGAAAGTCATTAGGAAGCCCACGGCCACATCCCCAGCGCAGATTGCAAGTCCTCCTCTCCCAAGGCAGACACAAGGCATGGGGGGTCAGGAGGAGGAGGGAGGGGGTTCAGGAAGGAAAGAAGGAGACCAGTCCCTTTCCCAAAAGGATGGAAATTAACTGGAAAGGGGTGAGTGGAGATCAGCATGGGCAGACTGTGGGTTTTTTGGGGTGTGATTCTTTCTTGTTATAAAGTTTGCCCCTCCCCTCAGGATATTCTCTCTTCTTTTTTTAAGTTTTATTCATGAGTTGTTAACCGTTTTGTTTAGCAAATCGGTTTATCCCAATGACCTTTCCCTGCTTTAATTTTCGAGATGGCAGATGGCTCTAAAGAAATCCCCCTTAAATGCAGAACCAGACCCAGCCTGTTTTTTCACACACTGGACCTGCATCAACATGCCAAGCACAGCTCCAGAAAAAAAGGACAAAGTCCCCAAGAAAAAAACAGGGAGGGAGAAGGAGGGGGAAGGGGGGAGAGAGAGAGAGACTAGACAGAGCCCAGGTTGACTATTTTCTGCACTGTTAATTGTCTGGGTTTTCTTGCTGGCACTGTTTGCATCCCCCCACCACTACTCTCTGCTCAGAGGCAACAAGCTCCATGGAGGATGTCATGTAGGATGGGTATCCCAAGGTGTATGTTGCAAGAGGTTGATGTAAGGAGGGAGGAGGAACAGACAGGAGTGAGGGACCTGTGCAGGAATGAAAGGCAGGAATGCAGAAAGCAGAGGCAATGCTGAACCAAGCTAAGCAGCTGCACTGGTATGAAAATACAAAATGGGAACAGAGGGTTGGAAGGAAGTACGGAAAAAAGCAGCCTGAAGCCCTAGCACCCTGAACTGCCAACACAGCTTCCTGGTGACCCCTTATCTGCCACCCTTGTGAAGGGAAAAGGGGCTTTCCAAAGGTAATTTATCACAACCTTTGTAGAAGATCTTAGTGCCAGTTACCCTTTCTCAACACATTTAAAGTTTTAACCCATTCAGTTGTTATGGATGAAGAAGTAAAGCATGCTCAAAGCCATCATTTATATCTTCCCCATCTCTTTTTGAGAAAAACTGATACAAGTTGTCCATCTGATATCTTTCTTGACTGGTAGTAATAACACCTGGAGATGACAAATTCCAAGAAGTCATTCATTTTTGCTCACCGTAAGATGGCTCTGGTTCTCTGGTTGAAAATGTGGTCAGAACAGCAACAGTTAAAAAAAAAAAAAAAAAAAGGAAGGGGAAAAAAGTTAATGATGAAGTGCATTCAGGTTATACAACACTGGATCCCTCCCTGACCATTTTAAGCTTATGCTTAAAATGAGAGATCCTGAGCAGGGCTTGCAAATGGCAGTGTGAGCTCCTGACTCAAACCAATTCATTCCAGTCTCCAGAGGGGCTGTACAAATACAGTTCTGCTAACCATTTAATCCCATGTTTCATTTCAAGTATTTAAGTGAACCCTATTGCTTTTCCTGTCTGGCTTCAGTCACTTTGAGGGGGAAAATTGAGGAGTGGATACAACCACAGCGTGTGACGTTTCATAGTCCATCACACCAAAAAAAGAGAGGGGGGGAAGGCACAGTCCCCTAACTCTTCCCTCTCTTTCGCTCAACTCTATGGAATTCCATGGGAGAAACACATGTAAGTGCTCTCCTGATCCAATTTCTATCAATAATAAGCCCATAGCCAAGGTATTATCATTGGACTACACCACAGGATACTACTTTCTGTGTTGCACTGTTGAGAAGAGGTTGCATAAGATACCAAGGGCTACACGCAGAATCTTTATTACCTCCAGAAAGCTGTATGTTATGCCTGGAAAAACACAGATTGCTACAATCTTAAGCTTCATCGTGGAGTCTCTTGGCTTCTTTTCATTCTGCATGGTTTGTTTTTCACTTGGCTTTTCAAAGTTCTGTCCTGAGACCAGAGAGACAGTTGAGGAAGACAAAAGGGCCCCAACTGCATCAAAGTCTAAAAGCAGCCCTAAGTCAGTATTCATGAATCTCATGGATGAATCTGTAAGTGCCATGTCACATGGATCAGTCCTAACCCACACACAACAAGGGAACTATTTCTGTTTTGGGGGATGCAAGGTACTCCTCCAGCATAACAAATCCCACTGTCCCCAATTGCTTGCTGCAAGTGGTGCCTAATAGATGTAAATAAAGTGGCCACAGTAATGTCCCCACAGCAATTCAAAGTTCAAACACTACTGAAGAACAGATCCAGGCTGCTGACTTCACTGTTTGATCTCATGTCTACCTTCATGTGAACTGTTTGCCTAGCTCAAAACACACCTCAGCCTTGCTACTATTAGAGACAAGTGACCAATTTTCCTCAAATTGCTTACCTGTGGAACACAGGTTGTTTTTTTTTTTTTTTAGATTTTGCTTATTCTCCAAATGGATTGTGGTTTCCTCAAGTGTTTTCACTCAAACCATTTTCCCCAGTGTTTGATTTCTGTGCAATGTCGGTTAACTGAGATGGTCCATGATTATTTCTGTTCCCTGATCCTGTTCAGAGTCTGGAGGTCTATCAAACTACTATGGCTTCCATTCACTCAAGGAGAGGTAGCAGCAAAACAGCAGTTGGAGATTTTATAAAATATTAAACCTCCTGTTTTCTAGGCCACACAGTCCTTGCCTGAGGCAGCATTCATATAAAAAGTTAAGCTATTACAAGATTTATTGCCTAGATGCAAAGGAGCACACAAAATTGAAGTCTATGTCTCAGCCAGTTGGAAAGCAAACATATTCCTTCTAAGGTGCCCTGAACTGGGCTGGAGACAGGCAGCAAGACTTGTGCAGTCGGCCCAGCACAGACCAACTTGTGCTGAAATAAAAGCACCAGCCTGGAAGTATTTGTGCTGTATAAAATAATTTGATTAAAGAGAACACAGCCAGACAGAGCCCACATACACAGTGCAGCTTCATCAGTGCAAGGGTTTGTCATCACCAGCATGCCATCAGTCACTAGCATGAGGGATCCTGACAGTGGGTGCAAACAGGCTGTGGAGGAACCTTCAGTACATTAATTTAGATTCATTCAGATTCGTTCATAGAGCCTTCAGTCAGCATAGGTTTAACCATGCTGTGCTCCAGATGGGCTAAAGATGTGTGGTGTTGGGGAAGGGAAATCACTGCTCTGCCCTCATATGCCAACTGCACTCAACTTTGATACATGGACCAAGATTCCCAGGGGTGCCTAAGAAAGATGTGCATTTCTAAGACTTAGTGCTTTATTTCTTATCTGTGCTGCTCAGTGTCTCCAGATTGACAGATGATTTATTTTCATTCATGTGAGGAATATGGTTTAACAGGAGCTCAGAAACAAGAGGACCATTTTCAAGTGGTTGTATGAAGACATATGGAAGCCAGGTCCCTCTATATCCCTGATGAGAGTTCTTCTGTCCTAACTATTGCACATTAGCTTTCTGGCTCCAAAGTGGTAATTCTCCAGTGCTTGACAAAGCTTTCAACTCAACACTGCAGGGAAGCAGCAGAGTGGTGTATCTGCCATGCCACCTGTCTCAAACTGAATATTGTAAGATGAACTGTGTGCTCTGAAGAACATAAGTAGTCTTCATTGGTCATACCATACCCCACTCACTGGAAAGCCTTTGCCTCCAGCAAAGATTTGGTATGCATCCTGGAGCAAGTCTTATCCATCACAAGTGTCATGGTCCTTCGTGTACACAGAGCCACACATTCACTAGTTGCAGCAGGAGGAGTATTCCCATATTTACATGTACACACATACTCAGACATACAACAGTGGCAGTACTTTTCAAGCCAAAGAAACATCTAATGCCATTTCCAACCTTGATTTAGCAATAAATCCCCACAGACTCATAGGCTTAAGCTGGAAGAAACCTCTGTGGTCACCTCATCCAACCAACATCCCAGAGTTTAATGCTGAAAACAATCACTAGCTTCAACCTCCACTGCAACCAGGCTGTTTCCTCTGGCATTGAGATGACAAGCAACTAAATCCAGCTGGGAGGGTATGTTCTGACTTCAAAACCTCCAAATGTTTACAGCTGTGCTCGCTGGAGAGAAAAAGAAGCTCTTTTTCCTTCTTTTCTTACCCAATTTGTAGAACATACCTTTTCTCTCTTTGCATTGTCAGCCAAGTAATTGGGTAGTATGACTTCAGAGATGCTCTACGGTAATGACCCAAAATTCAACAGTATCACAGACAGTTGACATCTGTGTTGGTCCGTCAGTGACCAGAGAGTCATGGAATAGTTTAGGTTTGAAGGGATCTCTAAAGTTCCTCTAGTTCAACTCCCCTGCAATTATCAGAGACATCTTCAACTAGATGAGTTTGCTCAGAGCTATATCCAACCTGATCTTTTATGTTGCCAGTGTTGGAACATCTACCATTTCTCTTGACAGCCTGTGCCAGTGTTTTACCACTCCTATTGTAAAAAAATTCTTCCTTATATTTCCTCTAAATCAACCTTCTTATAATTTAAAGCCATTACCCCTTGTCTTATTGCAACAGTCCCTGCTAAAATGTTTGTCCCTGTCATTCTTATAAGCTCCCTTTAGATACTGAAAGGTCACAATAAAGTTTCTCCAGATCCTTCCCTTCTCTGGGTAAAGAGCCTGAATTCTCCCAGCCTGTCTTCACAGCAGAGATAGTCCATCCCTCTGATCATTTTTGTAACCTTCCTCCAGGCCCACTCCAACAGATCCATGTCCTTCCTGTACGGGGGATCCCAGAACTGGATGCAGCACTGCAGGTGGGGTCTCACCAGAGCAGAGGGGCAGAATCCCCTCCCTTGCCCTCCTGGCCACAGTGATTTTGCTGCAGCCCAGGACAGGTTTGGCTTTCTGCGCTGCAAGCACACATTGTCAGGTTGTGTTCAGTTTTTCATCATCAGCCTCTCCAAGACCTTGTTGATAGGGCTGATCTCAATCCATTCATCCCCCAGCCTGTGCTCCTACCAGGGGTTGCCCTGACCCCAGGTGCAGCACCTTGCACTTGGTCTTGTTAAAATTCAGGAGGTTTCCATGGCCCCACTTCTCCAGCCTGTCCGGGTCCCTCTGGATGGCATCCCATCCTTCAGGCATGTTAGCTGCACCACTCAGCTTGGTGTCATCTGCAAACTTGCTGAGGGTGCACTCCATCCCACTGCCTATGCCACTGATAAAGATATTAACAGCACTGGTCCCGCTACAAACCCTGGGGAATGTCATTCGTCACCAGTGTCCATCTGGACACTGAGCTGGTGACCTCTATCTTATGGATGAGACCATTCAACTAATTCCTCGTCCACTCAGCTGTGCCCCCATCAAATCCTTATGACTCCAGTTTGGAGAGAAGGATGTTGTGGGAGATCGTGTCAAAGACCTTTCATAAGTCCAGACAGAACATATAACAAAGTACAGGTAAAGGTTTAAAGTGGTTTCTGGATCATGAAAAGTAAGGTGTTCCCACTTTCCTTATTTTTAAAGTGTTGACTGTGCACAATATAGAAGTGTAGTTCATTATAATCAATTTTAAAAATAGGATAAAAATATTATTAATAAAAAAACTCATATGTTCCAGGAAAAAATGTTACTGCTGCCTTGGCAGCATAAATTTAAATGCACTGCTGCAGTCCTCTCTGTCACATCAGTTGACTGCCTTCAGGGAAATGTTTATGTGACTAAGGGTCAGGATCAGGCCCAATATAAATAATAATATGATCACTTAGAGGGAGCTTTACATCTGTACAAACACTGTCTAATGAATTCCTGATGGAGTTCTGCTGTTGACTATGGAAATCATGTGAGAACCTCCACAATAAGTGAAGCAGCAACACATTTTGGATCAAAGAAAATCATACAGAAATGCAAACTAATATACATAGAGCTGCAGTCATTCTTGGCATATTTCCTCCCAAGTCATTTAGACCCTCTTTAGGCACTGCCACTATTTACCTTATAGAAAAACACCCTGGCCTTTGAATTGAAAGACCTTCAGTCTTTGACATCAGAGCTCTCGTGTTTAACCAAGAGGACAGCCTTCAGGGGGAAGAGGGTGATACGTGCAGGCTTCAGCTCCATACAGTGTGAACTCTTTACTGCAGAGGTAACCTTTTCATTTTGCTGTTGTGCAGTGTGAGCACAGCAAGGTCCACATCCATGCCAAAGATTCCAAAGCACTCAGGAACACAAACAAAGAGCAACAGTCCAAATTTAACCAGGGTATGACCACACTGAAACTAACACCAAATGTTAGATGCTCTTCTTGCAGTGAATCTCTGTGGAAAGTGCCTGCATTTCTACATGGCTTTTAGGAACTGCAGCATTCCCTGTAACTGCAGTAGCTGTATGTGTTGAGAACCTCCACCAGACTCTATTCTGGCTGTCTTCACCTCAAGCCACATGCACAAGACCAGATAAAGGCACAAACAGTATTTTCAGAGTCAGACCATAAAGGACAAGTGTCCTGTCAGTTTGCCTGCTAAATGTCATCAAATACTTCACCCTACTTTTTTACATCCTCCCATGTCCTCTAACTTAGATTCCAATAATTACCTTACCATATTCTTAAAACCCCACTAACATTACTCACTGTTCACATACTGTGGCTTTTAGACCGACAACTGATGTTTAGACACCCAAATATAAGGTGGTATAAACTGATGTTCAGTCTATCTTAATTCCCTGATAAACAACCTTCAGTGCTGACCAGTTTTTGGTGCTCCAGCACACAATGGCATTCAGTCTGTAACTCTGGCACGCAGAAGGAGTCTCACCAGTTGGCATGGGGATGTCTTGGCAAGAAGTTTTAGAGCTGCAGAAGAGGGCACTGCAGAAATGGCAAGAGGCAGAGTGGAGATCCATAATGCCAGAGTCAGCATGCACCAAAAAGGCTGGTGAGGGTAAACACATGGATGAGATGTGCTGCGGTCAAATGAAACCTGCACCCCCAGTGATGCAAAAGTGTTGAGAGATGAGATCTAAACAGCAGAGCCCATTCGATACGTATCCAGCCCGTAAGGATATAAATAAATGGATGAACTGCTAGCCTTGGAGCAAGTTAAAGGGAAGTAGATGCTGCAGCTACAGATCAAAGCAGCAGAAAACTCCTGCCATGTTTTTTTTTAAACAGAGAATTTCAACCATTGTCCAGTAAACTAGTCAAACTGCCTGCAGGGAGAAAATTTAGAGAAATTATTTCTCACCACTTTAATGCTCTAAAATTAGCATTTCCAGGAAATAAGCATGTCAAGAGGAGAGATTATTCTTGGCATAGAGTTAAAACACAGTAGATAGTGTTACCTGAACCACTTTTACTGACTTCAAAATAACTAAAATATGTCCAAGGGTTTTGGTTTTGGTACCAAAAAAGGACCTGCTAACAGCATATTTGAAAACAAAAGACATGTCAGCAAATGAACAAGAAAATATCCTGAAGGTTTAAAGGAAGGAAATTAAATCCTAGGAGGTAGCAAGAATACATCTTTTCATGAGATTGATAAGAAAATCTCCAAGGCATGTATATTGCTGAACATAAAAATAAAATTTAAAAAAAAAAGGATGAAACACAAAAACAAGAAACTAATGAACACAGCTGCCTGGCTTGGCTCGAGGGCCTCTTTGAACCAGTTAGAAGCCCTTGAGCACTTGGAAATCTGACCAAACTGATTCCAATAACAAGAAGGATAAAGTTCAGCAAGGGAGAGGTAAGGAGTGAAAGAAAGAGGCTGAAAGGTTTTCCCAGAGAAGCTATACCTAAAATTCATAGAAGCTGCTTATAAACAAGAACTCAGTGGGGGAAAATGCAGTGTCTGTTGGATTGCTAGGGATTACAAGAAGTGATTGTTAGGCAGAGACAGAGAAAGCAGGAGCCATACAAGGGATCTCTACGTTGTAACATGACTGTTTTTCTTCATAGATGGATACTTTTAGCATTTCAAGGAACAGTCTTTTACTGTCATATTTTAAATGGCTTTACAGATTACATGCCCATCTCCAAACACTTGGGCAAAGTTTACATAAACCAGTTATTAGCTATTATGATTGTTGCATGCACATATTTCCAAGCAAAAAAATAATTACCATCATTTTTCCATGCAGAATATTTTTTTTCAATCTTAAAATATAATGGCACCAGACACACTAAATGGAGAAATGTATTTTTGATTATGTCTTGGTAATAATTGCCTTCACTGCTTCATATGAATTGAATATTTAAAATATCCTCATAAAAATAGCAATCCTTCAATAGGTATTATCCTCTTTCATAATGGAAGTACAGGTCCAACACCTTCCTTTCCTCAATATTGATTCTGCTAGAAACCAGGTTGATAACTTCATTGTCACTGCAACATTTCTGAAATATTTTACAGGTGTCTAAAAATGCAGATATTAACCCCTGCTTTAAAAAATTGCTCACCAGCATATGACTGAGAACCCTCTCTCTAAGAACTCCATATAAAGTGTTTGGCCTGAAATAAAAGTGTTTTTCCAGTTTCTTGGTAAGAGAGAAAAAGAGAGTTCTTTCTCTAAAGCACATTAGCATATTTTGCCTCATTAATAACTTCACTGCAGCATTAATTTGCTTAATTATTGCACTTAGAATTCAACATGGTAGCTAATTAATTCAAAGGCTGGGGAAAAAAATAAAATCATAACACATACACATACAGCACTGTTTTGGGAGCACACTTTTTGGGAAAATCTTTTTTTTTTTTTTTTTTTTTTTTGTTCTGTTTCATGAAACACTAAGTCTGTGGATGCAGTAAGTTAAAAGTTATCTTTTTCATTATTTATTTTAATTCCTTTTCCCAGGTTTGCCCATTTAATCTTCTCTCCTGATGAATCTTCCTATAACAAATGGAGTTAATGCACCTCAACAGTCTACTATTGGGACTTCCAACTCCATTACCCACTTTTAAGATCTTGTTTGCTTCCTCTGCAAATCTTTCTCTCTATTTTACTGACAAAGGTCAAAAGGCACACTAAATTCTTAGGAGGTAATTTGAAAACAAGAGCTCATTTCTGTCCAAACAGCCTCAAAAGGGACAAAAAAAATCCAACACCAAAACACCACTTTCCATGTCCTTAAGTCTTTCATTGTAGCTGAAAAATAAGATCTCATGATATATGGGTCATGTGTAAAATTCTCAACATCAGAATCAGGAATGATATTCGAGTATAGCATCTTCTAAACTGCTTGCTTATCAGTTTTACCACAAGACAAAACCACCAGAAACCAGTTGATGCTCCAGGCTACTCTGAACTGACTGTCTCTCAGATGATGCTACAAAAGCTGCCCAGTAACTCAGGGGATTCTCACTGTGCTGCTACAGTGATGCTCACAGAGGCATATGGTCCATAACTGTGGTAACAGAAAATCTCAACTGAATACAGCTACATCAGGAAATAACTATTTCCATCCCTGCTACTCTCCCTGAAAAAATAGTTCTCTATTGGTAACAAGCTGGTGTCACTGGGCTGATCACCACACCATGTTGCTGGGGCAGCTCACCTCCCACTACAGGCACTTTTCTGCCTTAATCTCTTGCTGTCCTCATCCATTTGTACTTTGTCACATACCAGCTTGGTGACACCACAGATGATTTCAAGGTGCTGGCCTCAACTGCCCACACTTTCATTCTCTTGGGTTGTTTGCATTTATTTAACAAACTTTAACAAACTTTTTAATGAGAGATACCAGGAATGGGGATCGACAGAATCTGCTGAAGGTAACTTGGACCTTTTGAAGCCTGGTGTTGTAGCTGATGTTAGGCTGCAAAAGTGTTGTGTTTAACACAGTCTCTCTGCTGTACTGGCAATATTTACATAAGGATCAGAGCAGTCAACTGGTGTTGGGGTAATTTTATGAGGGATTTTGGTGCCCCATTCAACATCTATTTAGCCCTGGAAGTACCTAAATTCAGTAGTCATTGTCTTTCCTATTGAAAACATTCTCTCTCCAATGGAAAACATTCTAAAAAATTTAGAGTTCTGGTTCCTGGAAAGCCTAGATCTGCTCCAGATGTAGGGAGCTCAGCTATACAGGCTAACAAGATGCAGGCAAAATATACAACAAACTAAGTTCCCTGTGCAGCCCTCTCCAAGACATACTGTCAAAGCACACCTAATATTGATGCAGTCCCAGTGCTCACAAAATGCACCCTGAGGCATTCTACTTTTAAAAAGCATCTGGAAAAGGAGATGCTGAGGGTGGTACCCTTAATCTATTGAATAGCTCAAAGGTGCTTTTACAGAGGGTCACACAATTATCTTGTCTTTTACAATTCCTATTCCCTCTTCAATCCCTTCTCCCTGGAATCATGCCTAAGGTTGTTTATTTTCCCTTCAGTGTTCCTCCCCAGCTCATAAGCCCATCACCTGGTAGTTGTGACCAAAAGATTTAAACCCTGTCCACGAGAGCAGAGAACAAACCAGGGTCTATAATTTGGATAAGTGTCATAACCAGGAGGCCATATGCAAGAGACAGATCCTTCATCACGTTCCAGATGTCTCTTGCAGAAAAATACTGAGACTTCTTCCATCCTGTAAGAAAAATAAAAATTGTGGTTTGAAAAGTTAATTGAGGTGGGACCTGCTCCTTTTACTGCAGCCAAGAGGTGGGCATTTGGAGCTGCAGGCTGGGAGGGTTTTGAACTTGGCAGCCCTTTGCCACCCATTCCCAGCTCACAGGTCTGGTCAGCCCTGCAAGCCATGGAAATCCCTCTGAGAAACCAAGCCCATAGCCATGTTTGAGAGCTTTAGCTTGGCAAGTGAAAGATGGGCAGCAGACCAGCCACGTGGGATTGGAGCACTTCTTCCAGATCTTGCCTCTGTTTCTTGGGTACTGCAGTGTCCTGGGCTGGAAATTTTGTAGCATTCAGTGTCACATTCATTGCAAAAATGATGTTTCTAAATTAAACATGAGGATGAATAATGAGAGCACACACACCGTTATTTATCTGACTTTTTAAAAAATTTTGCATATTTTATATATCAGACCACTTCAAGAACAGAATGAACCATAATTTTTTGTGTGGCTAACTCAGTCTGCATCACCAGATTTTCTAATTCCTTCTGTGGGATAACCTGGTATCCAGGAAAGAATGGGGTAAATTTGGTACTACCTGGATGTCCCTGCTAAGAAGTAAGCAGCAAAAAGAGACATTTTTGCCATTGAAACGTTAACTTTCCTTTGCAGCATTGATCCAGTTTGTGAATGAAGCTGATCAAATCCCTTTAGATGAAAACTATGGCTTGAGGCTATCTACAGTCACTTATGGATAGTCTGCTTTTGGGGCATCTTCCTTTTCTGCTGTTTCTGAGAGAAGTTAATTCCCTGGTCACAGTTCTGTCCCAAGCTATAGCATCCCCAGCAAGCTCTTTATCAGGGGAATTACAGACTGGACACCCAGAGCAAGCAGAGAGCGAAAGCTGAGCTGAATTAGCAAAGGAGTTATTTAAGGAAACATGTCTAGCATCTGTTTTATTGAGCATATGTACTCTGTTCATTGCTGTGCACCATTAAGACTTCATGCAGAGATCATAAGGCACACATGAGCACTACAGAAGCTCTGAGATTGCTATTTTTCTCTTCTTTACTTTGCCTCATCAAGATTTCATTCAGGATCACTCTAGCCTAAAATTACCCCAGCAGTAAAA
Source organism: Anomalospiza imberbis (assembly GCF_031753505.1). Lineage (NCBI taxonomy): Eukaryota > Metazoa > Chordata > Aves > Passeriformes > Viduidae > Anomalospiza > Anomalospiza imberbis. The sequence goes on along the minus strand of NC_089682.1, from coordinate 87,883,045 downwards.
CTAAAATCCCCCTGATAATGATCTGAAGGACAAGGAGGCATCAAATACAGAGGGAGTTTTCAGAGTGACTAATACACATTGGGGACATGACCTTATTTCAGCTACAGGAGTCTGGCTAACTGAGGACGGATGCACTACGTTATACATGAAAACACATGTTTAACCACTGTTAGTAATGACAGGATCTAACAAGACAGGATGCTCTGTCCTCTGGCTGTGTTGATCCCAGCAGGAGAATGTCCCAAGTCAGCTTGCCTTCCTACAGACTGAGGGAGGACATCCACTGGGAGAACAGTCACCTGCTCCACCATCCCATGCCCACTGGATAGCATTTTCAGGAGCACCTTCACCAAACACAAAGCCTCCTCCTCAGCCTACCATTTGTGATGGATGGGGCAGAGGAACACATGCAGAACAGTCCTCTGCCATATGCTTCTGGTCCTTGACCCTGCATACTGGGAGAACCTGGCAAGGAGCTGTTCTCCAGACTATTCCCAGACTAAAGCATCCCATCTACTTTATGTGGAGTCTGAACCAGAAGGGAAGAAACAACCCTGCTCAAGCATTGAACTGTCTCACTGCCTTATTTCTGGTGTTGACCCCACAAAAGGCACACAGGCCAGGAGGTTAATCTAAAATAACAAGGATGTTCAGAAGCTGGCAGCTGGATCTCCTCGGGGTTCACAAAGGGCAGATCAGCCACTCATTGCTTTCATTATCTGAATTACAATAAAAAGAGAGAAAAGAGGCTAAGAGGCAGTCACTTCCCTGCAGACTTCTTACCCAGATGTTAAACCAGCTGGCTACGAATCCCACACAGAGGCTTTGCTGCCAAAACCAGGGTTGACAACAGAAGATGGAGATACGGCCTCTACCTTTTCCTCTTCTGAAAAACCAGATCAAATTATCTGTATCACAGCCTGAATCTGCCACAGCAGATGCCACCTGGGATACTGCTCTGAAGAGTCACACATCCCCATTTGTACCATGTCCCTCAGGATTTGGAGAAGATCTTTGGCATATGCACCATCTCTTGCCAGTGGGCCTGAAAGGGCAGTTCCATGAGGATCACAAGCTGTGGGACCATGGGCCCCACACTTTGCATTGCTTTTGCATGGAACTTCTGCAGCTCCATCCCTATGTGACCTCACAATGTCTTACACTTCACACTTCAAGCCGTTGCAGTGACCCTCCTCCTAAGATTTTTCATCCTTTTTCTGTTAAATCTTCACCTTCCCATTTGTCCAGCACACGTTTCATGTTTGTTTTTAAAGTACACTGCTCATGAGAAATGCACTTAGTCCACCAGGCGGGGCAGGAGAGGTAGCTCAAACAGACACCTGCATTGGAGAGAGAACAGTTCTGCCTTCTGGTAATTCATCATACTCTCAGCCATATGCAGCGAATTCAGCAAATCCTCCTTAGGAAAACTTCCTTGTGTCTCTGAACTGAGGGGCTGGCACTCTGCACCCTGTTCAGCCACAAAATGCTGGCTTTCATAACAGGTAAATAAAAACATTATTGCCAAATACTTCTCCCTTCTTGTTTCAAAAAAAAAAAAAAAAAAAACGCCCAGCAGTCTGCTGATAAAAAAATTTGATTTACATAACTATCAACAATCAACCTGATAACACAGAGCAGTCAACACGGATAAGCAGAAATTGGGACATTTACTAGCTTCAGCATACTTGAAATCCTGTGTTGTCTCTTTAAAAATAATGAAAAACCATTCTGGATAAAATCTTTCAGAATGTTTTATTTCCTCAAGAGAACAGATCTCTGTTCTTGAAAAAAAAGACTCACTAATATTAAAATATACTTAACCTGATAGAACAGAACGTCTCCTTTGAAGTTGCTTCAATCTTTTTAAATATCTAAAGGACCTAACCCACACAGGGCTTGCACGTTTTCAGCTTGAAAAAAAAAAAATCAAAGCTTTCTCCCCTTTTTTCCCCCATGTACACCCGCTTGCCAATTATGGGAATTAGAAAAAAAAAATCAGTGTATGAAAGAGGTAGAGCTTTTTACACTTTTGTAATTATGCACAGGATTTAATCATTTGGGGAGAGGGAGTGCTTGGGGGGAGAGTAGAGTTTTATTCCAAGGCACTTTCATCCTGGACCAAGTGTCAGCCGCCAGGTGATTTTTCACAGGGATTGCCACGCTCCTCTGCTTAACAGCTCATCTCCGATTTGCTCGAACGATCAACAGCTCCTCATCTTCTTTATTAGTCTCTCTGTTTATCTGCCCAGCAATGAGCTCCAGCTCCCGCAGCCAGAGAACAAGCCAAGAATAGCCAGATCCAGAGCTGTGAAAGATATTCTTCCAGCATCATCTGGCTCCTTGGCTGAGTCTGCGGGCAGCTGTACTCACAGCCCTGTCCCTGCCGCTGGGTATGTCATGTGGCCATGCCATAGTGGTACTGGCTGAGCATCTCTGTCCTCCTGGACACAATTTTCCTTTGATTCACCTTGAATTCGAGAAACTCGTTATATGACCGTTATCTCAGATTTGATAAATAAGGGCTTTTTTTTTTTTAATGGCTGTCCATAAAAAATAACCAACACCTCTTGTTTCTGCTGTCATACTTTATAAATCTGCATGCCTTCTACTTTATAAATCTACATGCCTTTCAGGACCATTCCCTTTGCTGTAGAGGGTGTACTTTGGTGGCGCTTTTTCACAGCACATGAGCAGGATCTTTTCCAGCTGATTTGTAGCACAGGGGCTGGACTTCTTCACTGAGGGATAAACAAAAAGCCCGAAAAAAGAGGCATGGAGCAGAGGACAGGAGGGCTACCTCACAGCTGCTCTGGAGATTAGAGATACATTAGTCAGTCCATGATTTTCAAAATCTATTTAACTCTTTTTTTTTTTTTTCAGGAAAACACACCAAAAAATTAAAATTAGTAAAATATTATCCCTGATTTAAAGGATGCAATCCTACACAGCTATTGCCTCGTGCTTTTCACTTCCTTTTTTCCTTCTTCCTCCTTTTCTTCCTTTCACAAGAAAGACCAGTAAAAGCTCTGTGCATATTAGATGCAAGTCTCATCTATAAAAATACTGTCTTAAAATATTACTCATATTAAACTGTTGCACAGTCAAATTTCATAGGAAACAAAGCACTAGATGCAACATAAATTACATCAGCATTACAACTTGGGCATAAATTATCTGAACTAAACAAAATCTGACCTTGCTTCTACTAGTTTGGTCAGTGTCTCCATTTTAGATGCTGCAGGTCATCCTTAAACATAAGTTTATCCTTTCAGTTGATTTTTACATTTAAATTGATATAATAAATCATGACATAACGAGCATTAAAATATAAGCATTTTATACCTAAGGAACTAGCTGTCTGTCATCTTCAGCAGTAGATGTGACACAGCTGAACACTTGAATCAAAAAAAAGAGAATATTTCCATGGACTGCAACTGATGCAATTGCATACAGGCATTTATTTGTCTGCTTAAAGTTTCAACCCCGATAGTTTTTTCCTTTCTTATTGTATTTGTCTAAATCCAATTGTGAGTTCTTCAGGGCAGCAATCTGTCTCCTCATATGTTCATAAAGCACCATGTACACCTATGGCACTCTGTAATAAGTAATTTCTGATCTGTTTATGATTAGAGAGGGATTTCAGGTGAAATATTGTAAATTGAAATAGACAGGCGATGAGGACAGCTCACATCCTTAGGTCGGACATGGTCTTCATCACAGGATGGCAGCCAACATGCCACAGTTTCAGCTTGCCCATGTGCAGCTCTAAATGCATTTTGAGAGCCACCCTACAACCATCCTCCATGCCCTGACACCATGCCCTTAAACAACACACTCTGCAGCATGGGAGCCCTCTCCGTGAAACACTTTGTGCGGCGATACACATCTATTTATAAGGATTTATAAAGATATCTACTGTTTTTTCCAGGGTTACTCTCTGAGAGCAAGCCAGACATGCTGCGGAGTGACTGGAAAGACAGAGACTGCACTGTCTCAACAGGAGGTGGAAAGACAAGCCACAGAAGGGGGAGCAGAGGGAGAAGGTGAGAATTTATTATATTAATAGGATCACCTGGTGACTTGCTCAAGGGATGAACACATCCAGACCAGTCTGTTCCCCTCCTAATGGCAGTTGGTTTGTGCAGGTGATATATCTAACGTGAGAGTCCAGTTGCCTGATGCATGCATGGATAAAGCTCCCAGCATGCTTAGGATAACCATATTTATGATAGCAAGAAAACATGTGATAGCCTTCTGGGACCAAGCATCAGATCAGGCCTGCACCCCAGGACAGGATGATGGCTATCGGTGGCCATCTTAAAATCCCCCATCTTCCAGAAACTCAGCCCTACACATGCCCTTGCTGCCCCCAAAGACAGGGGCTTTTCCTCAGCCCTTCCCAGTCCAGATTCCTCAGCTTCCCACAAAGTGCCTATACCCAACATTTGTGGTCCCCGACCTCTTAAAACATCTCAGAGCTCAAATTCCCCATCTACTTTCAGACCTAGCCTGTCCTACTCCAGCTGCTGTCCCCAAAGCCAGCATTCTCACCATATCTCTCCCATCACTTTCCCCACCAAGACCTCAGCTCCCCAGGCTTCCCCAAACTCCACAATATTCCCCAGCTCTGCACCACAGACTTGCCATCTCACAGCTTACTCTCATCCCTCCAGGGTATAGCCATATTTCCATCCTTTCTAATAATCCCACCAAGTCCCTTTACCACCCAGTCCCCCCACCTGGTTCTCCCTCTGTCACCTCTGCTCACAGTCTGAATATTCCCATCACCTCATCTCCCTCTCTATACAGAAAGCCCTACCTGTCTGCATCCCTGCCATTTGTATCTGCCATGCTGCTGACAGGCCCAACATCCCAATGGGAGCAGACCTCCAGCTTCCAGCTTACCCTGCCAGATGAAACCCCACAGCTCCCTTTCCCTGCCCACTTCTTCTCCAAGAGTCAGTCTGAAGGAAATTTCCATCCATAAAGACTTCATTGGGATTGTAGGTGTCTGGAAGGGTTTTAGAAAAATAAAATAAAATAAAATAATTTCAGGATTTCAAAAGGACCTAGCTACAGGCTGAACCCACTGCCCTCTGTGGAGTGCTATTTTAATGGCAACACAAGGAGATGTCTTGCCCAAGAACACACACAGAGCCCAAGATCTGAACCTTCAAACTCTCACTGCACACCTTAACCAAACTGTGCTTGTGCATCATTTTTGGCCATCCAAAATGAGTTCTGCACAGTTCTACTTTAAGGCTCACCTGGGTCTTCAGCCTTTGTTCACCCTAGAAGCCTCTTTTCTTCCTGAAAAAGCTGCAGCCTCCAAATAAAGCTTTGCTGTTATTTGTTCTCTAAAGCCACATTCCCAAAGCAGCAAAGCAAGAAAGTCACCTGTAGAGGTTTCTTCCTCAAGGCAGGAAGAGCAAAGAAGGTTTACAGCTGCAGGGAAAAGGAGACCAAGAAGGTCATTGTATACCTGGAGGACAGTAACAAAAGATGTCACACCTGGGCAGCCAAAGTTTGTAACTTAATAAGCAATCACTGATCTAAACCTCCATCATGCCAGCTTGTGTCATTACAGGGCAAACAGGACAGGGTTTTCCCTCCAGAGATCTGTATATTTCCATGGCTATGACACCCAAGAGAACTGCTCAGGAAGTACATTGGTAAGACTGCAAAGTCAGGCACTTAAACTAGGAAATATGGGGGCTAAGGTGGTCTTTGCAGCACCAGTCACACTGTGATGCAATCCTTATTTGCCCTGAGAAATGTCACTTCTCTGCCATTCTCCTACTCTGCTCTGCAGACCCAAGAGCTTCAGTGGCATATTCTGGGTCCTTGCTCCTTGGTCATAATTTCCTCACATCACTCAAGCCCTGCTCAGGATGGAAGCAATAATTTACTCTAGACTTTTCTTTGGCCTTCCCTGCTCTTAAATTAGAGTGATTCACAGATGTTAATTATCTTATTTCCATAATGAACCTGTGGAAGGAAGGTGTATCATTAACTCTGCATTACAGCTGGTGAGCTGAGACACAGAGCTGCAAGTTAGTAGATTAATATCTGCTAATTTTGCACACCTAAGCTGAAACACTCAAGGCTAGCTTTCCTTTCACTCTGTGGGACCTGACATTGCAAAATCCATGATGATTTATTCACATCTCCTTGGACTTTGAGGCACAGATCCTGGAAAAGAGAAATTTCACCACCAGGTCTCCTGCAGTTGTCCCCAGAGTTGCAAACCTTAGGTCCATAATACAGACCATATCCTGTTTGAGGAAGCACGGAGCCAAGATCAGCATTGGGCTATTATGGCCAACCATTCTAGAAATCAAGAGCATTAGGGATGTTTTGCGAGAGGGTTTTGATGGCTCTTTCCTGATACCAGACAAATAGTTGGCTCTGTCTCTCAAGTAGCCAGAATACTGATTCAAGTTTGTGGCAGACCAGGAAAAAAGAGGGGATGGTTACCTGCTTAATCTCTATGCAGCTCCTACAGGCAGCACCATTTAAAATGTGTAGTCCAGTTTGGTTGAATGCTTACCAAAATGGCACAAGGCACCTGCATGCATCTTCTTGCAAAATGTCAAATCCACAAATTAAACCATGAGAACTACATCATGATTTAGGGAAAAAAATTAAAAAGAAAACAAAAAAGGGAGAGCCTGGATATTTATCCCACAGGCAAAATAACCATAAAAAAGCCTAGGATAAATTTACCCTAGTTTCTGTTCTGGAGATAACTAACCTGCTTCAGCTGAAACTTTCTCTTAGAAAGAACTTACAGCCTGAAGTATACATCTAGGATTGAAAATCTCAGCTTATAATAGTTAATACATGCTGAAGAATAAGCTCTTGTAGACAGACATCTATTCACTGTAAGTATTGTTATTACAGGACATATAGTGAGTCCTGAGTGCCTTTCCCCAACAGTGCCTGCTGTCTCTGCCTCTGCTACCTTTGCCTGACTCTCTGCTGCCCCTTCCCAAGGCAAGACTTACATTGCCACCCACATGGACACCAATTGCTCACCCTGACTGTTTTATCTGGGGTAAGATAGCGCAGCAAACCAAATTCTGGGGAGTCACTAATCCAGAACCTCAATCCAAGCTACAGCTTTCCTATACATACTTGCAGATCTATATATTTTGTACTTCTTACTGTCCTTATCTCCTGTGGGTCTGCCACAGGTTTTCTGACTGGTTAATGGCTTTATCCCCAAGCTGAGCACACAATCTCCAGTCATTAGTGAGCTGCATTTGGATGTGGGATATCATTCTCTTTGCAATGCCAGGGGTGTCTTGCACAAGCCTCCCTCACTCTTTTGATGGACTGTAGACAGCTTGCTCATTAGTTTAGTATCTAATTGCATATCAGTCACACTCTCAAGCTCCTCATTACTTCACTTACACAGCTACAGTAATTAGATTTCACATTTCTTTACACTCTCATGGCATTGTTTTAGCTTACTGAGGAGGCACTCATATATAATACACATATATTATAAATTATCTCCTGTAATTATCATATTCATTATAATATATAACACATGCATATACATACATAATGTTGCTGAGGCAAACTCAAACCTCTTCAGTTCTAAATGTTCATGATGCTCCAAGAGCATCTCCAACTGCTTGCTTGTTAGTTTTAACTTCACCCATCTGTGACCCTTTGCTTACAAACTGTGCCTGATTGCATCATTTCCTACTTTCCCCCCACCACCATGTATCTCTCTGGAAAAACAAAGCCTTCAGATCTGCTCACTGCAGAGATGCAAATTCTTTTGGGCAGAAAAACGAATGTGGTGTTTAGTACAGCAGCAAACAGAAAAGTCTCTTAAGCCGCCAGCCCTTATCTTTTGGGATAACATAGATTTTATGCCTCTTTTTTGGTCTAATTTGATGCATTTCTTTAGCACCTACTCTCTAAGCCTCCAGCTTTTATGTGAGATCATTCCATACATTTATTATGGCACTTAAGAAGTGATAACAATTTATTTAAATTTTCAGAACAGAATTCTGCAGACTTTGGGGGCAGATGATTTTTTTCCTTGGGGATCATGCGTGGAATATGTGGTGGTGTCTGTATTTCCAGATGCAAAAACCACAGACACAGGGTAGCATCGTGCACCTCTTTTTAAAGTGAGTTAAATAAGTGAAGGCACCAAATGGCTAAACTCAAAAAGGCAAACAGGTAATTCCCCACAAATTGTAAAAGGGCTATATCTTCATAGAATATGTCTGCAGAAGTAAACTAAGCAGAGCCAGAGTATGGAGCATTTCGTTCAGTGTTGTAGATGTAGCCATAGATACTGCAGCAGTTTCCAAATTTCCTCCTTGTCGTGCTGTGATGCACATTCACAGGTGCAGGAGGGATGGGTGACATTTGGGGACTGACTGGCTGACTCCTAAAGGTGGGCAAACATGTCCTTCAGGGCTGTGGTACACATGCATCCTTCAGCCACGGAAACAGCTCTAGTCCTCTCCACTCTGTCACCAGCTCCAGTCCCAGGTCACATCACCCCAGGCCAACATTCTGCCTCCTCAGCCAGACTCCTTCAGTAAAGCATATGCGGAGAATGAGCAAATGCCATGCATGAAAGACACACAGTGAGTACAGGAACATTTCATAGGTCTGGAGGTGCTGCAGAGGTCAAAGAATGGCAGATATGGTAAAAAAAAAAAAAAAAAAAAGTCACCTGGTGGCCTCGAATAGCAGTCTGATCTAATCCCGAGCAACATCCCAAACTCATGAAATGCAGCAGAATGCAGTAGCAGAAAAACTTAAAGCAAAAATCCTGGATGAAATGCTCAAGAGTACCCAAATTATTTAAGAATCAGATTTGCCAAGCTTCTGAAAAGTTTGCTTCTCTTCAACTTAGTAGGAATATCTAAAGTCTTTCCATCTCTCTTGTAATGGGATGTTTTTGCTCTCCATCCTCCTCTGTACAGCTCTGTGCTGTTTTCCTGACCTGCTCTGCCTGGAACTGGCTGCATGTCAGGCAGCAACAACACCCTGGCAGACATCGAAGATAAAATCCATCACCCAACACATTAGGGGGGGGGGGGGGCAGAGAGGGACATTTAACACTGAGCCCTCCTGCACATTGGAAAGGGAGGTGATCCCAAAACCAGGATGAAGGAGAGCAGCCCGATGGAACTCACTACCACTCCCCCCACATCCTTCAACTGTGGGGTGCTTCTCACCATGCCAAAATAAAACCTGGTGCTGGGCAGACTCCCAGCCCTGGAAGCAGCCGGCTGAGGGAGGATGCTCGCAGTGTGCTCCTGCCCTGGCAGGCAGCCAAGTGCGGCAGCCGCTTGCGTCTGAGCTCTTGCCCTGCTCTCACAGCCTCTTCAACAGAAGTGACACGAGGCACACTCTTGCTCACAGCCTGCTGCTGCTCAGGAGCTTGGGAGAAGAAGAGACTTAGTCCTTCACAGCTGGGGGCTCTGACTTTGCAAGCTGAGGCACGATTAAGATGGAGGACAAGGGGGGAAGCAGGGGGGAGAAGGAGAGGCGAGATGGAGGAAGGGACTCCTGGCACATGTCTGAGTCCCTGATTCTGTGTCATGTCCTCCCCCCATGCTGCCTCTCACTGTAATCCTCTGGGAAACCAGGAGCAGACCGGGGCTAGAACCTGCAGGCCCCCTCAGCCTGGGAATCAGAAGCTGTGGCACTGTGCCCAAGCCTATTAACCCCGCTGCAATATTGGGCTAATTAGCTCCAGCATGGCATCACGCTAATGCAACTTCTCTGTTTCCAGAACCTTAACGAGGATTGCTTCCCAATGTCCTCTCCTGTGCCACAGATGTATCAGTGGAGGGGGTGAGAAGTCACATGTGCAGGGTGATACTGAAAACATATAGACAGCAGAGAAATGGGAAGGCTATTTTTATGGGCATAGTAAAAATATATTGGCATGTACGTAACTATCCTTGTGCTTGTATAAGGATATGGTCTTACTGGGAAGGGCTTCCAAAACTGTAGGAAGGTGGCAGAGACCAAAGAGTGACCGGGCCATACTTGTTTAGTGTAGCACTGGATGAGTGACACTGGCTGGGTAGGGGCAGCAGAAGGACATGCAGAAAGGGACTTTGCACGCCAAATAGCCAGGGAGCTGTTTCTCAGAGAAATCAGTGAAGCCCATCACAACCACCACACATAAGTATTTGCAGAGGACCGTCCATCTTTCTGGGAGCTAAGAGGTGCATTTCTTCCACCCATTCATCATTTGTAAGAGTCTAAAATTCCAAACAGTCCTTCAAGGAGGAGAGTGTGAATGAGACCCAGGAGGAAACAAGGAACTGCTGGAGGAAAGCCAAATATATCAGTGCGGACACCTTCAAAGTGCTATGAAAGACATCCCAGCCAGGCATGTAGCAGTAGCCATGGAGCAGGAGCATGAATTCACAACAGCCAGGGAGAGAAGCTGTGCAACTCCCCTCTTTAATATCCCAGTGATCTGATCAGACCTCAAGCTACATAGAAGGCAAGCACTTCTCCTAAAGGTCCAGACTGGGGGCAGACATGAATAACTACTCTGCTACCTGCATTCCCTAAAACCAAAGGCACCAAGGCAAAATAACCAAAGGGATGTGCATAATAAAGGTAGTTACTTCTAAGGGCATGTCTGATCTCCTAACAGTCCTCGTAGTAGGCAAAGAGCAGGACTTGGGATGTCACCTGTTCAATGCACCCACATCTGTAGACATAAGGGGCTGAACCTGAGAGAGCCTCAAGCCTTCAGTCAAGCTAAAATATGTCCAACTTCCACAGCATCCAATGACAATTGAATACCTAAATATCCCAGACCTTGGTGGGGCTGAGCCTCCCTCCAGATGAGATAGTTGAGAACTGAACATGAGAACCTGCCTCCTGGTTTAACAGCTTAAAAGCCTCATTTATCTCTTCTGGGACAGAAAACATAGAGGGTAAAGAAAGCTGGAAAAGGGGCAGGCAGTGGGAGGGTGAGTGGAAGAGCAGAAAAGGAAAGGGACACCAAGGAGTAAGGTTATGTGGGAACATAAACTGGGTTAGGAGGCAAAACCTCATATTCAGATATCTTGCCGGTAAGACAGACCAGGAAACGCCCCTAAAAACCTGCAGTAGACCCTGCCTAAAGACAACATGGGGAGACCTTTAGGAATGCACTGCCCCAAGGATACCTCCAGGCAGCTTGCACGAGAGGCCCGAACTGTGTGGGGAATGCAGAAAACTAATCTTTTGTTTCATGCCCCTTTGTTTTAACCTCTTGTATCAAAGACCCCAGCTGCTACTCTGGGAGAGGCTAGAAATTAATCCAATTAAAAAATAAATTCCCTGTGGAATCAAAACTGCTTGCCGGGTGGGGGGTACAGACACGCAATTTCTTTCTTCTGCAAAACAAACTCCTTCTTCTAACCCACATTCCACAGAGGGGAGATGCAGGCAGGGTAGCATTTGAAGCAAATAAACAAATGATCAGAATGATTTATAACCCTGGTACCAATCCACAGCTCAAGGGAAGGTTTGCAGCCACGTCTTCTATAGCTCACATGGCCGGAGACAGAAGCACAATGCCACATGCTACCCTCCAACACAAACAGCTAGGGAGCAACAAAACCCTTCCCCGCTTCGTTCCACTCCTTTGTTTTCCAGGGGGTTTGGTCAGCCCCGGCTTGTGGAGCTTGACAGGTTAACCCACACTTCCTTAGTTTCAGCAGAAATGATTAAACAGGGGGGATTGTTTAGACCCTGAAGCAGAAGGAGTTCCTTTGTTTTTGTAGACCACTCCAAGGCAGCCAAGTCGTGGGGATGCCCAAGAAGGAGGCAGGCCTGAGCATGGAGATGAGTTTCCAGCAAGGGAGGGCCATGCCACTGCTCTGCAGGATAAGAGACAAGGGGTGGGGGGACATGTTGCACCTCATGTCTAGAGAGAGGGTCAAACAGATCCTCTGGTATGTGGGTGAGCAGGACCAGCTGGAGACCATCCCAGGTAGCCTGGCTTCTCCTGAGAGGCAGGTATACCACCCTAGGGCTTGTGCCACGAGGGGGTCCCACCCCACCACCCCAAGGGCATGCACTCACCATACAGCCTCTGTTGAGAGGGCCAGAGAGGGGCACTTTCAGTAGCCAAGGCTTGATACCCTTAAGATCTCCTGGGAACAGGGAAGCACATCTATTGTGCAACAGGGAAGCACACTGCCCCGTGCTTGCATGAAGCTGCACACTCTCCCTCAAGGTACATTTGGTCCTGAGATACTAGATGGGAGTTCAGTGGGAACCTTGCCTTCTCTCACACCTCTAAAACATAGGACCTTCAAGCTTATCTCCATGAACAGAGATCCCTGGGCAGGATCCCAGACACCAGTTGAGAGGAGAGAGGGAAGTCTTACCCTGTTGCACCTGGACACTTAACACCTTGACACATATGTGAACCTACTGTGCTGTAAGTGATGGGAAAAAGCAGTAAAGTGTTATCGCTCAGCTGAAGGAGTGAAGAATAGGATGAGATCCCAGGGTTTTGACACCCCTTGTAAGGCAATAACTACCTGGGGAGAAGGAAAAGCATCCACAAACTTTATTTCCAAGATCTGAAATGGGGAAAAAAAAGAAGTTTAAAGCTGAAAAGGAGAAACCTGAAGTGATTTGCTAGCAATCACTTACTTGACTGATATTGGCAACAGGCTGGTGGTCTAGGAATGCTCCCCCTCCTTGGGAGCAACACATTACCCAAGATCCCAGGTTCACAGAGGTGCATGGGGAAGCCTTCCTTTTGCCTTTGCCTGGCACCCATCTCTCAGAGCAGCTTTGATTTCTGTGTCTAAAGAGGTACAGAGAGCAGCTTGGCAGAGATCAGACCTCTGGACACCACAAAACACCTCCTTCTTTGCACGCACTGAGTCTCCGCAACAACACTAAGTGCAAGAGAGCTGGTAAATTATTAAAACAACCTTGCAACAGCTCCAGAGAAACCACCAGTGCCTCAGATTCAAAGGAAAGGCTGTGGTGTGAGAATCCCCATTAGTAACAATACGCACAGTTTGCAAGAACATATGTCCCCACATGGAGCAATCAACCAATCTGGGCTGTTTAACCACAATATTTCAAAGAAGTGCTTTTAATGCAGCTGATTCGTATGTTTATTTTGAGCTGTAAAACAGGGTTCTTCACTAGCCTTTCAGGACATTTCTGTGGTGGGCTCTGTTGGGGAGAAGGCAGAGAGACTGATATATTGGGGGCTTTTAAAATCAAAGTCACATTTCAAAGTTTCACGTTTTAAAATCAAAGTCAGTTTTCAAAGCAGAAAAAGAGTAACTCAAGCAGGCAGAAAGTGCATTTTAACTCTAAATTGAACTCTAAAACAAAATACACACACACATACAAAAAAAAAAAAAAAAAAAAAGAGGCATGATGAGCAAGACCCCACTGTGTCCCTCTTAAAAATGGGTTTGGATAGAATGCATGTGAAAGCAGGACTGGATAGATGGGAAAGGGAAGGATTTCCAAGCCTCCCCTTCTGATTCAGATACTTGAGTACACATTGAAAATACAGACCTTTTCACCCTTTTCTCCTGCAAAGTGCGTGGGAGGTGAACACAGGTCCTGGTTTATCGATTGATTGCCTTTTTTGTAAAGAATAAGAGCTCCTCGTGGAACAGCCATGCCTTTGCGGGGAGGGGGAGGTGGGGGGAAAGGTCTGGTCTCCTTCCCTGCTCGATCTAATCCTAATTAAAAATAAATTACATGCTGTATGGAACTTGAAATGGCAAAGATAATCCTGTTACACACGAGGGGCCGCCCCGCTGCCCACTGCCCGCTCCCGACCAGCGGCCCCGTTCCCAGGCAGCCCGGGTCCAGTCTCTACACCTCGGACCTCTGCCCGGTGCGGACCCCGGCCCGGCTCTGGGCGGCCGGGCCGAAAGCTCCCCGTCCCGCCGGGCGGCCGCCTGCGGAGCTCCCGCGGGCAGGAGAAAAGAGCTCCGCGGAGGTTTGTTCGTATGGAAACCGCGCGTTCGGGGAGCTTTTGTTGGCGGCGGAGCGCGGCCCCCTCCCCGCGCCCCCGCAGCCGGGGCCGAGGCGCGATTTAAATCCCATTTCCATAAGCCGGCGCTGCGGGCAGCCCGCCGCCCCCCGCTCGCGTGCCGCCCCGCGCAGCGCCCCGCGCACCCCCGCACGCAGCCCGGGATGGAGCCCCCGGGATGCGACAGCGCTCCGTGTGCCGAGCCGAGCGCTTTTACCCTAGGTGTTCAAAGGAAACCGGCGCGGGGTTGGACCGGACCGCATTCTGTTTGTCACCCTCTTCCTTTAAAATTAATCTCTTGGGTCCCCTGAGGAGGAGAGGAGAGGAGAGGAGAGGAGAGGAGAGGAGAGGAGAGGAGAGGAGAGGAGAGGAGAGGAGAGGAGAGGAGAGGAGAGGAGAGGAGAGGAGAGGAGAGGAGAGGAGAGGAGAGGAGAGGAGAGGAGAGGAGAGGAGAGGAGAGGAGAGGAGAGGAGAGGAGAGGAGAGGAGGTTTCCCGGAGAAGCAGCTGCCCCTCAGGACCCCCATCTTCTTCCCCGTTAGGTCTTCTCCCTGCGGGCCAAGGCCGGCAGCCGCCCTCCCCACGGCTTCTGAGGCACTGCGGGGCTGGGAGGCTGCAGCGGGCTCCGCGCAGGGCCTCGGTGCCTTTCGGAGCAGATGGTTTCGATCCCCCCGGTTCGTGCCAGGTTTCAGCCTCATGCTGTTATTTTGTTCTTCTGGAACGAGACTGGTGTTGCTTCCCAGAGAGGCCCTATTAGGACAAAAAGAAAATCCTGTGAATAGGCGTAACAGGGCACCAGGAGGGATAGGTCTTAAATGTATTTTAATATGAGCAGGGCATTGTGTGTAATTCAGCGCTCATCATCGTTTAGTCAAAGAGTTATGGCAGTGATTGGGAATGAATAGAGGGACATAATGGATACATGTGGCGTTTGCTCATTATATTCAACTTAGTCCAACTCCTCTGTGGAAACTGTTCAACTTTCTCTCCCTTTAGCCTGTCATAGTGAAATAATACAGACATTGGTTCCTCGAATGGGATAGCCTGCCATGCTATTATATTTCTACAGCTAACGAGGGCTTCATAAGCCTTTGATACTGCCTGATCTTTGAAACCTTTCCAAATCTCCTCAAGCTTATGCTAAATCCTATTTGGAACTTTTTTTTTTTCTCCTTTTTTTCCTCCTCGCCTGCTAGTGCCCCAGGCTTAAGAAACCCGGGCGGTGACATGCATACTAAAGCATGCGGGGACACCTCCTGAAAGGCGACTTACGGCGCTGATCACAGGCTCTCACGCGAGTGACACACCACTCCGGGCGCAGCTGAATGCCGCCCTGCCGCTCCCCCGCACCCCGCTAATGCGCGCCCGCCCCGCGCCCCCGCGCCCCCGCGACACGCCGCGACACGGCGCGACACGGCGCGACACGGCGCGACATGCTACGGCACGGCATGCCACGGCATGCCACGACACGGCACCAGTCCCGGTTTGGTGGCTGGATTAACAAACCCCACCGCACACTGCACTCCGTGTTCCCCGCGCCACCTCTGCTGCCGCGCCTACGGAGAGAGGGAAGAGACGGGAGCGGGAGGAAAGGAGGGAGAGAATGAGAAATAAATAAATAGGGGAGAAGAAATAGCGACGGTGCGGGGGAAGGGGGGGAAAGGAAAAAAGAAAAGAAAACCCCCAGACCCCGCAGAGTTAAAGAAAACAAAGGCGAGCGCCCCGCGACCCCGCTCCCGGCCCGGCCCGGGGAGCGCCGGGGGCCGCCCGCCGCCCGCGCTGCGCCGCCTCCCATTGGCTCCGCCGTCTGCTCATTTGCATAGCGCCGTCTATGAAAGGCGGTGCGGCGGCGCGGGCAGCGCAGACGGAGGTGGTGGGACGGAGGTGGTGGCATCGGCGTCCAGGCACGGCCGGTCCGGCCCCGCGTTCATCCCGTGCCGCGCCGTGCCGCGCCGTGCCGCGCCGTGCCGCGCCGTGCCGCGCCGTGCCGCGCCGTGCCGCGCCGTCGGGCTGAGCCCCGCGCCGCTGCCATGAGCCCCCTGCGGCTGCTGGCCGCCGCCTGCCTGCTGGCCCTGTCCCGCTGCAAGACGGTGAGGTACCGCACCGACGAGGAGGGCGCGCCGGGCACGGTGATCGGTACTCTGGCCGACGAGATGCCGGTGAAGGCGCCGGGGGAGATGAGCTTTCGCCTGATGAGGCAGTTCAGCAACAGTTCGCTGGTGCGGGTGCGGGAGGAGGACGGGCAGCTGAGCATCGGTGAAGCGGGGCTAGACCGGGAGCGGCTGTGCGGCCAAGCCCCCCAGTGTGTCCTGGCCTTCGACGTGGTGAGCTGCTGGCGGGAGCGCTACCGCCTGGTGCACGTGGAGCTGGAGGTGCGTGACATCAATGACAATGCACCGCGCTTCCCCCATGCCCAGATGGCGCTGGAGGTTTCGGAGAGTGCTGCACCTGGCACTCGCCTCCCACTGGAGGTGGCTGTGGATGAGGACGTGGGCTCCAACTCCATCCAGAGCTTCCAGGTCTCCCTCAACAGCCACTTTGGTGTGGAGGCACAGACACGGGCGGATGGGGCACGCTGTGCCGACCTAGTGCTGCTCCAGGAACTGGACCGTGAGCGCCAGCCCTCCTACACCCTGGAGCTGGTGGCCAAGGATGGTGGCAGTCCAGCACGCTCAGGCACAGCCACCGTGCATGTCCGTGTTCTCGATGCCAATGACAACAGTCCAACCTTTGCACAGAGCTCAGTCACAGTGGAGTTGCCTGAGGATGCACCGCCCGGCTCCCTGCTGCTCGATCTGGATGCTGCTGACCCTGATGAGGGCCCCAATGGTGAGGTGGTCTATGCCTTCAGCAGCCAGGTGCCCCCTGAGGCACGGCGGCTCTTCCGCCTCGACCCACGCTCGGGCCATCTCACATTGGAGGCTGCCGTGGACTACGAGCGCACCCGCACCTATGAGCTGGACGTGCGTGCCCAGGACCGTGGGGCCAGCCCCCGTGCTGCCACCTGCACCGTCGTTGTGCGCCTCACTGACGTCAACGACAATGCTCCGCGCATCAGCATCAGTGCCCTCCGTGGTGCTGCCAGTGCTGCGGGCGTGGCCTATGTCAGCGAGGCGGCAGCAACTGAGAGCTTCGTGGCCCTCGTCAGCGCCACAGACCGTGACTCGGGTGCCAACGGGCAGGTGCGCTGCAGCCTCCGTGGCCACGACCACTTCGCCCTGCAGCGAGCCTATGAGGACAGCTACATGATCGTCACCACGGCAGCGCTGGACCGTGAGCGCATCCCTGAGTACAACCTCACTGTGGTGGCTGAGGACCTGGGCTCGCCGCCCTTCAAGACTGTCCGCCAGTACACAGTGCGGGTGAGCGATGAGAATGACAACGCGCCGCTCTTCGCCAAGCCCCTCTACGAGGTGGCTGTACCAGAGAACAACCCCCCCGGCGCCTATATCACCACAGTGGTGGCTCGTGACCCTGATCTTGGCCACAATGGTAAGGTCACCTACCGGCTCCTGGAGACGCAGGTCATGGGGGCCCCCATCTCCACCTATGTCTCGGTGGACCCCGCCACTGGGGCCATCTATGCCCTCAGGACATTCAACTATGAGATCCTCAAGCAGTTGGACCTGAGGATCCAGGCCACTGATGGTGGCTCCCCACAGCTCTCTAGCAGCACTGTTGTCAAAGTGAGAATGGTGGACCAGAACGACAACCCTCCTGTCATCATCCACCCAGTGCTCACCAATGGGACTGTGGAAATTGGTGTGTCCAGCAAGACCTCCCGTGACTCCCTGGTGGCCCAAATCAAAGCTCGAGATGCAGATGATGGGGCCAATGCTGAGCTCACCTTTGCCTTCCTGGAAGAGTCCCAGCAAGACCTTTTCACCATCAACCCAAGTACTGGGGACATTGTGCTGAGGGGTGACCTCTCTGAAGAGCTGGGACAGCTATTCAAGGTCATCCTCACTGTGACAGACAATGGCAGACCTCCCCTGGCCACAACTGCCACAGTCAACTTCCTGGTGACCGCCACTGCTCCATCCAGTATCCAAGACATAGCCAAGCCCAGCTCCTGGGAAGGAAAGGCTTTGCAGTGGGACATCCCTCTGATTGTAATCATTGTCCTGGCAGGCAGCTGCACCCTCCTCCTGGTGGCTATAATCACCATTGCCACCACCTGCAACAGGCGCAAGAAGGGGAACAACATCAAAAACAACACTGCCCTGAAGGACCAAATAGACATCTCCCACCTGGAGAAAGGCCATCAGGAGGAGGGCAGCCAGAGGGGGAACATATTTGAGGTACGAACCTTTCCCAGCAAACCCTCTTTCACCAGCCCTGACCCCTCTCCAGCGGCTGAAGAGATCTCCACCACTGAGAGCGGCAGCGACAGCACTTGCCTCTACGAGGGTCAGAAGAGGCTGAGGGGACAGAGTGGGGAGGTAAGATCCCACCGCAGGGAAGTGGGGCAAAGGGTTGGGGGGTGTCTTGGAGGATGTGAATTGCAGATCACTGTTAATGTTGGTTTACCTTTCACTGCTTCCCTCTCTCATGTCTCCTTTGATTTTCCTCCCCACCAGCAGGGTTTTGCTGCCACTCCGAGCTACAACAAGGAGCCTGCTCCCCCCGTGGCCATTTGGAAGGGACACTCCTTCAACACCATCTCTGGCCGGGAGGCAGAGAAGTTCAGTGGCAAAGACAGCGGCAAAGGCGACAGTGATTTTAATGACAGTGACTCAGATATCAGCGGAGATGCCCTGAAGAAAGATCTCATCACACACATGCAGAACGGTAAGGGCTCTGCTCCTGCTCCCCACTGGACCTCAGACAGAAAGATGGGTGGATGGGGAGGTGGATGAAGGGACCCATCCGTGGGGCACAGTGATCAGGCAGGGCAGCCAGAAGGGGAAGCCAGACACTGCATGGCTCAAACTGCCCATCTCCTTGTAGCAGGCTCTTAGGTGTTGGTTTCTCTCTGCACTGAGCACAAATTAGGATTTGCCAGAAGTGCTGTAGGATTGGATTTTTTTCCCAAAATAAAAGGTTCCCTTAAAGCTAGAATTGCGAGGAGTGTCCCCAACAAAGCAACATTACCTAACCAAGCCTGGGTTTTTGTTGTGCTGTAAAGCATCACCTCCCCACTCCTACTGTCAGTGCAATGAATCATCTTGTGACTGGTAACTGTAAGGATTGTGAACGGTGTGGATTTATTCCTGCAGTAATGACAGGTTTCTCCTCCCCTCTCTCTAGGTCTGTGGGCATGCACAGCTGAATGCAAGATCCTGGGGCACTCCGACCGCTGCTGGAGCCCCTCCTGTGGCCGAGCCAACCCTCACCCCTCTTCATATCCTTCAGCACCCCTCTCCACCTTCTGCAAGAGCACGTCCTTGCCGAGGGATCCCCTTCGCAGGGACAACTTTTATCAAGCCCAGCTGCCCAAAACAGTCGGGCTTCAGAGTGTCTATGAGAAGGTGCTGCACAGGGACTTTGACCGGACGATCACACTCCTCTCTCCGCCGCGCCCTGCACGGCTCCCTGACCTCCAGGAGATCGGGGTGCCCCTGTTCCCAGCCCCCTCGACTAGATATCTGGGCCCCCAGACTGAGACGACTGAGAAGGCATAGCCCAGCGTGCTCCCCCTCGAGTGCACCCCTCCCTGCGCACACAACTAGGTCACTCCTGAGAGCCTTTAAGTTATTGACCAGATCCAGTGTCGTATGTGTAAATATGCAAGATGTGCCTTAAAAAATGAAGTCGTTTGGGAAAGATTTCCAATCAGATCAGTACTGTTTGATATTTGCAAACAAAAAAATTTGTTTGTAGTTAATGTAATTTTTATGAAATGTGCAGTATTTAAATTTCTTTTCGTGTTTTCTACATTGGGTTTTTTTCTTTTGCTTTTGGTTTACCCATGGCCTGCCATTTTTTGTAGTGTTTTTAACCTGTACATTGTGTAATGTAATGTTTGTACATAATGAAAATTCATTATATTTTTATATAATACTTAAAAATGGGAATTCTTGCCAAAGGAGCTGTCTGAAAGACACAGTAATAACAATTAATAATAATAATAATCCTGAATATGTAGAATCTTGTAAGGGAAATTCCTCTTTCACGGTGTAATAATAACCTAAGCAATCCAGTGTACTGAGAAGTTTGCCTTGCCAAATGTGACTTGTATTTCTTGAGTCTGTGGTCAGCTTAAATGTTATTTAATTGCCTTTGGTTCCTGTAATCTGTATCACTGATAAACACTAATAAAGGTTTTGTGATGTTCAGAGGGTTCTGTTCATGGATTTCATGCTTCAAGGCATAGAGGTCTTCACACGTCAACAAAAGTATTTTGTGCTGGGAAATACAGTGGGAAGGAGCTACTTTAAGTCTTGCCCGTCGTTGGTCTCTGGCAATACCTCTGGAGGTTTAGCTCTAAAGCTTTTAATGCTGGGTGGGAGGGAGGCTGAGGTGACAGAGCCAGCCTTTGCTCGTCACTGCCTGGTCTGAGCTCTTCCAGCTCGATCCTTCATGGGTGGGGATTGGTGTAATTTTAGTGAAGCAAGTGAAGCTCTGTTCATCAGTGGAAACGCTCGTGCTGTGCTGATGTCTTTGCATCAGCAGCCACCCGAGCGCTTTGCTTTCTGTTCTGTCTGAGACATTGAGTCAGGCTCTTTGGGTGTGTGCTCAAATGTTTACCTCTTGTTAAAGCAGCCTTCCTAAACGACAGTAGCTTGTGTTTATGTAGATATATTTATACATCAAGGGAAAGGTGCATAAAACAGGAATCAAAAATGTTGATTATATTGACATTTTGTATTGTATATATTTCTCTTCTCACTGAAATGACTGTCCTGGAAAAAAAATTATGGCTTTTAAATCAGAGCTTTGAAATTCCTTCCTATGAGGGTTTCAAGCTAAAAGCAGATCTCAAATCCTTCTGCTGAAATCAGGTATAGAATAGCATTTAATGAAACAAAATGGAGTATGAAGGTTTCCTCCTGTGTTCAAAAAAATGCTTACACCAGAAGTAACACTTCTACTGGAGTTTTAATATTTGATTGAAGTTTTCCAAAAGGGAGAACTGCTCCTTATGTGGACTGTATAATTTCACATTTTGTACAAATTAATAGTCCAAAAATCTGTGCAAGGCAAAGCTTTGGGGTTTAATCATTAATTCTTTAACTATTTATCGAATTGGTATGGTACATATCTATAGAATATGACTCACCAAGGAAATATAAAACTTTCTTAGATATACACAAAGCTCTATTTGGCTTTGTGTCTCAAAATGTAAGCAGAAAACATTATCTCACTTGTATGTCCCTTAACCAACAAAAATCCCCTTTCTCCCCCAGCTTCCAGCTTTCTCAAGCTCACGTAGCAAGAGTGGCAGAACCCAGTCAAGCTTTTATGTACACAGGATCTGAGTTTTAACTGGAGCTTCATAAAAGCCACGGTGTGAAGATTCGTGGTGGGCAAAGAGTTTCAGAGATTGAACTTGAAGGGAATTTAAATCAGGCTAATGTAAGACTCAGTTGGGAAGCTACATTTGTGATATATCTCCTATGGTCAGGAAAACAGGTGAACATTTCTGGTGATTCCTCTAGAGTCTGGTAGTAAAAATCATGATGCATCTAATGAACTTAGACGGTCATCTTGGTTAAATTTAGAGTTGAAGTTGTGGCTGAAGGACGGATGCTGAGAAAAAAAGCTGGTAGCCTCCCTTCTGGCTAATCACCAGTGATGCAGAGCAGCAATGCCTGCATGGGAAGTAATTAGTCATAACTGAACTCAGAGAGGGAAAGGCTCTCTGTCAAAAAAAGCAGGGCTGTCCGATAAGCTGGTTCTTCCTCATCTAGTTCAAAAGCCTGGATTACATACCCCAACACCTTCACAGCAGGTTCCTAGACTCCCCTGGCAGGGCCAATAAAGGACGGTTCATCGCACTGGGTTTTCGCACCAAATTCATGCTGTTTCCTGCAACAGAACTCGTGCCCTTCTGGAAGTGGATTGATGCTCCTCACTGCCTGATCAGGAGTTTGGGCCACCCCAGTGCAAGGCAACCTTGAAATGGCAGGAAACTAAAGTCACTCGTTCCTGTTCCCGAAACAGCTTTCAGCAGCAAGCAGCTCCAATCTCACTGGGGTTTGGGATCTATCTGTTCTGGCATCCCACATGCTGTAAAATGTGGGATTTTAGTATTAAATACCACTTAGTATTTAAATCTGAGCCCATCATTTCACAGGGACTCTCTGGTTGGTGGAAAGATACAGACTTCTTCTGAGAGCTTCTCATCTTGGCCTGGGCAGGCAATGGGGACTGTTCAGGTACATCACTGAAGCTCCTGATCTCCCCTTTTCTTGTAAGGGCAAGGGGCAGCAGTCTAGACTCCTAGCTGCACATAACTTTTAGATGCCTAAAATTAGATGAGGGAAGTCTCCGAGCTCCATCAGATAAGAGCACACACCACCCAAAGTGCAGCTCAGTGCAGAGGGGAGCCCAAGGCTTAGCTCCTGGGCTAAGTCCCTGGGGTCAAACATTTGCTCCATTGATGCTATTTCACTGTGTACGTCCTAGTTTTATTCTTTTAGTTTTTGATTATCCTGAGATTTCTGCTAACATACTTCATAAATTAATGCAGCATTCCTATCAGTTAAATTCCATTTATTTGCCAAGCATGGTGTGACATCAGCCCTATGTCACATGGTGAGACTGTTTGACCACAGAACCTCTTGCTCACAAAGAGCTACCTTCTCCTGTCTGCCTTTCCCTGGCTCAGAGGGCAGAGGTGAGGAGGGGGTGCCAAGACACAGGACTGGAGACAGCACTCCTCCACTGAGCCAGCATTAATTCCATGGCCCAAATTGACTACAGCAGCAGGACATCACAAAAGCATTGACACTGAGCTTGAGCCTGCTTCTGCTGAAATCTCTGGTAGTCACCTACAATGGAGCCAAGCACCCTCAATACCCTCCACAGTCATTGGAGAGAAACAGGCACTTTTAGGACATGAAACATAGAAGTGGGTAATTCCCACAGGCTCTTTTCCAGGTGTACCTTCACAGCCATTAAGGCATAGCTGCAATATGTCTCCTGAGTGCCCCACTGATATTCTAGGACTGTGGGCTTGCATCTGACATCCTGAAGACCTTAGGCAGGCCTCCAAATCTGTTTTAATTCTTGATAATTTAAATTAATTTTCTCAAAGTCAAGTCTGTTTCACCCATGACAGTAATTGGTAAGTGATCTCTCTGTCTGTCTTGACCCATGAGCTTTTTTCATCTGATTTTCCACCTCGTTCTGCTGAGGAGAAATGAGGAGGGGCTGAGTGAGAAATGGGAATGGGGTGAGTGAGAAATGGGGAGGGGGTCTGGCTGCTGACCAAGGTCTACTCACCACATGCACCAAGGAGACAAGATCTCAGGGATGCCTTCTCTGGTACTTCAGCCAAAATGTTAGTGAAATTCCCACTGACCTGCTTTTCTGTCCTATGCCACTTGAACGCCTTCAAGGATGCTTTATGTATTGAGATGTGTGATGGACTCAAACACCACTGAGGTGCCTGATTCTGGTTCATGCAGTGCATACTGTAGGAGCAGGACTCCTCCTAAAACAGGGTGGCAGCACCCATGCTTGTAAGTGGACGTGGCTGTGACCTCTGGGGTGAGGACTTAATCCTGTGTCCTCAACACATGCAAGACGTGTTGAAAATGTGTCAAAAAATGCTGCCGAGACCACACCCTGAAGGCAGAGAGACACCAAGTGGGGTTTAGCTGACGATTCAGACAGATGTGACTTCTGTGGCCAATGTGTAAAGTCTACATGGATGACAGGCATCTGCACTCCTGTGGCAGACAAGGAGAGCTAGTCAAGGCAAGTTAGGGGGGCTGACATCTCACAGTAGGCACCTGCATTCTCTTTTCACAATTGCTCTCTAGTCTCCCATAACTGTGTTGACTACCTCACCTTTGTACACAACAGCAGACTAGGCACCTGTCCTAAACACAGGCACAGACCTTGTGGATATAGAAATTCAGGTGAGTGCACTGTCACCTAAAGAGATAGTCCATCCTCTCCAGCTCCAGCTTCATTTTCCCCCAACTCCTTTGACACCACCACCCAGGAAAGTCATCTACTCATGGACAAATGTACCAAAGTAACAAAATCAGGTAGATTGCTGCACATTTAGCTCATCTAGATGTCAAGCAAATGTTAGGAAGGGGGCAGAGAGAGAAGAGGGCCTGGAAGGAAGATAGGATTGTGTTTTTGAGCAGCAGCCAACAAAGTAGATCAGCTTATATGTAATGTAAAACCTCTGGAGGTTTCTAATCGATTTCAAGGTTGGTCAAGGAGAAAACATTGCCTTTTGGATAATTTGAAGGCTTAGCATCACTAGTGGTAATGCCCACTGACTCTTCAACTGTCACCTAAGCCCAAATTTAACTTGAAGAATATGGACTAATAACTGAAGTGTTACTTCCCACCATATACACCAAGGTCTTCAAGTGTTTGTTATTTAAATGGATGGCTAGGAGAAGCTCCCTGGAGTCGGTTTCCCCCTCAGCAGTGATACAGATCCCTCCTGCTGGACATACAAAGCTGATTTCAAACTCATGCCCATGATGCCCATAGAAAGGAAGTAGATGGCCACCAAGTTGAGAAATGCAATTACTTAGCCTGGGTGTGAGAAGCCAGTGGGTTCATTCAGTTGATAATTATTAATTATTTTTGAGTGGGCATTAGAATCCTCAGGGTCACAGGCACGAGCACTCAGCCTGCAGCAGGCAAACCCCACTTGCCTGTCAGCTCCTGCTGCAGTGGATGGCTGGCTACTGTGCCTAGAGGGTACTTTTTGAGTAAGAAGGACCCACCAGCCCCACATCTGAGGTAAGGAAGCAATCCTGTGCGGTGCACTAGTCAAAAATACAGAGGTATTTGTGGCAATTTCATCTTTCAAATCTGAAAACTGTCCTAAGTTGTGAACCTTTGCGGCAATTTCATCTTTCAAATCTGAAAACTGTCCTAAGTTGTGAACCTTTGCCTTAACCGACTTCAGATGAACGTGCTGGAGGCCAGAAGTGGAGGCTGCCTCCTATCCATTCTCCTAAGAGGATGGCCGAGTGCTGGGTGACAGGAATTACATTTGTCCCTGCAGATGTCTGCTAGGCAGCCCATCTTTGCAGCCCAGCTCCCAGGACCTTTTACCCCCCTGACTGCTGGCTGCAGCCTTCTACCAGGGTGTTGAGTTCTGACCCTGTCCTGGTTGGCCGCTCTGTGGATGGTCACTGTACACAGCCATGTGCTCCATCCCCTTAGGATGGGGCAACTTACTGAAGAACAACCATCCCAAATGTCCCTGCAGACAAGTTCTCCTTTTTTTTCCACAGGTTCATACTCTGTGTAGAAAAACTCCTTTGAGGTTAAAGCAACATAGCTTTGGGATAACTTAAATTTGGTCCTGCAAGAAAAGGGTAGTTTTGCGGCATGTCAGCAGAAGTCATGATGATAGAGAGCTCAGAGGGACAGAGAGACAAAAAGAAGAAGAAAGGGCAACAACTTCCTCCCTTCACCTGGAAAACTTTTCTCCCATTCACAGTGAGAAGACAAAAAAAAAGCAGGGAGTTTGGGAAGACAGGAGAGAGGGACCTACATGATGGCAGACTAAGCTGTCTAGAGGCTGCAAACACACAAAGGTTTGAGAGGATGATCCCAAGTTAAATAAGCAATTTCATTGTGTACAGAGGATCCTCAGCTTAATTCATCCTCTTTTTCCATGCAAAACATGTCCACTGGACTTGGAAGAAATTCAAGAACCTTGACTTTCCAAAAGTCCTGCAGCAGACACTAAGAGTGGGTTCAGTGGACTACTAGCTAGAGAATAGCATGAAGAGGCACCTCGGCAAATCAAAATCTTAACACTGCTTTTGTCTACAAATTTCCCACCTGAATCTCTGCATGTGGGACAACAGTATACAGTGTATTTCGGGTGTGACCCCTAAGTGAGAGCATTCCATCCCCAGCTCTCTGCTGCAGCTCCTAGAAAATAATTCACCAAGGTCTCCTCTCTCCCTAGAGTTTCATTTCACTTCTGTGCCAGACTTTCATCCTCCCTCCCTCCCTTGGGGGCTTGATCACTTCAGAAATGGGATCACTTCAGGGCCAGCAGCCTGCTGTGACCTTTGTCTGTTGGAGTAATGTACAATTACAAGAGATCCGAAATACTTCTGAACACACAGCTTGGTAGCATCTTAATTAAAACAGAGTAACACTATCTCTACCCTTGACAAGGCCATAGATGAGAACATTTTATGAAGCTCTAGGAGGTAAAGGAACATGTTCAAGGCTATGCCACATATCTGTGAGAGAGCTGGGAGTAAATCCAAGTGTGTTTTGTTTACATATCAGCATACAGCTTGACACATGCAATGAATCCAGGACAAGACCAGATGGATGCACCAGAGACCAGTGGCATGAGAAGGTAGAAAAAATTTCTTCCAGTCACTTCACTTGAAAGAGAAAGAGAGTCTTGCCTCTGTCCTCTCTCACCCACACCAGCAGCAAGCCATCACTGTCCAAATCGCCTTTGTAGAAGTCCCCACGGTCCCTCGGTCCCCTGTCAGATGATAACAAAGAGGTTCAGTCTGTCGCTTCCAAATTCATGGCTCCTTTGGGCCCCAGGATGGCCGGGGTACTGCTTTGTTTTACCACCCTGGCATGACCTGGGTTTTCGTAGCAGTTATTTATTTTTATTTATTTAACTGTGTAAATTGATTATCCATGTAACAACTTTAATCAATTATCTGTGGCAAACAACTTCTCTGCAACTTAATTTGCAAAGTTCTTCCCTGACCTAGCAATATCTGATTGCATCATATAAGAGCTTAACTTTGAAATGGCAACACATTTCATTAAAAATAACTAATAGCTGCAGGGTTTAAAGATGTAAATGTTAATTTTCTTAATGAGAAAAAAAAGGGCATGCAGACTCTACCTGTCTATATTCATTATACTGTGTCCACATGGGATGACTCACATTTGCAAAACTCAGGTTTAATTAACATGCTTATTTTTACAATGATATTTCTCATTATAATAAATTAAATGTTTAAACAGCCAGTGCAAACATTTTGATCCAAGACAAAAATGTTTGCACAGTGCTAGTTTAAGCATTTAATTTATTATAATCCTTTCCATAACAAATGCCTTAGAAGTTGATTTCTTCGCTGTGAAAGGCTATTAGTATTATTTCCTCTGGTAATGTTTAATCCAAGACAATCAGAAGTGTGAGGCGTGAACGGAACGGGGCTGGAAGGGATGATGCTGGATGCGATAGCGGGGGAACCTGCCCCGGCCGCAGCCGCAGCGGAGCCCGCAGCGGGTGCCAGCCCCGCGCGGAGCTGCGCCCGGGCAGCCGCGCTGCCGCCGGCAGCCCGCACACGGACCCACCCAAGCGCAGCCGTGATCCAGAGCGCGTTTGGTACTCCGGGGCGTCTGCCCCATCCGCCCCCTTCACCGCCCCGCCGGCGCACCCAGGGCGGGCGGTCCCTCTGACCAGGACCTTCCAGTCAGGGCCTGCGCTCTTTTAAAGCCCCGCTCCGACGTGTCCCGGCGGGATCAGGGGTGGGTGCGGCGCCTGAGGCCGAGACGGAGCCGCGGCGCTCGCGGGGCGCTGCCGGCAGGTCCCGCCAGGGGGCGGTGCGGGCCCGGCCCCGCCGCCGGGGCCGCGTGGGGAAGCGCGGGAGCGGCGGGGCCGGGAGACGCCTGCGTCCCCCGCCCGGAAAGCCGAGAGGCAGCGGGATGTGCTAAAATCGCCGTGTCTGGTGCGACTGAGGAGCTCTCTGGTGATCGAGCTCCTTATTTCCTCGGGGTTCCCGGCCTGGTGCGGGGCAGGAGGCTCAGCCCTGAGCTCGGCGGCTGCGTTACACCCGCGGCTGCAGGGCTGGGCTGCAGGGGGAGCGCCGGAGCGCCTCTGCTGTGAGGGCAGGCTGGGAGAGACGGGCGTCCTCAGCCTGGACAAGAGAAAGCTCCGGGGTGACCTTGTAGCACCTTCTTTTAGTCCCCTATAGCCCTTCTAAAGGGGCTACAAAAGAGCTGGGGAGCGACTTCTGACAAGGACATGTAGTCAGCACGAGTGGGAACGGCTTTAAGCTGAAAGAGGCTGGGTACAGATTATATGTTAGGAAGCGATGAGGGTAATGGGGCACTGGAACAGGTTGCCCATAGAGGTCGTAGATGCCCCATCCCATGAAGCAGGCCAGGTTGGACGGAGCTCTGAGCGACCTGGTCTAGACGAAGGCATTCCTTCCCATGGCAGGGGAGTTGGAACCAGATGTTATTAAAAGTCCCTTCTGACCCCAACCGTTTTATGGTTCTGTGATTTCTGAAAAGCTTCTGATCCAGCTCCTGCATGGCCATGGTCCTGGGAGCAAGCTGGGTCAGGGTATGTGTCCTTTTCCCCTCGGTGTAACTTCACCAAA
This sequence comes from Anomalospiza imberbis, assembly GCF_031753505.1. Taxonomy (NCBI): domain Eukaryota; kingdom Metazoa; phylum Chordata; class Aves; order Passeriformes; family Viduidae; genus Anomalospiza; species Anomalospiza imberbis. Next base: position 87,854,559 of record NC_089682.1, on the reverse strand, counting down.
GGCAGTATTATTCCCCAAAGAGATGCCAGCTGTCTGGGCTCTGTCAGCTCCTACTTGGGACTGGGACTGGGACGTGAGGCCCTGTGAGAAGTGGGGAAAGCAGAACATGTCAGGGCAGAACAGGGACTCTCCTGGGGCATGGGAAGGAGCAGGGGAGGTTGCCCAGCCTGACTGGGAGCAGTGGGACAGCCTCCATCTGACTTTCCTAGGGCTTGTGCTCCCAGGAGACATCACCTCCTCAGGGGAAGTTTCCACCTCTGAGCTGGAGCAGTGTCTGCAGAAAGAAATGAGCCAGGAGGCAAATTCCTCTTGAAGTAATCCAAGAAGAGAAGTCTTGTATAAGAGCTAAAGCCAAGGCGGGGTGGTGCAATCAGGTGAGAAAAGCCCATGTGTTCAACCCCCCAGGAGCCAGAGAAACACAAGGCAGGGAGCTGTCTGGGCTGGGGATAGGCACGCAATGACCACTGTGGGTCCCCAGTGTAAAGCCACGGGCATCCCCTGTCACCATCCCACCCTTGCACCCAGGAAAACTCCCACCCCAGCTTGGGGGCCTGGAACCACTGTCAAATAACCATGGCTGTACACGGTATTTCAGGGATGCTAAAAAGTTAGGCTGCAAGTCACTCCAGTTTACTTGGTAATTCAAAAGTATATAATTTGAATTCATAAATAAAACCCTTTAGGGTATCTTATTACTCTGTGAAGAGCATTAGTAAAACACAAGTTGTCAATCACTTTAGCCAGCTGACAAGCTAGAAACCAGATGATGATCCAGGCTGAGCCAAATCAGCAAAGGGGAAGAAAAATCTCTCCTGGATTTACCTCCAATGAATGACCAATGACAAATGACCAGTGACTTTTTTAAAGAAATGGGCATTAAAACATTCATGGACAAATCACCAAATCTACCCAGACCACTGAATTAAGTTTAGGGGTTACTCATTGTCTGAAAAATGTCCGGCCAAAAGGCGCCCATTTATGTTCCATTGCTTGCTGCCTGACAGATCTCTGGGCTCACAAAAATTCAGCAGATTAATAAGCTGATCCCACTGCTTAACTAATTGCAAAAAGCAAAAAACTGATTCGAGTAGGAGTGCAATGGTCATTACAAAAATATCCACTGACTTTGGAAAATTGAGGGCACAACATTTTTACCTCAGAGGGTGGATTTATGTAGGCCACAAAGTGCCTTGGGTGTTTCTTAGAGTCCTCGAGTTTATTCATGTATTATTTCCTCCGAAATTCAGTATATTTTTCCAGCAGGCAAGAAACTGGGGCTTCTGCGTACAAGTTTCATCTGCTCAAAATGTGAAAAATATAGATCCCCTTAGCACATTCTGCTACAGTAGAAGCAAAGTGTAAAAGAAAAATTCCAAATATGTAGATTTAAAAATAAAAACACAGAACTCTCCTCCCTCAAAGGGATTTGAAGGAAAAAAAAATCCCTCAGCTACAGATAGGTCTAGACTTTAATTGTGGAGCTGCCTAAGAAGAATTGTTGGCCTGAGGTCGTTTTAATCAGGTTGCATGTCAGCTTGCAAAATCTCCAAATTAGCTTACAGCTTGGGGAGAGAAAGATGTTTTTCTTTCCTGAAGAACGCAAACAGATTGTTGTGACATGTTCTCAGTCATCATGACAGATCAGATCCCTGCTTTGCACTGCGAGCCGGGAAAGAAGGCAGCCTCTTCTCCAGCTCCTTCAGAGATATGGGCATTTCCCAGTTTGTCAGAGCTGGGGATGGAGTTTACAGAAATCCTTATGAAAGTGAGGTTTATATGCAACGACTCTGATAAAAGAGATTGACCTTAATTGGGAAGCAAGTTTCTTTCACATTTTTAACAACCTCCAGGCCTTCCTATCAGTCGGATGAAAGGAAAGTTCTGAAAAGAAACAATCTGTATTTATGCAGCAGAAACTATCATATCCTGAGCCACGCAGAGAATGACAAGGAACCGACTCATCCTTTTAAAAAAGGATTAATTTGCCATTTTCTTCCCGAGGTTGTAAAAAGCAAGGGTGTGGGTGGATTTCAAAACAGGCTGAGTACTTTAGTTGGATTTACGGTGAGCTCTGAGCCTGTGTGAGACACTGCATTGTGGTGTGGAGTAGCTGACCTGGGATGATGGCGCTCCCGAGGTGTCCATAGCTTATGTGTCTGATTTAGTCCCTGAGCTGCAGCACAACTGGATACTCTTTTTAATTTTTTTTATTTCTCCATGTTCAGTTTTTCATCAGCATCAGTAGATGATTCCAATGGGATCATCAGGGAGAGAGAAGCAGGAGAATGGGAGCTGGGGCAGTGACTTGGTTTCATCCTGAAAGACTCCCAGAGGGCGAGGCAAGTGACAACTGGCTGGTAGTGGGACACGTCTCTTTGGCCCCAAAAGGTCTGCATCTGAGCCAGTACCCAGCAGTGTCTCATTCATAGGAGGGAAAGAAATGGGTGTCTCGAAATGGGGATTCCTCCAACTGCTATCTCCTTCTCTTAACTAGTTCAGGCACCCTATCTAAAGAAAGGGATCTGTCCTTGGTAGTGGCTGAGGGTTCAGTAGTGCCTGCAGCTGAGAAGAGCTGCAGACAGAAGCCCAAGTCCTGCCTTGAGACCCTGGCATGCCACAAACAGGTGCATGCCTGGATAGAGATGGACTTGGGACCACTTTGCCATGCCAGGAGAGGATGCCACGTGCAACAGGTGCCTGTGCATTTGCCATGAAGGCATCATCCTGAGTAGCTGACATAGAATCATTTAGGTTGGAAAGACCTTTAAGATCATCAAGTCCAACTCTCAACCCAGCACTGCCAAGTGCATCACTAAACCGTATCCCTGAGTGCCATATACATGTCTTTAAATACCTCCAGGCTGCCCACTTCCCTGGGCAGCTTTTTCCATGTTTGACAACCCTTTTCATGAAGACATTTTTCCTAATATCCAGTCTAAACCTCTCATGGAACAGCTTGAAGCCATTTCCCCTTGTCCTATTTCTTGTTACTTTGGAAAGGAGATCATCCCCCACCTCGCTGCATCTTCCTTTCAGGGAGCTGTAGAAAGTGGTAAGGTCTCCCCTGAGCCTCCTTTTCTCCAGGCTAAACAACCCCAAGTGCCCTCAGACGCTCCTCATAAGTCTTGCGCTCCAGACCCCACTCCAGCTCCTTTGCCCTTCTCTGGACTCACTCCAGCCCCTCAATGTCTTTTTAGTAGCGAAGGGCCCAGAACTGGACAGAGGATTTGAGGTGTGTCCTCACCAGTGCTGACTACCGGGGGCAATCCCTGCCCTGCTCCTGATGGCCACACTATTTCTGATCCAGGCCAGGATGCCACTGGCCCTTTTGGCCCCCTGGGCACAGCTGGTTCATGTTCAATTGCTGTTCACCAGCACCCCCAGGTCCTTTTCTGCTGGGCAGCTTTCCAGCCACTCTGCCCCCAGCCTGTAGCACTGCCTGGGGCTGTTGTGACCCAAGGGCAGGACCCAGCACTTGGCCTTCATACAATTGGTCTTGGCCTATCGATCCAGCCTGTCCAGATCCCTCAGCAGACTGTAAGACATAAGACCTTCAGGCCTTTAAAACTGGATGGGAAAAAGACAGTGGGGTTGTCTCTGGTGTCAGGAGAAGAGCCTGTATTTCACTGCTCCCTCTCTTTCCTTAGGTGGCTTTGGAAGCCAATAGAAGTCACACCCATATGTCTCAGGGTAGAAGCTGCCAGTTTATTTCTCCCAACAGCCTCCACATTGACAGCATAAAAATCTCCATCTTCACTGTTGTAAGAGTTTGGGGAGTTATTTTTCTGTTTTCTGGCTCCCTGCCATCAGCCCTGGTGGGACCCAGGGCAAGGCAGCAGTGCCACGCAACCCAGATGTCAGCAAACCATTAATCCCAAGGGACAGACCCCTGGGGTGAGAATCCCACTTCAACTTCTCCAATTAGACAGCTTACCTCCTGCTTTGCCTCTGCTCTAGCCATTCCAGACCGAACATATTTTATTGTTCAGACTCCTAGTTAAATGGCTGGGAAGCTCTGGATGTAAGCACACAGAGATTACTGGTTCAATAATAGAGTCAGGCACATTGGCTTTACATCGTTTTGCTAATAAAGCTGCAAAATAAAGCTGTTGACTCTTCTTTCATCAGCATCAGCCCCATGAGGCTCTCCCGTGTCTTGCCTGGTGATTAGAGCAGAGGACTGGGAACATGGGTCTGGAGTTCAGCCCTTAATGAGCCTCCTGTTCAGTATGTTTCACTCAGGGCTCTTGACCTCTTTGCACCTCAGCCAACTCAGCTGTAAAACTGGCTGAAGGATGGATCTCGCTGAAACCATCCACCGTGCCTCAGTTGAGCCTTGAGTCCAGATTCTGTGGGTAAGTACAAAATAAAACTCAACAACAATTTGAATCTGTGGTGACCCAGCTCAAATGCCACAAAGACGTCAGGCCTTGCCAGTGTAAACAGTGCTCAGTCTCTGGGGTACCCCATTACAATGTCAGAGCAAATCTAAGAGCTATCCCTGCAATTTGTGCTGCAGTGAAGGAAAGCAGTGCTGCAGCCTCCAGCACACACAAGGCCACATGGTGCCACCTCCAGTATCCAGGTACATCAGTGCCTGCCGCACCAAGCAGTGTGGAGAAAACTGGGTCCCATGTGCGGTCCCAGCTGACGGAAGCAAGGTCCCACTTACGCTCTAAATCTCTGAGCTCAGTGCAACAGAAGGAGGTGAAGGGAGGTGCTGGCACAGCTTGTTTGCTGTGTAACACCTTCCAAGTATGATGGTGATGCTCAGGAGAAGCCCGTTCTCACCACTTCAGCCAGTCCAGTGCACACACACATTTACTCACATAAAACAGTTGATTTCTCTCAAAATTGAGAGCAATTGAGAGCTTTTTCCCTCTTAAGTGGGAGGTTGCAGGGCAAACTTCTAGGTGGCATAGAGGAGCCAGAGCTTCCAAGCTGTCATTTAAAGGTGGGGAGCAATGAAGAAGAGAGAGGCACCATCTCTTGGGATTTCAGCAGTATGGATTTCAGCTTTGCATGTGCCATTCATCACAGTGGGCTTAGTAAAACTGAGCAGGAAACTGTTTCCAGACAGAGCAAGAGCACCTGGGATCCAGTTAATTTAGTTCTGTGGCAAGGCCATTTGCTCCCAAACCTGCTCTGCACCTTCTCATACAGTCCTGCACTGTGCAGCCATGTGGAGATGAGACTCCTGAACCAAAAAGCTCTTCCTTGGGCATCAACAAGAATCCCAGGTGTACTTCTCTGTCTGTCTTAATATTATCCCACCTTGAACCATGCGGACATCCCCAGCCAAGCACAGGCTTGGAAAAGGCTGAGTTTGAGAACTGTATTTCAAAGCCTTCTCCATATTAGGTACCTACCCCTTATAATCCTAGCTGCCCCACAAAGTGCCCTTTAGTGACCGGTGTGAAGAAGAGGCTGGAATGAAGCATCCTCTGGAGCTGGGAAGGTGGTATTTGCACAGCATGATGGGATCAGTGCTGGTGGCTGGGTGCGAGCACAAACCTTCAGCGTACAATGGTGACCTGTGTTCTGGTGTAAGGATTCTTTTGCTGAGGAGTTTCCATCCCTTGAGGAAAATATGTTAACAGGCTTTAAATAATTAAACAAACCACACTGCAGGCAAATCCAAGTTGATCTTTAAAATGCATTATCCTCAGAAGGCACTAGAAATGCTCAGTGCTTTACGCCCTCCTCAGAGCTCTTCACTCATTAACTAATTCATCACACAAGGGACCACCCAGCTGCATCTCAATCACAGAGCAAATGCTGTGCCAGTCACTTCCGCCTTTAAAACTGCATCGCCACAGCTGGAGGCCAGGTTTCTTCAGCACCAACAAGCTGAGGCAGTGAGGCAACAAAGCTCTTTTCATCAGGCCAAGTTTACACAGAGGACGTTTCTCCCACAAAGCCACTTGCTGATCCCAGATGGGAGGCAGGTTTCCCTTGTGGCCACAAGATACTCTGGGACAGCTGCAACCACCTCCTTGCAGGAAAGGGGAGTCATGCGTGGTAAGGACCACAAGTTTGGCTTTCCATGGGCAGAGGCCAGGAAATCAGCTACCTTGAACATTTCCTCCGGGCCACCAAGGCCATGGATGGTGGAGAGACATTTGCAGGAAAGACAGGAAGGCAGAGCAGCTGCAAGGCAGTTCTGTCCACCTAGAATGATGCTACAGAACGTATTTATCTGGCTCTGTGTAAGCTAATTGTTCTTATCCCCCAAACCAGCCCCAAAACTGCCCTGATGATAAGTCCTTGCTGTCCCTGACACACTATGCAAGGACAGGTGAACGGCTTGAGGCAGCAACCAGGAGGTCTGTCAGCCACAGAAAGCCTGGATGGTGAGGAGCAGGGAAAGTCCATGCCCATCCCCAGCCCTCACCAGTGTTCCCCCAGCCAGGTGTGCTGGACGTTGCCCTTGCATTCACAGGACCCCATGGAGGACAAAGTGGTGGACAAAGGGCACTGCCACTTCTCCAATCAGAAAGGTTTACTGTGGTGGTGTTTGCCAACCTCAACTCTCCCCCATGCCATGCAAGGCCCAGAGCAGACAGGCTATAAACACGTGGAGTTTAAAGTATTTGACAGTTCCCCTTTTGGGGTTTGGGAACACCATGGAAATGGCTGCTCGTGGTGCTGTGGGGCAAGCCCTGATAATATGCTGGGCATCCTGGAGGCAGCTGCAGCTGTGAGCCCCAGAGCAGCCAACTCTTCCCAGCAGCTCATAATTCCTTCTCCAAACTCACCTGGCCTCCAGGGCCACAGGCTGCCATTCCTCCCTCCATCCCTCAATCTTCCAAGCTGTCCAAGATGAAAGGTCCACAGCTTTTTTTCATGCTATTTCTCAAGCATTTGTTCCCCTCAGCAGTCCACACTGGACACACACAACAACCTTGCTGCACCAGGCTTACCAAACAACATCTTTGAGATAGGAGATTTGGCCCCACGTTGGCCAAAATTGTTGTTCTTGCTAGTGCTTCATTTCATAAGGAAAGTGGAGTCATAGCACTGTCTGCTGGACTTTCCAGCAGGAACTCATCCCTTTTCTCATCCATGTTCCAACCTAAGCACAGAGGTCCTTAGAGGCAATGCAGCTCTCACAGCCTTCAGTGGGGAACACAGGTCATGGTACACCTTGATGGACGTGTTGTAATCTCATGGTCATTTCTGAGGGCCAGTAGGCTCAAGAAAAGGGTTGTGAAGACAAAAAGGCCCACAGCACTAAAATTTCTCATGGTTCTTTCACTCTCCTAGGCTTAGTTTATGAAATCTGATGTGAGGGAGGCATTTTGGAAAAAAAAAAATTAACTAAAAAGATCTAATCTGGGGGAAGAAGTATTATAGATTGGCTAAAAAAAAACCCCAAAACCTGGTGTAAGAGGCAAAGTAATAGAACAGAGAATAGGTGAATAAGGATTAAATCTGCTGGAATGAACTCCTTCAAAAGTCTCACAGAGGTGATGAAAGCAAAAAAATGTTTAAAGTGTTATCAGAAGGATGAGTAAAATACACAGTTCAAGAGATTGGATTTGTAAAAAACATTCTGTTGCTGCAGACACCTGTGGGACAATCTCATTGGAAATATTCTCTAAAGTCAGGTCATGAAATTATTTAGAGAGCAGCCCATAGATCAAAAAACAGAAATAGTTGATTCCTTGGTGCTTTTGGGTGAGAGGAATAAAAAAAGAAAGCTAGGCTCTGCCTTTGCCACAAAGCAAAAAGAGACTTAGCAGATTTCTCATCAAAGTGTAAAGAAGCCTCTGGGAAAGAAACAGATTGATGCTACCAAGTTGTTTAAGATAATAACTACCTCCAAAGCATGAAGCTGTGGTTGGAGGTTAAGAAAGACAGTAGCCTATGAGCAATTTGCACAGAACAGCTACAAAAGAGACCACATCATTAAAGGTAGGAATGAAAGCAAGTAATGACAGCTAGTTATTTTATTTGATTTCTTTAATTCCAGGAAAACAGAAGGCACAGCCACTAGCTAAATTAAGAAGAATAAGATGAAGACATATGAATAGATGGGAGCCAGCCCTGAGGAAAAACAAATCAGCCTTTAGTGTCCTGGGGTGAGGAACAGCAAACCGTGATGGGCCATATGTCCTCACCCGACCACAGAAGAGAAGAGGGAGGATTGGGATGAGCAGGATCCTGCACCAAGCACACTTAAGGCCATCCAGCTGGGGCCAGCTCAGCTGCACTGGGTTGTCCTGCTGGAGATGCATCCCAAGCGGGCAAACAGGGATGCTCATCCTCTCCAGAGAGTAGCATTAGAGCATGGACCTTGCAGGGCTTTCCAGTGAGAATTTCACAGCCTACCAGGAAAAGCAATGTTTTTGGTGTTTAAAATTTCATGAGTTGCTGGTCAGAGAAGGGAGGACTGTGTCAGCAGGGGAGGAGAGGAGGAAAAGCGAGCATCCCTGGAGGAGCAGTGTCCAGGGACACCACAGAGATGAGAGCCGTGATGATGACAAACATACGTGGGTTTTCATCCTTTGGCCTCGCTGCCAGCAAGAATCTTTAGAGTTTATCAAAATTCTTAGGCTGTCACAAGTTAAATAACTGGTTTTAGGAGAGGAGGAGCTGTGGGGGTGGCTTCTGTGAGAAGCTGCCAGAAGCTTCCCCAGTGTCCAGCAGAGCCGATGCCAGTCAGCTCCAAGACAGATGTGCCGCTGGCCTTGTCTGAGCCCATCAGGGACAGCAGTAGCACCTTTGGGGTAACAGAGTTAAGAAAGGGGAGGAAAAGCTGGCAATGGAGACAGGAGTGAGAATATGTGGGAGAAACAGCCTTGCAGACACCAAGGTCGATGAAGGAGTGGGGGGGGTACTCCAGGAGCAGATGGTGCCAAAAGGAGGCTGTGACCATGTGGGAAGCCCATGCTGGAGCAGGCTCCTGGCAGCAGCATGTGGCCCCATGGAGAAAGAAGCCCAGCTGGAGCAGGCTTGCTGGCAGGACTTGTGAGCCCATGGGGGACCCAGCCTGTTCCTGAAGAACTGTACCCCATAAAGAGACCCAGGCTGGAGCAGTTTGTGCAGAACTGCAACCATGGGAAGTACTCATGCTGGAGAAGCTCATGGAGGACTGTCTCCTGTGGGAGGGACCCCACATTGGAGCAGGGGCACTGTCTGAGGAGTCCTTTCCCTGAGGAGGAAGGAGCAGCAGAGCCAACATGTGATGAACTGACCACAGACCCCATTACCTGCCCCCCCGTACCACTGCAGGTGAGAAGGGAGAGAAAATCAGGAGTAAGTTTGAGCCTGGAAAGAAGGATGGGGTGGGGGCAAAATGTTTTCAGGATTTGGTTTAACTTTTCATCATCCTATTTTGATTTGATTGGTACTAAATGAAACTAATCTCACCCTGTCCTTATCTTGACCCATGAGCCTTTTATTTTCTCTCTCCTGTCCAGCCAAGGAGAGGAGTGATGGAGCTTTGGCCAGCATCTGGCATCCAGCCAGGGTCAGCCCACCACAATACCAAAGCTAACATTTTATTTTTCTGTAGGACTTTTTCCTCCAAGGACTTTGGTTATTATTGAAGAGACATCAAGTATGTGGAACCTGAATTGGCACCATGTTATGGTGGTGTAAAGCCATAGAAAAGCAGAGCAGTGAATAAGGTGTCCAGTCTCAGTAACCCTCACACATTTTCATTCAGGCCATAATGGAGCTCAAACAACTATTTGGATCACTTAGAAAATGAAGATGAAATGCATAAGGCACCACAAGAGACTTTCAGAAAGGCACACAGCATGACCAAATCCTTCTCATTTTTAATATTTCTATTTCTTCTTCTAAACTTTTTCTTTAAACTTGAAAATAATGACAAAATGTGCTTCCTTGAGACAAGCCAGTCCTATCAGCTAAACAGCTTCACATTCATTGTAGCACTCCAAGTGCTCTGGAATGCTTTTGAGCCCGGAGGATAATAGTATTAGACGACCAGAAAGGCTGTCCTGTAAAAGACTGTTATTATGATTTCCAGTCTCAGAAGTTGGCTTAATCCAGCTGAGCACACACATGTTATTTAGAGAGGAGACTGAGCTCAGACACTGCTATCACCATCATCTTTATTGCAAATGAAGGGTTCAGCCAGTGAAAGGCAAGTCACGTTTTTTTTGTCCTAAGCCCTGCAAACAGTGGCTGTTGCAATCATTTTTGCACTCTGCAGCAAGAGTCTGGAGCTGCTGAATGTGGAGCTGTTTGCACAGATTTGCATCTGTCTAAAAACTCCTGTTTTCTCTCCTGTCACCTATTCAATCAAACAGCAAAAGATGCACTCCCTGCACCCTCCAAGGAAAACAGCTCTGTGCCCACACGAAAGGCAAAGCATGAGCACAGGGGTTAGCTAGAGGTGGTAAGCTGTGAACCCTGTAACAGGAGCAATTTTTTTCACCGCTTGAGATTTCATGCTGCTCTTCCTCTGTCTATGGAACAAAAGAAGAAAAGGCAGTGATGCTCTGAATTGGGAAAAAAATAATCTGGGATTGTTCCATGCATGAGAAAAATATGTTTGGGGGATTACTCGGGGAATTTGCACCTTGACTTGAGGAGGAAATGCTGCAGAGCTTCTCTCCCAGGGTTTAGGCAGAACAGCTCCCTCCCAAAGGACTGGTTCTCCCACCCACACCTCCCCAGGCGAGCAGGACCCATCTCACACAGTAGGCTGCCAAGGACCAGCAGCCAGGCACCAATCCCTGCAGGTCGGCTTGCAGCTGGAACCACTGCTTGGAATTGCTCGAATCTGCCCATGCCAAAACCTGCCAGGGCCACTGGTGCCCCATCCGTAGGGTGGAGGTGAGCCTTCCCACTCTATCCTTTCTGCTCCAGGGGGGATATTGCATTTCACCACACAGCACTGGAGTGAAGGCCCCTTTGTGAATATCCAGCACAGAATTCCACCTATTCATTCAAAGACTATTCAAAGACTGGTGTGTCTTTGCTAACAGTCCTTGTCAGGGCAGCCTCAGCCACACTTTTGCACGACAAAACAGCTCAGCCTCCCTCTGTCCTTTCAGTCACCTCCCAAGGAGCCACTGGGCACTCAAATTCATGCCAGGATGGGAGGTACAGCAGCTTCCTCTCCTTAGTCCCAGGGAAGCAGCTCAAACAAGCTGAACCCCAGTGAGCAGCAGCTCTTCCTGGGCAAGCACTCCTTCCCTGGCACATTTTCCCATGGGAGAGAAGCACAGGGGCCTTAAAATAAATCTGTCTTTTTAAAGCAGTGATGCTAAATGAAGGTTTGAGATCAAAGGCTGGGATTCTCACATTTTGCCAAGATAGACATATCCATTCACGAGATTTTTGGTGTAACAAAATACTTGCTAATGAAGAGGATCATAATCTTATTATTAGCCCAAACTACCACAGTATGTCATTCAAGAGCGGGTTGGAATATGTCCTAGTTTAGGAAGTGGCACAGTGGGTTTTGCTTTTGATTTAATGAGCTGTGATTGTGTTTATTTTCAGCAGCAACTATGCCTGTTAAATTTTTGGTTGAAGGTCTGATCGTTAACGACAGTAATCGACAGAAAGGATGAATTTAGGTTGAAGGGGAGGAAAATGGGAATTATATGTCTCTGGGATTCAGTCCCCAAGCAAGCAAATACAAGGTGGTCAGGAGAGCCTGAGCTTTCTCTGCTTTTGCAGTGCCTGATGATGGGTTTTCAACTACTGGTTAACTCAGTTAAGGGGATTCAGACATGGAAAAACAAAGATTTTTGCTGTTATGGAGTGGGGCACAGAGGAGAGTCAGGTGCAGGCAATCAACAGTGGGGGCCAGATTTTCCTTTTGTGGGATGGTGGGACATGGTGAGCCATGGTGGGACAAGGTCATCAGCTGGCTTCCACTATCAAGATCCCAGAAATTCTAAGATGGGGGAGACATGTCAGTAGTGTGTAACAACTGAACAACCTGCCAGATGAGCAAAATGGAGAAGAAAGGAGAAGAGAAATAGAAATAGAGACGTATACTTTGAAAAAAAAAAATTGCTGCAGCAGAGCTGGTTGGTGTAGGCCCTGCTCTGGAGTGAGATGAGGCCCCACGTGGCAGGCAGGGTCTCCACAGGTGAAACCCCCCACCCGCACTGCTGCCTGTCTGGGTAACTGGAGCTGGGCCACCGAGCCAACAGGGCACAACTCAGACCCACCCCCACATCACACTCTACTCCAGCTGCTGAGTCTCGGTTTCAGCCTTACGAAGGATGCTGTGCTTTGTGTTTGACACCATCAGCCCCAAAGGGGTCCAGCACAATTTGTTTTCCAGCATCAAAGCGTGCACACACAGACGCATGTGCATGTATGTACAGGCAAGACATCCAGAAGGGGCATGAAGGAAACACAAACATAGACAGACACATGGATGGACACACATAACCAATGTAGCCCTTAAAAGCTTGCCATGTACAGTGGCCATGCCCAGCCTGGACACGGGGCTCAGCCGGAGGCTGTTGGCTTGTGCCAGTCACCGAGGTGTTTTGCGGAGCAGTCACTGACCAGCAGCTTGTCACCTCCAGCGCCTTTAAATTCCTATGGCAAGTGTAAAATATCAGTTAACACGTTGTTCTATTTTAAAAGATGGTTTTGGGTTTTTTTTATGACGGCCGTCTGCCTGACGGGGCACCGCTCTTCTCTGCCACGGCATGCGAGGGTGTGTGTCCCCTCGACCCCCGACCCCTGCTCGGAAGCTGGAGACGACACCCAGGGGTCGGTTGGATGGGAAAGCGATGGGGCAGGCGGGCACAGCCCCGGGGAGCCCCGCCGGCTGCTGGGCAGTTCAAGGGGCTCATTGTGCCCGGGGCTGGGCGGTGCTCCCTTCCCCGCGGGCCGGGGCCGGGGCCAGGGCCGGGGCTGGGAGTGGGGCGGGCCGGGGCGGTGCAGCCCCGCCGGGGCCGGGGCCGGGGCCGCGGCCGAGCCCGGGCAGGTCTCGCTCCCGCGGCAGCCATGGCAGAGGGCTCCGAGAAGGTGCCGATCGCCCGAGTGGGGCCCGACGATGTGGAGCTGTGCCTGCCCCCCGTGAGTGCTGCCGGCAGGCACCGGGAGGGACAGGGTGGGATCGGGACAAAGCGTGTGGGCATGAGTTGGGATGGAACGGGACCGAGCGAGTCGGGACGGGATGGGATGGTTTGGGACGGTAGGGAACGGGTGGGGTCGGGACAGGGCGCGATGTAACGGGACGGATCGGGACAAAACGAGTCAGGTGGGATCGGCTCCGGCCGGGGGTCCCGGGGCGGGGATCCCTGCCCGCTCCCACCCGCGCTCTCCGCAGGCGTACGCGGCGGCCGCGCCCCCCGGGCCGGGGCGGCTGCTGAAGGCCGGGGCCGCGGTGCTGATCGCCGGGGCTCTCCTGCTGCTGGCCGGGGCCATCGGTGCCTTCTACTTCTGGAAAGCCACGGAGCGGCAGGTGAGCGTGGCGGGCCGGGCCCCGGGGCACGTCCGCACCCGCGGCCGGGTGGGCGGGGAGCTCTCACATGTACGGAGAGGCACGGGCTGGAAGTGCTTCTTGCGAGGTCTATAAAGAGGTCTTTAAGCAGACCTGTAGGTTTTTTTCCTTTCAAAAATCCCAAACACCTAAAAACCCAAACCCATAATCGCTGTTTTTGGTGGCTGTGTGGATGGAGCTTCCTGGAAGTACATTTATTAGCGAACACGAAGCACATCTTTGAGAGCACAGACTCTACATTGATTTCTGCTCACAAATCCTCAGTAAACTCAAACCCCAACAAGTCCCCGGGGCTTTACATCCTGGGCAAACTCCAGCTCTCAGGACAAAAAAACATTGAAATGTGTAAATTCTTTTTTCATAGCATCTGCATTCTCAGTCCAGATTCTACCTTGACCCTCAAGTATGTAATGCTATAATTAACCCATTAACAGGCACCGTTCGATGTGGCGCTTTGTATGACTGTGCATACATTTAGGTGTATGCAAAGAATGAAACTGAGAAGCTGGTGATCAGTTAAAGACCCAAACTTCAGAGCATTAGAACATGTTTACAGATTAACTTTTCTTTCTGTTTACACAGAATTTGTGTAAACAAAAAGAAACACATTTGAAACATGATGGTACACACATGAATGTAACGTTCTCCATAAATTAAATTAGTACCCTTGAATTTACTTTGGAAGAAGTTTTGTACTGCCTCTGGCCACACGCCAGCCCTCATCAAGGAGAGCCTTGTGTGAATTCCAGGAGCCAGAGCAAAGGCCCTGTGAGATACACCCCTACACATAAGGATAATTCAGATAATCAGAAAGAAAATTACAAGGTTTTACTGCAAAAAGATAGGACACATCGCTGACCTCCAAGACATGCTGCAAGAACTATGTGCTTCTCTAGGCTTTTGAAAAGGGAGAGGGATGCACATGGTGACATAATCAGGGGACAGTGCTTTCAGGTCTGAGCAGGTAGGTGAATTTGTGGAGTACAGGACAATTCTTCCTTTTTTTAATGCTCCTGTCATCTAAATTCAGCCATACGAAATATGTCACATTCATTGTTTCCATTAAGCTTCAAAGTTGCTCTCTAGGTGAAGATACTGGGAAAGCTGAGAGTTACTTTTCCAAGTTGCCTTCAAACTCAGAAAGCTGCACTTGAATTGCAAATATTTAGGAAGCAACTGCAAAAATTATATCCAGAGTCATTCAATTAAAAAAACTAATGCAATTTTTTAATTCTTGGGTTTATTTCATATCCTTAAATTCTTCCCTAACTGACAGGGGTCTCAAAGTCTCAAATTTAGCTCAGCCCCTATCAGGGGGAGACCACATATACTGGTCAGGTTTTATGGCTGACACATTCAACAGGAGTCCTAGAAAGCAGAAATGTGGGAGTGGCTGTGTATAACTGAGGAACCATAAATCTTTAGCACCTTAGACTTCCCTGAGCAAAGGTGAGAGAAGAAGAAATTTGTCTCTAGCTGCTAGTGTAAATTTTTCATTAAAATGCTGTAAAGGCTTTTTTAAGACGCAAAATAAACTGCTTGTGCAGCACTTTCAGCAGAGCTGCTCCAGAGAATCACAAAACCCCTCCACAGATTGTGGTCCTCCAGCAAATACAAACCACACTGTAGCTGTCCTCATTGAAAATAGGATAAGGGCAAATACGCTGACAAGGAAAATACGAGCCTATACAACTTCACATCCAATTTAAACAAAGATCACATCCATTACAAGCTAGGAAGTGTGTTCATATTCAAAAGGAACCTGTTTTCCTGTGCCTCAGCAGAACATCCTAAGAGATAAATAGGGGTTGGCCTCCTTCAGAGTAGGACATTCACGCCTGCTGTCCTTTGGGAATCATGCCAGCATAACAAGTATTTCCTAAAATGTCCTAGAAGAAGGTTTTTAGGTCAGAGTGAACATGGGTGTGCACTCACCCCACATTGTTTTTGAAGTAGAACTATAAGCACCCCCTGGAAGGGGGATCTCAGGTCTCTAGTCCTGCCTGATGCTCAGAGCAGGGACAGCTGTGGGGTCAGAGAAGGTTGCTCAGGGCTTCATCCAGCCAGGCTGTGAGAACTTCCAAGGATGGAGATCAAACAACCTCTCAGGGCTGGCTGCCCCACTGCCAGCCAGCCCCAATGCTGAAGCAGTGCAGTGTTGGTTGTTGGAGGGTTATCAAATGCCTGCAGCAGCAAAATTTAGGAGCTAAACAGGGATAGGAGAGTCAGACTGACCCATTGCCTGGTGCAGGAGGAAGGCAATAAGTAATTACTGGCATGTGCTACCGCTCTTTTATTGATTCCAGGTGTACAACGTTCACTATACTATGAGCATTAATGGAAAAGTACAAGATGGATCAATGGAAATAGATGCTGGAAACAACTTAGAGACATTCAAAACAGGAAGTGGGAGTGAAGAGGCTGTTGAAGTTCATGATTTTCAGATCGTAAGTAGTGCCACTCTTGTCCTTCATGTTACACACTCCAGCAGTGTCTCAGGTTCCAGCCTCCAACCATCCACACAAACATTTTTGCTTTCCTGGCTTGCTTTCACAAGGACACAAGCGGTTTCCTCCAAAACAAAAATCTAAGTGCTTTTTGGAGATCAGCTGTGCCAGGCACCACTCCAGGAAGTGGTGTGGATTAGGCTACATCAGGTTTGACTCCATGTAAATACTTAGCATTTTCAAACCACTGAGCAGAACTGTGACATGTGACCTTGGGGTCTTAATAGAAAAATATTCTGTCAGGCTGTGACACAACCCTCACATGATTTCAAGTGGTTTGACCTGGCAGAAACACCTCTCCCAAACATCCCTGTTTGAGGAGCATAGGCTCAATACAGTAAGCCAAGGAGAGACCACTCTACAATGCTTGACTTGGGGAGCTTCCTCTGCCCTGAGGTCAAGGATGGGAGCTGCTCTCCATGGTTTGGCCTGGGTTCATCCCCATGGCAGAGGATGGAGGCATTTAGCACAGTTTATGTATACATGCACCAAATGCCAGGTGCTGGGCCACCTGAGCTGACAGCAAACACACTTGGGCACTCCAGCTCTGTGGCTGCTCAGCACAGAGCCTGGACTAACAGATGCCAAACCTCAGCAGAGCTCATCAGCTTGGATAGAGTAGGTCTCTGAGCTACTAAGGCACATCTGTGTGATGCTGCAGAAACCCATCTACAGGGCCTGCAGTTAAATGTTCTCAGGTGCAAAACACTCAACTTCAGAGTTAAGCCCTCTGTAAGTCAAAGCAGCACCTAAAACAAAGATGCTGCTGCTAGGAAGCATCTCTGCTTCTGGAGCAGCTGTGTTTCCCTTGCTGGATCTAGAAAGGCAAGGAAATCCAGCTCCTTGGCTTTTCAGCAAGAACATACGAATCCGTGCCAGGAGACGCTGGACCCCAACTTTCCCAACAGCTGTGATTCTGCCTTTATGCAACTCTCATTAGCATCACCATAGCAACATCATTAGCAGCTGAGTAAGGGCATCCATAGCAAGCTCTTCTCATTTGCCTTTGACATTTCACATCTATACAAAAGCAGCAGTCCACTGGAGAGATGCTGACTTCATGTTTCCTCCATGTGTGTTGCTGGTGAGGTACTGCCTGTCACCATCAGGTTATGAATCAGCTCCTAACACCAACCAGCTAAAGGGACCTCCCAGGGACAGTGCCTGCTTGTAATTACAGAGGGCCAGGGACAACCTCAGAAAAGGGATGATGCCACTTGGGTTTTCAGCCAAGAATGCACACAAAGGAGAAAGCAGCTGATGAGATGTGATTCCAACAGACTGGTATTTACATTAGCAGTTTTGGATTGACTGGCACTGCTGGAATGACTGCATGGTCAGAGAAGGCTTGGATTTGGCAATATTAGGGTATTCCTAGAACACCTGATACACCACAAAGCCTTACATTCTAATGCACCCATCCTTGCTTTAGCCATCTCCTCTCTCACTGCTTTTGTAGTCATTTCGTTGTGAAGGGGGTGTATCCAGCTACACCAGACCTACAGACACACAGGACATGGCTCAGGTGCCCCTGTACCATCCATCTCATGCTGCACTAGATCACAATGTGCTGAGTTGGAAGGGACCCACAAAGATCATTGAGTCCAACTCTTGGCACAGCACCATCCCCAAGTGTCACACCATGTGCCTGAGAGCATTGTCCAAATGCTTCTTGATCTCTGTCAGGATTGGTGCTGTGACCGTCTCCCTGGGGAGCCATTCCAGTGTTCAACCACTCTCTGGCTGAAGAACCTTTTCCTGATATCCAACCTAAACCTCCCCTGATACAACCTCAGTCCGTTCCCTTGGGTCCTGTCACTGTCACCACAGAGAAGAGATCAGTGCCTGCCCCTCCTCTTCCCCTCACAAGGAAGCTCTAACTGCAACAAGGTCTCCCCTCAGTCTCCTCCAGGCTGAACAGACCAAGTGACCTCAGCTGCTCCTCATACGGCTTCCCCTCAAGGCCCCTCACCATGTCCTGTGCCCTTTGGACAGTCCCTAACAGTTTAATGTCTTTCATTGTGGCACCCAAAACTGCACATGAAGGCATCCATGATACCCCTTCAAGGCAGATGAGAGGGGTCATGCTGACACCCACACCCCCTTTTCTCCTGGCAGCTAGAGGGCAGGCAGAAAACCAGCACAACTTAAAGGGCACTAGGTAATTATATTTAGGTGGTTGACTGGAGCTTGTGCAACCACATGAAAAACACAAAATTTTTGCCATTTACAATGAGGTATCTAAATGTATAATGTAGAAGAGAGCTCTTTTATGGATACCATGGATACCCAAACCCTACAGAAGACACATAGAAACTACAGACAATGGCAAAATCTTGATGCCCAAAGTTCTGGCACAGGGCTGGAAGGTACATCCCAGACTTACAGGAGACTTGCTCCTTCTCTTGCTTAAAACTAGACATCTATGGTTTATGCAACTGCATTTCACCCTAGTAGGCCAGATGAAGTCCCACACACAGATTTCTGCACCAAACTGCCCGTCACAAACTTCCCTTTGCTGTCACAGTCACTTATTTGTACAAACTAAACCAAACTGCCCCCACATTTTTGTAAAACTGTGTCACAAAGGTACCATACCACCAGCTAGCACAATTTCAAGACTGCCTACGTTAGGTGCTAAGTTACAGTTCAAATCATGTCAACTAATTCCTTAACAGAGCTACTCCAAGTAGCCTACAGCCTGCATGGAAGCACTTACATAAAACACCCCCCCCCCCCCCCCACTTTCAGAAATCAAGCAAAAACTTCCAGACCAATTTGACCAAAATTGTGAAGCTAAAATGATGAAGGGAAGAGTGTTTTATTGCTTCTGGTTTTAAATAAGATTAACCTTCAGTGGCAATTTTAGCAGAGCTGAGGCACTTTCTTGGGGGTGGTGAGGAGCAGGAGGGCTGTGCACAACCCCCTGCCTTCTGCTTTTGCAGGGCATAACTGGGATCCGTTTTGCTGAAGGAGAGAAGTGTTACATCAAAGCTCAGCCAAAAGCTCACATCCCTGAAGTTGACCCTATGGCTAAAGCAAGCCTCTCATCTGAGCTGGTAAGGGGTAGTTTGTTGGTTTTTTAAACTAATCTTTGTATAGAGAGAGCCTAAAGGAGGTTCTTAAATACAAATAAAAATGGCACTTGAAAGCCACTCTGGCTCATGGTAGGGTTGTTGAACACAGGGTAGGATAGCTAAGGATTTATTGACTGGTTGCAAGGAGTCCCTGAAAGGTAAGAAAAACAAGATTGGTGTCAGACACATCACTGTGTCCAGGGACATTGTAAGAGGCTGCAGATTAGTGAGTGGGGAAGCCACAGACTAATTTCTGCCAGATCCACAGGAGACCTCTGTGACAAGAGCACTAGGCTGTGCACAAGGCTGGAAGGGAGAGTGTGGAAGAAGCAGCTGCTTTAGTCAATGCAAAGGAGGACTGTGGTAGATCCCAGGAGATTTCTATCAATGTTCTTGAGCAGAAGCATGAACTTCATCACTCTAGTCAGTAAAAGGGAATTGTGGAAAACAAGGCAAAAATTAAAATAACTCAGAAGAAATAATTTATTTTAAAAATATGACTTTGCCTTCTTAGCATAAAACTTAATTTTACATGTTAACTAGAATTTGCATCACAGCCAGCACAGAAGCTGCAGTTCTCACCCAGATACCACTAAACCTCACATTTGCCCAAAAAGCTGATTGCTTTATGTGCTCAAAGCCTGAGTTTCCCAGAGCTCAGCCCCCACAAACTTATTGCTCACACAGGAGTGGCTCCAGTGACTTGAGTCCAGCTGAGCCTGGATGCTGCTGGGGGCTCGGTCACTGGCAGGACAGCACAGGAGATCCACAGCCCCTTTCCCTGGGCTTGCTCTGCTCCTGGGAGAATAAAGTCAAGATACAATTAGTGGGGAAGAGAGGCACTGTTAAAGCTGCACCTCCCTGCATTGGTGCCGTGACTGCTGAACATCTTTAAAATGAAGGGGAAAAAGATCTCACCTAATAGAGTCAGAAAGGCTGACAAATGTTACAAAGCCTCCTGAAGCTGGTAGGATTTTCCCCATGATAGGAAACAGAACTCGCACAAATTCCAGAGAGAGAGCTCCATCTTTCCTGCCTTGCCTTATTTTAAAGGCAGCTGGCCTTGACTTAATTAGCACTGTTGCTTGAAGTCAAAGTTTGAATTTTTCAAAGTTTGTATTTTTGTAAAAACAAAGTCACAGCACAGACCTGAAGACATTATCGTAAATAATCAAAAAGTTCTTTCTAATTCTACCTGGTGACAGTAAAACAATTTCCTTGTCCTGTTTTTTGTGCATCTTCTCCAAAGATGCATCACCTATGTGACTGTTGCAATGAATCACATGCACCAAGCAGCATAGTGCTACCACTAAGACAGTAACTTTTCCCTGTCACTCGATTTCCCAGGCCAGATGTACTACAGGAATGGCAAAGTAGTATTTATTTTTCTAGGCCAAGTCATCTCTCTGATATGGTAGTATTTAGGAGAAAGTATGCATGTGCTCTTTTCCTACAATGGGCATCATAGCAACACTACCTACAAAAATTGTTCCAGAAAATGAGTTTTATAGATACCCAAGTTCTGGCTGCTGACAAGTCAGAATCATTTAAAACAGAAATAAAGGATATTTTTATTTCTGAAAATTAGAGTCAGATATTTCTGATGTTGATAAAAGCTCAAGTGGGAGAATATAAATAAAGAGCAGTAGACAGATTGGATAGCAAACTTAAATAACTTGAGACCTACAAAATAAATCAATAAACACTAAAGAAACAACAATCAAGGGAATAAATTGATCTAGTCAGTTATATAACAAGTCTTGATAACTCTTATGAAAGCATTTTAGAATTTTAACTTTGAAATCATGCTGGTTTTCATGATTCAAAAGTTAGTTTTCTTTTAATATTTCACCGTTGCTATAAAATACTTACACATTTTATGTAAAATAATACTTTGAACTAACAACTTTAAAGAATCAATCACCGGCATTTTCCTACATTACTTTGAAGATATGAACCAAAAACCTGCAGGGTACACTTCAAAAAGGCAGGCTCCTTTAACTAGCACTTCAAGCTTTTGGTCAATTGAATTGCTTTTACCAAACAAGACCTTTAATCAGACCGATCACATTGACTTGAAACTGGAAGCTGGAGCAGTTCTTAAGCTATAATCCTCTCTAAAACTTTTGAACAAGATTCCACCCCTCACCCCCCCATACACACATTGTAAATAGAATTACATATTGGGAGTATGTCAAATGAGAAAAGGGCATAAGAAAAGATGAGGGACTTGGGTTTTGCTGGTATTTCATTGCTGCTTTGCTGAAGGTGGTAGAACTTTGCTTTCTACTGAAATTCTGGTACTTTGGGCTCAAAGACCTCTGACACCCAGCCCTCATGCATGGGCCAGAAGCCTTCCAGGAGTGAGATGGGTGAAATCACAGCCCCATAAAGCTGACAGTGGCTTTGCCCTTCATTTCAGTGGAGGCAGCCTTTCCCCAGGCTTTGGCTCAGCACGATTCCTTCACTTTCATGACATAGAAGGATGCGCGGTATTAGTTGCAGCGGATAATTATACAGTTTGGTGCTCAAGAATTAACAGCGAACAGGCACATGACTGCTCACTGAGCAGCAAAGGATTTATGCTCTTCTGTTTGCAGGAAGATGAAATCATGCCTGTGAGATTTGACAAAAACTCCCTTATCTGGGTGGCTGCAGATGAGCCTATCAAGCATAACAGCTTCCTAAGCCCCAAAATTTTAGAGCTTTGCAGCGATCTTCCAATTTTCTGGCTGCGACCAACATATCCCAAAGGTAACATTTATTTTATTTGAAAAGTATGTTATCCCTCCCTTCATCTAAATGCCTTCCCTTCATCAGGTTTGCTACTGAAACTAGCACATCTGGGAAACCAGACTCCTTTCCTCCCTTGTCCATGCCTTCCTGGGCTTGTGCCAAGATTGTGGGTTTGGAGTTTCTCCCCTAGATATTTTCCATCTGTGTATTTACTCAGACAATTTGCATAGCCCAAGTGGGTTACTTGCTAGGAGATGAAACATTTTCAGAGAGGTCAGCCTCCTTCTAGAGAAGGACAAGACAACAGCTTACACTAGCCCCCTTAATGTGTAGGCAGCTGACACCAGGTAGCAGGAATACTGGCCAGGAATTTGGGACCATAGCCTGTCCTGTTTTCTACCCTGCTTCCCCAGAGGAATTCAGTGGAGTGGAAGGAAGATGCTTTAAGCCAGCCAGCTGGTGGATGGTTTATGAGACCCTGGGGCAGTCCCAGCTCTGAACTGGGGGCCCATAGGCAAGCTTAGCAAAGGTGTTCAGGAGTCACCAGGAAGATGGCAACTCCTCCAGGTAACTTCCAGGCTTAGGAGAAGAGAAGGCTCAAAAATATTTATTCCTCCTTGGTACAGTTAGTATCAGAACACTTGGATGGGACAACACGTGTGAAAAAAAAATTACCACATTTTAGAGCACCTGTGGAACCAAGCTACCAGTTATTTTCCACTTCCCTTCATGATCGTGCATATCCCACTGGGCAACAAAAGAGAAGTATCAAAGCTGTCCAGAACCAGATATCCTTGAGAGCAGGGCACCATCCCGTCATAAAAGCATTTTTAAAAATAAGTGAGATGTGTACAGCTGGTCTTGCTAGTGCTGTAAACTGCTGCTGGGTTAGTATCAGTGACTACAGGCTGGGTCAAAAAACCCCCAACAAATCTCACACACATTTTGCCTCAAGGAGAGAGGAGGGAGAGGGGAAAAGCAATCATACTGCTTTGGACTGGCATTGCTACAGACACAACATAGGAAGGCAAGCAGCTCCCATGGCAATGCAAATCAAGTTTGCCAAGGCACAGTTTTGGCTTTCTCTCTGCCCCCCATCCTCTATTTTTTTAATATTTAAAGAAATGGCTGAAATATTAGGTAACTACAATGACACATCCAAGGTAAGATTGTCACTCGGTGGTAATTTCTTCAGATAACCAGAGGAGAGAAATGAAGAGAAACAAGCGCCAATCAGAACCAAACTTTGATGAGGAAGACTTGGAAACTGCTTCTGAAGAAGTAAACCCCAGGTCACGCACCGTGCAGCTGACTCAAGAGCTTGGCCACCAGGCTAATGAAACCAGGCCAATGGGACAAGAAACTGATCAAACATTTAATCCAGACAACCCATACAACGTAAGTGTTTGCACTGTAATCTTCCTTCAGAGCCTGGGACTGTGTTGGACAGGTAACACTGGTAATGTGGAGCTTGTTTTTTTTTAATCTGCACAGTCTTTGCTTGTTCAGCTTTTCTAAGAACTAAGAGACTGGTAAAACACCTAAGAAGGTCAAAAATGTCTTCCCTCCCTCCTCTTCCAGTTTTAGATTTCAGTCTGAAACAAGCACAAGTGCTTGAGGTCACAAGATTAAGGCAAGTTGATGCCAAGTTGCTTTTTGAGGTTTCCACATCCATATGGAAACAGCACTGAAGATCTGACAAGGGTAGCACCTTCTAGAAACAAACCAAAGCTGGTGTTGATCAGACAGCTGAGACCCGTCATTTACTATGTGAAGAGAGTCCAGTAGCTAGAAACATGCTTTGCTCTCAAATAGTATCAGACATGACTGCTACAGGGGAACACAGCAGAAGTGTCTGGGTGCAAAGAGATAAAGGTTCAGCCAAATAAATTTCTTTCTCAGCTTCTTCTCTATGAGGGTAAGCAATCCTAGACTAGCAATAACCTGACAGAGAAGAATCTGTTATGAAACAGCAGCAGTGGGTGGAGGATGACTGTCGTAAAACTTGTTCTCACCCTTCAAGAAGCAGCAGCCCCCAGAAAGAGCAGAGGAGCCACCCTGCTGTGTCCCAACACCTCTGCCATGCTGCAGGAACGCTGGCTGTGCAGGAGGCACCTTCCAGTCTGCTGCACCAGCGCCAGACAATTTACACCCACCATTTGGTGCAGCAGGAGTAAGTCATTTTAATACAACACTGTCACAAGATAAATGCCTCCTGCTTTGGAAATAAGTCCCAGCTTTGACTTGACATTTATGCAACAGCAGGAGATCATTATACTGTGACAGCATTCTGCCAAGTTGACATCCCTTATTAAACTTAAATTAATCACTCCAAATAAAGTGGATCTAAATCGACTCTCTCACGAGGTCAGTAAAACAGCAGTGGCACTGGAATGTAGCTTCTCCTCACAGCCACTAACGTGACCATCTCCATGAGGTCTGAGCTGCCCTGCCTCTGGAGGCACAACTGCCAGAGGTCTGCTCTACCAGCCAGGGTGCAGCCAGGCCAAATGGAGAACGGCCAGACAGATGCAGCCATCAGACCTCCCTCAGCCTGCAGGGCGGGGTTCACCTTCACCAACAGCTACTGCATGATGCCTATCACCAGGCTTTCTTAGAGACCGAGTCACTGGACTGACAAGCACCATTAATTATGCTCCGGGCCTTTCCTGAAGGATGAAATGAATCCTCCCCTAGAGCTATTTACTCACTGTAAGTGGAGCCTGGACGATGAGCTCAGGTGATGTTCATGGTGCAGCTATCTGAATTCAACGATGATGAATCCTGACCGAGAAAACATCCTCCCTGCTCTCAGGACTGGGAAGGAGTTGCTGGGGTCCCTAAAAACACCCAGCTGTCACTAGGGTCCTGTACAAGCCCAGACAAGGGGTGGCACCTTTCTGTGTCACTTTTTTTTGTTGTGCTGCTACTTTTTGAAAATAAATGACAAATGCTCAGGTAAAAAGCTGACTGGTACTTCAGCATTTGTGCATTACTGCTGCTTTTCTTGAAGTAACACCAATGGGCAAAGAACAATCTAAGTTTCCAAAAGCAGAATATCCGGTTACCTTTTTTTCCCCAGAAATGAGGAAAGAAATTTTGAAGGGTAAAGGCTTTTGTGCATGCTTTGCTCCATTTATCTCCTTACTGTCAGCTACAGAACAGGCACAATTCTCACTGTCCACAATGCACCTTAGTGTGGCAGGGTGGGAGGGAAGGAACCAGACTCAGAGACAAGAGCCAAATCTTCAGAAAACTGCAGGGGACCAGAGGAATAGTTTCCTAAAAGTGCTGTAAAAAAAGCATTAAATTACAGAATCTAAAACTAATAATAAAAACCACATAATATATTTCAGGAAATCTCACCTACATGAAAGATTCAGGTAACTACCTTGAAATCTTTTCCATCACTACTATTTAAAGTTTGGGAGGAGCTTACTGTTACTGGAGCTTTTGCAAGGACTGTAGAATAAAAATAATGAAGTTAGAGCTGCCTGTTATTCTTTTCATTTTACAACGGTGATTGCACCCATTCTATACTTCTGCCAAAGAGAGCAAGTCAAAAGAAAGTCAAAAGAAAAAATAATAAAGCAAGATGCATGGGACACTTAGTGGGAGTTTTGTCAATTTCCACAGCTCAAGGCTGCAGCTTTTACCTTTGTGGGGTTAACGGGAGCATGGATGTATTCTGCTATTCCATGAGAATGAGAGCACTGGGATGAGATTA
The DNA here is from genome assembly GCF_031753505.1 of Anomalospiza imberbis. NCBI lineage: Eukaryota > Metazoa > Chordata > Aves > Passeriformes > Viduidae > Anomalospiza > Anomalospiza imberbis. Next base: position 87,829,056 of record NC_089682.1, on the reverse strand, counting down.
AATATTTTTCATTCCAGCAGCTGGAAGGTGAAGGGATGGCTTTTGACCCCATGCTGGATCACCTGGGCGTGTGCTGCATTGAGTGCCGGCGAAGTTACACCCAGTGCCAGCGGATCTGCGAGCCCCTCATGGGCTACCACCCGTGGCCTTACAACTACCAGGGCTGCCGCACCGCCTGCCGGATCATCATGCCCTGCAGCTGGTGGGTTGCTCGTATCATGGGCATTGTGTGAGAAAACCCCTTGACCAAAACAAAAAAAAAAAAAAAACAACCTAAACTGGAGCCTTGACAAAATAAGCAGGAATACAATGAACTGGTAAAAGACTAAAATCAAAGCAGCGGTACCGATCCTGCCTTACAAAATCACAGCTTGTTTTTCTGCACCAAAAGCAAGGTCAGATATTCCAACTGCAAATTAAAATCTCAAGTTAATATTCTATTAGCTTTACAAGAAGCAAGGGTATATTAGCACTTGCTGAATTAAAAAACTGAGACATCCCAAAAAAAGACAATATTACACTTTGCTTACAATTGGTTTAGCTGTCCAGACGCTTGCCCATACATCTAAATAAAGCCTTTCAAAACAAACCTCTCTCTTTCCAAGCTATATGTGAAAATTTACACCTAATCAAGCAACTAGCTCAACTTGTACACTTGGGAGTGCCTTTAATCCATGTAGCTTACTTAAATAAATCACAACTTAAGTTGCTCCCTGTTGCTATTCAGAGTTGCCAGGTCATTATAAATGGTTATAAACCAATTACAGCATACCTTTCCCACAAAGCTGCTCCAGAGGACACGGGAAAGAGAACATTGTGCTAAATCGGAAACAAACAGCAGGGAAAGTAGCTGTGGAAGGGATTGTGAGTGGCCGCAGAATCAAAACCCTTCACACATCCCAACATCAAAGAAGCCCCAGCATCAAGAATCCTGTATCCATGATACCACTGTGGTGTCTAACAAGTATCTGCTATCCAGCTACTACAGCAAAGGTATTTACATGCAGTTGCAGACCAAGGAGTCTCAAGACCCTTCAGAATCTACAACAGCCACTGTTATTTATAAATACTTGAACTAGACACTTTTGACACAAGATTACAACCCCTCTTTATTTCACATGGATAGCAGCCATTCACACCAGTTCCTTTAGCTTTGCTGAAGCTCACATCCTTTCCCCACAAGAGAAACTGTTTAGTGGAAAGGAGGGGGAAAAAAAAAAAAAAAGCTTTTTTTTCCTTTGCTTTCTCACCTCACCCTTTTTGCTAAGGCAAACTCTGCAATTACTGGGATTGATCCCATTACACATTAAATCTCTAAGGAAGGTACTATGCTGAAACACTCAAAGGTGGAACAACTCAGTATTTCTACCCTTGAAAAGCAGTAACAGTGCTATTACACTGCCTTTATCCATACTATGTATCTTGAACCCTACCTCCAAGTGTATGGAGCCATCTACATAATCTTTATTAACAAAATGGCTCAGCTTTTCTTAAAGTCTGCTTCCTGGAGCATTCATTTTTGTGACTGAACAGCTCTTGAGATGTTGCAAGTCCAGTAATGTTATTAACACTGCGTGACACACAAAAAAGAAGAATTTGACATAATCGTGGCTTAAAGAAAATAAAGACAACCTCATGTGGAATGCTAAACTGCATATCTAAAAAGCAAAGTGTTAAATAAGAATGAGAGTAGAATTCAGTAGTTTGTTCTATTGTAGCTTTTTAGTACAAACTTCACCTTCCCTTAATCTGAAGGACAGACTTGCTTTGAAATATTTAAATTATAAACTTCTTAAAGGGGGATTTCAAGGCCTGTTAAATTTGAGTTTCTGCTTTTTAAACTGAAAATGACCTTGATCATTATGTTGTTTTAGAAGTACATCTATCATATGCTTAGAAAAGTCAGTTTTCCTTTTTTTTATTGCAGAATAAACAAACCCATTAAAAAAAAAACAGTTGCTTTCTGTGCTTTTTTCAATGTAGAAAGTGTAACAATTCTTTCACCTACTTGTTCAAGAACTGTCTGAAGAGGAAAAGAAGGGCATCAGCAAGTGAAACATGGGAGGCAAAGAAAGAGAAATGCGACTGTCTGTATGTCTGAACAGGACTGTTGCTCTGTTTTGCATCTTGAGGCAACCTGTCATCTGCTTCTGTGTCCCCCAATAAAACAAACAGCCTCCTTCTGAAGACACAAAAACAACTTCCTCGTGGGTGATTTCCATGTCTACACATACTTAACAAAATTAATTTTTAACAAAAGCTTGTAATCATTTGCTTTCTACAGGCAGTCACAAAGCATGTAAGAAGTAAAAAAAAACCCATCCTGCTCACAGATATAGAGCTGTCACATATGGCACGTAAGTCTTGAGAACATGTCTGTACACACCATGCCACAAAAGCCACAGTGACCATAATGTTTATTTATTTCCAAAAGGTAGGCAACAAAATGCCTTCTCCAACTCAAGCTTCAAGCAAGCAAATTACTATTTACCTTCATGTTGGATTCAAAGAGAGAAAAGTAAAGATCTCGTGCTGCAGCAAAGTTGGAAAAAACTAACCTTTCCTTCAAAATCTGATTTTGAAAGAAAAGTTCTGAGGCAACACAGGGATGGCAGTAAAACCAAAAAGCCAACAGTATGAAAATATATTGTGATATTCCCTGCAGCTGTGGCTTAGACTCCAGCTCTAACCATCCACAGTGACCCTTTCAGTACTGTACAGTATTTACTACCAGTAAAGTAGTAAGTTTCTCACTGCCATCACAAATCTAATACCTTGGTATATTAAAGAAGTTACAACATTTGGGGAAATATGCAGCAGGGTGTTCCTTGAATCTGACCCTGGGCCATCAGAAAACAACTGAAAGCCTTCCTTTGGCCAAAGTTTAGGGAAGAAGAAGAGGAATATGTTTGTCATCAACAGTGTCTCCCACCACAGGTGGGTGTACATTTGTCACAGCACTGCAGTTCCACTATCCTTAAAACTTAATTACCCATGTGATTTCACTAGGGGGATTAGAATGGCAGAGCAGATTAGAGCAGAAAAAGGGGATAAATTCAGGCTGCTGAAAAAGAGATGGAAAACAAGGAGCAATCCCATATGGTGAAACAAATTGAAAGCCAGTGATGAGAAGGCAAGAGGAATATTTTTTTCTAAATCTACGATTCCCTTTCTCCCCACTTAAAACAAATGAACCCTTTGTCCTTTTCATACAGGAATCACCCTCCACTTGTGCTTACATTGCAAAAGCAAAAAACAGCTGGGAGCCATAGAAGGGGGGCGATCTGGCTTCTACCTCCCATCTAACACTTCACCCCTACTGCAGCACAAAAAAATTCCAAGAAAGTTTCAGTGAAGAACAGACTGATCACTTGTTCCATGCAGTGCAGGGAAAAAAAAAAAAAAAGTAGTGAAGCATAAAACTACAGTCAGCAATGAACTGATTGCTGATTGACATGTCTGGGTGGACAGAATCTCTGCTCAGAAAGGGCCAAAGGGAGACTGAACCAGGAGCACCATCTTCTGCTTCTGAGAGGCTCAGCTGGTCTTTCACAAGCACATATATCAAAGATGAGAGAGGCAGCCTTCACCTGCAGCAGGGATCTTCCCCAGGAGCAGAAGCATAGAGCAATCCCAGCTATGGTATTAAATGGGAACTGTTACATCTTGCTGTCCTCTTCCAGGATTTGCATCAGTACTCAGATCACTGAGGTCACCACATCAGAGCACTGAGGTGACACTGCCTTGGTCCTCCAGACAGTACTATGTACAGATGAACAAAAGGCTTGGGAAAAACCCTCAAGCAGTTGGAACACAATTAAAATACCATCCACTCTGTCCTTACAGGTAGTTCTCTTCCTCCAGCCAATTCATTATCAGTGCTGCTACATATTCCACTTACCCTCTCCAGTCCCAATGGAAATTCCCTCTGTCCCTGGTTTTTTCAGAACCTCTATTCAACGCCCAAGCTACTGCTAGCATTCTCTTGATCTACAGCTTCTGGTACCATTTTGTGCGTGTGTGTTTTGACAAGAACAAAATACACTGTTCACCAAGTTCATGAAGCACCTTCCCCCCCAGCTTTCTAAGAAAATTTTGCCTACTGATTTAATCCAATCCCCTCCAAACAAAAAACCCAACACCTCTCCCCCACACACACATTCCACTCTACCAGTAAGGCAACAACACAGGCCATTATTGATTAACCTAAACTTGAAGGAGGAATACACACAGATTATCTGCCTGTGCTAAGAAACATGCTGGAATTATGTCTAGACCTGCAAACTTGGTTTACAGGATTGAGATGGACAGGGTGCTCTACCACTTGATTGCTACAAGTTTTAGCCTGAAGCTAAAGCATTATATTTGCATTACATTTGCCTCAAGAGTATGTAAGTAGCAATGCATTTTATTTAACTTTTTGCCTTAAGCTAAGTGAATTGAATCCCAAAGCAGTGAAACAGTACCCACTTAATACAAGAATACATTGTGTTTCTCTGACATAATGCTCCCATGGTCTTTCAGTAAGTGAAAGACAGAGGAACCTCTGCTATGTTCTCTTCAGTAAGTAAGAGCAAAATGATTGGCAGAAAACATCTTCAAATTATTTTTTAATTTCTATTTAAGAGATTTTTACCTAGACTTTTTCCCACAGCAAGCCTTTGCTAAGCTCTGTTAAGTATGCTGAATGACATTTATAAAGCAAGGCTGGCCAAGAGACAAGAACCCAATTTTGCGACAAAGTGAAGCACTCAGACATTTGTCTTCCTTCTACATTAAAAAGAAAGAAATGCTTTTGCACATAAATAAAAAGCGGCAAAGCACTTATCTGGGAGAATGGAGCTTGAGTACCTATTCCAAATCAAATCAATTCCAATGTTAGCATCCCATATGGATGGGCAAATGCTCTACATATCAAGCAACCAGATACTCAGAATTCTCTGAAGGTCAAGAAAAGCCTCCCACCAAAGCTAAAAATTCTTCTCTGAAACAAGTCCCAGGTATATGCTTTGAGAAACTTCCAAGAAGCAGACACTATTCAGTAAACGTCAAGAGGTAAGGCACACAAAACCCTTCCTAAATCCAATCCACCTTGGTTCATTGCATTCAAAGAGCAGGGTAACATTCAGTTCTGAAGGTTATCAAATTTGAACTTTGGAAAACATGTATCAATTCTGAAGCCAGAAGTGACGCAAAAGAAACCACTGCCCAGCCTGCACTGGATAATCATGATCTCAGTACATCAAGAAACTGCAATTATGTCATGACTTGTAGTCATAGTCTACATGCAAAAACCTCCTCTCTTTTTAACATTTGTGAGATTTTAAAGCCTTTGTGTCTCTCCACTGTACATGCATAGTAACAGTAGTGGGGAAAAAAAAAAACACTGCACGTTCCCAGCATCACTGCAAAAATCTAGGTTCCTATTCCTCAGGAGGAACAGAATATATCCTTCCTTCCTCTTCTTTAATTTTCAATCATCATTTAATACCTAACAGCTGCAGACTTCACTCGTCCTATTAAAAACACCTGTTCTAACAGCCTTTCTATTTTACCAAGCTCATCCAACTGACACTCTAGGAAAATAATACGCCCAATACAAAGACAACAGGCAGAATAACAAATGGTCTGGAAAACCCTACACAATTAGGAAAGCACGGAAAAGTAGCTAACTTAAAACAGCATCCAATGGTTAGCAAGGAATGAATGGCTTTCATGGTGCTATCAATATTTGCAATTCATGGTGTTTCTATGATGAGAGAGCACTTGGCTATCTCTGAATTCCCAAGAGACAGTGGCACACGGACAAGGCACATTTAGCACAACCTTCTGAGCTCATCTCTCATGGAATCTGAAATAGAAACGCTGAGGTTGGAAGGCACCCCTGGAAGTGCCCGTGTCCAACCCCCTCGCTCAAGAAGGGGCATCTCGAGCCAGGTGCCCAGGAGCATATCCAGATGGCTTTTGAGCATCTCTAGGTCCCTGCAAACTTGTATTCAGGAAGTATAAGCACAGACACTACATAGATTCTCAATTATTTTTCTCTATTGTTATTTACAATTCGATCATGACAATAAAGCTGCACTAATGAAAACAATTAAGGACCTACAAGTTGTTCTTTAAACAATTTCTATTATTCAGAAAGTACATAATTTAAAGCAACTGCTTGCTGGCTTTGATTCCAGGAAAATTTATTTTGAATTTAGAAGGTAGACAGAGGACCTACTTTTCTGTAAAAATTTCCAGTCACAACAAATTTGCTGTCTTCCATGACTGTGACTACAGTTCAACTTATCACAGAGGTGAAAGGACTCCAAAGTGGGTGTTTTGTGTCTGCCTCAAGAATAGTAATCTCACCCTCTTCACTGAATGCATGTTTTGCTCCTATACATGCCAGCTTTTCTTTTGAAGCAGTACGTTCACATCCTTACTTATATGCTTTAAGTGATTCCCCTATCAAAAAACAATACTAAAAATAAAATAAAACAGCTTCCTTATAGAAAAAGTTGTATTTACAGTTTTATTTAGCAGAGTTATAGAGCAAACAATTTTAACACTGTTGTGAAAAGTGTTTTTACCCAAAATTGCCAAGATCTAATAAGTTATTGAACAGAAATACCAGGTGTAAGGCAATAATCCTGACCAGCCATTAGAGATCACCCTATCCCAAAGAGGAGAGCTGATAAAGGTGGTAGAAAATTTGGACTGATGGACTCAATTCCCAGAAATTAAGACAGATGATAAAGATAGGGTTCCACTCTCGAGTATATCTTTAAGATCTGCAGATGAAGGAATTTCTAAAGCACGCAAAATGTACAGACAATTCCTGTTTCAAGGGAACATTCAGTGCTTTGAATCCAAGAATGCTATGTCCATACATAGTGGTCAGTACATGACTATGGCAACACATAGATGGTAAAGATCAGAAAGAGGATTAGAATTTTTTCCATTCCACATCATCAGGAGGATTTACTTCTACCTTCCTTTTACCAACATCAGACCAGTTGGTGCTCAGAACTGTGCCACCAGACTCCATCTGCAATATGAGAGAGAGCTTGTTTAGTTTGCTGAGAATTCTAGAAATATAAAAGCCACAGTTCCTACAGCAAATTTCAAAGAGGAGTGATTACACAGAAATTGTGTACCTATGAAATAAAGTTCAACAGAGCCATCATTCCATCATCTCCAGCCCAGCAGTACATTTATCACTACTGGATACAGTGAGATGCTGCTTCATTAACAAGAAGCTTTTAAAGGGTCAGTAATGTACTTGTCTGTGATGGCTACAAATTAAAATAGATTCAAGCAGTCAAGAGGAATTGATTCTTTTACCCCCTGGCAAGTCTTCAAGCTCTACATGAGCCAAACTTCTACTCCTTTTGATAACACCGATTGAAATGAAGAGACCAGTGACAAAGCACAACCTTGGACTTACAGAGTCACATTCATCAGAGTACAGCCCTGTAGCTTTAAGTGAGTGTAGTTGTACCAGTATCTCCAACAGAACCATGGCCAAAATTTATTCATTTACAGATGCAAAATTTTGGTAACAGAGGCTTCTCCCAACATATGCAAAGTTTAGTAAATCATATCAGTGTGCAAAAGTTTCTTCAAAGAAAAGAATGAAGACTTACGAATGATTTGTTCATGGCACGTTTTACTTCATCTGTACCATCTGAATAGATTTGCTGGAAGAGTTTATTTAAAGCAGCATCTCCTTCTAACTTCTCATTTTTCTCCTCTTCTTTGATTTCAACTACCAGTTTGTCCCAGTTCCTTGTATAGTGAGACGATGATGGGTATAAGTGCTGGGTATCTGAAACCAGGAGTGTTAGTTAACTAAGCATTTCCTCAGGACTTTGAAAGCATCAGAGAACACAGACACATGTACCTGATGAATCAGAGATGATAATGGGACATGAAAATGCAAATGGACTTCTCTGAACTGATATAAGCATTGCAGAAACAAAAATAAAGAAAACTAAGAAATGCAGAAGTTTATTTTTAGGTAAACAGAGTTATGTAACTTTGTTATCCAACACACACAAAAAAAGCTGGCCAACAGCAACACAGATAACTGATATCAAAAAGAGATGCTGGCTGACAGAAAAAAAAAAAACAAAGGAAAAAAAAAACAAACCACAAAACAGCAGCCTAGAGCCATAGAATAAGTTGAGCTAAATTGAAAAAAAATCTGAAATCAATACATCAGGAAATTCAAATTCTGTCAAAAAACAGAATGTTTATCTGTATTGAAAAACTCCAATGTATTAGTCTCCAAGCAAAATCCAATACTTAGGAAAACAATAATTATTTAAGCAACAGATCACGTAACATAACTGCTGTCCTGGGTGTGGCCAGGACAGAGTTAATTTTTTGCAGTAGCGGTGAGGGGAGGGGCCTGCAGCTCTGTGGGCATGGCCTGGAAGATACTCTACACCAGGGCAGATCATTGCTGGGGTGGGAGTAAGGGACTCTGGAATCCCAGAAGAAGAGCAGGGCTTCCAGTCAAGAAAAAGGTGTGGGCAGGGAGAAGCCGTCCATCCTCAGGTCATTGTTACCAGGGGTCCACTGGTGCATTTTGCATGTAAATCACTCTCTCTTTTGTAGCCGTTTGTTATTAATGTTGTTGCTGTTACTGTTTGTTTTCTAATTTAATTGCTGTTTCAAGTAAACTGTTTTTATCTCAACCCTTCACCTGTTGTGCTGCCAATTCTCAACTCCATCACACTGCAGTGAGAAAGGGGAGGGGAAAGGAGGGGGAGGGGAAAGGAGAGCGAGACCTCGACGGTGTCCTTTGGGAGAGTCCCAGTGGGGCACTGAATTGGGAGGTTTCTAAATTCCTAAACCAAAACACACACACTTAACATAGAGAACTGCCAAACGGGGAACCAAGCAGATATGCAGAATTAATGACAAGCATATATATACCCATAACAATTCATCAGATTAACAGAAGCAATGACTAAATTTCATACCTATGTTTCACTAATGGCTTGCAGACTATCAAATCTCGAAGGTGAAACCAAGACTATTAGACTTTTCATTGCTAATATGAAGCTGTGATTTTATAAACAATATTTAACACAAAACTATTATTAATAACTGTAACTCACTCAATACAAATAAACCATTTAACACTAAATAGTTCAGAGAACAAACCTGGTGCAAATTGTTTTAACTTGGGAGAATCTCCCTGGCCCTCCAGCTTCTCCCATCTTACAGCCTCTGGCTTCTTCATTTTTATCTCAACCTACAAAACACAAGACAAAAAACAAATTAATCCAGACGCAAACAATTCTGCCAAGCAGCTCCAAAGTAGTTGGATCCTGTAGCCAAAAGAAAATACATACATTTGGTTTTAGAAACACAGCCTCTAATATGAAACCTGTATCAGAGCCAAATTTACCTACCTTACAAGACAAAGCTACTGGAGTTCAAGTCACACATCAAATAAGCTCCCATGTGCCTGTGCAGCTTTTGTATCAGACTTCTACCCTTTTGTTTAGGACCACTTAACTTTCTTTTGCTTACTATTCACTTGATTATTTTTGTAAATTATGGCATCCCAAAGGTAATGATCAGTCCCAATGTCTATACACTGCCAGGCTCCAAGGTATTGCCTTTCAAGCATCCCTTTCTTGACAGTTAGCTCTAATAAGTAGCAGTTTTGAAAGACTAGAAAATCCAACTTTATCTAAGTTTACATTTCATTTACCAAAAAATTACATGTTTGATGTGTACTACACAAACCAGAGAAACACCCTGGGACTATGCAGATCTTCCCACTGGAGAAATTCAGAAGCTGTATTCATTTGGTTCAATGAACAAACACTACTATGGAGAAAATTGTCAAGTATTCATTGACAAAACTGGCAATTAAAAATGGATGTGGTTGTAAGTACCACAGGAAAAACAAAATTAAGTGAAGTATGTCATGCCCTATTCACAACTTCACATAATCCCCTTAGACAACCACACTGAAATGTTTTTTTTTTCATAATTAACCTTCTCCTTTGGTTACAGGGTTACAAAGCTGCAAAACAAGGACTGTCTAATGTCACTCCTATTCACTTAAGGAGATGTCACAAAGTTCATATGATGCTATTAATTAACTGAAATCAGTGCTTGCTAAACTTCAGTGCTTCTTTTTTTGCGAACAGCTCAGCAGAAGCAAGTTCTTAGTTCCACCTAAAGCCACTACAACCTGGGGATCCCTGCAGACCCAAGAACAAAGGCACCACTGTAAAAGCTAACCTTAGATTCAAACAGTAAGCTCATTGCACAGCATTATGTTGATCTAAAATTTGAACTTTACTTAATCCATTCTTCAAATCAATCACTGGTAAGCAACAGACTGAGGTATCTTAGCAAAATACAAAAAAATAGCTCACTGAAGTTCCAATGCTTCCATGTTTGCAATCACAATGTTCAGATATGAATGTTTCTTTTTATTTTTTATCCCTCAGGAAGCTACAAATTCACAAGATAAGTTTAAGTACTTATTTTCCACCACTAACATGTATGGAGAACAACAAAAAGTTTAAGGTAAGAGGCATGAAACGTCCTTCAAGGTAGGTGAGAGCTTCAGTAATCTTATAAGTCCAATATCAACAGGTATTTGATTTCCCACTTCCTGCATCTGTTGGATTTTTCAGTATTTTCAGCCACTTTACAAGTCACAAATTAGGCATCAGAGTATCATTTTTAAAGTAACATCACAGAACCAAAAATAAGCAAATAAAATCAAAATGCTGTTAGTCTGGATGACCAACCTACCATCCCTAAAAAAGGCCTGTATTCCAGTTTAATAACACAATCGGTACGGATGCAGAGATTTCTGTTGAACTGTGCAGAAGAATTACTCTTCAGTACACCAAAAGGAGCCAGTAAAGCTACCTCCACTGGACTTTTTCAGAAACATTTTGAAAATTGCAACCTTAAAGTTCATTTCTTAGCACCTACACTCATAAATCTAATGCTCTGTTACTAGCTTAAGGAAGCAAAAAATATTTTAATATCTACATATAAGACAATCAAGTAGTTCCACAAGTGGCAGAACTAGCAGGTTTTGTTTCCCCAGTGGATTTGGATCTCCTGAGCCAAACATTTAAGTTAATTAGCTACTTACAAAGGAACTAATTAGTTACAAGTGAAACATGAATATTAATTTAAAACCACTCTCCTCTGTTTCTTATATAAACTCTTCTCAACCTGAGGAGACTATTATAGGAGACTACTGAGTTGTGGATTTCAGTTCAGGCTCTAATCTTAAGATTTTATAGTCTACTTATTAATGCATCTCCCAACATGTTTTAAGGCAGGGGCGGGGGGGAAGCAGATGCTTGATACTGAAACTGCTCTCCCCTGTATCTCTTCAATTTCTCTATTTTTTCTTTCGCTAACTCCTCTTGTCCTTATACTTCAGGCTTTCCACCAATACCTTCCAGTATCTCAAATACAGATTATTTCATCCACACCAGAAATGACTTTTAATGCAATATAATGCTTGATGTGAGCTACTAAACATGGACTTTTTTCTTCTCAGAATACAATCCTCAACAAGTCCTTATAAATACTATTGGGTAATAGTCCTTTGGCTATTCATCATAGTACTCTGCCCACGCATATAAAGAAGAAAATAAGGAAGAACTTTAGTTTTGCTGCTCCAGTAATCCCCCTTCTTCTTTTCTAATCTGCTAGCCCTTACATTTTCCTCTCTAAAACTGTCCCTAAACCAGTACTGCACAATAAACATCCCTAAGGAGAAGACAATGACACAGACTAATTCCCAGTGTAAAATGCAGATTTCTTAACTCTAAATCATTTCAACTCTACCAAGCTGGAAGTGCACACAGCTGAAGAACTGAGACAGAATGTATTTCTGACATGATTGAACTTCTACTCTGTCTACTACATCCACTTCAATTGAAGTTACTCATTAGGCGAAGTGGCAGGCAGGAGCAAAGCTAGGGAAATCATTAACTTCATACCATTATATAACCACATTTTCCAAAAATATAAAGCTATAAAGTTCTGCTTGTGAAGGCGCATGTTTCTTCAACTTGAGAGCTCTATTTGATCTAAGAAAGAACAACTTTGTGAGTCCCAATTACACGCACAAATGGCAATAAATGCATTTTAATGAAGGTTTTAATACAGATACTGATAGCTATCACACAGAAAAGTAACGCATCAGCACAGACATTTGTGTCATATCTAGCAAAAAAGTACTGTTAGCTTTTTCCTCTCCTTTGAAAAAAATTCACTTGGGCAAGAGAAATACATCAACGCTTTGCCAGCTACTTTGATTCTACATTTATATTTCATAAAACGCATGCCTGTGTGCCTCATGCCAACTTCAGTATATAAGACAAGAAAATTTAACTGCAAATTAAATGCTCTGCATGCCACCTAAGGACAAGCCTAATTCCTCAGCTTCTCCTTGCAGCTCAAGCCATGCAGCCATCTGACCATCTTGTCAGCCCTCTGCTAGGCCTTGCTTCACTACATCAGTGCCTTTCTTGCACTGGTAAGCCTACAATGGCACATGGTACTCCAGATCTATAAAAAATTCCAAGGCAGATATAATACACTTTCTCTTTAAAGTCCCTTGTGTTTTGGATTCAAAGAGAGCAAAGCAAAAATGAAAAGACAAATGGAATTTTGAGAGTAATTCATGCACTACTTGTTTGAAATACCATCTTGAGAGAAACCTACCCCTCTGAGAACAGGGTCAAATGAGGGATTTATTGTCTAGAAGAAGCACCACCCACAGTGAAAGGACACAGGTAAATTTCTACTCAGTTTTCTATTAATAAAACAATCAATTTTTTAAAGCCTACCAGAGATTTGGACATGTTTGTTTGGGGTTTAATCCAAATGCTAGCTATCAGAAAAGACACCAGTTACTCTCAAAACCTATTCTGAACCATTTCATTGATAGCATAAAAATAAAACACCAACACCTTATTTTAGAATGACTGGCATAAAAGAGCATTTAATCCAGTTTTAAGAAATAATTCCTCCCTTTTGGTAAGGATCATCACTAGTTCCCCAAGATTTATTTTCTAGGTAGATATTTATTGTTAAAAAGTTGAAACCTCCAATACTTTACATTCTGGGACAGGCAGTGTCAGCCTAACTGAGATACATTAAAAGGGGAAGAATTTTTATCTTCCACCCTAAAAGGAGATCCTGGTGTACACTGACAAACTCCAAGGGGTTCCTGTCAAGCTCTGGTCAGAACTGGCAAAGCTTAAACAACATTCCAGCTGTTAATTTTAAGACATAACAAAAATACCCTTTTCAGTTCTGGTGTTCTGCTGTATCAAACATCTGAAAACAGGAATTCATTGTTTCTAATCAACTACTTTGTTATTTACCGAACTACTGACTGCCTTCTCTGAGTCATAAATTCTAAGTGTTTAGAGTTGTCCTTCTGTGATCATCTCATGAATTTCATAGGATTAAATAGAACAGTCTTCTAAAAATATAAGAACTATTCAAATGTGCCTCTAAAAGCACATATGCCTACAGTTTTGGTGTCCTAATTATTCAAAGACCTTTTATATATTGCTTGTAGTCTAAATTCCAAGATTTTTGATCCATAACTTTAACAGTGTTATCACCTACAAATGATAATTAAGAAATTTATTCTATAGGGAGTATACTGCAACAGAGAAGGGATTTATTTGGTTTCTTTGCCAGCTACGTACTACCGGGAACTGGGGGAAAAAGGTTCAAGTTACCTCTGACTGATATTACACAGCCAACACAAAAACTTTGAATTTTGGAGGAGAAGCTAGCAACAGAGATAATTTTGGTATTCTAAAGCTATTTGTCACTTTATTCTGCATGTAAACCATCATTATTCCAATAGTTCTCAAGACAGAGAAACCCTCTTATGCATCGTTTTCTTTTATGCATTTATATAAAGCATGGGCACTGACTTATATGCATGTGTAAAATAATAGTTCTTAGAGTATTACCAAGTTTAAATCTGTCTCAAATCCATCTTTATTCATACAGAAGGAAAAGAATAAAATCAAACTTATTGTTAAATAAGTAAATAGCACGCCAATCATAGTGAAGGTTTCTACGTGGTCTATCCAAAAAACTGCTCCAACTAGCCCTGCCTAAAAGATGCAAGAAATTTCAGAAAATTATCCATTCATCTTAAATATTAGTTTATAATTTATAGAAAATGCTCAAGAATATACATGGAAGATATAAATCTGCATGAAACTCTTACAGTGAAAACAAGTACTCAAGAGCAGCCAAGTCTGCAGTCAAGTCCCTACAAGCAATTTAATTTAAGTACCCTAAACAGAAAAGTATCTTTTAAGGACTGGACTGCAATGGTAAGACCCAACTTCAGTTAAAATAGATACGTTCCTCTGTTTATCTATTTGTGTACATTTGCCTCTGAATAGAGACTCTGACAGTCCAAGAGTGTGTGAAACAGTTCCACTCTTTGCCTTTTGCCTTACACTCAGCAGCAGGCATCAGCTCCAGTTAGCTTCACAGGCTATTTCAGCGTTTGCAATCAAAATATTGGTTCAAGGAAAAAAAAACAGCATTCCACTGATGCACACAACCATATTTTTGGCATGAAGCTGCTGAGAGTGTGCTTCTCCCTCAGACTTCTCTGTTAAGCAACAAACATCAACTGTAGAAGAGGCTGAAGCTTTCTAACACCTCCCCAGTCTGCAGCACAACTTTGATCTCTAATTAAAGGACAGTTCTGGGGTAAAGAAACCACATTTTACCACTTTTTCAAATGGCTCTACAGTGTTGCAAGTGACTGCTTGCAAAAAGCCCAAAGCACTACAAACTGAAAACTCACAGTAATTGTTCTCAGTCTGTCTGTAGATGGGGGAAAACCAGAAAGCACTACCTCAAGTTTCCTTCAAGGTCATAAACACAAGCAGTAAAAGCACATAGTCATCTTCACGATCCTTTTCTAAATCTGAGGAGAAGAAAATCCCAAGCACCACCTAGAACTCATCAGAAGACCTACAGAAACTGTTCATGTTACACAGGTTTTCAGAACATTGCAGAATATTCCCCTGGAATCCCAAATACACTGACTGATAGACTGAGCAGAAGAGGGAAAAGAAAGTGAGGCTGACTTTGCATGTTTATATAACACTAGAAATCCTTACACTATTTATAAATTTCTACTTTCCTGACATACTTTCTGGACAGATACAGATTGACTAGTTTTTTCTTAAACATATTTAGTCACTCATTTAAAATTTTTATGCCTTTTTCCTTCTATGAAGGGAGCATGATGACAGTATGCACACTGAGCCACAGAATAACTGCACCCAGGCAACTTGCAAAGAGCAAACCTGGTCCAGCCTTTACATTTTGGCTCCCTCTTCTGGAAATAAGTAAAAAACCAAGCAGCACTACTAAAGGTGCCTTCCTCCTGTGAAACGCTGAATGCAACACCGTTTTCAGCTTCCATTTGTAAGACACAAATCTCAAATTTCTACACTGCTTTTAGGAGCAGCTGTTACTTCTTGCTTGATCAGATTGCTACAGTCAGAAACCTCTGGCAGATGAGGAGTACAATCAATAACATCAATTAATCTAGTTATGTTCTATCAACTGTGCTGTTAATGTACAAAATGCTATGCAGATACAGCAGTACCTGCAAGAGAAGGGCTCAATTCAGTGGTATTCACCATTTTCTAACACAAACATTAACCTGAGACCTTAGGCCATCAGAATTAAATGCTGAACAACAAGAGGCAACTCTAAGTAACTTGCCACTAAATGTGAGCAGGAACCATAATCAACTCAAAAGTTCAATTTCCCAGCAGCGTTATCTATTGAACAGCAACTAAATTTTCTAATTAGGCTAAAAAAAATAAAGGTTTCAAGTATGGCAATAACAGATACAGTCACTATTAAAGGCAGCCTGTATAATCTGTAAAACAGTTGACAATTGGGGAATATAAAATACTAGAGGATGCATGAAGACAAATTTACAATTTTTATCTCAAAACTGGACTTCATCCACACATTATGCTGTTCTTGAGTTGGCATCTAATATTTAACATCTTCTAGTTCACAGCTTGAAGTCACAGTTTGCAGATGACAAACACTAATTTATTTTTGCTCACACAGAAACTATTGAAACAGCTCAAAACATCTATCTATGCTAACTTTGTAACACTTGCTAGTCCTGTTTTTTTCCAAACAGACTTTGTATCTCAGAGCATGACACAGCATGGATTGATACAAAGGTATAATTTTAATTTCCCTGTTGAGAAAGAAACAAACCTTATGTTAGCAATTGTATTTTTCACCACTGTCAACACTTGCTGAAAGAACCAGTTCAGGAGTCTGTGAGTTCTGTCTGCTCTTTGCAGTCACTTTAGAATTTGTAGTTCTGCAAATACAGTTAAGGCTGTTTTCTCCTCCTGAATTTACATCTTTACCTTCATGCCTTTGCATGTATGAAGTGATGCTGAATTTCAAGTAGTATTGAGAAAACCCTCTACAGCTCCCTCTTAGCCCCAAAATACACAGGCTTGTTCTACTCTCTGCCAGTTCTGCTGTTTCATTCTCTAGCCCTTAAATTTTTTAGTCGTACAAAGTTCACGGACCCAAACTATTCACCACACAGCCTGCTCATATGTTCCATTGTTTCCTCATATATTTGCTCATATAAGTGAAAAAGAAAGGCCAGAGTCTTTGCTGCCCAGTGATGACTATGACACTAGTGGCAACAGGGCTCACACATTCAAAGGAGCAGCACAAAATAAAGCAGTATAAACAAACCAAGTTATTCTCACCTAAAATTAATAATCCAGAGGAATAGATCTGTTTATATCCCATGAAAACTCAATTTCTTTAGGATTTCATAGTAACAAGTTCATCAATTGTACTTAATAATGAGATTATGTCTTTCTCTCCAAGTCCTTACAAAAGGACTTAATGTAAATAGTACAAAATAATATGCAAATGGTTTGAGAAGTTTTAATCAGTGAGATTGATTTACCTAAAGTACTACCTGCCTATTTGCCATGGTGATCATAAAAGCCAAGTGTATACACAAAGCTAAGAAAAGAAAACTGGATTTCTGGTAATCAAACACTAAGGCTGCATCATTCCCTGAAAGGGTTTCACATTTTTCTAAGAAAAATATTCTAAACCTGTAAAGAAGTCTTTGCATACTTAACATCCAACTGCTTTTAATTTTTTTTTTTCTTCCAGACTCCATCTGGTGGTCAGAACAAGAATCAGCTGGGGTATGGCTTAAACTGCATTCCTTCACTATGCCCTCACAGGCAGCTTTATACTACTCGTTTCTGCAAAAATACGGCTGAAGCTCTGACTTACGTGGTTAGAACACCTTCTGTGTTACCCCTTTTGTTTCAAAAATAGTCTTTCACAAGTATTTAGGAACAATAACATTTGAAAATAAATGCAAAATATATACAGATCAGACACTGCCTGAACGTAACTCAGCCTTCCACCCCAGTTTTGGAACCTCAAAGAAAACTAGGCAGCAGACTACTAGAGACTATTTCAGAGATAAACCCAGGCTAGAGATGGCAGTGTGGAAAAGACAAAGTCAAGTGAATTTCACAGTAGTCAGTTCATGTAGATGTTTCCTAAGAAAGTAATGGTAAACTTCAAAACAAAATTAGAAGTGTAACACAAGCTAGGTAAGAACATAAACAAAACAGGACCTCACAGCTACTCTTCCTGACAAGGCCTGTCCTCATTCCACTCAAATCTATACAAGTACTAATGGACTACCAGAATTTCTACATACTTTGAGCCATTTAAGTTCCTACACTGTGGAGGGGATAAGCAAAGTGCTCAATCACACAACCTGCCCAGTTTTTTTTGTACAAGGAGTGGAAAAACAAGATAAACTTTCTGTGGCAATCCTCTCATGCCATCCTGAAGTCCCTCTTCCATGAAATGATGCAAGAATTATTATAGGTAACTTTCTGAGAACAGAACAGGTAAAATGAAACATGAGTGTACAAGAGAATTTCCATAAGCTCTGCAGAACCACTGCTGAAATACAAGAGAAGCATCAACATCATATTCCGCATTGGGGATTCAGGCTTGGCTCTGTAGACAAAGCATATGTCTGACTATCCATTATGCCAACAAGAAATGCTATGCCAGACCACTGTTTCTTATTTTTCTCTACATTTGTAATATAAAAGAAGCAAAATGCTGAGACGAAAGCCTTCTCTCACACATT
Source organism: Anomalospiza imberbis (assembly GCF_031753505.1). Taxonomy (NCBI): domain Eukaryota; kingdom Metazoa; phylum Chordata; class Aves; order Passeriformes; family Viduidae; genus Anomalospiza; species Anomalospiza imberbis. Next base: position 87,810,815 of record NC_089682.1, on the reverse strand, counting down.
GCCATTTTCAAGTGTCTCTAGGCATGTACTATTTCCAGGAAAGCCTGGAATACATTCTCTTGAAAAGCCACAGACAGTTAACCTTCACCATGGTTAACCTTTACCAGCAAGAAGCTATGAAAGGATGGAGAACTGTTTCAATGAAATCTTCCAAGACTGACTTTTATTTCTTGGGCACACAAAGATAACAATGCTTCACCACGCAAGACTGGCTCCTGAAACTTTTGTAAACGGGTGATCATGCTTTCCTAATACCTGAATTTTAACAGTGAAAATCACAGTCTTCTTTCTCTAGCAACAAGTGAAAGAATCGTCAACATAACTCTTTCATTTGAACTTCAATAAGCACCATCACATTACTATTTCTGATATTTGCACAAGTTTAGAAAGTCTCCCACCAGCTGAAAGACACCTTGAAGAAAGAAAAAGCATTTCTACAGGAAAAGCAAGATATTATGACTGTTGCAGAGAGACAAGACAATAGAACAGAAACATCTTCAGGATTGCAACTGTGAAAGAAACTTTACATTTTAAAAAGCTTACCTTTGTTGAAAGCACTTTAAATGTACTTTGCTCAGGCACTATAGAATGAAGAAGATCAAGCTTTAAGTTGAAGTCTTCACCTGATGGAAGTCTCACTGAAGCATTCATCTATTAGAAGTTGAAAACACATCTCTGGTCATCTTTAACAGCAGCTCCATTTTCAAGTAAAGGACAGTCATTCCACACAGAGATTAAGTAATTAATATAATTTCAGACCATGGCATTACACTACTGCATTATTGGACAAGATGTTTCTAAGATACACTAGGAAATGAACAGAAGATTGCAGTTCTTGCTACATGCACTCAAAAACCCTACTATCCTGTCAGCTGGATCTTAAGTCTTTAGGGAAGGAATTATACAACAAATGGAGTATCAACATATTAATAATGGAACATGAAAACAATCTACAGCTTCTCTTCTAACACAAGCAAACTAAAGAGCAAGTGCTCAGACTATTTTAACAACCTAAAGCAGATAATAATAACCAACTACTTCTGGTATTTCATGAAGTTTCAAGTTAGTTGAGAATAAGAACCCAACTCTTCAACACTGTCAGCTACATTAAACATGAAATTAACTGGTACAACATTTGGTACCTCATTAAAGGGATTACTGTATTTCCTTACAAAATATATTTTGCTGCCATGATTTTAGTGGTGCCAAAAAGAAGAAAAACCCACCCACCAATATTCAGTCTATTTCTATAACTGTCCTAGAGCAAAATATTACTAATTCATACCTATTTTGAGAATACCTTGTTTCTGCCCAGTCCTGCTGCAGATGCATGTATAGTCTAATGTTTAAATCCATATCAGTTCTTCCCCCATCCCTCCACACAGGCAGCTGAAACACAGATGTTCCCTTGCAGCATGCACACCTCATACTGCTTGTGTTTAACTCCTGTGGACACTGCTGTGGCAACCAATCCCAAATCACTTGACTGGGCAGACACGCATATGCAGCACAACTGTACAGAAGAGAAGCTCAGGCAGAACAGCTCCCAGCCCGTTCTTTTTGTCCACTGGCTTGAGTACTGCATTTCAGGGAATTTAGGGATGAGTATCAATAACCAATGCAAATCACCTTTCTCTCCAAAAACTGCACACTGACATCATCCTTCTGTGCATTCTTGATCATTATGGTCACTATTACTTGAGATTCTGTTTGATACCAGTCATATCTTTAAAAAGGAAAAAAACAAGGAACAATTTATTTTTTCAGATCACATTGCATATAAAATTAGATCACTTCCCTAAACCATTCACTTAGTTCAGAATCTTTAATATATCTCAAAAACATTACCTATACCAAGCACAATGGAACAAGCTTTGAATTAAGCTCAGCACAAGAATGAGAAAATAGAAGCTGGAATGCTGATGCTAGTCCACTCTCTCCCGGTTAGGTTTAGCCTCCTGAAAGTACCATTCAGTCTGGACAAAAATGATGGCACTGAGAAACACTTCACTTGGACTGCCACATTTCAGAAGTTACCCCAAAAAAACCTCTTACAGTCATTATCCTGCTTCTCCAATTCCCAAGCCAAAGTGCAGATATGCCAATCACTTTAAATTTCACAGTAAAGCTAAAGTCAACTTACTTGATCTTTGGTGGCAGAGGCTGCTGCTGAGTATTCTAGTTGAAGCACATTCAATTGGAAAGAAAGTTACATCAATGTAAGTGAAAATATACCATGAAGTACTTTTCAAGGCACAAATCATCTTCACCAATTGCTCCCCTTTTCTTGATTCCAGCTGCTCCCCTTCCCTGATTTATGTGTGAACATTAACTTACAGGTGAAGCTCTTCACTGTTTAGTCATTTATTATTAGTCATATTACAAATTAAAATGTTTCAATTTACATTAAATGTGTCTGTCTGTAACTTGAATATATTTTATAAATAGAAATTAAGTTCAACTTAAACTCATTTCTTCCTGGATAAGATGTATACCTGGAAAACATCTAGTGACTATGTTCCTGATCTCTAAACCATGAAGGAAACCTGAAATAGGTCCAAGAACTCAAGATTCAACTTTTAAAAATAAAAGAGGGAGCAGAATATCCAATGCAAAGCCCACCCCCGCCTTTTTTTCTTTTGTCCCAAGAAGGAAAAAAAAACAGAAGGAGAGGTCAATTTCAAGATTTCTTATGAAGACTTTCAATTAAAAAAAAAATAAAAGGAAACAAAGTTGAGCAGAAAAAATGTCTATACAAACCACTTGCAAGCTTCTGAAAAAAAAAAAAAAGTTACTTCCTAACAGTTCCAATCAAGTTAGTAGTGACAACACAATTAACCACAACTGGTAATTTGTAAATAAGGCTGCAGACCACGAGCCAGAAAGTTAAATTTTACCTCAATGAATGCACAATAATTGCAAGATTTGTTAACCATTCCTAAAAGTTTTCAGGGCTCAAATTTTGCAGCCTTCATCTCAAAAACACTCATGTTCAGAACAAAAGTTAAATACTTCAGAATTGCACGCAATATGAAAGATTCTTTTTAAAGCTTGGAAGTGAAGCCACTGAAGCAGAAACTATACTATAGCATACCAAAAAAGTCAAAATAGTAAACACATTAAGTAAAACATCTTACCAAATCAGTCTGTGATGCTGGGGAAAAAAAAAAATTGCATTTTCAGAAAAAAGACACATTGAACTTACAAGGCACAAGACATCCCGCATTCACTCCAGTCTCAACAGCAGAGGAGGTAGAAACACATCAGTTCTACCTCTAGTATTCTGCTATCACAACACCCTACTTTTTAATCAGACTTCAACCAGCAACTTGTGCAAACCCACAACTCTAATATAAAGCATGTTCTGATTTACTGAATCAACAATCTTTCCATTACATTCCCTTGCCTACCTGAAATGGATACAGACCTTTTTTAATGAAACCAACATCACAGGAAACAAAAGTTTAAAAAAATCACTTTCTGAGAGTCTGCACTAGGTTTGTTATCCACCCATCCCCAGGAATAGCACAAAGCTCTCATCACATTTTTATCTCATGCTAGAGAAACCCCACTGGGGAATGAGATGGAAATTTGGCAGAGAAATTCACTCACATGACCCTAAATATACTGTAGCACTTGCATCTAAACTATAGCTTAGTATCCCCTCTAAGTGTTTTTTTTCTCAAGTATTTCAGATTAAATATGTTTAAAAAGAAACAAACTTTCCCTTTGCTTCTTTATAATGCACACTGACAAAAATAAAAAAATATTAAGCTGCAATGAAGAAATCAGAGTTATTGTTTTCTTGTTGTTTATTGGTTTGCTTGCTGTGTTTTGTGGGTGTATCGGAAAATTAAGAAAATGGTTCAAGAATGTCAAGACAATGAATATACAAGATAAAACAAAACACTGCAAAATATAAATATGACATTAAAGAAAAAAGTGTATTATAACCTCTTTCAGAAGAAATTGTTGCCCAAAGTAACTCTTTGCAAAAAAGACCATGCATGTCAATCACTTACCTAATTCCTCCAATTAAAATTAAACTGAGAAAAAAATGTCTCAAAAAGTAGAAATCTGTTCATCGCTATACAACACAAAAAACACATACAACCTCTATATGGTTTTTAGTCAACACATTGACACAAACTTGTTCTACTGTCCCATTCTCCTGTGTGCAGCACAGAGAGGAGGGAAAGTCACAACAGACAGAGGAAAAAAACTACACAACTTATTCTGCCCTGCTCTCCTTCATCAAAATTCCCAGGCAGCCTAAGCTCTGTGATTGAGTTAATTGTCAGGGCTGTCTGTCTTCAGGAAGGTATGAAAGGAAACTATGCTTACACTCAGTGACTACCATGGGTAGGTCACCAGAACAGCCATTAGCACCTGTGGTACTTCCCACATGGAATCAAGGAGCAAAATCTCCAAATTTCTACCTCTTTCCAACTTTATCTTCTGCAAGACTTGAAAACTTATTTTGATGTGGGCTTTAGATAGCAAGCTGACACACACTTCTGCAGTTAAAATTAGTTCACAGTTGTGCACAAAAAAAAGTTTAAATTAATTATAATTGTTTGATCTTTAAATAGGTACTCTCCTGGCACAGCTAATTATTACACTAAAATCCCAATATAAATCTTCCTATAAATCTGAATGAAGCATACAAGTGGTAAGGGTATTTACTGCAAGAGAAACAAGAGATAGAAAAATATGACTTCCAAAAAAGATTTTTCTTTTAGAACAAATCATTTTGTTCTAAATAAGAGGAAAGCAGTGAATCTTTGAAAACCATAATACAGCTTCCAAGCACAGAGCATATCAAATCCCTCACAAAGTAAACATGTCTTTTCTTACCATTTAGTGTTTCTTCACATCTTTTAATCCAAATAGTAAAGGTATCATCTACATCTAGAAGAGATCAAACACAGTAATATTAAAACTCTTTCAAGCATTACATGTATTGCATGAAGAAAAAGCCCTCACAGTTGCCAACTGGAACAAATCCATCCTAAACTTGTATCAATTTACTAAAAAAGGTGTTATTTCCTATAACCTTCTTGTAAGCTCTGCCATCTCACTTAGGCTTTAAGTATTTTTGTACAACTCCACTATGTGCTATAAGTCATTAAATTTTAATTAGTCTGTAGAAGACTAGATTTTGTCTGACAGAAATATGCTATTGCTTTCCAAAGTCTGTTCAACTCCTATGTAGCTGTTTAGAAATCAAGAAGTACAGTTTTATACATTTTTCCATTTTTCCTTAAATTACTTTTTCAAACGCCACACGCTTCCTCTCCAGAAAAATGTCAGGAGAGATGGTTTGTTGTGTGGACAACCCAAAGTTGTGCAGCTTTTGACAAACATCAAGTATTCTCTCCCGGAAGCAAGCCTCCCAGATAGAAATTAATCCACTGGAAAATAGCTAAAAAGATGATAGTGTAACAACAGTGCAACCACCTTATTTCAACAGTATTCCTAAAAATTCTTTTACTGTGAAGAAAGTAAAAAAGTAGCAACAATAGTGACCAACTATTACAAATAGCTGAACCTTTTCTCATTTTACAAGTGAATTCACATTGTTAACTATGAGGCAAAGGACGTGAAGAAGATCAACAAAAGTTCCCAGCAGACACACAAGTAACACCAAGTCTGACTCCACTGCAGCTATACAACGTACCCCAACCCTCCAAATATAAAATGTACATCAATTCTGAGGCGCACCTTCAGTCATAAAATTGCTACCCCACTCCCCAAGCCATTTCATCTCCACTTTTCTTCTGCCACCTGACCAGACATCTTAAGAGTTATCTAAATTTTTTACCAAAAGAATGGGCAATCCCTGAAGCAGGTTGCCCAAAGAGACAGTGGAATCTTCAGTCTTGGAGATACTTGGAAAACAATAGTAAAAAGTCCCAAGCAAACGCATGCAAGTTCAAAATTAATATTTACTTTTGGTCAGAGCACAGAATTATATGAATTCCAGAGCTGCTCTGAAACCTAAATTAATCAATATTTTCAAAACTTCACACTGCAACCTAAAAAGACTTCCAAGCTTTGCAGTCTAAGCAATATCTCCACTGATCCAGACTCCCTCATCAGCAGATGAGGAATTCTTTTTTTACCATGGCCTATGACTAGATTGCTATGCAATACAAACCTAAAAAGAAGAGTCCAGAGTTAACTTCCCTATTTTTATAGAAGATCACACTCTTTCCCTGCATCCTGGTACATTTTATAACTTGAGGCAAATTAATTTTGTCCTCTAAAAACTGTATTATCCTCCCAAATAACTTATTTCTACTAAAAACTGTAGTTCAGAAAACCTGCCTGGGTCTTCACTGACTAAAATCTACTAACTCTTAGAATACAATAAAAGTAAGAAGTTTCTTTAAAAACTTGCACATTCCAGCTTTACTAAATTAATTCAGTGGTCACAGCAAAAAACCCCCAAAAATTTGAGAATCATTGTCCTAAATCCACATAGCATACTGAAGAGTACCAGATTACATTCGTTCTTCAGCTAAGGCAATAGGAACTGCAAATATCTGCATGCATCGCATGGCTGAATGAAAGGAGTATTGCTTTCTAATTTAATTTCATAAAATAAAGAAACATTGTACATTCCACAGCTCATCTCAATAAGTCCTACTTTGATATCCTTGTAGGTGGGTAATGGGAAGGTTGCTGTGGTACCCTGGGCCTTTCAGTCCTACCAGTGATGAGAACAAGTAGGAAGCTCATCCGTGTCAGCATTCCAGATTGAGATTTAAAACAGCCCTTATATTAGCAAAGAACAGAAACGTGTATTCATGTACTTCTGCCCACTCGTGTGGCAAAGAAACCAGCTTTGCCAGCAAAGAATTCCCCACCACAGCAGTTCTTCTGAAGGCAGCAACAGCTGAAGTCTCTCTTCATCACCTGCTTCACGTATGTCACAAATTTTCTCTCTGTGCTTTGTTCATTTTGCATTAGCTGCATTTAACTGGAAGTTAATTGTGTTGCAAAAAATGCCTATGCTCATAATTGTTTTCACCTGGCATCCAGGAAACATTCCATAAAGGTAAACTATGTTACTGACACAAACTTGCTAGCAAATCAGGTAATATATGAAAGAGAATCAACTAAGTCTGTAATTTTAAAAAAGCCTCCAGGAGACTCCTCATCTCACAGCAGGCCACAGAATTTTGTAATGAGATAGAGGAAGCACAGCAGAAAGTATCTCCAGATAAGAGAGTAATCAGGAAGTGCTAGGAAGCTTCAGAAACTCTTCAGCTGAGTAAGCAGCAAAACAGCAAATTAAATTCAAACAGGTAGAAATGAAGCAATTCAACACAGGAAAATGTGCTGTATTTCAGGGATTCTGAATTAGCAAAGAGGACCCTGGTATTCACTGACTTATCTAAAATGGTATCTGCAGCTCTGTGTTGTACTGTACAACATCAATAGAATGTGGGGTTATCCATGCACATGAAAAACCTCAGATTGATACTGGCTGCCTGGGGTGGGGCAAGAGTATGAAAAATAAAGATTAGACATTCAATTAAATTCAGCAGTGATGAGCTTGGAGATGCACAAAAAGTTACCTACCAAGTCAGGAAAGCAACACAGGTCAGTGGAAGGAATCTCTTCCTTTCATGGAAAGTTACAAAACAGAAAACTTGACTAGAATGCAAAGACAAACCTGTCTCTCCACTGTAAAATTAATGGAGACCACCTAGTTATCCAAACTACCAATATAGAAAGAGCTTCATGAAACTTCTTATTTTCAACTCCTGTTCCAGGGCAGCCTAAACTGACAGCTGTGAGTTGCTGCAATTTCACCACGTCTCCCTTCTACCACTGGCCCAACACTGCTCTGCCACTTCACTTTTGATGGCTTCAGCACTCAGACTCTTTGTTGGGCCATTTCAACACATTCATCCAGGAAGAAAGACTTTAAAAATACTAGCTTTCTGCAGACTTAATGCACTGAAAGAAGAGGCTAAACAAGCACAAAAGTAATAAGGAGCATGATCACTTAGAATTAAGCATAAGCTTACACTTGCATGGAACTCCACTTTTAAATCAGAGGATTACATCATTTATTTGGGAGATGCAAAGTAATTATACTTTTGCTAAGCCTACATGTCCCAGCCACTACTATTAGAAATAAGACAACAAACTGAACAGATCTGAGACCATGACAATTCTTATCAGATTAGCACACTTTGCTCTGCATAACCTTTCAAGGTGCTTTTTTTTACCATCTTTTCTTGCTGTTTGGAAGAGATGATGAAGTTTTATTTAAAGGGGGATAGGAGAGAAGAGAAAGGGGTCACAATCATCTTGCAATGGCTTTGTTTTGTGCTTCTCCATGTGTTCTACCAAAGCTTTCTGTTTTAAACTACTCCTTTCCTGCTTATTGAATAAAGTCAGGTTTTAAAAAAGTTCTAAGTGTTCCCAAACTATAAAGTACCCAAGTCCATCCAGAAAGCAATATGCTTACAATACACTGTAAGATGAAAAGACAGATATAATGAATATGCTTCTGTAATTAAGTGGTATGTAAGGTAAGGTAAACTTTACAAGTAAACAGGTAAACTGTAAGGTATGTAATGTAAGGTAACTTTGTCAGTTTGAATACCCACCAAGTTGCACATTCTTTCTAAACACTGATCAAACCGTTTAAGAAGAAATTCCAGCTACATGTAAAGAGTCTGCTTATTAAAACTTTTTTATATGACACTTAACACTACAACGTTGCTACTGTTTATCTTCAAGGCCCCCAGGAAGCAGGAAAACATTTATAAAGAAAAAATGAATCAGCTACTAATTGCTAAGAACTTTGATACACATTTCAAACAGTTTAACACTTTCATGCAGTGACTGCTGAAAGGTTCTCAAAGTCAGACAGCTGATGTTAGGGACCCAACAGATTAGCCTTTAAAAAAAAAAAAACAAAACTTTGGTCTCCATTTTAATCTAACACATTACTCATTATTTTAACATAAGGAATACACACAAGAAACTTTAATACTTACTGTCCAGCCTCTGTCCCTCTCTGAAAGACTCTAAAGCAGATGCATAGTTTTTGATATGATATTCACCTAACCTGACACAAAGAAAAATACAAGAAAACAGTGATTACTTTTCAGTGTAGTCCACATTCCATAGATAACATGCTGTATTGGTTAAAATGACGTGTAAGAATTTAAATTAACCAAAAAGTGTGCTTTTGAAATGGCAAGGGCATTATGATAATCACCCCAAACTAAATGGCTTTATTAAAAATGGGTTGCAAGCAGCATGGCTTTAAATTTATTCATTCTCAATGTTGTAAAAAGTTTGCACAGAACCATAATCCAAACTCTAGTATTGACCTAGAGATTAGCACAATATTTCCAAAGTACCATAAAAAATACATACCCTTTTCTAAGGAGCGCTACAGCATTATTTGGGTTGAGTTCTAGAGACTTTTTTGCATCTGCAACTGCATCTGTTGAAAGTCAGTTTAAAGTTGAGAAACATAATGTTATAAAAAGCAGTGAACTGTCAAGTCTTTAAGTAGTGAAATTTTTCTGGGATGAACTATGTTATCTTTCTTAGCTTGCACACAAATCCCACTGTCTGAATTAAGTCTATCCATAAGTGCTACATCCCTCACAGAGCTGCAGAGCTCTTATGTAAGATGTAGCATGACTTTCATTTAGCAAAATACTCTGCTTAGATCTGAAGTGTGATTCTGTTTGTTTGGTTTTTACTGGAAAGAAAAAATACACCAGATCTTATTCAGTCAATCTTTTTCCCAGGCATTATTCACTTATCACATCCCTATCACAACAGGATTCAGTCTCTACCAAGAACACAATGATGGAAGACATGATGCAAAAATCTCAAAATCTGCCTAAGAAGTCTACTTATAAAACCTGCCAAGATAATACTAGACTAGAATCAAATAGAAAGCTGGGCCTCTAGAAAACCCATTTCACTGAAAGTTTTGCTGTAACAAAACAATTTAAGAAAATGACAAGATTATGTACAAACACCAAAACCAGCATATTAAGTTACAGATAACACACTCTCTTGTTACTGTATTTGGCTTCAGATTGAAGACATCTCCTGTAAAACATGTGTTATGATACACTTGTAAAAGGATTCTCAGACTGAAGATGTTACCAGCATATTTCTGTAGAAGAATATGAGCATAAGCTCGTTGACAATAACATTCGGCATCATCCGGATTCTTTTCCAAAGCTGTTGTCAGTTCCTGTAAACACACATTAAAAAAATGAAATAGTACTTCAGAAATCCTCATAAAAACACAGTATCAAACTCTGTCAACTAAGAGACATTTCAGAAGATAAAACCCTAACTGGCATTCCTGTTTACCTGTTGCTTAGCTCTCTAGCACAAAGCTAAACATCAGAGCCTGAAGAACAAGGAACCTGCCAATTATACCAAATTCAAGAGACTGTTTCTTACTGTGAAGGAAATGGGATTTCAAATGCTCTAAACATGAAGTCTAACACAGATGATCCTCTCTGCTCCAAAAACCTTCCTACAACTCTCAGCATACTTGTACACAGGTCTGCTGGATTTGAGAGAGAAGTGCAGTATTAGGAATTTGGAAGTCAATGCATAGTGTGTCAGAACAGTAGTGTGGAGATAAGATGCTATGAAATACCACATAACATATATTATAGTGCATAAGAGATTGTTTCAATTTATGCTGAGCACAAAAGCAGAACGAAAGATTTATGGAGCACAGGGTTCAGAGAAGGTATTATTGAACAATGGAAATAAGCATAAAGTAGTCCTTTGTTAAGGGGATCACAGGATATATGGATTGAAATAATAACACATTGCTCTCTCTGAGAAAATCCATGGGTTTGCCCACAGAATAAAATGACAGCAACTTGAAGCACACAGCTGGAAAGAGAATCTCCAGTTCTCTCCTTACTGGTGAGAGAAGTTCTTCCCTTTGCTAGAAGCCAGTCTTCCAAAAGCAACTACAGTACATTGCCACAGTACAGTAATTCTGTTTGCTAAGCTGACTTCTACTCAGACTTCCACCTGGAATCCAGCAAGCATGAACATAGCTAAGATACAAGCTTTAAACATGCAGAAATATTTGTACAGCACAGTTGCCAAAACTCTATCCAACCAAGACAGAGAAAAAAGAAGAGAAGGAGGACTTGCCTTAGCTCTAATTCGGACCAGTGTCTTTTTCTAACAGATGTCACATAAAGTGTTTATGCCACCTAGGACTTATGTGGCCAGAACAGCTTCTTCTAGCAGTGGCACGAGTTGTAACTATGTAAGATACACACACTGCTGTAGAGGTACAGCACATAAATCTAAATCCTTGGGGGTCTCTGAAAAAAGGGGTAGGCAGTAGGCAGCAGTAACTTGATCCACTTGTACCAATGCCTTCCTGAGATTTAAAGTCATTCAAAAGCAGCTGTCATTATGGAAACACTCATGGCTACAGGTATCCCACATGGCAGGGATGTGAGGCAATGCACATATTAAAATAGGTTCATATTATGCAGAGATGTGAAGCACTTCTGACATCCAAAACCAAGCAGGGTCTGACTCTGACAATGAACATCACAGGCACATTCAGGTGCAGAAACACTGCTTTGACAGATCACCTCTCCCCCCAAACATTATTTCCTGTGACTGATGCTGATGATGGATGCACTGATTAGAGTCAGCAACACATAAATGGATTCTCCTACAAAAATAATCCTCACCCCAGGAAAGCAAAGCAAAGAGAAGCCAAGCATTTTCAACAGTGTAAAAATTCTCTCTTTGTGTGCTTTTTATCAGTAAGTTACCACATCTCATCTAGGCACACACAGAGCAAGTAACTCCTGTAAGCTATTTGAGAAGCCAAGTAATGCTGGACTAGCACTGGGAACTCCAGACTACGGACATCAGCAACAGTTACTTAGAACAAGCTTAGACTTTGTCCTCACACTCAAGTATGTGCTTTCTGCATATTTTGACTCTAAAGGCCCTTACCACGTGACCAAATTGCAGCTCTGTTTCCAAATACACTGGAAAATTCGGTAAAGAGTTTGCATGAATTAAAGGTACTTTCTGTCTCCACATAGTAGCTTATATTATCAACTTAAAATGGGAAATCATTCAGGAGTTCACAGCTTTGTCATTCAGACAGTATTAGAAGATAGATGATGGTATTTCAACTGCATCAGATCCAAGTGCAGAAAGCCAAAGCACGATCTCCAGGAATTAAAGCAATCAAGAATCCCCAGGACACAGTGCAGAAATGCCAGGCCAACTGGTCAGAAGCCCAGCCAGGTATGAAAGCATTACACAGCACCATTTGTACAGAATCATCCCCAGATTAAAAATATTAAGCACATGAACACAGAGATCACACATAAGACCATGAAAGCACAGTGTAGCAAGCACCTGGAGACCTAAGTCAGGAAAATGCTACTCTGAGCTGTGGCACTTACCAGTTCAGAGGCCAAGCAAGATTTGCCTACTCAATCCAGGGATTCGAAAACAAGGCCTAACAAGAGACCCCAGTACTACTGTGTCAGGTATTAAATAATGCCTATAGAATGTGTTACATAATGTTCTGAAGCACTGAATGCACAAAGAACTGAAATATAAGCTAGAAAAGCAAAACAACTATGTTAATCCAGGAAAAAATACAAAAACACATTCCGACAGTATTCCTTAATACTTCTGAAGACCTTCTGGTGTCAGGCATTTTTGGTTTGGTTCCTGGTGGTTTTTTTTTAACTACAAAATGTGAAACTTACATTTTTTTTTTAGATCTTGTATTAGTTTTGTTATGCCATATAGATTTGGCTATTCCAAACTGGTTTTTAAATGTAATTTATCTTTTGAAAAACTTCTACAAGTTACAGCCTAAACCCCGAAGAACTGAAAAATTTAGCTTCATCATTTTCTTTGTGGAAAGATAATTTAGTATCATTTAATGGTTCTACCACCCACTCTCTTCAAGCAGTACTAACCATTTACATCCTCTCCCCTCCCAAGCAGTTAAAAAGAAATACTTCACCACCCTCCAGTTCTGTCTTCTCATCAACCATCTGTTTTACTTTAAAATTACCTTAGAAAACACATTAAAACATATTAAGTGATGAAGACATAGGACAGGCCAGGTTGGAAGGGACTTCAAAGGATCATCTCATCTAACCTTTCATGGGAAAGCCTGCCTAGATGAGAGTATCTAGCAACCTGCCCATTCGAGTCTTGAAAACCTCCAGTGATGGGGACTGTACTACGTCCGTGGAGAGGGTGTTTCAGTGAGTGATCGTTCTCACGACATAAAAATTATTTTCTATGGAGATGAAAGGAAGATCAGTCGTGGTGCCCACAAAACATAGGGAGTGGAAAAAACCAGACCAGGGCAGAATAAAAACTAAGATGAAATACTTCTCTTCAATAAGCCTGGGGGTTTTATACCCCCAAATCTTAACGGATTTAGCTGTGTGAACTATCTTCTACCTACACGGAAGAGAAAGTTGGTTTGTTTTGCTTTCCCCCCCCAACCCCTTCGTTGCCACACAGGCAGCGCGAGGGACACCCTGCAGCCCGACCTCACCTGAGCCAGGCTCCCGGGCGACCCCCGGGGACCCCCGCCCGCCCCCGGCCCGGCCCGGCCCGGCCCTCACCTGCGCCGCCGCCCCCGGGTCCCGGTCGACGTCCGCGTCCGAGAACCTGCCAAGGAAACACAACGCCGTCAGCGGGCGGGCGGCGGGGCCGCGGGGGAGGCAGGGCTGGGGAGGGCGCTCACCGCGGCGGGGCCGCTCCCGATGCCGCTCCCGCCTGCTCCTCCATGCCGCCCGTCGCCCCCAGGAAACTTCTGGAGCCGCCGAGGCGCCCGCGCCGCACGCCCCGCGCAAGGCCGCGCCGCGCGAGGGCTGCCGGGAGGCGCGCGGGAGCGGCCGCGCAGGCCCCGCCCCGCCCCGCCCCGCCCCGAGCGGAGGCCCCGGCGGAGCGGCGGCCCTGCCCGCCCTTCCTGCCCTTCCCGCCCTTCCCACCGCCTCTTCCTGCCCCGCAGAGCCCGCCCCGCCCCGAGCGGAGGCCCCGGCGGAGCGGCGGCCCTGCCCGCCCTTCCTGCCCTTCCCGCCCTTCCCACCGCCTCTTCCTGCCCCGCAGAGCCCGCCCCGCCCCGAGCGGAGGCCCCGGCGGAGCGGCGGCCCTGCCCGCCCTTCCTGCCCTTCCCGCCCTTCCCACCGCCTCTTCCTGCCCCGCAGAGCCCGCCCCGCCCCGAGCGGAGGCCCCGGCGGAGCGGCGGCCCTGCCGGCCCTGCCCGCCCTTCCTGCCCTTCCCGCCCTTCCCACCGCCTCTTCCTGCCCCGCAGAGCCCGCCCCGCCGCGCCCCGCCTGCCGCGGGGAAGCTCGGCCCCTCGGGCTGTGAGCTGCTAAGGATTTGTATGGAAGTCTGCAATTTTTTTTTTTTCAGTTGTTAACCGGTAGCTGTAGCTGGACCAGTGATGATTAAGTAGTTGCGCAGTTGCGTTGTGAGCATCGTACGCGTGGCTGATCTTTCGTTTTAAAGGAAAAGGGAAGACAGTCACCAGAGGAATTGGCTGTCTGGACGGGAGCCGCCAGGAGTGAAGGCAGCAGGACTGGGCAGTGACTGGGGGAAAGGTCATTGCGGCAGTGGCACATCGGGACCACTGACCCCTGACCACCTCCTCGAAGCGGACCCCAGGCTCAGAGGCGGGGAAGAACTGCGACCGCAGGCGTGAGAAGCAAGAGATCGCAGAGTCATTTGGTTGGAAATGATCTTCGAATCCAGCCGCTAACTGAACGCCACCATGACAACCAGGCCAAGTCCAGTATTTCCTTAAACACCTCCAGGGACGGTGACTCCACCATCTCCCTTGGCAGCCCATTCCAATATCTACTTGCCTTTGTTCTTCCTAATGTCCAACCTAAACGTCCCGTGGTGCAGTTTATGATACCACTAGCAATAGGGGTTAGAGTATTAATTAACAAAAAAAGTTATATAATCTGTAACCAGTGAAGGCCTTTGTTTATTAAAATTTATAACCAATGTGAACCAGCCAGAGAACCAGCCTTTTGTGGGTTATCACCTAGCTCCCTATTTTGTGCAAATCAGAATAAAAACCAGAAATACCTCCCAGTGTGTCAGCTGGTGCTGTGCACCAAGCACCCAGCCCACATTCAGGACAACAGCGTGGTGGACAGGACTTCCCAAAGGCAGCCTGAGGCCTCCATCCCTCCTCCACCTCCTCCGGATGGCATTTCCTTCTGTGAAATACCTCAAAAATAAACAAGTGCCTTTTTATCCTCTGTGGCTTCACACATGTGTGGAAAAGAACCGAGGCCTCAATTTTTATTTTCTGACTCAGAAATGGCTGGGACTTTAGCTGTCATGTTTTGTTTGGCTGCTGCCACAGGCACAAAGGCAGCTCTGATGGGAGGGGTTGCTCAAATTCCCAATGTGAGCTCTCATTTTATGATTTACTCCAGCTTCTCCCTTCCTTTGCCATATCAAAGAGAGTTCAAAGTACAGATCCACCCGGCTGGCACACCAGAGCCCAAGGGATATGGGGAGGGAGTGATTTCCATTTACTGTGTGTTACACAACAGTCTGCTGCTGGAGACACATTATTGCTGCTGGAGATTTCTGCCACTTCTCCAGCTGACAAACTAAACTGACAAATCATTTTCCATGTGTAATAGCTACATCTATTGCATGAAGTTTTGTTGGTGAAGCTGTAATCTTATGGTGCAAATTTTTTCCCCCCCACATTTCCAGAAAACACCAAAGCAACATCCCTGTATCTAAAAACACTTATGTAATCAAGCATTATCACTTCAGATTTTCTAGAATTATGAAATACTTGTAGTATAGAAAAACATCCCTATGTTATAGATTGATTTAAAAAACTAGCCTCCCTCTCCAGTGCTTCTGTCAATCTAACACAGCCCTTGGGGTGAGGACAGTTACCAGATATGCTTCCACAAAGCTTATCCACATTCCTGAAAATATTGCCAGCACTCCCCAGCTGCAGGGAGCGCTGCCAGATAAACAACCACCGGTGTGGGTATGACAGCCTTCCTGTGAATGGGGTGAGGTGCTGGGTTTGTTTGCAGGCAGAAGCATGACTGCAAAGAGTCAGAGGGAAGAAACACTGAACTAACACGGCAGCTGCAGCAGAGAATTGCTTGTTCAATGGTTTGCAGAGCTCCTTCTGTCAAGCAGCAAGACCATACTCTGCCACTCTTCTGCTCCTATTAGTTTTTCTAGTATTGGTGCTTTAAGTTATATTTAACCTTACCAACCAATCAATAAAACTCCAACATCAATTCAATCATAGAAAGTCATATTCCCTTTCATTTTATACTGACAGAATCATAATACCAGGCACAATATTTATTATTAACTTACCCTCTGCTTAAACACTGCAACATGCAAGTTTTTGAAGCCCTAATAGTTTGGGCTGTCAGTTGTATCATATAAGCTACAACAACTTTTGTGAATTACGCTCAGAATTTTGTGTTTTTTGTTTGTAACATACTGGGAAAGTAATGGAAAAGGAGAAGTTTAAGTCCAGTTCCTGGATTTATCTCAACCTTCAGTTTCAGTTACAAAAATATACATTACTGCTGTTTCAAAGGACACCGACAGCACACTGACTGCAATAAAGTCTCTTCAGAAGTGATTTGTGAATTGCTCATGTTCCACAACAGACACATACTAATCACCCTGTCCTGTTTCTCACTGTATTTTATGATTGTCAAAATATTATAATAATAAAAAACATTTCAGAGTAAATACAGAAAAATATTTTTCCATTTGATTTATTTTCATAATAAACCAATTAAAAATACAAAAGAAGGACCCAAGGTTCAATGGGCTCCATCATTTAAAAATTTGTCTTTAAATACAAAGTCACTCAGTAATATGAATACATATAACATTAGACCTCTAAACATAATGATCTTATTGATCTTATTTGCATCTATCAAAAGTTTGTATGGAAAAAAATTAGCTGAAAAAACTTCCCTGCAACATTGAATATACAGTATTTACAATCAAAAACAAGAACTCTTAGCAGTATTAATCTCCAAAAACCTGCATAAATTGTATATATTTAATTTCCCTCCCCCCTTACAAAATAATCTGAAGTAGAAAGCAAGATTGTTAAGCTTCATAGTCGCAAAATGGCATGAAACATTTGCACCTGTAGTGATGCCGTTAGCTTCTGTAATTAAATATATCTGATGTTTTCATATAAAATATAGACATGGCATTGTCCATTTCTGGAATATGTGTTTTGGATACTCTCAATAGGAGTGTATATTCAATTTTGCACACACAAGAGCTTGTGCTGCAAAAAATGCAAGAGGATACCTGGTTATCAAACTCTAAAACTGATGTCATTCACGGATATGAAACAGGTACTCGATCATAAAAATTCAGACACATGGAATGAAACTGTCTTACTAAAATTAACTGCTGCTTCCAAAGGTGATACGCATACAGATTAAACAGAAAAGGTTACAATAACATTACTGCAATGTAAATCAGCAACAGACTGACAACAAAATAAGAGAAGTTTGAAACTTTGGCCAACAACCTCAGGAGAAAGTCTTCATAGAATAAAAAGCATGTTCCTTCATGCCTGTACTTTGAAAAATGAGTAATATATAATTTTATTTATATGATAATATTTAGCAATTAACAGAAAATCAAAATCCATCCTAAAGCATGAATTGTAAGAATTAACTGCAGAAATTTAGTAGCTTTGCAACATCATGCTTCAGAATCAAATAATATATACATAACTGAAAAGGTCCCATCACATTTATGAAAATAATCATCCACAGGGGTTTTTTTTAATTATTTAATTATCAATACAAATTGGGTTCCAATGGCTCATTTTCTTGTTTCACTTGCATGTTAGATGGGAAATTATTCGAACTGGACACTACCATCACAAATGGTTGCTGCTGGAATCTCTGCTCTGACTGCTCAGTATCTTCTACTTTGTCACTCTCCTCCTTTTCCTCTTCTTGTAGGTCAACCTGCTTCGTGTCCGGTGCTTTAATGACCGAAGTGATCACTGTGCCGGATGGCTGAGACACCACCTGTGAGCTGCTGGGCGAGAATGTCACCACGGGAGTGGTGGCACTGAAGGATGGAGACGAAGCCATGTTGGCTGTTCCATTGCAAATTGTCTGCACGCTGCTGGTGAGCACCTGCTGAACTTGTGCTGGGCTCAGCACAATCGAGGAAGGAGGTGAGACTGGCTTCTGAGACTGTAGCATGATGTTTTCTTTAAGAACCGTCATGGGCTGGGAAGTAGGAATGGCTTGTAAAATGAATTTCTGTGCTGTTGTTACTGAGGCTGGATCTGTGCTGGCTATCACTGTAGTAAGAGGCACTGTCTGGAGTGTTACAGCATGCAGCTGCTGATTTCCAGGAGAAACAACCACTGGAACCTGGGTTGGAGTCTGCAAAGTCCTGCTAAGATTAGAGAAGATTATTGTGTCAGAACACTTCCATGCTGAATTTTGAAAAAATAATTATAGATTTACTACAAAAAAAAAAAACATTTGGCATCATAAACATTTCATTTACCCAACATTTACAAAACAGGTAGTAGAATCTCTCCTAATAAAACAAGAACTGGACCTGACCCCTGAATTTAGCAAGATGATTCCCAAAGTAAAGGTACCTCAACATCAACAATACTGCCATCACCAAGCTGAACAGCCTGCCGTTGAGACATTCAGTGGTTCATCAGGACACCTGGAATCACATCCAAGACCTCTACCTCAAGCATTGACCAACATTAAAAGCACATCCTCCTAAAGATCTGCCATCAGTTTCAAAAATTACACCAAGTAATTAATAAATCACAAGCCTAAATAATTTGTAAGTCAGGCCTTGATTGTCTTGACATCCACATATACATTTAACTGTATTCAAAAGTATCCACATGGTAGCAGTGTCTGGGCACAACCTTGCCACACTCCCAGGACACAGAGTTCTCTGTTTGCCAGGCTCACACACACCTTCTGGTAAAACAACTGATCAGAACCGGCTTCCAAAACATCATTTTAAGTTAGGAGTGATTCCATCAGTTGCAGGCTAAGAGACTTGGGTACCACGTGACTGTCAATAGATGTAGAGCTGTGGGGACAACATTAGGGGATTAAGAGCTGTATTGCTGGAGTACACAGCTACTGCAGTGCACAGTGGTAACTTACACATGGCAACATGCTCCAGTTACACAAATTAAAACAAAACAAAAACCCCAGAAAACATAAATGGTTACGGGGAGGGAGAGAGGAAGGGAAGGTAAGGGACGGGTGACTGCTTTAAGACCCTGCCACAGCTTGTTCCATGCCATTGTGCCACACTGTCTCTGGCAATCTTTCTTTCCTTCTATTTGTCATGCAGGGTTCTCTCCAATCTTCCTGCTTCTCTTCAATGTTTGGTCCTGCCTGCCCTCCTCCCCCTTTTGCAGTCTTAAGCTCTCCCTTGTGTTTTCTCAAAAAAAAAAAAAAAACCAAAAAAACCCCACACCTATCTCCATCTCCTAGCTTATTTCTACCCCTTCCAAAATCACTTTAGATGGAAAGCAATTTACTGTCAATGTTTGTACTTTCACGTCCATGCATGATACTGCCTGCTCTTCTTTCTGAAGACTGGACCTCTAATATGCTGTAAGGGTTGCATACATCAACTATGGAATGTCCTCCATTCTACACTCCTTCTAACCATATAGAATTTATTTTTCACGGCTCTGTGAAAGTCTACATATCAACATTTAGCCACTGACCAGTCCAATCTAATTCAGCATAGTCAAAATTTCCATTTAAAACCATACTCTGGTTACCACAGTTGCAACAAAAAGCTTACCAAAGTAGGACTTAGGTGGTGCTGAAGCTATGGGACAATGTGGATGCAGATGCTGCTGCTGGTCATAGCCCAACTGCACAGGGAGCTGCATTATTCCCCCTTTCTTAGTGCAGCAGCAGAGACAAGTACAAGAATACATGTAGAGGATTGCTCATGTCCCACTCAGTGCAGTCCTCTGGGAAAGGCCTCTAGCTGAGTTCCAAAGACTGCTCCAGGAAGAGCAGGCCCAGTAACCCTGCTGGTAGCAGGCTCAGAGCACATGAGTGCTTCCCTGAGCATCCTCCAGCTGCCAGTCCCCCCCTGCAAGCAATCTTTTCCCCAGATCACATAGGGCTAGATAATACAAGAAACAAAATTTCCATCTGTAACTTTCTCTTCTTCCCAAGAAAGACAGTTGCAGCACTCAGCAAACCAAATTCATATCCTTGTTAACAAGGCACACAGGCAGGTTTCATCACAGCAGCCATCATAACCATGACACAAAATTTGGCGTGACTGACACCAGAGTCAATCTTGAGCTCCTTTTTCACACAATGGAAGAAATCCCAAGGAAGAAGTTAATGGAAATGGGGCTTGTTGAAGGTGAAGCACCAGCTAGAGTGATTACTTCTTTCTTTCAAATTTCTGGAGAACTTGGTGCTGGCACAGCAAATACCAACAACCAAGCCTACACACAAGGCTCAGAATGACAGTACCAAGGCTCATACCAAGTCTTCAAGGGTTATCAGTACTAACTATTTTTTTTCCCCCAGCAATTCCCCTGGGACCTTGACAGAAAAGTCACTCATATCCCTGTCAGAAGTAGCAACAGGATGAGGCATCCACTAGGTTCTTAAAAAAATAAAAAAAGTAAACTACCTACAGTTAAAGAGACTTGTAATAAAATCAAAATGTCAGATAGGTACACCTCAACCCAGGAAAGTCTACAGACACCAGCCATGCAATTAGAACAGCTATGAAGGAGAGATAACTGACACTTGCCATCATAAAAGCATCAAAAATATCTATTCTGAGCCAGTTCTTTAATCAATGAATAAACTTACCTGAGTTTGAAGGATTAAGAACAATGCAATAGCTGCAATTTTGAAAGCAGGGGCTAAAGCTGCTAGCCTGTGCTGGTATGCCCTCCAAGTATTACCTTGAAGCTTCTTCCTTGTTCTGTAGTTGTTTTGTAAAAATAAAAGCTGGTAGCTGCCAAGTGGCTTTGAAGCACAAGCTCAAAATGTGTGAACTGCATCTAATCAAGGCAGATATCTGCAAAGCACTAGGCTAAGAGACGAAACCAGACCATTTGTCTCAGCACACTCTAATTAGTATCTGCATGCTAATCTGAAGCCATTTTATTTCTCTTGAAGGGCAGTCCTATGCCTGAGGATTACTCCAGATGCGCTGTGTTCTCCATCAGCCAAGATACAAATATATTATACACATATCAACCTGTATATACACATGCATGCATACACACACAGTCTGAACTTGCTACAAGGGAAGCATGCAGCAGGTAGCTGTACAAGCACACCATAAATATTTATTTATGCTAATGATAGCCAAGCAAGACATTTGCCTTAGCTGTTAAACTCAGTTTAGTTATTAACTAAAAATCTATCTGCCTAAATAATTTGCCTTATATATAATTGAAAAAGATACAGCTTGGTTATTCATTTTGTCTGTCTTACAAAAAAAAGTACACAATAATTAAGGTGATTTATTAACATTGGCTACAGTATTTTAGGTGCTTTTAAGTCTATATCTTGCTATGTTTCTGAATTTCACTGGCATTTTGCTAACAGCCTTTCTTCTCTAAGATACAAATCTTTTGCATGATTATTTTAAAAGATGCTGCTGAGGTTTCAAAAAGAACAAGAACATTGAGTAACAGCAATGGAAAGGAAATTCTGCCATTAAACAATCTGATTACAACTGAGAAAAGAATGACAAAAATTCTGAAGTAATATTGGCTTGGCAGAAAATTATCATCTATTTCTTGGGCCATTTTTTACTGTTAATGGCCTAGAATTGTGCAATATCTTAATAGTTCATCAAGATATAAATAGTGACAGGCAAGAAAAATAAGTTTATTTATGGTAATTTATGTGAAATTTATGAGATGGAGAAGATACCAAAAATATTGAAGCTGCAAGCCAAGGTAAACCAAGTATTTCACAGCACACTAATAAAATGAAACAAAGCAATATTAAGACATAAACAGAGAGACGTAAGAGAGGACAGAAGCAGAGGACTCAGCTCTCAACGTGTCCTTTTTACTGAACCACAGAGTCCAACAGTCTTCTTTCCAGAATTTTTCAAAACTGCACAGTCACCTGAATTAAAACAGAGCTGTGGAACCTCCACCTCTTTTCAGCAGTGCCAAAGACATGGAAAGAGAGCTCCTATGGATATCTTCTTATTGTGCAGAAACAAAATTCATCCGATTAGATTACACTATAGTCCTTTCTGTCAATAAGCAGCCACCTTCTTGCATATCTCAGAAATTAAATTAGAAGTGGGCTTAAGAAAAGGTCTTCTTCAGCTGCAGAAAAATCAAAATGGTTGGTTATGAGCAAAGTCTTTGCTGTGATAGAAGTTGTCTATATTGGAGATGTGTTCTGAGAAACACACCCTGTTGTAAGCTAAATCACAGTTTCTTGTAGAAGCCCATAGAGACCACATCAGCTTATTTCTGAGCAGCATCTCCCTCAAGAAGGACATTTTTCTCACCAACCTGAGACCTGGATTGCAGTCAAGCCTTCACTTAAGAGATTACAGAGATGAGCTCTTTGTAACAGTCCTGTTTCCCTTCCTTTGGGGAAGGCTATGGCAGCAGTGAGCCAGATCCAACAATACCTACTAGTCAGTGTGCTGGAGAGCTTTTAAAACTACTGGCTTGCCTTTAGAGCAATGACAGAAGACTGCTGCCTAACTACAAACAGAAGCAAAGTAACTGATGGTGGCCGATCAAAGGAAGGTCTTCAGAAGTTGTTTCTGATTATCTGCAAGTCCTCAGCTGGCATCATCCTCTTTTGCCCATGTTCCCCATCAAGTCCCAGGGAGATCTAGGGAGCCCTTTAGCAAGACTTACACCTGTGACGGTTTTTATTCAGGAGACCTATAGAAATGGCACAGGAGTGATGGGCTACAACCCTAGCTGACATCATGCAGATGGGACTCTTGCTTTTATTCAAGAAAACGGTCTGAAAGCAGATGGTCAATGCCAAGTCCCAGTAGGACAGTGCCAGACTGGTTCCCTGTGTCTGTGGAGTTATGTGAGCTTAAGCAAAGCCAATAGAGATAGGGTGTGAAGGATGATTACAGAAAATAATGCTGATGTTCACTGTGCAACTTACACAAGACAATGTCTATATAAGATAGGAGATGAAGACACTTAATTTGAAATAGCAGCTGTAATCACATTTTCAGAGTTGATAAATTCCTGATAGACAATTTTTTTTCCCCAGCATCAGCATTGCTGCAGTCAGACCAAAGCATCACAGCCTGGACACAGAAACAGATAATGGAACAACAGCAGAAAGCATGTGTTTGCTTGGGTACACATGTCTTTCAAAGACAAGTGATTGCTTACTGGGACCAATACACAGTGTTGCTGTTGGTGAATTCTTGGCTTCATCGCTGTTCTTACTCAGAATGCTCATGCCCTGAAAAAACATGATTCACGTTCAGCTACTTCCTCCTCCTCTTGAATCAGGATCCTGCCACTGCAATCCACGCTTGTGTCACCTTCAGAAGTAATTTTCTATCTTGAAGGTTGCAAAAAGATCAAGATGAAAACTGTGGCTGATTCATCATGTCAAGGTTCTCCCATTCAGAAGGGAACACAGACAGCATATCCTATTGATCCTCTGTGGCCTGTATTAGCTTTCCCCCAGCTACAGAACTGAGTCAGAATTCTGGTCTTCTAATGTGCTCTGTCCAAGCTCGCACAATGACAACTTGCAAGTACAGAAAGGAAACAGCAAGCTGAATTCTGACAGAAACAAATTAAAACCTGAAGTGTGGTAAAACATTGCACAGGGTCTGTCAGAAGTCAGCTAATTACAAGTTTCTTGGCCTATAGAGCTGCCAGCTAGAAGGTTCAGCCATGTCCCATACAGCCAATAACAGGGACAGACATATAAGTTAAAATTACTCCCTACATGATATTCTCTGAACTGTAAGTAGCATAAGAATCGCTTTTCACTCCATCTTAAATCACTACTACTCTAGATTAAAAGTAAATGAAAATGCATGTTTTTTCATTTGCAGTCCCCAGTTTAAGGGAGAAATTTACTTGTCCAAACACAGGCACCTTTCAGCCCTGTAGGATGCGCTAGGCAAGGTAAGTTGCTAGCCCAACAGGAGAGGTGCACTTTCTGCAGCAACAGAAAGGATGCTCTTTAATGCTTAGAATGAGCCAATGTATACAGAGCTGAATCCCAGGCCAGTGCCTCCTAATTCCAAGGCAAAACACAATTACTCCAATAATCCAGGTATTCTGGTTAACCTGTGTCTGTTATTCTGGTTTAAAAAGAATAATTTTACAAGCACAAAATTTAAAGAAACATTTTCTTCCTCATAAAAGCTGGCTCGTTGAAAAAGTAAGCAATAAAATGCTCATCCAGAGGGGAATTTTTGGTTTTGTCTTCTAACTGGAAACATACAGTGCCAAACTCAGCTCCCAGTTGCATGACTGGAGTCTGCAGTTACTGTGCCTACATACACCAACCCAGAACAGTTAGACCTGCAGAACAGCAGTGTGTTTACAATTCTGAATATTCCCACTGGGGATACTAAATGTTTTCCTCAATCACCAAAACCCAGTTTGCTTGACCTGACCCTGCTCCTGCCCTGTTTCCCAAGCCTCAGTTAGCACATCACAGCCTTTCGGTTTAAGCACTGGGGCTGAAGAAGGGACTTTTATTCTTTGTAAGTAACACTTCTCCTTGTCTCCCTTTCATAAAGCAGCACCAAAACGTCTCCAAAAAGCACATCAAAGCCATCCAAAAGCCAAGACCTTTCCACTTCAGAGTAAGATATAAGCTTTGTGCAGCTATAAATGAAGTCACTGTCTCTCTCGTGAAGAGCCAACCACAGATTTACATGCCCATTCCTTTGAGAATTGCCAAGACGTCTTGGGGAACTTGGGCCTTGGACTGCAACACTCTCCCAGTGATGCTTTGGGAGTGGTCTGTACCAGGCATTGCTGCCTAGTGCAGGTCAGGGATGATGACACAAGCACTTCACAACAATCTTCAAATATGATTATTTTACCAAGAACCTTTGCAGAGAAGATGCATGTTCAAACTTTCTCTGAAGGCTACAGTTAAGTGTTAAGAAACCAATTGTTTTGAACTCAAAGATGCTCAATATTTTCTCTATTTCTTTTTCTTCTCACAACAGAACACAAGCAAATTGCTGCAGAGGGATAAACATTTATTTCCATGAAGAAGAGGGGTGAACATTTACATGGGTAAATGTATGAATGAATAAAATGAAAAAAATTAATAAAACTTTACAAACTAAATTGCATAAGACAAATTATATGGGTTCAAGATGTTCATGCTTCAAGGCAGAGCACAACCATTAACTGGCATGCATAAGAAAACCTTTTGAGAATCATTACCAGATCCTGATTGCTGTTTTGCACAAATGATCTTGACTAATTACCTGCCCCAGTCACTGAACAGCAAATGGCAACCAAAGCTGCTATTTGTCCTCATGCTTCTCACAATAAAAAGAGGCTCCAACCACAACCCTACACAGTGTGTGCATACATCAGAAGGTTTGTCAATTCTTAGTCTACAATGGCAGTCATATCTGCTGTACATTTTCAAACCATGCAGACCATTCATTTCAACCCTTATGGAAGCCCTGCTGCAGCAATTCAGAACGTGTACATTCATCTGCCTAAGATTTACAGCTGTCTGAACAAACTTTTGTTTCAGCCTTATTATAAAACAAGACCTAAAACATATGCTCTGAAAAATGTTCAGTATATCATTCTACCTCAACTATTTGAAGCTTGACTTTTGAAGCTGAGCAGAAATATATCTGTCATAAATTGTATTTTGAGAGCCTGAAATGGGCAGTGTCTGTTGCACAGGACTCATCAGCACCTATTTTGCAGTTTGTCCCAACCTCGTTAAAAGCACACCAAAAAAATCTGGATTGTAGTTTTTATTTTCACTCTTAACTGCTCAGACCCTTTAGTATAAACTCTCTTAATCAGCAGTACTTCTATACCATTCTGAAAAGGTTTGATGCTTCTTTTTGAACGCCTTCACTTTGTCATTTTGGCTAAATACAGTTAGAGACTTCATGGAATAATGTTCTGGTTAAAAACAATGGATGTGAACCAATGTAATACAGAATTCTAAGGACTTAAGGCTTCTGTTTCATCTCAGCTTCACAAATGCATCATCTCTACTATTTTTTCCCTTAGCTTATTACCCAAGGTCTGGCTGGGAAATACTGTAATGCAGTAATTGGATGTCATAATGTCACTGAATAGCTTTCCAAACATTTGGCTGGACTTCTTGCCTGCCTTAAGTCTTACTGATACTTCTCTTTGTTGTTACCATTCCATATAACATTAATACTACTGATATTGTTTGTGATCCCTAATCTAGTGTAGGTCTAGCCTAGAGCTATTTAACTCTGCTAATTGCTGAACTTTCCCCCTGTTCATGTTTAGTATTATTGTTCTGCTGACTTATATGGTTCAGTATAGCCCCAATTATGTCTGTACTGCTTTCCTTTTACTATGTTGCCCTTGTCCATTTTTACAAGCAAATCCTGCTACTAAGGGGTAAGTGCAAAAGATTCATGATGCTTAAGTGCTGTGTAGTGTTAGCCAGCTGACTCACAAATGAAGTATGGAAGCATGACTGGCTCCCAAATGTCTGCAGATGCACAGCTACCAAAGGATTAGTCTATTAATTGTTTCCTACAATCAGAAGAACTTGCTCTTGTAACAGCAGCAAAATGCTAAAGCACGTAATAGGGAGCTTTTCCTTGTAACTGAATACAATACAAAAGATGCAAAAGATGAAAAAAATTCTTATGAAGAAAAATTAAGAAGCAAGAAGGAAAATAATTTTGAAGGTATCATGCAGACCCACCATGTATAATTCAAAAGCAAGGACACCAACGCAAAAGCAGACATGAAAACACAGCTTCTGCTTTGAGACAGAGCTGAAAATGTCAATTTTAAAGAGAAGTTGTATCTTTTTCCTTTCTAAATTATATGCATCAGGCCTAACACCATGGAAAAGATGAGCTTCCCTCCACCATAGGCAGTACAGTTATGCGTGTACCTGTCATATTATGCTATAGTAACTCTAAATTCCTAGGATGAACCACAAAGACATCATTTCACTTCAACCAAACTGGAAGACTTGCATTTCTTGGAAGCAAAACAAAGAATCAAGTCTATCTAGCTATCATCCAGTGAATTTATTATTATTCAAATATTTATTTTCTGTACATTTTCTTACCTTATATTCTGAACTGAGGAATTTAATGATTCATCCGGAACATTACTGGTTACAGCTGCTTGTCCTTCTGTGAGGGGCTGCAATGGCTGCATTACATGAACTGTCCGAAAAAGCTGAGTGGGTTGTACTGGCTGTGGAGATTGCATTGTCCTCAAAACTTCTGAAGTCAAGCCAGGTGTCTGCTGCTGTACAACTTCTACTTGCTCCTTCAGCTTAGCAGGCTTCGAGTTTCCTGTTTTTACCACTGAGGTTGATCCTCCCTTTGTTCCTGCGTTCGAAGACGCTCTAGTTCTGCTTGATTGGTTTCTGTTGGCCACAGCAGGTGACAGCAGAGTTGAATCTGATGATTCAGTGCTAGGGCTGGCATCTTCATCATCAATATAGATGAGATCTTTTGGCATGTCTTTAAATTGATACACCAGGCGCTGACCTTCTACTTTAGCAAGGATTCCCCTTTGGTAGTAGTATCTGTTTAAAGTGCACACACATCAAGTTACACAGGTTTTTTGCCAAAAACAAAATAAAGCAACAAAACTCCCAGAAAATAAACACAGCGCCAGCAAGTAAAAAAACTTGTAAGCCTCTAGTTTCTTCATTATAAAAAGTGGCCAATTTAATAATGTACTTTTTTTTTTTATTGGTATTTCATGCCACCTTTTAACTTCAAACTTAGATATCTCTGAGGAGAACAAAATGAACTCCATGACTTGGCAGATCTGCTATCAACTCATACTTTGTAAAAAGTTGCATGAAACTTTCAATTCTCCTTTTGACTCCTACAGTTCTTTCAGTAATCTGAATTTGTGTTTATTCACCAGTAAGCACAGGCAGACATTTTAGCTACAACAAAGCAAAGGGAACAGGACAGGAGAGCACTATTTCTGTTATATTTACAAATTAGTAGGACAACTTGAAATTATGTACACCAAGGTGAGGGGAAATGAACAGAAGTGCATATGGCCCAGTTGGACAACTGTCAATCAGCTGATAAGACTGAAGCTCCATGGTTGTCTACTTACTTTGCAGTTTTTTATGTATGAGGAAACTCCCGGCCTGACAGGCAGTGCCACACAATTCTATGTTTTAGAAGTGTCTGTACACACAAGTTCAGAGACGTGAAACCAGAATCGAATTCTAAAACTGTATTTTCCATTGGCGATGGAATCATGTGCAACAAGTAGAAATAACGAATACACATGAATGTTGGCAAGGTTTTTTGGAAAATAGATTGAAATTTTATGTAAAAGGTTTGCCTCACTTGTAATCTTCAGTCTCTTACTTATCTGTGTACGACTCTGAAGATGCAGTTTAGCAGCAGTACTGCTAAACGTACAGTACGTCTA
The DNA here is from genome assembly GCF_031753505.1 of Anomalospiza imberbis. Lineage (NCBI taxonomy): Eukaryota > Metazoa > Chordata > Aves > Passeriformes > Viduidae > Anomalospiza > Anomalospiza imberbis. The sequence continues at coordinate 87,782,086 of NC_089682.1, read as the reverse complement.
TGCTGAAACTGAAGGTGACTGACTTGGAATTGAGGTTAGTGAGGGTTAATTTTAATTAGCTAATTTATTTTGCTGAAATAACATTTTCATTTCCCAAACTAATAGAATACTAGATTTTTGTGTTATTCAAATTAGATGAGGCATTTAATGCATACAAACACTAAAGCAACAAAAATAATCTACTATTAAAAATGCACATACCTGAGAGCTCTACCCATTGTTTCATAATTCATGTCAGGTTTGTTTTTGTGTTTTCCCCACAATCTCGACACAGCTTTGGAATCTACCAGTTTGAAAATGCCCTTCTCTCTTTGAGTCCATTTGATATATTTAGGACATGTAGCTTTGTCCTGGAGCAGTGCTAGTAAGAACTCCCAAAGATAAATTGTATTTCCTAGAATAAAAGAATTTCAGAAACAAAACAACCAAAAAAAAAAAAAAAAAACCACCAAAAACAAAACAAAGAAAAAAAGGAAGAAAGAAAAGAAGTTATTTGGCCATATTTTATTAATGGTGCAAATAATCTTAAAATTAAGAGGCTGGTATCTTTACAAAATACATTATAATATATCATCAAGACTAGAAAATCGTGGTGGAAGAGCATGGGAAGGGAAGTTATTATAATCTTGTGAGTTATCATAATCTAGGTGTCCAAATACCCCAGCTGCTCTGTAAGCTACAGCCAATGTTGAACCACCAACATTAGACAGCATTAAACATCCATGTGCCCATTTCCCTCCTGCCTAATCCTGTTACAGCAGCAGTCACTATTGCTTTTCCTTGAAAAGGAACATGTTCAGTTCTTCCCCTTCAAAAAGCTGCAAACTAAGCTGTTGCTTAGATGCTTTGCTGAATCGAGGTGAGTGTTATAATCCTTTAAAAAGCTAAACAAAATCCCTGCCTTTAACAATGAGATTTATGTGGAGCAATCAGTGATATCTGCTGAGGCAGGCAAACCTTCAACAAAAACGTACAGAAAAAGGTAATTTTTTTTTTAAATCCACTGAGTGCATGTGCTTGCTGGTAGACAACATCCAAATTTCATTTTACAAACAAGTGGGGACAAACACTTCTATATGAAAATCTGTCACATCTGTTCAGTGTTTACCATATGTAAAGAAAGAGTAATAAAATCACAGATGGTGAATACTTAAAACCAACACAAAATTAGCATTTTTTTTTTCCAAAACCACATTTAACGAGTCTAAACTCATGCAACTAATGAGACCTTTTTTCCTGCCTTTCTTTTAAGGCTTTTGGTGTTTGATGTCCTTTTGGGAATCTGAAGCTGCACATAAGCTCCTTAGTCTGAGAAAGCAAGAAAAAACTTCTTGTATCACCTCCCACAAGTAGCTGTGCAAGAACAGCAAGGATAGCATGTGCTGAAGTTCCACGAAAAATGATGCCCAGCCGATCAGAAGGTGACAGGATCTCTTTTCATAGCTTCAATTTAGCCCAGTAGATTTTTTTTCAACTTTAATGACCATCAGTCTGAACCTTTTTCCAATAAGAGATCTCTTAAAAATTGAAATTCCTATAGTACTATATTATAAACTATATTTAGCAAATATTCAAAGTCATCAGCATTGCCAAAACAAAAATGTTAGCAGCTCCTTCAGCAGGTGGAAGCTTGAAAAATGAGCATTCCTAGAGAAAAAACACTGCCTTTGCAACAAATGTCTCCCAGCTTACATAAGCCAGCCTCCCAGCCCTCAGATACCCCAAAGGCAAAACCAGACTGCTTAGGCAAGACACAATGTCAAGCAGGAGTGAGAGCATTCCCAGCCATTTACCACCTAATCCAGGGTGTTTTTGTTGTAGTCTAGACTAAAAATGCTCAACTGCATCAAGGCAGCCTGAAAATTTGTCACTGCTTAGCCACTAAAAATCACTGTGAAGAAGACTGGCTTCAAAAAACAGGTTTGCTTTACTTACAGGCAGAATATTTAACCTCCTCTGAGTCACAGCAGAAAAAGTAATATGTGGAAAATTCACTTTTCTCTATGCATCGTATCGTGTAATTGTATGGAGAGTTTGTAATTTTAGCATACAAGTTCTAGCTAGGTAATAGGCAGCTCTTGTGATTTTCTAGCCGCTTCCCTGCCACGGATGGCCATATTACTATGTTTTTTACTTCAATTCTGTGTTCCAAAAAATGTAAAACAAATGGGTTTCATAACAAGCTGTGTTTTGAGGGAACATGCTCCATGTTATTCCCTTCAGAATTAGCAACTTTGTAATGATGGACAATGTGTATTATGGAGTATCCTTGCTATCATCGACAGAGCTATTAAACTTTTCCGCCTTTTAATTTTGTGGCTAGCTTCCATATTTTTTATAATTTCATTTGAGCACCACTTGGATGTTCCTCTGATACTCCTTTCATTTTTACAGAAAAATCAGATTTTTATTAAAAAAAAAATACAACAATGCATATTTAAAATTGATGGCATTAACATGTAAAATATTTATTGATTGCCAACAGGTTTTTCTTCCTGTTATTGCAGAAAATGCCTCTTCAAGAAAAAAAACCCTGGCATACTCATTTGTCAGAGTAGACATTTTTCTGACCTGAAGAGTATGGCATTCTTTTGCCATCAGTGTCCAGGACTGGCTAGGCAAGTAGTGCATGCATGCAAGCACATCTGTCCCCAGGTGTACCAGCAGGCACTAGTGACACAGGGGAGGCTCATTTCCAGCTCCCACTGACGGCAGCACCGCTCGCTGGGGCTGGGAATCAGCCTGCCCTTCAAACACCAGCCTGGGCACTGGTGCAGCGTGGGACCCCACAGCAAAGCAACCCTTTTGTCAAAGTTGTTGACAAAACTCACAGGCACTACTGAACAGTTCAGGCTGAGCAAATGATTTATTTTATCTGTTATGTGGCGTTTATTTTTATTTCTACCTTTTAAACACAGAAGGAATGAAAGTATCAAACCCCCAAGTTTTCTGCACAAGTGTTCAAGCTGTGCTATAACTGTTTTCAAAATTCAGGACTTGGTATTTCCTGCTGCCAACTGGCAGCCTTGGTAAGACTCATGCAGAATTAGACACATACAGATGGAATACATTTTCAAAGATCATCTGTCAAAATAACCACAGCCTAAGAAGCATTAATATAATGCAAAGCACTCCCCAAGACTTCACTCAAAATACAGCAAACTCTGCAGGGATGTTGAAGAGTTTCCAAGAGCCCTTGCAACTAAAGTGACAAATACATTATTCTCCCAAGGAACTGTGTATTTCACCAAGAAAACTCATGAACTCATCTTTTCCTTGCCTTGAGATGTTACCACCCCTGAACATAAGACCTATGTTTGCATCACAAGTGAACTGCTGAATTTTTTCTTTTTCCAAATCACTCAGAAACTATGTCCTCCTAAACATTTTGGTGACAACTATTTTGACTTACCCTTTCCATCTTTGTTTTTCTTTTTCACAGATATGTTTGGAGTTGTAGTAGGGGACTCAGAACGAGATGGTTTTGGTTTCTTCCCTGAAATAAATCACCAGTAAGTCAACTGCAGCTTAAGAAAATTAAAAAAAAAAAAAAAAAAAAAAAGGAAAAAAAAGGACCTAAAGGGAAGAGATTTGCTTCTCCAATTCAAAAAATATTTAATTTCTAGTAAGTTGGGAACTCAAATTTGTGCTGAACTTCTTCTATGGCAGGATGGACCTCCTATGCTCTTACTCTACTTCTAAAAAAAGGCTACACTATGCACTTTCCTGAAGTCCATGTACATTGGAAATTTCTGTGGCTATTTATGTACTCTTAAGAGCACTTGAAACAGACAAGATGAGAAAAATAAGCTATTAACTATGTGTAAGGGCTTAAACAGGAAAAGCTAGATAAAACACAGAGCACTATCATGTTCACTCATTGCCAAAATGGAAGGTAGGGACAAAACAAGCTTGTCTCCTTGTTTAATCAATTGCAAGGACACTGACAGCAGCAAACTACTCTGTCATCTGAAACAAACTTTTTTCAGTCCTATTGTCTTTTACACCTTTTTTACAGTGTCTGCAGGTAAAGGGAAGTCATTTGTTTATGAAAATCAGAAGAAACAGTAACAGGCTCTGAAAAAATACCAGTTTTTAGAGTCATAAGTACCGTGACTCTCTGGTGAGGAAGACTAAAAGGAAGAAGTTACTTAAAACTGATTACAAAAATGAAGAGCACTCATTTGAAAGTGTTGAGAAATCAACTACTGACACAAAAGGGAACAAAAAAGCTAAGTCATGCTGAAATATTTTTCAACATAAAACCTTGAACCTATTCTTTTATTAGTTCTCATTCCCTGCAATGGCAGCTTTTACAGGTGATGTAATTAATCAGAAGCCTTCAGAAATTTCTTATGAAATTTATCTTACCAGGTTTTGCAGTGGCCCATTAGTACATTGATGTTACTTATATTATTACCTATAATCTTTTGAGAGGTAGACTAGACTAAGCATATACAAGACTCAGAGAAACATATTTCTAGTTCAGATAGAACACTGCCATAGTTAAAAATCTGAAGGAATTTTTTCCTCTATTTATTGCACTTCAAAAGAGTTGATGTTCTAAAGAGGCAAGACCAAAAGGTCTGTGCAATCCCATACACTTCAACTTTCCAGTTTTTGTTTTGAGGGGCTGTTTTAGTAAGGAAACAGCTCTGCTGCAGAGTGAGAGAGCATTTTTCACTAGCTCTGAAAAAAAACCAAAAAAACCCAAAAAACAACAGCTCAGTGCTAGCCTGCACTATCTCCTTCATCTTAAACTTCCAGTATCTACAGAGAAATCATAAGAAACTGGCTTAAGCACTCACTTTTTGACATTAGCAATCTTGCTAAGTCCATCTCTATACCTTTTTTTTTTTGACAGTGCATGGGGGAGAAGAGGCATGGGATAGCTAGTTGAGAGAGCTTTAGTAAGTAAACAAAACCTCTAATTTTCTTGCTTTCTTTCAGACAGGATTCATGACTGAGAACAGGACACAAATGACACCCAGTGTTTTGGCCAGTAATGTCCTTGATTTGAAAGAAGGTAGGAGGGAGGAAAACCTACAACGTTGTTTTCTTAATATATTGTGATATGAAAGAATAAAGAACTACTGGAGTACATTTTTAGCAGCTTTTCTCCACTCACCACTGCAGGTTGCAGAAATGTCTGTTTTACCTAAAATGTCCTAGATGAAATCACTCGCGTGGATGAGCTTCTAACACACAAGAAGCCCTTCAGGGTAACTTTGGCTAAGTGCTTCCCCCTTAGAGCTGTGGGAAGGCTCTGTTGTCTCATTTCCCCTCTTGAACAGGTGTCAATGTAGCCATTAAGGAGTAGGGAGTGTTATTTTGATATCACTAATTTAGACATTATGTCTAAATGAGTTCAGTTCTTAAAAGGAAATTAAGTGGATGAGAGCTCAATTAGGTCAGGACTGAACTACTCCTAGTCACCTTCAGGAAACTTAAGTAGTGATCCCATATAATTTATGTGCTTCTGATTAGAGATAACCTAGGCTACTACATACTAATACGACTGCAAGAGTCATTCTAGGCTCTCTTTCTTCAGCCTAGACTACTTCAGGGCTCTGTAAGAAGTCATCCAAAATTAGAAACCAGTGAAGGATGTGAAACTGCTTTACAGAAATGTATTGCTGTTACTGCTGTATATCTGGGCTAGAGATAATTTATTTGGATAGTTTTAGACTACACTGTGAGCTACAATCTCCAGACACTGACTGATACCATCAAAAAAAACAGTTAACAGACACATCAGATATGTTTCCTTTGTTTAAAAGAAGATATTTTTTAGAAGCCCATTAAGCACTAGCATCCTTCCTCCTTTGCTTCAATAGAGCAGGAATTTGTTGTTTTTCACAGTACATCACTAAGTTCCTCTTTAGGAGAGAATTTTACCAAGAGGAAGGATAAAAAGTGTGCAAGACCTAAGCCTTATGTGGGCCTACCATAATTTTGGACAACTAACTGGATTTACAATTGGTATTTTCACTTCCCTATTTGCATGGCTGTAAAAAACTTCATGTTAGAAATTCATGCTACAAATTAAGGTGACATTAGGCAGTGAAATGTTCATCCCGATTAAATATCTTATACCACACCAGAAAATGTAAAATCCATTTTCTTGCACTATTTTCAGCGAGTTTTGTTTTTAAAAAATGCATGTACAAACAAAATAAATGACATATCTAAAATACGATGCATATAACTTATGTGACCACCTGCTGCCAGATATCCTCCACAGCAAAAACAGAACTGAAGGTATTAATATAGGGAATGTCTAAGTTTCTTTGTCTGATATCCTTTTGTTTTTCCTGTCTTTCTGATCCGTAGCTGAGCAGCTCAGTGCTCAGACATTTGTAAGTACAAACATCATGCTGAACACGGGTTTGGAGTTGAGCAGATGGGTGGATACAGCTCTCCTGCTGCAGCAATAAGGCCAAAAGGAAAAGAAGGGAAACCACCACATTGCTTCTGGTGAACATTCTCTTGGAGGAACTCTACTTGGCAATGCCATTCTGGCCCAGTTAGCTGGCAATGCTCTGCACTGTGAATTGCTCCAATTTTACCTAACAGCTTATATATAATATATGTATCCTAGAAGTCTATAAAAAGTCTATAGAATCTATAAAAACCCTATAAAATCATGAGTGATATAGACAGGGCAAAATGACCACCATCCTTTGCCACACCTCAGAACTGACCAAAAGAAGGGAAACAGTGTACTTAAAAAAAAATAATAACCTACAAACAAATAAAACTCCAAAAGAATCCCACCCACACACTGCACATTATCCTAAAGCGCACTACAAACTTAATACCATTTTGCAGCAATTCTTGTAAAACAATGCCTTACAAATCCCCAGACATTTTGAAGTAACACTTTTACATCACTCAGACTACACCATCTACTTTACGAAGCCTTGAGTTCACTGAAAATCAGTACTTAATGAAACACTAAGCTGATGCATCTTTTCTAGCATTTTTTTTTCTAAAACAAATACACTTTCTGTGAAGAAACTGTTTTTCTAACCAGTTAGGTTAGGGAGGAGGAAGGAGTGGGAGTAAGCAGAAGCACAACATGAAAGAGTATGAAAGCATCAAACCAAAGAGGTTACATGTCTGGCAGACAGCAGCTCCTTGTTTTGACCCACACAGCAGTCAACATTAAAAAAGAAGGGAAGAAAAGAACAAACAAAAATCCCCCCATTTAAAATCCTCTTACATTTGGTTATCTCACAGTAGTGTGCACAGCCACAGTAGCTTCCCCAGCAGCACTTTCAGGGCAGCTGCTGGTAAAGATCTCCTCCACAGCAGTTTCAGTTCAGCTTTCTCAGGGGAATCTGAGACTTCCTGACCCACACCCATCCCTATGAGACCTTGTGACACACATGGGGCTCAGGAGGCTTCCCCAAGATCTTCACAGGCCAATATGGTCTCTCTCACACCTAACAATTCCCAACATTGGGAATTAGCACCAAAAGTAGCAGAAAAAATGCACTCCTATTCCACAGGGGTATGACTGGGTAGTAGAAGCTTTATTGTGGAAGGCTATTACACAGGGGAACCTGTTAAAGTCCTCATGCTCTAGGATGAGCCCTAGAATGAGTTCCAGAAACATAACCTTCTTCCTTTATTTTTCATTTTATATTAATTTGTTGCAAGAGCATTTAATATCTATATGTACAGCAAGACTCTTTTTTCCTGCACACACCAGCTTCAGAGCCTCTAATGGGGTCCACGCCGAAGTGGGGTGGGAAAACAGGAGTAGAGTGTCTGGTTAACACAGCTTCATGGTTCTTTGGCACAGCACTGACTGCAGTGGAACATCACTACACTATGTAAATGTAATATACTACAAATGGGACTAACACTTACTATAGCATGCAGCTATTAATTAAAAAATCAGTAATATTTAAGAAAAGCTAAAAATCCCTCCCCATTCTCATTCCATATTCTGAACTGATCAGGTATCTTCAGTTGAAGCTAAGTAAGAGCTAATGAAGGTACTTCCAGATTCTCAGTAGCAAAGCTGTATGGCTTGTATTGAAATTCTGCCCTGAAGAAGAAACCATAAATAGGAACAAGCAGAGATTCTTGTAGGATAAGCCATCATTGCTACCTCTACAACATCAATAATCTAAGCACCTGTACATGTGCTCACACTATGCAAGAAGAAAATGCTTTCCCTGCATTTCTGGATGAACTCACTCAGTTATTTTGGCCTGACACCCAGAGTAGTTCCAGACATCCACAAGAAAGCAGCCATGCCACCCCCCCCCCCTACTCTCCTGCTCCACACTGCTGTTCTCTGGTAGCATCTTACCTTTTTTCTTCTTTGGTTGTTCAAATTCTGGAGTCTCTGGTGACTCAGCATAAGGGTCTGGGGCTTGGTGAACTTCCACCACTTCAGGGATCCCATCGAGCGTGACTGACACGTGTGTGATGGGAGGCACCATTTCTTCCTCTTCAGTTGCACCAAACATAGTTGCTTAAGGGAAAGGGACAAAAGGAGTATTTTCAAACAGGCATGTGGACTTTAAAAAGCTGGCTTTAGACCAAAAACTCAAACACAGAATAAAATCAAACTCTGACACTTCAGTTTTTCAAGTGAGAGAAGAGTAGTGTATAATTCAATGTATGTGCCAACATTTAACACAGAAGCAGAACCACTACTAAACTAGAACAATCTGGGGACAGAATGTACCCCACAAAAACACATTTATCTGCTGATCACACATATTTAAGGCAATCTGTACGTGTATATTCTTTTATCCTGATAAAATAAACATCAACCAAACAAAACACTGCAATCTAAACCATCCAACTTCATTCACACCTTCCCTCTGTAATTTTTGACTCTCTCCTTTCCGGTTCAACTCTGCCATGACAATGAAATCCTTCACTGCCTACAACACTGGATTTCTGATAGCCTGTACGTACATTGTTTGGGTATCTGGAAATTACAAAAAAATCTTACCAATTCCATGCAACCATGCTGCAGTGAATTGCTCCTCCTTTCACAAATAAACCTGGCGAATACAGATTGGCTTTTCATAAAAAAAACTTACTCATTCTTTTTTCATCCAACATAGGATCAGGGGAGTCCATATTAAGAAGTGCTTCAGCAGCCTCAATTGTTTCCATTGTTTCACCTCCATTATGACAAGATGCTTCAACTAAAACAAGAGAGAAAAAAATTTAAGAAGCTACAAACTAGACTTAAAGCTTAGCATGATATTTATTCGTATTTCATTACCAGCAAAAAAATAAACAAAAAAGAGATAGAGATAGTTTTCTACTAGATGTGCAGCAACAGATTAGCTGGGGAGAAAATGCACACTGCAATAACTTCATTATTTAGTACAGTACATTTTTCAGATTGCATGTATAAAAAAACCCCAAACAAACCTTTTGTTTCTGCCCCATCTTTCTAACCTCTCTCTTTGCTGATCAAGCTTATGCAGTAAAACACAACACCCATGAAACTAAGAAATATCACTACCACAAGCAATATTCCAGATATCATTATTTAAAACCACAATATCGCTAACTTCTTATGGTGCTCCAATGTCTTATCCACAGAAAAACATGTGGATATGACACTTGAAGACATGATTTAATGGTGAATATGGGGGTGGTTCTGGGTTGACAGTAGGACTTGATGATCTGAGAGGTCTTTTCCAACCCTAACAATTCTGTGGCTCTGTGAACAGAAGCTAATTCCATAAATAAGAGATGCCCATCAAAACTCTCCAGTCATTTATCCTGGAGGAGAGAAAAACGATTCCACGAGTTCTATTAGAGACCATGTGATGTAAAGGTGTAGCTAAACCCTAAACCATTCAAATTGAAGGGAATTACATTTAGGGCTAACAGTGCAGGCTCCAAGAACACGTTGGAAAGCAAACATGAAACACAACATAAAAGGTTGGCAAGCTTTTCAAAAATTTTGACTTCTAGACAATTCCTCATCAATCTCATGAGGGCAGCCATTAGATAAGCCCAAAGCTCCTGAGCATTAATTATAATGCTTAAGGTACATGTTAAGGTCGTGTTAAGGTTTTGTGGGGGTACACAACAAAAAAATCCAATAAAATATCATTTTGCAAAATAACAGCTAGTTTAACTGGAAGAGTACTTTACCAGATGATTTTTTCAAAATAACCGTAGCACGAAAAATAACACAGATGGAAGTTCCTGGTACCATAAACATTTAAATCTGTTTAACAAATCCTTTTAGAAATTACTGTTTGTTAAATGGAAATGATTGGGCTGGGCTTCCTTATCCTTTGATGTGAATTTGATGCAACTTTAGGGAATTCATTTGCATCTATCAAAACGATAAAAAGGGCTGCATTAGTATTCCCCTGTCTAGGACACCAAGAAACCTCAGTTACTTTCATAGGCTTTACACCCCTCTCCCTGTTAAGCTTTGAGAAATTTTGGGTGGGGCAGTCACATTAAAAAGCAAAACAAAACCAAAAAAAACACACTGACTGACAAAGCAAGCAAACATACATGTTGAAACACAATGTAATGACCTTGGAATAGTTCTGTGCACAAAAGCAAGAAGTTTATCCCAGAATTTCTATATTGTAACCTTAAAAATATCACAGTAACAACAAAGCAACCAGCTCAACTAGCACTAAGCAATTACATAATTAAAAAAACAACCAACCAAAGCCCTCTGGTTTCATCACAAATGTTTACAGCTTCAGCAACTGTATCATTATGAGAGGGCAAAGATGAATGCTGGCATCCACGCACCAGCCCTACCTCTTCCATCAACTGTGATTTACAGAAGCCTCTTTACCTTCTGGATTTTTTCTTGAGGCCCTAGTGTAAGAGGCTCAGACTAATGCAGAATAAAGTAGACAGGTGTTGGGAATCCCTGAACCACACAGCAACTCGCCCTGTTTTCTATAAGACCATCTCCACCCCATAAATGGCAAAGACATTCAGACAGTTAAGGATCAGCACCTTCTGGCTGACACCTCCAAACAGTCTTAAGAAATGAGAAAAACAGAACTGGGAAGGAGGATAGCATGAAGAGAAAGCGAGTATGGACTAAGGTCCTGACCTTGGAAGCAAGAGAGGGTAGCAAATCGCTGTCCTGAATCACCTCCATGGCCTCTATGTGACACAGCTTCTAGAAGGATCTACCCATGGTCTTCCCAGGCATTGAGGTGAGGCTGATACTTTGGTAGTGTCCAAGGTTATCCTTTCTACCCTTTTAAAAATTATGTCTCCCCTTTTCTGGTTACCTGCACCTTTTCCTGACTGCCAAAACTTTTCAAATACCATGGAGAGTGGCTTGGCAACTACATCAGGTAATTTTCTCAGAACTCTGGGGTGTCAGGCAGCTGACAGGCTCAGGAGCTCAGACCCAGGGCATCTCAGCCCCAAGAACCACACAGCATCCCTAGGGAATGTCTGCCCACCAGGAGGAGACAGAACACGCACATCCTATTCAGTGTGTGCCCATGTACACTCTTGGACTGGTGCTGGTGACTTGATGTTTCTGGTTCTAAGTTTTATCTGGATGAGAGCTTCCCATATTATCTACCAGCCTTACCAAGACCTCAAAAAGGATGTCACATCATACAAATATAAATAAATGCACACAGCACTGTCAAAGCAGCTGTTCTCAGTTCTGACATTGTTTGAATGGACAGGAAGGTTAGCCTGCCACAATCCAGTTCAGCCAAAGTCATGGAGCATGGCTGGCTTACCACATACAGTTTTAAAGCCAGCAGTGGTACATACCCCCAGGTCCTCAGTTCTGCAGGCAGGGAGGAGAGAGCTGCTGCTGTCTGCTCTTTCCCCAGAGAGAGCTGCAGGAGGACCAAACCCACTTGCTTGCTTTCAGGTACTAAGGTGATGGAGTGGAGAAAATTCTTCACTCTGAATAATAGCAGGTGAGGAAGAGTCTAACAGCTTTACATTGCTGTTACACCATACAGCTAGAAGTTAACCATCCCTATCCAAGACTAAAGAAAGGAACTTATAATAGCCATATAAATGATGTAAACATAGAAATTGATACGATTTGCTGCTCACAAAAACTTTAAGCACATTAAGGAAACTTCCCAGTCTGACCATTCACAAGACTCCCTGGCAGTCACATCCCAAGGCCAGAGAATGCCACTGCTGGGTCAAAGCCCCTTCGCAGCACGCGGCTCCCGTGACCGACGTGTCCCCCTTGGCTCCCCACACACCCATCCACAGTCAGACCAGCTTTCCTTGCCAGTTCAGCCCTGGGTTTCCCACAGCAGTCTCAGATGTCTCATTCCATAAAGCCATTTATTCACAGCTCAGTAACACAGGAACAGCCCAAGCTGGTGCCCCCAAGGAGGACCCCAACAAAGGAACCCCTGGACTTTTACAGCCTCACGTCCATCTGCAGAGAGGTCTCCCTCTTACCCTCTGTGTCCATTCACCCCACTGCTGCTGCTGTCACCTGTCTTCTTCTCTTTTCTAATCCAAAAGACCAGCATTTCCCAGCTTCTACAGTCTCTCTCACTGTTCATTGCCTGCCTGGCCCTGGTGCCCTTTTTTATCCCAAAGGCTGGCAGATCACAGCTTCTTGTGTCTGTCTGGCTCCCACCCTGAGCTCAATCTGCATCTCACTCTGAACCTTGCCAGCAGAGCTACCTGGACCAGATGTATTCCTCTACAAGCAACAGCACTATCTTTCTATCCACAAACACAGGATGGCAAAATTAAGTTTCTTAACTACTCCACTGGTCTTGCCAACACCCTTCAAGTATCTTCCAAGAAGATGACTTCACAAAATGGTTTAAGACCTTGGTTTAAGTTAATATTTCTCTGTCGTTGAAAAAAAACAAGGGTTGTGGGTTTTCCTCCCATCTTTGCCCTCTGGTTCATGATCCAAACTGCTACCACTTGACACATGACAGGCTTCATGCTTTTTTGATCACATAGTGAGACAGCTGAGATTTATAAAATGTCTGAAAAGATTTTGGGGGTATTGCTGGGCTAGCAAGTTGAATTACAAGAACTCAAGAGCCAATAGAAACAAGGTGTGGGGCACCTCACAGAAAAAGCGGAGCATCATCTCTTTGTCCTTTTAACAGCAAGGTGCTCATTTGCATCCTTCAATATGAGACAGTGCTCAGAGATAACCAGCTCAGCTACCAAACTGAAGTATCTTACTTTAGCTTTTCTATAATGCTGCAGAATGATATTCCAATCACTGACTGTTACGCCAGTTTTAAGAAAAACTGGAATTAAATGGCTTATTTCTTCCTCTTTGCCAAAGTTAGAGCTGAAAAAATGGGGCAGCGGGTAGTATAATTTCTGCAAAGTATCAGGTTTCAAAGGTTGTCTGAAATAGGCAGAAGCTTTTTTTAAAAAAGGAAAAAGGGGGACAGGGAAAAAATATTAGAAGACAAAAATGAAAAAGGAAAAAAGAGGAGGGGGGAGAAAAAGGGAGAAAGGAGAAAAAGGGAGAAGGGAGGGGAAAAAACCACACCTAAAAATATCTTCAGTTTTTTCCCAGGGTACTCTACTACAAAAACTCAAGTCTTTGTTTATCTGAGCAAGCCACAAACATAAGCCTCTGTGTATGCATGCCAATTTCTGCCCAGTTACTGCGAATCCAGGCTCCCTATGAATCAGCATTAGCACAAGGCTTGCCCAAACAGTGCTCTGCTCTGAAATTATGCCTCATGTTGGAAGTTCCCCACCTCAGTTCAAAGCCCTACTTTCCCTACTCCTGTCTAGTGTCTTTTTTGAAATTTTTACACCACTTTGGGCAATTCTATCCCACTCTCATTGCTTCCTTGGTGGCTGGAAGCCCTGGAGGGTGGGCAACACAAGTCCTTGCCCAGGCTGAGATAAAGGTTGTGCTAGTCACGGCGGTGTTTAAATTCACTGCTGGTTTTACTAGAGACAAAAACAGGGTCTGCAGAACCTCAAAATAACGTCAGAAGAATCCTAAAGTTGCTAAAAGAAGAAAAAGAGCCATTAGACATGGACAGACCCCCCTTTTGCAGAATAGCTGGCTGTTAAATGTAAGTACTTTTTAGTATCCACTCTTAGCTGATTGTTATCTGACACTGGAAAACTGAGTTTAAAAACACAGGTATTTCAGGAGACCTGCAAATCACCATTTTCTTTTTTAAATAAGGCCTTACACTTTGTAAAGAAAATTATCTCATTGAGGAGGTATTTAAAAAAAAACCCTCTGGTTTTACCAGAGCTACAGGCTGCTATGAATAATTTCTTTACAAAGTAACTGAAACCAAAACCTGATTTTTTGCAACTGGTATCTCATCAACTCACAATCCTCACGGATTAACACTATGAAGTTCAGTTTCCACCTAAATACTCCTCTGGATTTCTTTGTAACGTCAGAAATGACCACCAAAGAAGCTGTGTTTGTGCAGAACTGCCAGAGCTTCACAAAATGTACTAGGCAAATGGTACCAGACTTCAAAATGAGCTGGTTATTAAGTACCATTATTGATCTATGAAAATGCACACACTTCCACGCTCCCTATTTAGGCCACAGCACAGGACATCTAAATGCAAATTCTGTCCCTGCTCTCTCATCCCCTCCTCCCCAAAACTGTCCCTATGCAGCCAGTTCCCTGATCCCATGAAGACAATGCCAGAACAGGTGAACCACAAAATGGCAGACTTTGATTAACTGTGGTTTTCAATAAAAAAACCCTCACCAAACATGACAAAGTTTAAAAAATATATATAAATGTTTTCAGGAATTACATAATCTGATTAGTTCCTCCTTCCTGTGTACCTTATATCCATAACTAGACACATGAATAAGATATACAAAGTGTAGCAATTGTACATTCTGACAACTTGGACTAGAGTTCTTCTGTACAAAATATTATCCCCTGTATTTTTCAGGGAAAAAATATTTCAATATTCCCTTTGGAGATAAAACTTCATTCAAAGCCAAATGTTCCAATTAATTTTGTTAATCACCCTTTATTACATGATAGTTAATAATTTAAAATCCCATAAGACTGGCAACAAACTGACCATAAAACTGCCATCACAGTTCTTCCAGGGAAAATGCTTTTAAAGATGAGGGTGATAAGGCACATCTGCCTTTTCATTAAAAAAAAATAAATTACAGCATGAGCATTAATATAGCTAAAAAGCTGATTGCTGGCTATGTCACAGTAGGGTTTCATGTGCAACAGATACTGTTCTTATTGTTTTCCTCAGGTTATAATTTATATGACAGATCAATTACCAACATGTGATATCTGTGTTTTTGAAGGGCCGAAGCTACATCCTACAGATTAAAAAATCTATCAGCATCCACTATTCTGCAGAAAGATCCCTAAAAACTGATTGCTTCAGTTTCATGAGACCTACTGCTAATTTCTGCTAATCTACGAGAAAAGAGAAGCCCAGTGGATGACAGTCACAAAATAGTACTGAAAAACGAATAACTTTAGAAAACCCAAATCCTTCATATTAAGCAGTCATTGCTCAGTAATGTTTAGTCATAAATTACGGTGGCTTCAGATTTGTTTTGCTGTGAACTTCAGTCTTATAAATATTTTAATGTGGAATTAGTACGGTCTTTATGATGTCTGATCCTCTCTCAAAGGCATAACATGGAAGTGACTGAAAAGACTGGTACTAACTTCAAAGAGCAAAACAACACATTTCACTGTTGAGAGCAAAGAAAATCAAGAAGGAAACTTCAAAGAAGTGAGAAAAGAAAAAAAGCAGCTGAAAAATAGAGTAGGTGGGAAAACAGAGCTATGATCAGCCACATTTCAGAGGCAGACTACAGCGAGCTATACTTGAACTAGGGTCTCTTCCACACAGCAGTCTTGCAGTTCAACTGGGCAGCTGTGGCCACAGCCAGTGCTTGTCCGCAGAGGGCAGGGAGGGAACAGGGACCTCCCTCCCCAGGGTCCTCTCATCTCTTGTGGGGTCCCTTCACACCCCTGAGCCCCAAATTCTGCCCCACTAGAGTCAGGCTGGATAGCTTCCTGCCAGAGACCAGTGGTGTCTGCCTTGTCCTGAGCAGGAGCTTTCCAGCCACAGTGCTGGTCCTGGCTTGGCCTGCACTGATCCCCTTTCCCTTCTAAGGAAATCCACATGATGGAGACTGTGAAACAGATAATTAGTTATCATTTCCTTCACAGCAATCATCTCTGGAAAGTGGCAGCTCTCAATTTCTAAGGACTTTGCCTTTAAAGAAAACCAGATTTCTTGAAATATAATGGATGATGGAAACAATACTGTACTTGTCTGACTCCAAAGTATCCCAGAAACCCTTGGACACCATTGGTTACAAGGATTAAATATTTTCAGTTTCTGGCAGCAATTTGCAAACCCTTCTCAAGTGACCAGCAACCAAAAAAAAAAAAAGGTTAACAAGGGCATTTACAAAAGTGGAGTTTCACAATTACTCATGCGTGTAAAAATTCACACACAATATATTACGGTGAATATGGAGTCACAAAAATAATCTGCTATGAAATTCACACGGATGCATTAAGTGGCTTAAGTAACACACTGGGGAAATGCCAGTTGTAGTGTGAATAATTAATATGAACAGCAAGTTGGCAAGAGGTCTCAACATGAAATATTGTTTGAGTTTCGAAAACCTTCTTGAATAATAACCTAACTTATTTGTATGGTCACAGTCTGTTCACAGATAATTCAATACTATGAAAAAATACTGAGAACAGCTCATGTCAATTTACTCTGCAAACTGTTCCTCATGTCAAGTTAATGTTGAGTTCTTGTTTTGCTTTTGGTAGTAAAATAGTGTATCAGAGCATGTCTTTGGAAATAATGTCAAAAATATGAGTGAAACCAGCAAGCTGTCTCCATCCCTGGAGACAGTCCAGGTGTGGAGCTAGTGGCTGAAAGAAAACTTCTCACTGTAAAGTATCAACCTCACCTTTTAGATTTTTCTGCAAAAGCACTTCAAATAGTGCTCACTTCATTTACTGCAGTGTTGTTTTTAAAATATGTGACAGATTTTTGAGCTTTCCTCTTGAGAATTGATTGTTCTATAGGGCTACCTTTTCTAACAGAATTTACAAAAAAAAAAAAAAATCTGTATTTTAGGTGTGAATCATTAGTAGAGATCCAAAATTAATACTATGCTGAGTATACTTACACCAGTAAGCCATGCTAGCATGCATATTTTAATTTGTAACTGTATACCCTAAGAAAGTTAAAAGCAGCATCTACTCAAGCTGCATAGTCCTGCTTGTTGGTATATATTTTTACTTAAGAACTACCACCTATTAAGTAAAAACGAATAAAACCTATGAGAAGCAAAGAAAAACCTTGTTGGTTCTCTGAGCAGGACTCTGCCTTAATCACTGTTGATGGATGAAACTCTTCACCATTACCAGCTGTGCAACTGGGATTGCAAGCCACCTGCTAACAACATTAAGGCCATTTTCTCTGTCTTGTACAGCATCAACAGTATTCAATACCAATATTCATTTTGCTCCCTGTTGCTTTTTGTCATTTAACTTTCTTTCTCCATTAGTCACAGCTATCTTGGTGCAAAGACACAGAGGTGTCTTTGCACCAAGAGAGTGCAAAGTGGCACAGAGATGGTTTTATTGCCAACCTGTAAGGGTGATATCATCATCTTCTATGATCTGCTCTTCTGCAACATCCAGAGAGTTCTCAGTGATCATGTCACTAGGTTCATCCACGCAGGTCAAGCCAGAGTAGTTATGGAGGAGTTCTGCACTAGGAACATGCTCCACGATGACAGCAGGAAAAATAGATGGATCACCAAGCTGGGGGGTGGAGAAAAAAAAACAACAAAGCATTAGTTAGACTAACTCCAATCTAGCCACTTAATGACTAATATTTCAACAGACCTGTACTAAACCACCTGGATATTAAACTGTCAGGAGGGAGTACTAAAGATGATTTTTAGCACCTGAAAACAAACAGCAGCAGTGTCCCACCAGGAGCCAGAGGCTGAATATTGCTGTAGTATCTACTGTACTGACTGCACTTCAGTACATAACACCAGACTTGCATGACATAGTTTTTCAGCATTAAAGCTGACAATACAGAGGAGTGGCACAGCACAGTAAGTGCTAAATTTTGCTGGCAATAATACTGGGTGAGCAACTTGCTGCAAACACCTTCACCTTTTGCTCTTCCCATCAAGCTGAGAGTGAAGGAGTTCTGTGGCTGTGAGGACTGGACAAAGGACTCAGATGCAACAAATTCCCTATGAGACATTACTTGAAAATCAGTATTTTAGGGGACACTTGCTACAGAAGGAATGGGTGTAACAGGTTGATGTAAGTACTGTAACACGTTCCCGCTTGAATTCTTACGGCTTTAGTCATTTGATATTGCTCACACCACACTCCCCTCACCACTTGCCTTCCAAAGTCTGCATTTAGCCATCATCCTTTGGTCTTGATAGTCATTTTACATCAGATACAGAAGAAAAGATGCAGCTGGGAAACAGAAATCAAACTGACTAGCAATAATAACAAGTAGCACACTCTCTGGAAAGGCAACCACTCAACAGGAAGAGGTTTTCAGCAAATAACATCTATCACAGACACTGTATTTTTCAAAGTGAGTATTTTAAAATGTCATTTGCAGGAAGAAAGTCATAGCAGGTTGATAGCAGAACAGGCTCAAAGAAAGCCTAGTGTAACTCTAAGGTTTCCTGACTACAAAAATAAAACACATTATGAATGTGTCAAGCGTAAAATCAAGAAAAAACCTAAAAAGTTTCTAAAATGTATTTCTGAGAAAACCAGTATATGCACATTTGGTTCCATTCTCCACAAAAGAGCACAGGTATCTATAGATCATAGAATGGCCTGGGCTGGAAGAAACTTTAAAATCATCTAGTTCCAATCCCCCTGCCATGGACAGGGACACCTTCCACTACATCAGGTTGCTCAAAGTTTTACCCAGTCTAGCCTTAAACACTTCCAGAGATGGGAATCCGTAACTTTTCTGGGCAACCTGTTCCAATACCCTTCTACCCTCACAGTAAAGAATATTTTCCCAATATCTAATCTAAACCTACCGTCTTTTAAGTTTGAAGTCATTCCCACCTGTACTGCCACTATATGCTCTTGTAAATAGTCTCAATCCTTCCTGTAGGGTCCCTTCAGGTATTGGAAGGAAGATCAAGTAGTTTTTCTAAACTCAAGGGAAAAAAACAATTGTATGATTATGCCATTGTTTAAGAATTACTCATCTCTCACTCTTGCCACTGCACACATCGTCCCCGACAGAAAATGGTATCAGAACTATCTGCTCAACCCAGACAACAGCTATGGGAGTAAGCCTTCCCTAGGGAAGAGTCTGGACCATAGGTACTGAACATAGAAAGTGCAATTACAGGATTTAAAAGGCAATAATTACCACTTTAAATTGCTCTGTGTTTTGTAAAACATGTCTCAGCAAAAACTGTGGTAAAGGGCAACCAGGAAAAAAAGAAGAACTAAAAACTAAAAATAGTATTATAATGGGCTTCTATCATGGACAGTCTCCTAAACAAAAAAAAAAAGTCAACAAAACCAAAATTTTTAAAAAGACCCAACAAACAATGACCTATTCTATGAAACATGTTTCAAAAGAGAGCAATATGGTAGAAGATCAATAAAAATGAACAAAGTGCAGACCAGTTAAAGCCCTCTTGTGCAATCATCACCAGATGACAGGTGTATATCAAGTCATGCAATGGGACAGCTGCTACCCCACACCTTTGTGGGCACCTCTAACCAATGCTGCATCGTGCTGGAGCTGAGAAACTAGAAATCATTGATGGCCAAGAGGTCCCTACTGTTCCTCAGAAAAGGTCATGTTCACATTTTGCATCCTATTTGCTTCCAGGCAAGAATAAACAAGTAGATTTGATTAAGTAAAAGCCACATCAATAAAAAAAGGATAAAGCACTGTTAAGAGAGAAGAAAAATAAAAAAACTACATGCATCAAAAAAAAGTTTTATTTTCAACAATACATTCCATAAGCTACAAGGTAGATGGTCCATTACAGCCTCATTCCTGAGATACAATTATGTTCTACAAATACCTCAGTTTCAGTAATATGGCACAATACATTACTTTTGGGATTTAAGTTATGGACAGCTGTGGTGTAGGCACTTGGACATGAGCTAGGAACCCCAAGTTTCCTTCCCAGCCAACAGACAGAAACGACATTTCTAGGGCACAGTTTCCCTGCCCAGTTTTAGGGTCCTGTGCTCCAATAGGATGTCATGCCCTAAAAACACCTATTGCTATGCATTGACTATGAAATAGTGGAGGCGTTGGGGTGCTCATTTCTGGTGTAGGCAGCTGTGTCCCGCACGCTCATCAGCAAGCGGCCGGCTTCCTCTTCCCTGCCACATCTGCACAGCAAGGCGCGCTCCTCGCCCCGCTTCCGCCCTTGCACCGGCTCAACAGCTGCAGCGTCTGCAGCCACAGACCAAGTTGCCTGTGCTCAAGATAAGCCTTACATTAGCTTCTTCTGGAGAAGAAAATTACTTTGGCTCAGCTCTGTCTTTCTCTAATGACTGATGCTCACACCACTGGCTTGGCCTCTGAGAGGATGAGTTGTAGGAAAATGTTTCAGAATAGTAAACAAAACAGATAAAATCAACTTATTGTCACATGTTTTCAAATTAGTTTCTCAAAGCCCTATTTATATTACACCCTACTCACTTTGCTATGAAACCTAGTTATAAAAGCCCAAACATCCATGTTTCTAAAATACGCTTCACTACTGACCAGAACGCTTCCTGTGGTACTGAACTGTGCTGCTTCACGCAGTTCCAAAGTACTTGGTTTGATCAGATCTGAACTGCTCTGCCAGATTAAACTGTGTTTTGACCATATCTAGAAACAATCATCATCACACAACACTCTGATATGGTTGCTGTGTCTGTCTGCAGGCAGAGAAACCCCCATGACAGGGCAATACCTCTTCACCTGAGCCCAAGGAAGCTGCTGACACACCGTACTTCCAAACGGCTGGAGATGAACAGAAAAGCATTCACTCACAGTAAGACACTTTATATGTGCTTTTCTTTAACTTAATCACAGTTTTGAACTGGAAGACTCAGTAAATGTCACTTCTTGCGGCCTTTTATTTTAAAACTATTGTTATAACTGCTTCCAATTCAGTCCCTACAGTGGTACAATGTATAGACTTTCCTTCCTGCCATGGTTGTGAAAAGGAAAGAACAAATTCCAGTATGCTTCTATTGAGAAAAGCATTCACTCAACCGCAAACCAATTTAATTTGAAATGCATTTTTGTGGAAGTGGCCATTGCTTTTTCATACATTATTTGCAATAGGTTCTGACTTCATTAACAAGCCTTTCACTCAGTTTTAAAAGCCAATACTAATGTACACAGATGTATGCGTGACTGTTGTGAGGTAATGTTCTTGATTTCACTGAAGGCATCTGAATCCCAGGTGAGAGCCAAGCTAAACCTTCCTCTAGCTCTGTTGTTTTGTAAGACACAAAAATAACTGTACACATTTGGAACTGCAAAAGAGCCCTTTTTTACTACGGCTTCCTTTGAATCTAGTCTGTAATGAGAATTACACACAGGGAAAACATTAAATTAAGAGCTACAAGGTAGTGATTCAATTAACACAAATTAAATTACCTCTCTAATAGCAAGGTTGCAAAATAATTTATTTCTAATACAAACATGCTTCTATATGCCCTAGCAAAAAGGAAGAGTGTAAAGTTTTAAAATAAGTCCCAAATTAAAGTGTCAGCAATGACTTTCAGGAAATAGATACAGAGATCCATAGAAGAACAATTTGTGAATTTTTAATTTCTCCTACTTCTGCTGCTTCATGTTTCTCATACAAAATATAAGTAAAATATGACACCCTAGCTCCAGCAAAGCTTTGACTTGGCTTCAACCCATCTCCCATGTCTGCTGGACACATAAAGCAATTGAGCTACTGCTAAAATCTTCGACACCAAATCCCCATAGATGGACCTTTACCAACTCAGAGGAATGCAAACTTCATACAGATGAAGTTCATAGAAAGTCCCATGAGCAGGACCCTGAAAGCATTGGTTATATTCCACAATCCCCTGAAAACTGAACCCTGTCCTCCTCCAAGGGCTAAAGGCAGCAATCTTCCTTTCTGCTCTCCAACTCTTTTAGTGTGTTTGACAGGCTGACAAGATGTTTCTCTTTTTCTCTGAAAATTGTCTCATGAACTGTCACCAAGTAACAGAAGATCAAAACACCATCCAGGCCACAGAAATGGAAAATAAGGAAGGGGATTTCCTCTGCTTTGGAGGTACTGCCTTCTCATACTAAAGTTTTTAAGGATGACAACTTGTCCCAGGAATAAGGTGACTAGCTTAACTGGTATGGAATAAATTTTGTGCAAGGGAGTGATGGGTGGGAAGAAACACATGCAATAGATAGTAGAAGGGAAAATCTACATGGGGGAAAAAAAAAGAGGAACTAACCTCAGGGAAAAACCAACTGTCCTTTTAACCAAACAACAACATTCAGACTTGCAATACAGATGGCCATTTATATTAGAAAAACAAACAAACCCCTCCCCCCAAAAGAACAAATAAAGCACCCCAAAAAAACTAAACAAAACTAGGGGAAGCGATCTTAGTGACTAGAAAACAGCTTTTGAAGTTTTCCCTTGCTGACAGTCCCTGTGCAGAGGCAGCTTCTCAACTTTAAAGGTGTTCCCCACTGCCAGCATGTGAGAACAGACCAAATTGCACAGAAGGATGCTGTAGGCATGATGCTCACTTTTCTGGGAAGACAACCTTATTAGAGATTTCATATTTCCCCTGAAGTCTTCATAAAACTGCAAGTGGATAAAAGGAAGGAACCTTCTGCATGAGCTAGAAATAGCCAAAAAAATGTAGACCTTCACCTTGACCAGGTGGCTTAATCTTTCTGAAGGTCCATGGAGATATCAGGAAACATGGAAGAGCAAAGGTAGGCATGAGTTGATGGTGCAGAAGTCATGACTCATCCTAAAGTCTCAGACCCCTCTTTATCAGAAGAAAGGAAGAGAGAAACTGTCAGCATTGGTGCTTAACACCAATCAATGGTGGATGGGAACTATCACTATTAGTTTATTATCTTACTGTAAGACTTTCATACCTTTTCTCTGTGAGTTCCCATGGGCAGCTCCTCGCAGCATTGACTCCTTTTCTCTTTCTTCCGCACGGCCAGCTGACTCCTTCCTGTCCCTCACAGCACATACTAACCCTTGCTGTCCCTAACATGAACACCTGACCCTTTCTGTCCCTGGCACAACCACCTACCCCTGACTCCTCACAGCACAGCCAACTAACTCCAACTCTCCTCCCAACCAGCTAACCCACTCTTTTAAAACACCCATCCTTACTGGACACAGCTGTGACCTGTTAAAGGCAAGGCTGTTCCTACTCTTTGGTAATTAGTCCAGCTGCATCTCCTCAGGGATGAGATTGCCTTCAGCACTACCTCTATTCTCCTACAATCCATCCTCCCACAAGAAACAAATGCCAGAGGTACAGAAGGGGTCTTCAGGCACAGGTTACTACAAACATCAGAGCCACTTGATAGAGCAAAGCCCAACACAGAGCAGTCATGTTGGGAACTGTGTTAGCAATTTAATGATTGTAATGATTCAACTTCTCCCTGGCACTATTTAAAGCTTCCTACTATGGATCTAGCCACTATGGCTGCTTTTATTCAGCTTTTTAAATTAAGAATGTCCTGATCAAAATGTCCACAAAGGACTAAATGAAAAGGCATTGAGAGAAGAAGCTAAAGATAGGAAGAGAAGCAGGTTTAGGCAGCAGCGTTGACTCAGCCACAGCCTGCAGGAACTCCTACCCAGTTTTGTGTGTGCTGTCTCCCTCTGTCTCACAACAACAACAAGAACTAAAGAACCCAAACAAACAAAACAAAAACACAGAAAAGAGGGGGGGGGGGAAAGCAAATTCTCTATTTTAACCAGATCCCTGACATGTAGCAGAAACCAGACAGATTATCAGTAGCCTTAGCCCAAGCCACTTTGTTCCCTTCTGAAATTATAAGGATCTTTTCACTTCATTTCCCCTCACCACAGATCTACTATGTGATAAATGAACCCTCCAAGAATAACGAAACATTTAAAAATCATTCTTTTCTAAACGGCAAAGAATAAAGCTGATAAGAGTGAGCCTTTCCTGTTCACACGGGTCCATGTGATTGAGCCCCTCCCATTGGCATCTGCCACTGAATGCTTACATTTGCAAATGGACTGTTCATAATTTATGGTTGTTTAACCGAGACTTAAAAAAAAAAAAAAGCAAAATAGCCATGAATTATGACTTTGCTGAAGTACTGAGCATAGTTGCCACTTAGACCCTGAACCTCTCTCCACAGCTGTTCCATGTCCCAAGAGCTCTTGGCACAAGAGAGCTCCAGGCAAAGCTTTGACAAGAAGAAAAGTACCAAAGTTCTTAAAATGCCAGCTTGTGGGGGCATTGCAAAAATAATTTTCCAAAGATGAGTTAAATGACACCTTTTGTATACAATGAAGATCCAAAAAAATGCTTTTGCCCAACAAAGAGCACTTACAGAGCTAACATTTTTGTAAGGAGCACAAATTGTGTTGTCCATCCCTAAATGCAACTAATCTAAGAACTTAAAAACTTTAGGAGTAGCAATATCTCCTGTGTAGTAAGAAGCAGGTCAATCAAGCATAAGCAAGAAGCAGTCTTTTTGGGCTAAAGAACTACGAGCCCTTAGGCAAACTAAACCTTGTTCCAGCTTCCCAGGTCTTCACCTGTGCAGAACTTCTCTTCTACAACTGGGCATTTAAGATTTACCTTCAGGCAGCCAGCTAGCTGGATGCCTGCATTTTTGATATCTGAACTAAGTGAACCCAGTGACTTAAAAGGATCTTGCATCTGACTGGAGCAATGGACTTCCTGCTATGCACCCTCTATCTCCAGCCTTTCACATCTTTGATTTCACCACCTTTAGGGTATGCTACAGAACATCTTTTCTTAGGCTTCATCCAGAGCAGAATTTAGTGGGGTTATGAGATAAACATCAAGGCTGAGTTTGTTCTGAAGTTGGAGAAAGCTCTGTTTAGAAAGGTTTTACTGTCCTGTTGAGTGCTCTTTAGTATTTTTAAAGTTTCTCAGGTGAGCATCTGAAGAAATTACAAGAAGCAGAATGCACGGCTAAACGAAACAAAACCCTATCTGCTCACGCTGCCCCTCCCAGGAACCACACTGAAGTAGCCCTCCCTACCTCAATTCTCCCATCTCCTATTGGCTTGTAAAGTAAAGCCAGCAATGAACAACCAGCAGAGGTAATAAGTACGTGACTACATTTTTGACTACACTTGTGCAATTCCCGTATCTAAATCCCCAGGCTACAACAAGCTCTGGAAAAATACAGGGAAGGAAGTTACATTACTAATTCCACCCAAAACTGAGTTAGCACTTTAGACAGACAACACTCATTTCATTGAAATGATCACATGACTCTGACAGCAGAAACAGGCCAGTGACCCAGCCAGATATTAGGCCATACAGAAAACCAGACACAAGATTATAAAGCGAAAAGCAGGGTATTTTTTTAAGAGAGAAGAATAAATGCATTTTACATTTACAAAAAAGGGACAGTTTGTCATGGCACTTAGCCTTTTAAAAAGGCTTAGATACCTCATTTCTTGTTAATAAATGCAAGCTCTAATAGTAACTACCAGCTATAGAGAAGCCACCTGATTTTTACAATAGGAATCCTACACTGGAGCTTCAGGACTCACAGGATGTGATTTACATAATCAACACCTAACTGAGAGTCTGCATAGGTAGAAACAGACATATTTTCCCTGCAGTGTAAAAGAAACCAATGTAAATTACTTTCAAGCTCATTTCTGAATAACCAGCATGCAGTAACACAATTTAGAAACCAATCTGTAAATAACACCGCGCAGGTACATACTGCCCCTTCCAGTCATCTGCAGGGTGACCACTA
Organism: Anomalospiza imberbis; assembly: GCF_031753505.1. Classification (NCBI taxonomy): domain Eukaryota; kingdom Metazoa; phylum Chordata; class Aves; order Passeriformes; family Viduidae; genus Anomalospiza; species Anomalospiza imberbis. The sequence continues at coordinate 87,756,085 of NC_089682.1, read as the reverse complement.
CTTGTACTCAGAATTTTATCCTAGCACACTAGAGAAGTTGCAACTACTATAAAATACCGTCATTTTGAGAATTCTACATCAAACCTGCATGGATTCTACTGGCACAAATCAGCAAAACAGGAAAAATATTTTTGGAGGAGGATGTCTCTGCAATACTGAAGAGGTTATAACATTTCAACCAATTTCTGTTCCATGCATGCAAGTTACAGGAAGCAACAGGAAGCTTTTGAAACAGCACAAAGATCTGCTGCAACAATAATGACCTCAATGTTTCCTTTTTGTGTTTTACACCACATTTTTTCCTCATGTTTCACAATACTCCTAACACCAACTTGTACAAATATGGTTTCTTACACCATCCCATACCTGCTGCTCATCCTCCATGACGTTGCTGGCAAATTCAAACACAAGCTCATTCTGCTGTACAACTGCTGCCATAATGACGCATTCCCAGGTCTCAGCTCCACATACAAAGAAAAACGGTCTTGAATGTGAAAGAACAGAGAGCTTCACTGAGGTCCAGCTGGACAGAAAGTCAGGTTCACAAAATGAATTGAGTATCAATGTTTGTGTTTCTTAGATCACCAGTGTTCCTGGGTTCTTTTCTTCTCAAAGCAAAACAAACCAAGGCAAATCCTTTCCTGAGTTGTTCTTCCCGCCTCGATAACTTTTACCACTGTGGAGGGAAAAATAAAAAAAATTATCATTAAAAAATTGTTACTTTGGCAATGTGAAATTGTAGCAGTGGCAATAAAGCTTTCTACGCATTAAAACTGTCCTATCTACATGCAAGGAAGTCAGACACTTTTGTGTCTCCAAAGGTAGTACTTTTACTGATTAATAAATGAGAACTTTCATTACCTGAAACAGAACTATTTCAGGAAATAAGACATCAAAGTGTTTCATATTAAAAGCATGAGACTAAGGAAATGATACAAAAGTTAACAAAGAGAAAATCTGTATTTTCATTTGATTCAGATATGCAGTTCTTATATTCATTAGTACCTCTCATCTTCACAGTTTAGTAGTTTATCCTACTTAGCTGTAGGATATCCCAAGTATACGTCATTCCTTCTTTACACACAGTTCAAATTTAACAGTTTTTTTTTTTTTGCAAGTAAAATGTTCTGGATCTTGAATCCCCATTTCAACATGATGAAACCAATAAATTCTTTGTACATTCCAGAGAGTGCCCATGTTCCTACATGAAGATGATCTTCAGTTTCATGTTAAAAATGCACTGTAAATGTACCCTTATCTCTACCAGAGGCTCGCAAGCAGCCGGAAGGAAGCAGCACTGACCACGTCACGGCAAATTAGAACTGTCAAAAAAACTGCACAGTACAAAGAAAAAAAAATCCCCAACTACTGAACGTAAACAGCTTCAGTGAAAGGATGCCTGCCCACACCTCCCATGTTGTTACTTACTCATCAGTGCCAAAGGTAAACTTGGTTAGGGTGAGCTGCTGCACCACCTCTGCGGAAAGAGGCAAGCGCAAAAAAACCTCTTCGTATACAACTCAGGTGACCCAGATATTAATTTTAAAATCTACCATTTCAAAATAATAATGGGTGCAGGTGTCTAAAATTAGGAACCTAAAGAGTGTGTTGGCACCTGGGAATTTAAATCAATATATTTTAAAAGAAGAAAAATGTGTGGTTCCTAGTGTTTTGAGCAAAATTCTTTGCTTTTGATTAAGAGCTGCTGTGACAAAAGAATAAGGGGCAGAGGTCTAAGATGTACCCATCCAGAGTGAGACCCACATGAGAATCAACATCAATTGCCATTGGTGATTATTAGAATCTGCCTTTGTACAGGAGGTTTAACTTTGCCTTGTTTTTGCAGTCCGCTGAAACTCAAAAAAATGAAAATCATCTTCCTCTCCCCAGTGCCAAGCAATTTAATTAGGGAGGATCATGTCAGAGACTCATACTCCCTCACTCTAGGAAATGTAACAGCTGCTTTTCCTATATAGGTTGTGGTATTCCCAAATTCCTAAGTAGTGACTGCAGAGCATTTAGGCATTTAAGTCATTAGATCCTACCCTTCTAAGAAATCAGGAAACCCAAGATTATGCAAACAGGAGAACCTTCCCAACTTCCAAAGCATGCTCTAATTAGCTGTTAAAAGGTTTGTAAGAGTAGCCACAACCTTAACAACAGAATATTTGCTTTAATGAGAGTTACATGCATTAACAGAGAAGGAAGTACTGTAGGAACCATTTCAACCTCAGCGCTTGCCATTTTTAGTGGTTGACTTGAATAGCTAACAAGGCTTTCTCCATACTTTGGCAGAGTTATGGCACTGAAAGCATTACATGGAACCATATAATCCTGGGTGACTTCCCTAAATCTGATTATTTGGCTTTGCCTTTTAGAGGATGTGGATGCCATTACTCCATAGTGGGAGTAAACACAACTTGGCCCATCCTGGACTCCTATCATTCTGTATACAAGCCTGAAAGTAAAGTATATAACTATATAATATATAGTTTAATATTGCCTACAGACAGTGATTCAAGTGGGTGAATCTACGCCAACAGGGATATACCAACTTTTTCAGAAGAGAAGACAATTTACACAGCGTAAACTTTACATAATGTAATAGAACTACAACTTCTATTTGGTTCCTGCTTAGGAATAAATTGTATCTGTCCAACAAGATTAAATCATATTTTAAGTCACACCCTCTAATCACTGAAGAGCAACTTCACTGTAAAGGATCACAAGGCAAACAGGGAAATAAAGAACCTCCTCAGCTGTCCAGAGGGAGACTTCTGTTTAAATGGCAGTTAAGCTAATTGTTCAGAGCCAGAATACTGTAAGGGCTTATAATCACACCATTACACTGACTGAAGCCTCATGTATGAACAAAGGCTACAAGTTATTAAGACCCAGTAACTTTCTACAGTCAATAACAATTAATAGAGTCAATGTAAAATCGGGATAAAGAACATGTTGGAGACACAGGCTACCCAGTAAGCTCTTAAACATAAGGAAAACTGGAGGTCAAGCTACCCTAAAATTTTTAAAAGTTCCCCACATGCACTGGGAGCTGACATTTTCTTCCATTAGTGCCAGGTTATTCATCATTCTGTAAAACATTAACATTTTACAGTAGATACTATAATACCAAAATGTACACTAAATGCATAAGATACAAAAGCTGTGGCAGTAAACTTACTAAAAGCCATAAAGAAATATTTCCTTATTTTTTATTTTAAGAAAGAAACAACAAAACTCTTAATGCAAAACTTATTATCCTGATTTAATATCATTTAAGAGACTGCAGCAGCTTAATGCATTTGATCCACACAAACACTGCTTAAAACAGTCACACTTTATGCTAACACGAAACTCCTAATCACCTGATACCACGGTAGGAATGGTCAGTCAAAACCTGTTTTATGAATTCTGCACTGTGGTGATGCAGTGATGTGAGACTGTTCCTTCTCCCCTACACCCTGACCCTCAAACCACCAAGGGCTGTATAGATAAAGTCAAGTACATTCTTTTTTTACAGAAGAAACATCTAACCACAACATTAGTACCAAATCCAAAGACAAGTGAGTGAACAGGCTTTGGTGAGCTTTTACATCTAACCTTATAAAGGTTAGGGACTCAGACGATTACCGTTTGCAGGATATTTTTCATTACTTCTGTTGCAGTTTATAATAATAGTGAATGATCTACTGAGCTACAACAGCACAGCAGAATAATGCAAAAGGGCTTTCCTTTAATCCATATTACTTTCTCTGCCATACAGAAAACAACAGCAGCATTTCACAGAAGCCAGCAGAATTCTAAACCAGCTATATTTTCCTTCACATCTATTTTTATAAACTGTGCTTTCATTATTCCAACTATCACAGGGTCCTGCTGTCTATAGGTTAAGACAAACACGACTATTGTTTTTGCCACTTATCCCCTGCCTGATTTTACATACATCTGGGAGTAGAAAATAAGTTATTTGCAAACAGCATAAAATGTGTAAATTCTATTCACATGCACAGTAAGCTTGACCACATACAAATAATCCTAGGAGAAAGGGAACCCAATATATATTATCATAAAATTTACATCAAATTTTCAGAACTACAGAGGAAGTTTTTGCTTTCATTTTTACTAATTGTTGTACAAATATATTATAAAAAGCAGCATTAAGACACAACAATATAAACAAACATCTTGATTTTGGTTAATCCTTGAAGCAGAACTCAAATTATTCCAATCCCCCTGGAAACTCCCTCATCCACTGATTTCAATATCTAGAAACAAGCTCCTCAATCAGTCTGTCAAAAAGCACATTCAGTCAATCTAAGCTTTAGTACATGCTACTCTGATATACCAGAAGATGCAATGTAGGATTCTGTCCTAGACATCAGCTAGACATCATAACTTTTTCCCCACCACTCTTTACCATTTATACCCTCCAGTTAGTCCTAGCCCATTGAGGACTAACTGAGCCAGTTCAACAAAGCTTCTAAGAAATACCTCCAGAACCAACAGTTTTGGTCCCAATGGTGAAACTGCAATATTGCAACTAGGCTCCATGTTAGAATCCACAAATTCTCCTTCAAATCCTGATAATATGAGCCAGTATAGGCCACTCTACCTTATCATTCAAGTACTGTAATGCAGAACACCAAAATAAGACAATGGCACCACACTGGAGCAGGCATAGCATCAAACGATCAGGCAGAAACACAAAAAATTGCTAAAGGTCAGCTATAAGCTTCGAAGACTCAAGCCTTGCTACTGAGAGCATCCCAGATGAGCTGAAAGATGCCTCCAGCAAGCTACTGGATCCAGTCCCATTTAGGGTTACTAAAGATGACTGTAATCATCCTGCACTGCCTTTCTCATGAAATTAATAAGATCATTCATACATTTAAAAGCACCAGCTTTTAAATGTACATTGCTTACATTACTAAGCACCAGCTTAGTGCTTTAAGATTAAAGTGAAGATCTGAATTTTGAGTTACTGATGAAACAGTTCCACTCATTCAACAAGTGGACAAATCACTTGAGATTGGAATTTCCCATTGATTTCCTAAGACAGTCTGCAGCATTAGCACTAGCCTAGAAATGTCAAAGTTGTGACTTAACAGAAATGCAAAGCTGAACCCCCTGCTTCTCTACACCATCTTGGATACACAGGAAAGAGGAGACTGAATGAGAGGAAAGGGAAGATTAAAGAAATCTGAACAGAAGGACTGAGAACCATCTCAGGTGAAGTCAAGCACATGGATGGTAACCACACCATTTCACTCAAATTTCTAACTCCATTCTACCAGCGGAGGTTAAGGATAGCTCAACCCAGAGTCAGTTCATCTTCTGAAGAGTCAACAAGTATCATCATAGAGGCAGGTTTCCTTAAAAAGGAGGGAATAATAAAGCTGAATAATATTGCAGTTCTCTTAATCCAGAAACCCCAGACCAACAATGACCTTTATATATAGTCCACACCAAGCATAAATGTTACCAGTTTAGTATTCTGTGTCATTCTTCATGGACTAATTTTTACTGTCCAGTAATATCACAAATTTGCACAGGACAAGGGATTTGAACCATGTCTTAGACCCAGGGCATCTGCACTGATGAAATGACAAGAAGAACAAATTAATATATGCCACTTGGTACAAAAAGTTTCTGAAGGCTCAGTCTTTCTACTGCTCACACAAATTAAAGGAGATAGAAAAACAACATGGTTAAGAGGGTAGACCTGAGGAAGGAAAGAAACAACATAAGGAACAGACTCAAATCTTCTGAGAGCATCCATGCTGCCTAGGGCAAACTGTGCAAAGGCCAGCTGACATAATAAAAGCCAACAGAGTGACCTTTGCTTAGCTTTCATTAAGGACAAAGAATCATCAGTATCAATAAATCCCTGTTTTGCAGCCCATCTGGAAACCACAGGCTCTCAGTGCACATATAGCAAGGAGGAGAGAAAGTAAGAAGGTTTATCGGTTAAATATAAACAAGCATAAAACCCTAAAACTGACACAAAACCCAGTCAATATCAAAGAAATTAAATGAACTCACTTGACATAAAAACAGATGCTTACTCCAAAGAGAGAAAAGAACACAAACGCAAGCAACAAGCTCTTTGTCATCACAAAAAAAAAAAAAAAAATAATCTCTTTTTTTTGTTACTATCTCTTTTAGCCTGAATATTTTAATTTGAGGCCAGATTCCTTTCCAGACTACTAACACTAATGACTCCACCACTGTTTACAGACTCCCCTACCCCTGAAAACCCTTTTCTTCTGATCTCCCATGCTCCCTCAGATTTTTTAAAGTCTCTTTTGCTCAGCACATTTATGTAACACAGCTGTTCTACACAAACCCAGCAACCTGGCAGATCATTGCTGTGAAAGCTGAAAAAAATTAAAGCATGGTTAAGGCTTTTTTTCCTCTGTATCCTCTCCCGCCAGCACGCTCAATGTGTCAAGGCAGCCTCAAATCAGTGTAGGTGTGCAGATGTAGAGCACTCTAAGTAATTGATTTATGCTGCAGCAACAAAAGATCAGCCTACCACCAACAGGTCAGGCCTAAAGAGCAATCCAAAAGATACTGAGGTGAGACAGGCTTTTCTACTGAAGCTCCTGAGCTCCAAAAAAAAGTATTTGGCATCTGTTAAGAGCAAGCCTCCCTAATTGGATCAGGCAAGGGAAGGCCAGGCTGGGTTTTAGTTACCTCTCTGCAATGTTTGCTCTAGCAAAGTCGAGCCAACTCAACAGGAAAAGTTAGCTGGCCTAAAGCAAGGGAGCAAGGACACTCCAGGGGGAATAGAGGGTCCAAATCCACTCTCCTGCTTCCTCATTCCCCCAACATGAAAATAACTGAATTTTGCATTTTCATAGACTGACTGAATAACATAAGAAGAGGTTAAGGAGATGGGACATGACCCATGTGCCACGTGGGGACAGCTCCATTCCACCTCTCTTCCCCAAATCATGTGAGGGATTGGACTTCTTTTCCTCCTTGCCTGCCAGCCCCCAGCTCTCCTTCCATCACAATCAAAACTGCTCAGTGGATTCAAACACCATTTTGCAGCTGCCCAACTTTCAGCACGTTAGACACCAAAAAGAGAAGAGCAGGGTAAATTTTTAGAAGTGGCTAAGCCATCACCTGGCTACTCACACAGCTTTGAAACTTTTCAGATTGAATTTGAGTTACTGAAGGTCATAGATAAATCATTTATTTCAACTTCAGTTAGATAAAAGCCATGTAACGTTGCTTCACTGCACAGCCCCTACTCTACCTGCCTGCAGGACACAGGGACCCAGGCACACACACATCAGGTGCAGTTGCATGAACATGCTTTACATGTGTACATGCATCACATATGCACCAAAGCATATGTACAAAATGTGTGCCTTTCTACTGCCTTGACTTTTAACTTCTGGTGCAGCTGTTTTCCTACCAAAGATTAAAAAAAACCCCACAATCTCCCACATCTCTATGCAAGCAGGGGATACACAGAAGTCCTCCTCTGCTTCCTGTTCAGTCACCTCCTCCCACTGCTGCTCATCAACACCCCAATGCCACTGGGAAAACATATAGCTTGATCTTCCCCTCACCCACTGAAAGCCAAACAAACAAGATGAACTACTCCTCCACCCCACTCCAAAAGGACACCTAAAAGGACAGTGTCCCCCAGGCAGTGCATGGGAACAGAACACAGTTTGCCAAACCTGCAAGAATTCCACAGTCTGTCTCCCAGCCAGGGAATGGAGCAGCACCAACATCTCAGGGCAGTATGAACGTCTTGGTCTTGGAAAGCTAACATCTGTGCAAAGGCATTGTCAAAAAGGAAACGGGGGGATAAGTCAGGCCTTCAGCACCTGAAAAATGCTGGCCACAATCACACCATCACACTGAGCTCCCTGGCAACTGACAGTATGACTGCCCATATTTCTAAGAATTCTCTGTAGGGCTATCTGAAGCTCTCTTATCCTAACAAAACCATCAGGTTTTGTTATGGGGAATGTTTCTGAAAGCATGGCCTTGTGCAGCAATGTAATATGGATCCAAGGACGAGCTGAAAAGATAACATTCATAACCAAGACCTGCTTCTCCTCTTGCTACTGCATAATGGTAGATGAACACGCTAATGTCCAGTAAATGCAGAGGCTGGGAAGTGTGGTTTGCTGGTCCAAAACTCTTGGCAATCACTAACTTGGTCTGCCCCTTGATTCTGCCTTTTGTAGTTAATTCATCACTACTGGTAAAGAAAGGAAAATATCAGGTGATCATATTTCACAGGGAGACACTCAAGTCAACAAGCAACTAGTTTTGAAAGGCTGAAAGAAAACCAATTAAAAATGCATCAGCCTAGATGTACTTGCTCAAACTCCTTGCTACAGACACAAAAGAAGTCAGTTTTTAAAACAGCTCAATGTAATTAGACCAAACCAGCCCCATTACATAAGGATTTATTTTTAAAGAATGGAAAAGGCTGTCTTAACACACAACAAACCTTCAGTAATATAGATTGCAATCACGTCTCTAAATGCAGGATTTTGCTGTCATTTTATTAATGTTAACTGTGCGCTTTTGGATTTACATATTCTCCATCAGAAAAATAGTAATATATTAAACATTGCAAAACCAAAATAGATGGACTACAAGTTGCATGTGACACTGCAAATGTCCACTTAGTCTAGCTCACCAAGTGGTAAAAGGTACTAATTATGGAGAGAAAAGAAAACAAAAGATCTCTCATTGCTTCCTCTCCTATAACAATTAGTATATGCTATTTTATCCAATAGTAAATTTGCAGGGAGCACACTGGTTTTATGTCTTGTAATAAGATAACCAAATTACCAGCATTAGTAAGTAACATTAGTATCAAATATATCTTCCTATTTTTTACACTGCACAAAATCTCAAAAAGCTGTTTTAAAAAAAAGATACCAAGAAAACAGTAAATTGATGAAATCCCAAACTGAGTTCAGAAAATTTTTTACACCAAATGTATTATTCCAGTGACACAAAATAAATGTTTTAAAAGGCACCTTTAAGTGGTTTCTTGCGTTTAATAGCACCTTTTATGGAGCATAAATACCACCAGCCTATAAGCATCTGTAACAATAGAGGTGCAGATAAGTCAAATTTCACTGATTTCCAAAGGAAAGATCCCTTGGATCTTTCAGACAGAGCTGAAGGGCTGAGCTCCAAGGCAGCTAAAACAGGATATGAAGAAACCTGTAAAAGAGGGGTGGAGGGGGGAAGAACTGTTTGACCCTGGAAGATCTTGCTCTTTTGATGAACACATACAAACAGGAGAATGAAGTAGTGGCAGTGGGAGGAAGAAAGATCAGAGAAATGAAATATAATTGCTTTGGAAGGGTGCCAAACTTCACAAATTACCAGTTGCTAGTCTGTACCCAATACTGACATAAAACTGTCAATTGTTCTCTAAAAACCATTTTGCCCATAAATTAGTAACACAGTCATTATTTTTAAATCACTTGCAGGTAAAAGTTATGTTTACCAAAGAAAAACTGATGGCAAAAACAATTACTTTTTTTAGCTGCACTGTAAATGAGCACTACATAAAGAGATATATAAAGAGGAATACAAAAAAAAGAGGCCAGCAGGGATCAAGTTCAAGTTAAAAGTTTCTTACACCAGGCAACCTCTTCCAGCGAAGCATCAGTAATTCTAGATCAGGGAGATAAATTCCTACAGGATTTTTTCAGTATTCTGCAAAAGTTGCTACAGGACCCTGCTCACTAAAAACCCCATTTCAACTTCTGCAACACGGAGTTTTAGCATTTTGTGGATTTCGTTTTGCAACTAATTTTTAAAAAAACTCTTCTAACTGGACTGTCAAGTGCAACAAACAAAATATTTCAATAAGTTCAAAATTACTCTCTGACATAGCCACAGAAGTGCTGAGGGATTTGCATTTCTATGTCTGAGTACTTGAGCAGTTTCAGAAATCTGAATTTAATGGATGTGCACCAGCTAGAAAGGGGCACAAACTAATCCACACAGAACCTGCTGAGGCCTCCCCTTTCCCAAACACAGAGACTTGGACTTCAAGCCTCAGTTTGGTACTTTGTTCCTGTCAGCGATGTTTATGTTCAAGGTTGCATTCGGCAAGTGCCAGTTTGAAAAATATAATGGGTCTTACCTTTGCAGTGTCTTTAAAAACCTGTAAGAATAGAGAGCAGATTAGGCCATGTTTCTGTTGTTTGCCTCTCATTTGCTGTCAGCTGTCAGCATAATGAACAGTCAAAAGCCTCTGGAGCAGGCTGGTATTAGTCAGCTAGACTTGAATTTCCAGTTCTTTTACATTGCTGTCTATTTTCCTCCATTAGGTTAGCCTGTCCTACCCTGGTGTCAGATTACAGGGAGCCAGCATTTATAGCACCTTGCAAAACAGTCGAATATATCACATACCTAAGTCTGCCTATACCTGCTGCCCTCAATGCTTAACCCTTTCTACCAACAGGAGAAAAGTTTATTCTGAGTTAGACTGTATCAATTACAAAACATTTGCAGCAGAGGTGTCGTTTTCCCTTCTTACCTCACAGCTACACGATGGAGTGAGATTTCATTTTAGGAACTGCAGAACACAGGCAGGCTACACCAAGAACAGAGGCTCCAAGATGCCCCCAAGAACAAACCTGCATCTGCAGACCCTACCTCCAACAAGAGCCCCGGTCTGGAAGCACTTGCCGCTTATCTCAGCAGGTCTGAGAAACCCCAGTCCCCATTCTGGGTTCAAGATCATGTAATTAGACTGATTGCTTGCCTCCCCTCAGACCCTGCTGCTAGAGCAGGAGGCAGGCAGGCGTGTTCTCAGCACGTAACTGGAATGGCACAAGGAGAAGGTGTTTCCAGCCTATGGCTCTCCCAGCAACACTGGCTACCTTCTGCCCAGCCAGGATGTGGTGCTGCCCTGGGCTTGGCTGTTCCACAATATCCCTGATGGCTTTTAGCCCAGCTTCCCTTTCTGAAAGGTGTCCTGCTAACCCTATTCCCAGACACTAGGGCCTACAATTTAGACAGTAGCAAGTCGAACCCTGCAATGCTGAAACAAAAGGAGCAGTGACTTCCCTCTTTATACAAGGTGCATGGCCACCAGCTGCAGTGGTAGTGCTTCAGAGGACTACACAAGGTGTTTTATGTGTTCTTGTATGACAGGTACCTTAGCTTTCCTACATGCTCATCATGCATCTTGGACTTAAACAGAAGTTTAACAAATGAATATGTATATTCTTACAACTCATCCAGGGATGTTCAGGCATCCTCCTTCTTGGGACCAGTGGTGCATTTTGCTAAAGCTGAGAATATTGGGCAATAGACCATTGCACTCTTACAAGCAAGTTAACACAGAGCAGAGAAGAAACACACCAGAAGAACTTTAATTACATGCTGCTTTAACTTAAATCTTTACTTAAGCAACTTTTACTCCTTTAGATAAGAATCACAGACCCAGTCAAGGCAAAGCAAAAAAAAAAAAAAAATGGCTAAGAGGGCTTGTAATGAGAAACAGTACAGCCCATACCACAAAGCACTGCAACTAACACTTATCTGTAAGCTGCTCTAACTCAGAACTAGACAAGCATTTTGGTCTTCGAGAGATCCTACTCATTTACAAGAACACTTTTATTTATATCTAAGTTAGCACTGTGCTTAACAATTGCACCTGAGTAAAATACAGATACGTATTTCAGTCTTATTTCTAAAGCTTATCAGTTAAAACATGTTTTTGCAAACCATGCCTGACGCTTTTAAATCTATTTGCCACAAAGATCCTCATTTACCTTTACCCATAAATATAAGAAATTACGTACTCAGTCACGCATTTCCAATGGTTATACCACAGGAATTAATCAGGGAGAACTTTTGCAACAGGCAAGAAGTCGCCTGTTTTCTACAATCTGCAACCAGTCAGAGCACATATACAGTGCCCCAACATACAACTTCCCTAAACATCCCCAAAGGTCCATTTTGTCACCCATTCGGTCACAACAATTGAGATTACTTCTTTTCAGAAGTTTTTCTGAAATAGTTTGATGAGTGTACTAAGGCAAGTAGCATTGTAAATTTTTTGGTTTTAAGGGCTTGAAGAGTACAACACTGTTCCTAACACAGGCAGGGATTTACTCATGAGGTTGGGACGGGAGAGACAAATCTCCACCAGCAAATGTCTTGGAAGAATTAAGGCACATCTCCTGCTGTCAAAATCACAAAGCTGATACTTGCACTGAGCCTTCATATAGATTCAAAAAAACCCAAAAAAACAACAAAAAAGATGCCCAACTCAAGAAAAGGTGACAACATCTCCTAACATCTCACAAACAGAATTATTTAATTCAAAAGTCTGTAGAAATGGCAACGAAAGGAAATTTAGGAAGAGGTGCAAAGTACCAAACCATACCTACAATCAGGCAGACTGATAAGGAACAGCTGCACACAGGGAAGTCAGAGCTGTCAGACTGCTGAACTCCCTCCCACTAACCTCCAAGTCTGACGAGTCCCGGGTAGTCTTTTTCACTGTTTGTCTTTTCTAATAGAATTGTCTGGAGTTTTTTAGCACAAGAACATTCAACTTAATTTTTGGCTTAAACAGGATTTTTATGGTAGCTCAGACAGCATTTACGTAGGCCAGGGTAGACCTCGTCTCTTAAACACCAAACCAAACCACATCTTTAAGAGTCTCCCAAGGCAAGACGTTTGTTACACCTTTCTGAGGTGAAATCTTCTGTCTGATTTCCAGTGTACTGTACTTTAAAGATCACTGTAGCTGCAACTCACATGTCATCTAAAGCCTAACAAAAAAATTTTGAAATTTATTGAAAATTATAGACTGAAGGACATAAGCTTTCAAATTTGCAGGTAGAAGGGTAAAGGCTAACTTGGGTTGGAAGGCTGTAACTCTATATTTTTCCTCAGCATGAGTCACAGTTCTGAGCTGGGATGTGCTTTCTGCATGGAAAATTTGTAACAGCGTCATAGATCACCAAAGAGAAAGACAAGAAGGAACAAAATACTTCAGATATTCTCAAGTAAAAAACAATAGGTAAGACCTGTACCATACAGGAAAGGGAGCAAAGTCACCTGCTGACCAGTTTGCTCTGAATTCAAGGAATACTTTCAAAACATTAGTTTAAAATTGAACTTGAGATTGGCTCCAACTTTAAAAAAGTACCAACACACACACAGCACTGAGACATGGAGGGAGGGACGCGGTCTTGGTTAGAAAATGTGAGTATTACATAGCCAGAGGGACTTCAAAAAACAAAACAAAGGAAAATAAAAAACCAAACCAACAAAACCCAGACCTTAGGCTCTTGCTGTAACTTGTTTAGTACACAAACCACCTTGTTACTAGACAGCCAACTACTTATGGGTGTGGAGCACATAGCACAAAGAGTTCTATTTGCAGGTTATACCAATAATCTCCATGAAGACACACTGAGTATCTCCCCACTGTACGCAGAAAAAAGCAACACAATTCATTTGTCTCTAGACCTTCCAGAGATGACTCCTTCATGCCTGCAGAGAAGCTGCAGGTTTGAGCTTTTATCTCCTATCTTGGTCATCATCTTTCCTTTTTTCTCTCTATTAGCATCTTCAGCATTACTCACTTGATATGCTTTAAGAATAACATTTTGAGAGGCAAATGCGTCTACACTGTTCTTATTTCCCTCTTGCATATGTTTGTCTCATTTCAGCCAGCTTTTCAATAGGTAATCATTACCTTTCAGGTTCCAAGTCAGAAATTCACTGAACTGTGCTGTTTTCACAGAATCATAGAACTGTGGGCTCCCAGGAAAGCAGAGCAGAGGGGCAGAATCATATCCTTCACCCTGCTGGCCACACTGCTTTTGATGCAGCCCAGGATACAATTGGCTTTTGGGGCTGCAAGCACACGTTGTTGGGTCATGTCCAGCTTTTCATCCACCAGTCCTTGCACTTGGAGTATGATGGTCTCTTTGCTTCTTAATCCTGCACAGTAAGGGTCCAGCCTTTTTAAAAACAATGCCCTTCACCTATTTGTTCAATGTTGCCCTTCCCCAAAAGTTGCTGCTGGGTTAAATCAATGAGGTTCTGAAGGCTGCCTGAATTGGAGAAGCAGCATTAACACTATGAAAAGTACAGATGTTTCTACTGTACTGAACATCTATCCAGGACATAACATGTTACAGACCCAAGTAATTTAAATGTCTGCAGAAAAAAAAAAAATCATAGTTAAATAACCAAGCAGGGAATATCTAATAAAATCATGCCTTTAAAACCTCCTGAAGGTGAGAGACTGCTTACACAGTTGTAGTGGAGAAGAACATTCACTCATGACATAATTAAAAGTTAGCTTTTTGGGCCTTTAAGCTCCCAATTGTAATGCACTCTGAAATGCAATATATTCATTCAGATTCTTCTAAAAATGCATATGCTTCATGATGTTTAGCATAATTACAATAATAAATACATTAACTTGCAGCTATGCAGAATAAGACAGAACCTAATATTCCCATGCCATTTGTACATTTTTCTTTTTACAGATCAGTATAGCCTAAATTCATGTTCTAAAGTATTTGCATGGGGTGGGATTAAGAAGAGAGACTATTTGTCTGGGGAATTTCAAACTATTGAACTTGGCTATTAAGAGAATATAAATTATCTTCTGATTTGTTGTTAGACTAACAATTCCCACCATGGGGTTTCAAACAGTGACAAAGCACAACGTAAAGACCAACAAGATTAAAAAAGCGAAAAGATTTTTTTAAGAGTGTTATGGAAAAGGAACAGGGTCTGCAAAGGTCCCTCCAGGGAAGGCAGTGTCTGGACAAGCCAGTATTTCTCATTTCGTAATGTCTGGGGAAGTGTACACTGAAGCCTAAGTCACTCTTATATGAGCACACACCTGCTCCTGGGAGACACAGAAATCCACTGCTAATGGAATGAACTTGACACGGAATTTATGAGTGTTGCATGAAAACACCTACAGAATCAGTGTATTCTGGAAACGTTCAGAGCTCCCACCAACCAGGTGTAGAGAAATTCAAGCCTCACTTCTTCCTCATTTCATCATTCAAGTTCCCATGTCTTTTGCAGAACTAAATAAGGCATCAGAGGTGGCTGCTGCCCATGTGCCTGTGCCATCCAGCTGCAGCCCCCACCACTGGGCTCTGTGAGCCAGCCTGATTCCCCAGCTGAGGGGGAAAGCAAGGCAGCAGGCAGGGCTGGGGGGGGGGACCAAATCCCCTAGGGAAAATGCAAAATCACCCCATCACCTTGTGCTGAGTTGTGTGCCCAATTTGGTCCCATTCTGCAAAAGGAAGCAGCACAATCTCACCGCAGCCAGTGGCTCACAAACCTGGAGACCTCTTCCTACCTCCTCTCGGCTCTGCACAGTGAGTAATACAGATATTTCAGCATGCACTTGCCCCCCTCTCTCAGACATTGTCTGAATGGGGTGATTGCACAAGTCCACTCATGCTTCCCAAAAGAGAAACCCTTACAGTGTCATAGACAGAAGGGGAATTGAGGAGACATATTTCTCCTACAGCAGCTTTTCCCCACTTTAACCCATAAGGATAAGATTGTTCCTACTTTTCCTTCATTCTAAGAACCTCTAATGCTTCCATAAGAAAGGACTGAGATTGCTCTACGTTTTCCATATAATGAATGGGAGCAAAGGTAGGTTGAATCTCCTGAAGACGAAAGGTCCTTCTTTAGGTGACATCTGAGTTCTCTAAATTTTCAGGAGTTGATGCAGGCCCCAATGCAGAGAACCAGAAAATGGTTTGGATTGGAAAGGACCTTTGAAGATCATTGAAGTCCAACCCCAGTGCCAGAAGCAGGGACATCTGTCACTAGATCACATTGCTCACGGTGCCATCCAACCTAAGCTTGTACACTTCCAGGGATAGGGCATCCACAATGTCTCTGAGCAACCTGTACCAGTGCCTCTCCATCCTCATTGTCAAAAATGTCTTCCTTATGTCCAATCTAAATCTATGTTCTTTCAGTCAAAAACCATTTTCCCTTTTCCTGGCACTACAAGACCTGGTAAAAAGTCTCTATCCTTCTTATAAGTCCCATCTATACACTGAAAGACTGCAACAAGATCTCCCTGGAGTCTTCTCTTTTCTGGGGTGAGTAACTCTCTTAGACTTTCTTCACAGGATAGCTGTTCCAGCCCTCTGACAATTTTCATTTAGGTCTCTGGGAAAACAAACATTCCAGCTTTTCTTGCAAGAAGCTCCTCAGCAGACATCATCTCTGTTATGAAAACCCACAAATTATCATAGGAACCAGAGGCAGAACGTTTTTTGTGTATCACTTCTAACCTACCCTTTCCTCTCCCAGTACAACATTCAACCCATACAGAGTTAGGAGGGAAAAAATAATGAAAAAAAAGAAGAAAAAGAAAAAAAGATAAAAAACAAGAACCCACTATACACCACAAAACAAACAAAACCCAAATAAAAAAAGCAAAAACAAAAAAACCCAATGAAACAAACAAAAAACTATACAAAACACCCCACAATAAAGAACTAAAAAAAAAAAACCCAAACAAACAAAAAAAGCCCCCTAAAAAAAGCAAAATAAGAAAACACGAGGGAAAGCTGAGTGGTACAGTAGTACAATAAACAAGGTAATGCAGAGACAGGCTGCTTTACATAGTTTCTAATCCATCCTTTAATTTATCCTCCACCCTCCTTTCGTTTTTTAATTTCTGTTGTCTAACAATTATCTGTTTCTGTGAAGTCTCAGTTGTTTACTGTGACCATAGATACAATGAAATAATATCAGAATTGTGTGGGGGTGGGTAAAACCCCCCAAATCTATGACTTTTTTCCAGATGCCCTACACTTCAAGCAGTTTTGTGGAGGTTTTACTATGTGTTCCCTTCAGGGGTTGTGCCCTGTTTGTATCTTTCCTTTCCCAAACATGACAGTACTGAGAACAGTGCTCAAAACCTGAAAGGGAAAAAGGCCAGCAGAATCATCCTGTTCCTCTGAAAGGCTTCCAGTGCAGCTATGCTAGCAATGTGAGAGCTGGTGCCTTTCACAGAGGCAAAATGCCTAGTTTTGCCCTTGTGGTGCTGGCTCCTGGCCCTGCAGACACCCAGGGGACCAGGAGCTCAGAGCGGCGCCTGCCTGTGAGTGCAGCTCTTCTGTGTATGCAAAACCTCTCTTGCGGGCTGCCATGCAGGATGCCCCATAGCCCAGTACAAGGCAGGAGAAAAAAACCTAAACCAACAGCAACAAAAAACCCCCAAACTCCTTACCCATCCAATCTCACTGCCCCTACAACATCTCAACTCTTCCTCACTCTGAGGAATGTGACCCTCAGGTTGAGGTCCCCTATTTTAAAGAGCATATAATGCAGAATCATTTTATCATGGCAAAGATATCCCTACTCAATGCTGGCTACTCAACAAATATACAGTTTAAGGAAAAAAAAATATTCTGGGAGTTATGCTGTCATATGAGGAAGAAAAGATCACCAAATGAGACAAAAAGGCTGAATTGTATGCACAGTTTCAGTTCTAAAATAATTCTGATGTGCAGAGTACTCTCGGTTCTCTAAAATCTGATGCTGGGGTAGATACTACTAGAGTTCTAGTTTCAGTAAATTTATTATGTTCCAATAAGATATATATCAATAGAAATCATGCAACCTACATTAAAAAATTACATCATTTCTAATAGAAGGTTTTATGTGCTTTTTCTGTGCACTTCTAAAAAGCTGTTTAACTGAAAGCCAGAGCTGTCTCAAAACCACAAGTGCATTGAGATGAAAAAATTAATAATTAAAAAGAAAAAAAGACCACTCAGAAGATCATAGATTTTACAATAAAAACTGGTCAGGTAACATGGCAAACACCTGCCCAGAAAATATATTCATGAAATTGCACAACTTGAGGCCCAACCTGCCCGTTTCTCAGACGCATTTAAAAACTCCCACACTGGTAGCTGTGCAAAACAAAACACTGGACCTCAGCTCTCGCTGTGTCAGGATAACTCCCATGGCTACGCTCTTACAATTCATGCTTCAGGAGTTCAAGTCCTGCTTTCTGTTGAACTAAACAAACCCCGATCTTTACTCTCAGGTGCCTAAAGAAGGGGCTGGGAGGGACAACAAGGCCCCAGGCGCACGGGCGCAGAGCATGGCGCCGAGGAGACAGTTGGTTACACAATGGCTGCCTGGCGCGGGCGGCGGCGTTGCCACCCCTGGCGCATCTGCTCCCCTGCCCGTGGTTTAACCGACAGGAAGCGCAGCCCAAGAAACCCGGGCCCAGCCGCGAGCGCTTCCTGCCCGCACAGCCAGGTCTGTCCCCCTGCGCGGGCCGTGGCCGCCCGTCAGGAGCAGAGGCTCTGGGACACCTTCTGAAGAAACAGAAAAACGAGTAAATTAGGCCCACATGCAGAAAGCCAGCCAGATGGATGAAAAAGACGCGAACGGGTCAAGCATATTGAAACGTGGCCCCAGAAGGCCACTGAAGCAGTGTACAAAACACTGGTGGCACATTCTCATCTAACAGGGCCCAGGACAACAGGAAGTCCAGCTGTGGAGGTTTTGAGTCTGGCCGTCCTCAACCAGGCTTGTATACCACCAGGAAACCAAGTTATTTTACTTGGTAGATGAAATTTTTTAAGATTCTTTCTGAAATCTTCAGATGTGAACTACAATCAGTGGGAAAAAACCCATTGCCAAACGCACTACCAGCCTTTTCTACGACCAACCTGTCCTAGAAATGAGGACGAGTTAATGATCTACAAGGCTTTTTCAACACTAATATCTAGAGTAACACACCTATTCATCTACTGCAAAATTGAAATCCTGAAGAAGAATTTGGTACCCACGTGGTAAGCACAAAAACCAACTGCTAGACAAAGCACAACTTCAGTGAGAAGCAGAAACTCCAGCACAGCTATAACTTCCATAGTATCTGTAGGTGAAGCAATATGCTATAATCAGCTCCTCTGTAAGTTGTCCTCTGTTCAGTCTTAGATTTCCCCATAATATCATCTGTCAGAAAACATCATTTCCTTAGTAAGTCTAAAAACTGTATTTTCAGGCAGGATGAGAAATTATTAAGATGGCCTCATATCCGTTCTCCATCAATGACCAACTGGTGGTATAAAATGGAGGAAAACCAATTTTGTGCTGTTATCTGCACGGTTGCCAATTAAAGCAACAGAAGACATGTCAGTCATGTAATTAAGTTGGGAAATATATCAACCAGTAGATATTTAATTGATTTAACACTATCACGTATTGCTGTAGTCTAGGGGAATTTTCTGCATAAACCTAAAAGCAGTACACATCTTCACTGGATTTCAAGGAGTATCTGACACATTTTACCCTTCACGGAACCAAGGTGCTCCATCCTAACATGGTCTCTGTCCCCACCCCAAAACAGTTCAGAATGAAAATGCCGTCATTTGGTGACTGGCACTCTTAGTAGAACAGCCACCTCAAAGTCAGAGGTTTGAAAACCTGAAAAAGAACAGGGTCCAAATTCTCCTAATTTCTAACTTGGAAACATATTCCTCAATTAGGTTCCTCTGATACAGCATATTTTGTCCCTGGCTTTCATGCGCTCCCAGGTGAGTTCTGTGACCACCTAGGTTATTGCACAGAAACACACATGTCCCCTGCCTCAAAAGACAAGACTACATCACTCCATGTCACTGAATGCTTGACCACTTTCTGCCCTGGAAATCAGAATGAAAGCCCTAAACAGCCCTAAACCCATCAGACACTAAGAGAACATTTGCTTTGGCAGCATTTCTGACATCCACTTAAGCCACATGTCCCACCCTTAACAAGTACTCAAGTAATCCCAAGCAGCCAACAAATTTAAAAAAAAAGAAAGATACAAAAAGCAATGGTTGCTCAAAAGCCTTTCTGAACAAAAAAAGCCTTGCAGCATGAACTGAACCTTACTAAATTTTGCTGGATTGGCAAAAGGAGAACTGAAAAAAAAAAAAAAAGTATTTTCCATCTCAGATTCCAACAATACTATGTAGCCAACAGCATTTTGCAGATTTGCTTCTTAGTTCATAAGTCACGTTGGTCATATCTTGCAACATGTACTGGCAGGATTCAATGTTTTCCTAAGAAAACTGGGGTGGCAGATGCTGACACTGGTCCAGAAATGGTTTGCTCTCAAGCTGGATATTCTTTTTAACTCTGAAAGTTCATCTGTGTCCTGCTACAGAACAACAGAGTTTATCACAGCAAACATTTCAAAATTCTCATACATATTTACATTATTATATATTACTACAGTAGTAGCTCCAAGCATAACAAACATAAAAAGTAGTATTTACATGCAAATTCATATCTATTATATGAATTATAGATTATTAACTTAGAAATTTAATGTAAGAAGCATAGGGCTAATATAAGAGGGGGAGGGGAACGTTCATTTATAAATTATTTTGAGGCACCTTAAAATAATCTAAGTTTCCAAGCTCTGTATAGTTGAAGCAAAAACACAAAGGTAAATGTTGAGGTATTTACATTTATAAAAGCAAAACAAAAATCAGGATGATTTAATTCTTAAAAGATTGAAAATTTTCCCCTATGATGCTGCACAGCATCATAAGGCACCCACATGCTCCTGCATTTGTTCTTCTGACAGTTACAGCGAACACAAGAGGAGTGGTCTCCACAGAATGGCTTTTCCAGCAGAGCAGCTCTGAGTCAACTTGCCTCATGTCTCTGCACCTAACAGCCCAACTGCATGGCTCTGGTGTTTTTTGGGAAGGTAGGAGGGACCTCACGTCACCAAAGCACTGTGAGAGGAGAGGAGCAAAAGCGAAACTGAGCTGACTGACAACTGCTGACCACGCTCCCCAGACAGAAAGAAACTGTCTCCATGGATTTCTACTGGTTTTAACCAGCTTCAGCAGAGGGGAAACATGATTTTTAAATCTACCGTATCCCTTTAATAAACACCCCAAAGAAGACATTTTCCAGATAACTGAGGAATTTTTTACAGTGTTGACTTACCGAGCAGAGCACAATAACCAGCTATTCTGTTTGCACTACAAGGCAGTACAGTGCAATGAGTTAATAATTTATCATGGCATTGCTCTTGGCAACTGACCATAATCAACTTCTAAAATTCTTCCTCATTCTTACATTTTTAGTCTCAGCAAGAATATGGCACCCTTAGAACCTCAACCCAACCAGAACACTTCCTAGCCGTGGTAAGAGGTTTAATCTTCTCGAACACCTGCTTTCCCTCTGGATTGTTTCAGGCTCAGAGCAAAGGTCATCATTTCATTTCAATAACCTGATTGAGCAGACAGGAATTACTAAAATATTTTTAAACAAAGCAACAAGTTAACATTCTTTCAAAACTGCAGCAATGCAGTTCTCATCCCTGCATTTCCTTCCCCTTCTTCTCACAGAAGTAAAAAGAACAAAAAAGCCCAAGCTTCTGCCTTCACCAAAAGCTTTTATTTGCACATGATCCCAAATTAACAAGCAAACACCTTTTCCTCCCATTTTACATTATTGAGACTTATGCCTTTATATAACTTCGGGCAATACTTTATTTATTAGTTAACACATTCTTCTTCTCAATCAGAAGCATCCAGCTGTGGTGTTCAGATAATGCATTGGAAAACAAGTTTTGATGTGACGTGTAGAAGAGAGTTAAGTCAATAATTTTAAGCATACTTTGCTGAAGCATTAGCCATGAAATATGGTCCTTTTCCAAGGACAACTGTGCTACTTCGTCCTTCCCGTTGTTGCTCAATCCCAGCTCTTACAAACTCCACAGCTCCACCACTCTGAAATCAATCCCTAACCTGGTTCAATCAACCAGCCCAACAACTTCCACGGCATCAACATCAGACTTGCCAACTTGGCTCATCTTGGCTGAACCAGATAAGGAAAAGGTTGCTCTTGCAAACAGCCTGGACTGAGGATAGGAGGGGAAGGCAATAAAGCACTAGGGAACAATCTATGCTGTCAGCGAGAAAAAATGAGGATGGCAGTCCTCAAGCAGCTGGATGAGTACTCCTGCCAAGGAAACATCCAGGAATGACCATGTCCACCTCTGACTGTTTTGCTAAAGGCACGTTTTAAATTAAATTAGACTGGTGCAGGTTTGCATGCTTACAAAAACGTCGGTCTAGTTGAAACTGCAACTTTACCTCAACTAATACAGCTTTACTGTTGAGTCTTACCTAAGGGCAAGCTAAGGGCCTGGGCAGATGCTAAATGAGCTGTTTAAGGATTTACAACCCATCACCTCCAGGAGAATTCACTATCCAAGTAAAACTTGCTTAGCCCAAATCTCCCTCCTGTGCTCCAGGGCACATCCACGCAAACCGCTGCTGCACGGCTTTAATGGGATGTGCCACCAAGCCAGCAGGGAAGTTATACACGCTGCCTTCACTTATGAGTGAAAAAGCAGCTGTGTGCGGCTGAAGAACCTTCAGTGTGCACCTAAGCTCGGTAAGCACATGGTGTGTGAAAATCCCGGAGCCAGCATCAAGGCACTAGCATTATTCTCCCACCTAGTTAATAAGTACCAGGCTTGTTCATGACAGACTGTGTAACAGGTTCTCTGAAGGCAGTCTCTGTCAGAAAGAAACTACTTTCTTCTCACAGTGGAGGTTTCACCCCACCTAGAGATCCGCATTTAAGGCAGCAAAAATGAACCCACCAAACTTCACACTGATTTTCTTCTATTTCCTTTTTTTACTGACATGTTGCATCTGTGCAGCATGCATGCATCAGTAGTCCTGGGTTTCCTCTCTCAAGGCAATGGGATTTTACCCAGCTAGCTCTTTGCAAGTAATAACTGCTACTGTCTCCCCCTTCAAATGCACAGATTTCACGTCATCATATATCAATAAATGCCATCACAGCTTTTCTGTTTATGAAGTCTAAAAATACAAATTAACAAAATGCTTCTGAAGCCACCTGAACCATGGCACCCATAAGAGACACTTTAAACATTACAAACATCAGAATCTAGACACAAAATATACCCTTCCAGCTACATTGCTTCAAAAGTATTAAACCTTTTCTGCAAATACCCGTTATAATAAAAAAAAAACCAAACAAACAAACAAACAAACAAACAAAAACCACCAAGACACACAAGACACACCACATTTGCAAGTCCAAGCTCTTATCTTGTAGTTTGGAAAAAGTTTTTCAATATTTGTTACTGTTGAGAATTATTTCTAGTCCAGTACCACTGAAACAAGATTTAATACATATCATTTGAAGAACCATATTAAAAGACAATTAGGTCTTTATAAAAACAAATGGTAGAATGTTGCATTATATCAAGCATTCATAATCAGGTATATGTATATCAGAAGTGCCCAGGTAGGAAAACATTGTGCCAAAAGTAACTTTCTTGCTGCTTTTTTCTTCTGGAAATTCCTACATAGTCCATACTTAAATGGTCTAAATTAATGGTTTCTGTGTAAGAATCATAGAACAGTTGTTGCGAAAAGGGACCTTTAAAGGTCATCTAGTCCACCCCCATATTGTGAGCAGGGATATCCTCAACCAAATCAGGTTGCTCAGATTTCAGCCCGTTCAGACAAATTAAAACTGTGTTTCACTTAGTTGTTTCAAAAGCAACTTATTTCATTGTTACTTTGAACTGATACTAAAAGAAATACACTTTTTTTTCACCGAAGAGGACCAGCACTTTTGAAAATGCTGCAAGCCATCCTCAGCAAACTTCAGACTGTTTTTCAACACAGAAAGTTTCATTTTCATTCATATGACTAAACCATCTTTTTTCTGTAAAGAAAAAAGGTCCCCAAATAGACACTTCCTCTCTACAGTTCCTTCTTTTCTCTTTTTGTAATAAACATTAGTGGTCTTTAAAAAAAAAAAAAAAACAAAACGAACCAACAGGATGGCCTCTTAATAGCTCACCACCAAGAGTACCTGGAGCTCACAGAGCTCTCAACAAGCTGGTTTGGAGGCACTGTGAGACAGGGAAGTGAATTCTTGCAATGCGTGCAGTTTGCGACCCTTTGCCCTCCATGGCCCATAAGCTTCACAATTATTTTCTTGATAGCTAGCACTCTTGTTTGCATGCTTAATTTACAGGCATTGTGACAAAGCTTGAATAGCTACAGAGAGTAAATAGTTTACAGAGGCTCTGGAGAGTGAAAGCACAAAACAGAAAATGCATCAAGACGACAAGAGTGGATAATGTAACCACCAAGTCCGAGGACAATGCCAGGCAAATTCTGTCATCAGCAGACAATGTGCAAGTCCTGCTGCCTTCAAGACACAGTCTTCACGAAAGCTCTTCCTAAGAGGGTCATCTTCTGGTTGGAAAGACAGCCTCCACTAAAAACAAACCATGTCATCACATCCTTGGGAAACTATTCTTGTTAGTTCCAAAATTATGTAGGACAGCAGCACATGTAGCAGGCACAAAGAGGAGGAAACTGACAGTATCCTTGTCAACTTGCTTTTAACTTGAAATTGAGTCTGGTTGGAAGGGCAAGTTAAACATTAATTTTCTGACAGTGGTCAGCACTCAGTATCACGAATTGTAACTGTAGTTTCACAATCATATTTTGCTGCTTCTTTCCCTAGCTGCAACTTAAAACTGAATAAGCACCAAGATAACTGTAAACTGGAGAACAGCAGAAGTGACTTGATACAAAGCTCAGAAGAACAAGGTAGTTTTCTTCTAATCTGTCAGCTTTATTCACTCTGTCAAAGGATCTCATGAAGAACACTAGTAACTCTAGAGGAACATACAGCATGACAAAATAGTATATGCAGCCACAATAAGTAAAATTGTTTCTTTCTCTCAAGAGCAGACAAAAATTTGAATCACCCAAGCTCACCCCTTCCTTCTATCACAGAAACTCAAGAGCTGTGCAGCATGACATTTATACTGAGCCCACTTCAGAAGTCAAACCACTACCATGCAAGAAGGTGAAGGAAATGAGGAAGGAGCTCACAAGTGAAGCGATGAAACCGTTAGTACGCTAACGGCAACATTCAAGAATCGCTGAACATTCCCCTCAAAACAAAAAACGTATTTGGTAAATTCACATAGAAATGTTGACGATGGGTTAAATATAGGGTGTTCTAGAAATAGATTAAAATGTCTAATTATAAATGAAGACAGTAACATTAAATCCATCCCAAAGCAACTCTTTCCCACAGTTTCCAACCTATGCACTTAGCATTCCTATTCCTAGCAAATTACCCTAACCATAATATCTTTTCCCCCCGTACAGAGAGAAATAATTTTTACATGCAAATTTAGGAACTGGAAGTTCTTTCCAGGCTAACAAAACTACTATCAGTTTCACATTGAAGCCTGTTTGAACGTAGTACAAACTCACACACGACACAAGGGGAGTGATCTCTTTGAGGAGAAATAAATGACCTGAGCTCCAGCCCTCTGAATCAACACTGAAGATGGCTGACAGGTAAGGCCTAAAGCACAGCAAAGTAAGAATGCATAAACTTTGGTCCCTAGCCAATGGGATCCTCTCAGCACTTCCCACACAGTGGGGAGCTTTACCAAAGGACAGGCTTATACTGAAGAATAAATTGCTTTTACCTCTACATATGGCCAGGTCTGGTCAGGAAAGTGAAAATGTCCAGAGCCTTTCATATGGCTGCTGCAGACGTT